>NC_136068.1:597287699-598487699 GCF_964261635.1 Lissotriton helveticus | reverse complement strand
CCACAGCTCTGACCTTTTGTTTGACATGCTGCATTGCGCCAAAGTCGTGCGTATATTGTACGTGAGGTTTGCAACCAGTAATGGGGCAAGGAACGCCAGACGGTTACCCTAAGACAGTCTAGTATTCCTTCAAGTCTCGGGCAATAATGACATCGGCCTCAGGTTGCTTGTATGTGGTCCCCCTCAAGCTTCCTCCACCTCCTGGGACCCCCGTGGGCTGCACACGCCGCCTCGCTGTGGCCCCTCCTCAAAGTACTCTCCTTGCGTGGGCTCACAGACCTCGCATTCCAAGGGCCTGGGCCGCCAGCACCAAGCGTTCCCCCTTAGTACAAGGCGTTCGCCATTGGGCCGCCCTCGAGGTGCAGCACGCTGCTTGATGTCCCCTCGCTGCAATAAGAGGGGGCGGGGGGGGGAGGAGGTGGTTTCCCGGCACTCCGCTCCTGACTAGGCACGGAGCACTCTCCGGTCCCCGGGCAGAACGCCGGCCCCTCCAGATGTCTTCCTGGTCTGCCGCTGGGTCCACGCCGCATGTAAAGCGACACAGTGCCGCCTCACCCAGCACTTCAGACCGCTGCCGCGCGGCTCTCCGCCTCTCAGCTCTACTCCGGGCATTGTCCTCGAATCCCAGCCGCCCGAATCGTCACGCCTCACACCGATCAGCAGCCAAGCCACTACGCTCGCTGCGGAAGACGTTTGAGGGTCAGTAAGACCCGAATTCCGCAGGATTATTACGAATATTTTGCACAGCGCGGCAGAGCCCGGGGCTCAGGCAGCCATTTCAGTCGCCGGCAAGCTCCGCTCCCTTTTAGAACAGTTTTTACTAAAGTGAGAATCCGCAAAACACTCATTTTAAATCTTCTAAATCCTAATAGTATAGCTCCCTCATTTTTAATGATAGGTGGTTTTGGGTGTTGGGCACTTGTTTGTCAAAAGAGCCATTATAGTTCAGTGACATGTTGCAGAAGCAAACTGATACCACCATGTAATCCGATTACTTTTCATTAACGTGTCCTTATTGAGTGATTTGATATAGCTTTTTGGATGATCTTGAGAAAGGTTCTTATAAATAAAAGCTTCTCATATTTGTATGATGTACCAAGTAGTCTGGCTTGTCACTTTAAGATGTCTCTCTGTAATTATCTTTCTGGAGTTAACAACATGTCTAAATTATTATTAAGATCTTGTGTATTACTTCACATTGCTTAGTAAGGGATCTAGCATTAACAAGCATATAACCTGTGTGAAAAAGTGGGGAGGGACTGGATTAGATTAGCTGTGGTTCTTGTCTAATGGTAAATATGAAATATCCATGTTCTTTCTAATTTGGATATCTTCCTTAATCTAGACTGGTCTTTACCACAAGTCAGGTCTCTGACAGTAAGGTAAGTTCTGTAGTAGGGGATCTCTGTGTACAGTCCTAATATAGTGAATAGTCCCGCTCATGTGCGGGGACCCCGGAGCAATCAAAAATAATCTCTTAAACTGTCTTCTTTGCAGTCCTGCATAGACACTTAAGAGAGAATTTAAAGACAAATAATGCAGCCTATACATGCAAGGCTACACTGTCCAGTACTTCAACTAGAAATGCAAAGGATATTCCACCAATATCACATTTAAACCTGTCTGCCAGGTTTCACCATGGAAAACACTCCCCCCCCCCCCCCCCCCCCCCCTCTCACCAAATCCTTGGAATGATAGAGAGGAAGGGCAGGACAGACAAGTCCCCATAGGCTGCCATTATGTGGCTTAAAAAGGGATACCGTGCCTTTAAGAAAACTTTCCTGGTATCCCAGAATGCACAGCAACTCCCTCCACTTTCAGTTCTTTTTTCTGGCTCCTGGTAGCAGGACCCTGGAGCATTGAGCTCTCCCTTTTCGGGTGTTATTCTAATCTTTTTTGCACTTTAAAAGTGTCCAGAGTGTTTTCACTCGACGTCTTTTGGCCCTTTCTGCTCTTGCTGGTGTTTTTCTAGTAAGTTTAGCCACTCTTTTCATCAAATATGCCATCCTTATTTGATAGGTGTCCAGAGTGTGCTGGAAAGAAGGCCAAATCAGACAAGCACAGGGTGTGAATTCATTGTCTGCCCCCTTCTCATGTCCCAGAGGATTTAGAGATCTGCCAACAGTTCTCCAACAGGACCCTGAGGGACAGGGAGAAGACTCAGCTTCAAGGATTGGAGAAGCGAAGACAGCGTGACCAAGGTGGGTCTGGGCATGAAGGGGCTCCTTCCTCTGCCCGTGCTGAGGCCTCTGGGGGGGGCTCCCCAGTAAAGAAAAGGCCAGAAAACGACAACGTTCTCCGTCGACGTCGATGGCCTCGACGTCGGCGTCAAGAGGCATGACAACGGTGTGTTCCCCGTCTCCCCAGGGCTCTGGGTCGAAGCGTCGTCGTCGTTCGGCGTCGAGGGGATTGTCGTCGAGACCTCCGACGAGGTCGACGTCAAAGAAAACTTTGTCGTCTAGGTACCACCGACGTCGAGAGGGGTCTCGCAGACGCCGGCGCTCACCGTCGAGGCGACACCGCCTGTCGTCGTCGACTCGGCATTCGTCGTCTGAGGCGTTCCTCGACGTCGAGAAAGATTGGAGGCAAGAAGGAGGTCCAGGTCCCGAAGACGTTCTAAGGCCAGGACAGAGTCCCAAGGCTCCGTTATCAGCCTTTCTTCTTCTTCGTCCACGAGCTCACGGTCGCGGCGGTGCCGTCGCTCGTCAAGGAAACGGTCGGCCTCAAGGTCTCCTTCAAGGGTACGGAAGCCAAAGAGACAGAGCGTGGAGAAGTCACCGGGCTCGGGGTACTCACAAGCCTACTCCTCCTCTAGGCATGGAACACCGCCTCCTCCGTTACCTAGGGGCCTTCCCCCGAGGATACCTACACCTCCTCCGCCTCCGAGGATGCCTACACCTCCTCCGAGGACTCCAACTCCTCCTTCTCCACCTCCTCCTCCGAGGTCCTACTCATTACATCTACCTACGCCACCCTCAGGCCTTCCAAGGCCTAAGCTGCCTCCACAACCCGCGCCTGTACGGCCAGTGGATCGGCCAAGACCAAGGAGACCGAGGTCACGCTCCGGACGGAGCAGGTCCAGAGATGATCGGCAGTCGTCTACTAGATCTAGACGACGTCACAGGAGAGACAGGTCCAGGTCCCGCCGCACAGAGTCATCTAGTGCCAGGGACTATTCCCCGACACTTTCGGATTCCCCTCTGACGAGGGTGTCTTCGGTGGACGACATTGCCTCCTTTCAGGAGGTCTTGTTGCGAGGAGCGGCAAAACTGGGCATCACACTGACGGTTCCTACGCCCTCAACCTCCGTTATATTCGAGACCCTACATAAAAAGCAGCTGTCTCATCCTCTACTACCTTTGGTGCCAGGGCTAGTAGAACCAGCCTTGGACCTCTTCCTTACGCCTGCCTCTACGATGTCTGCACCGTCGAGTGCAAAAGAAGTACAAGGACCCTGAGTCGAACCCTGCTTTTCTGCGTGTGGATCCTGTACCGGACTCAAAGATAGTGACGGCAGCAACGAAGCAACATTCCACCACGCCATCATCGACGGTGCCTCCTGACAAAGAAAGTCGATTAATGGACTCAGCGGGCAGGAGAGTATGTGGTGCGGCCTCCACGTCCATGAAGGCCGCCAGTGCCTCGGCGTTGTTGGGGCGGTACGATAGAGCATTTTGGGAGTCCCTGCAACAGTTCGCAGAACATCTGCCCAGAGAACGCAGAGAGGACTTCCAGGAGATCATCACGGAGGGGATGATGGTCTCTAACCAGATAATCAGCTCCGCGGCAGATTCCTCGCTGTTGGCAGCCCACGGGTACTGCCATTGTATTAACCTGCGCCGACACGCCTGGCTGCGTCAGACGTCGCTAAAGCCCGAAGCTCAACAAAGGGTCGCCAATCTGCCCTTTTCTGGAGCGACCCTGTTCGGCAGACATGCGGATGAGGAGATGGCCCGCATGAAGACGGAGGCTGAGACCCTGACGGCTGTCGGATTAGAGAAGCCAAAGGAGCAAAGGAAGACCTATCGCCCGTTCCAACGGCGGTACAGGGCACAGGGCAGAGGACAGGGTTGGCAAGCTGGTCAGCAGCAACAGCAGCAGCAGCAGCAATACCAGCGGCGACTGTTCCAGAAGTGCCAGAGGGGCAGAGGTGGACAACAGTCCTCTGCAGCGAATAAGGGCCCGGCCGGGTCTAAGCCCTGAGGTGCTACTTCCCCCTCGTCCGTTACCCGCTCCGGTGGGGGGGGAGCATCCAACATTACCTGGCAGAGTGGAGAAACATTACTCAGGACAAGTGGGTGCTGAATATTGTTTGCAATGGATACAGTCTTCGTTTCATCAGCCCGCCTCCCGCGATTCCACCGGTTTGCTCGCAGTGCCTGCTACTCTAGCTCCAGGCGGAGGCCGATACCCTATTAAGGAAAAGGGCGAGCCCTCAGCAGACTGATTCAGGAAAACCACGAGTGGGTCATAAACGACGAAGTACTCGAAGACGTCTTCGCCAGGTGGGGCACTCCAGACGTAGATCTGTTCGCCACTGCCGAAAACAGGAAATGCCGAGACTTCGCATCCAGGTATTATCAGCAGGGGACTCTGGGGAATGCGTTATGGATTAACTGGTCGAACAGCTTTCTGTACGCTTTTCCACCCATTCCCCTGATTCCGGCGGGGCTCTTCAAGCTGTCCCAGTCCAGGGCGCGGATGATCCTCATTGCTCCGGAATGGCCCATATAGTGGTGGTTCACGGACCTGCTGCACCGGTCTCTCCTTCCTCACATGCGACTGCCGTGCAGGCCGGACCTTCTCACGAAGTTGGGGGGACAGATTGTGCACCCCAACCTCTCGTCGTTGAGTTTGGCGGCATGGCTCCTGAGATAGTGCAGTATGGCCACTTGAATCTTCCTGAGGATTGCATGGACATATTGAAGGAGGCTAAGAGGCCATCTACTAGGACCTCTTATGCTTACAAATGGAAGAGATTCTGCATCTGGTGCATGTCTAAGAACTATGATCCGACGACCTGCAAGGAAGAGGTCATCCTTCCATACCTTCTGCATTTAGCTCAGTATGGACTTAATTTCCATTCCATTAAAGTTCATCTGGTGGCTTTGACTGCATACAGAAAATGCCCTTCACAGACATCCTTCTTCCAGATTCCTGTGATTAAGGATTTTTTGGAAGGGTTGAAGAAGGTGTTCCCTCCTGTTCGGCTTCCTTCGCCTTCATGGGAACTGAATGTGGTGCTGTCCAGGCTGATGAAGGAGCCTTTCGAGCCTATTCACAAGGCTTCACTGCAGCACCTGTCTTGGAAGGCGGCGTTCCTCGTGGCCATTACATCGGCCCGCAGGGTGAGTGAAATTCAGGCATTGTGTTGCCAGGAACCTTATACTGTATTTCATGCTGCTAAGGTTGTTATGCATACTCACCCTAAGTTCCTTCCCAAGGCCATTTCTGATTTTCATGTTAATCAGGTTATAACTTTACCAACAGAATCCTTCTACTTCAGCACAAAGGTCCCTTCATTCCCTGGATGTCAGAAGGGTGTCGAAATTCTATCTGGATAAAACCAAAGACATTCGCAGATCCGACCAATTGGAGCCTTTTACTTACCTGCTGACGCTGACGCTGACCGGACCTTTTCTTCTGGCTGCAGGGGCACTGGAGACAAGCCGCCACCGCCGAGAGTCATCTGTTGCACAGCCTGCACGCGTCGCCGCTCCGGGACTTCAATTCCCGGCAGCCTACGCGGCGGCGCGCTTCACAGTGACGCGAGGGCGCCAGGAGGCGCACAAAAGCGCCGCTGATACCGGCGGAGCTGGGGGAGCCTTTTACTTACCTGCTGACGCTGACCGGACCTTTTCTTCTGGCTGCAGGGGCACTGGAGACAAGCCGCCACCGCCGAGAGTCATCTGTTGCACAGCCTGCACGCGTCGCCGCTCCGGGACTTCAATTCCCGGCAGCCTACGCGGCGGCGCGCTTCACAGTGACGCGAGGGCGCCAGGAGGCGCACAAAAGCGCCGCTGATACCCGCTTCGCGGGACGCCCGGACGAAGCCCGGACAAAGGGCGGGCCGTCTGAGGCCGTCCGAGGTCGGCCAAGGTTGGGTTGGGCCACGAATCCTGCCCAATCATCTACAGACGTGCATAGAGTTGCACATTTATCGTCTGCCAGGTAAAACTTTGCATTACATTTTAAGCTTTACGTCTTGTTACTACCAAGCCATCTGCATACATGCCTGGTAAAAAGCTAACACCTGTAACTAATACCATGGAGAACTATTTAGTCCAGGTAGTGGCGAAAATAAACAGTGATAGAAGGTCCTCATTGGGTTTGGACTCACCCACACAATCTCCATTAGTTGACATAGAATCAGAGGACCCCTTTGACCTGACAAACACTAGCTTTTCTGGAGTGGTACAAGCTTCTTCACAAGATACTGCCACTATTCAACCCAGTGGTATAGTGGCCAGCACTGAAGATATCGATGACATTGACGTAGTGCCTTTGAGTCCTATGATTTGTGAGCTTATCACCCCTCCCATTGTTCCAATTCCAGCACCAAGGGTTACAGGGGTTAAAAGAAAAGCCACACAAAAACGACCGGGGTTAAGGTCAGCTAAAAATAAAACTGCAACACCACCAAGGAAAATCTCTTGTGTGGAGGAGGATGATCCCCTGGGGGAAACACATGTATCCTTCTCTAACGTTCAATTTCAGAAATTTTGCAGTCTGATGGACATAAAAATCAAAGGAATAGTTAAACCTTTGATAAGCAAAATTGATAAGCTATCTGCTGAAGTGACCAAATTGGAAGGTCTCCTTGGTAAAACGCTGGGTGAAGTGGGGAAACTCCCTGAAGTCATCACATCCAATGTACAACCTCTGGTTAATGACATTCTAGCAATTAAATTGCCACTCACTGTTACTTCAAACCCCCCAGTGGCCCCTCTGATAAACCTATCGGAAACTAGCTCTGGTGCTGCACCCCCCGCCCACTTTACTGGGGAACCTATTACCTCGAAAGGGTCATGTGAGCTGGTGGTGGAAGCCTCGCCATTAGTTCTTGTATTAGCAAATGTGCCCCCTCTGGTTTCTGGTGAAGCTGAATCAACAGCATCGCTTTTAAATAAATCTTTATCTTGGCTAACCAACAACATGGCCATATCTCCGTGGGGGAAACAGCAACTGGCCGAGGAACTGGTAAATGCAAGAAGAGTGGAGTGGATCGGCAACAGTGAAAAAAAGTTTAAGGACGATTGCGTTGTGCTTAATCTTTCCCACCCTGATGCATTACCAAACATTCTGCCTAACATTTTTCCACCACAGAGACGCTCTGCTTCTATTGTACCATTGACCCTTGACTTCTTTTACCCCCGAAAAGGCAGCGGCCCCAATCCAAGCACCTTAAGAACAAAATGGAATGTAGTAACTAAAAGGGGTTGTAAGAATTTTTGTTCTGCTGAGTGGGGACTGGGTTTAGAAAATAGATTCTCTGCTCTTTCTAATCTAGATGCTTGTGATTGACAAATAACTAATTGTATGCCTCAGCTGCAAACACCTTCATCCTTGTGTGCAACAGGGGGGCATAATCGAGCTATGGGCTCTCCAAATGAGTTATGTACGCCAGATGTTTCGATGGGTTTAACAAATTTAACAGTAGAAGGCAATGTTATTGTGGACGAAAATACGAATAGGCCTGATTCCAGTCCTGAAATATGCAGGGAGCATGACTTTGGGAACCTTCTATCTTGGAATATAGCAGGGCTATGTTCCAAGATGGACTCTGGAGAGTGGTTTGAATTCGTTAGCAAGTATGACGTCTGCATTTTCCAAGAAACATGGGCCTGCGATCCTGTTTATGCTTTGGGGTATTTGAATTATTATGTACCGGCAAGCAAAGGTCCCAAAGGGAGACCAATGGGAGGTCTCACTATATGGGTCCGCCAGTCCCTGAAGATCTTAGTAAAAAATCTAGAGCTAAATCATAAAGACATCCAGCTCATTAGACTTGAGAGGGACTCCTTTACTCCCATTGACATTTATAACTTATATGTTAGAGGGGGAAATGCTGGTAAATCAGCGGTCTTATCGTCTCTGTACAGCTACCTAGATACTTACTCTTCTGGGAATAACATCATACTGGCAGGAGACCTAAACCGTACTTTCGAACCCCTTGATACTGGTGAGGCTTTTTTAGGTGCGGAGGAAGACAATATGTGGGAAATCCCTGCACTTGATTTAACTCCAATAACTCGCTGGACCGAGGATATTCTAAGCCTGAATGCTATGTGTCTTGAATATGGGTTAAGGGCTTTGAATGGTCGTACTAAGTCAGACAGAGTATCAGCCATGACCTTTGATAATGGAAGATCTAAGAGTCGTATTGACTATGTTATATGCTGTATGGCCCTATGGTCATCCATTATTGATATGGAGGTTAAGGAGAGGCCTGAGAGCGACCACAATCCTCTTTGCGTTCTCCACAAATGGTGGCTGTCTGATGTGATTGCCCCCAGTGCTTCTATTGATCCCTTACCCCCGCTGATTGTTCCTACAAACGATTTACGTAGGCTTAGGTGGACTAGTGTTAAATCAGATCTGCTGGCCATGGAAAAAATAAGCATGGCAACTGACAAGGCTATCATGGCCCTTGAGGGTGAAACTGGGTTTCTTCCTAGTAAAAATAATGCCACTAAGGTCCATGAAGCTCTTTTTGATGAAATTAGAGGCCATTTCCTGAAACCGGCAAATAAAAAGATGCATACCCATAGACCAGCACGTTGGTATAATCACGAATGTAGGCTGGCAAGAACCTCCTTGGGTGATGCTATTAAAAACAAGAATCTAGAAGCAACTAGATCTGCCAGGAAGCATTACAAACAGTGTATAGTAACAGCGAAAAAAGATTGGGATGAGGCACATTGGAATAACCTAAAAAATGCAAGCGACCGTAAGGACTCCAGGTTATTTTGGCATATAGTCAAATGGGGACACGTTAGGATAGAAGAAGCAAGTACTAATAATGTCCCCCAGGATGCTTGGGTTAAGTTTTTTAGCGAGCAGTATGCTTCTAGAGATCAGGCAGCGGATAGAAGGTGCACGCACGGCTCATCATCTGGGGATGACATCTTTACTAAGAGCGAAATACTCGCGGCCCTAAAAACTGTCCGAAGTGGGCGGGCTCCCGGTATTGACGGGGTGCCGGCTGATGTTTTCCTGAATGACACTGATAGATGGTGCAGATACATCTATCTGTTGATAAATTTGATCACCAGGGGGGCTGATATCCCAGCGACCTGGAGGGGCGCTGTAATTATCCCAATATACAAAAAAGGAGACCGGGCTCTGCCCGGTAACTATCGCCCCATTAGTTTAATAGATACCATTCAGAAAATAGTGGGACGAGTAGTTGTCAATAGGTTGCTTGATTGGGCTGAGGAGCAAAACATTTTATCCCCCTTTCAGGCTGGATTTCGCAGGGCAACCAGCACCATGGATCAAGTCTTCCGTTTCCAACTAATACAGTGGAAGACCGTGGTGCTAGGCGGAGGCAGCCTGTATGCAGCATTTGTTGATTTGCGGGCTGCCTTCGACCTGGTACCGAGGGCGAAACTGTGGGAAGTGCTTGAGACACTAGGTGTCCCAGGGGATCTGTTGATTTTAATTATGCGACTGCATGAGGGCAACTATGCCAAAATAAGATGGGGAGGACATGGGAACAACACTGCCGAATTTCCTGTTGAGCGCGGGGTTCGGCAGGGTTGTTCAATGGCTCCTACTCTGTTTACCCTCTTTGTCAATGGTGTCGTCTCCCGCATGCAATCCCGGGCTGTGGATGCCCCTTCTCTTGCTGGGGAGAAAGTCCCCATTTTAATGTTCGCCGATGACACTTTAATTTTATCAAAAACACCCAGTGGCTTACAAAAAGCTTTGGCAATATTTGATGGGTTCTGCACTGACCATGGACTTGAGGTGAACGCGACCAAGACAAAACTCATGGCTTTTAACCCACATAGAAATTTTAAATCGAACATTACCATGAGTGGCCGCATTCTTGAAGTTGTAAAATCCTTCACCTACTTGGGGATCCTGATCTCCAATGACAATAAGTGGCAGCAACACCTTAATATTGCTGCATTAAGACACAAGCAGCTATCTGGCACTATAATTAAGGAGTATAGGAAGTCAAAGACTAAACCTATTAAACCACCTCTGATAATATACGAGGCAAAAGTAATTGGGTCTGCCATGTATGGTGCAGAGTTATGGGGGTATGAAAACCTCCATGAACTCCAATTATCTGAAAATAAATTTCTGAGGTCGTTGACGGGTACTCCACAGAGTAGCCCACTACTGCCCCTGCGTTACGAATTAGGTAGAAGAGAACTTACGGAAAAGGCCAAACTGCGCCCGATTTTATTCTGGCGCAGACTTTGGACTACACCAGAACTCTCTCATTACGCGGAAGGGTTTTCTGATGTCATCAAAGCCGATCACTATAATAAAATCAGGTGGTTTAAAACACTAAAGACTGCATTGTTTAATCTAGGACTTCATGCCTTATGGACAGATCCTGCTGGGGCTTTATTTCCCTCCAAGACTGTTCTAAAAAACATATTTTGGGAACACGTAGATAATAGTAGTTTACTTAACACCAACAGTGGGACTATGACCACTGGCTACCTAGAAGCTAAAACGTTCCCCATTTATGAAAAGTATTGGGATTACATAATGAAACCCCTAGACAGGAAACTATTATTTCAAATGAGGGTTGGTTCGCTCCCCCTCTGTAATTTAACAGCTAAATGGAAATCTGGGGGGGCAGCATTATGTCCAGCCTGTGGGGTGGGAAATGAAACCCTAGGCCATTTTCTGTTTTGTTGCCCAGTATATTCTGCCCCAAGGCAAGCCTGGTTGGTTCCTATGTGTAGGAATTTAGGTACAAAAAGTAGTATGGTGGCACTGCGTATAATAAAATCTACTACTGAAGAATGGATCAATATTGCAATTGCAAAGTACCTGGGTTGGGCGTGGGTTTTAAGGATGAGACTGCTGGCAAACTAATTATTGACACCAAGTCGACCAGAGACTGCTAGACATCTGTCTATTCTCTGTAATTGCCTGGTGAATAGGCAGAGACTGCTAAACTAATGTTTATTCTCTGTAAATTTTTTTTTTTTTTTTAACTGATCAGAGACTGCTAGACACTTGTCTATTCTCTGTTTATGTAATGTGTCATTGGTACGAACATTGATTTTTACTGTAATGAAATCTTTTTTAATGTATGATCTCCTGGGGATATTTATATTGCTATTATGAACTTCACCCCCCTGGTCTCTACTTGTCGACGGTAATGATTTTTGCACTTGTACATATGATGTGTCATTGTTTTTTTTTATATTCTTAAAATATGTATGTGCTTGTTTGATTGACTATGTAAATTTAATTGATTTTTTAATTGTATGTTTGTTTGTCTTGCTTTTATGAGTAATACTCGAATAAAGCACTTTTGAATTGAATTGCAATTGTTTGTTAACTATGGGTCGGTTAGGACTGGTCTGGCTACTTCGAAATAGTCCATCTCTAGGTGGATTGTGTCTTGTATCCAGCTTTGTTATCTGAAAGCGAATAAGACCGTAGGAGTTAAGCCTAAGGCTCATTCCACCAGGGGCAAAGCGGCTACGACTGCTTTGCTTCGTAACGTTCCCATTGCAGAGATCTGCAAGGCTGCCACTTGGAAGTCGGTCCATACCTTTGCTAACCATTACTGTCTGGATTCGGATGCCAGGGCAGATGCTCAGGTTGGGCAGGCTTCATTGAGAAATCTGTTTGCACAGTAGTGGTGTTGCCTTATTTTTCTCCACCGCCAGGTTGTTTTTTGGATGGGCTTGCCATTCTATTCACTAGATTATGACTATACACAGAGATCCCCTACTACAGTTGGAGTAGTTTCTTACCTGTAACTCCAGTTCTGTAGTAGGGGTATCTCTGTTATAGTCATAAGCACCCGCCCTCCTCCACGGTGGAGAAAAGGATAAAATGATGCTACAGGTCTAGCTGTATACACCTCCAAAAAGAACTAAAAGTGGAGGGAGTTGCTGTGCATTCTGGGATACCAGGAGAGTTCTGGAAAGTTTTCTTAAAGGCACGGTATCCCTTTTTAAGCCACATAATGGCAGCCTATAGGGGCTTGTCTCTCCTGCCCTTCCTCTCCTATCATTCCAATGATTTGGTGAAGAGGGGGGGGGGAGGGGAAGTGTTTTCCATGGTGAAACCTGGCAGACCGGTTTAAATGTGATATTGGTGGAATATCCTTTGCATTTCTAGTTGAAGTACTGGACAGTGTAGCCTTGCATGTATAGGCTGCATTATTTGTCTTTAAATTCTCTCTTAAGTGTCTATGCAGGACTGCAAAGAAGACAGTTTAAGAGATTATTTTTGATTGCTCCGGGGTCCCCGCACATGAGCAGGACTATTCACTATATTATGACTATAACAGAGATACCCCTACTACAGAACTGGAGTTACAGGTAAGAAACTACTCCTTATGATTATGCTAAGGATGATGACGTGCATTCTCCTGATTCAATTAGCAAGATTACTCAAGAGACCAGTACAGGAATGGCTTGCCATTACTAGTCACAGTCTATGGGGAAATGGGAAGAGCTAGGTTGTTAGATAAAGATTGCAAAGCGAGTTTAAATGGTGGTCGCAGGATAATGACAAAGGGTATACTTTTGTCAGAGCCTATACACATCCGTGGGTGTACACATGGAGAAACTTAGAGGAAAGAGAACAAAGTAGGAGACTGTAAAACACATCACTCACTTGGATCTAAAGTTAGGGCTTCCTCATTTAAAAGCCTCCCATTCACAAATAGAAAGAAGACAGTTTAGCTACAAACAAGTTACTCTGATATGTTTTACACCAACAAATTGGAGATTAAAATGCTATCAACCTTCAAAATTAGGCCCAGAAACATGAATGGTGGCGTTGTGGACTCTTTGTCCCGAGGCCACGTGTCTCTGGACATGGCTGGAACGTCGGTGCATTTCCCTGGTGGTTCCACCACCTGGCGGGCTCTCTGAACGCCAGGGCGGATAAACTCAGCCAAAGATGCCTAGTGGATCACGAATGGCGCCTCCACCCGGATGTGGTGCAGGGTCTCTTTCAGCAGTGGGGAGAGCCTTGGTTAGATCTGTTCGCCACAGGTGAGAACATGCAATGACAGCAGTTCTGCTTGGTGGAGTTTCCATAGTGGCTCTCGCTTAGAAATGCTTTTATTCTCGAGTGGGGCTTAGGCCTTCTGTACTACTTTCAGTCCATACCACTCCTGCTCAGAATTCTCAACAAGATCAGGAACTACCAGACCCAAGCCATCCATTTGGCTCCAGACTGGACTAGGAGAGTGTAGTATCCTGACCTATTGAGGATGGCCATGGGTCCTCCGATTAGGCTGCCCTTTCGGGAGGATCTTCTGTCGCAGAAGCAGGGAAGAGTTCTCCACTCAAACCTATCAGCACTCTGCCTTCTTGTTTAGAGATTGAGTGTTGGCAGTTGACATGTTTTGGCCTAAAGTTTGCAATGTCATTGTGGTAGCCAGGCGTCCCTCCACCATTTGGACAAGTTTGTGGCATGGTGTGCAGAAAAGTAGGTTGACCCCCTTTCTGCTCCTCTTTCTCAGGTTCGTTCTTCTCTTTATTCTTTCCCTTGCTCGGCAGGGTACTGCTCTGGGCACGTTAAAGAGTTATCTTTCTGCTATCACAGCCTTTGTGAAGTTGCCAGACCAGCCATCCCTCTTCAAATCCCCTATAGGTTATTGAAAGGTTTGCAACATTTTCCTCCTTTTCCTTTTATCATGCCTCTGTGGAACCTTAGTCTGGTCCTGACTTCCCTGATGTGCATCCCGTTTGAGCCTTTGCACAGCTGTCCTCTCAGACTCCTTACCATCAAGAAGGCCTTCCTGGTTGCTGTTCCATCTACCCGGAGGGACTGTGAGATTCAGGCTTCGTCGTCCAAGCCTCCATACTTTAACATCTACAGAGACAAGCTGGTTATCCAGCATTAGGGTATCTTTCATAGATTCACATGCCTGAATCATTCCCCATCGTCGGGATGGGAGTCCCCAGTACATAAATAAAGTAATGTCCCATTAGACATATAGAGTAATAGGCCAAAGGCCCCACATTAGTAACATATCCACGTACTTTTGTAAAAAGGATCAAACTCTAGAGAAGAGCCAATCCGCTATCACCTCCCTCTAGAACTCTCCTGGAAGGAACTCCTGTCCCTCAGATTTTCTACTGCACGTCATGCTAAGGGAGTCTCCTCTGAGCTCTGCTCAGTTTACTTCTCATCTGGTTTTCCAGTGTTTTTTCTGGCTTTATATTTCATCTCTTAACTGAAAGTTCGAGGCATATGAGCTGCAGATTGCACCTTGGTATCCTCATGGCTGAGACACCTAAGAGAGGATTTTTAGGTCCTGTGGGAAAAAGCGACTACATGTAGATGACCAACATCAAGATTGTCTCTACTGCCTCTATCCGGACCATTCTTCTAAAGATTGAAAGGTATGTCATACCTTTTCCACAAAAACCCTCAAAGATCACGAGGGACGCCTTTTAATATGGTTATAAAGGCTGAAGGACAGAGACCAGCTGGAGTCTTCTGAGGAGAGTGAGGGCTCTTCAATATCCTCGAAAGCCTCCCAAAAAATACCACGGGTGGCATCTCCGGGCACTTCGTCACAGCCTCCTCAAAAGAAGACACTTAAGAAGTCTTCAGAGGTCAATTCTAAGGCTCTACCATCGAAGGTGTCCTCTCAGGAAGTTACCACCTTCAAAAAGCCTTCTTCTACTCCGTCGACGACGACATCGTCGATGACGACTTCAGCGACAAAGAGATTGGCGTCTACAGCCTTGGGTGTCACTTCGTCGATGACAACTGTCTCCACATCAATGGCGACGTCGTCTTTAACATCGTCGTCGACGACTCCATCGTCGACGGCAGGTAAGACCGTGTCGTCGACGATAAAGATCAAGAAGACATCGTCGACGTCGAAGCAGCCGTCGGCGCTGCGATCGCCGACGACTTGGTCGTCGACGAGATCGACGACGAAGACCGCCCAGTCGATGTCCACTCCATCGACTACGACACCTGTCGACGTTTCACCGTCGACGACCACACTGTCGACGGGCTCGTCAACGACAACGGATCCAAATCTGAAAAGCACTTATGTGCATTTAAGAATTACGAAGAAGACGTTGACGCCAGCCATAACATCTCCAAGTAGGGTCCAACCACTGCCTCCAGCATGTCTTCTGGAAGAGGAGGATTCGGATGAGGGTGGCATGTTTCAAACAGCGACAAGCCCCTCTGAACTTAATGTAAAAAATCAAGAAAGTTCAGATGAGGAAGACCAGGATCAGGAGGAAGAATATCAACCTCCTCCTCGGTTTTGGATTTGCAATACCTCATTACAGACTACAAACAGAGGTTTCCAACATCTCCTAAACGTCAACCCCCGGCAGTGTCTCCACCACCAAGACCGCGGCCTCCACCTTTAAATTTACAGCTGGAGCCTGTCATTTTGCCGCATCCTCCATCTGCTGATGATAATGATGATGAGGAGGAGGAAGATCAGCATGAAGAGGGGGAACTTCAAGACACTCAGTCTAACCATGATGAATGGGACGACTACGTCATTCCCTGTCCTGCTTCTCCAGTACCTGCACAGGCTCGCCACCTGAAGACATCGGGGGGTTCCATAACATTGTTGAGAGAGCAGCTCTACGTTTTCAAATACGCATGACTTCCCACCAACAGTATTGCTTCTTATATGATTTTAAGGAGCCTTTCAAGAAGTCAGTAAGTTCTATACCCATGATAGAATACTTATGGGGTCAGGGTGTGAAGATTATGCAAAATCCTTCCTCTGTGCCTCCGGTGTTGCCTCGCCTGGATAAAAAATACAAGGCGCCTGATACTGCTCCAGCTTGCTTAATAGGACATCCCAAGCCGGATTCGGTTATAATGCAGGCGGCCCAAAGGAAGTCCAAAAATCCCTTTGCCCCAGTAACAGCTCCGCTGGATAAGGAAGGCCGAATATTGGATAACATCGGAAAGCGTTTTTCTTCAATGTCTGCGTTGACAGTGAGAGCGCCAATGCTTTAGCACTATTGGGGGGATACAATGGGCAGTTATGGACAGACATAGCTCCATACCTGGCAGCCTTTCCTGAAGACTCAAAAGAGGAGACAAAGAAAATATTGCTTGAAGGGGAACGCTCAGCATCAGAAATAATAGATTGCGCGATGGATATCGCGTCGTCAGCTGGCTGACGCAGCAGTGTTGAGACGACAAGGTTGGTTGAAGGCAACTTCTTTTTGACCTGAAATTCAAACGAAGATATTGGATATGCACTATGATGGCCAGTTTCTTGTTGGGCCAAAAATTGATGAGGATCTCCAAACTATAAAGAAAGATAGGGACACAGTCAGAGCGTTGGGAACCCTCCAATTTAAAAATCCTTCTTTTCGTGGATCAAGAGGAAGAGGGCAGTCCTCTTCTAGAGGCGATTACCAATGTCGATCGTCCTATTCTGGTCAACAACATCGTCCACAGTATCAACAACGTAAGCAGCAAGCATCTTATGGTAAATCATCCTTTCGTGGTAAAGGTCAGCAAAAAGGCACTGCTTGACGACACTGACCCTTCACTTCAGCCAGTCTCCAGTTTATCTCCATCCTCAAAAATTGGAGGAAGAATTTCCCATTTTCTAACACATTGGAAGAAAATTACAACGGACCGTTGGGTTCTACAATTAGTTCAATTCGGTCATTCTCTGGAATTTATTCACATCCCTCCCCAAACCCCTCCCCGACCTATGCTTAACAAAAATCTATGTCTACTTCTCTAGGAGATTTCTCTTATGCCCCAGAAGGGAGCGATAAAAAGAGTTCCTCTTTCTCAACGGGGGGAAAGGATTTTACTCCCGTTTTTTCCTGCTACAGAAAAAGAGAAGAAATGGAGACCAATTTTATAACTCAGAGCCCTCAACAATTTCTTGAAAAAGCAGTTGGTTTCGTATGGTGACAATCCAGGAGGTTCTACAACTTCTAGATGCAGAAGATTACATGGTGCCTCGGGATCTTCAGGATGCTTATTTTCATATCCCTATTCACCGGAATCACAAAAAGTTCTTAAGGTTTGCAGTAGCGGGCAGACACTTTCAATCCCGCGTTCTACCTTTCGGGCTCAAGTCTGCACCACGCATCTTTACGAAATGCCTTTCTCCAGTGGCTGCATATCTCAGGCAACAACACCATCAAGTTTTTCCATATCTGGACGACTGGCTAATCAAGGTACCATCCTTAGAAGACGCGTCCAGGTCTTCCAACGCTTGTCTACAGCTTTTCAATCGTTTGGGACTCACACTCATTCGGGACATATCAGTCCTTCCACCTTCTCAGCGTATAAATTTCCTAGGCGCTACCCTCGACACAAAACAGAAGAAAGCTTTTCCATCATAGGAAAGAAAGGACAAGCTTCTGTCACTGGCTTTTCTCATAACTTCCAAGAGGTTCTTGACAGTTCGCCTCTTTAAGTCCCTACTCAGGAAGATGTCATCATGCATCTTACTGGTTCTACACTGCCGTCTCTGCATGCGCCCTCTCCAAGAGGTGCTCTCAGCGCAATGGGTCCAATGCACAGGTTCATTCGACGATCTCATACGAATGACCCCTCAGATGGTCAAGGCTCTGCAATGGTGGATTTGTCCTCAGAACCTTTCTCAAGGCTTGCCTTTCTTGCTTCCAGCTTCTCCACATATCACAACAGACGCCTCACTGGGAGGTTGGGGAGCTTTCCTCCAAGAACTGCAGATAAGTGGGAAGTGGTCCCCCTTTGAGAAAGAGCTTCATATAAATCTCCTCGAACTACGGGCGGTCTTCCTCGCCCTTCAAGCTTTCCTTCCAAGAATCAAGAATTCTCTAGTGCTTGTGCGTATGGACAGTACCACGACAATGCACTATCTCAACAAGCAGGGAGGGACTCGCTCTCTAACACTCTCTCGCGAGTCGCAAAAAATCTGGAACTGGTTGATCCTGCACAATATCTCCCTTCCGGTTGAATATGTCCCAGGAACGAACAATATTCTAGCCGATTCACTAAGTAGGCAACACACAACGAGTGGGAATTGGACCAGGGGATCCTCAACCAAATATTCTCACAGTGGGGCACTCCTCTCATAGATCTATTCACTACAAGGCAGAACACCAAATGCCAACACGTTGCAAGCTGGCATCCCCAGAAGGGATCTCTAGGGAATGCATTTTCGATCGCATGGTGCAACGTCTTTGCATACGCTTTTCCACCGTTTCCAATGATTCCCAGAGTCCTCAGGAAATTGAAAGCGGAGCAGTGCACACATTCTAATAGCCCCTGTTTGGCCACACCAACATTGGTTCACAGAGCTTCACCTTCTTTCTCTGGAACCGCCAATACGATTGAAGCAGTTTCCTTCTCTCCTCACTATGAACCATCAGCAAGTCCAGCATCCGAATCCGGCATCTCTCAGATTATCCGCTTGGCTCCTGAGTTCAAAGAATTTCAGAATCTAAATATTCTGCCGGATTGTAGGGCCATTCTAGCTCGAGCAGACAGTACTAACAAGACCTATTCTTTGAAGTGGAAGAGGTTTTGCATTTGGTGTAAAACTCAGAAAAGACAATCCTTTTTCTTCTTCTCCAGTACAAATATTGCCTTAACTTCTCCATTTGGCCAACTCAGGTCTTGCTCATGCCTCCATCAGGGTTCACTTGGCGGCAATATCCCGTTACAGAAGATCTTCTGCTGGCCCTTCTGTCTGGTCTCACAGATTGATCAAACAATTTCTTAAAGGCCTCTTCAGGACTTTTCCTCCTGTGAAGACTTTACCTCCTACTTGGCAGCTCAACACAGTCCTTAATCCGCTCATGAAACATCCCTTTGAGCTGATACACAGGGCTGATCTTAAGTATCTCTCTTGGAAAACGGCACTCCTTCTCGCCCTTACTCCAACAAGACGAGTAAGTGAGCTCCAGGCTTTCTCAATTCAAGAGCCTTTTCTGCAATTCAAACAAGACCGAGTGATATTACGAACAAACCCAAAATTTGTACCAAAGGTCCTGTCGGACTTCCATCTCAACGAGCCTGTAGTCTTATGCTCTTTCTTTCCAAAACCTCACACTATGGCAGAGAGGACTCTATATTCTCTGGATCGTAAACGCTGCCTAAAGTTTTATATTGAGAAGACAAAAACCTTCCGCAAATCCAACCAGCTCTTTGTGGCCTACAGTAGACCTAGAAAAGACCTTCCACTCACTAAACAAAGTATTTCTCGCTGGATCTCTGCAGCTATTTCATTCTGTCACGAGCAGGCGGGCAACCCCTGCAATCTAAAGTACGGGCCCATTCCACTAGAGCGATGTCTACATCCATGGCGCTCTTCGCAGGTGTGACGATCATAGACATTTGCAGAGCGGCAACGTGGAAGACGCCGCATACATTCACCAAGCATTACTGCCTGGATACAGAACTCATGAAGGATGCTGCAGTGGGACAAGCAATACTTTGTCATCTATTTCGATAGAGGTGAGCCTTCTTTTCATCCCACCATCCTTTCTCGTATACGCACATTTCTCTATTGTATTTCTTGATGGTATCTTTGCTTACATTTTGATGTTTTCTATTTCTCACTTTGATATATTATTATCTGGTGGATTTTGTATGTACTGTACCATCCGAAATGTGCTTTTCATTGCTTGCTTCTCTAATTCAGGCATGTGAATCTATGAAAGATACCCTAATACTGGATAAGAAATGCGTTACTTACCTGTAACTGCAGTTATCCAGTATTGGTATCTTTCATTGATTCTCATGCAACCCTCCCGCCTCCCCTGGAAGGAAATTCTCTCAGTGGTACGCCTACTTAGCATGGTGATTACGAAAATCTGAGGGACAGGAGCTCCTTCCAGGAGGGTTCTAGAGGGAGGTGATAGCTGATTGGCTCTTCTCTAGAGTTTGGTCCTTTTTACAAAAGGACGTGGATATGTTACTAATGTGGGGCCTTTGGCCTATTACTCTAAATGTCTAATAGGACATTACTTTATTTATGTACCAGGGACTCCCATCCCGACGACGGGGAATGATTTAGGCAAGTGACTCTATGAAAGGTACCAATACTGGATAACTGCAGTTACAGGTAAGTAACGCATTTCTTCTATGAACTAAAGCTTCATTTCTACCGAAAGTCGTCACTCCCTTCCATGTGCACCAGTCCATCACTCTACCTGCTTTTTACGCTCTGCCACATCCCTCTAAGGTAGAGGAGCAACTTCACCTGCTGGATCAAAAAAGAGAGTTGTTCTACTTTCATCGCACGTGAGAGTTTCAGGTGGATGACCAACTCTTCGTGGGGTATGTCGGAGCTCAGAAAGGCAAGTCTGTGCAGAAGTGGACCAGCTCCTGATAAATCGTACTTTACAGTAAAATCTGTTACACATGGTTCAAGAAGCAACCCCGTGAGGGCTTGCCTGCTTGTTTCACCAGAGTCAAGGGTGTGACCACTGCGTTACCAAGTGGAGTTCCGGTCCTGGACATCTGCTAGGCAGCAACAAAGGCTTATTTGCACACGTTCACAAAACAATACTGCCTGGGCAGTTCGGTCCAAAGGGTGAGGCACTTTGCCTGTTCGTTCCTGCAAGACTTGTTGGTGTCAAACTGTTTTGCAGACCAGCCTCCGGGGAGGTATTGCGTGGGTGTTTATTCTAAGGTAAGGAATCTGCATCTAGAAGTCTTTATAAGATTTACAAGTTACTTACCTTCGGTAATGCCTTATCTGGTAGAGACTAGGCGCAGGTTTCTTAGTGACCCACCCATCCTCCCGCTCTGCGAATGGATTTCTAGGGAGAGCGTTTTTCCCATTTATGGCCCTAGTTTTCCACACTAGTGGTCAGTGTTCTTTGTGGCTCCATGTACCGAGCCTGGAATATCATGAAAGGAATGTCAGCGTGCTGGAGTGGCACCTACATGGCACCACTCAACGTCACGTCTAGCATGGATGATGGCACGTGGAGTTGATCAATACCACCTACCGGCATGCAGGGGTACTGTTCACTAAAAAAAAATCCAGCTCCAGTTTAATGCCTGGGGATAATTCTATGGTAAGGAATCTGCTGCTTGATTGAGTCTCTACCAGATAAGGCGTTACTGAAGGTAAGTAACTTGTTCAATAAGACCTGTCTGACCTAGAACAGGACAGGTGCAGGACAATGCCAGCACCATACATGTGGTTCTGATGTGGAGGAGGTAGAACACTTAAGGCCAGCAACTGAGCCAAGAGAAAAGGGTACCCCGAGCACTCCCAAACCACCACCTTTGTCAACTTACCAACCCAAAGGGTTTGACTCAAAAACACAGACTCTGAGGCCGATCTCTGCTCTCGAGGGAGTTGGACCCCTAGGCTCAGCCAAAGAGACTTAGACACCTTGCTCCAGCTTCTGCCTATGACACAGCAGCTCAGAAAACTGGCTTTAGCCCTTGAAATCCCTCTTAGCAGAAGGGGCATGATCCCTGAGCAGAGAAGACACCAGCTAAATCTCAGGGCACTGAATCCCCACCTTTGTCACCAAAATCAAACCAAGTTCAGCATCTAAAAAGCCTGTGGTATCGGGTTCGATGTCGTGTGAGCCACTTGTGCTTATAGAACAGAAGGAGATCCCAGCTACAGAGTACCACCTCATTGATTATTCTTGCTCGCCCTTTAGCGCCACAGGAGCAAGACGAGACTTGCCTTTGAGAGGCAGTCTGAGGCGCTTGAGGGATACGTGATACCTAAGAAATCCAGATATCCCAAATCTCAGCCACTACAGCTTCAGGCACTATAGCCTCCACTACCTCCTCACAGTGCAATGCAGTCTTCACCACAGAAGTCCCCATCCCCACAGGGTTCACCCCACACATTCTCTGGTGATCGGATGACATTCTGGACATTTATTATCACACCACTACACAAGAGGGTTATGACTCTAATGGCTGCAACGCTAATCCAGAGATGACTGTGTTTTGGATTCTTACCCTAATAAACCATCTTCCACATTAATGACTGTAGCATATCATGCTTTTATTCAGTGGGTAGCTGCACCTTATCAAGAGGAAGAGGAGGAATTCCTTGCGAAAACTCCATCGAAGATGGAACCTTTCGTCCTGTTATTGCCTATGCTTTGAAGTAAGACTCTGCATGTCAGAAAATGTTATGGTACTAATTAAGGCCAGTGTCTTCTTTTAAATAGAAACAAATATAAAGAAGCCTCAGAGGACACTATGCACATGAGGGATCTTGTGCCTCGTGTCATTCTGGTGGTGCATATTGCTCAAAAGCGTGAAGAGCCACATTTCTGTTGCAGTAACCTAAATATGCCCATCTACTGGCATCACCGTAACATTATACTCAGTGCTGATATTGACCAGATATTCAGAGTGGCCAAATGAAAAGGAGTTTGGTGAGAGTACTGCGGGGTGGGAGACCTATAATGAGATGTAATCCTCTGTTAACCCATGCCCCTATTAAATTCAAGGACCTCACCGATTATTAGCAGAACTTACCCTCGGCATCAATTGGGTATCTGTACCTGAAGAGGAATGTGTTCAGCAGCTTATTGCACAATAAGTTAACATATCGGTTTCAAAGTTCTTAGGAAAATGACTTGCCTCAGCTACTTAACTTGGAGTGTTTTTAAGTTTTTGTCATAAAATGGCTTTTCATCTTTAGTCTTTCTTCTCTTGTAAAGCACATAAAGTATTTTCCATGGTGGTAAATCATTCCATATTTCAGGCGGTTGTTTATTATGTGAAAGAAACCCTTGTTGCCCCTATTGCCATCAAAGCATTTGGATCTATACTGAATTCAAGACTGTCTACTGCTCTAGGTCGAGCACCGGAGCTCAAAAGGGATACCCAGGACCGCTCCAGTCTACTGAATTGTTTACGTCTGACACTTGGCGTGAGCGACTTATATACCTACAGATCCAAAATAACTGCAGAGATTTCAGTCATTCTCTGCAGACTTCTTTGTTCTTGCAAGATCTTACCAGACCGTGGGATCTGGACAAGTACATCTATATATATAAAAACGAATGTATGTCTGTCTGTCTGTTTGTCCTTTATACATTACTACACCATTCATCCGATCGCCATAAAACCGAACGCCATTAAATATCGGCCCCCCAGGGCCCTCATAATCTTTTGAAAACTGATGTACGCACCAGACGGAAAAACAACAAATTGTGTATCCACAAGCACTCGAATAAATAAATAGAATTAAAACACTATTCATCCGGTCGCCATGAAAGTTTGGGAAGTTGTTGAGTACACTCCCGCAAAGGTTTCTGGCATAGATTTTTTACAAATATCGGCCCCCGAGGGACCTCATAATCTTTCGAATACTGATGTACGCACAAGAGGGAAAAACAAAAAATCGTGTATCCACAAGCACTCGAATAAATAAATAGAATTAAAACAGCACTCATCCGATCGCCAGGAAACTTTGGGAAGTTGTTGAGTACACTCCAGCGAAGGTTTCTGGCATAACATTTTTTTAAATATCGGCCCCCCAGGGCCCTCAAAATCTTTCGAATACTGATGTACGCACCAGACGGAAAAACAAAAAATTGTGTATCCACAAGCACTTGAATAAATAAATAGAATTAAAACGACACTTTGAAATGTTTTCCATATTAAAATGAATAAGTTTCAATAAAAATGACACAATGTAAATTGAATGTTACCATAACGAGTTTCCTTGAATTTCCTTTCTTCGGAGATCGCAGCAACGCGCTACGGGTTAGCTAGTACTAAATAAACCAAACGGGTACAATAAATGTAAGCCCTACAAACGAGTCTTGTAAGTGGCTTTGTCTCGGACTCATTTTTGTAATGAACAATGCTCATGTAACTGCTCGCTTACTGCTCATTTATGCCATGAGCTGTGGAAAGCATTTCAAGGAGTGCCACAGTTTTCCTTTGGGTTTATACAGTTTCTTCTCCATGCTCATTTTACAGCATGAGCCAGTATATACAGTTCCCTTAGGTTTCTTTACATTTTCTTCTCCACGCTCATTTCACATCATGAACTGCGCGGAAAGAGGAATGCATACACGAAGGTTGAGATTATTTCCTTAGGACAATTGCTGTCTCAATGGTTCAATCAAGAGATGGACTTTTAACATCAAGACGATTGGACAAAAGACCATGACAGGAACAAAGATCTTTCCAAGGAACAGGTGACAATGTGCCTCTAGACAAGGAAAGCAGGAAGACCGACAGCAACTGGAATCGGTGATAGTTTGGAGATGCAATACAATGACATATTGCCATCTCTGTGGGTCTCTATTCAAGGTACTATTGGTACCATTGGAAGAAGATGGAACAACTGGTGAAGCATCTTCTGGAATTTTACAGGAAGTGCTGCTATGTAGGATGTAGGGTAGGATTCACAGTGATTGCTAAAAAGTTTATCTCTGACTGTTTTTATTATTGTTATTAAACTTAATGAGAGGAAAAGCCTACCTAAGCCGAGAGAGGGTGATAGAATGTCAGAAGAAACGTATCACTAAGTATTTGCCCTCATGAACCCGAAGGCAATTTGCCTAAAGCATAGTTGTTCATCTAAATTGTTCAAGTTCTGCTCGTAGTCAAGGGCATGGGCCCGCTCTAGGCGCTGTTCCTGTGACATGTCTTCAGCGTGGTCCAAGTCTTCAGGAAGTTCGAAGCGAAAGTACAAGAAGCCTGAGCAAAATGTATCACAATCCTGCCACTCTCCTCCTGAGAAGTTGTGAGGGTGTCAGAGTTGCCTGTCAGTCAAGCTTCCGGTTCCCCGTCAAAAATCCAAATACATAGCTGATCTTGATGTATCCCAAGATTCCCGGGCCATTGGTGACATTGAAACAGATTAAGGCCTTTAAGAAGGCCATCTGCTGCATCCTTATTGCTCCCTCTGACTCCTTTGGGCCACAAAGATACACGGAGGCCTCCATTTGGGTTACCAACAGTGGATTTGTCCCTGTTGCTGTCCCTGTGTTTCCTCAACCCATTTCGGGTTCTGCACAGGCTTCGGTGACAACTCGCTTTCTAAAATCTCGATCAGCCTTCCGAGATGATGATGTAGAGGATGGGGAGAATTTATTACTTCCACTATGATGTGTACAACTTTTATATATACTTACAAAATGCTAGTGAGTTGGATACTTCCTGTATACTGAGCTGGGTCTCCTCCCCCCTCCCCACAGACCATCGAAAAAGGAGGGTGCTTCCTTTGGTATGGCGAGAAGCTGTGTAACTGAGGTTTTAGACTTGCATCTTCCTTGTATAGAAATAAAGATGAGCGTTCTAACCGAAGTTCTGCCTCCTGGACACTCTTCCGCTGAACCTTTACTTCCATTTAACGAAGTCCTGACCGATATGTTTCTGGGCAGTTGGGTTAAGTCAAGTTCTGGCGCGCTGGTGGAGACCGGTAACCTAATGCTGTAGACCTGCACAAAACAACCTTGCCTTTTTTAACGCAACCCCCTTCACCACAACATCTGGTGATTCAAACTTCAACCAAGTATAAAGATCATTCAGACAGAGTCAAAGAGAACCGAGGTGTTCAGAAAACAAATGTTTTCGTCGGCCAGCCTGTGCCTGCGGTAGATCAGTGCCAGCTGTTGGGGCAAATATTCACAAATACCCTGGGTCATGGTTAGTGAGAGCTTAAGGCAGTCCCTGAAGAATGTCAAACCTCCCTAGCTCTAACCATCTAAGATGGTTAAGATACTGCCAATTGCTAGAAATGTTCCAGAATGGACCCTACTGACTGCCTGGGCAGAGCAGTTGGAATTAGCAGTGGCTTCTTGTGTGGATGAGGTCCACTGGAGTCTCTGGAGACATGCAGTCATCGCTCATGGGTATGCCTTTAAATAGGTCCTGCTGGTTTTGTGAGGAGGCTGATTTGTCACTAGAAAACTTTAGAGCAGGTTTCTCCATCAAGGTAGCTTGTGAGCTACTGATAGTTCTCCAGCTATCTGTAAGTAGCTCTCATGTGTGGAGACCAGTCTACTAAATTGGCATCTTTTGTTTGGTTGAATAAAAATAAGAGACACAGACACACACACAGTGTCTTCTCGCAAAAAATCTTTGTCAGCTGATAATGTTAGACACGTTTTGCCTGCTCAGCTAAATCTGATCGGACCGTGTTTGGGAGATCCACAACGTCGACGCGCTCTTTGTCCTGGGGTGGTGGGAGCTCTCAAACAAACGTGGACTGTGTATGTATATGTGTGTATATATGTATTTGTATATATATGTGTATATATATATATATCAAAATAGAGAATGTAGATTTGTAAGGAAAGTGTGTTTATTTTTAGAACTCATAAGATGATATTGGGAGAAAAATGGCTGAATTTCCAAAATATATTTAAAGCTGATATTTGAGTGATGAATCAAGTGGCATTGGAGAGACTTTTTACAAATTGTATTACCTTGGTGTCAGAGGCACTACAGCTATGACTGTTAAGTATTACCCATGTACAGTCATTACATATTGACTCTTTTTTACATTACTGCTCGCAATTATGCCTGATGCACTGAGGTGATTGTAAATAGTAATCTTGCATATGGTGGCCACTAATTTAATATTTGCTGTCAGTATTACAACACTAATAATATTAGTAGCTGTTTATGAGTTTCATTGAACGTAAGTAGCTCTTATTACAGAAAACGTTGGTGACCCCTGCTTTGGAGAGAGCTGTACCACACCACTTTCCTTGGACCTTTTTCCTACTGCTAGGTTACTTCCTCAGCAGTTTTGACCCATTCGGGGATACTCGTAAACATTTGTCGTACTGGCAGTGCCAAGGCCCATCGCCCCCACAGCAGTCCTTTTGGGGTTCAAGCAGACAATGTTCAGGGCACCAGGAGAAACAGAACTCCCAGTCCACTCCCCCTCTGGCAGCAACCTCCAAACCCCTTAAGTGTACCCTTAGGTGTTCATTACCACCCTGTGGGAGGTAGGGTCAGCCAGTTCCTCAGCAGGAGGCAAAATATAACATCCAACAGATAGGTCCTTCAGGTCATGCAACAGGGCTATGCCCTTCCCTTCCAACTAGCTGCATCTTCCACCCGCATCAGAGAGATTTCAGAGGACCCCCTGCTCCAAGAGGTATAGGCTTGTTTGGGCAAAGGAGCCATGGAGAGTGTTATGTTCTTGGAAATTATGACTCGCTGTGACTCCCATTATTTCCTCATGTCAAAGATTGACGGATGCCTTCATCCTATTTTATATCAACAACCTCTGAATGATGTCTTGTTGAAGTACAAATTCAAAATGCTCATTTTGGCCCAGTTTCTGTCTACCCTAGATGAAGGTGACCGGAATGGTGACTTCTTATCTACAGGTAGCCTTCTTTCATGTACCCATCCTGCAGTCCAACGGACTCTACTTGTGGTTCTGAGAAGGTCAGGAACCTTTTCAGTTTACTGTACCCAATGATATCAATTTTGCTTCAAAATTAGAATGACTCATTTAGAAAAATCACAAATAGTTCCATGGATACGTGTTTTAAAATTCTCAAATCCTTTATTCTTTTCAAACATTAATGCTTCTGATATCGAACGTGGAGACAGCCCGTTTCTACTGATTACCGCGAGTACTAGATGCGTTGGCCGACTTTGGCCTGAATTACTCCTGATGAATTCCATTGAATTTCCTGGATTGACAACCATCATCTTTACCAAGAAGACTAATAAATTCCATGAATTGGTCTATAAGGCGACGACGCAACATAGATAAGAACCCATTGTATGTGATCAAACCCTGAAGAAGTCCTGAGATGGGACGAAACGCGTTGGCTACTCTTGGAAGACTTAATCTTTGAAAAGAATCCATGGAGCTAATGGTGATTTATCATTCCTAATTTTGGAGCAAAATTGAAATCATTGGGCATAGTGGGTGCTGATCATCTTGTTGCTAATGTATGTGTGAATTATTTTCACTATATGGGGAATAGGAGGCTTTTTCCCCTGATCTGTGCACCGCTCAGATAATATCCCTACAGTGTAACAAGTGCAGTATTCTATGTCTAAGGCCTCTTTGTAAATCATTTTCAGTTTAATGTGCTTCTTTTGGCCCTCACCAGTGCTTTTTGGGTATCCACGAAAGTGATGGTGGTGGTTGCAGTATAGTGTCGGAGGCTAAATCCCAATTTTCTCCTACCTCGATGTCCTGATATCCATGGTATATATATATATATATATATATATATATTAGACTCCGGTGTGTACTACCTTAGCTGAGGAGTAAATTTGTTAACCGATTAGAAAAAAAAGGAAAACATTTGTTAAAACTTTTCCTAGGTAAATTCACTTCAATATTGTTATTGTGATATGGGCATTCAGGTGACACTGCATGGCACGTCACTGCAAAGTTAACACACGTGATATGTGACAGAAACGTATGTAAGGATGACATGCATGCAAGGTGCACAGCAAAATGTTAAAGTCAATAATATCAAAGGGTGTTTTATATACTACAACACTTAATTAAAAAAAAAATTAACTAGTGGAGATTATCCCTTACCCTAAATTTTATGGGATACCGGCTTAGTGCTCAAAGAGGGGGACATTGTGCTTTATTGTCATACACTGGTAAACAAAAACACAAGGTGAAATAAAATGGTGAAATACAAAGGTGTAGTTGTTATGGGTGTTTACAGGTTCACTTTATAATTGGATGCAAGCTCAAAAATCAGATCTAATACCCCGTTAGGTAAAAGAATTCCCATGGTATATGTTCACCCCAACGAGGAGAGTAAGTCGGTCCCTTACAACATGAGATAAAGCTCCACCGACATCTTGCAAAATTTCCAGAGAAAAGGATTTAAAACAAGTGCGTCTTATACTTGTACCTACTCACACTTCTACTTTGTGGCATTCACTGATAAACTTTATATGGAGGAGAGCCACAACTCTGTAGTACTCCCAGCCTGCAATCTATTGTTTTCTTGTAGGAGAGTTGTTTCAAAGAAACATACTAAGACCCAACGTGCGCATCAATGTCCGCTGCTATCGATCCCTGTTTACTTGTACATTTTGTGAGTAGCATGCCCACTCAGAAGGCACAATTTATGTCTTCCATATGCCTACCATTACATTGCCTCCTGTGAAATGAACAATATTTTGTCACATGGCCTGTCATCTGGCATAGGAGGAAGTCGCCACCACGGATGGCGTAGTCATGCACAAAACATCTTTGTTTGCCAATATTGGATCCGTACGCCTCTTGAATTTAGGCGTGATAATCCCCACTAGGAAATGTTGTAGTAAATAAAAGCACTCTTTGATATTATTGACATTAGCATTGTGATGTGCTCAGTACATGCGCATCGTCATTGCATGTGTTTCTGTCACATATCACACGTGTTAAATTTGCCATGCAGTGTCACCCGAATGCTCGCATCACAATTGCAAGAGTGAAGTGTACTTACCTAGGGAAGGCTTTAACACATTTGTTCTGTTTGATTTTTTTTCCAATGGGTTAATAGATTTTCTTCTCCCCTCATGTAGGACTCACTTGAGAATATGTATAAAGGAACTGCACCCAGCAAGTCACTTAATCCAGAACATTTGTGGATACTTGTTCATATTGCAACGTGCTTTAAATTTTTCTTATACTGGTAAAATATTGTTGGAACACAGTTGGTGCATACGAGTCTGGACAATGATCTGTTGTCACAAAGAACACAATCCTGTTTCCATTTAAAGTTGGTTTATTTTGAAGAAACAATGCCTCCAGAGAAAAATAATTTTTGTCAGTCTTGACTTTTTGAAGGCAGGTAAATCAAATAGTCTCTGGTGTAATACAATTTCTTAAAGTCGTTGCACTAGATTCGCACTAGATTTGTATGAAAAACATCACAGAGATGAAAGTATTGTCTCATGTGAGAAAAACTTTGCCCTCCACGTATTAAAGTTACAACAATAGGCTTCCGAGTCACTTGCTAGTTAGAGTCCATACGTGGGGCCTTCAGTAGAAAGTAATCACTTTCCAAGAAAAGAGTCGGTTGCACTTGTCATATGTTTAGTAACCGGCCACCTTGATAAGAGTTAAGAAATGAGTCTGTGGTGAGCCCTGTACACCTACAGTGTGTAAGCCAATGCCTAGACATTGTAAGTGCAGTAATGCCATTAAGAGTATATGGTACTGGGAGTTTGTCATTACGATCTCCCCAGCACCATATTGGCTTTACTGAAAACTGGGAAGTTTGGTATCAAACTTCTCAACAACTTAAACCCACACTGATGCCAGTGTGGGATTTAATGAAAAATGCACTCATAGGGCATCTTTGAGATGCCCCCTGAAAAATGAACTAACTCTAGTGTCTTGGCTGAGGGTCTGCTCGCCATCTGCCCCCAGCAGAAATGTTTCTGGACCCCTGGGTCGAAAGCCTGCCGCTCTCCGGGGTCTTGAACAATCCACATCCTGGGACGAGGTGCCAAGCCTCCTCCTCCAGGATGGGCATGATCCAGGAAGGGCAAGCTTTAAAGGCTTGCCGCCTTTTTGAGCTAACCCGGCCATTAGCAGCTTCCAGCAACTGGGCCCCACCGGTTCTGACTCCCACTTTGGGCGGGTGAATCAGTGGGAAAACCAAGTGAGAAAGGGAGCTGTGCCCACCTTAGCCAACCCTACCCCTCAGGTGGGGAAGCTAGGTGTGAGAAAGTGCCATCTTTCTTGCATTGGTATGCCCCCACTTTTTTCTGAATTGCTGTGCTTTGACTGAGGGTGCCCAGGGCATGTGTTCCTTCCCTAAAACTGTATTGAAGCTGAAACCCAATTGGCATCTCTGGCCACATGTCCGCCCCTGGTAATTAGTACCCTAGGTACCCAGGGCATTGTGACCAGAGAAGACCCCTAAGGGCTGCAGCACTTATTGTGCCACCCTTAGGGGCCCTGCACCCTGACACCCACACACTGCCTTTCCAGACTGAGTGGCCTGGTACAGAACTAAACAAAGTCTCGACTTGGCACACATCCATGCGTGCCATGTCCAAACGCCCACTGCCCTGGCATACATCAGTCACCCCTCTAGCTGGGTGCCCTATGCCAGTGGTGTGGGCACAGGTGCATGAGCCCTGTACCCCTACAGTACCCAGGGCCATTCCTGGGCACTGTAAGTGCAGTGATGCCATTAAGAGTATATGGTGCTGGGAGGTTGTCATTACGAACCCCATACCACCATAATGGCTACACTGAAGACTGACCATTTTGATATCAAACTTCTCAGCACATTAAACCCACACGGATGCTAGTGTGGGATTTAATGTAAAATGCACTACAGAGGGCATCTTAGAGATACCCCCTTGAAATGTAACCTACAATCCACGTCTGGTCTGAGAGGCTGCCTAGGGTGCCACATAGCAGACATGTTGCTGGACCCCTGGGTGGAGAGCCCCCCGCTCTCCTGGGCCTGCAATAAAGCACATCCTGGGCGAGGTGCTAGGCCTCCTACCCCAGGATGGGCAGGGGGAAGCTTCAAAGGCATTACCGCCTTTGTGAGCTTCTCCAGACCACTTGCTGTACTCAGCAACTGGCCCCCACCGGTTCTGACCCCCATTCTGGCGGGAAGACTGGCGGGAAAACCTACGCTAGGAAAGGGGGTGTGCCAGCCTGTGAGAGGCGAGGTGATGCACAACTCCGGGCTCCGGCATCTTGAAGATGGGGAGCCCTGCACACTTAGAGATAGGCTCCTGCCCCCCTCCCACAGGAGAGGAGCAGGATAGGGGGTGTACTGACTCCAGGGCAGGACCTATTGGTCCCTACCCTTCCTCTACCTATAACACCCCTAAATGTATCATTGAGGGGCACCCTGAACCTTCCTTCCTCAGATCTCGATTTCGAAACAGAAAGAAGACCAAAAAGGAGACCTGACGTGCAGCTGCTAACAAGAGGACAACACCAACTGACTTGGCCCCAGTCCTACAGGCCTGTTGATCCTTGAACCTGCTCCTGCTAAATCCCAGCATCTCCTGCAGACAGTAACCTCAAGAGCCCCGGAGGACCTGCCTGCCTAGACCCTGTTAGAGACTGGGACTCCCACGAGCAGTGGCACTGCTCAAACAGCAATACCCCTGGTGTCAGCCAGGAACCGCGATTCCAGCTCACTCTGCACCCGCCGAACCCCGCCTGTGCCCGAGTGGACAAAGACCCTGAGGACGTCCCCCCGGTGATTCTGACCTGGAATCCAGTGCCCAAGGACCCGCCTTGACGACGCCCGCAGCCTCAGTACCAGGAACTCCTCCAACCGCGACCAGCAGAGGGTAAGATTTCCCAACGACCAAAAACACCCCTGCGTCCCCTAACTCAGGGGTGCCTACCTACCCTCCAAGATCCCAACTTACCCCTCGAAGTGTTGGTCGCTCCAGAAGATCCTCCGTCCCAGAGCCTGCAGCCTTTGTTCCCTTTTCAAGATCTCTATTGAATAACGTTGAGCGCCCGACAGCTGAAAAGCACCCTGCACCCAGTTGCCCGAGTGCCCCTGGCAATGCACTCTTTGACCTATCCTACTTCCCCATTTGCCTTGAGCAAGTGACCAGGAGCCCAACTCCCACCGCTGCGTGGCCTGGTAGCCAGCAGCCACCAACCGAAGGGCCCCTGCCTCTCATTGGATAACATTGGGCTTACCTACCTCTGCACCCAGCTGCCCCTGAGGGTGTGCCAACTGTACCCACCTGACCCTGAGAGACCTCTGAGTCTATGTCCAGAACCTTAACTCTGCCAGTTGAGTACTTACCTAAAAGCTGATAACGCACTTTTCTTCCATAGGCAAACATTGACTGGTTTTCACTTGGAAATTCTTCTAAGTGTGGAGTTTTGGAACTTTAAAATATTTACCTAAAATCAGCCAAACCACAAATTCCGATTTACGCACCTGTTCTCAGTAGAGACCTCAGTGCTGCACCTTTTAGCCCAGCACAAACCCTGAAAAGTAATTTTAACCTTACTTACCAGTAACCTGTATGTTCGAGGCATGTGGACTGCTGAATTCATATCTTGTGCATAGATAGCCGCCTAGTGTTGGGTCCGGATGATTGCACTTTGTTGTCTTGGAAGAGTCTTCGAAGTATCACGAGATAGGTGACTCCTCCCCTGGACTACAGTGCGCATGGGCATCTTCTCCATCCTCAGACTGTTTTTTTCCGCCATTGGGTTCGGATGTTATTCCTTTACTCCAACTTCGGAAACCGAAACGAACTACTTTTAAAGGCCAAAAGGCCTTCGACTTCGACGGTATTGTTCTCGGTCGGTACTTCTTGACTCAACCAACCTCTCCATCTTTATCCGGTCGTCGACGCGGGCCATTGGGCCTTTTCGACGCCACGTGGGTCTGCTGTCGATGGAAAGGAGCCCGTTCAAAAGGTGCCCACAATGCCACTCCAAATTCCCACATACTGACAAGCATACACTATGCAACAAGTGCTTATCACCAGAGCACAACCAACAAAATTGCCCAGCGTGCGCCCAATTCCGTTCGAAGAAGACCATCCGGATTCGACGGGCCGCTAGGCAAGAGATGCAGCGGTCGGCACCGGAACCGGAAAACATCTTCGATGACGAACGCGACCTCCCAGAAGCGGCGGACTCGGACCTAGAGATCGTCACCGTCGAGGACCAGTCGGACTCCGGCGACGAGATCCCACCGGGGCAAATCGTGAGTACACAGCCCCCAACGCCGCTTAGCCCGAAACCGAAGGCCCCGGTCGAGGCATCGCCTAAAGGCCTTAGCCGAGATCGAAAAACACCTTCAGAAGCCCCGCCCTCCGGCTCGGCTCAGAAGTCCAAATCAAAGCCTTCAGAAAGCCCAGGACCAAGTAACGTTCTCCCCAAGAAGGTCGTCGAACCCAAAAGGGTTGTCGAACCGAACGTCGTCGTTCCAAAAAAGGCAGTCGAGACAAAAGTCGTCCAACCAAAGAAGGCCGTCGAGCCAAAGGTCGTCTAACAAAAGAAGGTCGACCAGCCAAAGGGCGTCGAGCCGAAGAAAGGGTCTGAACCACAAAAGGTCGTCCACCCCAAAAAGGTTATCGAGTCCAAAGCTGTCGATCCAAAGAAAAGCCTCGACCCTAAACAGGTCATCGATCCGAAAACAGCACCTGATCCTAAAAAGAGTGCAACTAAACCGAAAAAAGGCATCGACTCGACTAAAGACACCTACCCTAAAAAAAGGCGTCTAGCACAAAAAGAGGATCGACCCGAAAAAGGTCGGCGACCCAAATAAAGTTGCTGAACCAAAAAAGACTGCCAAACCAACAAAAGACGTCGAACCGAAAAAGGTTACCGACCCCAAACCGACAGTGGAGCCGAAAAAGACTCCAGAACCAAAGGCCCTCGAGCCAAAAGGTCACAAGGAAGTCAGTAAGCCAAAAAACATCAGCGCCAAGGCCACGGACAGTGGAAGAGGAACTCTTCCATCCTGATCCAGAATCAGAGGAACAATCCAAACTGTATATAAACCCTGAAACCGGCAAAGTGACCATCTATTACCGGAAAAAGAGACCATTGGACACAGACACTACTTGCCCTGTGCCATCAAAGAAAAAGGACTTCGGGACATCTCCCTCTAGGCCTTTTACTCCTCCTCATTTCTATCCTAATATGCCTTTTGTGCCCTACTCTCCTACACACTCAGAATACAATGATGAGGATAACATGGGGGAAGATCCTCAGGAAGATTTTAATGACCCAGAGGATCCACAGGCTCAGGATGACACATGGGATGATCAAAATGATCCATATGACACACAACCCATCCCTGACACCTCCCCATACCCTACTAAGCCGTCGCCTACTGACGACACCATTATGTTTAACCAACTGCTAGATAGGGCAGCAAAATACCACAAGGTCGACATGCACACCGACCCAATAGAAGAAGATTTTCTATTTGACACTTTTCCAAAAAAATGTCAGGACACTTCCCATGCTAAAAGAGGTACTAAAACACGCGCCAGACATATTCAAGGATCCAGCCAGGGCACGGGTGCTCAATCCCATGGTTGAGAAAAAATATAAGGCGGCCCCTACAGACCCTACTTACATTAAATCACAATTGCCTCTAGACTCACTGGTGGTAGCAAACGCTTGCAAAAGAGCCAACTCGCAAACAACAGGAGACGCTCCACCTCCTGACAAAGAGTCTCAAATATTGGAGGCAAAAGAGTGGCCTCACAAGCTGCTAATTCATGGAGGATCGCAAACACACAGGCTCTCCTAGCTCGCTATGATAGGGCGCACTACGACCAGCTTGAAGGTTTACTGCAACACCTGCCAGAACCTTTCAAAGCTCAAGCTAGCGACCTCATACAGGAAGGCAAGTTTATAACTAATGCTTCCATTAAATGTGCACTAGACGCAGCCGACACAGCAGCCAGGTCAGTTAACACTAGTGTATTACTACGCAGACACGCGTGGCTACGCATCTCTGGTTTTAAGAACGAGATGCAATCCACCATCCTTAACCAACCAGTTAATCAAGACTTCCTGTTTGGTCCTGCAGTAGATGCCATTTTAGACAAAATGAAGAAAGATACGGAAACTGCAAAATCTATGGCCGTGCTGCAGTTTCAACAACATAGAGGTTCCTTTCGTCGGTCCTCCTACAGAGGCGCCGCAAGAGGCACACTTCACAGACTTCCTCTGCATACAAAAGCAACACTCAAAGCTCCTTCAATAAGGGCTTCAACAGAGGAGGTTACAGGGGCAATAATAACAAGGGCAGAGGACGAGTCGCAATAACACCAGAGCCTCCCCAGAATCCAGATCAGGGGTAGGGCCCCCAAATGGCGATACAATCGCCAAAGCTAATAAGGGGGGGGTTCCTCAAGGGGGGAGGAGGGAGGTGGTGCGGGGTTGGGGTCTATATCTAGAAAAGATGAGATGGGCATGATTCAACTCTTAAATAGAGTAGAAATTGGAGCCAAATTAGTAATTGGATACCCTTTCTTTTACGATAAATATGAAATATGGAGAATAAAATAAAAATAATAAGTTGGAATGTCAACGGATTGAGGGAGAGTAGGAAAGTTAGTAGAATTTGCTAATTCTTGAATAAGTCTGGGGCCCATATTTTTCCCCTATAAGAAACCCACCATGAACAGCAGGAATGTAAGGCAGCCTTTAAAAATCAAAAGTGGATACAGGACCTCCTCTGCTCAGAACTGAGTGGTAACACCAGAGGTGTGGCTATAATTATTAGAACTAATAGTGGGATAAGAGTCGAGAAACACGAAACTGATTATACAGGCAGATGGCTGACTGCATCTCTAGCCATAAAAAGTACAAAGTTGACGTGTGCAATCTATTACGGACCAAATCAGGACTCTCCAGAGGCTCTGATAAGCTTAAAAACTAGTTTTCTTGAATTGAATACTCCCTATTATTTTAGTTGGTGATTTTAATCTAGTATTTGACCCAAGCTTGGACCGCACTTCTAGGGTTGCCTCGCCCCCATTACACAAATCCAAAAGATAGCTCAGGAGTATGATGAGGGATTTCAACCTATTGGATGTCTGGAGGGTTAAGAACCAGACTAGAGACTACTCATTTTACAGCCATAGACACAGACCTCATTCATGCATTGATTTCTTCCTCATTGACCAAGGTCTACTTCCTGAGACACTGTCTACCTCTTATATTCCGGCCATATTATCTGACCATTCCATGGTAGAATTAACAGTCAAATTTCCACAAGGTACTCAAGTCAGACGGTGGACCTTGGATAGATCCCTACTATTACAGGAAGGGTTAAAAAATGATCTGCTGAAGGATATGGCAGAGTATTTTAAGTGTAATAGTGCCACTGCATCTGATCAAATAGTGTGGGAAGCTTTTTATGCTTATTTAAGGGGGACATTTATAACTATAATGATACAGAGAAATACAATTAGGAAGAAGACCCAGGATGTTTCTTTATCCAAAATAAAACAAAAAGAACAACAGTTACAGAAAGCCTCCCTAGAACAGCAGACTAACTTGATTTCCACACAGAAAGAGTTGGAGAGTTTAAAAGCTAAATATCAGGCTAACCTGGATAAAATCATTAAAGAAAGGTGGGATGCAAGCAGACTGCAGAACTTCTCCTATGGAGAAAAATGTGGTCGCATCTTGGCTTGGAAGGCTAGATCCGATCGAGCTAGGAACCAGATAAGTAAACTAAAGATACAGAGCTCTGGAGACACATCATTTGATAATGATGAGATCTTGGAAGAAGTTAAAACATATATGCAGAATTTATACATGGGGAATAATGATAAAACATCAACCGAAGGTACAGTGCATTGGTTAGAGGGGCTATGCCTTCCACATCTAACTGAGGCTGATAGTCTGCTTTTAGGTTCTCTGATTAAAGAGGGGGAAGTCCATGATCAGTTGAAAAGAATGGCCAGGGGAAAAGCAGCCGGCCCAGACGGGCTTCCAGTGGAAGTATACCAAATAGGATCTGACATCGTAGTTCCCATCCTCACGTCTTTATTTAATAAAATACATCAGGAAGGAGAGTCTATCCCCCTGACTTGGTTAGAGGCTACAGTCACGTTAGTTCTGAAACCGAATAAAGACCCCCTTATCGTCGAGTCCTACAGGCCAATCTCGCTGCTAAATACAGACTATAAAATCTTTGCGGGTGTGTTGGCAGCGAGATTGGCCAAAGTAATTAAGTCTGTGGTTCATGAGGATCAGAGGGGTTTTATGCCTGGCAGGCAGCTGAATGAGCTGACTTTCCAGGCAATTGCGGCAATCGACTTGGCTACAGAGGAAAAAATCCCTTTAACTATCGTAACAATCGACGCCGCAAAGGCCTTTGACCAGGTTAGTTGGCTGTATTTGTGGAAAGCTTTGTCAAAGTTTGGTATTCCAACTAATTTTATGGCATCCGTAAAAGCATTGTATCTCCATCCTAAGGCTAAGTTTCTTGTGAACAATTTACTTACAGACTGGGTCCAAATAACACGCGGCACCAGACAAGGATGCGCCCTCTCTCCCTTATTGTTCAATCTATATATAGAGCCCCTAGTAATTTAGTTAAGATCGGATGTTTTAATTAAGCCTTTCCGCATGAATGAACTAGATCTAAAATTCGCTTTATATGCGGATGATCTTTTAATGTATACTTCCAATCCCGAGGTATCAATCCGCCGACTATTTCATCAGGCAGAAGCCTTTGGAGAGGCCTCAGGATATAGAATCAACAAAGAAAACACAGAGGTCATGCAGTGGAACCAGGAAGACCAACTCCCCGAAACAAAGCCCCGGATGAGATATCTAGGAATACATCTTGTTCAGAATATCTCTGAGACATCCAAAGTAAACTTGGATAGAGTCTACAAGGACATCTGTGGACTCTTGCATCGTTGGTCGGGACTGCCACTAAACATCTTCGGGAGGGTAAACCTAATAAAGATGGTTATTTTGCCAAAGGTCACTTTCCTCTTCAACTCAATACCCTTGTCATTCAATCCTAAAGACATTGCCAAATTGCAGGGAAAAATAGGATCTTTCATCTGGAACTCTAAATCTCCCAGAATCTCTCTGAAAAAATTAAGAAAACTGAAAACAGGTGGACTCGCTATGCCAGACATTCTTCACTACTGCCATTCTTTTCATTTCAAAAACTTTAGACGAATGGCCGATAAAGCTGATACATCCTGCTTGGGCGGCTATTTCAGGCGCTACTACATGGTATTCCTCTAGGGCACGAATCCTTCTTATTTAAATTCGGGGACCCAAGATTCTATAAGAAGGTTAGATTAAAGGTTTTAGATACGGCTCTGAGGAATTGGGTGTTTGTCAGAAAAAAACTAGGCATCCCGTATTATACACCTCAGGCCCCCATATGGGATTCCCCGGGAACACCTGAATGCCTCAGAGACCGATTATCGCTTCCCCCTCAAAGCAGCTGGTATCATGCAGTGGCAGGATCTCCTTGATAACTCACAGCTATTAGGGTGGGATTCACTCTTTAGGCTGACAAATGGAACTCTCACCAGGTTCAAATATTATCAGTTATCTAGCTGGTGGGCTACCATACTTTGGGATTTAACAACTAACCCGAAGTTTGAACTGGCAAAGAAAAAAGAGAGATGGAAAAAAGAGATTTCCTTTTGGTATGAGGCACTAAATGAGAAAGATGAAGTCACAGAATTTTAACTTAATAAGCTGTGGGGAGGAGCGGAAGCTTCGCAATGTGATAATCTTCCAGCTCTATGGGGAGATTCCTTTAAATTGCTAAATACAGTGGTGAGATCAGCTCCCTTAAAACAAAATCATTTGTTTACCTTGTATAGAGCGTACATATCCCCGAACAAATTGGTTAAGATTACGAACCTTGAATATTGTTGCCCGCGTTGCAAGGCTTCCGCCGCGAACGACTTGCACATACATGTTTGTAGAGTGTCCAAGATTGTCGCCCTTTTGGTCTAAAATCGAAGAATTTATAACAGAAGTTTTGGGTATACATTTTCTCATTTCCCCAAAGATAATTATCTTTGGCCTAGGTGTAGAGTACCAGCTTAACGACATGAGGACCAAATTCATATTTTATGTAATGATTTTAGCTAGGCAGGAAATTTGCAAGGCCTGGAAGTCAGAGAATGCTCCCACCTTCCCTTGACTGTCTGAAATACATCATATATATTAGTGAGTCTGATATAGCATGCGATAGCTCTAGTCAAGATAAGATCTGGGCGGCCCTAGTGGCTTGGCGGAACAGATGAGAGTATTCCTATGATTTCACCTGGGTACTGTTGGTGCTTGGTCTCCAACTCAACTAAGGGCCTTCCAGTTTAAAGGGTATGGAGTGGACATAGCAAACAGCTAAGCCTAGAGGGGTTTTCTCTTTCCGCTCCTATCTTGGATTAAATTCTTGAGACCGGTACATCGCAATATGGAGAGGAGGAGTTACCCTATCTAGAATACCCATTATTGGTATATGAGGAATAACAAAAAAGAAAAAAAAACACCAGAGCCTCCACTGACTTCATCACACTCCCTCCAGACCATTTAACACCAGTCGGAGGCAGAGTCAAACAGTTCCTACCAGTCTGGAATGCAATTACCACAGACAGGTGGGTGAGACAAATTATCCAGTATGGTTATTGCCTGGAACTCACTTCTACTCCACCCAACATACCTCCCAGACAACGTCCTATGTCCAAATAACACATCACCCTGCTACAAGAGGTCCAGTCCATGCTAGAAAAGGGAGCCATAGAACCAGTCCCTTTTCAACACCAAGGAACAGGAGTATACTCGCTATACTTCCTTATTCCCAAAAAGGACAGGTCCCTCAGACCAATATTAGACCTCAGACCTCTAAATCAAAACATACTCTCAGAGCACTTCCATATGATCACTCTGCAACAAGTACTCCCATTACTCCAGCAAGGCGACTTCCTAGCAACATTAGACCTCAAGGACGCATATTTTCACATACCTATACATTCAGCTCACAGGAAATACCTCGGGTTCACAATAGAAGGTCAACATTATCAGTTCAAGGTTTCCCCCTTTGGGGTAACCACAGCCCCAAGAGTTTTCACAAAATGTTTAGCGGTAGTAGCTGCACACCTCAGACGGCAACACATCCACGTGTTTCCATACCTGGATGATTGGCTCATAAAAGCAAACTCGTATCAGCAGTGCACAAGCCATACGTCTCAAACACTCCAGCTGCTACATAGCCTGGGTTTTTCAATGAACTACCCAAAATCACATCTACAACCCTTCCACATACCACAATATCTGGGGGCTACAATAAATACCTCTCTAGCAAAGGCATATCCAAATCAATCAAGGATAGCCAACATCCAGACTCTCATTCAGAAATTTCAGCCACAACACTCTGCCAGCTCGAGTATTCATGCAACTAATAGGCATGATGGCCTCCTGTATATTCATTGTCCCCCATGTCCGACTTCAAATGCGTCCACTACAGGAATGCCTAGCACGGCAGTGGAACCAAGCTCAAGGGCTTTTAAAAGATCTAGTGTTGGTGGACAGTCGCGCTTACAACTCTCTGCAGTGGTGGAACCCACAAAACCTTTCCAAGGTGCGACTGTTCCAAGAGCCGGTTCCACAAGTAGTACTAACAGCGGACGGATCACTGACAGGTTGGGGAGCCCATTTACTACAATACACAGTCCAAGGGCTCTGGACAATCAAACAAAGGAGACTGCATATCAACCAACTAGAGTTGCTAGCAATATTTCTGGCACTAAAAGCATTCCAAAACTACCTGTGCAACAAGGCTTTGTTGATCCGGACGGACAACATAACAGCCATGTACTACATTCAGAATCAAGGGGGGACACACTCTCCACAACTGTCCCACTTAGCACAGAACAAATGGAAATGGGCAATTCCCAAAAAAATGTTCTCCTAGCAGAACACCTGCCAGGAAAAGACAATCAAGTAGCGGATCTGCTAAGCAGACACAGTCAACAGCTACACGAATGGGAGATTCACCCTCAAGTTCTACAACCATTTTTCCAAAAATGGGGGCAGCCAGAGATAGATCTGTTTGCCACAAGCGAAAACTCAAAATGCCAGTACTTTGCCGCCAGGTTCCCACATCCACAGTCACAGGGCAATGCGATATGGATGAACTGGTCAGGCAGATTTTCGTACGCTTTTTCACCAGCTCCACTGATTCCGCTAGTGGCAAGCAAACTACGTCAGCAGTCACTCACAATGATCCTGGTTGCTCCCACATGGGCAAGACAACCATGGTACACAACGTTCCTGGAACTCTCAGTAGTTCCCCACCAAAGACTGCGCCTCGCGCCCCATCTTTTAACTCAGCACCATGGAGAAATAAGGCACCCAGATCCCAATCAGATGAACCTAGCGATCTGGCTCCTGAGGTCTTTGAGTTCGGATACCTTAACTTACCTCCTAATTGCATGAACATTATCAAGGAGGCAAGACAGCCAACATGGAAGGTGGCATTTCTAATTGCCATTACCTCCCTCAGGCGAGTAAGTGAGCTACAGGCACTAACCATCCAAGAACCTTTTATGCAAATACATGCTAATAAGGTAATACTTCGCACTAACCCTAAGTTCATGCCAAAAGTCATATCCACTTTCCATATCAACCAATCCATAGAATTGCCAGTATTCTTTCAAAACCCACAGTCAGTGGCTGAAAGAGCCCTACACACACTAGATGTAAGGAGGGCTCTGCTATGTTTTGTGGACAGGACTACATTTTTTCGAAAAACAAAGCAACTGTTTGTTGCTTTTTCGCCACACATAAAGGTAATCCCATCTCAAAATCAGGAATAGCCAGATGGATAGTTAAGTGCATCCAAATATGTTTTCAAAAAGCAAAACACACTCTAACTGTTCCCCCAAAAGCACACACTAGGCGTAAAATGGGGGCATCCATGGCTTTCCTAGGGAATATTCCCCTTGAAGACATATGTAGGGCAGCAACATGGTCTACCATACACACTTTCACTAAACACTATTGTGTAGACATGCAATCAAAGCAGCAAGCTGCGGTAGGCCAGGCTGTCCTTAAAACTCTTTTTCAGACTGCTGCAGCTGGTACAGGTGACCACCGCTAGAGGAGATACTGCTATACAGTCTATGCACAAGATATGAATTCAGAAGCCTCATGCCTCGAACGGAATATGCTACTTACCAGTATGCATCTGTTCTTGGCATGTAGGGCTGCTGACATTCATATCGCCCACCCTCCTCCCCGGTGCCTGTTGCAGCTGCAGGATTCTCTTTTTCATGGCCATCTCTTACTTACTATACTCCATCTTTGCCACAATGGCTAAAAACAATCTGAGGATGGAGAAGATGCGCCCATGCACACTGTAGTCCAGGGGAGGAGTCACCTATCTCGTGATACTTCGAAGACTCTTCGAAGACAACAAAGTGCAATTATCCGGACCCAACACTAGGCGGCGATCTATGCACAAGATATGAATGTCAGCAGCCCTACATGCCAAGAACAGATGCATACTGGTAAGTAGCATATTCATTTCTTCCATAGGAAACCATTGACTGTTTTTCTGTGAAATTTCTTCTAAGTATCGATTTTTGCAAACTGCAAATATTCTTTAAAAATCGCACCAACTATCAAAACGTAAATACCTACCTGTGGTTAGAAAAGTAATCTACAAAGTAACTAGAAATTTCCATTGAGCTCAATGTTGCATTGTGTTTGAAATTGTGTTGCCTATTGCAACAAACTGTAACTATTGCATTCAAAAAGTCTATTGCCTATTTGAAAAGTATTTAACTAAAGTAACTCATTCTGAGGAAGTATATTTTGCTACCTTGTTGGTTCTAAAATAAAACGACTATATCTTTTGATACAAAATAATTGGCCTAGAGTGCAGTTCTTGAGTGTGTGAGACCATTTGCTGACTGAGGTGTACAACAAATGCTTTACACTGTCCTCTGATACTGCCTTACTGAGACCAGTCTACCACTTTAGAGAGTAAGGTTATATCTAACGTTAGCCTCTGCCAAACCTCTGGGGACTCGGGACTCTATACACACTGTACCTTACTTTGGTACAGTATATATAGAGCCACTTTCCTACATTGGTGGATTAGCGGTGGGATACAAACTTGCATTTGTTGGACTACTTGGTTACCATCTGATCACAGAACAGAACTCTTAAAATTGCCTTTAGAATTCTGAAATTGTTTTTTCCAAAATACTAAAAGTCTTGTCAGGGCCTTGCTTAAGTCCCATTAGAGTTTTAGAAAAATAAGACACTACAGTCAAGGGTAGAGGGTTAGAACTGTCAGATTAGAATGTCTCAACAGAACCCAGCTATTAGTGAAAATATTACAATGCAGGACCTGGTTGAGGAGCTCGACCCCACACCTCACACCTTACTTGCACTTGAATTTCAAGGAATTGAGGTCCCTATGCAAACTTAAGAATATAACAATGGGACTGCATCCAACCAAACTAGGGCTCCAGGAGCTCTTGGCTGAGTATGCTAAAGGCCAACCCTCTGAGCATGGTGACAACCAGTCAGAAGGGGAAGAGATGTCCGAGAAAGAGGATAATTCCCCCCAACCCCCAATCATCTCTAAGGAGAAAAGGGTGCCCATACCATTGACTCCAAGAATCACCCTCTGGGACCATAGGACCAACACAGGTGGGCCAGAGTCCAGAGAAAACATTGGGAATAGCCCTAGTGAAGAGGACAGCTTGTTAGACAAGCTGGCCAAAAGAGTAGACCTAGAGTACAGACTCCTGGCTCTAGAAAAAAAAGGAAAGAGATGGGTTTAGCATCAATGGTGGCAGCCATACTGAAAATCAGGATAGGGAGGGAACTTCTGATCCTAAAATCCCCAAAGTGATTGTCCCTAAATTTGAGGAAGGTGATGACATCACCAAGTGGTTCACAGCCTTTGAGATGGCTTGTGAAAAGAGAAGAGTAAAGAAACCTCTCTGGGGGGCACTCCTGTGGGAACTGTTCTCTGGTAACTGCAGAGACAGGCTTCTGACCCTCTCTGGGCCAGAGCCAGGGTCTTCTGATCTCATGAAGAGCACTCTGATTGAGGGATTTGGACTCACTACTGAGGAATACAGAATTGGATTCAGGGGGGCTCACAAAACCCATACCCAGCCCTGGATTTACTTTGTGGACTACTCAGTGAAGACACTGGATGGTTGGTTAGCTGGACATGATGCACATGAATTTACTGGACTTAATAATTTGTTTATGAAGGAACACATATTGAGTAATTGCACAAATGAAAAGTTGCATCAGCATTTGGTAGACCTAGGTCTAATTTCTCCCCAAGAATTGGGAAAGAAGGCAGACCATTGGGTCAAGACAAGGGTGACCAGGACAACCACTGGGGGTGACCAAAAGAAGGTGGTCACAAAACCTCTTCAGGGGAAAGGTGGTGTGAATCCCCAAGAGAAAAGGTCTGAGTCTGCCAAAGGGCCCAAGAAACCTGTACAGGCTGGTGGAACCCAAACTACTCCCTATGTGCCTCGGCCCTTTAGGGGGAAGAACTTTGATCCCTCCAAGGCCTATGGTAACAACTGTAAGAAGTTGGGACATTTAACTGTAGACAAAAAATGCCCCCATAACAAAGCCCCTAAGGCACCCAGTACAGCTACTCCTGGGGCAGTAAGTCTACAACTGGGATCAGAGGAGTGCCCAGAGCAAATCTGGACGTACACTCAAGCCAGTCTAGTTTCCATGGGGGAGGTTGAGTTTGCCAATGCAGCTGTGTCGTCACCCAACCTAAAGAAGTATTTACAGTACCCCTAGATGAATGGGAACAGAATAGAAGCTCTGAGGGATACAGGTGCCAATGTCACTATGGTGAGAGATGCACTGGTTTCCCCTGAGTAATACCTAGTTGGAAAAACGTTTCCAGTCACCAATGCTGACAGTGTCACCACGATGCATCCTATGGTTAAGGTGACACTAGGCTGGGGGGGAGGTTACTGGCCTGAAACAGGTAGCAGTCTATCAGAAATTACCAGCTGACTGCCTGCTTGGCAGTGATCTAGAAACCTCAGCCTGGGTTGACGTTGAGTTGAAAACCCATGCACCCATGCAGCCATGCTGGGTATCCCAGAATTGGTGTGTGTGCAAACAAGAGCACAGAGCAAAAAGAAGGGTGAACACATAGGTTTGGAACCTGGAAGTATGGCCCAACCAACCAAGAGAAAAAGCAAGAAGACTGGGGGACCAGCTTCTACACAGAAAACTTCTCAGGACCCCTCTCCTCAGGGAGAGGACTTCGAAACCTCTAGAGGGAACTGAGCCCATGGAGCTTGAACCTTACAAGGTTGAACTCTTAAGCTCAGGGGGACCCACCAGGGAAGAGGTGTGCCAGGGTCAGCAAGACTGTCCCACTCTTGAAAGCCTGAGGCAGCAAGCTGTTTCAGAAGCACAGGGAGATGTCAGTGGTACCCGCAGGGCTTATTGGGAAGAGGGACTACAGTATGCTGAGGCAAGGAACCCCACGTTCGAGGCATGTGGGCTGCTGAATTCATATCTATAGCATAGATCGCCGCCTAGTGTTGGGTCCGGATGATTGCACATTGTTGTCCTGGAAGAGTCTTCGAAGTATCACGAGATAGGTGGCTCCTCCCCTGGACTACAGTGCGCATGGGCATCGACTCCATCCTTAGATAGTTTTTTTCCGCCATTGGGTTCGGATGTGATTTTGTGAACTCCTGTTCGGAATCGATATAAAACTACTTTCGAGGCCAGAAGGCCTTCTTCTAACCGTCGGTATTGTTTGCGTTCGGTGCCTGACTTCTTCCAACTCTTCGAGTCGGATATCCGGGGGGGTCATGTGACTCTTCGGGGATCGAGGCCCAGTCGACGCAGCAAGACTTTCGACGGCATGGAACGGAGTCCGTTCAAGAAGTGTCCCGTGTGTGGATCCAAGTACCCACACATCGATGTCCACCCAGTCTGCAACAAATGCCTGTCGCCGGACCACGACGAGGCCAATTGTATGGCCTGTTCCAGGTTTCGTTCTAAGAAAACGATCAAGCTTCGGCGCGTAGCGCGACTCGAGGCCCGGCGATCGGCACCGGTGGACATCTTCGTCGACGCAGAAGCGGACGAGCAAGAGGTTCAACTGCAGATTTCACCTCCATCGGTGGTCGTCGAGTCCGACTATGAAGCGGACGCCGAAGGCCAAGACGTGGAGGAAGTCGTCGACGAGATAGGGGACGACGACGAGGCCTATGGGGCCATGGAAGATAGCTCGGAGGAAGAGCTATACCCCGTTCGTACTCTTACAAAGGCTCCGGTCGAGGGATCGCCACATGGCCTTACCCAAGACCTTACACCAAAATCCACGGGCCCGCCTTCCGGCCCGGCTACACTTCAGCGGAGCCGCCATTGTCGAAATTGAAACCGAAACTGAAACCAACGGTGTCGCCAAAGACAAAGATGGCCGAGGCGCCATCGAAACCGAAGACGTCTGCTACCCCATCGATGCCGTCGTCTTCGGAGATCTCAAAGCCAAAGAAGGCTATCGAGCCGACCAAGGTGCCAAAAGTGGTCAAGGAGCCAAGCTCAAAGAAGGCCGTCGAATCGGTGTCGAGCAAGGCAGTCGAGCCGAAATCCAAGAAGGCTGTCGTGACTGCGTCGGACAAGGCCGTCAAGGGCGCAGAGCCGAAGTCTGGGATCCCGACGCCAAAGGTCAAAGCTGCCGCTCCGAAGCCGTCGACGTCTGCAGCCGTGGACAAAGATCGTAGCGCACCAGTGAAGGATGCTCCTGCGCCTCGATCGGAGAAACAGAAGGCATCGACGCTCGGGTCTTCCCCTGGGGGCGGACCCAGGTCATCGGTCGGGTCGACGAAACCATCCGCTTCCTTTACGAAGCAGGTCTCGGACTCCCTCAAGCGACTTAAAGACAAGGCTTCTGCGTCGGAACCGAAAACACCTTCCGCCCCGAAGCCAGCTATCCCGACGCAAAAAACTTCGACGCCAATCCTCTTCACGTTACCGCCCAAGGTGGCGCCGAAGGCCTTTGCACCGCGGTCGGTGCCCAAAGACTCGGTATTGTCGACGCCAATTCACCCGGCTGGGAGTTTGCAGCATCGGCAACACTCTTTGGAGGAGCAGTCGGAGCATTTCATCGATGCCGACACCGGAAAGCTTACGCTTTACAAGAGGAAGATTACAGCATCGAAGCCCTTGGAGTCATTCACAATTCCCCTAAAGCGCAAAAAGCCTGCACCAGAAACACCAGTCTTGGTTGAGCCATTAGTTCCACAGACTCTAAGAGGTGCAACACCCTCACCCACTTATTCTGATGGGGAGGATGGAGGGGAGCAGGATGAGGAGTACAATTTTCCTACCAACACAGAGCCTGATGAGCAACAGGACTCGTGGGTGGAGGCAGGTGATCAAGGGGATCAGCATGCAGTCATGACCCTCAGGTGTACAACGTCAAGACTTCTCCCACTGAGGATTCTACGGCATTTCATGCTTTGATTGAGAGCTGACCCTGTGGAGGCTGACTTCCTTTTTGACACTTTCTCCCCTGCAGAAAAAACTGTCAAGACTCTTCCAATGCTAAAAGGGGTCCTTAGGCATGCTGCAGACATTTTCAAAGAACCCACGAGGTCAAGAGTTGTTAACCCTCGAATTGAAAATAAATACAGACCAGCGCCTGGCGATCCAACCTACATAAAGGGCCAGTTGCCATTGGACTCTTTGGTGGTCTCCAATGCCCGCAAACGGGCGAACTCGCAAACCACGGGTGAAGCTCCTCCCCCAGACAAAGAGTCCAAAGTGCTGGAGGCATCAGGGAAGAGAGTAGCAGCTCAGGCGGCCAACATCTGGCGTATCTCAAACACGCAGGCGCTATTGGCCAGATACAACAGGGCACACTATGACACCCTAGAGACCCTGTTGCAACACCTACCTGATCAGTTTAAGGAGGGAGCTGAGATGCTTGTCCAGGAGGGAAAGCTCATTTCCAACGCTGCTATAAAGTGTGCACTAGACGTTGCGGACACAGCAGCAAGGGCAATCAACACTAGCGTGATGTTGAGGCGTCAAGCATGGCTCAGAATCTCGGGGTTCAAGCCAGAGATACAGACTACTATCCTCAACCAGCCGGTGAACCCAGACCGGTTATTTGGTCCAGAGGTGGATACCACCCTGGAAAAAATTAAGAAAGATACTGAGACTGCCAAGTCCATGGGGGCTCTCCAGTCCCAACAGTTTCGTGGGAACTCTTTTCGTCGCTCAGGCAATCGAGGTGTTAACAGAGGCCAAATGTCACAGCAGACACAGTTCAATAAAGGTGGGGCGCAATCCTCGTACACAAAGCAGAGTAGAGGAGGATATCGGGGAAACAGCTCCAAGGGCAGAGGCAGAGGCAACAACAGTTCCCGTTCCTCTGCCACCAACAAACAGTGACTCCCTGTCACTGCCCCCCGACCATCCAACACCTGTCGGGGAGAGACTACAGCAGTTCCTGCCAGTCTGGAAGTCCATCACCACAGACAGGTGGGTCAGGAAACTTATCCAGTTCGGCTATTGTTTGGAGCTGATATCCACTCCACCCAACATACCCCTATGTCAGCAGAGCATTTGCACTTATTGCAGCAGGAGGTTCTTGCGATGCTGCAAAAAGGCGCAATAGAGCTTGTGCCAGTGGAGGAAGAAGGCACAGGGGTGTATTCCCTGTACTTTTTAATCCCAAAAAAGGACGGGACACTCAGACCTATTCTGGACCTACGGCCCCTGAACCAGTACATTCTCTCAGAACACTTCCATATGCTAACACTGCAGCAGGTTCTTCCATTACTAAACCAGGGAGACTTCCTCGCAACCTTAGACCTCAAGGATGCTTACTTTCACATCCCGCTCCATCCTTCCCACAGGAAATACCTCAGGTTCACCATCCGGAACAGGCATTACCAATTCAAGGTCCTTCCTTTCGGAGTGACCACAGCCCCCAGAGTGTTCACGAAATGTCTGGCGACAGTGGCGGCGCACCTCAGGAGACAGAACGTACATGTCTACCCTTATCTGGACGACTGGCTGGTTCAAGCAAAGTCAGCCCAGCAATGCGCAGCCGACCTATCCCACACTATTCACCTTCTTCACAGTCTGGGGTTTTCACTAAACTATCCGAAGTCGCACCTTCAGCCAGCCCATGTGCGGCAGTATTTGGGCGCGACGATAGACACTCTGGCGGCCACGGCTCAGCCAAACGCAGTGAGGATAAGCAACATCCAGTCGCTCATCCAAAAGTTCAGACCACAACACTCACTTCCTGCGAGAGTGTTCATGCAGTTGATAGGCATGATGGCCTCCTGCATCTTCATAGTCCCGCACGCACGGTTGCATATGCATCCGCTCCAAGAATGCTTGGCACATCAGTGGACTCAGGCTCAAGGACAGTTGAAAGACCTAGTGTTGGTGACCGGTCGGGCATACAACTCTCTGCATTGGTGGAATCCACACAACCTTTGCAAGGGCCGACCGTTCCAAGAGCCTGTGCCACAGATTATCATGACGACGGACGCATCTCTCCAGGGATGGGGAGCTCATGTGCTCCACTACACGGTGCAGGGACTATGGACGACGCAGCAAAAGAAGATGCACATCAACTACCTAGAGCTGATGGCAATCTTCATGGCGCTCAAGTCCTTCAAAGTACATCTGTGCAACAAAGTCGTGTTGATCCGGACGGACAACATGACAGCCATGTACTACATTCAAAAGCAGGGAGGTACTCACTCTCCACAGTTGTCTCATCTGGCTCAGAGCATGTGGAAGTGGGCCATTCAGAGGAACATCTTCCTCATGGCGGAACACCTCCCGGGCAAGGACAATCAGATGGCGGATTTGCTCAGCAGGTACAGCCACCAGATGCACGAGTGGGAGATACACCCATCAGTACTCCACCCGTACTGTTTGCCACAAGGGAAAACTCAAAATGCCAAAGCTTTGCCGCCAGGTTCCCTCACCCACAGTCGCAGGGCAATGCGATATGGATGAACTGGTCAGGCAGATTTGCGTACGCTTTTCCCCTAGCACCTCTCATACCGCTGGTGGCAAGAAAGCTAAAGCAACACTCGATGACTCTCATCCTGGTTGCTCCAACGTGGGCACGCCAACCACGGTACACCACGTTTCTAGAACTCTCCGTGGTACCGCATCAAAGGCTGCACCTCACACCCAGGCTATTGACGCAGAACCATGGCGACATTCAGCATCCAGATCCGCAACAGCTCAATCTGGCGATCTGGCTCCTGAGGTCTTAGAGTTTGGCTACCTTAATCTACCTCCTGAATGCATGGACATCATCCGGGAGGCAAGAAAGCCCACTACCCGAGCCTGCTATACAGCAAAATGGAAGCGGTTTGTCATTTACTGTACAGACCACAATATCAACCCGCTAGATGCATCCATTCCTAATATCATCTGCTATTTGTTACATCTTTACAGATGCAATCTGGCATATGCTTCATACACTTGTCCGCCATAGCGGCTTATCTTCAGAACAGGCAGTATCTCTCTGTCTTCAGGGTGCCTGCCATTAAAGCATTCCTAGAAGGGCTGAAGCGGGTCATCCCCCCTAGGACCCCGCCAGCTCCTGTGTGGAACCTCAATGTGGTCCTCACCAGGTTGATGGGTCCCCCGTTTGAGCCTCTACATTCATGTGAGATTCAGTTCTTGACATGGAAAGTGGCTTTTCTCATTGCCATCACGTCTCTACGACGCGTTAGTGAGCTACAGGCGCTCACGGTCCAAGAGCCATTTATACAAATTCACTCTAACAGGGTGGTGCTGCGCACTAACCCTAAGTTTCTTCCTAAGGTGGTTTCGCAGTTTCATGTCAATCAAACCATCGAACTGCCCGCATTCTTTCCAAACCCCGAAACAGTAGCGGAAAGAATGCTCCACACGCTTGATGTCAAAAGGGCGTTAATGTACTACATTGACAGAACGAAAGATTTTAGAAAGACACAACAGCTCTTTGTTGCCTTCTCAGCCCAGCACAAAGGCAACCCCATTTCGAAAGCAGGAATAGCCAGGTGGATCGTTAAGTGTATTCAGATTTGCTATCACAAAGCTAAGCGCACTTTAATGGTCCCCCCTAGGGCCCACTCCACACGTAAGTTGGGGGCCTCCATGGCGTTCCTAGGTAATATTCCTTTGGAAGACATTTGTAGAGCAGCCACATGGTCTACACCACATACGTTTACTAAACACTACTGTGTAGATGTGCACTCCAAGCAGCAGGCAGCTGTAGGACAGGCTGTTCTTAAAACACTTTTTCAGACTTCTGCAACTGGCACGGGCGGCCGCCGATAATGGAGGGACTGCTATGTATTCTATGCTATAGATATGAATTCAGCAGCCCACATGCCTCGAACTGAATATGCTACTTACCAGTATGCATCTGTTCTTGGCATGTAGGGCTGCTGACATTCATATCGCCCGCCCTCCTCCCCGGCGCCCGTAGCGGTTGCAGATTTTTTCTTACATTTACTCTTAGGCATGGCCATCGCTTACACTATTACACTCCATCTTTGCCACAATGGCTAAAAACAATCTAAGGATGGAGTCGATGCCCATGCGCACTGTAGTCCAGGGGAGGAGCCACCTATCTCGTGATACTTCGAAGACTCTTCCAGGACAACAATGTGCAATCATCCGGACCCAACACTAGGCGGCGATCTATGCTATAGATATGAATGTCAGCAGCCCTACATGCCAAGAACAGATGCATACTGGTAAGTAGCATATTCATTCTGCAACCACCAGGTGGGTGGTAGTGCCACACTAGTACAGGGAGTTCCTCCTAACTTTGGCTCATGACATCCCCCTAGTTGGACATCTGGGGCAAACCAAAACTTGGGAAAGGCTAGTGAGTCACTTCTACTGGCCCCAGATGCACCAAAAGGTGAAGGGGTTTGTTAGCGCCTGTGTTACCTATTAAGCCAGTGGCAAGACAGGTGGCCACCCCAAGGCCCCCCTGATACCACTGCCAGTGGTGGGGGTTCCCTTTGAAAGGGTAGGTGTGGACATTGTGGGTCCACTGGAACCTCCCACAGCCTGAGTGAACACATTCATTCTAGTGGTAGTGGATCATGCTACTAGGTACCCTGAAGCAATTCCACTTAGGACTACTACAGCTCCTGCAGTAGCCAAGGCCCTCCTGGGTGTATTCACCAGGGTAGGGTTTACTAAGGAGGTGGTTTCAGACAGAGGTTCTAACTTCATGTCTGCTACCTAAAGCACATGTGGAAGGAGTGTGGAGTGCAGTACAAGTTTCCTACCCCATACCATCCACAAACTAATGGACTTGTTGAGAGGTTCAACAAGACATTGAAAGGTATGATCATGGGGCTCCTTGAAAAACTCAAGAGGAGATGGGATGTCCTGTTACCGCGCCTGCTTTTCGCTTATAGGGAAGTGCCACAGAAGGGAGTAGGGTTACCCCCTTGGAACTTCTGTTTGGTCATCCTGTAAGGGGACCACTTTGTCTCGTGAAAGAGGGTTGGGAGAGGCCTCTCCAAGAACCCAAGCAGGACTTTGTGGACTATGTACTTGGCCTAGGGTCCAGAATGGCTGAGTACATGGAAAAAGCAACCAAGAATTTTGAGGCCAGCCAGGAGCACTGGTATGACCAAAAAGCTGCTCTGGTTGAATTTCAACCTGGGTAACAGGTGTGGGTTTTGGAGCCAGTGGCACCATGGGACCTCCAAGACAAATGGAGTAGCCCTTACCCTATCCTAGAGAAAAAGAGTGAGGTCACCTACTTAGTTGACCTGGGCACCAGCAAGACACCCAGAAGGGTTATCCATGTGAACCGCCTAAAGCTCTACAATGACAGGGCTGACATCACCATGCTGATGGTGCCTGATGAGGAACAGGAAGCTGAGAGTGAACCTCTCCTTGACCTCCTCTCCTGCAGTCCAAAAGATGGGTCAGTGGATGGGGTTGTCTTTTCGGACACCCTCTCTGCCCAACAGGAGACTGACTGCAAGCAAGTCTTGCAACACTGTGCTAGTCTTTTCCTTGACCGACCCCTGGCCTGACAAACTAGTGTACCCATGATGTGGGCACTGGTGACAGTTCACCTGTCAAAAACAAGATCTATCACCAGTCAGACCAAGTCAAGGAAAGCATCAAGGCTGAAGTAAGCAAGATGCTGGAGTTAGGGGTTATTGAACCATCTGAGAGCCCCTGGGCTAGCCCCGTGGTTCTAGTCCCCAAACCTCATCAACAGGGTAGAAAGAGAGATGAGGTTCTGTGTGGACTATAGAGGTCTCAACTCTGTCACCAAGACAGATGCTCACCCTATTCCAAGGGCAGATGAACTGATAGAAAAATTGGGGGCAGCCAAATTCCTCATTACCTTTGACTTGACTGCAGGGTACAGGCAGATTGGCATGGCCCCAGGAGCAAAAGAAAAGACAGCGTTCTCCACACCTGATGGGCACTATCAGTTTATTGTAATGCCTTTTGGGTTAAAGAATGCCCCTGCCACCTTCCAGAGATTGGTGAATCAAGTACTGACTGGGTTGGAATCCATTAGTGCAGCTTATCTTCATGTTATTGCTGTCTTTAGCTCCACCTGGCAGAATCACCTGATCCACCGTGGGAAGGTTTTAGCAGCCCTGCAATCTGCAAGCCTAACTATCAAGGCATTCCAATGCCAGATAGGGCAGGGCACTGTGGTGTTCTTGGGCCACCTTGTTGGTGGAGGCCAGGTACAGCCCTTACAACCCAAGATCCAGAGTATCATGGACTGGGCAGCTCCAACCACCCAGACCCAAGTCAGGGCATTCCTTGGCTTGACTGGGTACTACAGGAGGTTTGTGAGGGGTATGGGTCCATTGTGACTCCCCTCACAGAACTCACCTCCAAAAAGATGCCCAAGAAAATCAACTGGACTGTTAGTTGCCAAAAGGATTTTGACACCCTAAAAGAAGCAATGTGCTCAGCACCAATTCTAAAAGCACCAGATTATGCCAAGCAGTTCATAGTGCAGACTGATGCCTCTGAGCTAGGAATAGGAGCGGTCCTATCCCAGACCAATGATGTAGGCCTAGACCAACCTGTTGCTTTTATAAGCAGGAAGCTACTCCCCAGACAGCAGTGTTGGAGGGCCATTGAGAGGGAGGCCTTTGCTGTGGTTTGGTCCCTGAAGAAGTTGAGGCTCTACCTGTTTGGAACTCACTTCCTGGTTCAAACTGACTACAGACCTCTCAGATGGCTAATGCAGATGGAAGGGGAAAATCCAAAACTACTACGATGGTCCACCTCCCTACAAGGAATGGACTTGGAAGTGGAACACCGACCAGGGACTGCCTATGCCAATGTAGATGGACTTTCCATGTTCTTCCACTTAGACAATGAAGATTACCTAGGGCAAGGTCAGTCTCATCACCAGGGTTGTTGTGTGAGGAGAAAGTTCCATCTTTCTTGCATTGGTATGCCCCCACTTTTTGCTGATTGCTGATATGCTTTGACTGAGTGTGCGCTGGGCTCCTGCCAATCAGGTGCCCAGGGCCTATGTTCCTTCCCTAAAACTGTATTGAAGCTGAAACCCAATTGGCATCTCTGGCCACATGTCAGCCCCTGGTAAATGGTACCCAGGGCATTGTGACCAGAGAAGACCCCTAAGGGCTGCAGCACTTATTGTGCCACCCTTGGTGGCCCTGCACCCTGACACCCACATACTGCCTTTGCAGACTGATTGACCTGGTGCAGAACTAAACAAAGTCTCGGCACACATCCCCGTGTGCCATGCCCACACACCCACTGCCCTGGCATACATCAGTCACCCCTCTAGCTGGGTGCCCTGTGCCAGTGGTGTGGGCACAGGTGCATGAGCACTGTTTCCCTACAGTACACAGGGACATTCCTGTGCACTGTAAGTACAGTGATGCCAATAAGAGTATATGGTGCTGCGAGGCTGTCATTACGAACTCCACAGCACCATAATGGCTACACTGAACACTGACCAGTTTGATATCAAACTTATCAGCACATTAAACCCACACTGATGCCAGTGTGAGATTTAATGTAAAATGCACTACAGAGGGCATCTTAGCGATGCCCTCCGAAACCTAACCTACAATCCGCGTCTGGTCTGAGAGGCTGCCACACAGCAGACATGTTCCTGGACCCCTGGGTGGAGAGCCCCCCGCTCTCCTGGGCCTGCAACAATGCACATCCTGGGCGAGGTGCTAGGCCTCCTCCCCAGGATGGGCAGGGGGAAGCTTCAAAGGCATACCCGCCTTTGTGAGCTTCTCCAGACCACTTGCTGTACTCAGCAACTGGCCCCCACCGGTTCTGACGTCCACTCTGGCGGGAAGACTGGCGGGAAAACCTACGCTAGGAAAGGGGGTGTGCCAGTCTGTGACAACTCCACCCCTCAGGTGGGAGAGGCGAGGTGAAGCCCAACTCCGGGCTCCGGCCATCTTGAAAATGGGGAGCCCTGCCCAATTAGACATAGGCTCCTGCTCCCCTCCCACAGGAGAGGAGCAGGATAGGGGGTGTACTCACCCCAGGGCAGGGACCTACCTATAACGCCCCTATATGTAGTATTTATGGGCACCTTGAACCTTCCTTCCTCAGATCCCGATTTCAAAACAAGAAAGAAGACCAAGAAGGAGACCTGCTGTGCAGCTGCCAACAAGAGGACGACACCAACTGACTTGGCCCCAGCCCTACAGGCCTGTTGGTCCTTAAACCTGCTCCTGCTAAATCTCGGTGTCTCTTGCGGTCAGCAACCTCAAGAACCCCGGAGGACCTGCCTGCCTTGACCCTCTTAGAGACTGGGACACCGACGAGCAGTGGCTCTGCTCAAACCGCAATGCCCCTGGTGCCAGCCAGGAACCGCAAATCCAGCCCACTCTGCACCCGCCGAACCCGGCCTGTGCCCGAGTGGACAAAGACCCTGAGGACGTCCCCCTGGCGATTCTGACCTGGAATCAAGTGCCCAAGGACCCACCTCGACGACGCCTGAAGCCTCAGAACCAGGGATCCCTCCAACCGCGACCAGCAGAGGGTAAGATTTCCCGACGTCCAAAGACACCCCTGCCCCCGGTGCCCCCCCCGGCCTCCTGTGCCCAACTCCAGGGTGCCTACCTACCCTCCAAGATCCCAACTTACCCCTCGAAGTTTTGGTCGCTCCAGAAGATCTTCCGTCCCTGAGCCTGCATCCTTTGTTCCCTTTTCAAGATCTCCATTGAATAACATTAAGCGCCTGACGGCTCAAAAGCACCCTGCACCCAGCCTCCCGAGTACCCCTGGCAGTGCAATCTTTGACCTATCCTACTTCCCCATTTTCCCTGAGCAAGTGACCAGGAACCCAGCTTCCACAGCCACTTGGGCCGCTAGCCAGCAGCCACCAACCGAAGGCCCCCTGCCTCTCATTGGATAACATTGGGCCTATCTACCTCTGCACCCGGCTGCCCCTGTGCCGCTGAGGGTGTACCAACTGTACCTACCTGACCCTCGGAGACCCCTGAGTCTATGCCCAGAACCTTAACTCTGGCATCCGAGTACTTACCTAAAAGCCGATAACTCACTTTTCTTCCACAGGCTAACATTGACTGGTTTTCACTTGGAAATTCTTCAAAGAGTGGAGTTTTGGAACTTTAAAATATTCACCTAAAATCAGCCAAACAACGAATTCTGATTTTCTCACCTGTTCTCAGGAGAGACCTCAGTGCTGCACCTTTTAGCCCTGCACTAACCCTGAAAACCATACTTACCAGTAACCTGTATTTTCTTCCATAGGAAACCCTTGACTGTTTTTCTGTGAAATTTCTTCTAAGTGTTGATATTTGCAAACTACAAATATTCTTTAAAAATCGTACCAACTACCAAAAAGTAAATACTTACCTGTGGTTAGAAACGTAATCTACAAAGTAACCAATTGCATTCAAGTAGAAATTCCCATTGAGCTCAATGTTGCATTGTTTTTGAAATTGTGTTGCCTATTGCAACAAACTGTAAGTATTGCATTCAAAAAGTCTATCGCCTATTTGAAAAGTATTTAACTAAAGTAACTCATTCTGAGGAAGTATATTTTGCTACCTTGTTGGTTCTAAAATAACACCACTATATCTTTGGATACAAAACAATTGGCCTAGAGTTCAGTTCTTGATTGTGAGTGAGACCATTTGCTGACTGAGTGTGTACAACAGATGCTTTACACTGTCCTCTGATATTGCTTTACTGCTCGACCAAGCTACCACTTTAAGAGTAAGGTTATATCTAACTTTATCCTCTGTCAAACCTCTGGGGACTCTATACACACTGTACCTTACTTTGGTCCAGTATATATGGAGCCACTTTCCTACACTAGGTGAAACACAACTCTCATTTCCCTCCATCTTGCAGATGGGGGACACAGCCAACCAGAGAGAGGCATATGTCCCCCCCCCCACTGGAGTACCACACCCCAATGAAGGGACCCATTGGTTCTGACCTTTACTTACCAGCAAAAGCCCCTAAATCTAGTATTTAAGGCTAACCCCGAACCTTGCCTCTTCAGACCATAACCGACCAGAAGAAAAGAAGCAGAAGGACCGAAAAAGCTGTGCTGAACTAAGAAGAGGAGGACGCTCACTGACTTGGCCCCAGCCCTACCAGCCTGTCCGCACCTTGAACCTGCTCCAGCGAAATCCCAGTGTGTCCTGCAGCCAGCAGCTCTCAAGAACCCAAAGGACCTGCCCTGCCTTCCAAAACCAAGACTTTATCTCCTGTGAACACCGGATTTGCTCAACAACAGACTTTGGCTCTGGCCAAATCTGCGATTCTGCACCACTCTGCACCCTACGCCCACGGCCGGTGTTCGAGTGGCCCAACACCACAAAGAGATCTCCCTGGTGATCCTGACATGAGATCTGGTGATCTCTGACCTGCCTCAAATCTCCGCCTGCAGCCCCTTTTGGAGGATCCACTGACCGGGATCGGAGCTGGTAAGAAAACTCGATGTCTAAAGATAACCCTGCACCCGACGTCCCACGGCCTTAGGTGGCCTAACCGACGGTGTTCCAGCATCCCCAGGCATTCCAATGAAGCTCTCTAACTGCTGGTCACCTCCAGAAAATCTTTATCCCTGAGCCTGCAGGGTTTGTTGCAACCAGAGAATCCCCATTGAAATCATCAGGGCACCTAATGCCAAAGCAGCACCCTGCTGCCTCTGTCCCGCTGCGGGTGTACTTTGTGTGCTAACTCGGATCCCCCTCAGCCTAACACCAGGAGCTTTGCTCCCATGACCTTGTGGCCTGCGCGTGAGCAGCCACCAACCGGTGGCCCCCATCTCCTGTTGGATAACATTGGGCTTCAGTGCGCTGCACCCTGCTGCCCTATTCCCGCTCAGGGTGTTATGAGAGTGCATCCTCGACCCTGGTGGAACCCTGGTTCTAAACCCAGAAAACCAACCCTGTTGCTCACGGGAGACAAAGTCTTGGTTTTGGAAGGCAGGGCAGGTCCTTCGCGTTCTACAGGGCTGCTGGTTGCAGGAGACACTGTGATTTCGCTGGAGCTGGTTCAAGGTGGAGGCAGGCCGGAAGGACTAGGGCAAAGTCAGTAGGGGGAGTCCTCCTCTTAGTTCAGCACGGCTTCTTCTGTCCATCTGCTTCTTTTCTTCTGGTCGGTTCTTGCCTGAGGACGCAAGGTTTGAAGTTGCTCCTAAATACTAGATATAGAGGTATTACAAGTAAGTAAAGGTCGGAACCAATGGGTCCCTTCCTTTGGGTGGTGGGTGCAACCTCTATTATGCCACCCTCCAGTGGGAGGGGTTCATATGCCTCTCTGTTTGGCTGGGTCCCTCCATCTGCAAGATGACGGGGACTGAGAGTTGTGCTTCACCTCACCTCCCCCACCTGAGGGGTGGGGTTGGCAAAGGTGGGCGCACCTCCCTTCCTCACTTGGTTTTCCTGTTGATTCTCCCACCCAAAGTGGGGGTCAGAACCGGTGGGGGCCAGTTTCTGGAAGCAGCAAGTGGCTGCAGTAGCTCACAAAGACGGCAAACCTTTGAAGCGTCCCCTACGTTGACCCTGCCCATTCTGGGGGAGGAGGCTTGGCACCTCGTCCCAGGGTGTGCATTGTTCCAGACGCCGGAGAGTGGCAGGCTCTCAATCCAGGGGTCCAGAGTTAGGTGATTTTTCCGGGGGCATCTCTAAGATGCCCTCCGAGTGCATTTTTCATTAAATGTACTACTGAAAAGATTGATATCAAACTTCCCAGTTTTCAGTGAAGCCATTATGGTGCTGGGTAGTTCGTAATGACAAACTCCCTGTACCATATACTCTTACTTGCAGTACTGTACTTATAAGAATTGGCTTAGGCACTGTAGGGGTTCAGGGCTCATGCACCTGTACCCTCACCACTGGTATACTGCACCCAGCTAGAGGGGGGCTGACCTATGCCAGGGCATTGGGTCATAGGCATGGCACACAAGGATGTGTGCCATGTGGACTCTTCACTTTGTTCTGCACCAAAACACGCAGCCTGGAAGGGCAGTGTGTGTGAGTAAAAGTACAGAGCTTCTAAGGGTGGCACAACAAATGCTGCAGCTCATAGAGGCCTTCCCTGGCCACAGTGCCCTTGGTACCTATGGTACACTTTACAAGGGACTGACATGTGGCCAAAGAATGCCAAAGGGGTTTTATTTTTAATGCAGTTTAAGGAAAGAACATAGGCCCTGGGTACCTGGTTGGCAGGAACCCAGGGCACACTCAGTCAAAGTGCATCTACAGTTTGGCAAAAGGGTGACCTTGGAAAAAAGACTGCACTTTCTCACACCCACTTCAAGATGTAATACCACTACTTTAAAAAGGCGACTTCATGTTTGCATTAGACCTGAAGGATGCTTACTTCCACATTACAGTTCATCCAGCACACTAAAAATTCAAGGATCCAATCCCACAAATAATCCGAACCGATGCATCACTACTGGGATGGGGAGTTAATTTGAAGGACATTGTGGTTATGGGGCACTGGACAACACAACAACAGATGCTATGGATCAACATGTTGGAACTACTAGCCATTGCAATGACTCACAAAGCGTTTCTCACAAATCTAGCAGGAAAGACTGTTCTTCTAGGCACAGACCGTATGATTGCAATGTATTACATACAGAAGCGGGGGCAACCCATTCTATACAGTTGTCACAATTGGCACAAAAATTATGGAAATGGGCAAACATTCACAACATCCACCTCCTAGCACAGTACATACCAGGGCAGGAGAACACAATTGTGGACCGCCTCAGCAGAACACACCAACAGGTTCTCGAATGTTAGATGCACAGTGCGTTATTACAAACATACTTCCAAAGGTGGGGAAAACCCACAACAGATCTGTTTGTAACAAAGGAAAACGCAAAATGAAATAGCTTCACATCCTGAGATCCACCCTTCTCACACACAGCAATGTCAGGGTGAGACATCTCAATCCTCAATAGCTCAGTCTTGTGAACTGGCTCCTGCGTTCATAGAATTTGGATACCTCAATCTATCTGAAGAATGAATGACTATTTGAAGCGTTTTGTGAATCACTGTGCAACACAACACATTAACCCTTCTTCCCCAACAGAATGAAAATTAATATACTACCTTCTACATTTATTTATTTATTTTATTTAACTTATAAGGCGCACAGCTACCCGCAGTGGGTTTCACAGCATATACCTCAATATACCTATGTTTAGCAGCTATTGCAGCATATTTACTAAGCAGGAAGCACCTGTCACTTTTCCGTATTCCTGTAATCAAAGCCTGCATGAAAGTATTAAAAAGTGATTCCTCCACCTGTCCCTCCAATACCAGCGTGGAATTTAAACCTAGTCCTAATACGACTTAATGGGGCCACCATTTGAGCCGCTACATATTTGTCAAATATAATTATTAACATGGAAAGTGGCATTCCTTGTAGCAATAACATCTTTACGAAGGATCAGTGAAATACATGCCCTCACAATTGAAGAGCTTTATTTCCAAGTCTTCCCAGACAGTGCTTTTAGGCCCTAACCCGAAACTTTTACCCGAGGTCATTTCACAATTTCATTTTAACCAAACCTTGGAATTGCCAGTTTTCTTTCTAAAGCCACAAACGGTCGCAGAACGTACATTACATACATAAGACGTTAACAGGATGCACTTATCTACTATGTGGAACGTACTATACCCTTCAGAAAAACAAATCAGCTTTTTGTTTCCATTTCGAATCGAAAACAAGCATTGGCATAGCCAATAGGGTCTCGCCTTTGGGACCATACAAGTGTTTAGGTAGAGCTATTGGCTTTGGCAATGTTTTTAAGCTATGGCAGCCAAGCGGACAGATAAGCCGAAGTAGAAAAAAGAACGTTTGATGTACCCAACGCTTGTAGATCTTGTTAGTATGGAATAAAACGATAGAGATCCTTATGTTTTAATAAAATGTGTGGTGTTTTCAATATATCAACTTTCAAGGCTGAGGGACTGAGACAGTGGTGCTAAGAGCAATGTACACAAAGTTTGGCTGTAGCAAAGTCCTGTGTTTTCCTTGTGTACTTTTTAATATTTTTAATAGCCCTCCCCACACCCCCTTTACATGTCCAGCACATGTGCGCGTGGTGCTGTGTCTGTTTTAACATATTGCATTAGCATAAACCTTTGTTGGTTAAGATCCTGCATTGCACACTAGTGGGCATTTTGTGAAAGCATGTTGCTGAAAACGTGAACTTTAAAAGTATTACTGCTGGCAGGCAGGGTAGGGACGGAGGTATAGATTGGACGGAGATAAGTGCGATCAGAGAGTGAGAGGAAGCGAGAGAGAGAGCGAGAGATGTCGGGTTTGGAGAGGGGCATGTAGTTATACAAAGAGAGTTATTACTACCTGTCCGAGGCTTCGCGAGTCATAGCCTGTGAGCCCAGGGTCACAGAGAGTGTGTTTTTGTTGTCGGGGGCATGTACAAATTCCTAATGAAATCCGACAAACGTCACAGTACCCACCTGAAAGCACGTATACCCAACTATTTACTACAGAACATATTTTTAGGGGGTGTAACGACCCAGCCCCCCTCCCCCTCCCAGGTATACCCTGCCAGGTACCTTTAGTGGTTGTAAAGGCCGGCATTCTGCAGACCCACAGACAGGCACGTAAGACAAATATGTGCCCCAGTATTTATTAATTATTTTGAAATTAAACACACGGACACGGTGCGTGGCCGGAGCTCGGCATTTGAGCTGTCCTGGTGCATCAGAAGTGCACTAAAAGCAGACTGGCAGAGGAAAAACCGAAACCCAGGGCCTTAAACAGCTGTTGCATGCTGCGTGCTAATGAGGCTGTGCAAACTTACACTTTTAAAAAATATTTATAAGCTAGTTTGTCATGTATGATCCATGACAGGCCCTTTTGAGAGTGTTTTAAATAGCATCAAATTTAATAATGCACAAAATGACGTTCAGAAAATCAAAAATGCATTTGGGATCACGAGTCTGTGACCAGCAGGATTCTGTTTAAATTACACTCACGCAGAACCCCAAAAAGCCAAACCGTGAATGTATGACCAGTGGATGGCAGCAAAACAGCATGTTTTCACGTCTCTTTGAAGTGCTATTTTCAAACGGAAATAGACTATAAATATAGACTATGCTTTTTTTTAATAATCAAAAACACACTCTAATTTTACAACAGAATCTCCTTACTTAGTGCGTGGTCACCTACTTATAAACAAAAACAGGGAACGTTATTTTCTTTCTTATGACAAGAATGTGTCCAGTTCTCTCTGGGTTTAAGGGGGGTTAGGGGATTAACAACGTTTCCAGAATCTCCACAAAGGTTATCTCCCACACAACTGGATGAAGTGATTTTTTCTCAAATATGCACAAAAGGTAAATACATCGCACACTGAGTACCTTCGTAGGAACCTTTAGAAAATATCTGGGACAGGTGTTTTATGTCAAACAGCAATCACACACATAGGATATCGATATTTCTATTTTGAATACCGTGTGCATGAACATACCAACAAAGTCACTGCTATTGTGTACCAGTATTATTGCAATGATATACTCTGCAAATTGTACACTAACATGTCCTGCTATTACGGTGTTATTTGAAATACTTTGTTTCAAAGTGTACACAGTGAGCGATATCTTAAGCTTTCCTAAAAATCAGAAAATTAGTCAATGGATACAATTTTCATCTCAGCTGTATTAATTTGATCGGGAAGAAATGGCAGAAAGATTTCGGAATTCTTCCAAGCAGTTATTGAAAGAGAGGGCTAGTCTAATGGCACTTCACACACAAGAAACTAACATAAGTGACTTGCGCAGCACAGAGGCACACACCACACAAATCAGCGAATAGTTTTGTCTCGTTCTGAAATAACGCAGACCTCTCCTGTATTAAAGCAACGCACATAAGCAAAAGCCTCGTTATCTCCAAACAATTTAACTTTTAGCAACATAATAAGAAATAGAAACATGATCCCATATAATAAAGGCTTGGTTTTGAAAGGGCTGGCAAATCCATGCGGACTTAAACAAAACGGTGAAAAGGTCACGACTAGTTTTTGCTTTTAAGTCCGAAAGTAATTTGCTTTTGAGTGCAAAAGTAATAGAGGTTGAGGATTTAGGATCAAAAAACATAGTCCGACGTGCGCATAATGTCACAGTTAAAAAGGGAACAAACGCTATCATTCCTAAAACAGGAGCTGCCTTGAAAATAACAAGCAAAAGCCTGGTCAACCCTAAAATATGTGCACGAAAAATAAAAGGGAATATTCTCACAACACAGGCTGGTAGGAAAGCAACTTTTAAAACAAGCGCTGGTCACACGCCGCTCCCGGCACCCCAAGCGCCGTTCTAATGAACAATCGCCTTTTGAATTAACGTGGTGAAAGCGACCGAGTGCTAATTCAAGCACTCGTGCTTGTGCTCCACCTTGCAGGAGCGAGTAGCTGCGTCACGAGAGCCATGTGTTTTCAATTAGCATGTGCGCCGCTGCTTGCTCCCGCAAGGTGGATGCCAGCACGAGTGTGCTTGAAAAGGAGCACACCGATTTCAAAAGGTCATCTCCGAGAGCAGCACATGCGCGCTGCCTAGGCGAGACCTAAAAAGGAAACGCTATAGCCAAAGCAGATAACGCAAAATGGATTGTTAAATGCATCCAAATATGTTCTGCAATAGCAAAAAGAACACAACCAAATGTGCCTAAAGCTCCTTCAACAAGAAAAATTTGGAAATATCCCTCTCAATTATATTTGCAAAGCAGCAACATCGATAAAACCACACATTTTCACAAAGCATTATTGTGTGGGTGTTCAATCAGGACAACAAGCTCTAATTTGACAAACAGTCCTTCAAACATTAGTTCAAAGAACTGCACCATCTCAAGCCTTAAGCCACCGCGAGGAGGGGTACTGATTTACAGTCTATGCATAGCATGTGTATCTGCAGACAATACATGCTACGAATGGATTATGTTACTTACCCTGTAAGCATCTAGTTGTAGTGTGTAGTGCTGCAGATTCATATGCACTATCCTGCCTCCCCTGGCTGGTATTAGATGGTGACAAAATGCCTATAAACCAGCATGTCTAATAGAAAACGCTTACTAAGCAGACTATCTCCTCACTCCTTTTATGGCAAAAAGAAAACTTTCTGAGGAACAAATCGTTCGACATGCGCAATACCTCGAGGTGGAGGGGAAACGATGCACAACGCCAATTATAAATCTTCCTCGAGAAAAACAACTTGCTAAGTTCAGGCCCAACACTAGATTTCAGGAGTATGCATAGCATGTGATTCTGCAGCACTACCCGCTTCAAATAGATGCCTACAGGATAACATAATCCTTTAATGTTTTGTGCCAGCACAGTAATTGCAGTCTGAAGACTGAAAGTAGCGCGCACGGCACAGTTTCGCCATTAGCATGTTAAGTGCTCCAAGCCAGTCTAATGTATCCAGTTCGAGCCTGTGAAGTAGAGCGCTTATTTTCCCAATTAGCCAAGCATTTGAGAAGTACAGTAATGTAGCAGAACATATCCTGATCCCAACTCTGCCTCATTTGGTGACTGGCAACATTTCACGAATAAAGCTTGCAGCACCCTAACCCCCATGGCATTTTTTTTTATCTGGAACTGTAGCTCTACCAAAAAGTGGGAGGGAGTATGGATGAATAATTATGCCAGATGTATAGAAAACGACGTAGGGAGATCGGCTTGAATACCACCTCTCGCCTAGCATGGAGAGGCACATGATTTAAAGTACTGTTACATTTTTGTGAAGAGAGGGAATACATGTAATTCCCAGCTTAAACTCTGTTGTCTTCCATTCCCAAATAATGTAAGTGTTCACCCGTCACTTGTAGTTATTGGTTGCTAGAGAAGATTGCATACTCTCCTTGTTATGGACATGGACATAGACAGACTTTTACCAGCTAACCTTGAGACCAGATATTTCTCCATACACCCTGAGAATTTCTAGGAGTCTTGAGATGGAACTTTCTGCCCTATAAACTTTAAGAAATTCTGGAGGGAAAGACATCAAGGGTGCCCTCTACTCAAACCATTCATTCACAATAAAAGCCCTTGATATATATATATAACACTGATTCTCAGTGTTGGGGGATCCCCCAACTCGCACTTGGACCAGGAACAGTACTAGTATCTATATAGGAACAGCCCCAGTATGTGTTTTATTTTTTTTTAATGAAGGCAGGTCCTGCACCTAGGGAAAGACCAAATGTGAGAGAACAAGAAAATATAAATAAAAATGTATGGAGTGCTTCATGTAAGCAACCACCGGGAACCAATTGGCAGGTTCTCACCAATGTGCTCACTTTTTCATCATCAGCATCTTTCCTATATGTACTGATGAACCAATACAGATGGTTTCGACAAATCTAAGAAATCATGGCCATAAATCCACCCTGCACAGTGCCTGAAACATGAATGGCCAGTGCACTGTCAGCGGCCTGCTCTTTCTATTACTATTAAGGCAGTATTTTTGTTCAGCTTATCCACACAGGATAGTATAAATGAAAGTATTTTAAGCGGTGCTATGTGTTCTTATTTATCATTAAGCTGTTTCGATTCTCATCGGCTAAAGAGCACACTATTTTTGCTCGACTGCTTGCTAATATTTTTGTGATTATTTTGAAGCTGTGTCAAATGAGAATATGGGACTTGTTATGTTGCAGGATAACCAAAATTATTCCCCTTCATAAATTATGTGGCAAGATGCAATTCTTGCGTTCTTCCTCAAACATTGCCTCTAAATTTGAGATGAGCAATGAGTAGTATTGCGTGAAGATTTCAAATGGAAGGACATTGGGTCCAGGACTTTTCCCAGAGGGCATTGATGGAATGGCCTGTTGAATCTCATCCTCTGTGATTGGGAGGTCTAAATCCCCATTGTCAGCCAAGGATATGGCACATATCAGGAGTTCTTAAAGATGGAGTTCTCTTTCTCAAGTGTAGAGGGGAGTTAAGTGCATGTATAGTGTTACGTAGTAGTAGGCAGCAAACACTTCTGATGTCTGAAGGTTTCACCATTAATTGGCTGCTGTCATTTAGTATAGGGGGAACATATCTATTGGTATGTTCCTCTGTATTGAGCCAATATAATAATATAATATTTGTTTACTTTTTTATAAGTTCTGCTTTGGGAAATAGACCAACCCACCCATTCAGAGTCTTGCATTTTTTCTTGAATATGGTCCGGGCTAATTTAAACTGCGTGGTATCTGCATTTTCGAAGTCAATGCCTTCCTGCTTGAGTTTGTCGATTTGGTCTTCCAGGTCATATATTATCCTTTTCCCTAGTTATAGCTTTACCTTTTCAATGTAAGCCATTGCATGGCCCCCTAATAACAGTTTTAAAGGCTTCCCATATGGTAGACATGTAGGAAACCGATCTCACATTAAGTTCAAAATAATCAGCAATTCTGTCTCTGAGTTGATGTGTAAATGTGTCTTTGTCAGGTTCCCCATAATTTTACCTGCTTCCTGCGGAGAGATCTCGCAGAGACGACATGAGCTATCGCCCCCACGCCCACCTTACCCTACCATAGGTATGACAATAAGCAGGATGAAGATGGGAGTGAGGATGGTAGCTAAAAGATTCAGGCTGATGTCAGGAGGTTAGTGGTGGATGTCCCTCTGTTCTGTTAGACCGTGGGCACCAGCTGGACAGGAAGAAAAGGGAACATTCTCACTATCAATACAACAACTAACGACCACACATACTCATATACTCATGCGGGAACAACGATTACCTCATACGTGGACATCAGAAGGCCTGCTATCATCACGGAATATCAAGAAGCGCTCCTGCGCTGAAATAGTACAAATGTTCCTTTGTACAGAGGCAAGGAATAGCTGATAAGGAAATGCAACCTAGCTATCAGAAAGACACCGGCTTCTAACAGTCGCACCAGCGCTGTGAGGTAGGCGAAAGGACTAGCGCTGCAGTACAAGCAAACACAGTCACGATAATACTTCTCAGAGCTCCAGCTTGGAAGTACCACGTTAGTGCAGGCGCTCAGCTATGCTGAATGTCACGAACAGGCACCAGGTTGCGCTCCTGTGTGGCATGCAAATTATAACAAGTGCTCCAGCGCGGGGATTGGGACAAAACAAGGTTCAAGCGCTCCAGCGCGGCAGGGCAGGACAAAACAGTGCTCAAGCTCTCCAGCGCGAAATGGGCAGGACAAACAGTGTTGAAGCGCTCCAGCGCGTCGGGGCCGGACAAAACAGGGCTCATGCGCTCCAGCGTGGAATGGGCAGAACAAACGGTGTTTAAGAGCTCCAGCACAGGAAGCAGCACAACGGAGTTCAGGCGCTCCTGCGCGACCAACAGTTATTTACCTTGAGGCAGCAGCGGCAATCCCAACCAGCATCCGACAGCGGGCATACGGTAATCCGAAGCGCCAAACCAGGGAAGACCGCATCTGATAAGCGGATTCCCCGGAAGCGCTGATGACGCCACTGTGGTTCCGGTCAGACGACTAGACTGCAAACCGGCAGACCCGGAAGTGAGGGAATCGCGTCCCGCATAGGCAGACATAATGTGCCCAGGCAATACGTGACGGGGGTAAGTGTGGAAACAGACGAAACATGACAGCAACCCTGTCCAAAACAAACCCCCCCCCTTGCAACAACAGATTCACTCAGGGGTGGCACGGCAAGGGCTGAGTGGGTGACTGACGTGGAAGGGGCGGACCAACCGGGAGGTGTGACGAACATGGGTCAGGTGCTCCCAGGACCTCTCCTCTGGACCATAACCCTTCCAGTCAACTAGATATAAGAGCCTCCCCCGGGTACGACGGGAACCAAGAATAGCCCTGACTTCGTACTCAATGTGATCATACCTAAGAATAGGAGCAGGAGGGGAGGACTCATTGCAGTCAGGGTGAACAGGACGCAGGAGGGAGACATGGAAGACCGGGTGAATTTTCATCTGAGGTGGCAGCAGGAGCTTCATTGACACACGTTTGACCACTTTCTCAATGGCGTAGGGGCCTACAAAATGGGGCAACCGTTTTTTGGGGCCGTGCACATTGAGATTACGAATGGAGAGCCACACCCTGTCCCCTTTCATGTAAGCAGGTTCCAGCTTTCTGTTGTCGTCCGCGTGCTGTTTATAGTACTCTTTGGCCTTGGCCAGCTCAAACCGAGCCTGCTGCCAGAGTGTGCACAGTTTAGCGAGGTACTCTTATTTTGTGGGCAAGGGGTTGGCCTGCGGCTCTTCCCATGGCATGCCTGGGATGTCTTCCTTGGAGGCAATAGAAGGGTGACATACCGATGGCAGAATGCTTGTTGTTATTGTAAGCGAATTCCACCATCCATAGGAAGTCTGCCCACTCTTTGTCTGTAGACAGAAGTAAGCATCGCAGATATTGCTCCATTGTATGATTGGTTCTCTCTGCTTGGCCGTAGGTTTGAGGGTGATATGCTGATGATAAACGCACATCCAAGTTCATGACAGCACGTACCTCATTCCAGAAGCGAGACAGGAACTGCGTACCCCAGTCTGTTATTACCACAGATGGAATACCATGCAGTCTAACCACGTTCTGTAGGAAGATTACAGCTAGTTTGGCTGCCGAGGGTAGTTTCTTCAGGGGGACAAAATGAGACATTTTTGTGAGGTGATCCACGATAGTAAGGACAGTAGTATACCCGGATGTAGTGGCAGGTAGTTCAACTACGAAATCCATGGAGATGGTGTGCCAAGGATGAGGAGGAACAGGTATGGGATGCAACAGCCCAACGGATGGTCCAGTCATGTTCTTGCCCTGGGCACACATCGCACAACGCGCTGTATTGATCCTGGTGTCTTCTTCCAATGTGGGCCACCAGAAGTGTCTTTGTAAAAGATCCACGGTCTTGTGATAACCAGGATGGTTGGACAGAACATGATCATGACACATGTACAGGGCCTGCTGTTGGCGAGCTACCAGGAGAAGATAGTACTTGTTTCCTTTATACAAGAACCCGTTCTGTGTCGTAACACATTTGTGGTTCGCTGTAATGTCAGATGGATTGATCTGTGTTAGGTCATCATGGAGAAGGGAGAAGAAATCAGAAGACAGCAAAACACCCTGAAAACATTGCTCTGGAATAATGGGCAAAGGTTCAGAGGCACACACAGAGTCATTGGAGTCCTCCAGGCGGGATAGGGCGTCAGCCTTGGCGTTTTCCTTTCCTGATCGATACATAATGCGGAAGTTGTACTCATTAAAGAATAGAGTCCGTCGTAACTGCCTGGAAGTGAGGGCACGGGCTGAACGAAGGAACTGTAGGTTCTGGTGGTCATTGTATATCACTACGGGATGTTTGGCGTCTTTCAGGTAGTGGCGCCACTCTTCGAACGCAGTTTTTATCGCCAACAACTCTCGGTCAGAAATGGTATAGTTGCGTTCGGCTGGTAGGAGCTTTCTAGAGTAGAACGCCACCGGATGCAGAAGACCTGTCTCCGCGTCCCTTTGCGACAACACACCTCCCAGAGCGTCCTGCGAGGCGCCAGCCTCCACAGTGAATGGTTGTTCGGAGTCGGGATGTCTCCGCACGGGGGCTGTGGTGAATCGTCGTTTCAACTCCTGAAAGGCGCGTTCGGCCTTATCATCCCAGCAAAAAGAAGCCCCTTTTCGTAGAAAGCGAGTAATGGGGGTGACTATCCGGGAGAAGCCTGTGATAAAGCGGAGGTAGTAATTGGCGAAGCCCAAAAACCTCTGTATGTGCTTCACTGTAGTGGGAGAAGGCCAGCGCAATAGGGCTTCAACCTTCTTGTTGTCCATCTGGATACGAGCTGGAGTGATGATATGTTCAAGGAATTCAACGGATTCTGTATGAAATATGCTTTTTTCCAAGTTGACGTACAGCCCATTCCGTTCCAACTGTTGGAGGACAGCACGTACGTGTTGCACATAGTCAGTCATGGTCTGTGGTTAGATCACTATATCGTCGATCTGTACGATGCAGAACATATCGATGAAGTCCCTTAATACTTCGTCGATGAAGAACTGGAACTCCGCTGGGACGTTGCAGAGTCCCAAAGGCATGTCCTGGTATTCGTAGAGGCCGAATCTTGTCCAGAATGCTGTCTTCCATTTGTCACCCTTTCGGACTCTGACTAGATGGTAAGCTCCCCTGAGATCTAGTTTTGTGAATACGGTGGCGTTTTTCACCTGGTCCAGTAGGTTGGAGATCAGCGGCAGAGGGTACCTGTTTTTGATGGTTATTGCGTTCATAGCCCTAAAGTCAATAAAAGTTCTTAGATCACCTTTCTTCTTAGCCACGAAGAACAGAGTAGAGGACACAGGGGATCTAGAATGGCGTATGAACCCATTCTTGAGGTACTCCTCCAGGTAGGAAACTGAGGTGTTCGTTCTCCTTTTCAGTGAGGGAGTATATCCGGCTACAAGGAAGCGTGGAGCCAGGGATCAGATCAATCCTGCAGTCAAATGGACGATGCGGGGGAAGAGTATTGGCTCCTTTCTTGTCGAACACCGCCGCCAGGTCAATGTATTCTTCGGGTATGTCATTTTGTGTGGTCATGCCCATCCCTGTCAAGGATAGTGAGTGAGCCTGGATGGTTCGCCCACAAGATGAGTCAGTGGGTGCATAACAACAGGTGTCGCAGTAGGATGAATCCAATACTAAGATTCCAGACGTCCAGTCTATATGTAGGTTGTGGCGTACCAGCCATGGCAGGCCCAGTATAACACGGAACTGGGGGGCATCTATAACGTCAAAGGCAATGGTTTCGGTGTGGTTGTTCACGAATTCCATAGATAAGTCCTCTGTTTGGTGCTGAATGAGACCAGAGGTGAGATCAGTACGATCCAATGCTTTTACGGTCTCAGGTTTAGTCTTAGTTATGGTGGCTATACCCAGGTTCTTCATAAACTAGGTGTCGATGAAATTGCCAGTGGCGCCTGAATCAAGAAGGGCGGTCACCTGCCATACCTGCCCTGTCCCGGCTCGTAGGACCACATCTACGCCCAGGTGGTGGTTACCACTAACAAAGGCAGGGGTCGTCATCTTGTTGGATGAAGAACCCAGTAGCTGAACCCCGCTACCTACTGGGTTGCCCCGTTTCCTGTCTTGTCCTGACTGGAGATGGGTAGTGCATATGGTCTTCTTCCTTTTGTTCGGTTAGTCTTTACGGGCATTCCGTGACTTAGTGCCCGTTTTTACCACAGTATAGGCATTGATTCTTCTTCTTTTCTCACGTTCCGCGTTGGTGAGAGGTCCTCGTATACCGCCTATCTGCATAGGTTCAGGCACGTCACCTGAAGGGGTTGGCTCTTCTTTGGTTTTCTCTTGAAATGACAGGAACTGGTTTTCTCCTCCTTTGGTTCTCTCATTTCTTCGCTCCTGTACTCTGTAATTTACTTTGACCACCAGGTCGATAAAAGAACCTATCTCATCCGGGGGATCAGGCATCTGGGAAATCAGGTCCTTTGGGTCGTCGCGTAGACCCCTGTAGAATATGGATATCTTTTTTGTTTCGGGCCGGCGGGCTTCTATGACAAGCCAGTTGAAGGTCGTTATATAGTGGAGCAGGTCAGTATTGCCTTATTTCAGATTAAGCAGTTCATTATCCGCAGCTTGCACAAAGGTGTGACAGGCGAACATACGCCGTAGGGCTTCCTTGAATATCGGCAGGTTATACAACATAGGGTCATCATTTTCCACCAAGGAGATGGACCATTGTGCAGCATCGCCGCCCATGTAGGAGAGGATGAAAGCGATCTTAGAAGTGTCGTCCGGGAAAGCAGTTGCTCTAGCCATAAAGTGCAAGTGGCATTGATGGAGGAAGACGCTATACTTGGTGCTATCGCCATGAAAGCGTTCGGGTGGGGCTAGCTGCACGGGATGGGGTGCTATAACATGTATGGCGTTATCTTGTGGTGTAGTGGAAGAGATGCTATCATAGGTAAATACAGGAGACCGTAGTAGCCCTTCCTGCCTCGCCCTAGCAGAAGAAGGACCCCAGGGACTAGCAACCCCAGCCGCTACTTGACCCTGTAAGGCCGTCATGTCTTGGTGAAGACTGAGGTTCTCTGCCTGTATGTTAGCAAGCATAGCTGATATGTCTTGCAGAGTGATTTCAGAATTGCTCATGTCGTCTGGGCGAGATATTTGACTTAGGCTTTGGATTCTGTCAGGTTCCCCACAATGTTACCTGCTTCTTGTGGAGAGATTTCGCAGAGACGACATGAGCTATCGCCCTTACGCCCACCCTACCATAGGTATGACAATAGGCAGGATGAAGATGGGAGTGAGGATGGTAGCTAAAATAATCAGGCTGATGTCAGGAGGTTAGTGGTGGATGTCCCTCTGTTCTGATAGACCGTGGGCACCAGCTGGACAGGAAGACAAGGGAACACTATCACTATCAATACAACAATTAACGACTACACATATACTCATGCGGGAACAACGATTACCTCCTACGTGGACATCAGAAGGCCTGCTATCATCTTGGAAAAGGAACTGAAACTCTTGCCTAGTAGCTAGCGCTCCTGCGCGAAGAAAAGAAAATCAAGAAGCGCTCCTGCGCTGAAATAGTACAAATGTTCCTTTGTACAGAGGCAAGGAATAGCTGATAAGGAAATGCAACCTGGCTATCAGAAAGTCACCGGATTCTAACAGTCACACCAGCGCTGTGAGGCAGGCGAAAGGAGTAGCGCTGCAGTACAAGCAAACACAGTCACGATAATATTTCTCAGAGCTCCAGCTCGGGAGTACCACGTTAGTGCAGGCGCTCAGCTATGCTGTTTGTCACGAACAGGCACCAGGTTGCACTCCTGCGTGGCTTGCAAATTATAACAAGTGCTCCAGCGCGGGAATTGGGACAAAACAGGGTTCAAGCGTTCCAGCACGGGGGAAGGCAGGACAAACAGTGTTGAAACGCTCCAGCGCGGCGGGGCAGGACAAAACAGGGCTCAAGCGCGGAATAGGCAGGACAAACAGTGTTAAAGCGCTCCAGCGCGGCGGGGCAGGACAAAACAGGGCTCAAGCGCTCACGTGCGGAATGGGCAGGACAAACAGTGTTTAAGCGCTCCAGCGCGGGAAGCAGCACAACGGAGATCAGGCGCTCCTGCACGACCAACAGTTATTTACCTTGAGGCAGCAGCGGCAATCCCAACCAGCATCCGACAGCGGGCATACGGTAATCCGAAGCGCCAAGCCGGGGGAGACCACATCTGATAAGCGGATTCCCCCGGAAGCGCTGATGACGCCACTGTGGTTCCGGTCAGACGACTAGACTGCTAACCGGCAGACCCGGATTGAGTGAATCGCGTCCCGCATAGGCAGACATAACGTGCACAGGAAATACGTGACGGGGAAAGTGTGGAAACAGACGAAACATGACAGTCTTCTGTTAACCACCATGCAATCAATTCCCACACTCCAAATGTTCCTCTCAGTGGGTGATGTATGGTCAACTCAGTGGGTGAGTAGTCCGACAAACCTCTTGGCAGGATATAGGTAAATTCAACCTTGCTACCTTCTAAGGCCAGCAAGTACAGGTAGTCTATTTGTGAATGTGAACCATGTGGAGGTGAGTAGTAAGAGAACTGGTTTTCCATTGTTTATCTGTGCCAAGTGTTTGAGTCTGTGTGTTGGCCCGCCGGAGAAGGTGAGTGAATCTGTGTGTGTACGGCTGAGAGTTACTGATGCCGATTCTGAGGTCCATACCTGCACATTAAAGTCTACCCCAGCGATTGCCATCCATATTGAGGGCCCACCAGTACTATGATAACATTATTCAGTTTCGGCTCACTTGTTGGGTGATGCAGTAATATTCCAATGTGGGGGCATTGCTCACAAGCCACCTCTGTTTGGCTTGTGATAGGGAGCCGTTCTGTATCCTCCTCCATTTTCTTCTCGGAGTCTGAGGTGTCTTTGTAGAAGGCTTGGTTATCCTCATCCTTTGTCATAATCTTTTTTTCGTACTCTCCTAAAGCCTGACCTGCGTCAACGGTGGTTCCTCTGTTCCTTTGGGCATGCCTTTCCTCAGGACCCACTCTCGTATCCATCTCCTCTGCCAGTGACTCCCCACGCCGTACGGTACGTTCCTCCACCAGGGTCCAGGCCTGCTCTGGAGTCTTGCAGAAGTGTATTTTTGTTGAAGAGAACCTTCAACCTTGCTGGGAATTGTAACATATAGTAACATATGACTGAGATTCATCACCCTCGTTTTCCGCTTCATTGAAGGTCCTCCTTTGCTAATTAATTTAGTACAGTCCGGGAATATGAGTTACTTCCTGGAATCGTATTGCACATCTCCATTCATTATAGAAGTTTTGAGGAGGAAGTCGCAATCTCTGTAATTGAAGATCTGTGCAATCTGGGTGCGTGGTAGGGCCCCGTAAGGTGGTTTTGGGCCCAGGGTACAGGGTGCTTTTTCAAACTGAGAGCATCGAGAAAGCAATCAGCCTAGCATTCAGCCACTTTTCAAGCCCCATCCAAGGACCCCACAAATCTGAAATTATCTTGATCTTCCCTCTGTGTCTTCCACAGGACTTCATAGCAGTTTTTGGACAGTAGATCGGAGTCCCTTCACTGCATCACCCAGCTCTGATATACGCCTAGCTGCTTGGGTGATTCGACTAACATTTATCAGATGTTCGAGAAGGAGATCGTCCATCTCCTCTTTTCTCGATCTGTGTCTCCAGAGCCTGTATGTGGCAGTGATGGCCTGCAAAACAATCGCAATTTAGTCTTAAGATCAAGTGTTAATGTCTGTTTGGCCCACTGCTTTTGCTGCTGAAAGGCTGGACAGGTTTGGATGAGCCGGTAATATTTTAATACATTTATCGAGCTTTCTTTGTCATGCTTAGGGGTTGGCAGTGCTGCAAAGCAGTTGTCTCATTAGTTGAAGGGTGAAGCATGGCCACTCTGTCTGCAGAAGAAGGAGAGGGATGAGGGCAGCTCTTTGTTCTGCCAAAGCCCTCCACCTTCGAGGGTCAGTGTCGCCCCCTGTTGACCTCCCAATCTCGGCTTCAGCAGCCTTTTGGCAAACTGTGAGTAGGTGCTTGTCCAAAACCAGAATCCTGTTCGATCTATGTTACTCTGAGCTTTTGACCGTCTTGTGCCTCCTCTATCTCTTTTCCTACAAGTCTGGTGAGATCTGGGCGGTTATTTGCACACTACTCCCCACCTTAATCCTGGTGATATTTGTGCAGTTGCTACAGTGCCCAGAGGATGAAAACAGACACACTATATGTCACTCCACCATTTACAGTCCTTATTCTTCCTTCCGTTGGGAGAGCAGGGGTTCTGGGGTGAAGGAACAAGGGGCTAGCTGCACGTCCAGCCACCCCCTATTCTTATTGTCATAGGGCCCAGGGAAAGGCCTTTTGCTCCTACACCTGCATTTCAAATCGCCTCCCCTTCGGGCACGGCACCCATGCCTAGGATGCAGTCCAGATAGCAAGGGCCAGACTCTTATTGACTGGGCAAGCACCAATCATTTCCTGCTCACCTCCTGCACGAGCTCTCCTCAGCCCGGGGACCACCCACATTTGTAGTAGTCCTTAGCAGATGGAGACCACCCGCATTCAAGTCTATAGGCGCCAGGGGCAGCTACAAAGGCACATTGCTGGCATACATCCGTTTCCAGTTTCAATGAAGGTGAGGGCAGCAGCCATCCAATGCCTACCAATAGTTGCAGCAGCCCCCTATCACGACCGGCCCAAGGCTTCAGGGCTGTCCTGCTCAATGGATTCCCTTGGCTGTGGTCCAGTCAGCTACTTTCATGCTCACGATGGATGCAGCTCTGAACTGAGAGTCCGGCAGGCATTGGGTGTCAGAAAAGAAAGATTACCCTTTTTTTTTTTTTTTTTACACCGCTACAACTTCATTTTTGCTGTGTATCTAAGGATTTTGACTGATTCATGAGGCGATTAGCTTGCGAGCCTCAGAGAAAGAAATTGGCCACCTTGAACCGTCTGGCCAGGCCATCACTTTCTCTCTTAATTTCATTGCATCAGGAACTTTTAAATCTAGATGTCAGTTGCTGACATAGTCAATGTTTCAGGTAGGATATATGACTTCTAGAAGAATGTCTTAAAGTGGTCCTACTGCCGCTTTCTACGTCTTCATCTGAACAAGGAATAGAAGACAGATGCTTGTGTTTTGCATATTATCCCTCCATGATCTCAAACTGAATGGGGAGGCTTGCCTACTTACATGCAGAAGTTTAGGTTAGTAAAGCAGCAATGAGAGAAAATACAGGAAGTCACAAATTTGAGACAAGGTCACCACTACTCGTACTCCTTTTCTCATTCATTCTAAATATAGATTTTTTTTCCCAAAGTGAAAAAGCAGAAGCAGATGCTAATAAATAAAATGGGAAATATTGGGAATCAAACTCTTAATCTTCTCTCACGTCCAGCAGTATTAAAAAACACTGACTTCCTGATTCAGACATTTGCCCTAGGCAAGCATTTTCTTCAATAAACCGGCATCGGGCTAAACTGTGCATACCAATTGACTACTGGCATTTTAAGTGGGTGCAAACGGTCACTTTAATGAATTGCATTCTTGCAGAACTCTGCCCCTCCTCTAAAGCTCTCCTCGTTTATCTGAAATGTCTTCCACAAGGACCCTATTTTCTGTTTTATTTCCTTCAACAGTTATGGCCAATGTGACCGGTTTCCCTGTACATTACTGTAACCTCACTGAGCCCCCTACCTCCAAGCTGATTCGACCTTACCAATGCAAAGCAAACCCTGTTTCTACTGTTTGCCTACAATGCGACTCAGGAAGAGCCTCTCAAAGAATATTTCTGCCCTACCCCCTAACTTTGTTGCTTAAAGCATCTCAAACTGCCTTGAACTACTCAACGATGTCTGAGGAGGTGCCGGACTCTACGCCCTGTTCCCCACATGTTGCAGTGGGGTTGGTGTCGGACGGCGCCCAGACCGAGTCCCCCTTGGAGGTTGTCGATGTCCAGACGACTCCTGCTTGACGTCTGTCGTCGCCGTTACCAGCGCCATCAACGCCAATGCCGGCGCCCAGGTATCTTCTATTTCAGGAGGTTGATGTTCCCGACTCCTCGGACGTCCATGAGACTCCCACGCGGTGTCAGTTGATGCCAGTTCAGGCGCCTACGCCTCCTCTTATGCCACACGTTAACGCTCTTCTGGACTCCCCTAATCTGCGGCCGTTTCGGCCCATGGTGCAGGTACCTTGTGTGACGTAGACTCCGGATCAGCCTCTGGCTCTTTCACTGTTGCTGTCTAGTGGACCGGTTAGTCTCCAGCCCTCCCCTACAGATGGGTTATTGTCATCTCCCCGGATGGCGACTGAGGTTAGTGCTGCCTTGGCACGGGCTATTCACAGGGCGGCTGCTATTCTTTGTTTTCAGCCCCCTGTGGTTCCTCTGCCTTCTGATCCTTTGTTGGATCTTCACCATATGAAGCCGGTTGAAGTGGAGCCTTTGCTGCCCCTTGGGGCATCCTTGTTTGACATCATGCTGGGCACATGGACAAGACCTTCTTCGGGTGACCCTCTTGATCGGGCCACAGCTTGTCGACATTGTCCTGCCCTTAATGATCCGCTCTGTCTGTCCCTTCATCCTAGGGCTCAGGGCCTAGTTGGTTAGGCAGCCTTCGACTTAGTCTTCCTCCTTCCTGCCTGCCTCTGTTGCCTCCCACCTGTGAGTCTAGGTGGTTAGACGCATGTGGTCGCCATCTTTTCGCCTCTGCCAATGCTGGCATCTGCCTTAAATGCAGCTTGCGTATTTTCATGTGCATCCTCTTCCCTTTGGGACTTGGTCGAGGCTCTTCTGCTTTCAATTCCAGAAGCGCCTTCTGCATGATGGCAGGAGAATGGCGCACTTCTCCCTCCGCTCGTCTCGTGACGCCACCGACTCTGTGGGACGAGCTCTCGCTCGGTCGGTGGCTTTGCGCCGCCATGGTGGGCTGCGCGACTGTCGTTTCCCGGACAATGTATGGTATGCTCTTAGGGATCAGCCTTTCAATGGCGAGGACCTTTTTGATAGCAATGCAGATTTAGCGGTCTCCCGCCTCATTTCAGGGCTACCGTGACTCTTTCGGGACACCCCTTTTTGCCTTATTAGTATTCTTTTATTCTGCGTAGCCGATGTTGCCTTGTGGGTCTGATTTCTTACATGTCCCTGTACTCTGTGTAGCACCCGGATAGTGTAGGTGGTGGTTCCACCATCTCAGTATTTTTTACGTTCAGCCAGACTGCTGGTTCCGTCTTCCCTTTCTGTCCTCTGAATGCGTGCTTTGCCAAGAGGACTCTCCCCTCGCAGGGGTTGACACTTACCCTTTGTGGGGTATAGGCTATTCGGTGACTGCCTTAGCCTTGGAACATTCCTATGGAGTTTTTCCGCCACAATCTTATTTAGGCTTCTTTTTTATGCCTTTCTGCAATCCTGATGCTAGCATCGCTCCATTGCAGTTGGCTCTGGTAATCCTTCACTGCCTCAGTATGGGTTCCTTACCGTATGGCTTCTGCCTCGCCTATATTCGCGGGCGTTTTGCAGCGTTGCTGTGATCCTCTGGCCCTTGATGACTGCTCTTCTTTTGCCAGTACCTTTTTAGGGCCTTGTTCTGTTCAGTTCAGGCGCAGTTCTCACCACTGACGCCCTATCCTCTTTTTGCTCCAAGATACATCCATTATGTGGTACGCTTCTTGGTGTTGTTGCAACCTGAGAATGCACCCTAGTATGATTGCTATCACAGGGTGTTGCCATTGATTCTTCCACTTCTGTGGCTCTGCTTCTCCCCTCCAGTTTAAGGACTGGGGTGAACAAAATCACTTCTGTGTTGCTGGTTCTCCCCTCCCATTTAAGGACTGGGCTTATCATTTCCAGGTGGCGGTTTCGCCATGTATCTTTCTACTGTACCTTGCCTTGTGCCCTCGTTTTTGGGGCACTTTCCCAACAGGAATTTTTACACATTTCCCTGCTGCTTTCTTCAGAGGTGTTTCACACACTTCTGCATGGATTTCTGCTGTACCACTCTCAAGGGGAGTGTTCTCTTTAGGATACTCGCTTCTTGAGTCCTTGGACCATTCAATTGGTCCTGACTGTTTCCGACTGTCGGGTCTAGCTCTGTATCCTCTGCTGTCTTGCAGGGACCGTTGCCCTTCCCGGGTGAAGGGCTGATGTGGCTTACTAGTCTGGACATTGATCTGATAGAGACTACTAGCTGCAGATTTCTTAACGTAGAATTATCCCCAGGTGTGAGACTGGATCCGGAAATTTTTCGCCCAGCATCCCTGCGCGCCGAGGGGACGGCATCACGCGGCTCCGCCCAGGCATCGCCGCGTACGTGACGTCTGCGAGGTCACACAAGTCCCACCCCGGCGCGCCTACGTCAGTTTTTTTCCGTTTCCGCGTCCAAAGCGGATCCGGTTCATGCACTGAGCCTGTCTAGGCCTTTTCCTTCAATCTTTCGTGTGTTGTGGGAACAGTGCGCGGATGCCTAATAGGCTTCAAGACGTGTTCGTCTTGTGGACGCTTGATGTCGGCGACGGACCCTCACCTCATTTGCATGTGGTGCTTGAGGGAGGATCGCGGCTCCACTGACTGCGAGGCATGTCATTGGTTGAAGCCGAAGTTGCGGCAGGTACGTCGCATGAAACTTTTCTCGGCTCGCATGTCCAGATCGGCTTCGTCACTTCACTCAGCTTCCGCGGAAGGGTTTCGGAGCATCAGTCATCATCGTCGTCGTCCTCATTCATCTCCTGTGCCGCAAGAGCGTTGCTCCCCTGTGGGTAAGTGTCGCAGTTTGTCCCTGAGGGCTGATTTCCGGCCTGTTGGGGGCGTGGGCTCTCCACGGGTGATGCAGCCTCGCGTATCGTCCCCCTATCCACCGTTCCCAGGTGAGGGGGCGCCGAGAGCCCAGATGGAGACATATGCGGCGGCTTTGCAGGCCTCGCTGGCTTCTCCTCCTTCGCCTGGTGGGACGTCGGCGGATCCCTTGCGCCATGCGGGGCCCTCCGCGGCATCACCGGCGGTTACGGCACCGGCACCGACTGGTTCGGGCTCCAGGCTTGGAGGATGTGGTGCTGCTGGGGTGCGGCCCTTTGGGTGTCCCGGGTGTCCCTCCTGCTGACCAGGGCGCCTCTGCCTCGCCGCAAACTCCTGCGGGAGTCCCTGTGGTGTCGCGGGAGGTCGCTTGAGCTCGGGTCGCATCCCCGAGCCCCCCTCGGCCCTTTAGACAGGTGGCGATACTGTCTGAGGCCACGGTGACGCCGCTACGGTGCCGGCAGCTGTTGGCCCTGGCGGCGCCACAAGGGTTGACGGACCCTTCTCGTCCCGTCTAGGGTCGAGGTTGGAGGGGGACCCTTCTTCCCTCCCCAGGCCCTTTTCGTCCCTCCACGCAGGCTGCTGCCTCATCGGAGGTCAAGTCGGCCTTGGCGGCGCCACAGAGGTCAACGGGCCCCTCTCGTCCCCTTGTGGGCGAGGCTGGTGGGGTGCTCCTTGTCAGTCTCCGGGTCCCTCTCGTCCCTCCGTGCAGGTGGCTGCCTCGTCGGAGGTCGAGTCGGCCATGGCGCCGCCGTGGGGGTCGGTGGACCTCTCTCGTTCCCCCATGGGTCGAGGCTGGCGGGGGACTCCTTGTCGCTCTCCAGGTGCTTCTCGTTCCTCCACGCAGGCGGCTGCCTTGTCGGTGGTCGAGTCGGCGCCGACCCCTTGACCACCTCTGCTCCAGCTCAGCCCCGGTACCCGGCGCCGTGTGACGGGACGGAGGCCTGTACGGCATCTCCTGTGGTGTTGGATGAGGATGACGCCCTGCTCCAGGTTTCGGACTCTACAGCGCCGGACAGGCATCAGGTCGTGGATTCGTCCTCGGAAGTCCCCTCTTCCCCAGAAGTTAGGCGCCTGCTGGTGTCGTCCTCGCCGGAGACGGGCCGCCGCACCATGGCTTTCTCCCCAACGTCATCAAAAGACTGCTCCTTGCCGTCTCCTGTGCCCCTCTGCTCTGGTCCACGTTAGGGGCTTACCTTCACTTTCTTCCCTCCCCTCATTCTCCCCTTGGTTGCTAGGGATTCTGGCCCCTCTGCTTCCCTCTGGGTTGGGGTCATCTCACCGTGCCCTTGCCCATTGGGGGGGGGGGTTGTCGCACTCTGTGCTGGGGTTCTCCTGGAGATTTGTCGTTCCTGTTTGTCTTGACACCAGTTCCCCTTCGTTGTTCCTGGTTGGGGTTGTAGTCCTGCTGTATGTTGTCGTGCCAATTTTGCCTGTGTTCCTTGTCTCCAGAGGGGACTATCTACATCCTGGCAGGATGGCTGTTCAGGGCTGTACTCTGTTCTTTTTCTTTCCCTGCCTTTGGCTGCTTCTGTGTTGTCACGGCTCCTTATGGTGTTGTTTGTCACCATTCTTTTCCACTTTTTCTGCTCTTTCGCACACTGTTCCCATAATCCCACAGTTTTGTCTGATGGCTCCGCGTTGTAGGCGCGCCGGGGTGGGACTTATGTGACCTCGCTGACGTCACGTACGCGGACGACGCCTAGAATCGTCTCTACGAGATACATCGTTACCGAAGGTAAGTAACTCGTACTTCTGTCCACTTCTGCTTCATCATAACTGTTGGTAGTTTAGTGTCCTCTGTGTTACGCTTCATTTCTAGGCATATTTCTCGCCTCTATATCTGCTGTGCTGTTAAACAGCAAAATTGTGCTGTCAGCCTTCCTTCATTCGGTGTCCGTGGTCATTGACCCGGTCTGCTTGCCTAAGTGCTCTTATATGGCTGTCCAGCTTGCTTGGTGCCTCTTTTTTACCGGTTGCCTTCTTGCGATGACGTCTCTCGCATGTGGGCTACTCACGCACCCCTACAGAAGGGTTCTTGTCCTACTTCGTGTGGTTCTGCCACCCACACGGTATGCGTCTGTTTCGTCCAGTCTTCCACTTGACTATCGTTCTTACTGTAGTCCTGTTTTGGGTGCTTCTGATGGCTGCCGTCACCCCTTTCACATGCCTCCTGACTGAGTGACTCTTCAACGGCGTGTTTTCTGTTTCTGCTACTACGGGCACTTTATGTTTATGGGTCGGCATCCTGCCAATAGTGTCCTACGTATTTGGCTGGGACTGGATTCAACTGTGTTTTTTCCGCTGTTGTGCATACTGGACTGGTATGTGTTGACTCTGTCATACCAGTTGTCTTCCCTCTGGGTTTTATTTACGGTCAGCACCTCAGATGCGGCGGGTCCTTCAGCCCCTGGGTTCAGTTCCACTTCTTGCGAAGTCATGAACTTTCCCTTTCACACAGACATATTTAGCGTATGTTTTCCTTCTCTCACCCGGTATGCATACAGGGGTTTTTATGCTGTTCACTGATGGCTTGTAGTACCTTTGTCTCCCAAAGTTTTTCGCTCATTCTGAGCTTAATGGTCTGGTGTGGCTGCGCTGGTTGTGTTCCCCACCGTGGGTCTTCACCTTGTTCACGGCTATGTTGCCTCGGCAACTTATTGGGGTTCAGTCGCAGAACCACCTCCTCTATGGTTATGGCTTTGGTATCTACTCTAAGTTAAGGAATCTGCGGCTAGACGTCTCTATCAGATGAACGAGTTACTTACCTTCGGTAACGATGTATCTGGTAGAGCCATAGTCTAGCCGCAGATTCCTTAACGCCCGCCCGTCCTCCGCGTTCTGCGAGGACCTTTCCAGGTTGGGCTTTCTATGCTCGCCTCCCTCCGGGTGTCTTGATCCTTCTGCAGGGTGACGCTTTCACTTCACTCCAACACAGGATGCTGATACTTCATTCTGTTGTCATTGCTCTACTCCGCCCAGGCTTATACTTTGGCGGTATGCTCATGATATAGTGTGGGTTCTATTCGTGTTTTTTTCCCACCCCGCTCTCCCCTTTTTTTCTATCGCTTTGGCGTCTCTTACCACCCATGTGCTCTATTGGTTTGAAGTCTATTGGCTCTGCCACAATTTATTGGTCTCTTCTTGGGGATACAACATCTCTTTTTGGTGACTTCATCTCGTCAATTGTTCTGGCTTCTGTGTTCCGGACTTGTTGTCCTTCACAGCTATACATTAAGGTTGCAGACTTTCTGACTGCCATGATGTTGTTTACATCTTAATTACCTCCAAGGGTGGTTGGCCTTCATTTTTGCGGGGTTGCTTCCCAGAGCGGCGCTTGGCTCTTTTCCTTTCATCATTTTCGTACACTGTTCCCATATTCTAACAGCTTTTTGGTGGTGGCTCCGCGTTGTGGCGCGGAAAAGTTTCTCCAACGAAAACTGATGTCAGCCCGCCGGGAGGGTCATATATGGCTCCGCTGACGTCATGTCCGTGGAAAATGTCAATGCGGAACCGTGCGGCGCCACTGTGGAAAGTTTTCCGAATCCAGTCTGACGGCTGGGGATATTCTAAGTTATGGAATCTGTGGCTAGACTGTCTCTACCAGATACATCGTTACCGAAGGTAAGTTTCTCGTTCAACAGGGAAGGGGATGAGGAGGTTATTACTGATATTCATTGAGGTACCAAAATATAATCGCATACTTAACTAATGAATGCTGGGAAATCAGTAGGTATGATGCACACTAAAATAAATGGTGAAGGTTGAAACACATTGACATATACACAGTAGGGGTGGGCGGAAGTCGCAGAGTTTCATTCTGCTGAATTTCTCGGAGTTGCATAAAAACTCTGAGATTCCACGGAGTTCCGCAAACAATGCAATTCACCACCTTGTGCAAAATTTTAACACCAGGAGCTTGTTCTGCACTGTAAAATCATCATGAACTGCACCACGCGGCGTGCCAGAGGAGCTGCTGCTTTCTGCTGCTCTAGTAGATTTTCTACTCGAGCGGCAGCTTTCTCAAAAAATGGAGCACGGAGTGGGTAAAACTCTGCAAACTGCCGGCGTAGCAGAGTTTATCGCCCACCCCTAATATATTGGAGGCAATTATACTAAGAAAAAAATTGACAAAGAAATACAGATATAATGGATGAAACCGAAGAAATGATTTGATTTGCTTAACTCATTTGCGTAAATTAAGCAGGTGGTATGATGCTGGATAAAAAAGATACAAGGAGTTTCGTTAACTTTGTTACCACGTTGTAATTGGTAAACTTTAATTTTCCATGAGGTGAATTGCTATGCATCAGCAACTTGAAATAGTACATTCAATGTTTTGTGAATTATATTGAGGTGTAATCCAATTTGATGAAAAGTGCAACAATGTTTACATAGAGAGCGATGTTATGATAAAGTTTGTGTATGAACAAGGTCACCTGTTAAATAATAGATTGAATGCTAAATACTTTAGAACTGTCCTTTGCATAAGTGGAACACTTCAACTAAATAAAATAACACAGCCATTCAATTTCCATTCTGATTTCTTAGTTTACAGATTTCCAGCAAAGTCTCGTCTCTTATCCTCTTCACAGAGCATCATTGTGTATGACTTGGTCAACCTCACCATTTGGTGTTGAAGGCTGTACTGTTCCCTTCAAAGTGGGCAAAAGTAGATTAGCTACTAAGTGGGCTAAACGCAAGCAATTTTACAAATGCATGAAAATAAAGTATCTGGATCAAATATGTTTACAAATTAGGACTACATCAGGCCAACCTCGATGTAGGACTTCAGATTTATATCTTTTTTCACCAAAAGTCTTAACTAGTGAGTGAGGCTTCTCTATTTCATCACATACACACATCCCTAATGCAGATGTTCCATGAGAGCTGTCAAATGCTTCTAGCTGAGAAATGCATCTTACAGATGTGCAAAAGGTACAAATGCAATATAAATAAAGACCTTTATTTTTTCTGTTGTACTGCATTGGTGCGGTTATTAATGTGTCCCTCACCCAGCGTCAGGACTCAGATTTACTTCGGCCATGCCTGCCTTAGCAAGACTACACTGATCGAAATTAAAACATTGCTTAAAGAAAACACTTGTTTGTGAGACGTCGTGAGCTGGCTTCAGCTACAGTAGACATTTTTTTTAATGTTCTTCCCAGTCAAGCAGAACTAGGTGAACTCACAGGACATGTAGAGTCTTTAGAACTACTTGGACTGTTGTGTTCTAGTATTTATTCATTACATCGCTTGACTTGTCCCAGGCAAAAGGGAGGCAAAAAAGCCATTGTAAGACAGTCACTGCAATTCAAAGTTTTACAGATCGCAAGAGTTTTAAGGTTTCTGAGACCACATACTCCATCACAGCAAAGGCAGCATTGGTGGCTTTTCACTTACTTGCTGCAGTCCTGATGGTTTTGGTAAGCATTGTGAGAAGTTGGCCTGATGTGCAGTGCTCACTATTCTAGTGATCACTATATATCAGTCCAAACAACCCTTATTGATGATTGGTTGTAAGTCAACCTTATAGACCAGCTATCCTAGTAGCATGGATACGAGCAGTCTAAGGCTAAGACTCTAGAGGGCGTGTTAAGCCAGCTGTTTTACCATCACATTACCCCTTGAACACTCAGTGAAAGGACACCACACAAGTTGTTATGAAAATAAACAGTGTATTTATTTATAACAAGACTACCCTGGCTCTTTATGAGACAGGGAGCTAAGCACACAACAAAACTCTTACGAAAATACTTTAAGTCGCACAATCTACACAAATGCCCGAGGGGCATGAAAAACCATATACTCTAAAAGTGGAATGCGAAATTACTAGCAGGTAAGTACAGTACTAATAGGCTTTGGAATCGCTAGGACTTGACTATAGAATCGTTAGATTACTTCTAGGAGGCCCAGGGGACTCGGGTGCAGAGTGTGCACTCTCACGCGGGATGCGGGACAAAGTCTATGATAGCTAGTAAAGGTAAAGTTAGTGTTCACGGGCGAACCCGACCTGGTAGGGAGAAAACGAAAGTGGATCCTGACCCTTGGATAGTGAGGCTATGCTGGGGCACCGGAATGCCGAAGTTACCTAGCCCAGGGGCTGCAGCTGCATATGTCTCAAAAGACGTCGGGAATCCTCGTTGACGAACCAGGGGCCTGGAAGAAAGATGCTGGCAGGCGACCAGTGAAGAGAGTTCGAAGAGATCCAAGCCTGGATCTGGAAGATGGATGATACCTGAAAGCAGAGGGGACCAAGTTCGTGACTACTAGCCAGTAGTCAGGGGGCACCAGGAGGGCACCGGATGGTAGTCACCTGGACTAGGTGGGTGGGCGACGCTGTGCTCTGCAGATCTCACGGACCAGGAGGCGTTGTCGGCGACCAGGATGGAGGGGCGAGCTGTCACACGATGGATGAAGCTGTCGAAGAACCCAGGATTGGGCAACAAAGCCTTGGCTAATTCAAGCCCACGCGGTGGACTCAAAATGGCGTCTGGGGTGGACCAGGAGGGTCCGGGGTGCTCCTCTTCTGGAAGGGAGCAAGGGCCAGTCTGGAGCAACCAGACCAGCAGCAGTGATGTCGTCGGGCGTCGTTAGGAAGGCCACAAGCCAGCGGGCTAGTAGCCAAACAACGCGGTGAGCAGCAAAAAGCAGAAGGGCCCCACGCCGATCGTGGAGATGCTGGGGGGCTGATCTTCGGTGCTGGAGCTGCTCAGGGTCGGGGCTTCTCTGACCCCAAAGCACTCGCCAGTAGATTACCCGGCGGGCTTGCTGTGAAGAAGTCGTGCAGTCTTGGCAATAGCCGGTCCCTTGAGGTCTCGTCGCACTCACGGTTCTCAGCTTGGCTGTAGAGGTGAGTAGAGGTCGGAGGGGCCAGGGAAGCCGGGTCTTGTTGAGCTGGGCAGTCGGATTCCGGAGGAAGGACTTGCAGCAGACCGCAGTGTTCTTGATGGTGCCTGCGGATGTAGGGTGACTACTCCTTAGTCACAAGGGAGAATCTTGAAGAAGGAAATCTTGAAGTCCTTTCGCAGAAAGTTGTGTCTTGATTCCAAAGATGATCTAATTTGGAAGGGGGCCTGCTCCTACCTTTATCTGGGAAAAGGGGGCTGGCACGCGACTAAGTCCTGCCCTATGGGTGGGACCAGGAGGGGGGTGGTTACACCCCTCTCCTTTGGCGGGCTTTCCCCAGGCCAGGGGCTGGAGTGCCCCTGGAACTGGTTTCAGCCGGCCTATGCACAGTGAGCACCGGGGTGCCACTTGCAGTCACCTTCCTCTGAAGCCCTGCCTACCTAGAATACACAAAACCCTGTCTGGGACGGTGCTGGCACCGCCCCTGGCAGGAAACCCTTTGTCCTTATCTCCTGCTCTGGGAGGACTCCCAGCAGCAGGAGGGCAGACTTGTGTCTCGGTGGCAGCATCCATTTTGTGGAGCTAAGGCTCTGCTTGACTTTAACCGGGGTTACAGGTTACCATCATGTCGTGTCCCTCTAGAAGGGTGGAATGCTAACCCCGTCGCCAGAATTGGCGAGGGGTTAGTATTCCAATTCGTATGACACCTTACTCGACATGTTTTGATAAAGCGATACCAGAGTTGGCATATAACCGCGAGGATTATAATGCACTTAAGAGTATATGGTATGCGATATCATGGAAACGGCTAAGGGATGGGTCCCGAAAGCCGCAGACAGGCTCAGCTCATGCCAGAGCACCATCTCACACGACTCCAAGCACTCTGCCTTCAGGATTGTTAAGGCCTGCCATAGGAGTGACTGATAGGAGATCTGTGTGTCCATTTTAGGGTTAGATATAGGTATACTATATCTAAAGCAAAGGGTGGTTACACCACCTTGCCCCAGCTGTCGTGCAGCCAGTTGTGTCAGTTTAGTTAGTCAGCCCAGGGGTAGCACAATACGTGCTTCAGGCCCTGGGAGACTTCTGGGTACACCTCCGCCCTGGGTACAGGGACTTAGAGAGGGCCCAGTGCCAATTCAGTACCTGAGTACAATTTGGATAGAGAGAACAGCTAGGCTGTGGGTCTGATTAGCAGGCCCACAGCCAGGGAAAGTCGTAAACCAGTGCAGCAAAAAGCAAAAATCTGGGTGATCATAGGATTGCAGACCCTACTCTCCTACATGACCCCCCCCCCCAAACTTTGGGACAATAAACTAACCTTGACCAGGTGAGTCTTCTTGTTCTAAGTGGAAATACCTGGAGAGCCCATCAGCATTGCTGTGATCAGTACCAGGTCTATGCTCCACTGTAAAATCCATCCCCTGTAGGGAAATGGACCACCTAAGCAGTTTGGGGTTTTCACCCTTCATCTGATTTAGCCACAAGAGGGGCTTATGGTCGGTCTGAATGGTGAAGTGAGTGCCAAACAAGTAGGCCCTCAGCTTCTTCAGGGCCCAGACCACAGCAAAGGCCTCCCTCTCAATAGCTGACCAATTTTTCTCTCTGGGGGTAAGCCTCCTACTAATGAAAGCAATAGGCTGATCATTACCATCAAAATTCAGTTGAGACAGAACAGCTCCCACACCCAACTCAGAAGCATCTGTTTGGACAATGAATGGCTTGGAGTAATCTGGACTCTTAAGGATAGGTGCTGTGCACATGGCCTGCTTTAGGTCATTGAATGCTTTCTGACAGCTTGCTGTCCACTGAACTTTCTTTGGCATCTTCTTGCTTGTCAGATCATTAAGAGGGGTCACTATGGACCCATAATTTCTGACAAACTTCCTGTAATAACCAGTCAGGCCCAAGAAAGCTCGAACCTGAGTCTGGGTGATTGGAGGAGCCCAGTCCTTGATGGCCTGTATTTTACTCTCCAATCAATCAATCAATCAATCAGGTCATTTATATAGCGCACTACTCACCCGTAGGGTCTCAAGGCACTGGTATGGGGGGGGGGTGCCGTTACTGCTCGAACAGCCAGGTCTTGAGCTTCTTCCTGAAGGAGAGGTGGTCTTGGGTCAGGCGCAGGTCGGTTGGGAGTGAGTTCCAGGTCTTGGCGGCCAGGTAGGAGAAGGACCTTCCTCCTGTTGTCGCTCTTCGGATGAGGGGGACGGCGGCGAGGGCGTGGCTGGTTGATCTGAGGAGGCGCTTGGGGGTGTAGAAGTTGATCCGGTTGTTGAGGTAGCTCGGGCCTTGGTTGTGTAGGGCTTTGTGTGCGTGGGTGAGGAGGCGGAAGGTGATTCTCTTGTTGACCGGGAGCCAATGTAGATCTCTCAGGTGTCCGGAGATGTGGCTGCGTCGGGGGATGTCGAGGATGAGTCTGGCCGAGGCGTTCTGGATCCGCTGGAGTCTCTTCTGGAGCTTGGCGGTGGTTCCGGCGTAGAGCGCGTTGCCGTAGTCCAGTCGGCTGGTGACGAGGGCCTGGGTGACCGTCTTCCTTGTCTCGGTGGGGATCCACCGGAAGATCTTGCGTAGCATGCGCAGGATGTTGAAGCAAGACGAGGAGACAGCGTTTACTTGTCTGGTCATGGAGAGGGAGGAGTCCAGGATGAAGCCCAGGTTGCGTGCGTGGTCCGTCGGTTTGGGTGCAGTGCCCAGAGCGGGGGGCCACCAGGAGTCGTCCCAGGCGGGGGGCGCGGAGCCCAGGATGAGGACCTCCGTCTTGTCCGAGTTCAGTTTCAGGCGGCTGGTCGTCATCCATTCGGCTACCTCTCTCATCCCTTCGTGCAGGTTGGCTCTGGCGGTGGCGGGGTCGTTGGTCAGGGAGAGGATCAGCTGGGTGTCGTCGGCGTAGGAGATTATGTTGAGGTTGTGTTGGCGTGCGATGGCCGCGAGGGGGCTCATGTAGACGTTGAAGAGGGTGGGGCTCAGTGAGGATCCTTGAGGGACGCCGCAGATGACTTTGGTGGCCTCTGACTTGTACGGTGGTAGGCGGACTCTTTGTGTTCTTCCGGCGAGAAAGGAGACGATCCATTCCAGTGCCTTGTCCTGGATTCCGATGTTGCCGAGGCGCTGTATTAGAGTGCGGTGGCAGACAGTGTCGAAAGCCGCGGAGAGGTCCAGGAGGATGAGGGCCGCTGTCTCTCCGTCGTCCATCAGAGTTCGTATGTCATCGGTGGCCGCGATGAGGGCGGTCTCGGTGCTGTGGTTCGCTCGGAAGCCAGACTGTGAGGGGTCGAGGGATCCGTTCGTCTCGAGGAAGGCGGCCAGCTGTTTGTTGACGGTCTTCTCGATGACTTTGGCCGGGAACGGGAGGAGCGAGATGGGACGGTAGTTCTTGAGGTCGGTGGGGTCTGCTGTGGGTTTCTTGAGTAGAGCGGTGAGTTCGGCGTGCTTCCAGCTCTCAGGGAAGGTGGCGGTGTCGAAGGAGGTGTTGATGATGTCCCGCAGGTGGGGTGCGATGACAGCGTCGGCCTTGTTGAAGACGTGGTGAGGGCAGGGGTCAGTCGGTGATCCGGAATGGATGGAGTTCATTGTGCGGATGGTGTCTTCGGTGCTGATCGGCGTCCAGGTGCGGAGGGTGGTGGTGGGTGGCGTTGTTGCGGTTGTGGCTTGCGTTGGTTGGTTGCTGAAGCTGTTGTGTATGTCCGCGATCTTGTTGTGGAAGTAGGATGCGAGGGAGTTGCAGAGGTCCTGCGACGGGGTGATGTCATTGTTTCCGGCGTTGGGGTTGGAGAGCTCTTTCACGATGTTGAAGAGTTCCTTGCTGTCGTGTGCGTTGTTGTCCAGCCGGTCCTTGTATGTATTTTTCTTGGTGGCGCGGATCAGTTGGTGGTGTTTCCGGGTGGCGAGCTTGAGGGTGGTCATGTTGTCCGTCGTTGGTTCCCTTCTCCAGACTTTCTCGAGGGCTCGACAGTTCTTCTTGGAGCTCTTGAGTTCGTCGGTGAACCATGGTGTTTTTCTGCTGCAGGGTCTGCTGGGCGGGGTTCTCAGAGGGGCGAGTTCGTCCGCGCTGTTGTTGATCCACTTCGTGAGGTTGTCGGCGGCCTGGCTGGGGTTCGCTGAGCTGGAGGGGGGGTGCTGGCTCAAGGAAGCGGTGAGCTGGTCGGCTGTGATCTTGTTCCAGCTTCTTCGGGCAACCTGTTGCTGGTGTTGGTGGATCGTCGTTCTTTTGAAGCTGAAGTGGACGCAGCTGTGGTCCGTCCAGTGGAGTCCTGTTGTGTGGCTGAAGGTGACGTCTTTGCTGGATGAGAAGACGGCGTCGAGTGTGTGTCCGGCGAGGTGGGTGGGGGTGGTCACCAGTTGCTTGAGTCCGAGGTTGGCGAGGTTGTCGAGCAGGCTGATGGTGTTGCGGTCGCTGTTGTTCTCCAGGTGGAAGTTGAGGTCCCCCAGGAGGATGTAGTCGGCGGAGGGGAGGGCATGCGGGCTGGCGAAGTCGGCGATGTCCTCGCTGAATCGTGTGCGTGGACCCGGGGGTCGGTAGATCAGGGTGCCTCGGAGGGTGGTCTTCGGGTTGGTGTGGATCTGGAAGTGCAGGTGTTCAGCGGTGGTTAGGGTGTCGTCGGTGTTGGTCGAGATGCGGATGGTGTCTCTGTGGATGATGGCGATGCCTCCTCCTGTCTGGTTGACGCGGTCCCTCCGGATGATCTTGTAGCCCTCTGGGATGGCGATGGCGATGTCGGGCGCTGAGGAGGCGTTCATCCAGGTCTCGGTGAGGAAGGCCACGTCAGGGGCGGTGGTGTCGAGGAGGTTCCAGAGTTCTACGGCGTGTCTGTGGACGGAGCGGGTGTTGAGCAGGATGCACTTGAGGTGGTTGCTGCTGATGTTCGGCTTGGCGAGTGCTGGTGCAGGATGAGTCCGGATGCAGGTGAACTTGCAGGCGTGGCAGCTGAAGGGTCCGTGGGTGTGCTTCGGGGCGGCTCGATGACATCCTGGGATGCGGCCGGTGTTGAGTGCGGTGAGATCGGCGGCGGTGTAGGTTCGTCGGGTCGGCTTCCGTCGGTGGGGACCAGGGGTCCTGGCGCTGGTCGCGATCCGGTCGCGGACGGGCGCAGACGGGCTTACCTTTGGCGCGCCTTCGGCGCACAATTGGCGCGCCCGCTGCGCGTCAACGCTGCGCGTTCGCACCGTCGCCATTTAAGGCGAAGTGCGCGGGTGGGCGGAGCAGCTGGGAGGCGGGAGCGGGGAGGGTACAGAAGAGAAAAGGGGCGTGGGAAAGCGGTGGTGGCGGGAAGGGAGAGCGGAGGGCGGCGAGGTAGGCGGACAACAAGGAAGGAAAACGTCAACACAGGCACAACAAAATTACTAAAAACAGGCACAAATGGCGGCAAAAACAAGGCAAAAGACAACACCTAGCAGCAGTAACAGGAGAGCCGGCAGGCGATCGCGGAGCACGCCGGAGGGGGCGTGGTCAGCGGCAGCGAGGCAGAGGTGGCAGGGTCAGCGGCAGCGAGGCAGAGGTGGCAGGGCAAGGGGCACACGCAGCAGCTGGTGGCCGTGCGGCGCGGGGGTGTCCCACAAGTGGGTCACACTCACCTGCGTCGCACGGTCGCCATTTAAGGCCAAGTGCGCGGGTGGGCGGAGCAGCTGGGAGGCGGGAGCGGGGAGGGTACAGAAGCGAAAAGGGGCGTGGGAAAGCGGTGGTGGCGGGAAGGGAGAGCGGAGGGCGGCGTGGTAGGCGGACAACAAGGAAGGAAAACGTCAACACAGGCACAACAAAATTACTAAAAACAGGCACAAATGGCGGCAAAAACAAGGCAAAAGACAACACCTAGCAGCAGTAACAGGAGAGCCGGCAGGCGATCGCGGAGCACGCCGGAGGGGGCGTGGTCAGCAGCAGCGAGGCAGAGGTGGCAGGGCAAGGGGCACACGCAGCAGCTGGTGGCCGTGCGGCGCGGGGGTGTCCCACAAGTGGCTGAACCTGGCCTCCACCTACAAGGTGGCCCAGGTATACAACCTGTGTCTGCCCTATCTGGCACTTAGTGGCCTTGATAGTGAGGCCTGCCTTTTGCAGTGCCTCTAACACTTTCCTCAGGTGGACCAGGTGATCCTCCCAGGTGGAGCTAAAGACCGCAATATCGTCAAGATAAGCTGCACAGAAGTCATCCAACCCAGTGAGGACTTGATTCACCAACCTTTGGAAGGTGGCAGGTGCATTTTTCAAACCAAAGGGCATTACCACAAATTGATAATGCCCACCAGGGGTAGAAAATGCTGTCTTGGGTTTGGCCTCCTCAGCTAACCTGATTTGCCAATACCCAGCTGTCAAATCAAATGTACTTAAGTAGGTGGCAGAAGCCAATCTATCTATAAGTTCATCTGCTCTTGGTATTGGGTGGGCATCAGTCTTAGTGACTGCATTGAGGCCTCTGTAGTCTATGCAAAACCTCATCTCTTTCTTACCACCCTGGGTGTGAGGCTTTGGCACTAGAACTACTGGGCTAGCCCAAGGGCTATCTGAGGGCTCAATGACTCCCAGCTCCAACATTTTCTGCACTTCTGTTTTGATGCAGTCTCTAACATGATCAGGCTGTCTGTAGATTTTACTCTTGACAGGCAGACTGTCTCCAGTGTCAACATCATGGGTACACCAATCAGTTTGGCTGGGTGTCAGAGAGAACATATGTCTGAAGGATTGCAGAACTTGCCTGCAATCCTGTTGCTGATGCTCAGTGAGGCTGCCACAAAAGACAACACCATCTACTGATCCATCATCAGGATTCTGAGTGAGCAGGTCTGGGAGAGGGTCACTCTCTTCCTCCTGTCCCTCATCTGTGGCCATGAGCAAGCTCATGTCCTTCCTGTCGACATATGCTTTGAGCCTGTTGACATGGAGCACTCTGAGAGGGCTCCTGGGAGTTCCAAGGTCCACCAGGTAGGTAACCTCTCCCTTTTGCTCAATGATGGTGTGGGGCCCAGACCATTTGTCTTTCAGAGCTGCTGGGGCCACTGGCTCCAGCACCCACACCTTCTGTCCAGGCTGGTACACAGTTAGGACAGCCTTTTGGTCATGCCAAGCTTTTTGGAGTTCTTGGCTGGCCTCCAGGTTTTTAGATGCCTTTTCCATATACTCAGCCATACTGGAGCGGAGACCAAGTACATAGTCCACTATGTTGGTTGCAGGCTTTCTGAGAGGTCTCTCCCATCCTTCCTTCACCAAACACAGGGGTCCTCTTACAGGATGCCCATACAGAAGCTCAAAGGGGCTGTAGCCAACCCCCTTCTGTGGGACCTCTCTGTAAGCAAACAAGAGGCAGGGGATCAGGACATCCCATCTTCTCCTAAGAGTTTCAGGTAGTCCATGAATCATCCCTTTGAGGGTCCTGTTGAATCTCTCAACAAGCCCATTGCATTGTGGGTGGTAGGGTGTGGTGAACTTGTAGTTCACACCACACTCCTTCCACATTGCAGTCAGATATCCTGACATGAAGTTTGCACCTCTGTCAGAAACGACCTCCTTCGGAAAACCCACTCTGTAGAACACTCCAACTAGGGCCCTTGCCACCACAGGAGCTGTGGTGGTCCTCAGGGGAATAGCTTCAGGATACCTGGTGGCATGGTCCACCACCACCAGTATAAACTTGTGCCCTGATGCTGTCTGGGGTTCCATTGGACCAACAATGTCAATCCCCACTCTTTCAAAGGGGACCCCCACCACAGGTAGTGGTATGAGGGGGGCCTTTGTGGTGCCACCTGACTTACCACTGGCTTGGCAAGTGACACAGGAGCGACAAAACTCCTTGGTATTCTCATTCATATGGGGCCAGTGAAAGTGTGAGACAAGCCTGTCCCAAGTCTTTGTCTGACCTAAATGACCTGCAAGGGGAATCTCATGGGCCAAGGTGAGAAGGAAACCTCTCAGAGACAAGGGGATGACCAGCCTCCTGGTTGCACCAGGCTTGGGGTCTCTTGACTCAGAGTACAGGAGTCCATCTTCCCAGTATACCCTGTGGGCACCTGTGGCATTCCCTGCAGCCTCAGCAGCAGCTTGCTGTCTGAGGGGTTCAAGGGAAGGGCAGTCTAACTGTGCCTTCCCCAGGTCTTCTCTGGAGGGTCCCCCTGAGCCCAGAAACTCAACTTGATCAAGTTCAAGCTCTTTAGGCTCAGTTTCCCTCAGCTCTCTCAGATCAGCCTCCTCAGAGACTTGATCCTCAACCTGGGGCAAGGGGGAAGGCAAAGCCTTAACCCTACTGCTCTTCTTCTTGGAAGGTGTCTGGTCCATAGTTACAGGATCCAGCACCTGTTCAGTGGGGCATCTTCTGGCCTGTGACCTAGTCACAGCAAGCACATGTGCTGGCAAGCCTAACATTTCCATGTGAGTCCTCTGCTCCACTTCTGACCATAGTGATGACTCCAAATCATTGCCCAACAAACAATCAACTGGGAGGTCTGAACTGACTACAACTTTCTTTTGACCCTTCACTCCACCCCAGGAGAAAGCCACAATCGCCATACTATGACTGGTAGTGACGTTGCTAGCATTGGTCACCAGGAAATCTGTACCTGGCATGATCTGTCCAGGGTCCACAAAGTTAGGTGTCACCATGGTGACACTGGCACAAGTGTCCCTATAGGCCTGAGCCATCTTGCCATTAATCAAAGGTGTCTGCCTGTATTTGCCCAAAGTATTGGGACTTGTGTCAGGGGATATATCCATATCCCCTGTACAGATAAGGACAGCCTGAGTGAGTGTGCCAACTAAGTTGTCAGACCCCTCAGTTCCCAAGGTTAACCCAACTAATGCCTTGGGAGGTGCACTACCACTACTGACTGTACTAGGGGGTGCAGTTGCCTTAGGGGCTGTAGTGGTAGGAGTTTGCCCTCCTCTTTTGGTGCACTCACTAAACCAGTGAGATTTACTCTTACAGTACTGGCACCACCTTTTTGACTGGCCTTCTTGAGTCTTCTTCTGGGAAGCCTGACCCCCACCCTCTTTGGTTTGTTGGGGACCTGGTGAAGACTTCTGGTCATTTTGTTCACTCTTAACATTACCCTTCTGGTCTGCTTTCTTCTGACCACCCTGGTTCTGGTTCTGGTTCTGTTTGATCCTTGTTCTGACCCATTTGTCTGCCTTCTTTCCCAATTCTTGGGGAGAGGTCAGATCTGAATCAACAAGGTGCTGGTGCAACAACTGGTTCTGACAATTGTTTAAAATTTGTTCTCTCATCATCAGATTATACAATCCTGTGTAATCAGTAACCTTGCTACCCAGCAACCAGCCCTCCAAAGCCTTAGTGGCACAATCCACAAAGTCAGACCAGTCCTGAGACTGAGTTTTCTGGGTGTCTCTGAACAGCAACCTGTACTGCTCAGTGGTTAAACCAAACCCATCAACCAGTGTATTCTTCAGGACCTGGTAATTGTTAGCATCCTCCACTCTTGTAGTGAGGAGCTTATCTCTACCTTTACCATCAAAGGAGAGCCACAGTATAGCTGCCCACTGATTCTGGGGAATGCACTGCACAGTGCAGGCCCTCTCCAAAGCAGCCATCCATTTCTGGATGTCATCCCCTTGTTTAAAGGGGGGCACTATTTTTGTCAGGTGTTTAGTATCTAAACCCTTCTCTCTATCTCTTGGGAGATTGCTGCCACCAGTGGGAGCTAACCCACTCATCTGCTGCTCTCTAGCAAAAGCAAGCTTCTCTTTGGCCAGGGCAAGTTCTTCCCTTTCAATCCTCAGAGTAGCTTGTCTCATCCTAGCTTCATGCTCCATTCTCTGAGGGGAAGTCCATCTCCTCTGGGGAGAGTTCCTTCTCCTCTGAGAAGAGGCATTAGAGTGCAGAGATCTATTGGAGTCCCTAGAAAGAGATCTATCTCTCCTAACTCCAAGGTTAGGCCCACTTCGGGTTAGTACTGGGGGTCCCCCAGATCCTAGCCCAAGTAAGTCTAAGTTGGCCCTAGTTAGCCTTCTGACTACCTCAAGACCTTTGTCTACCTCATCCCCAGAGAGTTCCTCTTGTTCCTCCTCCTCAACTGCATTGGCAGTGTTGGGGAGGTCTGGATCTCCAGAGGTACCCTCTAAGGCTGGCATATTCTCATGTAACTGAGAAATCTTTCTGGCATCATATGTCTCTAAGAGACCTATCAGAAAGGGAATGGTGGGGTTAGACCCCTGCTTCAGTTTCCTGGAGGTACAGACTTGTCTCATCTCCTGGAAACTGAGAGCTGCATATCTTGAAGTGACCTGTGGAGGGTCAATAACCACAAGGGGGGTCTCAGTAGACTCTCCCTGGTTAGACATGCTTTTCTAGTGAGGTGTAAGTGGTGCACTTACCTACACTATATGTTTGCCTACTGATCCCTTGCTAGAGTTGTAGTTTAGGGTGTGCTAGGCCCTAGGAGCTACAACAGCTGGTTCAGTAGAACTCAGAGTATTCTAAGCTAAGTTATATGTACCTTAGTACTTATGTGATCTTTCACAAGATATTCTTAGGATATGTGTGGTAAAACAACAGCAAGCTCAAATCCCAAACGCTGCTCACCAATGTGAGAAGTTGGCCTGATGTGCAGTGCTCACTATTCTAGTGATCACTATGTATCAGTCCAAACAACCCTTATTGATGATTGGTTGTAAGTCAACCTTATAGACCAGCTATCCTAGTAGCATGGATACGAGCAGTCTAAGGCTAAGACTCTAGAGGGCGTGTTAAGCCAGCTGTTTTACCATCACATTACCCCTTGAACACCCAGTGAAAGGACACCACACAAGTTGTTATGAAAATAAACAGTGTATTTATTTATAACAAGACTACCCTGGCTCTTTATGAGACAGGGAGCTAAGCACACAACAAAACTCTTACGAAAATACTTTAAGTCGCACAATCTACACAAATGCCCGAGGGGCACGAAAAACCATATACTCTAAAAGTGGAATGCGAAATTACTAGCAGGTAAGTACAGTACTAATAGGCTTTGGAATCGCTAAGACTTGACTATAGAATCGTTAGATTACTTCTAGGAGGCCCAGGGGACTCGGGTGCAGAGTGTGCACTCTCACGCGGGATGCGGGACAAAGTCTATGATAGCTAGTAAAGGTAAAGTTAGTGTTCACGGGCGAACCCGACCTGGTAGGGAGAAAACGAAAGTGGATCCTGACCCTTGGATAGTGAGGCTATGCTGGGGCACCGGAATGCCGAAGTTACCTAGCCCAGGGGCTGCAGCTGCATATGTCTCAAAAGACGTCGGGAATCCTCGTTGACGAACCAGGGGCCTGGAAGAAAGATGCTGGCAGGCGACCAGTGAAGAGAGTTCGAAGAGATCCAAGCCTGGATCTGGAAGATGGATGATACCTGAAAGCAGAGGGGACCAAGTTCGTGACTACTAGCCAGTAGTCAGGGGGCACCAGGAGGGCACCGGATGGTAGTCACCTCGACTAGGTGGGTGGGCGCGCTGTGCTCTGCAGATCTCACGGACCAGGAGGCGTTGTCGGCGACCAGGATGGAGGGGCGAGCTGTCCCACGATGGATGAAGCTGTCGGCGTCGAAGAACCCAGGATTGGGCAACAAAGCCTTGGCTAATTCAAGCCCACGCGGTGGACTCAAAATGGCGTCTGGGGTGGACCAGGAGGGTCCGGGGTGCTCCTCTTCTGGAAGGGAGCAAGGGCCAGTCTGGAGCAACCAGACCAGCAGCAGTGATGTCGTCGGGCGTCGTTAGGAAGGCCACAAGCCAGCGGGCTAGTAGCCAAACAACGCGGTGAGCAGCAAAAAGCAGAAGGGCCCCACGCCGATCGTGGAGATGCTGGGGGGGCTGATCTTCGGTGCTGGAGCTGCTCAGGGTCGGGGCTTCTCGGACCCCAAAGCACTCGCCAGTAGATTACCCGGCGGGCTTGCTGTGAAGAAGTCGTGCAGTCTTGGCAATAGCCGGTCCCTTGAGGTCTCGTCGCACTCACGGTTCTCAGCTTGGCTGTAGAGGTGAGTAGAGGTCGGAGGGGCCAGGGAAGCCGGGTCTTGTCGAGCTGGGCAGTCGGATTCCGGAGGAAGGACTTGCAGCAGACCGCAGTGTTCTTGATGGTGCCTGCGGATGCAGGGTGACTACTCCTTAGTCACAAGGGAGAATCTTGAAGAAGGAAATCTTGAAGCCCTTTCGCAGAAAGTCGTGTCTTGGTTCCAAAGATGATCTAATTTGGAAGGGGGCCTGCTCCTACCTTTATCTGGGAAAAGGGGGCTGGCACGCGACTAAGTCCTGCCCTATGGGTGGGACCAGAAGGGTGTGGTTACACCCCTCTCCTTTGGCGGGCTTTCCCCAGGCCAGGGGCTGGAGTGCCCCTGGAACTGGTTTCAGCCGGCCTATGCACAGTGAGCACCGGGGTGCCACTTGCAGTCACCTTCCTCTGAAGCCCTGCCTACCTAGAATACACAAAACACTGTCTGGGACGGTGCTGGCACCGCCCCTGGCAGGAAACCCTTTGTCCTTATCTCCTGCTATGGGAGGACTCCCAGCAGCAGGAGGGCAGACTTGTGTCTCGGTGGCAGCATCCATTTTGTGGAGCTAAGGCTCTGCTTGACTTTAACCGGGGTTACAGGTTACCATCATGTCGTGTCTCTCTAGAAGGGTGGAATGCTAACCTGTCGCCAGAATTGGCGAGGGGTTAGTATTCCAATTCGTATGACACCTTACTCGACATGTTTTGATAAAGCGATACCAGAGTTGGCATATAACCGCGAGGATTATAATGCACTTAAGAGTATATGGTATGCGATATCATGGAAACGGCTAAGGGATGGGTCCCGAAAGCCGCAGACAGGCTCAGCTCATGCCAGAGCACCATCTCACACGACTCCAAGCACTCTGCCTTCAGGATTGTTAAGGCCTGCCATAGGAGTGACTGATAGGAGATCTGTGTGTCCATTTTAGGGTTAGATATAGGTATACTATATCTAAAGCAAAGGGTGGTTACACCACCTTGCCCCAGCTGTCGTGCAGCCAGTTGTGTCAGTTTAGTTAGTCAGCCCAGGGGTGGCACAATACGTGCTTCAGCCCCTGGGAGACTTCTGGGTACACCTCAGCCCTGGGTACAAGGACTTGGAGAGGGCCCAGTGCCAATTCAGTACCTGAGTACAATTTGGATAGAGAGAACAGCTAGGCTGTGGGTCTGATTAGCAGGCCCACAGCCAGGGAAAGTCGTAAACCAGTGCAGCAAAAAGCAGAAATCTGGGTGATCATAGGATTGCAGACCCTACTCTCCTACAAGCATCATTTGCTTTATATTGATAATTTAGAAAAAAATATCGAATTTTGGCTTTATAATTCTAATCTATTTGCTTTAAACCCATTGTAATCTCCATAGAGCTTTCAGGCAATTTAATCTGGTTCTCAGTAAGTTTTGAAGTTTAGTGTTTTTTGTGGAAAATGATGGTGATTCTGGTAGTATTTGTAAGTGCTCCTTATCAACATCCATTCAACATCACTTTAGATGAAAAGCTGTGCTTTCACTTAGCATGTTTGAAAGTACATGTGGTATGCTGGGCCTATTCATGCCAGGGGCGCGATGCTGGTGGCCTTCGAAAACTACTATGTGATGTATTTTGAGAAGATATTTTTTTTAAACTTTATTTTCCATTTCCAAAAAACAAATATATCACAATTCACATTTGTGATGAGCTGCCACAACGCAGTATAACACGCTGCTAAATTCCATGTAAAGAATAATACAATACACTTTCTTCACATTAAACGTCACCCTCCTACCTTTCTCTTCCCCCTACTAGTAACAATTTCAGGAATAAACGTTTGCCAGCAGCGGTCCATTGAGATGCATTTGTCAATAGTCACATCTATGATAAGGCTTAGCACCCTGGTATGTGTCGCCCTACCCCCATGGGGACAACTCCATCTGGAGGTTGTAAAGTGTGTGTTTGTGTGTGGGGGGGGGGCGTGCCATTCAGGAAAGCTTTAAAGGGGCCCCATATATCTTTTGGACAAGAAGTAATGTGTTTTGAGAAAAATTGTTTCTAATTCTTCTTTCGGCTGCTTACAGTTCCTAGCCAGTTGTGATGGAGTGATAGATATCATATCGTAACCCTGCCAAAATAGTCATGAAGGTCATTTGTTTTATTGTTCGCTCACAAGTTTTCAACTTGTATTATTTTGTAGGCACTAATATTGGTAAGCTTTCAACTAACTAAGAAATGACCGAGAATGCTTGAATGAGAGAATTTGACCACAAGGTTTGCAAACATACAGATTTGGGAGATTTGAAAATAAATACCCTGACATTTTTAATTACTTTTTTTAGGTTAAGCCTACGATCAAGAACGAAATAACGGAATCTGAATGTATTCAAAACGAGAGTGGAACATTAAACCCAACTGTTTTGGTCAGCACAAACACTAAAGCCACTCTGGTCATAAAAATGGAGGCTACACCTGTGAAAGAGCCAAAATCACACTGCACACAATCTGAAAATCGTACAGATTATGGCCATGCAGTTTCACCAGTGCGTTTGCTGTGTTCGCCAACCTCATCTGATAAATCCAACTGTCATTCTTCAGGGACTGAAGACACTTTGCAGCCTGTACCACAGTTACCGTCGATAGACCTTATGCAGAAATCAGGTAAACAGAAATTGACATTTCTCTTGTTTTCTGCCTACCACTTCTACCATTTGTATAAATATGCCATTTTACATGTTAATTGTTCCTCCAATTCTGTAGTGAATTTGGAATGCTCAAGGCAAGCGTTTTCTTCCTGTACTTGAAAAGTGAACACCATCAACATCCTCTATGGACTTATTGTTAGATTAGTTTTATAGTCTGTTTCTGACTGGTCATTTGGTAGAATTTGCTTTAGGAAAATATAAACTTAGCACAGTTGAGCCACTAATGTATTTAATGAGCTATATGGTAGTCTAGAAGCTGACCTCACCACCACCCATTCATTATCGCAAGTTGCATTACTCTGATCTGTTCAATCCTTTCTTTAGTAGGAATGCCATCTTGTAGTGTTTCCGTTGTGCATGCTTAAAAGGGTTATTTATTTGCTTGACAACCTGCTGTGTTGTACTATCAGTGGGAATTCTTTGACTTGTACTCAAATGTTTCTTGTATGTGGCTGGTAAGTACTTGGTTTCAGTTTTTATGGGAAATTAGTCCCATTGCATAACAAATATGAAGGGTCACTTTATTTGCTGCAAATTTAGTGCCCAGGTGCCTGCTGGCGAACGTGTGCTAATACTCAGGGGTGTGGAATTTAATAAAATATCTACTTGTCCATGGGGGCAGGTTGCTTCATAAATCTATTTGTCCTGTAACAAAATCTACTTGTCCCTTTTGTGCCATGTACTGTGGCAACAAATTATGGCAGCAATCTCAGTATATAAGAGCTCTGAAATAGCCTCTCTGATTATGAAAGGGCTCCTTCCATAGTAGAGTTTGAATACCAGCCAAGTTTCCGCAGATCTACATACTGGGGCTGAAGGTAATGGCAAGCAAGTGTTCATCGGTTGGAATGCCTTTTTGAGTCTGTGCAAACCTACTAACTTGGATGTTTTGGGAGTTTTCACCAAATCTTTTCCCGTACTGAGAAAGGTTGAATATTTATTCCTGACCATGGCTGACATAAAACTTCTTCCAGCGTTGGGAAAAAAGTGGTTGGAGGGAAAGTAAACTTGCAAACACTCAGATTTTTGCATGAGCAAATCTACACCTGCATATTTTCTCATACTAAAATGCTGTTCACATATATTTTGAAGGAGTACTGTTTCTTGGCCTACTTCTGTAAAGTCTTGTAAATTCACGAACATCTTATATCTGCACTTAATCGAAGGACATGGGTTCACTTTATTTAATAATTGGGCCCCTAATTAGGTCTGGTGTTAACCATGACTTTTGTGTTTATTTTTTGTCTCACTGTCTCTCTCTCTCTCCCTCTCCCTCTCCCTCTCTCTCTCTCCCTCACTCTCCCTCACTCTCCCTCACTCTCCCTCACTCTCCCTCTCTCCCTCTCTCCCTCTCTCCCTCTCTCCCTCTCTCCCTCTCTCCCTCTCTCCCTCTCTCCCTCTCTCCCTCTCTCCCTCTCTCCCGCTCTCCCGCTCTCCCTCTCTCTCTCCTAGCTTCACTGTGAGTGACAGCCTTCTGTCCTTTCACAAGGAGCATATCGACACACAGTCGTTTGTTCAGTGCCAGGAACTACTGTGCAATGTGTGCTTTTTGAATCAAAACATTTTTTGCCATTTGTTATAATGGTGAGGACCAGGCAGCTGCCACACCAATAAGGTTTTACAAAAACCATGCCAAAACAAGTCATGCCTTGACAAAACCAAAAGGCTGACAAACAATTTCTGACCTACTGGCCTTACCAATGCTTGTTTATTTGTATGTTTCCCATAATCTTATTAAAACTGGTTACACTGATTTTTCCATTATGAATATTTATGGGAAATGCTTGTGTACATCAACACATTCTTCTAAATGATGCTGCAAAGAAATGGTATCTGTTTTTTCAGTAGCTTGGCAAAATGTTTTTGTATTTTTTTGAAGATTTTATTTGGAAAGCAAAGAATAATCAATTTTACTTTTAAGCTTTTGCAAATATTTGCATCTAATATGAGAGCATTATGGGAGCACTATACATAGCCTCATATTGCTAAACATTGAAAAGGTGTGTACACATTTTTACACACCAACCACTGTCAGTAGTGCAGTCTGAGCTTACAACATTTACTAAGAGCGCGCACCCTAATAATAAAGCCTTTGCATTAATGAACCATAAATACAAGTTTGAACAGCATTAACACATGGACACAAATCTTGCCATAACTGCAGGCAATGTCTTTCCCTTATCCATAATGTAGTACTGTAAACTGGCAGCCAAAGGGTGTGTACTGTAGGGGTTGGGCCTACTTTTCCCAAGGACAAAATACACATGAAAACTTGTTGTTCTTGACACCAAACAATATGTCCCGGGCGTCGGGCTATAGGAATTCCACATCCTGGATTTAATACTTACATTTGCTTATAACTACTCTCACTCAGTTTAGAAATATACTTTTTATGGGAATAAAAGATGAATGCATAACTTTCAAAACAAATGTCTTAATGTTTTAATATATCTGAATAATTGCAACAATAAAAGAAAAGAGGCAGTAGGATAAGGACTGTCAAAACAAGTTCCCTAAAAGAGAGCACCCAACAAGTAGTAATAATTATGGCAGATATGCTTGTGTTAAGATTTAGTCCTGGCCCCTTGATATACCTCCTTAAGAGAATTATTGTCCAGAGATTTTCATGTTATTTTTTAAACAGATTTTATCCGTCAAATAGCACATGTGGAGCTCTGTACCCCAGAAACTTCTGCATAAGAAACGTATATTATCATGACTTTTACTGTTTACATGAGCAAATCGAGGAAAAATGGAGAGCAATACAAATGAAAAACCAACAAAGAAACCATAACCCAACAAATCCTCCCCCCAATCGCACTAAAGTCCACCCCAGAGCAGCATATTAATAGAAAAAGCACCTTCTGCAATAAGTATTGCCCGTCATTACACATAAGACTATGTCCCGCACCATCAAAATGGAGATTTAAGCTGGGTCAAGAGGCCCTGCCGTAGAGACGGGCTCCAACTCCAAGCCTCTGTAGTCCGCCCATCGCTGCCAGATTTTAAACTGTTTAAACGAGCACCCTCTTGCTGTGAAAAAAAGGAATCTCCAGGCCCAATCAGAAGTCCAGGCCGTTCTTCCATGCGGACACTGAGTGCGCTACCGGTGCCTTCCATGCCCTGGCAATATCTCTTTTTGCCAGAGTGAACCCCAGCAGCATAAGATGGCATTCGTATATGTTGCCCCCAACCCCGTCCATAACATGTAAGAGTTCCAACTTCAGCGAGCAGGAAAGGTCCCAACACCTCTGAGAGGCAGGTCATAACCCCCCTCCAGAATTGTGCCAAGGCAGAGCACCAGAGATTTTCATGTTTGATTTGTGTTTTTGTATCAAAGAAGTAATTTAGCTTGCGTAGATATTGCTAGTCCCGGACAAATGTTTCTGGAGGACATTATTATAAATGGCAGATGTATTGCGGTGATGTAATATTTCAGGAACAATGACCAACATACTTCATTTTGGTGTCAAAACATATGTTTTTTTGGGTCAAATAGTCTTATATAGACTCAAAACTCCACAGAGCAACCCTTCCGCCGTTTTCCAAAATGGCAGCTCTATAATGTGTTTTAGTAATAATATTGTTAATTTAGTATAATATTGTTTTTGTTTTAGGTTTTCCGTTGATTCAAATCCGTAAACATAAGCGAAGCAGATGGTTGCAGAGGATCTTTCTCCTAGCAGAGTGTTGCTAACTACAAAATCTGAACACTTCAACACAGAAAAATGTGTCATATGCTAAACTAATCTGAAAGAAAAGTGAACATCTACTGTGGCTGGACAAAAGAGAGTTTGAGATGCTCTAGAAATACAGCCAGAGGACTTTCACTAAAGATTGAAACTAATGGGTGAAGGGGATAAAATATTTATTAATTGTAACAAGTGCTTCAAGTCGTATACATTGGAAAAAAGCCTCGAAAAAATGAGTCAAAAAAATAATAGAAACCAGTGAATCACAACAAGAATCCTAGTCTTCTGAGAAAGCTATAACAACTGAACCCAGTGGTCATCAACTTAGATTGAAGATCGATGGCTACCCCTCGTCCACCTCCAACAACTGATCAGAAAGCAGAGGTTCTTCATTGTGTTATCTTTGGTTTATCTAGAACAAGGGCCTTAAGGGACTGACGAAAGAACAGAGTATGTGACTCTCTAAGGGCAAACATGTTTTGATCTGCTGCTAGTTTCTTCCAAGATGACGTTCGTTTTCAGCTGAGTAGCTAATCTAAACGGCGAAGTGAATGTATTTGCAACGGATTTGTATGCCCACCCAAACTGCATGGAGTGTTTACATTGGAGAATATGAATGCACAATGAACTCCCAGCAGCAACGTAACCGCTAGCCTTCATTTAAATTTGAATTCTTTGAAAAAGGAAATTATGTTTTAAAGCCACTCTTGAGTGCTGGCTACGCTTTCACTCTCCGTTAGATCGGAGGATTAATGGTCAACATTAATGCAGCTGTATTGCTCCATAATAATGAAATTAAGATTTTTCTGGGGAGACTGTATAGTGTCAGAATTCGTTTTTATTATTCTAACAAAAAGAATGCGCCACTTGTGGTGTTCGCAGCTAATTTGACTCCTGAATTTCTTGCTGACAAAATAAGATGACAGGATGCAGTAAAATCAGCCGGAACTATTTTAAGAAACGTCCTGAAAGATTTAGATTTTTGGACCTAATGACAAATTCTATGATGTCCCAGAGCTCTGCAAATCATGGGATTCAAGAAGAATGCCTGCTAAAGTTCTTGAGTTCGGAAGAGAAACAGAAGCTGTCAACATTGATGATGGCTTTGAAGTCATAAGCTAAGAAGTGGAAGACAATGCTTATGCTGTGGAAATGTACTGTAGAAAAATCTGCTACACATGAGGTAAACTATGACAAGTGCAAAAGTAGAGAGCCAATCACTTCAATTAATAGGATTGGTATATCAAAAAGTTATTATGACATAGTACAGAGCAGGAACTTGTGAATCCGACAGCACACCACTTCCATGTCACTTTACCACAAAAGTATTTACAATTGCTGCTCTTGATAATTTTGATTTCGAAGACAGCTCTTCTTTGTCTGGAACATCCACCACATGTAATACTGCCATTGTGCTTTTTCAAGACTGTACCAACGAAGTAGCTGCTGGAAAACAAACGGCGCCAGCTGTAGGCATAAACAAACGAAGCTTCAAACTTATAACCCAACAACCATGTCAACGTTTGCAAAATCACTACAAGTCCTCAACAGAAAGTTTCAAAGTGGCTGAGGACATGGATCATCTTCTACCTGATACTGCGGTCCGCAAAGCTAATTTAACTGATTATCATATCGCTTATTCGGTGTAGACTGCAGGATGAAGAAAAGGCAGTTCCTCCTTGGGCTGAAATTCATGCCCTGATCTTCCAAAATACGTCCCACTGGAGAAGATTGGGTTTTTACCAGTATTACCATCTCCAGTCACAAACTATGCAACAGGATTCACAGCTCTACACAATTTCCAAAATGTGCGTGCTCAGCTCGAAGCCCAGCCTATCTTGCCAATGTTCTGCAATGGTGTTTTCTGTATTGTAGCTGACCTTTTTATGATCAATCCAGTTGAATTTGATGATCTAAATCCAATGATTGGTGTTTTCCACATGACAAAAGCTGCGTTGCGGTGTGCAAGAAGTTATCTTAGTGGATGTGGCATAGACAATTCACTTATTGAGACTGAAATATTTGGAAGCAAAAGTGTCCATTCAGTATTGAGTGGAACTCATTATGTTAGTTCGTTACAAGGTATGCTCATCATATCTGAGGCTGTAGAAACATTGCGTTGGAATGCTTTCTACAAGAATAATGATAAATTAGGTTTTGCATATCTTTTCTCAGAATTCAAGGTGCACTTCATTCAAAAGACATACTGCAAAGCCAGGCAATGTTCAGTACAAAATCAAAAAAACAATTTCAGAGAGTTGGTCAAGGAATTTGAAGAAAAATCTGAACTTTGCAAGCACTAGGAAATGTTTTACATATGATAGATAGCTCTAGTGAAAAACACGGTATGTGCTGATTGGGAAGGTGATTGGGAGCTACAGCTGAAGACTGTGGAGTCACTGATTACTGTTTCGCGAATTCTATTTCATAAACTACGTGAGATATGGATCCTGGTATTTGGAAAGAGTGAAGAAGCTAGAGGTGGAAAAACCACACCTCTACAGAAAATTCATCCAAAGAAATTTTTTGGTTGAGAGAGAGAAACGGTTTATTGCTGTGGCTCCAGATATGAAACAGGAGCAGACGATCCAGAGATCACAGAATAGCCCCAAGGGATTGTTGCTCAGACACGTAAAAGGGAATATGTAGCTCAATGGCATCTAGTTTACAGTGAAATCCTTTCTATTTGCAGAAATGACAAATTCCAAATTACTGCACCATCGTGAAACTGTTCCTCACCACAAACCTATGGGAAAAAGAGGGGAACGTTTTAATAAACTTGTTAACAGCCTTTTTCATTTCATGCAGCAGCAAGTAAACCACTTTCAAATGACTGAGTCTGCGACTACATAACTTCGTGACCAAACAATAAGTGGATAATAATATAAAGACGCGTCTACTAGATGTCTTGAACATGTTCAGAACTATATTCAGAACTGAAGCAGTAGAGGTTTGTATTGAAAGAGAGAAAGCTGTTTGACATAATCAGTAAAGCTAAACTTCCCCGCTTTAATTGCCATAGTAAGGGGTTTGTCCAATCGGCCACTACAAAACAGGTTAGAAAAAACAACTTTCGCAACCACATGAGAGAGATGGTTGTAGCAAAAGAATGGTGTGAATTTATCAAGGACATTCTCTTGCATGATCATCTTCCAATAAACGCATTAATTGATGGAAATGCTGCAACCAAACCAGTGAAGCACAAACTCGTTCAAGAGCTCGAATAAAGGGGGCGTGGCTAAGCTGCCGAAAATGGCGGATCGTTCTTCCTGAGGCTCCCGCTGCCGGCCCACTCTTAAGTCCTGACACGAGAGCCCCCTTGCAGCCTCGCAAAAAATATGACCAGGTCTGGCCGTCGGAGCCCCTTGGGACGGCTCGGCTGGCTTCAAATCCCGGCTTAATGACCCACAACGCGCCCTACGAGCCGCGGAGCCGCGGAGCGCCTGCCGGGCGCCCGCGATCAAAATGGCGGCCATGCAGTGAAAAGGAGCCGCGGAGGGACGGAGCCGCTGGGGAGCCACTTGATCCTGCTACCCAGGAGCCGGGGGTCCATAAAGCAACACCAGCGATACGCCGGCGGACGACACCGCGGATCGGCGGTGAACGGGTGAGGCGCCACTGCAACCCGCACTGAGAGCGGGGGGGCCGGAGTGCGATCCGGACCTACCCAGCTAACCCCCCCCCACCGGCAAGACACCCCGCGGCAGGGACTCTGCCCACCCGTAACGCTATTGCCGCGGCGATCAGCACAGAGAGCGGGGGGGCCGGAGTGCGATCCTGACCTACCTGGTGAGCCCCGCCTCCGACAAGACGCCCCGCGGCAGGGACCTGCCCATCCTCGGAGCTGCCGCCGGAAGGAGCGCGAGCCGCCCGACCTGGCGGGTGCACACATCAGCCACTGCAGACTGCGGCACGGGGGGAGGATACGAGTGGTGCCCCGCGCGAAGATACTTGCGGAACGGGCCTGGCCCCCGGGGCGGGAGTGACGACGGACCCCCTCGACCAGACGCCCTTCGCTGTGTGACAGGGAAGGCGGAGAGACCACCGAGGGGGGGAAAGTACAGCACACACCCCAGCACCTGCTGTCACTTGTGGCGCCTCGACGGCCCGAGTAAATAGGACAGACCCATCCCGCCTCCGACACCGAAGACGCTGGTGCGGCTCTCCCCTGGTGAACCCTTCATCTGCACTATGACCCCCAAAACACTGTGAGGGATACGGAGAATGTCCACATCGCGGCCCCCGGAGCACTGTGAGGGACCGGGGGGAGTGACCACGATGGATATCCACAAGCCAACACTGCCTCCATAGGATCGCCTGGTGAGACGACGGGGTGCAGGCTTGCAATACCTCCGCCCCAAGATCCACGGGATAACCCAACCACCGGGAGGTCCTCCCCAGCCAACACCCGCGGGACCCAAACGGATTGCGACTGGGAACAGCCCCCATTACTGGTGAAGCCCGATTGGACCCGAACGCTCCACACATAAAGCGGGGTCCGCGCCCACCGCCCCGGGAGTGCCAGGACCATAGGAGCCTCCCGCGATGGGTCGCCGAACAACACCATCCATACAAGGCGCCGACCCCCAGACGCCACAAAATCAAACACAGCCACAAACTTCGCAACAGGACGTCCAGGACAAGATGGATCCCATGTCCAGAAAACTCGACCAAGTGTTGGCAGCGATAGAACACTCGAGTGACAATGGAACAGAAGTTAGATTCCTTTGCAACGGACCTTAATCTTCTCCGCGATGATCATAAAAAATTATCGGACAAAGTGTCTCAGGGGGAACAAGCCTTGCAAACACTCCAACCACAAGTACAACAACATCATCGTGACATCGCGGACCTCCAACCTAGGCTCAAAGCCCTGGAGTACAAGGCGGACAATTTGGAGGGACGTTCCCGAAGAAGCAACATTCGCGTCATGAACCTGTCGGAGGGGGCGGAGCCCGTACAATACATCACCGACTGGATCGCGTCCTTTACACCATCCACAGATCTAACCCCCTTCTTCTCGGTGGAGAGGGCGCACCGGGTCCCGGCACGCAAGCCAAAACCGGGCCTACCCCCGAGGCCGTTTCTCCTGAAACTCCTCCACTTCAGAGACAGGGACACAATCCTACGAGCGGCCAGGGCACACGGACGACTGCAGGTGGAAGACAAACAAGTCATGCTCTTCCCTGACTACTCCCGGGCGGTCCAACAACAAAGAGCCACCTTTCAAGCGGTAAAGCGGACACTCCGACAAAAGAACATTCAATATGCTCTACTGATCCCAGCCAAATTCAAGGTGATTCATGAGGGCGCCACACACTTCTTTACTGACCCAAAAGATGCGAACACCTGGGCGGAACAGCACAATCCGCGCCCCGGGGCGCCATCAGGCTCGCAAACTACCCCATTTGCGCGGCGACGAGGTGACCGCAGCCGCAAAATCACCCTAACACAGCTCAGCGCTCTGTCCGACCCGCAGGGGAAGGGATCCCCAGACCTCTCCCAGATCATAGCGGAACACAGAAAGGCGATAAAGGCCGTCGCCGCATTGGGTCCGCTGGAAGAGACTTCGGACCTCGACAATGGACCGCACCTGTTCAGTTCAGAAGAAGACGCTAGCGACGGTCGGGCCTCCCGAGATGGGTCCCAATCTCCCCCGAAAGTGACACCCCAGACATCGGACTTGCTGATGTAAAAATGAACATTAAAGCGGTGCGCACCCGACATGGTCATAGGGCCCACATCACCCCGCCGCCTGGATCCCGAGAAACCCAACACTCGGAAGCTGCTCTCTCAACAGGCGGACGGGCCTCAGACACAGCTGGAAGGCCGACACCCCTTCCCCGGGCATCCCTGGCGGCCAACACGATACCCATGGGACACTTTTATAACCACGAAACGTTTCCCCTTGGGAGTGGAGCCGGCGGCGCCGCAGGGGAGATCAAGCCACCACCCCTCAGAAATGGACTAAAGAACGCACATGTCTCACAGTTTGGACGTATTGCCCCGTGCAATAGGTCCCCCTAGTTGGGAATGTTTCCCGAAGTTCCGATTCCTATACCCTGTATGTTTTGATACTCCTAGTCACGAAGCAAGTGATGGTTGCGATAGTGTGGACTCGGGGAGAAGGTCGTCGGGCTGGCAGAGGGTGGGGCTTGGGAGGGTGGAGGAAGATGGGACGGGTGGCCCACGCGTGCCTTACATAACGCAACCACATCATGACTCACACAACGCCACACTCGGATCTTAAGGTCATTACACTGAATGTTAGGGGGATGCACACAGCGTCGAAAAGATATTCCATCTACGCCTACATCAAGTGACAACAAGGGCAGGTGGCCCTCCTACAGGAGACTCACCTGACGGACCTAGAGGTCGGTCTCCTACAGCGTAAGTGGAGGGGACTCGTATGTGCCACAAAATACTCGGCCTTCCCGAGAGGAGCGCCTAGACAGATTCCTGTGCTCCTCCACACTCCTCCCAGCAATACAACATACCGACTACCTCGGACGTACGTTATCTGACCATGACGCGCACGTGGTGACGCTACGATGGCGGCCCCCCCGGTCCCCACGTGGCGACTCACCCAAGAATGCCTCACTGACCAAGCCTTTTGCCACGCACACGAAGAATTAATTAGGGCACACCTCCAATGCAAAGCGGGCGCCACTTCCTCTAGAGGCGTAGAATGGGATGCGTATAAGGTCACAGCGCGCGGACACTCCATCCAACAGATCGTAGGGGTACGACGTACACTGGAGAGGGCACAGAACGAGGCAAAGCTGACCCTGGCGGGCCTTTCCTGCGATTTGGACCAGGGTAGGGTGTAGTGAATGAGCCACTTTAGTGGTCTGATGATCTTTGATGACCCTCGATCACCACCATTGTGTACTGAGTTTAGTGTGCTATGTTACTTTAGCCTTAATGTAGGATGGTCTTGCATTACAATAATCTTGCCAAAGAATAGAAGGTATGGGATGTCGAGGTGCAGAGTTGTTGGTGATGGTGCACACATGTGCTCCATAGTGGATACTGAGGGATTAAGTGCATAGTGTTATTTGAGTTAGGTGAATTATGACTTTTGCCTATTGGCTTTGACGTGGTATAATAGCATTCTGCTTTAAAAGTAGTAGAACCAAAAGGAGTTAGGTCCTGGCGGGACAGAGGCAGGCTGGACCATTCATAAAGCAATGCAACAAAACCAATGCCTGCACCCTTCTTATTTAGTAACACATAATTATTTAGATGTGGACCACACCGTTATTGAATTTAGGGAGATCCGGTACCTCAATTTGTACCAATTACTTTTTTATTTTTAGAAAAATTTCATACGTGTGTTTATGCACAAATAAACAAATACACTGACATTTGTAACTTACTAACTTACTGTCAAATGTCGGAACATTAAAGAATTATTCACAAAATCCTAGTGTATATTTAATATACTAGTGTGTTCCCATTACTAATGGGAACACACTAGTATATTAAATATACACTAGGATTTTATTCACAAAATCCTAGTGTATATTTAATATACTAGTGTGTTCCCATTACTAATGGGAACACACTAGTATATTAAATATACACTAGGATTTTGTGAATAATTCTTTAATGTTCCCCGACATTTGACAGTGTCTGTTGATAAATTACGAAGTAGAAAATTAATTGTTTTTGTATAAGTCTTGTCACGATGTTGTTAGGTTGTGTTTGAATATAATTTCAGTTTTGTATAAAATGTGTATATATGTAGTTAGTAAGTTAGAAATGTCAGTGTATTTATTTATTTGTGCATAAACACACGTATGAAATTTTTCTAAAAATAAAAAATTAATTGGTACAAATTGAGGTACCGGATCTCCCTAAATTCAATAACGGTGTGGTCCACATCTAAATAATTATGTGTTACTAAATAAGAAGGGTGCAGGCATTTGTTTTGTTGCATTGCTTTAAAAGTAGTAGAGGCCTATGCTTGAGCAACTCCATATTCTAAACTGCAGCCATCTTCTGAGCCTCTGTAGGTGAGAGGTGATATTTGAGATTACATGTGTTGTTCACCGGCAGTGAACCAGAGCAGACCATTTCTTATCGGGAGGAATGTGCCTTCTTCGCATTGGCGCCATAACAAAACACTTGGCCAGCTGCTGTTGGGTGCCTGGTGTGGAAGGGTACAGGAATCTTGTGAGAAAGGTAGGCGGGTTCTTCCAGAAGCTTCAATAGAGGATAGAGTTCTATATGAGAGAAAGGGGGTCCGTGAGCGAGAGAGAGAGTTTCTGAGAGGCAGAGAGATTCTGAGATGCTGAGAGCTGGAGAGATGCTGAGATGCTGGTCTGGTGTTTTTGGCGGTCTGATGATACATCACGGTGCAGACGTGTGTGTGCCACAGAGAGTCCGGAACCAACCAGTGAGGGAAAGAGAGACGGACCCTTCTTCAGATGACAAGACGCCTTAGATTATGGTGAGGTGTTCGATGTATATCTAACTTTATCTAACTATACTTTTATTTTCAGGCTCTATGTATATCTATGTGCTGATGATTGCTGCTAATGTTTACTGTGATGTTTAGTTATTTCTTTCTTTTGTCATCCTATTATCATGTAATAAAGAAACCCTAGAGCATATCATTTGTTGGTATTCCTTGTGAGGGAAGGTTGAGACCCTTTATTAACAAGTCCTTACAGAGGGATGGGTGATTCCCCTCTAATGGGTAATTGTTGATATGGAAGGGAAAGTGCCTCCCATCAGGGATGTCTAAATTACATTGCCAGGAGGAGCATGCGTTGTTTACCCTCTTGGATTGGGAGGTGTTGTGACTTGTTGTTATTTGCGAGCTCCTCAGCAATGGTCTTATATGTTGTCAGTGTTTATTCCTTTCTTAAGTAAGTATTGTGAAATGTGGTGTCTTTCTGTAACCTGAGAAAGGGTGTGGTAAGTAATGACCTGGTGACTGACAGAAGCACCAAAACATACCAAGAAGGTGGTCATTACACAGGGCTACCCCGGATCAGATCGGGGCGGCGAAACTGACCTACGCGGAGACGCTCCGGGACCTACGAAAATATAGCTTTCGTAAATATGCGACCTGCATGCACAAGGAGGGTAACAGGACGGGAGCCCTCCTAGCATGGATGGTCAAACAGGACACACACCCACAGCCCATCACGGAACTGATGGACGCAACAGGCAGCCTCCACTACACTCAAGACGATATCCTTAACATCTTTCGCACATACTATGCAGAAATGTATTGCAATCTCACACCGACACCACACGACGCACTACAGCGCTTCCTAGGCGTCCACAGACTCCCCGCTATATCCCCAGAAGACCAAAGAGACTTGGATAGAAAAATCACAGCAGCAGAGATCAAACATACCATAGGCTCACTCGCCAGAAATAAATCGCCAGGGCTGGATGGACTCCCGCTAGAGTACTATAATAAATTCAAAGCGCAGTTAGTGCCCCAACTCATACTTGCGTACGAGGAGGCCAGATCGAGGGGAATCCTGCCCGCCTCGTTTCGGTAATCCGTCACAGTAACATTTCTGAAACCGCACAGGGCCCCCACACACCCCTCCTCATACAGGCCCATTACACTCCTGAACGCGGACTGTAAAATCCTGGGAAAAATATTAGCTGACCGCTATAGTCCACTCATACCCACATTAATCCACTCTGACCAATGCGGATTCGTGCCCGGACGTAACACTTCGCACAACCTGAGGGGACTCTTCCACATCCAAGACAGCGTCCATGAGAGGCACCCCAGAACGGCGTGCTTAATATTTGACCTTGAAAAGGCATTTGATACCCTGACGTGGTCACACCTGTTCGCAGTCTTCCAGTCGCAAAATTACGGCCAGACTCTGCTAGCCTACACACGACTCCTATATGAGGGACTCACCTCTAGAGTGCGCATCGGTAAAATGGTCTCAGCACCCTTCCCGATTGAAAGGGGCACAAGGCAGGGGTGCCCACTCTCACCCCTCCTGTTCGCTCTAGCGGTTGAACCCATGGCCTTGCGACTACGAGGTGAGGGAGGTGAATGGGGGATACCGATAGCAGGGACAATACACTGCGTCTCTTTGTACGCGGATGACCTACTCATCTACATTCGCGATGTGATGAGAGACCGTACCCCAATTTGGGATACCTTGCAAGCCTTCGGCGCCATCTCAGGACTCCAGATCAACTGGGAGAAGTCGACAGTCTACCCGCTCGGCCCCCATTTGCCTCCGCATACAGTGAAGCTGGGTCCCAAAACGCTGCATTGGAGCGGAGCGCCCCCCCGATACCTGGGGGTACGACTGTACCACTCCCCGGTGGACCTGTACGAAGGCAACCACCGTAAGGTGCTAGCTGGACTGCGATCGGCGGTAGCCTTCTGGAAAACTTAGCCCCTATCGCCCATCGGCCGGGTAGCACTGGCAAAGATGATAATGGTGCCCAGGCTGCTCTATCACTTCGCCAACCTGCCGGTGACCCTTGACACTCTACTGACAGCACTCATATGGGGCGACAGCCGACATAGAGTGGCGCTCAGTAAACTTCAGTTGCCCACCACGGAGGGAGGCCTAGGAGCCCCATCATTCGAATCGTATTTTTTAGCGGCACAATTGCAATGGTATCCCACTGGACAGCAGAACGACACGTGGCGGATACTACCACAGAAGCGGGTAGGATACCTCTCCCGATCATCAGTCGATTGCTCCTACCTGGCACCAAACCATCCCGCACACACCCTCTTCAAGTGTCTGTAGCACGCAAGTGCATGATGCGCGTGCATCGACTCTCAAAGGGCGCACCGCTCTACTCCCCATTATTGCCGCTAGTGGGTCTCCCCCGCGGAGATCGTCATTTCACCGTCAGGAGCCTGCAAATCTGGACCGACCATGGCGTGACTGAAATAGCAGAGTTGATCCTGGATGAGCAACTGCGTACATACCACCAGATGGTAGAGTGGTATGACCTTCTACGTGGCCAATTCATCACGTATATACAACTCCTAGAGCACACGCGAACATTCTGGGATCTGCGTGATGTGGAACCCCCTACGCACCCAGTGTTACACACGATGCTCTGAATGGGCTCCGGTAGGCATCTCATAACATGGCACTACAAAGCCATCAGGGAGCTAACGAACGTCTCCCTAGACACCCTGCGGCAGACTTGGGAAGACGATGTGGGCAGAGCATTCCACGACGCGGAATGGAAGCGCGCCCTGGAATACACCAAAAAAGTGTCCAGAAATGCGAGATTTAAAAACGTACAATTCAACATCCTCCACCGCGCCTATCTCACGCCAGATAAGCTACAACGTTACTACCCGGACACCCAATTCCAATGCCCGCGGTGCGGACTACCGGCATCACCGTTCAAGCACATATTCTGGGATTGCCCCACCCTGGGCCAATTCTGGACCAGGATACATAGGACTCTCCGCACGCTAGTCAACCTGCCACAAATAGAATCCTGGGAGGTCAGTGCGCTGGGAATCTATAGCAGGAAGAAATCTGAGAAGCTGCAGTGGAGGTTCGCCTCCTTTACACTCCTGTTGGCAAAAAGAGCGATCGCCATGCATTGGAGAGCTCCCTCAGGCCCTCCGGACACAGCCTGGATAGGGGCGGTATGCAAATGGGGAGCAGCGGAAGAGGAGCTCCTACGAGAGGAGGAAGTGAAGGGAATACGGAAACACCCCATCTCCCTAGAATGTGCCCAGCTACTCTTCCAATTCAAACAAGAAACAACTCCGGAGGTCGTACCGGACCTGCCCCCCTCGCGCTCCTTGGCTTCCCCGAGGCCCCCCCTCGCAGGTACCTGACCCTTGAACCCCCCACCTGGAAGGCGAAGATGAACGGCCACACCCCCCCATGACTAGATCATTTCACCCCCGTTGACTGACACCCCCCCTCCCCTTGGACGCCCCCCGCGCACCTCAGTCGCTGACCCGGACCACTGAGCCACACGCACCTAATACTACACGATACACTAGGAGAAGTTTTCCCCGCGCCCTCATGACCTCCCCATTGTTTCCAACCGGCGGTTCTGAGGCCGGTACAAGTTTCCTTTTCTCTTCTCCTTACCAGGGTTGATCATGCGATTACAGGCCAGAGACAACACATGCAGGAACGACGCCCACCTATGCCTCTACGGACACACACTTCAGGGAATGCGAACCTGTAGGCCCTTGTACTTTCCACTCGAAATTCCACTCACCGTGTTCATGTTCCCATTGCATATAGCGCAGTCAACCGAGGTTACAGCTACTTGACGCTTGACAATCACTATATGTACATCTATGTTTGGTTTTGATACCCTCTGCTTATGTTAAAATGTGTAATGATCTTGTGCCTTACCCCCCTCGGGGGGGCGTATTATGAGAAAAATCCAATAAAAAGCTTTCAACAAAAAAAAAGAGCTCGAATAAAACTTTCCCCCGAAGAATTTCAATTAAAAAAAGGGTCCTTATTGCAAACTGCTGTTGTTGTGGACTATATGTCCCAATTAGGAATGGGCAAGAGTTTATCAATGCAAAACTTCGGAAATGTCATTCATACTATTCTAAAGATATTGTAGTCTTTATGCACCTTGCAAGAACTGCACATTGTCTTTGACAGTTATCTTGAACTATCTGTCAAAGAATGTGTCCGAATCAGACGAATGTCTGCAAGTGTAAGTAAGTAAATTGTTTATTTTTCCTGATTAATTAAAACCTTTGCAAAAATTAAAACCGTGTTAAAAGTACATTTTAAACAGTTTTTCGAATTTAAGAAGTTATGTTGTGCACACCTACAGGTAACTCAAACTGCCATCAGGCAGCAGGTCAAGCTTTTTTTGTTGGACCTCACGCTACGTGCTCTAGTGCCTTTTTATTACTAGGTCAAAAAACTTTGTGTCCCGACAGTTTCGTTTTATGTCAACTGGGTTGAAGCACAGTTTAACTGCTTGCCTGCATGTTCGAATACCTTGCTGCTTAAAAGTTGGATGTAGTAGACTGTGCCTAATATCCTTTAATATAGGGCACATACAAATAATGTGAACCATGTCTTCCTTACAAGTGGAACAATTGACAATTGAGCTTGCCTGTATCAATAATTCAACACCTGTGCAACTTGATAAGTTCTGGTCATCAACTTCGAACTAGATCGACTTGGAGATATTAACTCTCCAAAACATTGCTGATGCTTCAGTGAACACCGAATTTCCAGCTATTGCAAATTGAATGATTGTCAATGAGGAGTTGGTGCCTGCAGAGAGAGATTCAAAAGGTCTGGACCATATTGTTCAAGAACTTAACAGCAAATTGGAGGAAGCTGACCTTTGTGGTGTGCAACATGTTGAGTGGGCTGTTTGAAATGGTTCCAGTCAAGTCATTGTACTTTCAAATAATACAGATGTTATTATTGTGCTACTTAGATTTGTTGCAATGTTCATAAGTCAGGGATTGTCAGAGTTATGGATACGTTATGGAACAGGCAAGAAAAGAAACTGAATCCTGATTCATATTCTGTACAAGAAACTTGACCCACAGGTGCTGAGTGTTCTTATCAAGGCACATATTCTTACGGGTGCGGTGACACTATGAGCAAAATTGAAACAAAGCTTGGAGCTTTAACTGCTGAAATTGTGAAGTTTCTAAAAGGATTTGCTATGACAGAAGAAGAATGAGACTTTGAAGATGTAGAAAAATAGCTTGTGCATATGTGGAAAACAAGTTTGGACTTTCACACATTTGACCATCTTCGGTACAGTGAGTTCAAGAGATCAGTGTTACTAAGTGACCTTCCACCGACATCATATTATGTGAGAGGACACATTAAGAGTGTTCTTTCTACTTGATAAGAAGATGTGCAAATGTTAGGGATAATGTATATGTAGAGAAAGTGCTGTGTGAATTTGGTTGGGAAGATATTGATGGGTGCTAAAACCTACTAAATGTCTAACGACTACCCACGGTACTTGCAAAACCTGTGTTACAAAAAGATGTGCCTATCGGTATGCACTTCTCAAAGGTTCAACATTCCAGCAAATGTACCACAAGCGATCGCTGAAAAAATAAAGTGAACTATGAAAATATGTCCAGAACAGTAGTGATAAACATGATATTTCTTTAATATCTAGATCAAAAATATTGTTTGGTGTATATATTAAAGGATTAAAAACCATCATTATTCGTTTAATTTCTATATATGTCTCTTCTCCCTCTATTATAGCCGTCATTTTAGAAAATGGCGGAAAGATTGCACTGAGGAGTTTTTTTCGATCTCTATAAGACTACATGACTCCCCAAAACCTATGTTTTGACACCAAAATGAAGTATATAGGTCCTGTGGTTCCTGAAATATTACATCATCACTGCAACACATCCGCCATTTTAAAAAATGTCATCCAGAAAAATTCGGCCCGGATTAGTAATGTCTACAAGGGCTAAATTACTTTTTGGATGATACAAAAACATGAATCAAAAGTGAAAATCTCTGGACAACACTTATTTTACGGAGGTATATCAGGGTTCGGGGTTAATTCAGCACAAAATAAAAATATTTTGCTTGTTATTGAATCTACGTTTTTTCAGCAATTGTGGCAGTTAATTTGTGTCACGAGTGTTCAGGATTATATCTACAAAAATCTGATGTAACAATATGAAGTGAGACAAGGAACTCAGACACTTTCTTGAATAATTTGACAACTGAAGGACTTATTTACGCACTTGTGACTCACCTTCCCCTTTAGCCAGTAGAGGATTTTTCTCACTGGAGCATCCTTTGGCTTCCCTTTTTAAGTAATTTTTAGGGCAATGGTGAATGAGTTTCTGGCATCAGTTCCCAGTGTTCATTTTTTGTCATCTTGGATAGAGACATGGGAAATGATGGTCTTTGTTGGCTGTATCCACTGATATACCTAATTTCTCATATAGCAGAGGTGGGGTCTCTTCAATCATTGCTCACTCTTTTGTAACTAAGTCTGCTCCTCACTGGTAATACTTGTGTCCTCTATGTTCGGTTTTGCTGTTGCGAGATCTCAATTAGCTTACATGTACTATTTAATTTGTTTGGGTTTAACCCGTTCCGTGCTCAGGACGGCCCCCGGCCGTCCCACGTGATGGTGGTTGGGTGCAGAGGATGGCCATGGGCCGTCCGAACCCCGCCCACTGATTAAAACTTGAGCACCGCGGCGGAATTCGCGGCGCGGTCAACTGATTAATGTGGAGCAAAACCCATTGATGTGGAGTTATCCAGAAACAACTGTTAGCAATGAATTGCCTATGAAATGATGATCTTTGGTCACGTAGTTTGAGAAATGTGATTGAATTCATCTTGTTTGGGATGCTCTTATCTGCACTGTTTTTTTTTTATAATTCCGTTTAACATGTTTTACATAAACAAATAAAGCCATTAGAACCATGCAGACAACACAGAGGGAGATCTGTAGAAAGTGTGCACCACAATACAGTCATTTCTTTTACACATATTGTGAAATAACCGTGTCCCTGGAATCTGCTAAGACCTCATATGTAATTTGGTTGGCACGCCATGGGCCCGACATCATGCCATGTTTTGATGCACAGCCCTGTCATTTATACACCATTTTCTCTGCAGAAACAGAGTAGTTCATGCCTTGCCTCCAACAGTGAGCTCTGTCTATTTTGGTGACCTGGATGCTGAGGCACGCCAAAACCCTCTGGTTTTTGAATCGTGTAACCATTCATTATTCATAGCAATGCCACCTTGGAGTCTGGCATCTGCAGAATGTTTAGGATTCCGGCCAAGGCACTGTATATCTTTTGCCAGTACCCCTGAATGAGATGACAGCCCCATGTCATATAATAGAAACCATCCCTTTGCTTTCCTCAGCGTGTACTTTTAGGGTTTTTGACCCTGCCCATCTTTCACTGCCTGGAGGGTTGCAGTAGAGCCTATGGAAGTAGTTCAGTTGTATAAAACTGTTGATGGAGGGGATAACCAGGACCCAGGCCAGCACCTTAGCCTGCTGCCATTCATCATTATAATCCTCATCTGTTTCTCCCATGCCCCTTGTCCAGGTGGCTCCAAGTTCTTTGGGTCGATCTAGGATATGCAAGGTTAAGGACCATTGTTAAGGACCTGTAAATCCTGGAAATCTACTTTGCGCCCCAGGAGCTCTACTAATAACTTAGATTTGAGATGGTTAAACTATATCTCCCCCAGTTACCCAACATGCGTTGCCGGGGCATTGTGAAGGTGCAGATACTTATAAAATTGGGATTTGTTTAATTGAAACTAGTCGCTTATTTGCTGAAAGGACTATGTGATCAGAAACCCAGACATTCTGGAGACCTGTATGGCCGATAGGAATGTAGGGTCCAAACCCCAATAATTGTGCAACATGCCTCAACCAAGTGCCAGTCCATAATCTGTTCGGATACGTTTATTTAGCTAATTAATATTTTTCAAGGCTTCCCTCCAGCACATAAGGTAGATTCTAGTGACTTGTACTGCATGAGGGGAGCCTGCCCATAAAATAGGCCAGAAGTACCTTTGTTGTGTCAAAGTGTCCAGTTCTAACCTAAATGCAGCGTCATGGCTAGCCCCAAACTGCCAATGCTAAATTGGTATTAGTTGGGCTGCCCAGTAGTAGGATCTGGGATCACTGACTCCAGTCCTCCTTCATAAATAGGTTTGGTGCATTTCTTGTATGCAACCCGGGTAATCTACCCAGCCAACAATCACCCCCTTGCTTAGACTCGCAGTTGGCTATTGGAGAAAGGCAGTGAAGTACACATCTACCATGTCCTCTTATGCCCCCACGGTACCGCTACTGGGACTCCCTGTAGGGCCAAACCCGCTCTCGAACCAAGTGCTTTCTGCATGGCACAACGCGGGGGTGTCCCAGGTCGGGGATCTGTTCGCGGATGGCCGGGTCCTATCATTTGAGGACTTTCGGACTGTGCACCACACCCCAGGTGGGCTGTTTCTGCTATGTGCTGGAGTACGCCGGTATGTGACACAGACATGGGCACCGAACGGGGAAGAACCACCCACGAACCCACTACTAACAATGCAGTACCTTATGGGAGCGAGCAGTCATCTAACGAAATGGATAACCGCTAGTATACGAGAAGGAAGGGCACTTTCACTACAGCCGTTACGGGACAAATGGGAAAATGACCTGGGGAGAACAGTCCGGGATAAGGAGTGGGGACGCATTCCTAAGTTCCCGAAGAAAGTGTCCAGAAATCCGAAATTTTAATTCATACAGCTTATGATACTGCATAGGGCATATCTGACACCCCATCGCTTGCACGCAATGTTCCCCAACACGAATGACAAGTGCCCCCGGTGTGGTGCGGACTAATACACATGCTATGGGACTGCCCGAAATTGGGATACTATTGGAGAACGGTTCATGACACCCTAGGCCGCATAGCTCCTTCCAAGCCATATGCTGCCTTGGAGTACAACATACTGGGGCTGGGCCCTGCGGAACGAAAGAAGAGCGTGCACACACGCTTCACTGACCTGGCCCTACTGCTTGCTAAACGCACCATAACAATGAAATGGAAGTCGTCTAGACCACCAGACCCAGAGACATGGAGGGCGGAAGTACTGCGCTGGGGAAAGGCTGAGGGCGCAACACTGCAACGCGAAGAGCGTAGGGGGCTACGAACGACATTGATATCATTAGATTGGAACACTCTGATGGGGTCCTTTGAGATGGAGGATGCTACTGAGTCTGTAGTTTCAACTGTTTTACCCACTCCCACATAGATGTAATGTGATGTGCTAGAAATGTATATGTCCACCGATGTTTGTTTGCCCATAATATGGAGGTTAGACGGAGCCCCGGACGCAAGGTGCAGTAATCATACAAGTTTAGAACTGTAATTAGTCATCTGTGAGGTTATGTCAGGATACCGACTGCGGAATGATAGCGTTGGAATAGGCCGAGTTCCGCACCTGATTAGTGTGACCGAGTGTAAGTGCCAAGGGTGGGAGGGAGAGGGAGGGGGGTGTTTTGTTGGGGATGGTTAACACTATTTAGGGCGAAAATGTAAAAGACGACTACTGCAAGGATATGTATGTCATGTAAGAACGGAGAACTATGCCAATAATGGTTGTGTCAATCTAATATGTTTGCTCTTACTTATTCTGCCAATAAAGAGATTTAAAAAAATAAAAATCTACCCAGCCAACAAATATCTTGTAAGCATGGATTGCATTTCAGTAGAAAAAAAAAACACACGGAAGTACAAATATGAAAGTAGGGCAACCATTTGTAGAGTACTGCTCTCCTCATTATAGAGCGTGGCAGCTGAGCCCACACCTCCAAGTCTTTACAAGTATGCTGATTTAGGGAGGCAATATTTTGATCCCAAGCTTCTCACTGGTCTTGCATTGTAGATAGCCTAAGTATTTGTGAGCGTAGTGGCCACGCGAAGGTGAGGAAGATCTGTTTTGGGGAAGGGCCCATTAAGGGTACGTATGTTAACTTCGGCCAATTTTACTTTAACCCAGAAGCATCTTCATATACTCACAACTTCTAATGCATGGACAGACCTTTGGGCTATTGGGGGAAGATAAGCAAGTCTTCTACATTTAGTGCAGTCCTATCTTCTTGTCCGTTGGGCCAGGAGCATCCTGTCAGTTGAGCATCTCTACGCTAGAGGCTCCACAGTCAAGGTAAATAGAAGAGGGGATAAGGGGAATCCCTCTCTGTTGCCCTGTCTTATGGGAGATGTGAATAGCACACTATTTACCCTGGCCTTCACTTTCTGTTTGTTATATAGAGCTGTATTGGAAGTAAGAAAGCATGAACCTTCCTTCCTTCCAGGATCTGAAATAGGAAGGGCACGTGCCCCTTATAAAATACTTTTTCATAGTCAATTGATATTAGCACTGCAAAGCCCTGTAACTTATAGGCCTTGGACAGGGCCATATGGCTTGTCACAGGGAGTGGCTTGTGCGTTTACCTGGCATGAAGTCATTTAGTCTTTGTGTATACGGGGGTTCCCATCACCCTGTTTAGGATAAAAGTCCATATGTTTGCCAACATCTTTACCTCAACAATTGTTGTGTAGTTCCTATATTCCCAATAGGCTCTGCGCATTGGAATAATATAAACAGCAGTGTAGGCGTAGGACTGAGGTCATCTAGGTCTCTACTGACTATATTAGACTTAATTAGTTTTGCCAGCTAGCTCAGAGGTCACTAGCAACTTTCTCGAATGTTCAAGAAGGAGTTAACCTTCTTGATTAGACAAGAAGGGATTAGTTTCTGACAACCGCATAAACATGACAACTTGGCTCCCTCAGAATAAAGAGTATATCTCTAGAGTCATGTGAAAACAATAGACAGTTATTTCACTCAGTCAATCGTGCATACTTAGTTTCACCAGAGTGCAAAGAAATAGAGAGACGGGCGTTTTCAATAAAAGGTGTTATTTATTGAGCAGTCTTCTTTCTCATGCAAGAGAAATGAGTTGCCACAATTGCAATACTTATCATGAAGTAAAGTGCGTACAGTAAAAGTAGTATTATGAAATAATACTGTAAAAGCATTGATATGGTTTCTTAGCCATATGGTACTTTAAAACGGATAAAATATATATATATATATATATATATATACATAAAAACATTGACTAACGTACTCAACTGGTGCTTCTAAGATACGCCTACCCCGGTGTACCTGACCTAAGCCTAATACGTGGGAAGGAGTAAGTAAGTTGCAGTTTAAGTTATTTGTGTCTGTGGGCCAGATCAAACATTTTTTCACTTCAGGATTTGTTCTGTTGTGGTGTAAAATATGGGATACGTCTATCTCCTCATCTGTAGTGCTATTACTATCAGGTATGGGCTTTGGAATAGACCTTTTATTTAAGTCTTTTATCTTGGCTAAACCAAGACAGGTTGTTTGCTGAATGGTGTAATTCAGGAATATTATCTGTTCTGGGATCATGCAGGTTCTAAATAATGCTTCTAGACCTTGTACCTGCTAGTCTTTTGAACCCCAGATGGTTTTTGTTTCAATGTTGTTTTTCCAAAATTCAAAACCAAATGTAGACACTTTTTCATAAATGTTTCAGAATAAATCAATTTAGTATTTGTCAACATTGTTTTCATTCCTGTCTTATTTAACATTTTAAAATAAAACGTTTCTGGATCACTTGTATTAAACCCTGAGAAGTATGGGAATTTCTCATAAAATGTTTTCGAGCTGCCTTTAGGTGGTGTTGCACAATGTTTCCTTTGGTTATAATTAAAAATATTTCTAGGTTGAGCAGATTTATGCAAATAGTGATGACCAAAATGATTATAACAGTACAACTCTTCATAATTTGATGAACCCTGCAAATAATCATGTTCTGTGAATTTTGCTGACATTACTAAATCTGACATCATATTATTAATATTTTCAAAGTCCCAATCATCAGAGAAAGTACTTGGTGTCACAAAGTCACTTAAGGAAACCTTAAACTGGTGTGGATATTTCAAGAGCTCAATCGGGCCATAGATTTCATAATCCGTTTTGTCCCATGCTACCCCACCGGGTATTGGATTGGCTGTGATGTTCACTGATGACAGTTCTCTTTTCTCGATGTGTGAGGATCTGTGAGGCTTTAGGACCAAGTTGATGTTCTGACTTGCTGTGTCCATTGTACTATATTTTCCATCAATAAATCTACCCAAACATAAAACCATGATGAGCCAAAGCAGGAGGAAAAGTACACCTAACGCAATCCAAAATTCAATCCATGGTGAAATCAGATATGTTTCTTTGAGTTGATGAAAGAGTTCAGTTACTTTGTCTTTGAAAGTTTTTGTTGCTGGCGTTTCTTCATGTTCACTTGGATCATCAGAAAAGTCATCGAAATTGATGAAGTAGCCAGATGCAGTTCTGTCAATTGTTGGAATTGCTTCCGGATTTTCATTTGTCTTTGGCTCTATCTTTGGTACATTAGTATAGTCCGATGCTACATCATTGTAGACTGGTGTTTCTTGACGAACTGTTGCAATTTGGATTTCAAGAGGCACAAGTTCCATGGCTTTGTTGCATAGTCCTTTTTTGTTCACTGCAGGTTTATCAAAAGTGATTAGTCTTTCAGTTTGAACCTCTTGGATTGTAGCAAGGTTTGGTCTTCTGCTACTTCTTGGGAGTCCACTGGGCCTACTACTTATTATTGGCCACATGATTGTGGTTTTACCAGGTCGATGGATACAACTCTGTTCTCCTTTTTATCAGCAAGGGGCGGTAGTACTACTGATCTTGTTCCGCTGACAGCTAAGACAGGTACTGCTTTTCTGTAAGAAGGCCCAAATTCCTTCTTCACCGCGATCTTATCTCTGACTAGATCCCCAATCTTTGGAATCCAGACAGGTCTTGCTGGGACAGGTGGATTCTCTTCAGTGGTCGTTGGCTTTAACTTTATGTTACTTAGACTCCTTCTTGTTTCATTTAAGTCCTGTAAAACAGCCAAACGGTCTTTGATATCAAAGGCTTTTCTTTCACCACTGAAGTCTGACAATCTAAGTCCTGGATGTGCACTCTAGTACAGAACAATAGTCCGTATGGAGTGATACCTTTTAGAGAATTTCTTGGCAGATTGTTAAGACTATGTTGGACACTTGTTAAATGTTTGACCCACCCATCACCCGAACCTAATACCCTCGCCGTTATAGATTGCTTTATGTCACGGTTTTTCTTTTCACTACCCTCTGGATGGAAGGAGGAAGAGTACCGCAATGCAATGCCCATGCTGGTCATGGCCTCTTTGTAAGCTCGAGAGCTAAACGCAGGACCTTGGTCAGAATGTAGCATGCCAATTGCGTATGTGCCGATAAAGACTCGCAAATCTTTTATAACAGTTCTGGCGTCAGCCGAGCGCTGGGGCCTACATTCTAAGTGAATCTAGTCCTAATATTTATGGGAACGCATTTCTCCGACTGGATTTCTGCGTATAGATAGTCTGATGCTTTCTAATAAAGGAGTCCTGGCAGTAGTCTGGTCCTGTTCAGAACTGTGATCACTGTTGCAGTCTGGACAATCCTTAGCAAATTTGTAATTTTGCAGGTTCATCCCCGGCCACCAGTATTCTGATTGTAATTCTTTTAGAGATTTCACGATCTCTTGGTGCCTCAGACCCTGTCCCATGTGTGCTTCTTGAATCAAGTAAGCCCTCCGGTTCGTGTTTGGAATTACTCTATCCCCCACTCCAGGGATTTGAGCAAAAGGAACGGAGTTTGCATCAATTATGTATGTATGTATTATTGAGTGGATAGTCGAGAGGTAATGCTGCATAGTCGCCTTTTAATGAGGCTTTTACCGCCAGCATGGTTTCTCAGTCTATGTATTTCTTAGAATGCTTTTTTGTGGCTACGGAAGCCGGTTGAACCGCTTCCGCTGTGGCTCTGTTAGCCAATGAATTCCCTGCAACGTGAACGCCATCACGTTGATGACTCGGTGTATGTATCACGTGAGTCTTTCGTAGATATTTCTGCAAAAGAACTACTTGTTCCCAAAGTTTTTTATGCTTTATTGTGGCACCTGTGTCATCTTTGTAACCGTTTTTGATCCATGTCTGCATGTCATTATTGTAAGACTTGACGCAATAATGCGAATCGCACACTATTAGTGTGGGAATTCGCGATCGGCATTTTCAAGCGCCATCTTTAAAGATCTTATTTCAGCTCGCTGAGCTGTACAGTTTCTGAGTGATTCAGTTTTGGCGATTATCGGTCTGAATTTACCTAAGCGCCAACGACCTTTAACAATCGCGCACGCTGCATTGTAGGATTTTTTTATCCACATCGTAGTGTTGTGCAAATCTGTCAATGTAGATTACACAGCTGTACTGTTCGAGAGGCAGAATTTCGATTGGCAGCGGATATTCATATTCGTATTCTAGATTTTCTAGTTTTTTCATTTGCTGATCAAAAGTGTGTTTCACGTCTTCTGCAGCAAGAGAATTTTCCCATTGTATCCATTTTGGATCTAATGCCACTGCATTTGGAATGCGTGGTCTTGTCATTGCCTCGAGGGCTGATTCTGCTGTTAAAACAGATGTTTCTCCTTTGGACTAGGGCTCTTTCTTTTCCTACAGCAGTTTGAATAGCAGTTAGAATTTTTTCAGTAGAACTGAATTTCATTTCAGCTTGTGTGTACAAGTGTGATTTGTAAGCTATTGGTACCGTTTCTCCCTCATTAGAGGTCAGGTACGTGAATCCGCATCTTCCTGGGATGACTCGGATTACAAGGTTGCGTACGTTTTCGCGTGTTTGCAATTTTGTTTTAGTTAACATATCTGTTTGTAATGATCTTAACATTTCTGTGTGTTTCTGAGTCCAATTAATTGGTTTGAAAGCAGGTTTTATTAATTCATAGAGAGGTTTAACCCTCTCTGGCTAATTTAGAATGTATGTTTATTTATTCATTTATTTATTCAAAGTTTTATATAGCGCAAACAAGATCCTTACAGATATCAGAGCGCTTCACAATGACAGGGTAGGGGCAGTAGGAATGAACAGAGGTAATGGGAGCAATGTAGTAGTCACTAAACATGAGAGGAAAATAATAACATACATAAAACATATCAATATACAGTACGGTAAACAAGTAATATAAGACGGCACAAGTCATTGATCCCACTACAGAGGTGTTCAGGTACAGGCAATGCAGAGTCCCTGATCCAGCACCTATAAGGTTCAGGAGATCTTGGCCAGAAGGATGGTTTTCACCTCTTTCTTGAAGAGTGCAGTGGAGGAGATACGCCTGGTTTCAGGAGGGAGCGCATTCCAGATCCTGGGTGCCATTCCTGAGAAGGAGCGCTTGTAAGTTTTCTCTTTCCGGAATCTACGGGGTTTCAGGAGTAGATTTTTTGAGCTTCTATTGGATCTCGAACCTCCTGATATAGACAACTTTTGAGCGAGGTAGTTGGGTGCATTGTGGTGTACGGCCGCGTGTGTCATAACTGCAATTTTTAGTTGTATTCTGGCTTCAAAAGGCAGCCATTTTAGGGACTTTAAGTCTGGTGAGATATGCAAATGTTTTCTTGAGCCAGTAATGAGTCTTGCGGCAGCGTTCAGGGAGGCTCTTAAGGGTGCTGTTGTGGATAGCGGGAGTCCGCTGAGGGACACAATTCCGTAGTCTATTCGAGGGATGACTAACGCTTGTACAGCAGTTTGGAAGTCTTCAGCAGGGAGGAAGGGTTTAATTTTCCTCAGTGTGTTGATTTGGAAATTAGCTGCTTTTGTGGCTTTGCTGACGTGCTGCTGCATGTTGAGCTTGGCGTCCAGTGTGATGCCTAGGGATTTCGCTGAGTCCACGATGGTGGGTTGGACATTGAATGCTGTTAGGCTGTTGAGCCATGTTTGGGTGGTGGAAATTTTCGCTGGGGGTGAGATGAGAAGGAACTCAGTTTTCAGAGCATTAAGTTTGAGGTGATTATCGGCTAGCCAAGATTGAGTGTTGATAAGCGTGGAATTCAGATGTTTGATATCTTCCGGAGATTAAAGCTTTAGGTACAGTAGTGTGTCGTCGGCGTACATATGGAATTGGACATTGGAAGCTTGGAGCAAGGTGGCGAGCGGTTCCATGACGAGGTTGAACAATGTGGGGTAGAGGGAGGATCCTTGTGGAACACCTAGATCTGCAGGCACAGGTGAAGATAGCACATTGTCGATCTTGAACTTCTGAGACCGGTTGTGAAGGAAGGACGAAAACCATTTGAGAACAGTTCCCGATAGACCCATTCTAGTGCTTAGCAGCTCCAGCAAGTTCTCATGTTTGACCGTGTCAAATGCTGACGAGAGGTCAAGAAGGATGAGGAGGCAGGACTCATTGCGATCAAGAATTTGGAGGGCGTCATCAATTATGTGTGTCATAGCTGTTTCCCTGCTATGTTTCGCTCGGAAGCCTGATTGATGAGAGTTGAGGAGGTCAAATTGGTCAATGTGTCTTGTTAGTTGGAATTGGACACATTTCTCCAGCAGTTTGGCCAGGGTGGGGATATTGGTGATGGGCCGGTAGTTGTTTAGGTCAGACGGATCAGCTGTAGGTTTCTTGAGTATAGGCGTGACTTGCCCCACCTTGAGGGAGTCTGGAATGAGGCCTTGTTGCAGGGAGCAGTTGATGATTTTGGTCCAGAGAGGGAGGAGCAAGGGGATGAAGTCTTTTACAGCATTCGCAGGTAGATGGTCTGTGAGGTGATTAGAGGGCTTCAAGGTGCAGAGCAGTTTGTGTATTGTTTCTTCCGAGTAGGTATCGAAGTACAGCCAAGATGCCATGTTTTTAGGTTGAGTGTTAGCCATTCTGGTGTGGTTGGGGAATCGGCTTACATCCATGATGAGGTCATTTCTTATGTTGTCAGTCTTTAGCTTAAAGAAAGCAGAGAAGTCTTCACAGTGTGGTGTGTTGCTTGTTGTGCTATTTGATTGTAAGGGTTGTGCCTTTGTTTGGGTCTTGATTAGTTCGAACAGTTTTCTTGGCCTGTTTTTTGCTTGGTCCAACTGGCGGCTGAAGAAGTCCAACTTTGTGCGCTTTATTTTCCTGAAGTAGGCATTTCTCTTGTTTTTAAGCCTTTTAAGGTGCAGTGCTGAAGGGTCTGATCTCCAGGTGCGCTCTGCCATTCGCATCGAACGCCTGTCGTCATTGAGTCTGTCGTCATACCAGGGGTTAGAAGTTTTGGTGGAGGTTCTCTTCAGTTGCAGTGGGGCAAATTCATTGACTAATGTATTCATAGATTCAAGGTAGTGGTCAGTCAGTGATTGGACATCCGAGGCACCTGAAGGGGGAAGGAGGAGATTGCCGATGTGGGGAGGCAGAGTGGAGGGGTTGAGATTCTTCATGTCCCTTTTCCATGTTTTGGATTTGATTGGTTGAGCCGGGTTAGGTTTAACTTTTTCATTGATAAAGAAGGTGATAATGTGGTGATCTGACCAGTCGCAGGGTAGAATCGTCTCCAATTGTGTAGAGTTCTCTTTGGCAATGATGAGATCAAGTATCGAGCCTTTGTCGTGTGTTGGTCTATCGTATATTTGGGTAAGGTCAAGCGCATTAAGGAAAGTTTTGAGACTATTCACCACTGTGTCTTTCTGATCGTTCCAGTGGAGATTGAAGTCACCCAGGTAGACTTGGGTGGTCTGCCGACCGGCATTGGAAGTGATCATGTCCATGAGTTGTTGGGTGAATATGAGATTGTCACCAGGCGGGTGATAGATGATATGTAAAGCACAAACTTGTTTGCCCTCGCTGGTGATGTCGAGGCAGAGGAGTTCACAGGAGGAGAGGGAGAGGGAGGTGACTTTAGTAACGGAGAGGTTTCTCCTAAAAATGCATGCAATTCCCCTGCCCGTCTTGTCTGAAGACCTGTCTAGCCTAATGATGCGATAGTTAGGGGGGACTAGTATGTCCAAAATCGGGGTAGAGGCTTCAGTGAGCCAAGTTTCTGTTAGAATGGCTAGGTCCAGATCCCTAGCTGAGACGAGATCAGCGATGTCGGAGGAGTGTCTCTGGGCCGATCTGCAGTTGAGTAGGATGCATTTGAGTTTGGGAGAGAGAAGGGTGGTCGAGCTTTCTAGAGTGAGGGGAACTTTTCTGAGGTTGTTAGGGACGGAACCTCTGTTGTTGAGTGTTGGGAGCCTCAGAGGGTTTGTAAGAATTGTGGGTATAGGGATGTGTGTGCTGGATATGTGGTTTACCGGACCTGGGCCATAAGAGCGTAGGAGAGAGCATAGGTCGCGGTCCGACAGTGGGTTGAGGACACGGCGGGGGCGGTGGGAGTTGTTGCGAACGGGGATAGTCGGCCAGCGCGGATGTCGTGGGAGGCGAGGGTATGAAGGGCGGGTGCGTCCTTTGTAGGGTAGAGGGATGATGGGAGGTAGACTGGGCTGTGCTGAGAGAAGGTCTTTGATTGCGTGGACGTCTTTTTTGATTTGTAGAATATCCTCTTTGACTTGTTGGAGGGTGGTTAAAGTCAGGTCAGGAGGTGCATTGGGGATGGCGTAGGTGGTGAGAGCCATTGGTGAATGGTTGTGTAGTGAGCTGGAAAGCGGGCAGGGTATCGAAGGGGGGGATATACTAGCGTTGTTGGAATGTTCTGCGGTGCATATGGGTGGGATGGCATTGAAAGAGTGGGCGTGTTTGTGGGCGGGGGTGTGGGTGAAGTAGGCGGTGAAGGCGGTGGGTGGGAGGCATAGGTAGTGCCGTCAGTGGGAGACGGTGCCGGTGAGTGGAAGAGTGAGTGAAGGCTGAAGACAGTGGGGGAGACAGGAGGGTAGTGAGGGCTGAGAATAGGTGGTGGGAGAGAGGGGGATGCTAAGGTAGGGAAGGTGGTATGTTCTGTGTGTTTTGTTGGGAGGGTGTGGGTGTCGTGGGCGGGAGTGGGGAGGGAGCTGGGGGGGGAGAGGTGTCCGCCGTGGGAGGTATGGGGGGGGTGGATAAACTCCGAATGGTGATGTTATCAGATGGTGGCGTGTTGTGAGTGAGAGTTGTTCTGTCAGGTGTGAGAGTGTCGTGGGTGAGAGTGTGGAGGGAGCTGGGGAGGTAGAGGCGTCTGTCGTGGGGGGGATGGGGGGGTGGATAAACTCCGAGCGGTGGTGTGTTCAGGTGGCGTGTTGCGGGTGGGGGTTGTTATGTCAGGGAGGGGAGGGATAGGGGGGATATGGGTGGGGGTAAAAGGGATCATGTTAGAGGGGCGGTTAGTATAAGAGGTGGCGACATTAGTGTCTGTCCTTGGGGAGAGTGGGGCGTTGACAGCAAGTGGGCCATTTACTGGGGTGCTGGGGGTGTCTGTCCTTGGGGAGTGTGGGGTGTTAACAGCAGGTGGGCCATTTACTGGGGTGCTGGGGGTTGAGGTGTTGTAGGTGGGGGCTGCGACGTCAGGGGTGATAGTGTTGGTGGAGATCTGGGTGGGGTACCGCAGCTTGGAGAGGTGCTCTTTGAACTTGGGGAACAGGTTGTCTAGTAGTTCCAGGTTCTTGTCCGTGGATTGAATTAGGACAATCCCGTTATTATAGATAGTAATGGTAGTCCTGCCAGGGAAGAGGTGGGAAGGTGTGATAGAGAGAGTTAGGCCATGGGTTGTTTTCCTGGTGGAGGAGACGGTGAGTAGGGTTAGGAACGCTTTTCTCCATTGGGCTCTGCGTGAGGTGTGGAAGATGATATCGGTATTCAGGGCTCCATTGCCCGGTGAGAAGTAGGTGTCGGCAAAGGGTGTTTCAGGGTGCGACCTCAAGAAGTTATGTTTAAAACGTTTAGTGGCTTTTTTGGTGAGGGTGGAAGGGTAGTTAATTCTGAAAGTGTGCTTGCCATTGAGCTCCATTTTTTAAAAAGGCTGTGATGTTGGGTGTAGGAGATAGGGCGACAGTAAAAACTGACAGCCGTAAGTTAGAGGGCAGAGGAGTGACACTAGTGAGTGACCAAAAGTATAAGAGGTAGAAGTCAGTGCATCCAGGAACAAACTATCACAAACTCGCACAAACAGTGCAAAGGTGCAGCTTACATAATGTATCCTATATGCGAGGTAGCAGTCAGCTTACACAATGTACAAAATATGAGAGGTAGAACAGGTTAGGTGGAATCAAATTTACACATCAGAATGTAAGAGGTAGCAACGTTGTAGTCTAGGTGTTGAGAGTGGCTGGGAGTTGGCGTTGGGAGTGGGAGGAAAGACGACAATAAAACTGTCAGCCGTAGGTTACAGGGCACAGGAGTGACACTAGTGAGCGGCCAAAAGTAGCCAAAAAGAAATAAAATAAAATATAAGGGTAGCAATCGGTGCAATCTGGGAACAAACACTGCATAGGAGCAGCTTGCAATAGTTCACAAAGTACAATATCTGAGAGGTAGCAATCAACTTACATCATGTACAATATATGAGAGGTAGCAACCAATTAGGTGGAACCATATTGACACATCATAGTGTAGGAGGTAGCAACGGTGTATTCCAGGTGTAGAAAGAGGCTGGGTGCAGCTGACAATATTAACGAAATATATGAGGTAATAATTAGTGCTTCATGGTGATAGCAGTGGGATAGGAGCAGCTTACCAGACTGAAACCGCCGAATGAGGTAGCGATCATTGAATAATGTGGATAAAAGTGAGATGGGTGCCGCTTGCAACATAGACAGTATACAAATATGAATAAAATACTAGTGAATTACTGAAGCCAATATACCTGCAAACAGATGGCTGCAATAAACAAGCAAATATGACAACAATAAACAAACAGATATGACATTAGTAAGCAGCCTGTAAAATATGAGGTAGTAATCAGTGCACTGTCGGTGAGGACGAGTGGAAATAGGTGTAGGTTACATACAGTGTAAAAGTACCAGTTGTAAAATAATAGTATAATACTGTAATAAAAGGCAAACACTTAATCGCATAATGATTTGAGTACAGGGCTATGTAGAGTCTGTGGAACCGATAGTCAAGAGTAATCCGAAAGACTAGTCCATGATGGCCGCCAATAGGAGAGGGAAGTCTAAATATGGCCGCCAAGTAAAGGGCTCATTAGTCCTCTTTTGGTTGTTACTGATATCAGAGCAGGGAAGAGTAGTTTCAGAATCTATTCGGCCGGCGCAGGAACTTGCATACCAAGGGGAGTCTTATCTCAGTTTTTTGTTATCTTAAGAGGGGCTGCTGAGGGGCCTCGTGGGCTCAGGCGGTACAGGAGGGGATTAGGTGCTCAGTTTATGACCCCCGCCATTTTGAGCAACAGAGGTTTTTGTAAAACAAAACGAGTGGGGCAGAATGTGCACTTTTCCAGTAAAACGCGTGGGGCAAAGCAAATACCTTTTTTTAGCTGTCGCTTCGGCAAAGACGATCTTCGCTAGCGTTTGCAGACCAGTTGGTCTGTCTGTTCCTGATACAGCTGGGTGTTGGATACAAAGGGGGGGGGGGGAACAACCATCCACCCCACAGCAAGGCGTCAGCTTCCTCTGGTGTCCTGGTGGCCGCAGGCAGGGGGCGAACAGCCAGGCAAACAGTTTGCCCGGCAGGGCAGGGAGATCACTCCCGTCGTGAGTCGGACACCGGGTCTACCACCACCCAGTCAGTCTGGCGTATGCGACGGTGCTCTCTCAGGCGAGGGACCCTCCAGTAGTCCGCTACAGCTCCCCTCGCCTGCAGACTCAGAATGCACCCGTCGTCGTCCAGAGTGGGTGTCAAAGCCGATGTTTGCAGATGGCTGAAAGCTACATGGTACAACGGTACAGCGGGCCGTGCTGTGCTAGCTTCCAGCGCACAGCTCCCAGCGCGCGCAGGACACCGAGGGTCCAGGCAGCAGCCACCGACGGGCAGCGCCACTCCTCGACGATGTGTCCGTCGCCCTCCAGGCGCTAGCAGTGGTCAGGTCCCGGTCCAATTGAGCGACGTCCAGCTACATGTAAAACGGTCCGTGATGTGTTAGCTCCCAGCGCACAGCTCCCAGCGCGAGCAGGACTCCAGGGGTCACTGCAGCAACCGCCGCGACGATGTGCCTGTCTCACTCTAGGCGCTATCAGTGGTCCAGGTCCCGGTCTGATTCAGCGACGTCCAGCAAGGTACACCAGTCGACCAAAGCTGGCTCTAGACAGCAGGCATCCACGGGGAGCAGCCCAAGGTCTGATGAGGAGGCGGGCGAGGCTCGACTTCTCCTGCGGGTCTTGGTCTCCAGTCGGGTCGGGGGTCCTCAGCAAGTTTTCATCCGCAGGTAAGAGATCCAGTTACTTGTATTAAACCTGTTACTTGTAACTCCAGTTACTTTTGCGTCGCGTTGCTCAAGACGGTGCCTCACGGAGCTGACGGGGATAAAGACCAGAGAAACTGGATCCCCAGCACCGGAGCTCTTACCGAGAGCTCCTATCCGACGGCCATCTTGGAAAACATTCATTCTTCCGAAATTCAGGAAACCTAGTATTGATTGTAAGTTCTTCAGCGTTTTTGGAGCTTGGAGTACAGCACACTTCTCTAAGAAGTTGTCTGCTAGACTTTTGCCTTCACTTGATAATTCATATCCTAAAAACAGGACAGTTAGATGGGCAATCCGTGACTTTTTAAAGTTGAATTAATACCCTTCAGCTGCGAACCCAAGTATTATGGTGTTCACTCTTTTCAAGTGTGTCTCCAGGTCGTCGTCTGTGGGATAGATGCCATCGACATATGATAATGCCTCATCATATATTTGTAGTAACTCTGTTACCCTTGCTGAGAATAATCCTGGGCTATTCTTGAATACCTGTGGGAATCGACAGAATTGTTTTTGCGACTCCATTGTTGAGAAAGCGGTCAAATACCTGCTTTCAGGTGCAATGTTTTGACAAAAGAAGCCATTAGAGATATCTAATGTCGTTTTATATTTTTTGCGCACAATGTTATTCATTAGTGCTGCACTGTGTGAGTTTTGTACTGCAAATGTTTTGCAACAGGAGTTTAAGTGTCTGTAGTCCAAAACTAGATGATATGAATCGTCTGGCTTGGAGACAGGAAACTAAGGATTGTTCATTTGTGAGGTGCATGTTTCAATTACCCCCTGATATTCAAGTTGATCTAAAATCTCCCTGACTTGCTTTTTAGCTTCTTGCTTAACTGGGTACTGCCTTTGTGCAGTAGGTTGACTTTTTAACTGGATTTTGTGGGGAGGAGAATCCTCATCCCATCCTACATGATTTTTATATAATGCAGGGGCTTGAGCTACTGCTCATTTTCTTGCAAATGTGTATTTTTTATGAATTGGGATGTGATTTGAGAAGGCAGGCATAATCATTTCTTCGCCATGAGGGCACTCCCTGACAAACTCTGGTGGCCAGTCTCTCTCAGCTAACAGGATATCATAGCCTTTCGAAAGGTTATCCCAAAAGAGACCCTTTATTTTTCTAGTTTTGCCCCCTCTATACACAGTTATTTCGTATAACTTATGGGGTTTTCTAACTCGGGTGTCTGCAGTTTCCACTTGAATGTATTCATTTGTGTCCACTGTCTCCAGAAGATTCATCAGGATCTTGCGAGCTATGGTTACTTCTGCTGCGCTGTCTAGCATTGTCTGAGCCCACTCTCCGTTTTTCAGTTGTGTCCTCAGTATCCTCGGCATGTTTTATTTTAATACTGGCTACCTTCTTTTTGGGATATTGTAATTTTTTACTTTGATGAGCAGGTTCCTTGTCTTTGGACTTGACGTGCTCTTCTTTGTGTTCTGACCGTCCTCTTCTTTCCGATTTCTGTGAGGAAGTCTGAAAAGATCGAGAGGGACGTGTATCAATATCTTGATATCTGTCAGGTTTTCTTAATTTATCCCTATCTCTAAGGTTGTATCTTTTCTCAGAGGGCTCCCTCTGGGGAGACTTGCCTCCACGTTTTGGAGATCTATCTCTCCGTTGAGGAGACCTTCCTCTGGACTGAAAATGTTTTTCTCTGGGAGTGGATTGTTTATTACCCTCCCAACTCTTTTTTGGAGTGTTCAGATTATTTGTAATACATGTTTTTTCAGGATTTTCAGTTAGTTGGGGTTTTACTGGTTTCCCACCCAAACTATCTCTACCTAGTTCTTCATAGGATTTTTCTATGATTCTGGCAAGTTCAAAAGGTTGTTTCTGCTATATCTGTTTCTTTCAATTTCTGCAGGTATGTTATATCGTCCATTGCCAATTGAACAAATTCTCTATATGCCTTTGTTAATTCTTTTAGTTTAACTAAAAGTTCTTCACTTGACATCTTTTCAATGTCAGGATGTGGTGTGTAGCTGGCTAGAACTGGCCATGTGGCTCCTGGTCTACTTAGTGGACCAAGCCTGGTGATGTGATTTTGATGTTTTAGGGCGCCATTAAACCAGAGCAGGTGCTCTTGGTAAGTTAGTGGGATTTCAACATCCTCGAAAGGAGCGTATTCATCCGGAGGTTCCTCTATTTTGTAATAGTGGAAATCTTGTGTCAGAGCATTTGCTGCTGGAAATTGTATCCATGAATAGAATACCTCTGTCTGCCGATATTCATGGGCCTCTCCCACAAATATGACTGTACCACCTCTTGGTGATAGTCCATTTTCTATAAGTTTAAGAGTTATAGTTCTTCTTACTTTGACCGGAATGATTATAGCATTCGGGTCATTCTGTTGGAGAGTTGTGTCATCTAACAGTTGAGACGCTAAAACGTCTTTCTTCATCGCCTTCCGGCATTTTACTGACAAAGTTTTTTTGTTGCAGATCAAGTTTCAAGGAAACAAAGATTAGGTGCACAATATTTTGGAACACTGTATCCTTCAACGTTGACTAAACCAAAAACGAATACATAGGAATCTCTTCCTACTAAATTCCGGCGGATATTAACCTTTTACCCACTCCAGACGTCTATTGGAGTTTTTACGGGAAAAGGAGTCTGTGTGAAAAAGCACGACTGGGTTACTCTAATGTTTTGCGTTAGATTATCGCCTTACCAAACGTTGGGCGCCATGTAGTGTAGTTCCTATATTGCCAATAGGCTCTGCGCATTGGAATAATATAAACAGCAGTGTAGACGTAGGACTGAGGTCATCTAGGTCTCTACTGACTATATTAGACTTAATTAGTTTTTCCAGCTAGCTCAGAGGTCACTAGAAACTTTGTCGAATGTTCAAGAAGGAGTTAACCTTCCTGATTAGACAAGAAGGGATTAGTTTCTGACAACCGCATAAAATTGACAACTTTGCTCCCTCAGAATAAAGAGTATATCCCTAGAGTTGTGTGAAAACAATAGACCGTTATTTCACTCAGTCAATCGTGCATACTTAGTTTCACCAGAGTGCAGAGAAATAGAGAGACGGGCGTTTTCAATAAAAGGTGTTATTTATTGAGCAGTCTTATTTTTCATGCAAGAGAAATGAGTTGCCACAATTGCAATACTTATCATGAAGTAAAGTGCGTAGAGTAAATGTAGTATTATGAAATAATACTGTAAAAGCATTGATATGGTTTCTTAGCCATATGATACTTTAAAACGGATAAAATATATACATATGTAAAAACATTGACTAACGTACTCAACTGGTGCTTCTAAGATACGCCTACCCCGGTGTACCTGACCTAAGCCTAATACGTGGGAAGGAGTAAGTAAGTTGCAGTATAAGTTAAGTTGGTTTTTGCCAAGAATCTGAATCAAGAATTCTCTTAAGGATTTAGTCTACTCCGTACCTTGGTTCTAGAATATAGGAGGTCTTGTATCTCTCTCTCAGGACTCGATCTCCCAGCAACCTGCAAGGGTGACTGGAAACACCGGAGCTGGAATTTCTCAGCAGGAGAAAAGACAGCGCCTCTCTCAGTGCGTCAAATGGGAGGGTCGGCTTCCTTCGGCACTCGTATCAGCTGGGCGTCGGGCAAGTAGATAGCCGCTCTGCTCCAAACCACCGTGTGTTTGCTTAAGGCAACGTTGGTATATTTATACCTGGAAGGTGCCGGGTTTGACGTAAGATTGGACATAAGACGTCACTAAAATCTAACAGTTCTTTCTGGACTCCAGGAGTTCTTGTTCAAATCAAAACAAAAGCAGGGGGAATTCCCGGGCTGCTGGAGGCTTGGTTTGTTTAAAGAATGCGTTGTACTTTCTAGGAGTCTATGGGAGTAGCCTTGCCGTATTTGGACTGCATGGGCTATGACTAGATATTGACATGATTCCTATGCCTTTATAAGGATATGTTTTGTTATAACCATATAAGGGCATGAATCGGGGATATCTTGATTAGGGTCCTAGATAGATTCACAACACAATAAGCCACGAAATAGACCTGAAGGCAACGGAGGCTTTCTTGATGGGAGCACCTCTTTTGTCTCCAACTCTCCAAGCAGATTCAGTACATGTGGGGACAGAAGGGGCGAGAATACTTTGTAGGGCTAGTCCTGATGCCATTGGGGCTGACCGCTTTGCCTCTCAGCATCATTGACTGTTGCCGTCTGTACCTCGTGTAAGGTGAAAGGCAAGTCAAGTCAAAATAAGCTTTATTTGAAATAACATAGTGAATCATAAAACCTTTTTAAAAATTTACATGATCAGAGTTTTAAAGAGTTAAAAAATAAGTTAAGACGCGTAGGTAAAAACAGACGGGAACATCCTATTGTAGTCAGTAAGGTTTCTATAGTAGCCTCCTACATCTTATGACAGCCAGTAAAAACCGAAACAATACAGAACATATGTACCCATCTGGGTGTGGTCACTGCTAGTAATCCTGGAACGTGTGGTCACTATTGTGATTGTTTCAGATGTGGTTACCATTGCGTCTATTGTCAAAGTCATTAGTAGCTCTTACTTTTATCAATCAGAAGTAGCTCTTTTTATTGAAAAGGTAACCCCGGTCTGCATTTTTCAGCTAGTTGCTGCTTACATGCAAAATAGATGGGGGTCTTCTCCCCTCAGAAGTCCTGCCATTAAAGTTTTTATGTAATGCCTTCAGAGTCCATCCACCTACAGTGCCACTTACTCCTCTATGAAATCTCAATACAGTACTCGCAAGGTTCTCGGGGCCCGTTCCAGCTGTGGCATTCCTGCCCTTGGCAGTTTCTCTTTAGGAAAGTAGCTTTTTTTATAGGCATTACGTCGCTAAGGCACATAACTGAATTCCAAGCCCTCACTTTAAGAACCTTTTATGCAGGTTCATGCGAATAAGAGTGTCCTCAGTAGTAACGTTAAATTCATTCCCATGGTGGTCTCTTCTTTACACCCTAATCAAACAGTTCAGCTACCAGTCTTTTTCCCTCACCCAGACTCCTTAGCTGAAAGAACTCTTAACATACTAGGTGCAAGACTTTTTTAATTGCTTTTGCTAACCCTCGTAAAGGCCACCCTACATTAAAAACTGGCATTGATGGATAGATCATTAAATGTATCCAAACATGTTATCTTAAAGCCAAAAGTGTTCCACACACTTCCCGTGGGCTGCATTCTGCTTGGACGAAAGGGGCAACCACAGCACTTCTCTGGAATATTCCCATAGCTGACATGTGCGAAGCAACAACAAGGGCAACTCTATAGACTTGTACCAAGCATTATTGTGTGGCTATCTTCACCCTTCAACAGGCTATATTTGGCCAAACATTATTAAGAACTCTGTTTCAGACATCCACATCATCCATTGACTACTCACCGCTTTAAGGGAGTACTGCTTTGTATTCTATGTAGAGAATTTGTATCTACAGCCGCGCATGCTATGCATAGAATGTTTTACCCTGTAAGCATCAGTTTGTAGCTTGTAGTATTGTAGATTCACATGCACCCACCATCTTTTCTGGAATCAGTGTCTTGTTTGCATAACTCTGTAAAATTAAGAAGTTTCTTTACTTTTATACATTATTGGCATAGTCACCATAGTCTTGCTGTTAACCTCTTTGCATTTGCACTCAACGGCTGTACGTACTTCAATCCCACAATGGAGTCTGTGTCCATGTGCACTCCCTTCTAAGGGAGGCGTCACAGGAGACCTTGTGATTTGAAGAGACTTCTTTGAACAAAAACAACTTGCTTCATCTGAGCCCGACTCTAAATTGCAGAAATACGCAGAACATGTGAATCTACAGCACAACAACCTACGAACAGAGTTTACTGGGTAAGTAACATATTCCTTTCTGGCACTAATATAATCTCATTTTTAGTCATAGTTTAACATTTGCAAAGGCATGTATGAAATCAGACGGCCTCTCTTGATACCCCTGGGAGTCTAGTTTTTAGAAATGAGTAGAACTGGTGGGGATTTCCTGGTTGCCGGCTGACTCGAGGTCCAAATACTCAATTTCTTTGTCATGCCAAATTTCCGTGATTTCATTATGGCTATTGTTTTTAGAAATAGCTGCAGTTCGTTATGTACTTATAGGGCCAGGCCATTCGGCCCTATGCCTAAATCTGCAGTCAATTGCTTTGCATGTTGCTTTTTATGGATGCACCTTGCCAAACTGGCTGAGTAGTCTAATTGGTCTTCGTTACTTGGCAGATAATGTTCAGAGAATAAACTCTTCCACAACAGAAGTCCTCCTGTTGGCTGGCCCATCACTGTTGCATCCATTCACTTTGAGTCTTTTGCTTGAGGCCTTTGAGATGATGGAAAAAAGCTCTTGTTTTTTGGTTGTCCTGAGGGTTCAAATATTTTACAGTTTGATTGGTGGACCCTGAAAAGAAAAATGGAGAATGTGTGCTACTTTTGCACCTTTTTCTAAACCAGTTCACTGAGGTCCTGTTCATATGTTACACCAGACCTCCGGCAATGCTTAGCTGTAGATGCCATTTAAGTTGCTCACAATTCTTTTTTTTTAATCTTGGATTTATATATATGACTGGTCATACCCTTTATTGAAACCAGCTGCATTTTAAATAGAAGGCTGGGAAACTTGAGGTTGTTTCACAGTACTCGGGTGATTATGCTCTCCATCTCGGATGACTTTTGGAAGGAAGTAAACAATAGCGTTGTGGAAATGGTGGTTGTTTCACCATCATTTATAAAACCCTGATATTGAGACAAAAAGAAGAGAAATTAAGAAAGGTAATGTTGAAATGGGTGGCCTTTCTAAGGACTGTCTTGGCAGCACTGGTGTCGCCAGAAAATTATTTGAGCACCACCAGAGAGGAGTTTCGCTCCACTTATATTTTGCGAGTCAGGAGTACATGTTTTGATTAAGCTGTTGTGTGCTTTCACTAAAAAATGCTTGCCCGCCACAAAGCTTTGGTCATTTATTTTATTTATCCAACTGCCTAAGCTTGAACTTTAAGGGGCACACACATGACATTGGGATGCTATTAAAGCATCTTATTAGACTAGATGATTGTTGTTTTTCTCTGGCAGCAACACAATGGGAGGAAGGCCATCATTAATTAAACTGCATGGATTTTTAGGTCTGGCTTTGAAAGTACAACTATCACCTGACCTTTTAACCTGCACCAACATTATCCTATAGGTATTTGCTTCCCCACAAATACTTATCCATTACCATACTATCTACATGTAACACTTCTCTTCACCATATATCATTCCATTAAGGCCAGGCCTGTTGGATTGTCACTACTTGTTGCTTTTGAGACAAATTTCTCTTCTCACTTTTCAGTCCAACATTATTCCAGTCTGCTGTGGAATTTGGTCGGAGCCGCCTCCCCGACGCTCTCCAGTATGTACCAACTTCAACTGTTTAAGTTTCTGTGCTAATACATCATATTAGTTTTCATAACTAATGCGGTTAATATCAGTTCATCTTAAATTGAAACCTTAGGAATTACTGTAAACTACAAATTTTGGAGAAGGTCTTTTGGCTATTGATGATATATTAAAGCAGAACCTGAAAAACATATACATAAGCTTGCGTAACTACAAAGCTCGTACTCATTGCAGAAAATCTGCCTTGGCTCACTGTCCCAACCTTGTCACTGCCACAAAACATCTTAGACTCATTATGGATAGTAATATTTATCTTTGAGAATTACAGTGTGCTCAAGACAGACATCTACCATCTGAAGGTGCTAAGGAAAATGCTCCAACTGTTAGCACATTCACAAAAAATAGATGATTTTAGCCTGTATGATATCATAACTGGCTTACACAAATGGTTGAGTCAGAAGCTTCCCTGTGTATTTGGTTCACCACCTATTGAGTATGTAAAAGGCCGTAGCTCACATCTACGGAATCTCCAAAAACGTAATTGCATGACTTTAGTACTGGCCATATTGCATTGGTTCCCAGTGAAGAAGCGGATTCCGTTCAGTGTGTTGTAACTGACAAATTATTTTTTTTTAACACATTTTATTAATTTTCAGTTTTCAACCCGTTAGTTACAACATTTTGCAGTCATGCACAGTAATACAGCACATTGAGGTTGCAGTGCAACATACTTGCATCATGATAGTAAAGATTTGTGTATCACATGAATGCAACTATCCCATCCCACCCCAACTTCGTCCGGCACCATCCACTTACAGCTTATTTGACATGGTGTTCCGCTAGCTTCTCCCGGTTGCACTCACATATTCAAGATATATAAATGTTCGAGGCATATGAGCTGCAGATTACACACTGTGCATAGATGGCCACATAGTGTTGGGCCCGGATGTTTGCAGTTTGTTGTCCTAAAAAATTCTTTGGAAGTCACGAGATAGGTGACTCCTCCTTTGGACCACATTGCGCATGGGCATTGGCTCCATCCTCAGATTGTTTTTTTCCGCCATCGGGCTCGGATGTGTTTCCTGCGCTCCGGTTTGGAACCGAAATCCTTCGGCGCGCAATCCTCACCCAGTTCGACGATACTGTTTCGATCGCACTCCCCATCGACGCGATTCTTCACCACTGAGAAGTCTTCGATTCTGGTCAGGGACGAAGGCCTTCGGGCCTACCTAGGCCTCCTCTTCTGGCTCATGGAAAGGACGCCATTCAAGAAGTGTCCTCAATGTGGGTCGAAGTTTCCCCACACCGATCTATACGAGGTGTGCAACCTTTGCCTCTCACCGGAGCACGAGGCCAAAGACTGTTCCGCTTGTGCCTCTTTCCGCTCCAAGAAGAGCAATCGGGACCAACGAGCTCGAAGAACAATGGCTCGCTCATCAGCTTCGATCCCCAAAGACATCTTTGGAAAGGGTGTCGACGTGCCAGAACACCAGCACGCCGAAGAAAGTGCCAGCTCCTCTGATGCCGAAGACTCAGACGTCGAGGACATCACTCCAGCTCAACGGGTTTAAGTAAGACCGTCTATCCCAACCCTTCCTCGACACCCTCAAAAAAGGCTTCCGTCACACCCTCTCCTTCGGGCCCGGGGGCACACCGAGAGACTGCTTCCCACGCCCGCCTTCAGGCCCGGCAAAGAAGCCTACTAAGCCTTTAGGCGGCTCGTGCTCGAGTCAGCCTATTCCCGGTGCTGATCCTATACCGACACCAAAGAAGAAGCCATCTTCCTGAACCACGCCGACCGCTGCTCCGACACCTAAGCACACGGCGCCGAAGACTGGCAGTGGCATATCAATGCCGAAACCGCACTCAGAGCTGAGTAAAAAACGCCCAAAGGCCCCGATTCACACGCTTCGGAGCCGAAGAAACACCCGGAACCGAAAAAACATGTTCCGATAAAAGACATTTCAAAAGGTCATATCTCTAAAGTAAAAGACCCTAGACCAGCTACAGACTCGGTGCCAAAAAAACGTCCGGAACCAAAAACTTCAACGCCGAAGGATCTGCCCTATACTGAAGAACTTTTTACACCAGATCCTAATAAAAAAACTCTTGTAAAGGATCCTAAGACTGGCCAACTAGACCTCTAGAAGCGCCGGCACCTCCTCTTCCTCCAAAGAAGAGACATTGCAACCTCTCCATTAAGGGTCCCTTCTCCACCACCTCCCCATACTGTTCCTCCTCCTACACCTCCTCCACCACATCATTCGCCTACACCATCCACTAATCCAGATGATGCGGATACAGACACTGATGACACAGGTGGGGGTGCACATGACCCAGCAGGGACCAATAGTTCCCCTCAGCCACCTAATCCTTGGGATGATTATAACTCCTCTGATGTGCCTTACGTCCCACAAGACGATGTATATCCTTCCAGACCTTCCCCTCCAGAGGACACTATAGGTTTTAACCTACTATTCTAGAGAATTGCCCAGTACCATGGGGTTGACTTGCACACTGATAGTGTGGAGGATGATTTCCTATTAGACACTTTTGATAACACACAAAGGTCTACTGTCATTTTGCCGATGCCTAAAGGTGTCATCAAGCACGCAAAAGAGGTTTTTAAAGATCCTGTCAGGGCTTGGGTCCTCAATCCTCGCATTGAGAAAAAATATAAAGCTGCCCCTACAGACCCAGTTTACATTAAAGGTCCAGCACCACTAGATTCTTTAGTGGTGTCTAATGCACGTAAACATGCTAATTCACAAACATCAGATGAGGCCTCACCACCAGATAAAGAATCTAAGCTCCTTGACGCCTCCGGTAAACGAACAGCGTCACAGGCAGCTAACATTTGGCGCATTGCCAATACCCAAGCGTTGTTGGCAAGATATGACAGAGCACATTATGATGAACTGGAGTCCATAATGCAGCATCTACCAGACAAATATAACAATAGGGCCAATTAACGCATACAAGACGGTAAAAATATTACTAATACTTCCATTCGTTGTGCCCTAGATGCTGCAGATACTGCCTCAAGGGCAGTCAATACCAGTACTCTTTTGCGGAGACATGCCTGGCTACGTATTTCAGGTTTTAAACCTGAGGTACTAAATTCCATCCTTAATCAACCATTTGATGAGACACATTTATTTGGCCCTAACGTCGATGTGTCTTTTAGAAAAAATGAAAAAAGACACCGACTTAGAAAAATCTATGGGAGCCTTGCAGCTGCAAGCTCCCAGACGTTCTTTTCGTCGCTCATCATATGGAGGCAACACAAGAGGCTACTCCTCCGAAAGCCCATCCACTTCCTACAAAACTCCAAGCCAATCCACATACACTAAGGGCTACCAGAGAGGGGGTTACAGGGGTAACAACAAAGGCAGAGGCAAAACCAACAACTCCCGCTCTGCCTCCACCCCTACCCAATGACTTTCCTCCCCTTCCCCCCCGACATTCCACTCCTGTGTAGGGAAGACTGCAACAATTCCTTCCTGACTGGATCAACATCAGACAGGAGGGTGCGACAAATTATTCAGTCAGGTTACTGTCTAGAACTAACATCTACTCTCCCAAACATACCACCAAAACAGCGTCCAATGTCACAAGAACATCTATCACTGTTAAAGCAAGAAGTAATATCTCTGCTAGAAAAAAGTGCAATAGAACCAGTTCCTCTGCACCAACAAAACAAAGGGGTTTACTCCCTATATTTTCTTATCCCAAAGAAGGATGGCTCTCTGAGGCCTATTTTGGACCTCAGACCGCTAAACATATACATACAGTCAGACCATTTTCACATGGTCACTCTCCAACAAGTCCTTCCTCTCCTGTTATAAAAAGACCTCCTTGCTACTCTAGATCTCAAGGTGCATACTTCCACATTCCCATTCACAAGGCTCACAGGAAGTATCTCAGATTTGTAATAGACAGGCAGCACAATCAATTCAAAGTACTCCCATTCGGAGTCACAACAGCACCAAGAGTATTCACCAAGTGCCTAGCAGTAGTGGCAGCACATTTACGAAGACAGCACATCCATATCTTCCCGTACCTCGACGACTGGCTCATAAAGGCCAGCTCATTCAACCAGTGTGTGGAACACACTCATGCCACGATCCAACTGCTCCACAACTTGGGGTTCACAATAAACCACACCAAGTCTCATCGGCAACCATCCAAAGTACAACAGTACCTCGGCGCTACAATAAACACCTCAACAGCGCTAGCTTATCCCACTCCTGTAAGGATAGCCAGCATGCAAACCTTTCTCACAAAGTTTCAGCCACAACACTCCCTTCCAGCACGAGTGTTCATGCAACTCATAAGGTTGATGGCCTCTTGCATTTTCATAGTGCCCCATGCAAGACTTAAAATGCGTCCTCTACAAAAGTGCCTATCATATCAATGGGACCAGGCTCAAGGTCAATTAACAGACCTAGTGTTGGTAGACGGTCGGACTCATCGCTCTCTGCAGTGGTGGAACACCAAAAACCTTTCCAAAGGGCGACCGTTTTTAGAGCCAGTTCCCCAAATGGTCTTGACGACAGCGGACGCATAGCTCTCCGGCTGGGGAGCCCACCTACTGAAACACACCATGCAAGGCAGGTGGACACCACAACAAAAGTTACTCAATATCAATCACCTCGAGTTACTAGCTATATTCCTAGCACTGAAAGCTTTCCAAAAACAGCCAAGTATTACATTCAGAAACAGGGCGGAACACACTCCCCGCAACTTTCTCGACTAGCTCAGGACATATGGCAGTGGGCTATACCTCAAAACATATTCCTTGTAGCCCAACATGTTCCAGGATATACAAAACACCATAGCAGATCTGTTAAGTCGTCAGACACAACAGACTCACGAGTGGGAACTTCATACGCAAGTTCTTCAACTATTCTTTCAGATGTGGGGACAACCTCACATAGACCTCTTTGCCACTCACGAAAAAGCCAAATGCCCAAGCTTCGCCACCAGATATCCGCACCCACTGTTCAAAGGCAATGCGATATGGATGAACTGGTCAAACAGATTTGCGTACGCTTTTCCACCTCTACCACTCATGCCACTAGTAGTACGCAAACTACAGCAGCATTCTCTGACCCTCATCCTAGTTGCTCCAACGTGGGCCAGACAGCCGTGGTACACAACACTGCTACAACTGTATGTGGTACCGCGCCAAAAATTTTACCTGTCGCCACACCTTTTAACACAGAACCATGGAGAGATCAGGCACCCGGACCCAGCTCAGCTCAACCTAGCGATTTGGCTCCTGAGGTCTTAGAATTTGGATATCTGAACCTTCCTCCAGACTGCATGAATGTCATAAAAGAAGCTAGACGCCCAACCACTAGAGCATGTTATGCAGCCAAGTGGAAACACTTTGTAATATATTGCCGCAACAATAATATTAATCCATTAGATTAGTCTATTCAAAACATCATAGTATACTTACTGCACCTCCAAAGATGTAACTTAGCCTACACATCTATTAGACTGCATCTTGCTGCAATAGCAGCATATCTGCAAAACAGACAGCATCTATCTCAGTTCAGAGTGCCTGCTATTATAGCGTTTATGGAAGGTCTTAAGAGAATAATTCCTCTCAGAGTGCCACCTTCACCTGTGTGGAATTTAAACATTGTTCTCTCACGGCTAATGGGACCTCCCTTCGAACCATTACATAAATGTGAACTACAATTTTTAACATGGAAGGTTGCGTTCCTAGTAGCTATTACTTCTCTGCGAAGAGTTAGTGAACTTTTTTATTTCTCAACACACATCGGGATTACAACCACTGACCTCATTTTCCATACAAAGCGACGAGCCCAATGGAGGAAAGCATTCCTCTCCTCACTCTCGATCTCTTCTTCGAGGAAAACCGCACACTGTATTAGTTTATGTATTTCGCCCTTCCAGCTCTTCCATGCGGCGGCAACCATCACCATTTATAATAACGGTATTTTCCTCATCCAAGCAACAGACCCCAATCTTAATCTCCTGGACAACATCTTCCGTACCATCAAAAACCTAGTGTCCAAACCCCATGTGGTTACCCTCTCTCCATCCATCACCATCACACAGGAAGTCACTTCACCCAACCAGTCTGACAACTTGGACCCCCAACCTCCCCGCCCCCTTCCGACATTGGAGTCCTATGCGATCTCTACCCAATTTTCTCACACAGCTAACATACCACATTTCACTGCACCAAAACCAAACAACACGTTTGACTTCCTGCTACCACCCTGTCCTCTTCCGACATCGTTCACCGATGCTGACACCCATCTTACCCCTACCCCCAAAACACTACACCCTATCTCACCAAATCCACCCAGAACCCCGATCCTCTCCGCTTCTCGTCCTCCCTGTCCACCTCTGGCGTCTGACTCTTGCATTTTACACACCCAGACGACCCCCCTAACCTCACACCTAACAACACCTCAACAGTCCCACACATTCGACCTCTCAACTAGACCGATACAGTATATGTCCCATCAACCGATACTGAACCCCTACATTACACGACTATAGCTCCCCTACACCCTAACTCCAACACCTCTCTTGTCTCTGCATCCTTGCTCTATATTGCTAGTCCTTCCAAGTACTCACCCTGTCTCAGCCACGCCATGCGAGGCCATGCTTTTCCACATGTCTCGACAACACAGGAACTTAATGATCACGCATTACTTTCCGAGCACCCCCTGCTCTCATCTACCATTACCACTCCCACATTACAACAAGCCACCCCCTCTACTCAGCCACCTACTTCCTCCAACATCTCGCCAGTCTCTGCATCACTACCCGATAATGTTACTCCTCACACGTATTCTTCCCACAACATCCACTCCCTCCGTAGTCTTAGATTGGCACATGTCTCGACTTCACACTACTGCTATGATAATGCACTACCTGACGAGCACCCCCTGCCCCCCACTGCCCCTACCCACCCACATTACAACCATCCACCCCCTCAACTCAGACATCTACATCCCCCACTCATCCACCCTCTCACACAACACTACCTCCAACATTATCCTTACCCGCACCTCTGCAGCCACCCACATGCAGAACACAGCCTCCTACCCCGGTCATAACTGAACCCGACCTTAGATCTGAGGAAATAATGCTGGCTTTAGTCCACATTAAAAAGGAGCTCCAATCTGTCAAGGATCTGATATCTAGTCAACCTTAGCGTAACTTCTCAAGAGCCTTTAACCCGAACTACCGATTACACCACATAACTCGCACCCCTAAACTCATTCCACCCAATTGGAATTCAGTTCCCCTCCACAATACATTTTTTCGCCCTAAGGGAAGCATCAATCCGTTCTCTGAGAGCGATCTGCTATCTCTACTACACTTCTACGAACCCTCTCTCACTAATTGCATTACTTCTATTCAGTTGACCATACCTACTATCCACCCCAACCCACTCAGAGTTGCCAGACATAACATTAGAGGGGTCGTCGATAGCAACCTTAGAAGCGTCCCTCTCACCCAAGACCCCTCCTACTCCCTCCTTTCTCCCAGTCTTAAATGCACACTCCTAAACTGTAGATCCGCTTCCAGACATGCTGTGGATATAGCTGAGCTCATCATCTCTCAGGAACTAGACCTGCTAGTGTTAACCGCATGCGTGCGGCATGATTTCCCCCCGTACGCTGGATTTTGTGAAAGCGCACTTTACATGACGAGCTGGGCTCGTCATGAGCGTGCGAGGAGGCTACCTCATGACGAGCCCAGCTCGTCATGAGCGTCGAAGGGGTTAACCGAAACCTGGCTAATTCCTCCACCCCACTGATGGACATTCTAGTTCCCCCGAACTACGACATCATCAGATTAGACCGAATCGATAAGATAGGTGGAGTATAGCCTGTATTCATCGTAGGGACATCACTGTAAATAGATCCACATCCCCGGTCTTCCCGTCCTGAGAATACTTCTGCCTAGACCTTAGCAGCAACGGCAAACCAGCTTGTTCACTGCTCATCATCTATCATCCACCAGGTGACAACCTCATATTTTCGGAACACCTCATGGATATGATTTCAATTAACAACGGTAGGCATAATAACCAAATATTCCTTGGCGATTTCAATCTCCACTGGAATGACAACAACAACGCAGTTGTCAACTGCCTCAAAAGCTTCCTGGATGTTCTAGCCCTTACCCAAACCTGCAATGGCCCTACACATAAGAAAGGTTCAACCCTGGATCTCATAATCTCCAAAACTGACGTCATTCAGCTGGAATTGATACAACCCTGCGACTGGTGTGATCACCATATCATCACCTTTTTTATCAAGGAAACAGTAAAACTTAACTCAGTTCAGGCCACAAAACCAAAGATCTGGAAAAGAGACTTGAAACAACTCAACATAAACACACTACCTTTCTCAAGCTACAACCTTCTATTGCCATCTGCTGGCACCGCAGACTTGCATGATCTCCCCAACCACTACCTCAACACTGTGACCGCAATAATCTTTGAGGTAGTCCCTCTTCAACTAAAGAGTCTCCACTAAAGACTCAAAACCTTGGTACAATAGCCTACTCAATGAAGACAGACGCTCTCTCAGAGTTGCTGAACGTAACTGGAGATCAGTCCTGTCGACTATTCACCTCAAGTTAAAAAGAGAAATGCCTATTACAAGAAGATCAAGCGCACCAAAGCAGATTTCTTCAGACACTAACTGGACCAAGCTAGAAATCGCCCCAAAAAACTCTTTGAGCTAATCAAAACTCAATCTAAGGACGCACCTCAACGGTTACAAGACGCCGCCCAATTGTGAACAATTCTCTGCCTTTTTTACTCCGAAGACCCATAACATCGAGAAGGATCTCTTAAAGGGCCAATTACTATATTCTTTGCCACATTCACAAACCTCCCCGTCACCACCTACTACGCCACACCAAATCCCCTCAAAATGTGACCTTAAGAACGATGCTGCCTGGTCATCCTTTGACACCTACTCGGAAGAGGCTCTGGGTAAGATTCTCAATGCTGTGAAACATTCCAACCACCTCATCGATCCGCTCCCCTCTGTGCTGTTAAAGACCTAACCCCATGGCTGCTTCCGCTATGGACCAAAATCATCAATAGTTCACTGCAACAAGGCTGCATTCCGGATACCCTCAAAGTCTGACAGGTCTCACCCATCCTAAAGAAACCAACAGCTGACCCCACGGATCTTAACAACTATCGCCCTATATCCAATATCCCTACCCTGGCCAAACTGCTTGAAAAATGTGTGCACCACCAACTAACTAAACATATCGTTCACTTTGACCTCCTTAACAACTAACAATCAGGCTTCAGAGCAGGGCACAGCACGGAATCAGCCATGACTAACATTATTGATGATGCGCTTCAAATCCTGGACCAGAACGGATCATGTCTACTCATCCTGCTGGACCTATCTTCAGCTTTTGATACAGTCAAACACAAGAGTCTGCTTGATCTTCTCAGACTTAGAATGGGTCTATCAGGGTCAGTGCTAAACTGGTTTACCTCCTTTCTACATAACCGCACACAACAATTCAAGATCAACAGCACTCTTTCCAACCCAGTACCAGTAAGGCTGGGCGTCCTGCAAGGGTCCGCACTATCACCGACACTGTTTAACCTGTTCATGGAGCCACTCACCGAAATTTTACAGCCGGCTAACGTGCAATATCATATGTACGCTGATGATACAGAACTTTATCTAAAGATTAATACTTTCGAAGACATTAAGCAGCTTAACTCCACATTCATGAACTCCCAAATATGGTTGGCAGAAAATCATCTCAAACAGAACGCTCTAAAGACCGAATTCCTCCTTATAGCCCCCCCCCCCCGCTAAAATCCCAGTGATGCAAGACTTATTCCAACATCTATCTGCACTCAACATTCAACCAACTATTGTAGACTCAGCAAAATTCTTGGGAATAATTCTGGAAGCAGTCTCACTATGCAGAAACACATTAGCAACGCTACAAAGGGAGCAAACTTCCAGATAAACACTCAAAGGAAGCTGAAGCCATTCTTGCCAGTCAACGACTTCAAACAGGCTGTACAAGCGCTAGTTATCCCTCGTGTGGATTGTTAGTGTCTCTTTATGTGGCCTTCCAAAAGTGACTACAGTCCCCTTAGAGCCTCAATAAAAGCTGCAGCAAGACTCATCACTGGCTCGAAAAGAAGTTCCCGCATCTCCCCATACCTAATATCCTTATACAGCGCCAAGGCACCTGAGGGTATTCGTTGCGCTGTATAAATTCTATTAACATTAACATTGAACTTGCTCCCGTTTGAAGCAAGAATTCATCTAAAAATAGCTTGCATGACACATTAGGCCTTACACCACAAGGCACCCATTTACCTCGCACAGAAATTGACAATCTCTGGTGGCTCAAGGTCCTCTAGGGGTGCAGATAACCTACTACTGAAACTTCAAAGATTCAATATAAAGAAAACATATAAACGTTCCTTCTCTGGGATGGCGCCTAGGATTTGGAATACTCTTCCCCCTGAAACCAGGCTGAATTCTTCTACCGTATCTTTCAAAAAGGAAGTAAAAGCAATTCTCATGGCAAAATTTACTTGACCTCTCTACCCTGCCCTGAACCTTTTTCAATCGAGACGCGCCTGTTATGTTCTTTGACGACTTTTCTGTGTTTTTGGCCTGTGATCCCATGCTTCTGTACTTTACGACTTTTTCGTGTATATTCGTATATTTATCCCATGCTTGTTCTTTCCCCCATATTACTGCATTTATAATGTCATGCTATTCATTATGTATAATCAGCCTTGATCATTGTAAAGCGCTCTGATATCCGCAAGGATCTTGTTTGCGCTCTATAAAACCTTCAAAATAAATAAATACAACCATTAACCATTCAAGAACCCTTTTTGCAAATGCATCATAATAAGGTTGTTCTACGTACTAATCCAAAATTCCTGCCCATAGTTATTTCTCCCTTCCACCTCAATCAATCTGTGGAACTGCCCGTTTTCTTTTCGCAACCACAGACAGTAGCAGAAAGAGCTCTTCACACCTTAGATGTCAAATGAGCATTGCTCTACTACATCGAGAGAACACAACCCTTTCGTAAGACAAAACAACTTTTTGTGTCTTTCTCACCACCACACAAGAGTAATCTCATTTCAAAATCTGGGATAGCTAGATGGATTGTCAAATACATACAGGTTTGTTACCACAAAGCTAAACGTACGTTATCTGTTTCTCCTAAAGCCCATTCTACAAGAAAAATAGGGGCTTCAATGGCATTTCTAGGGAACATTCCCCTAGATGACATCTGCAGAGCAGCTACATGGTCTACATCGCACACATTCACAAAACACTATTGTGTAGATTAGCAAATCAAACAACAAGCTAATGTGGGCCAGGCTGTTCTCAAAACATTTTTTCAAACTACTGCAACAGATAGGGGTGGTCGCCGCTAAGAGTGGGTACTGCTATACAATCTATGCACAGTGTGTGATTTGCAGCTCACATGCCTCGAACGGAAAATGCTACTTACCAGTATGCATCTTTTCTTGGCATGTAGAGCTGCAGAGTTACACACGCCCACCCGCCTCCCCAGCTACCCTTGTCTTTTCCAGTATTATCTTAATTAGATACTGATTACATGGGCATCCTTCCTGTTCTTGCAATGCTCCATCATTTCCCTAATTGCGAAAAACAATCTGAGGATGGAGTTAATGCCCATGCGCAATGTGGTCCAAAGGAGGAGTCACCTATTTCGTGACTTCCAAAGAACTTTTCAGGACAACAACAAACTGCAAACATCCGGGCCCAACACTAGGAGGCGATCTATGCACAGTGTGTAACTCTGCAGCTCTACATGCCAAGAACAGATGCATACTGGTAAGTAGCATTTTCCATACTGTACAGTGCAAGGTCCACATGGAATATAAATCAATGTTCGCGTGAACTGGAAGAGGGGCTGGGTAGCAAAACTGCCATAAGTTCCGGGTGACAAGGGGCGGAGTCAAGGCCTTGAATGCTTCCAGAATACTGCCCAAGTCTAGAGAGATGATCTTTTTGCGCAGTCCCCAGGCTTCCTCCCAGCGGATAGCAGCACTCCCCATCTCACCACTTGTCCATGCCAGCCATAAATCTGCGAAGGTGTGGCCAATTACCACCTCATCCTGATGGAGTGTATAGCCAGGAGTAAGATTAAGTCTATAAAGCGAAGTTGTACTTTCTGCGTCTTGGTGCGTCGTATCAATACTAAGAGGCAAACTGCGGTAGTGCCCGGGACTGGAATCCCGACCGCGGATTCGAGTAAAGTAAGTACTTCCGACCAATAAGGTGCGTGCACAGAGCACTGCCACAACATATGTAACCCGTCAGCGTCCTCTAATTTACATCTGGCGCAGCAGTGTTGTGTGGCTGGGAAAATTCGGTGCAACGTGTGTGTGGTAAGATACGCCCTATGTAGGACCATATATTGAATGAAATTGAATTTGGTGTTGCATGGGATTTTCCTAGGGTATGCCAGAGTCCTGTTGCAGGCCTCATGCGTCAAGTCCGTGCCCAGATCCTTGGACCATTTATTGCGCAAGTCCGTCAGTTGGATTCTAGTGTAGGTAGTAATGCCTTTGTAGAGCCACTTGGTGAGATGAGGCCTTCTCCCATTAGGTAAGTCATGAAGACCTTTTCGTGCCTAGGGGGTTCCTCTGTGGGGGGCCCAATGTTTCTTTACATATTGCAAAGCTACAGCGTGTGTTAGATATAACGCATCAGTGGCTCCCTGTCGTTTGACAAAGTTACCATGATCCATAAGTGTACCTTCATCAAATAGAGCACCCACTCTGGCCTCACCACCCTCTGCCCAAGGAAGCAGTCGTCTTTTGGTGAAGAGGCCAGTGAGGTTGGGGATGCCAATAAGTGGTGGTGTGTCAGAATAAGGAAGGCAGCTACGCTTGTAGTGTATGGATTTTCTCCAATACATGAGCGCCGTGCGCAGGGGCGTCGGTTGGGATCTTAGCCAGCGGTAGGAAGAGGGTATGTAGCAGCCCTCGGCCTATGTCAACGGATGTATAATCAATATCTGATAGAGACTACTAGCAGCAGATTCCTTAACGAAGAATTAGCCCGGGGCATGAGCCTGGATCCGGAAACTTTTGCCCAGCATCCCTGCGTGCCGGGAGGACAGCATAACCCGACTCCGCCCAGGCGTCTGCGTACGTGACGTCACCGAGGTCACATACGTCCCGCCCCGGCGCGCCTAGATCAGTTTTTTGTTTTTCCACGTGCATGGCGGATCCTGTTCGTGCTCCGGGCCTGTTTAGGCCTTTCCCTTTCTCTTTGTGCGTGTTGTGGGAACTGTGTGCGGATGCCTTCGAGCTTTAAAACTTGCTCATCTTGTGTACGTCTGATGTCGGCGACAGACCCTCACCTCATTTGTATGTTGTGTTGGGGGAGGATCACAGCTCCACTGATTGCGAGGCGTGTCAGCAGCTGAAGCCCAAGTCTCGGCGGGAGCTCCGAATGAAACTTCTCTCGGCTTCGTCACCTCGATCAGCTTCGGAAGGTTGCGCAGTGCGGGACCCTCTGCGGATTCGCCGGCGGCTCCGGCCCCGGCGCCCACTGGTTTTGATCCAGGCTTGGAGGGTGTGGTGCCGTTGGGGTGCGGCCCTTCGGGGTTCCCTCCTTCGGACCACGGCACCTCCGCTTCGCCGCAAACTCCGGCGGGAGTCCCTGTGGTGTCGCGGGAGGTAGGCGGGGCTCGGGTCGCATCCCGAGTCCCTCTCTGCCCTTTGGACAGACTGAGATCTTGTCTGAGGCTGCTAAAGCGCCGTCTTTGCCTAAAGTTCACAAGAACTTGGAAAAACCCCCCGGACGCCCGATAGTTTCTGGCTGCGGGTCTCTCTTGGAACCTTTATGCCAATACGTGGATTTTTTCCTTAAGCCTATTGCTTTACAAACTAAGGCTTATTTACGAGACACAACCCAAGTCATCAATCTGATAGACGGTCGACCTTTTAATCCAGAGAGTTCCCTTCTGGTCACATGCGATATTGTATCGCTCTATACGAGCATACCCCAACAAGAAGCATTGGACATAATAAGAACGGTATTGGATACTCGACCCACTCCGGCCCAGGTTCCTACTGAGTTCATTATTGAACTATTGGAAATTGCAATGATGCAAAATTTTTTCATTTTCGAAGATCGGTTCTACTTGCAGACTAGGGGCGTAGCGATGGGGGCCACCTTCGCTCCCAATCTGGCTATAATCTTCATGGATTATTTCGAACATCAGCATATTTTTCCAGCTACTAACCCCTTTAAGGCCCATCTGCCACTCTGGGTCAGATATATAGACGACGTCCTTTGCATCTGGGACGGAGATGTCGTCCAACTCCAATTGTTTCATGATTGGCTCAACACCCGCAATGCGGCAATCCAGTTCACGATGGAATCCAGCAAAAAAGCTATACCTTTCCTAGACATCTCAATCTGTGTAGACTCAGACCATCTGTATACCACTCTGTTCAGGAAGCCCACTGAACGAAACTCACTTCTACAATACCAGAGTCACCATCCTAGAGGTCTTAAGGACAACTTGCCAGTTGGCCAATTTTTTAGGATTAGGAGAAACTGTTCCACCAGAGCAGATTATTTCTCAGAGTCGGAGGTCCTGAGTGACCGTCTGATATCACGAGGTTATCCCACCAGGCTGGTTAAAAGAGCCAGGAAACGGGCTTGGTATAACCCTCGTGATTCTCTACTCAATCCAAATGATGTTCCACGGGCCACAACTGATCGTGTGATCTGTGTCACGACTTTTTCCACTCGCAGCAATGAGATTAAGAAGATCATTAATCTTAACTGGCCATTAGTGGCCGATGTCATTAACCAAACAGAGTTGCCTCTTCATTCTTTTAAGAGAGCAAAAAATATTAGGGACATGGTTGTCCACTCTTTTCTTGAAGGTGAGAACCAACCTACTCTAACCTCTCTCTGGAATTTGCCCCCAGTAATTGGCCACTACAGATGTGGCGGGTGTACGGCATGCGATACCACAATTCAGATCAAAACATTTGATCATCATGGGAGAACGTACACCCTCCGACACTATACCAATTGCAATTCCATGGGAGTGATATACGTCATCCGTTGCCCATGTGGCCAACTGTATGTAGGTCAAACTCAACAGAAAATTAAGGCCAGAATCTCATCTCATTGCAGCAGATTAAGATGCAAAGTGGCAGGCGCCCCCCTGGTTGACCATTGGCAGACAGCTGGCCATTTGGTCACAGACTTGCGGTGGTTCGCCGTTGAAAAAGTGACTTTGGGTAGACGTGGAGGCAACCTCCGGGCTATCCTTAACACACGGGAGTCCAAATGGATGTCCCTTCTGGACTCCATAAAACATGGACTGAATGAACAGGACAGCAGTCTATCACAATTGGCAGCGTTAGGTTGATAGATCTAACAAGGCTCTCTTTGATACATTAGGACAAATGTGACCTTTTAGTTAATTCTGGTAACCTGTGGAGTAGGGGCTAAACGGGTCTTCATCCTCCTGTGTGAGAGATGCACCCACTGATTTCCTTTCTCTTTTTAACCACTGTGCAGTTGTTCCATTTGTAATTTGGGAATCTGTAATTATGCCTCCGCAATTTCTATGGATTGTAATTATAATCATCAATGTCTTTTCACAGACCTTCTATTACGTTTAGTCATAGATCGATGTAATAAGGGGTTTACTTCCTCTTGTATGAGAGAAGCACCACTTGCGTCATATTGATAATTATGTTGTCTTCATACATTGGATTTGCACCCACCATGTTATTCGTAGCCGATTTATTTATTTGAACTGCTGGGCCACTGTGGGTTCGTTTGTACAGCTTAACTGTAATTACACCGCAAATTCATCTTTTTGCAAATTCCACCGCCAGTAACTAGCCCTTTTTGAGTATTTCTTTCATTTTGATGGAGCAGGCAGCAATAGGCCCCGCCCACAAACTCCGCTTTGTGGTTTGGCGGAGTTGCTGTCCGGACCCGTGCAGACACGGTGCAGCGCGGATCCTTGCAGCCTGTGAAACGTTCATTTCTGAAGTAAGCAAAACAACCGACGGGCGCCTTGCCGCACCCTTTCCAAATCGAGTTAGATTTACTCATCTCTTCCGCTTTTTAGGCAAAAGGTGAAAAAAACAGCCCTACGAAGGCAAGTCACCCTTTTGGCCACCGGCTCCCTTCATAGACGAACTCGCATTGCCACACCAAACATCCCTGTGAGTAAGAGTGCCTGAACGTTTTTGCACAGTCTGCTTGACGGCTTAAAATAAAATAAATATTGATCCTTGCTCTTCTCACTCTCCCACAGCAAGTTGCGCCCTCCAAAAGATACGGTGTATCGCCTTTATGTTTCTCCACACGACCTCGTACTTCTGAGGCTTTCAAGATAAGTCGGTCTCAGACCATTTCTCTCGTAAGTTAATAACACCCATTCCACCTTTTTTAACTTGCCTAATCTTTGCGGTCAATAATGTAACATATTTAGTAACGTTATTTCATTCACCCCCCTTTCTAGCTCGTCTGAGAGGCAATAATTTAATATATGTGTTAAACACGCCTGTCCTGGCGTAATATACCGCCAGAGCACCAAGGCAATTAACCATCTTGTATCAACATTTTAGCGGGAACAAGGGAGCTTGTTTCCCGCGTGTGGACAGTCCAATTACTTTAAAAAGGTAATGGAGTCTCTTGGTCTTAATCTATAGTACTGTGATGTTATGTCACTGTGCAGTTTTAACTGTAGTCTTTCTCCTCTGTAGTGGTGGTTCCCCACCGTTATTGCTTGACCGCGACTTCGTAGCGTGGCGCAAATCCAGAGTACAGAGCCTTTCCTGGCCGTACCCCATGGTAATTTTTGTATATATGTGTATAATTAATTAATAGGTTTAGACCCGTGGATTATCTCCTGTCTTGACCATGTACTAAAGTCGTAATGTCTTTTCCCACAGTTGGCCCGCCCCAAGACACCCCCCCCCCCTCCTTCCCTGTGTGACGTCCTGATGAAGACCCCGTGAAAGGACTACATTCAGCCTGCTAATAGGGGTCGAAACGTCGACTGTTCTATTTTGATATACCGGACATTGTCCTTACTAATCTGATTTATCAGACATACCGGATATATTTTGGACTATTTGTTAATTGGTTGTAATTGGTCATAGCTAGGCCTTTATATTGTTTATTTTTTGTATTGTGTCACGCAACCTTGTAATAATTAGGTCATTTTTACTGTGTCTATTATCTTTACCACCTTCCTCCCTAGTATTTCCTTCTTTTCCTCCCCTTTTTTTCCCCCACCTTGGGGTTTTGACAATATTGAATTTTGTATTATTATTGAATTTGTGTTCTGCTTTTTTGGTAATAAAACTTTATTACCATTTGAAATGTCATTGTTTATTGCTTAAATATTGAGTTGTTGTGTTTTAGTGTGGTCTTACGGCACACACTCTTTTCACGGGGACACTCCCCTCTATATGTATCATATTGCACCCAGGTCCCCGTGACTATATGGGTTAAACCCCTTTTTGTGTAACACAACGCTAAAGCGCCGTCAGCTGCGGGCCCTGGCGGCTCCACAGGGGTCGGCAGACCCCATTCGTCCCATCATGGATCGAGGCTGGCGGGGGACCCTGCGTCCCTCCCTGGGCCCCTCTCGTCCCTCTGCGCATGCGGCTGCCTCGTCAGGGGTCGAGTCAAAGATCAAGTCGGCCTTGGCACCGCTAGGAGCGGCGGGCCCCTCTGCGCAGGTGGCTGCCTCGTCGGGGGTTGAGTGAAAGGTCGAGTCGGCCTTGGTGCCGCTAGGAGCAGCGGGCCCCTCTCGCCCAGTCATGGGTCGAGGCTGGCTGGGGACTCCTTGTTATTCCCCGGGTCCCTGTCATTCCTCCACGCAGGCGGCTACCTCGTCAGAGGTCGAGTCGGTGCTGGTCTGGCGCCGTCGTTTAGCCTTGTCCAGCTCAGCCCCGGTCTCCTGCGTTGTGTGGTGTGAAGGAGGCCTGTCCGACGTTTTCTTTGGCGCTGGACGACGATGACGTCCTGCCTCAGGTGGTGGACTCTACGCCACCGGCCCGGCGTCGGGTCGTGGACTCGACTTCGGACGCCCCCTCTTCCCCGGAGGTTGGGTGCCTGCTGGTGTCATCCTCGCCAAGGACGGGCCGCTGCGTCGTGACTTTTTCCCCGACATCATCGAGGGCGGCTCCTCGCCGTCACCGCGGCCGCGGTTTTCGCCAGAGGAGCCACAAGTTCCCTGTAAGAAGGTGGATACCTGACTATGGTTACCCCAGATTTTTTGCCTTGTGTTTAGATAGTTTTCAACTTGGTTGGCCTGGGATCCTGCTAATCAGGGTCCCAGGCTATCTGCTCTCTCTGTAAAATGGACTCCATGTACCTTAGGTAAATCTCCAATTGAGAATTGGGTCACCTTGTGAGCCCATGTACAGTGTACTATCGGTACCCAGGGCATAGGTGCATCCAAGGCCTACCAGGGGCTGCAGCATGTATTATGCCACCCCTGGCTGGCCACCTAAATTGACACAACTGGCTGATCACTCAGCTGGGGCAAGGTCGTGTACTCACCCCTTGCTTAGGTATAGTATCCCTATACCTACCCTATATATAGACACATAGTAACCTATAAGTCACTCCTATGGCAGGCCTTAACAATCCTGGAGGCAGAGTGCTTGGTTATGTGTGAGATGGTGCTCTAGCATGAGCTGAGCCTGTCTGCAGCTTTCGGAACCATGTCCTTATAGCTGTTCTATGATACTGCCATACCATATACTCTTAAGTGCATTATAATCCTCGCGATTGAATGCTAACTTTGGTTTGACTTTATCTAAACATGTCGTGTAAGGTGTCATATGCTTTGGAATACTACCCCCTCGCCAATTCTGGCGACAGGGGTAGCATTCCACCCTTCTAGAGGGAGAAGACATGCTGTTGCTGACTATTCCGGTTAAAGTTAACCAGAGCCCCAGCATCACAAAATGGATGCTGCTGCCACAGACACAAGTCTGACCTCCTGCTGCTGGGAGTCCTTCCAGTCAGGGAGGCTTGGACAATAGGTTTCCTGCCTGGAGAGGTGCGAGCACCACCCCAGACAGGACTTTGTGTATTGGGACAGGGAGGGCTGAATAGATTGAGACATGCCTGGGGCACACTAGGTGCTCCATGCATACCCCAGTTCAAACCGGTTGCTGGGGCACTCCAGCCCCAGCTCTGGCGCGAAACTGCACAAAGGAAAGGGGGTGTAACCACCCACCTTCCTGGTCCCACCCATAGGAGGGACCTAGTGAGTAAACCAGCCCCCTTTAGTTGTTTAAAGGTAGGAGTTGACCCAGGAGACTTAAGATTAATCCTGGAATCGAACTGAAGACGAAACTCTGGACCCTTCGACATTCAACGGAAGCTGAAGACTGAAGAATCTCCCTTGTGGCCAAGGAGTGACCACCCTGGGCAACCAGGCACCATCCAGCAACTCGACGGCTTGCTTTGTCCCCGTTCCCGCCGGAACCTGAGCACAGAGCCTGACAAGACCTAGACTCCCGGACTCCTCTGACCCCACTGCACGACTCCAGCACAGCTGAGCTCCGTGGAAGGCGTCGGAATTTGTGGAAGCAGGCAACTTGCAAAGTCTTCAACTTGCTAACAGCGCAGCTCCTGAGGCATCCTCGAAGCTGTGCCCTGGGGACTGAGACACCCCGACACCGAGCTCCACCTGCACCGAATGTAGGAAGGTGGATATCAGACTATGGTTACCCCCAACTTTTTGCCTAGTGTTTAGCTGGTTTTCGAACTAGTTGGCCTGGGGCCCTGCTATTCAGGACCCCAGACTAATTGCTCTCTCTGTAAAATGGACTCCATGTACCTTAGGTACATACCTAATTGGATGCTGGGTCACCTTATCAGCCCCTGTACAGTGTACCTTAGGTACCCAGGGCATAGGTGTACCCAGGGCCTACCAGGGGCTGCAGCATGTATTATGCCACCCCTGGCTGGCCATCCAAACTGACACAACTGGCTGCTAAGACAGCTGGGGCAAGGTGGTGTAATCACCCTTTGCTGTAGATATAGTATACCTATATCTAACCCCAAAATGGACACATATACTCCTATCAGTCACTCCTATGGCAGGCCTTATCAATCCTGAAGGCAGAGTGCTTGGAATTATGTGAGATGGTGCTCTAGCATGAGCTGAGCCTGTCTACAGCTTTCGGAACCAAGTCCTTTAGCTGTTTCCATGATAACGCTATACCATATACTCTTAAGTGCATTATAATCCTCGCGGTTATTGCTAACTTTGGTATAGCATTATCAAAACATGTCGAGTAAGGTGTCATACGAATTGGAATTGGAAAAACCTAGTAAGGTTTAGTTCTGATGGTTTGTCGCCACACTTTATGCTCTCTAATTTCCCCCGTTCCCGTTTTTAAATTGGTCCGGACTTCAAATTAAGGCCTTCAGAAAGGCCGTCAAAACTCATCTCTTCCAATAATTCTTTCACTTCTCTGCGCCTCTAACTCTCTGCTTTCTGTCTGCTCGCAGCGCCGGGACGCCCCTTGGCTGGGGCAGCCGTGCGCTATATAAATTACTATAACATAACATAACATAACATAACCCCCTCGCCAGTTCTAGCGACGGGGGTAGCATTCCACCCTTTTAGAGGGACACGACATGTATGTAACTGTGAACCCCGTTTAAAGTTAAGCAGAGCCTCAGCATCACAAAATGGATGCTGCCACCACAGATACAAGTCTGACCTCCTGCTGCTGGGAGTCCTTCCAGCGAGGGAGGCCTGGACAAAGGGTTTCCTGCCTTGGGAGGTGCTAGCACCACCCCAGACAGGATTTTGTGTATTAGGTAGGACAGGCCTGAAAGGAATGAGACATGCCTGGGGCACACAAGGTGTCCCTGTGCATACACCGGTTCAAACCAGTTGCTGGGGCACTTCAGCCCCAGCTCTGGCGCGAAACTGGACAAAGGATCTGGTCCCACCCATGGTAGGGACCTAGTCACTAGTGCAGCCCCCTTTAGCAGGATAAAGGTAGGAGCTGGTCCCATTCCAAGTTAGATTATCCTGAACAACTTTACAAGAAGAAACACTGGACTTCGACGTTCTGCTCCACAGAAGACTGAAGAATCTCCCTTGTGGGCAAGGAGTGCCCACCCTGCAACTGCAGGCACCATCAAGCGTCCTAGCAGTTCACTTTGTTGTCCTTCCTGCCGGATCCAGACTTCAGAGCCCGACGAGACCCGGACTCCCAGACCTCTCCGACCTCTACCCACATCTGCAGCACAGCTGAGACCCGTGGGTGCGACGAGACACGTGTGACCGGCCATCTTGAAAAAACTGCACTTCGCTTCCAGCACGACTTCAGAAGGCATCCTCGAGTAAGTGCTTTGGGGATTGAGAAGCCCCAGCCCCGAGCAGCTCCTGCACCAAAGACCAGCCCTCCAGCATCCATGAGATCTGCGTGGGGCCCTTTTGCTTGATTGCTGCTCGACGCGTTGTCTGGTCACTTGCCAGCTGGCTAGTGATCTCCTAGACGACGATCCACGAAATTTACACTGCTGGTCTGGTTGCTCCAGACTGGCCCTTGCTCCCTTCCAAAAGAGGAGCACCCGGACCCTCCTGGCCCACTCCAGACGCCGTTTCAACTCACCGCGTGGGTTGCCTTTGCCAAGGCCTGTTGACTCCAAATCCGGATCCGACACCGCCGACAGCGAGAGCCTGCGTGGGACAGCTCGTGCCTCCATCCTGGTCGTCGAAGACACCTCCTGGTCCTCGTGGCTGCAGAGACAAACGTCCACTCTTCACCTGATCGCGACGACAGCATCTGGTTCCCTCCTGGTTCCACACCGGTCACTGGCTAGTGACTTTGAACACTGTCCCCTCTGCTTTCAAGTCCTCTTCTTCCTCGATCCACCCGTGGATCGCACCGGACATCTTCCACCAGGTCGCCTGCAGCATCTTTCTTCAAGGCTCCATAGACGTCTTCGTGGAAAACCGACACACTTTGACACCTATGCACCCGCAGCCCGTGGGTGAGGTAACAAGAGCATTTCGGTGCTCAAGGGTAGATTGACTCTCCTAGTGTCCAGGTATCCTATTGTTTTAGTCGTAACTAGTAGGAACTGTCTTTTACTTACCTTTTCGTAATTTGTTCTGCCCATTGACTTTGTTCCGCATCTCGCGTGTGAGTTCACACTCTGCACACGCGTCCCGTGGGCCTCCCTTTACTTACCTAAGGTTAGGGTAGGGTAGTCCCAGCGAACCTACAGCCTCTGGGCATCTTCATTTCCTAAATCGTTCTACTTATACCATTTACTTAGTATATGGTTTGCCGTGCCCCTAGGGCACCATTGTAAATTGTGCGACTTATTGTGTTTATTCTTAAGAGATTGTTATGTGCATAGCCCTCTGATCTCATAAAGAGTTCAGAGGTGTTTGTTATTAATAAATATATCATTTATTTTCATAACAACCTGTGTGGTGTCCTTTCATCTGGTATTCAAGGGGTTATATGTGGTAAAACTGCTGGCTTCACATGCCAAAAGAGTTTAGCCTAAGACTGCTTTGTCCATGCTACCATTAGGATAGCTGGTCTATAAGGTTGACTTACAACCAATCACCATAAGGGTTGTTTGGACTGATACAAGGTGATCACTAGAACTAGTGAGCATCATATATCAGGCCAAGTTCTCACACTGAAGACCAGCCCTCCACACTCAACGAGATCTGCGTGGGGCCCTTCTGCTTGTGTTCTGCTCGACGCGTTGTCCGGTTGCTGGCCCGTTGGCTAGTAGCCCTCTGACGACGATCCTTGAGAAAATCCATCGCTGGTCTGGTTGCTCCAGACTGGCCTCGCTTCCCTGAAAAGGTGAAGTGCCTCAGACCCTCCTGGTCTGTACCAGAAGCCTTTTGTGTATCCTGCGGTTGCTGCCTTTGCTTAGGCTTGTTGGTCCGATCTTGAAGCCGACCGCTCCATCTGCGAGAACCTTCGTGGGACAGCTCCTCTCCAGCACCTGGTCGTCCTCGACGCTGCCTGGTCTGCGTGGCTGTAACGACAAGCTTCACATCTGCACCTGATTGCTCCTCGACGACATCTGGTTCCACCCGGTCACTGGCTAGTGACCTAGACTCTGTCCCCACTGCTTTCAGGTCTTCTTCAACTCCGTTCCACCCTTGGATCCGCCCGGACATCTTCCTCCTGGTCGCCTGCAGCATCTTCTTCCAAGGCTCCATAGGAAACGACAAGAAAACCCGACACACTTTGACACCTATGCACCCGCAGCCGTGGGTGAGGTAATGCGATTACTTCGGTGCTCCTGTAGGGATTGACTATCCTAGTGTCTAGTTTTGCTAGTTGAGTAATCCTAGTTAGACCGGAAGTGCCCTAAAACGTAATTACTTACCTTTTTACGTTCCTATTGACTTTCTATAGACTCTCGCGTGAGAGTACTGACTCTGCCCGCGCCGCCTGTGGGCCTCCTACTCCTAACCTAAGGGTCAGATAGTGTAGCCCCAGCGATCCTCTAGGCCCTAGGCCTTTCCCTTTCCAAAGTCGTGGTTCTTATACCACTTAATTAGTGTATGGTTTTACGCACCCCTTGGGCCTAACTGTAAATTGTGCTATTTAAAGTATTTCTGAGTATAACTTGTTATGTGCTTTTGCCTCTGACCTCATAAAGAGTTCAGAGGAGTGTGTTAGTAAATAAATACATATATTTTTTTTTATATATCCTGTGTGGTGTCCTTTCATTTGATATTCAAGGGATCACATATGGTAAAACAGCTGGCTTTACACGCCCTCAAGAGTCTTTTAGCCTAAGACTGTTCTGTCCACGCTACCTCTAGGATAGCTGGTCTATAAGGTTGACTTACAACCATCACCATAAGGGTTGTTTGGACTAGTGCAAGGTGTTCACTAGAATAGTGAACATCATATACCCGGCCAACTTCTCACATTCCCCACTCCTCGGTTCCTCTTTCTCCTTTCCGGACCTGGCCCTTGCCCACTCCGATTGGTTTCAGAGACGGCTGCCTTAGTTTTGCAGCCGTCGCCTACGGAGGGGCTCCTTTCCCCCCCGCGGGGCCCTAAGGAGGCGGGTGTGGCCTTTGCTCCCGCTGTATCCACGGCTGTGGGTATTTTGCACATCGGTGATCCGGCTGCAAATTTTCCAGCGGATCATCTTCTGGAAGTTCTCCACCAGGGCTCTGGTGGGAGGGAGCTGCTGCTTCCGTTTGAGAGTTCGCTCCACTCTTCCTTGACGGGGACTTAGGGGCGCCCCGCAACGAGGGATCCGGTGCCTCAACACCTTCTGCACCGACACCTTCCAGCACAGTGTGACTCAGTGTGTCTGTCTCTCCATTCCTCTTTTGAAGACTGCTTTTCCATCCCTAACGCAGCTGTTGTCTCCACCATCTTGGGAGGCCCGCTGGCTGGACTCTTGGGGGCGCAATATGTTCGCTTCAACCAGTGCTGACCCATAACACTTTGTGCATGTTGGCTAGGGCCTCCTCTTGCCTGTGGGACTCGGCGGAGTCCCTTGAGTCTGCCGCTTCTTAGGAGACTGCTGGAGTTGACTTGCTGCACCATGCGTTGGATGGCCGGGAGCTGGCAGCGTGTATTCTTCGCTCCGCTCTGGACATCTGAGGTGCTTGGTCGTGACATGGCTTCTTCGGTTGCCCTTCGCCGTCATGCTTGGCTTCAGGGCAGTCTGTTCCCGGAAAATGTGCAGGAACGGTTGGTAGACCTTCCCTTCGAAGGCACTCTTTTTTTCCATGCCCCGGCAGACTCGGCCAACCGGAGGTTCTTGGCGGGGCTTCGTCCTCCTCCTCCTCAGTGACCTGTGAGTTGATCTGGTCTTGAGTGATGTTCTGTCTTTGGGGTGGGTCGCCCCAGTTGTGTGATCTGTGCGCTTCAGGTGCATTCAGGTCCTCTGGTTGGGCCTGTGGTTCTGTTGGCTGCTGGCCGGCCCATCTTCACCGTGTTTTTGTTTTGGTTATCTACACAAGGTTGGCCCTGAGATTAGGCCTTCTGTTTTTTCTCTTTGTCTGCTTGACAAGCCTTCTGCAGGGGTTTTTACCCGCGACTCTTCCTGTTGTCCTCTGCTGTGGAAGTTTCTTCCTAAGAGGGTTGCCATGTCTTGGGACTTAACATACCCTATGTGGGGTAGTGGTAGCTATTATTTAGCTTGTTCCATGCTGGGAAGTTGTGGCCACCTTCGGGCCTCTGCTCTCCATGCATTTTATGTATGTTGCAGGTGCAGTTCCTTTTTTGCTGGATTGATATGCCTTGGTGGCGCCCAAGGGTGTTTTTCTCCGGGGTCGCTGCGCTGTTCGCCTGTTCTACCGCTGTCTGCGGCCTGGCGTTGTGGCTCTGCTTCTACTTCTTTTTTACTTGTATGTGCGGGTCCCTCTCTGAGGTGTGTCCAGGCCCTCCTTCTTCTACTCCTACATGTTCTCTGTCCTGGGGGCTGTGATGGATTTTGTTTTCCTCCCTCTTTCGGGCGCAGCCTGCCAGGTTTTCCTGGGTGCCCCAAGCTACTCTTTCTGCTTCCGACTGCTTTATTGCGGTCGGCGCCATTCTGTCTGGACTCTTGGCTTCTGACTATGGTGGGCCCGGCTGCTCTCTTCGAGGGGTGTGTTCCCGGTGGGAGGGCTTGCCTTCTTTTTTCCCTTGTCTCCTTGAAGCCTCTAGGTTGCTCCTCTTCCTTGCTTTGGCCTTGGTTGGAGGTCTGTTGCATTGTAGGGACAGGCGGTGCTTCAGCCTTCCCTTGCCTTGCCCTTCTGTTGAGTGTGTACAGGCTTCCTTTTCTTTCTTCTTCCCACACTCCCCTTGGGGTCATGGTATTCGGCCTGTAGGGGGTTTCCCTTTGCCTGGGGACGGGGCTCCTCGCCCTGTCCGTTGGACTGGTTCCCGGTGGGACCCTCTGTTCTGTCCAGGTTGGTGGGTTCCTCTTGCAGACCCTCCTTCCCCGTGGGAATGGCTAGGGTATCTATTCTACTTTAAGGATTCTGCGGCTAGTAGTCTCTATCAGATGTACGAGTTACTTACCTTCGGTAATGATGTATATGGTAGAGACGATTCTAGCCGCAGATTCCTTCACGGCCCGCCCTTCCTCCACTTTCTGCGAGGACCTTTGACTTGGTCTAATGGACACGCCTCCTGGTTGGTGGCTATGTCTTCTGTGAGTGCATTCCTTCGCTCTTTTTGGCAGAATGATTCCTCTTGTTTCTTGTTCCTTTCCTCCTCTTTGGCACATTGGAGGATGGGTTTGGAGGTACTTCTGTGCCCCTCTGCTCTGGTTGTCCCATGATTGGGGCTTGTCTTCACTCTTTGCCTCCCCTTCTTCTTCCCTTTTTTGTTGCTAGGGTTATGGCCCCTCTGCTATCCTATGGGTTGGGGTCCTCTGGCCGTGACTGTGACCCTTGTTTGTTGGGGGGCGTTGTCGCTCTCTGTGCTGGGGTGGCCTTGGAGGTTGTCTTTCCTGCTTGTCTTGGAACTGGTTCCCCTTCATTGTTCTTGGTTGGGGTTGTAGTCCTGCTACATGTTGTCATGACGTTTTGCATGTGTTCCTTGTCCTCAGGGGGGAGGGGCTGTCTACATACTGGCAGGGTGACTGCTATGTTCATTTCCTTTTTTCCCTTCCTTTGTGTACTGCAGTGTTGCCACTGCTCCTTATGGTGTTGTTAGTCACCAGTCCTTTTTCCAATTTTTCGGCTTTCACACACTGTTCCCATACTCCCACAGTTTTGTCTCATGGCTCCGTGTTGTGGCGTGGAAAAGTTCTCCGAAGAAAACTGACGAAGGCACGCCAGGGTAGGACTTTTGTGACCTTGTTGACGTCACGTATGCGGACGACGCCTGGGCAGAGTCGCGTGATGCCGTCCTCCCAGTGCTCAGGGATGCTGGGCAAAAGTTTCCGGATCCAGTCTCATGCCTGGGGATAATTCTACGTGAAGGAATTGGTGGATAGAATCGTCTCTACCAGATACATCGTTACCGAAGGTAAGTAACTCGTACTTCATGTAAGTTGCGCCCTGCCACCCAATACGAGAGCCATTGTAATTGGCTCGCGTAACCGTATGCACGGAAATCCAGGGCACCTTGTCCAGATCCTTCACCCGGACCTCGTACGCCTACAGAACGCACGGATCGGGTGCGCTCCTCATTATCCTGATATCCACACGAAGATCGAGACGCACACGTGTTCGACTTCAGCTCCAAACGGATGAGTGGAGCTCTGATGATTTCCGTTTTACACATAAGTGCCGTATGCACGTGGCAGGCGTCCTTTCAGTCCTGCCACCATGTCCCCCATAACAACACCGTAGCGTTTCAGCCCTGATGAGTCACATCTCCTTCACGGTGTGACGAAACGCGTGTCGGCTGGCTACTTTATCTGTACTGACCAACATTTGATTTAAAAATAATTTTCGACCACCAGAACCTTTGTATTTGGTATCCTTGAAACTTTTACGAAAACCCCTCTTCTCTCAACATACTCACAGGTCCTGACCTCAGGACCACAAACTACTTTTGCGTGTGCACAGGATCTGTTCAAACTTTTGGTGTAGGCCTCCCTACACGTTCGCAGGGGTTGTCTTTTCCTTTGGGTTTGTGTTCCCCTGTCCTGCTCTGCACCGCGTGCCCTCTGCACAAACATAAGAAACAAGATCAAATGGCACAGAGCGCCATCACTTCCTGCTCCCTAAACTCAAAACCCATTCCTTTTCCAAAAACCTTGTCCACCCTTATTGGTGTTCAACTGTAGCTTGGTTAGCCCCACCCTACTGCATCCGTTACCCCAAATCAAGGCGTAGAGTGTAGCATTCAGGGAGTTAAGAAGCGGGGTCAGGTTCACAACCGACAGGCTAGTAAAAAAAGTATAGTAGTCAGGGCAGGACTACCATTTTTTAAATCTACACTCGACCCATCACTGATAGTGGTAGGGAGGACCACAAGGTGGCCTGCGAACGGAGAGATCTTATAGCCTTACCCAGGTAACCCTCTACTAGGTTCGGCGCGGCAAACCTGTATACTGAGATAATTGAAAGTGTGTTCAGTGACAGTCAATGAGTGAGAGCCGAACTGGATCGCCTCTGGGCGTTACCCTTGGTGAAAAAAGAAGGCATAGGACTTACTATCATTTATACTAAGGCCTGAGAGCCGCTCAAAAGAGGCGAAGATGCTCGGGATGGGTGTGAGAGGTTAGGTCGTCGGCATACAGAATAATATTGTCCACGTATGCAGAGATTGCGTGTGTCGTCCAGCCCATACGTATTCCTATTTGTGCTGCCGACATCCGTACTCTAAGCATTCCCGGCTCCAGGGCCAGCACAAACAACAGTGGGGACAAAGGGCATCCCTGATGGGTGCCTTTACCAATCGGATATTCCTGGGAGATGTGTAACCCAGTGCGGGCCCTCGCAGTGGGGTCTGTATACAGGAGCCTAACCCATTTCAGATAATCTGGGGGAATGCCGAACCTCTCGAGTACTCGGAACATGTAGTTCCAGCTGAGCGTGTCAAATGCCTGTCTCAAATCTAAGGTGACACACCCTGCATTACCTCTTGCCCGGGGAGTGGCTGCCATGACATGATATAGTCTCCTAATATTAAGTGAGGTACTCCGCGCCGGCACGAACCTGCACTGGTCTGGGTAAATTAGCTTATGTAGATAAGTTGGATGCATACACGCTACCTAGGACTATCTGTGTGCCATCTAGTGTGCCCCTGCCCAATGGATCCACCCGTTGCTCCAGTGCTTTGAAGGGGTACCCCACTCCTAACCCATATGGACGCACCCCATGCGAAGTATGACGTGGAGAAAACCTGCCCCCTCAATTTTTGGCGGTGTTTAACCGCCTCCGCAGTGGTCAGGTGAGATTCCTGTAGGAATACTATGTGTGCTTACCGCCTAATTAATTGTGCGTGAACTCGATGCCATTTGTGGACCGACCCCAGGCCCTTTACAATCCAGGTTATCACATTATAGATGTCTTGCATCTGTGTCTGAGGTGCACTAATGGGGAAGGCATGTGCAAGTTGGGGGAGCAGCGATATTCCGGGTAGCACAAGTGGTGGGCCAGATCCTGAAAATTACTAAAGTACCTTCTACAATACTCAGGCCAGCTATTCGAAATGCGCTGGCCCAAACCATATGCACAACGGTGCTAACTAGTAACGGTGTGTGTGTTGCATTCGCTAAAGAGGGGTGCATTTCCATAGACTGCCTTGTGAGGTTAGAACATCTCGAGCTCCATGTGGCCCGTACTGCTTTTAACCGCATATTTCGCAGTTTTGGAACTATGGGTGCGGCCCATTTCGCGAAGTACAAGTCTTACATAGAGAGGTGAGATTGACACACATCTTGCCCCAGCAGTGACCCCTACAAAGCATTATCCCAAGAAACTATCTGCAGTTTGGGGTGTAATGTTACTAAATACATTGATACTGGACTCTGAGTCCGAACGATTCGAGACTTCTTCAGAAGAGTCTGAAAGAATTGGATGGGCTTCGCCTCTGAACCTGGTGGTCGTCTCTAGTGCCTCCGCCTGATCTTGTAGGGCCTGCTACGGTGTGGGAATCATAGATTTTGCTGCGAGCCCCCGCCGGAGGTGTTTCGATTTGCGGTATTCTTTGGAGAGGCAGTGGCTATTAGCCGGAAACAGCAGTGCGTACGTCACGTTCAGTGCTCTTGAGTTTCTTCTTTGGGTCTTGATAATGGGAGTGGTTGCGTTGGACTAGGCCATTGTAGTCCAGGTATAGGGATACCCACTGGTTCTCATATTGTAATTGCAACAGTTTCTCGCCTTTTGCAACAGGGTGTCGCGGTCTCAAAAATTCAGGACTTTGACAATTAAGGGCCTGCGGCGGGGCACCGCAGCTGGTCTGCCAGTCGGTATTCTATCCTCCCATTCTACACAGAAAAGTTCTGAGGCCTTCCGTGGCCACATGGTTCCTGAACCACTGTTCCATTAATCTGGTAGCGTCCGTTCCCTTGCATCGTTCCGGCAGGCCTATGACACAGATGGTGTTGCTCCGGGCACGTCCCTCGGTGTCGTCCGCCCTCTCCTGTAGTCCAGCAACCTGTTTTTGGAGCTGCACGAGTTGTGCACTGTGATCCTGGTGTTGTGGTACCAGTTCCATCAGTGCGAGTTTTTTATCCTTGACAACTGCTGCAAGGTTGTCATGGTCGGCTTTAAGAAGAGTGAGCCCCGTTGTTAAAGTTCCAAGTTGCTGCTCAATGGCCGTTCGTGAATCGCGCTCCTCTCTCAGGATAAAGTCCAACTTGTCTGGGGGGGGGTCTCAGAGTCAGTGGGCGGGTTACTGTTAGGCGTCTGTGTGGTGTGCGCAGTGTCATCGATCTGTTGAGTGTCAGCAGCGCCGACTTCCGTCCCCTTGGCCCTGGGGCAGCCCATTGTAGAGTGGCCGTGAGGCACCAGTCTCAGGCCCCAAAGAAGCAGCCGATCACCGTCGCAGGTAGTGGCCGGGCCGCACACAGCTGTCAGTGGGCGGTCACTTCGTCGCCTAGGCCCCGCCAGGGGTTGGCCCGGGGCTCCTCATGCAGTGGCTGCATGTGAGTCGGGGATGATCTTCGAGGCGCCAGCCCTGGGCCCTCCACGATCTCACGCCAGCCAGTAGTGCAACTCCCTGCTGGCGTTGTGCTCCCGGTGATACACAGGTGTGTGGGCCCGATAGGAGGCCGCAGCGTCGCCACAGATGGCCCCCCTCAGACGTTCTCCCAGGAAGGCAGTTCACCCCAAGTATCTAGGTACAGGCTTATCGAGAGCTGCCTCCACGTCCAACCCTGCAATGTGGTCTCAGTGGTGTGCTCTGCGGTGTGTGGGTGGAGAGGGACAGCCAATTCATGCAGGCAGGGTGATCATAGTGGGTCTCAGTGGGTCTAAGGACACTGGGTGAGCCAGGGCGAGGTGCCACAAGCACTTGGACAGGTTCTCCCCCTTACACAGGGGTGACGCAGCAAGTCCAGGTTTGCACTACTCCATCACCAGCAAGCCGGTTCAGTTGCACACCGGCTTGAGATCCGTGCCGAAGCCCAGCAATGTAGACAGTGTTCCGGGCGACGGGGGAGGGGGGGGGAGGCGTCCCAGTACACAGTTTGCAGCCGTCGGTTACAGCCCACAACAACCATCCGTCCTCAGCAACACGATGGGCGGTCAGCAGTCGACGATCCCATTGACGCACCCCCTGGAGCGGTCACAGCGTTCAGTTAGGGGACGGCAGTTGGGGTGCACCAGGTACAGGCTCCGACCACTCCCGCAGGATCCAGGTCGCATGTGACCGCAATAAAGCCGCCCCCCGCAGATGTTACCAGCCAGCATAGAGGGGGGTCTGGTGCCGAGGTCCCCGGTCGCGGCAGGGCCCACACTCAGCCTCACCTTCTACCCGGCACGGCAAGGTCACAATCGTGCAGTCTTCCGTAGTGGCGTTGTTCCGCTAGTTCTGGCTCCGGCGCTCCAGAGACTGCTGACGGAGGCGATGCAGCCAGCAACACAGGTCCCCAGCGACCCCCGCTCAGCCGTGGATCAGCAGGGAGGCAGGCAGGCCGCTCGGCAGGGCCTCACCCGCTTGGGGTCTCAGCGGTCGGCAGACCAGGCCTGATCGTCGTGCCACTTACTCCTATGCAGCCCCCCCCCCCCCCCTCTTCGGTCTTGGGGGGTGGGTGGGGGGGGTGAGGCTCAGAGGTGGTTGAACGTGGAGTGCCTCTCCAGTCTCGGTCCCGGAATCCACTACAGTCCCGGCGTCTCCTCAGCTCGTTCTTGAGGACAGGCTGCTGACTCCGCGACCCACGCCCAGCAGCCAGAACTTCTCCGGTGATCGGGAGAGGCCAGCGGCGCTCAGCAGCGATTTACTGGGTGAGTGCCCCCCAGCTCGTGGGAACACACTCGGCAGAAGGTTTGGTGGCCGTTGGGAGTCGAAACTGCCAGGATTAGGCAGGATTTAGTAGGTCCGGGCGCGGAGCTCGCTTACTGTGTGGCAGCCATGCTTCGCAGTTAACCACGCCCCCTCATCGTGACTGACACATAAGGTGTTTTTTTATTTTTATGACTGACTTTTTGACAAGTATGCAGAAATCAAACTTCTCACTGGAGCCAAGATTAGTAGATAAAGTGAATAAATTGTTCACTTATTGGTACAGACCACTCCGGCGCTGGAATGCCGTGACTGTGAAACTGTAAATATTAGATAACGTTTCAGCATTTAGGAAAAAAACGGAGTCCTAATTATTTAGAATGAAGGTGCATGTGAAGATTTTTTCAGCACTAAAGTCCTGGTGGGCAATTTCTTTTTGAGATAACCTTCACTGATTAATCATAACAAACTCTCATTACAGTGGCTCACTATTAACTCTCAAATCCACCTATCAGATTGCCAAATTAGCAGCATTTAGCAGGCATTACCCTATTATATCCACTAATGTTAGGAATCCGAAAGCACTAGTGCCTCTCTTTGGCAGATTCTCCATTGGAGCTTGTCGAACTCACTCCAAATTGGCATCACTATATCGTACTTCTTTTTGTTAAACTACTGGACTTGCACTAGTTCAATCATGCCTTCAATTGTGTCTTTAATCTGCCTTTACTCCCCACTGAACTGTTTGATGAAGCTGAGTTTATCCTGTCCGTCAAGCACCCCAGAAGACACTGTGTATTATTTCTCCGGTTGTGTTTAATTTTTTTTGCCACCACATTCAAAACAAAAATTGCTATCTGGAAACACAAAAGCCAGCGTAAACGGACTTCTTCTGTTGGAAATAACCCTCTTACAAAAAGTGAAAAGCTACTACATTCAAATTTCATTTTAAACATTTGTATAGACTAATGTGTAGATATAGACTTGGGCTGACCTGGCACAGAGGTTGCACTTTCTTATCTAAAAACACATATGTTGAGGCAGTAGCATATCTGTCAGTACCCTTGTTCCTATTAATGATCACAGTGTTGCACTATGTGGATGCAGGTGAGTTTATAGCCCTTGCTGTAGAAAAAAACATTACTTACTGCTAACAAATATCTCCTCCTTGGTTAGCTCTGGTAGATTAGCATGTGAATCTGCGGTCTCTTTTTCCGTAACCGCAAGCTATGCTATCCTGTGCCTGCCCTAAATGGAGCCAAACGTGGTAGCATGGCCTCATGCTCTTTGGACTCCTTTAGTTTAAAAAGGATGTTAACAAGATAGCTGCTCTTAATACGAGGTTAGCACTAGTATTGTTGTAGGTACAGTGAGCTTGTACTTCCGTAATTTGAACTAAACAATCTTATTTTCCAAGCCCAACATAAGATATTGGAAGTATGCACACAACAACAAATCAAGCAGTGATTGAGTTAAGTAACCTATTCCTTAAAAGTAGCAAATAATCATAGGTCGCTACTGTGCAAAAGATATATGCTGGAGAAACCATGCTACAGGCAGTTTTCTTTCATAGGATGTTTTGTGAGTTGATTTCTAATGCCTGGAAATGTTTGCCATTTCACAGGAGGTTGCAACAGTAAAAGACAGAGGAAACCAACAAAAAAGCTGCTAGAATCTATTGACCTGGGCACCACATTTATACCCTTGGACGAGGAGCTGTCACCTGTCAAAAAGGTATGTTTGACAAGAATTTGGTACAATTAATACATTACCTATTTATGTGTATTTGCAGGGGCTTTAGTAGTTTTGGCCAGACTTTTGGTACTAAGAGTATGCTAAATATTTAGATTTTGAGAGATTTAGATCAGAAATTTCTGAACACCAATTGATTGAACTTAGTCAGTCATGATTATTCTATTATTTCTATAGCATATTTTCAGTGGTGTCCAAGAAAATCTCTAGATTGTATGTGGTTCATACTGAATCACTTCTTGCAAATGTCTGTTTACCCTACTAAACACTCTAGGAGCAGCAAAATGTTTACTTGAAATGTTATGCCTGAAAGGAGTATTGGGAACATGAGCATACTCCTCTCCATAAAAAAGTCAAAACTACTCTGAGTGAAGCTCACCATTGCTGGGAGGAAAAATACACATTGTGACTAAAGATAGACAGTAATCGTTTTTCACGAATGTATTAGTTTCAGCATTGACATTTCTAGAATTGAAAAATCTGACCTAGAAAATGCCTTTTGTGGGACGGTTACTACAGCCCGGAAAGCAGAGTGCACTCGTTGTCTAAAACAAAAATGATATATCAAGTTGGGACCTCAGTGGAAGCTTCCGCTTGTGTGTGCTCGTTCTAGAGCCATAAGCATGGTATAGATGCTGTGAGTCAACCATGCTCAGATTTCCCAGGACTTGAATTCTTGTTCTGGTGCTATATCTCAGTTTGTTTCAAAAGCTGCACCATGATTGCCATCTATCCGTAACTGCTTCCTTTTAGTGACTGGCCATATCCCTTGATATTCTCTCCAGTATGCTCCTGTATGCCCCCCAGTGTCTTATGTCCCTGCTAGGTTTCTAGAAGCATGTTAAACAGAAAAAGGCTTCCTAATATTCCTTTGTGGGTTTGGTCATTATCATCGGGGAGGTAAAGATACCAACAAGGGATTCACTTAAAACAATATTTCAGATAGATCTATTATTCAATAGTGATGTCGAGGAATGACATCTCAGTTCAATTGAAGGGTGTTTAACTTCTGTAGAGTAATTTGAAAAAAAAATCAATCTAAAGTGCAAGGATTTTTAAATTTGCATTAAAGAAACCAGTCAATTAAACATATATTCACAGGGGTTCAGAATATAAATCTCATCGTACATTTACAATATTTGTTACAATGTGTTTCCACAGATAAAACCCATATTCACCCCAGTATTGGAACTTTCATAGATTCCCATGCTTTGTATCATTCCCCGTTGTCGGAATGGGAGTCTCGGTAACAAAAATACCATAGCTGTAGGTACAAAAGACCAAGGAAAAAGGCCTAGGCCTCATTCCCTTTTGTAGCATATCACCCTCTTTGTGTAAAAGAAACCAAACTTAGGCCTCAGCCAATCAGAAGTGCCTCACCCCTTAGAACCTTCCTGAAGGAACCTCAGAGCCTCAGATTTTCTACCGCACGTTGTGCTTAGGGAGTCTCCTTTGAGCTCTGCTCAACTTCTACTCTTCAAAGGATTTCTTCAGGATTTTTTCTTCAAAATCTTCAGCTTCACTTCAGGATTGTTGGCTGCCTTCCAGGATGTCAGAAATGGAGAAGAAAAAAGCCCTTTTCAAACCTTGTTCCACCTGTGGTAAGAAAAGGCTTTTTGTGGAGGATAGGCACAAAGACTGCATTTACTGCCTCTATCCTGACAACCAGGCTGCGGACTGCAAGATCTGTCGCACCTTTTCGGCCAAGCCCCTCCGGGACCGTGAGGGTAGACTCTTGACATGGCTCCATAAGCTAAAAACCAGGAAGGATACTGTCTCCAGTGACAGTGAGGATGCAGCATCGATGTCTTCTTCAAGAAGGTCAGTGAAGATGGGTAGGGGTTCCCCTTCTCCTTCTATGGAAAGATCTTCCAAGGCCTCAAAAAAGACCCCCAGTGAGTCTGAGAGCCCAGGTCCCAGCAAATCTCCTCACTGAGGTGTAAAGGAGAGGGTAGGACCAGATACGCCTTCTAAAGGTGAGAAGACTGTCACAGCCTTCAAAAAACCTTCATCCCAGTCTTCTGAGAGGAGTTCCAAGTCCTCGACGACGAAGGCGTCGACGGCGGAGGTCCCGTTGACGAAAAAATCGAAATCTGCATTGATGTCGTCGACGATCCCGTCGACAGGGGAATCGTCGACGAAAGTACCGTCGACGGTGGTTTCTTCACCGTCGACGGAGACGACGCAGACGACGAAGCCGCCGCCGACGACGAAGGTGCCGACGGCGAAGGTACCGACGACGAAGGTGTCGACGACAAAGTTCCGACGACGAAGGTGCTGACGACGACAGTTTCAATCTCGCCGTTGACGATGGTGCCGACGTCGACAATGCCGGCGACGACAATGCCGGCGACGACGGTCTCGTCGACGAGGGCATCGTCGACGACTTTGACAATGACAACGGCTGGCGTATCGACCGTTTCCTCGTCGACGACTTCGACGACCCCGATCTCGTCAACGCGTATACAGCCATCTGAAAGAGACACGTTAGTGATAGATTCCTTACCTTAGAATATCCCCAGGCGTCAGACTGGATCCGGAAATTTTTGCGTAGCAATACCCCTGCGCGTCGGTAGGCGTCGTCTGCGGCTCCGCGTCCGTCGTCGGCATTAGCGCCGGAATGACGTCGTCGGAGTACTTAGACGCCGCCCATGCGCGCTGACGCCAGTTCTTCTTTTTTCCGCGCCAGCTAGCGCAGATCCGGAGAAGCTCTACCCCTAGTCATTGTTTGACTAAACTTTTTGATCTTTTTCGATCCTTTCTTTCTTGAGTCCTCGACTCTATCGGTGCCGGTAGGGATGCCCGGGTTCAAGCCCTGTTCGAAGTGCGACCGACTGATGTCGGTTACGGACCCCCATCGCCGGTGCCTGAAGTGTTTAGGCCTCGACCATGACGACCGCACCTGCTCCGACTGCCGGGCCCTGACGTCGAAGGCTAGGCGGGAGCGGTCCCGCAAGCGGCTCGAGCTCCGGCAGTCGGCCCCGCGCCGTTCCAGGTCCCGGTCCCACGGGAGGTCGAGGGACCGGTCGCGGGGTCGGAGTCCTCGCAGCTCCGGGAGTGGACATCGGTCGTCGGGATCCAAGTCCTCAGGTAAGAGGCATGAGAGGTCGGAGCGGCATCATCGCTCCTCCGACCCACCCCGACGCTCGCACGATGCGGCCGGGGGTTCAGGCGACACTGCCCACGCGGCTCCGCGAGAGTCGCAAGCGTCGCCGCCTGCCCCACACCTTCGGGTCCCTGGGCACGGCGCGACGCCGGAGGAGGTCGAGCGGTACCTCATAGCCATAAAGTCCCTCCCTCCTCGGCCGGGCCCCACGGCGCCTCCGGGCCCAGCGGTCCCGGCTGGAGGCCCTAGCGAGTCGGGCGCTTCGGCCCGACGCCGCCGGATGCTTCGGCCCCGGCGCCGCCGGCGACTTCGGTCCCGGCGCCGCGGGACCTCACCGGACCCGCTTCCGGATCCGGGTCGTCGCCGGTCGACATCACGACCTCACCGGCGCCGGCCCCGAGGGTGTCGCCCCCGGCGCCCATTGTGGACGCCATCCCCAACCTTCCCTTCGGTCCGACTCTGGCGCCGGAACGGCGCCGTTGGGCGCCGCTTCCGACGGCATTTGGAGATTTCTATTTCCATGAGTAGGCCCAGTCTGTTGACCCTGGGTTACAGGAGACTGGTGACGAAGGTGATTGGGAGGGGTCTGAGGACCCTCTGACACAGGAGTGTCAGTCTCAAGAGGACTGGACATATGAGCTTGGGGAGGCCAGTGGTATTGACACATCGCCAGACACTGGATTTGTCTCCCCTCCCACCGTGGCTACGGAGGAGGGGGCTGCTTACAGCGTAGTGTTGATGAGGGCGGCCAAGGCCTTGGGCCTGGAGCTCCCCGTCGCGGCCATGAAGACTAACCTCCTCACTGAGGTTCTTAAACCGCAGGCAAGCTCCAGCGAGCCTCTGCTGCCGTTTAATGAAGCCCTATGTGACGTTCTTGTGGGCCCTTGGTCCAAGCCCGCCACAGGTCCGCCTGTGGATAGGAACGTGGCCAGACGCTACCGCCCGGCCCCGGGCGACCCTTGCTTTTTGTCCACCCACCCCACCCCCGAGAGCCTGGTTATCCAGGCTTCCACTTCCCAGACCGCATTCCTGACGGCCCCGCCCGATCGGGAATCCAAGAGATACGAACAGTTCGGAAAGAAAGTGTTCTCGTCCCTGAGTTTGGGACTGCGGTCTGTCAACACCGCGTGTCTCTTGGGCCGCTACACCCACACCCTGTGGGACACGGTCGCGGACGTGCTGCCACAATGCCCGGAGGAGGTCCGGGCTAAACTCGCCCAAGCCCTTGTCGAGGGTCGAGATGCGGCACGATACTCTATCCGGTGTGGACTGGATACCACGGACTCACTGGGCAGGGCGATGGCAACGACGGTGGCGGTTCGACGCCACGCCTGGTTGAGGTCCGCCAATTTCTCGGCCGATGTCCAGGCCACCCTCCTGGATATGCCGTTCGATGGCCGTCGCCTTTTTGGCGACAAGGCAGACCATGCGCTGGAGCGCTTTAAGGACTCCAGGGCTACGGCCAAGTCCTTAGGTCTCTCGACCACGCGCCAGCAATCGGGTGCCTTTCGCTCCTTTCGTGGCCACGGAAGGGGTGTCCCCACACGTGCTGCCAGTCACGCACCGCAGAATACACAGCAGCGCGGTGGCGGCCGTGGAAACCGCCGTGGCGGCGGCGGTCGGGGTCAGCGGCGAGGCCAGTCCACACCTCCCTCCGCAGCACCTGCCTCCAAACCTTCCTAGTCCGAGCTTTCAGGCCCATGTGACGCCTGTGGGAGGCAGAGTTCGCCATCACCACTTCCAGTGGCGCACTGTCACATCGGACAAGTGGGTGCTGCAAATCGTCCGAAGGGGCTACTCCCTCCCCTTCGAGGCGACCCCTCCAGCCATGCCACCGCAATTCCACCGCTTGTCGGGGGATCACTTGCAACTTCTGCAAGAGGAAGTCACGGCCCTCTTGGCCAAGGGGGCCATCGAGCGCGTTCCTGGGCCAGAAGTAGGGTGTGTATGTTACTCCCACTACTTTCTGGTGCCCAAGAAGGGCAAGAGGGGCCTGCGCCCGATCTTGGACCTACGGAACGTCAATGGCTTCCTCCGTCAAGAGAAGTTCAAGATGCTGACTTTGACTCAGGTCTTAGCTGCCCTGGACCCAGGAGACTGGATGGTAGCGTTGGACTTGCAGGACGCTTATTTTCACATCCCCGTGCTGCCGGCCCACCGGCGTTACCTGCGGTTCACGGTAGGCCACGAGCACTTTCAGTTTACCGTGCTCCCCTTTGGCTTTACCAGCGCCCCACGGGTGTTCACGAAGGTGATGGCGGTGGTCGCAGCTCATCTGCGCAGGTTAGGGGTGTCAGTCTTCCCCTACCTCGACGACTGGTTGTTGAAGGCAGGCTCGCCCCAAACAGTCGTCAGCCACCTCCAGACTACGGCCGACCTCCTGCATTTGCTGGGGTTCTCCATCAATGTGCCGAAGTCGCACCTGTGTCCCTCTCAGAAGCTCCTCTTCATCGGAGCGGTTCTAGACAGTTTCGGGTTTACCCTCCCGAACAGCGGGTTCGGGATATTCAGGCTCTGATTCCCATCTTTCAGCCTTTATCCCGAGTCTCGGTCAGGTTGACGTTGCGGCTTCTGGGGCTGATGGCCTCCTGCATCCTTCTGGTGCGTCTCGCCCGGTGGCGGATGCGGGCTCTTCAGTGGGACCTGAAGTTTCAGTGGGCCCAGCATCAGGGCAACTTGTCCGATCACGTCTTGATCTCGGAGGGCACTGCAAGACAGTTGCAGTGGTGGCTCACGGACCGCGATTGGGTCAGTGGCAGGTCCCTCTCCCTACCCCACCCGGAGCACGTAGTTGTGACGGACGCGTCCCTCCAGGGCTGGGGTGGCCACATGGGAGAGGCGGAGATCAGGGGACTCTGGTCTCCGGCGGTGGCCCGGCTCCACATCAACCTGTTGGAGTTACGGGCGATTTGTCTAGCACTGAAAGCATTCCTCCCCTCTGTCCGGGGGAGTGTAGTGCAGGTGTTCACGGACAACACCACCGCCATGTGGTACTGCAACAAACAGGGCGGGGTGGGGTCGTGGACCCTATGCCAGGAGGCTCCGCGCCTCTGGCAGTGGCTGGAAAGTCAGGGTGTGACCCTGGTGGTTCAACACCTGGCAGGTTCTCTGAATGCCAGGGCGGACGAACTCAGCCGTCGGTGCATGATGGATCACGAATGGCGTCTGAACTCGGACGTGGCGCAAGGCCTCTTTCAACAATGGGGAGAGCCTTGGTTAGATCTATTCGCCACCGAAGAGAACGCGCAATGTCATCAATTCTGCGTGTTGGAATTTCCAAGGCGGCACTCGCTCGGAGACGCTTTTCGTCGCTAGTGGAGTTGCGGTCTGTTGTACGCCTTTCCGCCTATACCACTTCTGCCCAGAGTGCTGAAGAAGATCAGGCGCGACCGGGCCCAGGTTATCCTTGTGGCTCCGGACTGGGCACGAAGATACTGGTATCCCGAGCTACTCAGCATGTCAGTAGATCCCCCGATTTGTCTGCCCCTTCGGGAGGACCTTCTGTCGCAGCAGCAGGGGACGGTCCTCCACCCGAACCTGTCCAGTCTCCACCTACAAGCTTGGAGATTGAGCGGCGACAGTTGAGGCCATTTGACTTGCCTCCTGAAGTCTGTAATGTCATTCTGGCAGCCAGGCGTCCCTCCACAAAGTCTGTATACGCCTGCAGGTGGAACAGATTTGTGGCATGGTGCACAGCAAAGGCTGTGGATCCACTCTCTGCCCCCCTTTCTGAGGTTCTCCTCTTCCTTCTTTCTCTTGCCCAGCAGGGCTCTGCTCTGGGCACTGTCAAGGGCTACCTTTCTGCTCTTTCCGCCTTCTTAAGGCTACCTGATCAGCCTTCTTTGTTCAAGTCCCCTATTGTAAATCGTTTTCTTAAGGGCATCACGCACATGTTCCCTCCTGTTCCCTTCGTGATGCCCCAGTGGGACTTGAACCTTGTTCTTACCTTCCTGATGTGCGCTCCCTTTGAGCCACTTCACAACTGTCCTCTTCGTCTTCTGACTCTAAAGACTGCTTTCCTGGTTGCCATCACCTCTGCCAGGAGAGTGAGTGAGCTCCAGGCCCTTTCTTGTACTCCACCTTTCCTTTCTGTCCATCCGGACAAGGTTGTGTTGCGTACCAAGCCATCTTTCCTGCCCAAGGTTGTCTCAGCCTTCCACATTGGGCAGTCCATCACCTTGCCAACCTTCTTTCCACCTCCGCATCCCTCTAAAGAGGAGGAGCGGCTCCACCGTCTGGACCCAAAACGTGCGCTTTCATTCTACTTGGATCGCACACGCCAGTTCCGGGTGGATGACCAACTCTTTGTTGGCTACGTGGGTGCGAAGAAGGGGAAGGCGGTACACAAGCGGACCATCTCCCGGTGGATCATCTTGTGTATCCAGGCATGTTACTCCATGGCTAAGAAGGAGCCCCCTGTTGGATTGAGGGCTCATTCCACTCGGGCCACGGCGACTACAACTGCCCTGGGCCGGGGAGTGCCCTTACAGGACATTTGCCAGGCGGCTACGTGGGCCTCGCGGCACACGTTCGCACGACACTACTGCCTGGACAGTCAAGTCCGGAGGGATGGCTTCTTTGGCCGTTCCGTCCTCCAGGACTTTCTGGTGTGATTGTGTGATTATTGGTTCGCAGACCCACCACCGGGGTTGGTATTGCTGGGGTATCTATTCTAAGGTAAGGAATCTATCACTAACGTGTCTCTTTCAGATGCACAAGTTACTACTTGTGTAACGATATATCTGTAAGAGACATTAGTTAGTGATAGATTCCTTACCGACCCACCCATCCTCCCCGTTCTGCGAACCGATATCTAGGGTTAAGGTCATCCCCTTTCAGGGCCCTAGTTTTTTGGCACCAGTGTTGGTTCTATCATGGCTCTGCGTATCTGGCGCGGAAAAGCTGTGTATCAGAACTGACGCCAGCGCGCATGGGCGGCGTCTAAGTACTCCAACGACGTCATTCCGGCGCTAACGACGCCGACGACGGACGTGGAGCCGCAGACGACGCCTACCGACGCGCAGGGGTATTGCTACGCAAAAATTTCCGGATCCAGTCTGACGCCTGGGGATATTCTAAGGTAAGGAATCTAGTAGTAACTTGTGCGTCTACGACGGAACCGTCGACGATATTGTCCTCTGAAAAGAGAATTACCATTTCTGTGACACGGATCACGCCGGAGGTGACTTCTCCGAGGAGTGTTTCTCCTCTACTGCCAACCATGCTTCTTCAAGAAGGGGAATCAGAGGAGGATGACCAGGACTCCTACAGCTATGCCAATAGTCCCTCCCAACTTCTAGTCAAATGCCAGGACACTGACTCTGAGGGCGAATACGGACACGAGGATGTGGGCCATCATCAGCCGGCCCAGTCGCAACATCATGCTGAGCAGGAAATGGTTACAGTGCCATCTTCTTTTCTCCAAGATCTGCATAAGATGCTGCAGGACTATAAATCTAAGGCGAGTAGGCCTATTCCGGTACCGTCAACGCCTGCAACTCCTGCAGGGATGTCAGCCTAATTGGTGCCGCCTAACATTCCAGCACAAGTTTCCCCTCGGCCTCAAATGTCCATCCATCATGATTCCTCCGGGTTACAAGAGGTCCATGATGATTCCTCAGATGATGATCAGCAGTCGGATCATGACTCTATTCCCGATACTGAATATGACGAGTATATCATTGCGGATCCAGCATCGCCAGTCCCAGAACCAGCGGATTCCCTGCCTGCGGACAATGGGGGCTTCCATCAGCTGATGGAAAGAGCCGCTGCAAGATTCAAATTAGCCATGCCTAAGGTTACCACGGATTGTTTTTTATATGATTTCAAGGAACCTTTTAGGAAATCAACTAGGTCCATTCCTATTGTGGATCATGTGTGGAAGGAGGGCCTAAAGGCCATGAAGAACCCGGCGACGGTGGTCCCGGTACTACCGCGTCTGGATAAAAAATACAAGGTACCAGATGATGGTCGGGCAGCCTTAACGGGTCATCCAAGACCAGACTCTGTGATTTCGCAGGCTGCGCAGAGGAAATCCCGTAACCCCTCTGCTCCCTTAACTCCTCCGGACAAGGAAGGGCGGAGGTTGGATAATGTGGGGAAGAGATTCTCGTCGATGGCAAGTTTGCTGGCGCAAGTGGCAAATGCCCTAGCGATCATGGGAAGGTACGGCCGCCAGCTTTGGTGTGATGTCGCCCCATACCATGACCAGCTGCCTCCGGAGTCTACGACTGAGGCAAAGAAGATCTTGCAGGAGGGAGAAGCAACGTCGATGGAAATCATTGACTGTGCAATGGATATTGCGACGACGGCGTTCCGTTCATTGGCTGGGGCGGCAGTCCTCCGCCGCCAAGGATGGCTCAAAGCTACTTGGTTTCGGCCTGAAATCCAAAACAAGGTCCTGGATCTTCCCTTTGATGGTGAAGCATTATTCGGCAAACTCATTGACGACACTCTTCAAGAAATAAAAAAGGACACAGCGACTGCCAGGTCCTTGGGGACCCTTCAATACAGAAAGTCTCCTTTTAAAGGATCCAGAGGTAGAGGTAACGACAGAGGTTCCTATCACCAACAACAACGCTATTCCACCACGGGCTCAGGTTCCCAGCAATACCGTCCGCCTTATCAACAGCGGCAGGGCCAGTCTACCCACTACTGCAGGCCTTACAATAAGGGAAAACAAGCTGGACGAGGTCGAGATTCGTCCAAATGCCAATAGCGGCCTCCTGGCTCTTCCTACTGGACCCCCCTTCAAGAGATCATCAGTTGGAGGCAGGGTCACCAAATACCTTCACAACTGGTCCAGGATAACATCGGACCGTTGGGTGCTCAACATCATTCGGAAAGGGCATACCTTGGAATTCACGCAAGTCCCTCCACCCAAGCCCCCGGCAGCCATTCCATCGAAACACCAGCGTCTCCTGCGGCTCGAGGTCCAACAGATGCTCCGGAAGGGAGCGATAGAGCCGGTCCCTTCAAACCAAAGGGGACAAGGATTTTATTCCAGGTTCTTCCTGGTGAAGAAGACGCTGGAAAAATGGCGCCCCATTTTAGACCTCAGGGAGCTAAACACCTACCTCATATCCCTGTCCTTCCGGATGGTCTCTCTCCAGGACATCTTGAAGCTTATCAGCCCGGGGGATTTCATGGCCACGCTAGATCTCGAGGATGCATATTTCCACGTTCCGATTCACACAGCACACAGAAGGTTTCTGCGATTCACACTAGCCAAGAGCCATTTTCAGTTCAGGGTCTTACCCTTTGGACTCCGTTCAGCCCCAAGAATTTTCACAAAGGTGCTGGCGCCAGTAGCAGCTTTCCTGCGAAGGAACCATTTCCAGGTCTTCCCCTACCTGGACGACTGGTTACTGAAAGCTCCGTCCAGGGAGGCAGCGCTGGAGGCTGTTCAAGCTTGTACCAATTTGTTTCAGAATCTGGGACTCACTCTGAACAACGAGAAGTCTTCCCTGGTTCCGTCCAGGTAGGCTCGCTTCCTGGGAGCCATCTTGGATTCCAAGCTCTCAAGAGCCTTCCCTACTCAGGAAAGGAGGGACAAATTACAAACCTTGTCTCAGGACTTGCGAACAAAAAAGTGTCTTTCAGTTCGCCGCTACAAGTCTCTACTGGGAGTAATTTCATCGTGTATCCCACTAATTCCCCATTGCAGACTAAGAAGGCGTCCTCTGCAGGAGCAACTAGACAACCAGTGGCAACAGGTCCACGGTTCATTCGAGGACAGAGTGACGGTCACTCCAAGGATGAAGGAAGCGGCCTTATGGTGGACAGATCAAGACAACTTGTCCCAAGGTCTATCCTTCGTAAGCGACCCATCTCCTCAAGTGGTAACGACAGACGCGTCATTGGAGGGTTGGGGGGCAGTGATGCAAGACCTGCATGTCAGCGGTCATTGGTCGCCCCAGGAGAAATGCCTCCACATCAACCCGTTAGAGCTCAGGGTGATACGACTGGCTCTGCAAGCTTTTCTTCCTGGCCTGGAAGGTTCACAAGTGCTTATCAGGACGGATAACACCACGGCCATGCACTATGTGAACAAGGAAGGAGGAACCAGATCTCGTCCATTGTCGCAAGAGGCCCAGCAGATCTGGGAATGGGCGATCCTTCAGAGGATATCGCTGAGGGCAGAACACTTGCCAGGCGTCCTAAACGAAAACGCCGACAGACTGAGCAGGTCATCCTCAGTCAGCCACGAATGGGAATTGAATCAGAGTCTTGGAGGTATTCAACCAGTGGGGCAGACCAGAGATTGATCTTTTTGCCACTGCGACCAACAAGAAATGCCGGTCTTATGCAAGCAGGCTTCCCCATCGAGGTTCTCTGGGGAGTGCGCTTTCGATAGCATGGTCGAGGACATTTGTCTACGCTTTTCCTCCCATACCTCTGATCCCACGGCTCATCAGGAAGATCAAGGTGGAGCCGTGCAGGATGATCCTTATAGCCCCTGCTTGGCCGAGGCAGTTCTGGTTCACGGAACTCCATCTGCTGTTGATAGCCCCTCCTCTTCCTTTGGAGGTTCTTACAGATCTTCTCACGATGTCCGAGGGACAAGTTTGGCACCCAGATCCGCAGTCACTACACCTGACTGCATGGCTCCTGAGCAGCGAGAATTTATGAACCTACCCATTTCAAGTGAGATTAAGGAGGTCCTTTCTCAGGCAAGGGCTCCTTCTACGAACAGGACTTACCGTCTTAAGTGGAAGAGATTTTGTTGCTGGTGCAAGAAAGACGGCATTGATCCTTTCACTTCCAAGCCTCATCAGATCCTTCCTTATCTGCTGTCCTTGGCCAAGTCGGGACTAGCCCATTCATCAATTAAGGTCCATTTGGCGGCAATCTCGAGGTTCAGGAGGACTGGTTCTGGACCCTCCTTGTGGTCTTCCAGAATTGTCAAGCAATTTCTAAAGGGATTGTTCAGAGTTTATCCACCAGTGAGACCACCTCCTCCAACATGGCATCTGAATCTAGTCCTTTCTCAACTCATGAAGGGCCCGTTTGAACCAATCCATCGTTCTGACATGAAATACCTTTCATGGAAATTGGTTCTCCTCCTCGCTCTCACGTCGGCTAGGCGTGTTGGAGAATTGCAGGCCTTGACTATCCAAGAACCTTTCCTTCAATTCAAGAGAAACACTGTCATCATGAGGACTAATCCGAGGTTTATGCCTAAAGTCCCCTCGGACTTCCACTTGAATGAGCCGGTCATTCTGAAGGTGTTCTTTCCTCAACCGGCTACACCAGCAGAGAGGGCATTGCATTCGCTCGATGTGCAACAGTGTTTGAAATTCTACTTGGAGCGTACTAAGAGTTTACGGAAAACCTCTCAGTTATTTGTTGCCTTCGGAGGTCCAAGCAAGGGCCTTCCTCTTTCCAAGCAGGGCATTTCAAGATGGATCACATGTGCCATTCTGCATTGTCACACTGCTGCAGGCAAACCTCTGACTGGGAAGGTTCGAACACATTCCACGAGATCTGTGGCTTCTTCTACAGCCCTCTTCGCAGGGGTGCAGATCAAAGACATTTGCAGAGCTGCTACCTGGAGCAGCGTTCACACCTTTACCAGGCATTACTGCTTGGAGTCCCTACAACAAGATGATGTGGCAGTAGGACAGGCTGTCCTGAGGAACCTCTTTCAATGATTGGTGAGCTTTCCTTTCTTTCCCACCTTCCGTCTTTCACATTTTGTATCTTTGTCATGTTGCCTATTGCTATATTGTGATGATGCAAAATGTGGTTTGGTTACTTACTGCATGCTACTCTGATACAAAGCATGGGAATCTATGAAAGTTCCAATACTGGGGTAAGAAAACAAGTTACTTACCTGTAACTTTGGTTCCCCAGTATTGGTAACTTTCATAGATTCCCATGCGCCCGCCCACCTCCCTGAGGAAAGCTCAGCCTACAACAGATATGGTGTCTTAAGTACACAACGGCTACGAAAATCTGAGGCTCTAAGGTTTCTTCAGGAAGGTTCTAAGGGGTGAGGCACTTCTGATTGGCTGAGGCCTAAGTTTGGTCTCTTTTACACATAGAGGGTGATATGCTACAAAAGGGAATGAGGCCTAGGCCTTTTTCCTTGGTCTTTTGTACCTACAGCTATGGTATTTTTGTTACCGAAACCCCCATTCCGACGACGGGGAATGATACAAAGCATGGGAATCTATGAAAGTTACCAATACTGGGGAACCAAAGTTACAGGTAAGGAACTTGTTTTCTTCGATGTACTTTATACCCACATTCTGGCACACAGCTAGAGAATGTGTTTAGAAAATAAAAGTCAGTTAGTAGGTGTTAACAATTTCTAAATGAAAGCTGGGTTATGCGTCGACGTTTCAGTCTTGGTTGTTTCACAACTGGGAGACCATCTTGAGGACTGTCTCTTTAAATGAAGATAAAGGACACCCTATAGATATTTATAAAGGGAACATTACTATCATAGAAGAATCTCATCAACTTTTTATACACCTACAGTGAAACGAGCAGAGATTGCTCAAGAGAAGTGGAGGATGGAAAACCGTCACCATATTTGTAGTCCATTAGTATTGAGTTATAATGTCTATACACTTAACATGATAGATAATTGTGTTCAGCATGCAATATTTAACAGAGTGACATTTTTAAAAAAGAATGGAAAAGGATGTCTTAGTTTGCAAAGCTGCAACCAAGGCAATGAATTAAAAAACCTTCACCATACTGCACCGGCTGAAATCTATTGCATAACATATTATTGGCCATGCATTATAAAAAAAGTGCAATTATGCTTACTATGAGGCAAACAAGTTCATATTTGGCTGGGACCTATAAGGTACGATGCTAGAAAGTCACATAGTTTAGGATAATGAGACAGGACTCTCTTTAAGAATAAAACTAGGGATTACAGAAGTGAAACAGAGAAATGAACCCATAAGTATCCCATCCCAGTGGCGCAACAGGGTAAGGGGTACTCACATAGAAATTGTGGTCCCAGGACAAGCTTAATGATCAGTAATGTTTAGATGCACAGGGCAATTAATGCTGGAAATTCAACATATAGACAGAACCCTAAAGAAATAAATCATCATTAAGAAATGTAGTTCGGATTTTATGGGCAATATTTACTTGCTTAATTGGTATATTATAAAGTTATACATCTGTATGTGACATAATTAGTTGGCTGTATCTGTGGAGTTTCAAGAACTCCAATAGTTGTGGCGAAATGTCTTTTTCGGAGGAGAACAGTAATAGTTAATCAAAAATCATCCTGGCTTCTAAAAGTATCCTAAATTGAAGACTGAATTGGCACAGGATGAAAATTCTGATGCCGAAGGGGAGGCCATCAAGGGCAAACCAGACCAACTCCAGAATAAAAGCAAGTGTAAGAGCACGAGAAATCCACCCACCTGAGCCAAAGCGTTATGTCTAGAAGTCTCACAGGACTGCCTTGGTGCTGAAACGCACTTCAACTGAAGGAAAGTTGAGACAGCCTCACTTATTCCAACAAAGGACATGCCTCAACGTCGAATGGTGATTGGGAAGTCAAGAAAGACCAAGGAAAAGCCTGCTGACCGCATTCTATGCTGAATGAGTGCTCGAAGTCGAGCAAAAGAAGAGGCAACTCTAAGCTGAAATGGCAGCTGTCCTCCAGAAAAAGAGAATTGTTGACACATTTCTCAAAGAGTTTAGAATACCTTCAAAGCAGTCTGGAGACCGTTCTTAAGGGGAGTGTAGGGAAAGTACTCCTTTTGACATGGTCACCCCCACTTTTTGCCTGGTACATGATGTGATTTGAGTGGAAGTGCACTGGGTTCCTGCTAACCAGGTCCTAATAAGGTTAAGAACTAGAAAGGGGTGTGCAGTTCTTGTAAGGACACGCGGGGAAGACGGTCTTTCTTCGTGATGCCCTCACACACCCCGAGAGGTGTTGTGCTTCATTATTGGACTGTTGCCCCTCGTCAGGCCGGCGCTGCAATGCCTGACTGGCTCCTGAAACATGGGCTCTTTGGCGGGGATCTTTTGAAGAAGCTGTAGGGTGTGTGCGGGTGTGGGGGCTAGGTAGTGCACAAGGGGGTGAGATAGTTCAAATAGGTTAGGAGCAGTCCTATTGGGTTAATAAACTAGGTAGCTCCCGCCTAATTAAAAACTGTGTGTGAGCTCCTGTGTGGAAAATAATGTTCCTCAATGGTCAAATTATGTGTGAATGGTCAACAGGTTTCGTGCCTGGTCTTCCTCTAACGGGTCAATTGCCTCTTCGTCAGGACCAGTAAAGTGTGAAGAAGTGCACTACCACTTGGTATTCAGTATAGTGACATGAATTTCCAGGGAGGTAGGAAGGCCTAGTAGACGTGTACTGGGGCGATCAGTAAACCTGTAGAAGAAAGACGAAACAAGAGGGGAAAGGACAACCAAACAAGGCGTTAGGACATAGTCCTGGTTGGACGAAAGGTATTTCCAATGGTGGCAATACAGAGTGATACTACATCTGGGTATCCCAAAAATGTATTAAATCATAACATGTACACCCATAGGGGCGACTTGTCACAAGAGTAGACATCACCAACAGTAATCAGGTTATTTGAAACAAGAGTGGGAATGCCATTCGTCATGAATACATGTTAGTAAATCCGCTATATCTGAAAGAAACACGTTAGTGTTAGATTCTTTACCTTAGAATATCCCCAGGCGTCAGACTGGATCCGGAAAGTTTTCGTGAGCAGTACCCCTGAGCCTTGCTAGGTGTCGTCTGTGGCTCCGCATCCGTCATTAGCGTTGTGATCGCCGGGATGATGTCGTCGGATTACTTAGACCCGCCCTCGAGCGCTGACGTCAGTTCTTCATTTTTCCTCGCCAGCAAGCGCAGATCCGGGAAGAGCAGTACTCTTAATAATTTTTTTACCAACTTTTTTGATCTATTTTGATCACTTCTCGAGTCGACCTTCGACTCGCGGTGCCGATAGGGATGCCTGGGTTAAAACCTTGCGAGGACTGTCACCGCTTGATGTCTGTGACCGACCCCCACCGTCTGTGCCTTTACTGTCTCGGGGCTGACCACGATGACAAGTCGTGCCCCGGCTGCCGGGCCTTGACCTCGAAGGCTAGACTGGAGCAGTCCTGTAAGCGGCTCGAGCTCCGGCAGTCGGCTCAGCGCCGCTCGAGGTCCCGGTCTAGGAGGAAGTTGAGGGACCAGTCGCGGAGTCATCGCAGTCATCGCCGCTCGACGAGTCAGCACCACTCGTCAGGCTCCAAGTCCTCAGGTAAGTCGAGGCATTCGAAAAAGAAGTCGAAGAGGCGTCATCGCTCTTCCGACTCCCCTCGACGCTCGCGTGGCGTGGCAGGGGGGTTCGGGCGACACCGCCACGTGGCTCCGCCGGACCCACAAGCGCCTCGTCCAGCTCCACACCCGCCGGTTCTTGAACTGCACGCGATGCCGGAGGAGATACGTGACTTCCTCGTGGCCATGAGGACTCACTTCCCTCCGGACCCTGTCGAGGCACCTTCGGGCCCGTGGGTCCGTCTGGGAGCCCTAGCAGGCCGGCGGCTCCGGCCCCGGCGCTGTCGGGTGCTTCGGCCCTGGCGCTGTCGTCGACTCCGTTCCCGACGCTGCAGGGCCCCACAGGATCCAGGCCGGGATCCGGGTCGTTGCCAGTCGACCTTACGACTCCGCTGGCGCCGACCCCAAAGGTGTCGCCCACGACGCGGTCCCCGGACAACGTCGTCCCCAGCCCCGGTCCGGCATCAGACCTGCGCCGCCCGGCGCGTCTCCCGCGCCGATGGGTGAGCAATTCACCTACGACCCGGCACCATCATTTTTCCCCCGACTATCAGGAGTTGGATGATGAGGAGGACTGCGAGGGGTCCGAGGACTCTCTGGCACTGCAGTGCCAGTTGAGCCAGGACTTGGCAGACTAGTTAGGGGAGGCCAGTGGTCTGGATACTTCGCCCGACACTGGATTCGTCTCTCCTCCCTCCGCGGCTTCGGAAGAGGGGGCTGCTTACAGCGTGGTGTTGGACAGGGCGGCCAAGGCCTTGGCTCTTGAGCTCCCTGTCGCGGCCGTGAGGACTAACCTCTTCACTGAGGTGCTCAGACCGCAGGCAAGCTTCTCGGAGCCTCTACTGCCGTTCCACAAAGCCCTCACAGACGTTCTGTTGGGCACCTGGTCCAAGCCCTCCACAGGCCTCCCTGTGGATCGGAACGTGACCCGATGCCACCGCCCGGCTCCGGGCGACCCTAGCTTCCTGTCTGTTCACCCCACCCCCGAGAGCCTGGTGATCCAGGCCTCTACATCCCAAACCGCATTCCCGACCGATCCTCCGGATCAGGAATCCAAAAGGTACAATCAGTTTGGGAAGAAACTGCTCTCCTCCCTGAGTTTGGGGCTGCGGTCTGTCAACATCGCCTGCCTTTTGGGACGTTACACCCACTCTCTGTGGGATACGGTTGCGAGGGTGCTGCCACAGTGCCCCGAGGAGGCCCGGGCACGGCTCACCCAAGCCCTGGCGGAAGGGCGGGATGCAGCACGCTATTCCATCAGGTGTGGACTTGCCACCACGGACTTGCTGGGTAGGGCGATTGCAACTACGGTGGCGGTTCGCCGCCATGCCTGGCTGAGAACCGCCCACGTTTCGGGGGATGTCGAGGCTACCCTCATGGACATGCCCTTCGATGGCCATCGCCTCTTTGGCGACAAAGTGGATAGTGCGCTGGAACGTTTCAAGGATTCCACGGCTACGGCCAAATCCTTGGGCCTAGGCCAACGCCAGCACACTTCTGCTTTTCGCCCCTTTCTTGGCCAAGGAAGGGACGCCCCCACTCGTCCAGCCAGCAACAGGCCGCAAGCCCAATCTCAACGCTGTCGCGGACAAGGTTACCGCCGTGGCGGTACCGGGGGACACCGGCAAGGTCACTCCACACCCGCCCCTGCAGCATCTGCCTCTAAGCCTTCCTAGTCCGGCATTTCAGACCCATTTGACACCAGTGGGGGGGCAGGGTCCGCCATCACCTCCCTCACTGGCGTACCATCACGTCGGACAGGTGGGTGCTGCAAATTGTCCAAAGGGGCTACTCCCTCCCCCTCGAGGTGACTCCTCCAGCCATGCCACCGCAATACCACCGCATGAGGGGGAATCCCGTGCAAGTTTTGCAGGAGGAAGTTACGGCCCTCTTGGCTAAAGGGGCCATCGAGTGCGTTCCTGGGCCAGAAGTAGGGCGTGGTTGCTATTCCCACTACTTTAAGGTACCCAAGAAGGGCAAAGGAGGCCTACGCCCCATATTGGACCTACGGAGCGTCAACGGCTTTCTCCGGAAGGAGAAGTTCAAGTTGCTGACTTTGGCTCAGGTCCTAGCTGCCCTGGACCCAGAAGACTGGATGGTAGCGTTGGACTTGCAGGATGCGTATTTCCACATCCCTGTCCTGCCGGCCCACCGGCGTTACCTGCGGTTCACGGTAGGCCACGAGCACTTTGTTTACCGTGCTCCTCTTCGGCCTTACAAGCGCCCCACGGGTGTTCACGAAAGTGATGGGGGTGGTCACAGCTCATCTGCGGAGATTAGGGGTTTCAGTCTTCCCCTATCTCGACGATTGGTTGTTGAAGACGGGCTCGCCCCAACCAGTCATCTCCCACCTCCAGACCACGGCCGACCTCCTGCACTTGCTGGGGTTCTCCATCAACGTGCCGAAGTCACACCTGTGCCCCTCTCAGAAGCTCCTTTTCATCGGAGCGGTTCTGGACTCAGCGCAGTTTCGGGTTTATTCCCCCGAACAGCGGGTTCGGGATATTCAGGCTCTGATTCTGATCTTTCAGCCTTTATCCCGAGTCTCGGTCAGGTTGACGCTGCGGCTTCTGGGGCTGATGGCCTCCTGCATCCTTCTGGTGCATAACGCCCGGTGGCGGATGCGGGCTCTGCAGTGGGACCTGAAGTTTCAGTGGGCCCAGCATCAGGGCAACTTGTCCAATCATGTCTTGATCTCGGAGGGCACTGCCAGACAATTGCAGTGGTGGCTCACGGACCGCGATTGGGTCAGTGGCAGATCCCTCTCCCTATCCCACCCGGAGCACGTGGTTGTGACGGACGCGTCCCTCCAGGGTTGGGGAGGCCACATGGGAGAGGCGGAGATCAGAGGCCACTAGTCTCCGGCGGAGTCCCAGCTCCATATCAAACCTCTGGAGCTGAGGGCGATCCGACTTTCACTGAAGGCATTCCTCCCCTTGGTCGGGGGGAGTGTAGTGCAGGTGTTCACGGGCAACACCACCGCCATGTGGTACTGCAACAAACAGGGCGGGGTGGGGTCGTGGACCCTATGCCAGGAGGCTCTGCGCCTCTGGCAGTGGCTGGAACAACAGGGCGTGACACTGGTGGTTCAACACCTGGCAGGTTCCCTGAACGCCAGGGCGGACAAACTCAGCCATCAGTGCATGATGGATCACGAATGGCGTCTGAACTCGGACGTGGTGCAAGGCCTCTTTCAGCAGTCGGAAGAGCCTTGGTTAGATCTATTCGCCACAGAAGAGAACGCGCAATGTCATCAGTTCTGCGCGTTGGAATTTTCAAGGCGGCACTCGCTCGGAGACGCTTTTCGTCACGAGTGGAGTTGCGGTCTATTGTACGCCTTTCCGCCTATATCACTTCTTCCCAGAGTGCTGAAGATCAGGCGCGACCGGGCCCAAGTCATCCTTGTGGCTCCGGACTGGGCACGGAGGTTCTGGTATCCCGAGCTACTCGTGCTGTCTGTCGATCCCCCGATTCGTCTGCCTCTTCAGGAGGACTTTCTGTCGCAGCAGCAGGGGATGGTCCTCCACCCGAATCTGTCCAGTCTCCACTTACCTGCGTGGAGATTGAGCGGCGGCAGTTGAAGCCATTTGACTTGCCTCCTGAAGTTTGTAATGTCATTCTGGCAGCCAGGCGTCCCTCCACAAAATCGGTATATGCCTGCAGGTGGAATACGTTTGTGGCATGGTGCACAGCAAAGGCTGTGGATCCCCTTGCTGCCCCTCTTTCAGAGGTTCTCCTCTTTCTTCTTTCTCTTGCCCAGCAGGGCTCTGCTCTGGGCACTCTGAAGGGCTACCTCTCGGCCATTTCTGCCTTCTTAAGGCTACTTGATCAGCCCTCTTTGTTCAAGTCCCCCATTGTAAATAGGTTTTCGAAGGGCATCACGCATATGTTTCCTCCAGTTCCTTTCGTGATGCCTCAGTGGGACTTGAACCTTGTTCTCACTTTTCTGATGTGCGCACCCTGTAGGAAGGTGGATATCTGACTATGGTTACCCCCCAACTTTTTGCCTGGTGTTTTGCTGGTTTTTGACTTAGTTGGCCTGGGATCCTGCTATTCAGGACCCCAGGCTTCCTGCTCTCTCTGTTAAAATGGACTCCATGTACCCTAGGTACATATCTAATTGGATACTGAGTCACCTTATCAGTCAGGATTGCATCCAAAGATACACAAGCAACTCTTCGATTGAAAGAAATGGTAGGAAGATTTGAAATGAGGGGGTATCCTAAAAGTTTGATCGAACAAACCAAAGACCGAGTCTGGTTGATCCTCGGAGTAAACTGCTGCAGAGAACCAACAAACACGAAAACACCAGAATGGTGTTAGTCTCTAAATTTTCTACGTTAAGCCCAACATTCAAAAGGATCATACTATGACACTGGCCAATACTGAGTATGGAACCTGATTTCAAGATATTGTTCAAAGATCCCCCCATTTCAGCTTATACCCGCAATCATAACATAAGGGAGATACTAACTATGAGAACAACTGAAAGTTGCAAATATAAGGGCACCCGCCCTTGCATGAATTGTAGTAATTGTAACAACGTCATCAAGGGAAATATGGTAACACACCCACGAAAGGTTTCAACATCAAGCTTAAAACAAATGCTGCATGTGATACGATGAACGTCATCTACATGGTAAAATGCTCATGTGGCATAGTATACATTGGCAAGACTGAAAGGAAAGTGAAAACACGAATAAATGGACACAAATCAAATATCAGGACAAAGAATGAGAAATCAATGATTGCCTTGCATTTTAATGAAAGGCAACATCACATCTCCCAATTGAAATTCTTGGTACTGGAAACAATAGTCAAAAAAGAAGGCAGAGACAATACCAAATACCTTCTGCAGAGAGAAAACGCTTGGATTTACAAACTGAACTCTATGAAGCCTTTCGGGCTCAATGAACGTATAGAATATTCATGTTATTTATGAGATGCAATACTCCTGTATAGGATGCATATTGATGCTAATTCACTTGTGTGTTGTTGCACTCTTACATACTCTCCACCAGTACAACACCATTGCGCTATTTACTATTCGTCGTTTATACATTCTCCCAAGGTACGTATGTCACACATTCCTTTTATTTGTTATTTTATTTTATTGCATTGCGTCACTTTGTTCACCATCTTTGTAGTTCCTGAGGTTTTTGTAGTTTTCTTCACACTCAGACACGCTATGTATTCACATTCCGCTTTCTAGCTCCATTCGGGATAGTCCGTCATTGATTTTCATAGCGTGCCTACTAAATGGTCACGCTAGCGTAATCAACTTCACATGTCGGGACCGGGTCTCTGAAACGAACGCCACCCAGCCAAGTAGCAACGTTTGAAATATACAAGTAAGTCGGCTGATGCCGCGGAGAGTTTTTAACTTATTAGAGAGACGAATGGCTAGAGTACGTTTAGCACGAACGTTAAACCGCGTTACTTGTATTTTCCGTCAGATTACGAACTAGACGATACGCCTCAACCACGTAAGTTCTTATTAATACTCACACTCACTTTTTGAGTTCATTTTTTGAGTTCGGGTGACCTATGGCCTATCACGTACACCACCAATCACTTAAATACAAGCACGACAGAATACAGCATGCCAATGTTGATATAAATGAGTGTAACATTATGATATTGTACTGGTTTTTCAAAACACCGATGCTATGTCCTTTTCTTATAGAGCTCCCAGAAGAAGGGCACTCATGCCCGAAATGCATAGGAGCATAATTACGATAAGCAAGAATGCTATATCTATGATTTGTGAGAAAATTATGGCAATTTGAATTGACAAAAACGTTTAAGATATATAATGAAATGAAAGTAATTAAATAAAAGGATTACATAAAAAAAAGTTGAGAGGAGTCTGCTCTCTGTGGAACCAAAGGAGTGCCCTAACTAAGGATGCATCCAAACTGCTGGGTGCACATTTTTTCATTTTAAATTTGAAAGTAAACATTTGCAACTATCTGTTGCGTATTATTGTGTTTAACAAACACTAGATTGCACTTGACATCCAAAGTTCAAAAGAAATTCCCAATGCATTTTGGGTTATTTTAACTCTTCTTCAGGGGTGTTTCCAAGTGAAGATATGAAGAATGTAATCTGTTCCTTGCGTGTGGAACTACAACAGAATGGAAAATAGGCAGAAATGTCACAAAGTGCCTCAACATAGTTAAAAACAGTATCAAAACAATAGGATTTGCACATGGTGGAAAATGCTCCCAGAAAATCAAGAGAGTTGCTCTTTGCCTGGAGACTCTTGGCCATTTCATTAGGAAATCATTCTAGAAAAGCCATCTGCATTTCCATAATAGATCTCTGCCTTATTCTCAACTGTGAAGTTGCAAATATTTTAGGACATGTACCACCTCCGAGGATTAAGGTTATTGCCTTCATTGCTATCCTGCGCTTGAGAAGTTTGTGGCCTTTATGCATCGTAACCTTTAGTCTATTTGACCAAATAAGTAAAGTCTGAAGCACCTTAACCCCTTCGATGTGGATGACAAAGCCAGCTCGTCATGGGCGTTACCTGCGCTACGCGGATGACGAGCTGGCTTTGTCACAAACCGCGCGATTTTTAAATTTCAGCGCACAGTGGGAAAACCCGCTAGCGCGGTAGCGGTTAAATTCCACACTATGGCAAAAACACTCCTTGATTTCAGTCTTTTTCTTTCCCCAAGACGAGGGTCTGTGGCTGATGACTGCCACTCAGTGTGCTTTCTACTATTCTCAATGTGCTGAGTGTGGGAAGCATCATTCTGCATTCCAGAGAACTGACCACCATAGTCTAGAGCTTTCAGCACATGATTTGCAGAGTGCTTGTTTGAGAATTGCAAAAGTCTGCTGCTGCCTTCAATGTTGGCTGTCAAGGGGCATATGTGATATTATACTTTGCTGCAAGGTTTCTACATAACCTACAGAAATCTCAGAATGCTTTAACTGTGTGGGAATTTTTATACGGGCCATTACCCCTCCCTGGTTTCCCTCCATCCTGTTTGTTATTTATCTGCTTACTTACTCTGATCCCCTTCTGTGATTTTATTTAGCACTTTTGCAAATGGTGAGAACTTTCTGCTGCTCCAGATCTGACCTGATATTCGATATTTGGACTGGTGTATATTATTTTCTTTAGCCCTTTCTTCACATTGACTATTCTCTTAACTGGAAAGAAATTGGTCAGCATTACTTTAATTTAGAACTTTTTTTTAAGACTGTGATGGTCCAGTCAGTATCACTCATGAACTAGAAAAAATATGGTATCCGCCAACCCAGTGATTTTTCGAAGGATAATATCCAAGTAAATAGTGTTCAGATTGATGCTGAGATATATTGACCTCTACTGTCAAAAGGCAAATTGGGCTTTTAGAGGACTCACTCTATGAAAGGCAGTAATGGCTTTAGTTGTGCCTTTATCTTATACCTGCAGGACTACTAGATTAACGTCAATCCACGTAAAGCTTATGGAACATTCCCTTGCTGGAGAATTTAACTGTACCCAAACATTATCAATGTAAATAATCTTAGGCAAACCCATATCAATGTCAGAGGTGCCATACACAAATATATTAATTCCATGCATCATACTACTTAAAATGTTTGCCACTATTTCGTAAATCTGCCTTTTCTTGGTATAGCTGATGTTACCCTATAACCAATTATGACTCATTTGAGTGATCGTTTCTGATTTTCATTATTTCTTTGTTCTGCAGAATAGTGTTTCGGACACAGACATGCAGCAGTCTCCTATTACTCCCAAGTCTTCAGGGCCAGGAGCAGGTATGTTGTCCTACATATTTACTTTGCCACATGTGCTGAGAAGTCTCTGCCTTCCTGAAAATGTGGTGTGCTGATTTTCCTGCTGGTCCCTTCTGTACTCTCAGTTCCCAAACATTTTCATTGCAGTTTCCAGATTCAATCCAGAGGCTGTAATGAGAAAACCACAAGAAAGCATCTTTTTTTGTTTCATAAATTGTTAAATTGCTTTTGACTAAGTATCAAACTTGACACACTAGTTAACAGTACATTGAATAATCTGTTTAACCCATCTCTCATTTATCTTGTGTACAGCCCCTTCAAATGGGCAGCAAGCTGTTCATTTATTGTCTTCCAGGAATTGTATAAACATCCAGTATATCTGGCCCATTGTTTCCTTTAATGGCTTTAATATTTCTACTGTAAACATAGCCAGGCTAAAACATTACTCCTCTTCAATTGGCAACCTTTATTGTATTATTACATTCATAATTTTATTTGCTGCTTCTAAATATCAGTATTAGCCATTATCTTGTTGGATGTACACAATAACAGAAAATGTACATTTTCCATAGAGGTATGTGAAACTCCTCAAAGGGACATATCAATCCGTGACCATTTCGCACACACATAAAGCCAACGACAAACATTGGATAAAGTGGTCCTAGATCTTTTTCTTTTAAACTCATTTAAAGTCATGCATCCTGTAACACCCAAATATCTTGACTGCAATGTATGAATGACTAAAAGGTCCATTTTAGTAGCGCTGGCCAAATATAATTCAGGCCTAGGATAAGCAGAATGTTTTATGTACTTGAACTAGCCATGGCAGTTTCGGAGGTTAATTCCATGGCAACGAAGAGTATTTTGCTATAGTAGCACTGTTGGATTTGTTCAGAATTTAAATCAATTTAGAACTGGCATTATAGCTGCTTGGCTGGTTATGTGATATATACCTAGTTCATACATTAAAAAAAAAATCATCTTTGAGTTTTGTAGCATTCGATAGCATAAAGTACGCAACGTATAATATATTAGCTACTCAATGCGGAGGATGGACTCAAGACGGTACAATCATTTCGAGAGCAACTACAGGAAATAAAAAGACCAACATTTTAAAGTATGAGCCTTCATCACTGATATAAGGTATCCCAGAAATCGGTTTTGAACATTGGATGGTGGCTTTGGAAAGCCTGCTGCATGCATAGTAAGTACACTAACATAATGCCTGTATTTTGTAACTTGACTTGTTATATACCTCCATATGGGGTTTCACTGTTCCACTATGGTCGGGGATCAACAATGGAAATAGTCTGGAGTACGTGCATGAGCTCATCCCATGCTGCTGCTATGGGATGTGTACGTAGCCCACAGACCTCCTCCTGCCACAGACTCCACCCCTGATTAGTGCGGTTTGCCAGTACGGGACCCCTGGGATCGATGCTTCCTTTCACTTCGCTATCCCAGTCTAGCCAGCAACAGTGCTAAATTGATGGAGCCGGAGGTGGCCACCTGCCAAGTCTGCCGTTATCTGGTGGTCACATGTAGTTGGCTATGTTTCTGAGGTTGACTTTAAATAAATACTATTGTCAATTTATCCTGCACCCAGACACACACACACACACACACACACATACATTTGTCTTAGTTTCTTGACTTGGTGGTGGATGACATACTAGAAACTGGAACACAAATTTGAAGTTTATAATTCTGGATGCTTTGGAAGCATTTAGTGGTAAATTTCTGAAAGCTGACTCCCTTATGACAGAATTATGTAGAGAATCCAGGAGTTTACCAATAAAAATGGAGGGCAATATATACATATATACTGTGTCCAACGTCTGTTTTTTCTGCCATCGTAGTCTTTGCCTCTTTTGGACTTTTTGCCATTTAAAAAAAATTATTTTCAGGTTTGTCCGACTCATTAACCTTAACTTTCGTTTTCTCCAACCTTGTGCATTGGTAATGCAATGTTTGTTTGACCTGGTTTTAATGTTAGTTGGAAAGCAGTCTTCAAAGCTAGCTCCTTGATGTTGATATCCTTTCAAAATTACTTGCTACATTCTCCTGCGTTGAATCGTTCCCAGATGCTCATGTTTTTAAATTAGTTGCCATAAGGTTTGTAATATTCTTAAATCCACTGTATTCAAACACACATTTAATTAATAGTCTTTGTAACCCATCTAGAATTTCATTTAATTTTGGATTCAGCACTTGGCTGTTCCTGGGGCCTGTGTGTGGACTGGGAGGCCAGAGGACAGGTTTTAGCTTTGCCTTCCAAGTTACTTGCATTTTCTCTTTTGATGCCTAATTTGCCTCCTAAATAATGCTAGCAGGGTATTTAAGACCTGTGCCGTGAAAACAATATTTTCAGATTACCTCCACAAAGGGTGGATTTATTGACTTGTCCCAACTTACGTCCGAGATGAGAACTGCAAATTGTTTTCTATGTAATAAATTTTTTAAGGAAAGTCAAAACTTTTATTATTCTTAAATGAGGGTGCCTTGTTTCCCTCTGTGGCGAAATTCACCAGGAGAAAAGGTGAAAAGAAAACATGAGCGCTGAGAGAGAAATGCTTGTGGCTGAGTTTTTTGTTATTTTAAGGTCACATATTTTGCTGGCAAGGTAAATTAAGCCTTCCATCCTTCAGTTGTCAGTAAATTGATTATTAAAATGAATAAGTAGATCCCCTTAAAATTGCAAAAATGCATAATGAATAACAATTGAGCGCTTATAATTACTACAGTGGGATTCCTGGCAAACAGGGTAAATTCAACCAACCATAATCAGTCTACCCTTGATTATACCCCTCCACTTTCAAAAGGCTCCTGCCTCCTATTAATAAGAAGCACATTAAGACCTCAGGGAAAGTGTTGACTACCCTGTATCCACTTACTGTTCTGCTGCGCACTGTCTACTTCACCACACTCTGGCCACCGCCCTGCCAGTTGAAGAGCCCTTCTCTTTCTTGATAACTTACTTGTTGATGGTGCCTTTGTCTATTATACACATCTCGACGAGCCCCGTCTTTGAAAGTAATACCTTTCCTCTTACAGCCACTTCCTGATACCTCTAATGATCGTGGTAGTGCCACATGCCTGTGGACAGCCCTGTTTATTGTAGGAAAGTCCCCCTTTTTGCATGGTTGCCTCACTTGTTGCCTTATTTTGATGCTCTTTGACTAAGGGCGCCCTGGTTCCCTGCCAACCAGGTACCCAGGTACCTAGTGCCTATGTGCTCGAGGCATGTGGGCTGCTGAATTCATATCTATAGCATAGATCGCCGCCTAGTGTTGGGTCCGGATGATTGCACATTGTTGTCCTGGAAGAGTCTTCGAAGTATCACGAGATAGGTGGCTCCTCCCCTGGACTACAGTGCGCATGGGCATCGACTCCATCCCCAGATTGTTTTTTTCCGCCATTGGGTTCCGATGTATATTCGACATCTCCAGTTCGGAATCGATATAGACTTTTCTTAAGGCCCGAAGGCCTTATCCTATACCGTCGGTATTGTTTGCGTTCGGTCCCCGCTCTGTTCCGGCTCAGTTCCCGAGTCGGACGTCCAGAGGAGTCGCGTGGCTCTTCGGTACTCTGGGCCCAGTCGACGCAGCAAGACTTTACACGACATCATGGAACGGAGTCCGTTCAAGAAATGTCCCGTGTGCGGATCTAAGTACCCACACATCGACGTCCACCCTGTGTGCAACAAGTGCCTGTCGCCGGACCATGATGAAGCCAACTGTATGGCTTGTTCCAGGTTTCGATCGAAGAAGATGATTCGACTTCGGCGCGCCAGGAGGCCCGGCAGTCGGCCCCGGCACCGGTGGACATCTTCGACAGAGAAGAAGCAGACGAGCAAGAAGTTCATCTGCAAGTTTCCCCTCCGGCGGAGGAGATCGACTACGTATACGACGCAGACGTCGAGGTGGTCGAGGCAGGAGAAGTCGTCGACGAGGTAGGAGATGACAATGAGGCCTACAGGGCCACGGGAGATAGCTCGTGTGAAGAGCTAAGCCCCGAACAAACAATTACTACGGCTCAGGTTGAGGGATCGCCACGCGGCCTTACCCAAGACCTTCCACCCAGATCCACGGCCTCGCCTGCGGGCCCGGCTACGGACACTTCTGCGGAGCCGACGTTGGTCAAAACGAAACCGAAACCTTCGGTGTCGACGAAAACGAAAGTAATTGAGACGCCGTCGAAACAGAAGACGTCTGTCCCTCCGGCCGCCTCCTCGTCTTCGGACGCGCCGGGGCAGCCGCAGCCGAAGAAGGCTGTCGACCCGGGGAAGTCAACCAAGGGCGCCGATCCAAAGTCGGTCAAGGCCGTCGACCCTAAATTGGCAAAGGGCGTCGTACCGTAGTCAAGGCCACCGGCACGAAGCCGTCGACGCAGAAGGCCGTTGGCACGGAAGGGGGACACAGCGCACCGAGAAAGGCCGATCCTGTGCCGGATAAAAATAAGGCATCGACGCTCGAGTCTTCACTCGCTGGTGGACCGAAGACGTCTGTCGGATCGACGAAACCGTCCGCTTCCTTTACGAAGCAGGTGTCGTATTCTCTTCAATGCATCAGGAACAAGGCTTCCGCGTCCGCACCGAAGGATGCTTCCACCGCGAAGCCAGCTGCCACGACGCCACAGTCTTCGGCGCCACTCCTGTTTACGTTGCCGCCGAAGGTAGCACCAAAGGCCTTCGCACCACGGTCGGTCACCGAAGCGCCCGTACCTGTGTCTACGCTGCTTGGGAGCCTGAAACCTCGACAACCCTCGGTGGAGGAGCAGTCGGAACACTATATCGACGCCGACACCGGGAAACGTACCCTCTACAAGAGGAAGATCACGGCAACCCAGCCTTTGGAGTCCTACACGATTCCTTTGAAGAGCAAGAAGCCTGCTGCGGAATCCCCAGTTCTGGTGGAGCCTCTTGCTCCACGGACTCCACGAGTGGCTACACCCTCACCCACTTATACGGATGTGGAGGGTGGAAATTGTGATGACGAGGAGTATGGCTTTCCTGCCAACACTGATCCTGAGGATCACCAGGACTCATGGACAGATGCAGGTGACCCAGGGGATCAGCAAACTGCCCAGGACCCTCAGGTGTACGCTGTCAAGACCTCTCCTACTGAGGATTCGGCTGCATTTAATGCTCTAATTGAGAGGGCGGCTAAAAACCACGATGTGGACCTCCACACTGACCCTATCGAAGTGGACTTCCTTTTTGGTACCTTTTCCACTGCAGAAAAGACTGTCAAGACTCTCCCCATGCTGAAGGGGGTTCTCAAACATGCTGCAGACATTTTTAAGGAACCCACACGGGCCAGGGTGGTCAACCCCAGGATTGAGAAAAAATATAGGCTGGCGCCTGGCGACCCCACCTACATCACAGGCCAGTTGCCATTGGACTCTCTGGTTGTTTCTAATGCCCGGAAGAGGGCGAACTCGCAAACCACTGGTGATGCTCCTCCCCCAGACAAGGAATCTAAAGTGCTGGAGGCATCAGGGAAGAGGGTGGTGGCTCTGGCGGCCAATATCTGGCGTATCTCTAACACTCAGGCGCTCCTGGCCAGATATGACAGGGCGCAATATGACACACTAGAGACCCTGTTACAACATCTTCCAGATCAGTATAAAGAGGCAGCTGAGATGCTTATTCGGGAAGGGAAGCTTATCTCCAACACTTCAATTAAGTGTGCACTGGACGTGGCGGACACCGCGGCCAGAGCCATTAACACCATTGTCATGTTGAGACGTCAGGCCTGGCTCAAAATCTCCGGTTTCAAGCCGGAGATACAAACTACCATCCTCAATCAGCCAGTGAACCCAGACAGGTTATTTGGTCCTGAAGTAGATACCACCTTGGAAAAGATAAAAAAGGATACCGAAACTGCAAAATCCATGGGGGCTCTCCAGTCCCAGCAGTTTCGGGGAAGCACTTTCGTCGCTCAAGCAATAGAGGTGTTTCCAGAGGCCAGATGTCCCAGCAAACGCAATACAATAAAGATGGGGCGCAGTCCTCTTACACCAAGCAGAGTAGAGGCGGCTATCGGGGCAACAGCACCAAGGGCAGAGGTCGTGGAAACAACAACTCCCGCTCCTCCGCCACCAGTAAACAGTGACGCCCTGTCACTGCCCCCCGACCATTCTACACCTGTCGGGGGAGACTCCAGCAGTTCCTGCCCGTCTGGAAATCCATCACCACGGACAGGTGGGTCAGGAAACCTATCCAGTTCGGGTATTGTCTGGAGTTAACATCCACTCCACCCAACATGCCACCAAAACACCGTCCTATGTCCACAGAGCATTTGCACTTATTGCAGCAGGAGGTACTAGTCATGCTGCAAAAAGGGGCGATCGAGCTCGTGCCGTTGGAGGAAGAAGGCACGGGGGTGTACTCCCTGTACTTCTTAATCCCAAAAAAGGACGGATCCCTCAGACCCATTCTGGACCTCAGACCCCTAAATCAGTACATTCTATCAGAACACTTTCATATGCTCACACTGCAGCAGGTTCTCCCGTTGCTCCATCAGGGAGACTTCCTCGCAACCTTGGATCTCAAGGATGCCTATTTCCACATTCCACTGCATCCATCACGCAGGAAATACCTCAGGTTCACTATTCAGGGTCGGCATTGTCAGTTCAGGGTCCTGCCTTTCGGGGTGACCACAGCGCCCAGGGTGTTCACAAAATGTCTGCGCACCTCAGGAGGCAGAATGTTCACGTTTACCCTTATCTGGACTGTAGGAGAGTGGGGTCTGCAATCCTATTGTCACCCCAGATTTTTGCTTTTTGCTTCACTGGTTTACGACTTTCCCTGGCTGTGGGCCTGCTAATCAGACCCACAGCCTAGCTGTTCTCTCTCTAAATTGACAACCATGTGCCTTAGGTGCATTTACCAATTGGTACTGGGCCACCTTATCAGTCCCTGTACAGCATACCTTAGGTATCCAGGGCATAGGTATACCCAGGGCCTACCAGGGGCTGAAGCATGTATTATGCCACCCCTGACTGGCCATCTAAATCTGACACAACTGGCTGCATGACAGCTGGGGCAAGGTGGTGTAAACACCCTTTGCTGTAGATATAGTATATCTATATCTAACCCTAAAATGGACACATATATTCCTATCAGTCACTCCTATGGCAAGCCTTATCAATCCTGAAGGCAGAGTGCATGGAATTATGTGAGATGGTGCTCTGGCATGAGCTGAGCCCGTTTGCAGCTTGCGGAACCAAGTCCTAATAGCTGTTCCATGATAACGCTATACCATATACTCTTAAGTGCATTATCAACCTCGCGGTTAAATGCCAACTCTGGTATAACATTATCAAAACATGTCGAGTAAGGTGTCATACGATTTGGAATACTACCCCCTCGCCAATTCTGGCGACGGGGGTAGCATTCCACCCTTCTAGAGGGACACGACATGTATGTAACTGAGAACGGTTAAAGTTAACTCTAGCCTTGGCATCACAAAATGGATGCTGCCACCACAGACACAAGTCTGACCTCCTGCTGCTGGGAGTCCTTCCAGCGAGGGCGGCTTGGACAAAGGGTTTCCTGCCTTGGGAGGTGCTAGCACCACCCCAGACAGGATTTTGTGTATTGGGTAGGGTAGGCTTGAAAGGAATGAGACATGCCCGGGGCACACAAGGTGTCCCGTGCATACACCGGTTCAAACCAGTTGCTGGGGCATCCCTGCCCCAGCTCTGGCGGGAAACCGGACAAAGGATAGGGGGTGTAACCACCCACCTTCCTGGTCCCACCCAGGGGAGGGACCTAGTCAGTAGTGCAGCCCCCTTTAGCAGGATAAAGGTAGGAGCTGGTCCCATTCCAAATCAGATTATCCTGAACATATTCTACAAGAAGAAACTCTGGACTTCGACGTTCTGCTCCACAGAAGACTGAAGAATCTCCCTTGTGGGCAAGGAGTGTCCACCCTGCACAAGCAGGCACCATCAAGCGTCCAGCGGCTTCCCTTTGTCGTCTTCCTTCCAGGATCCAGACTTCAGAGCCCGACGAGACCCGGATTCCCAGACCTCTCCGACCTCAACTCACATCTGCAGCAAAGCTGAGACCCATGGCTGCGACGAGACACGTGGGACCGGCCATCTTGGAAGAAACTGCACTTCGCTTCCAGCACGACTCCCGAGGTAAACTCGACCAAGTGCTTTGGGGACTGAGAAGCCCCAGCCCCGAGCAGCCCCTGCACCGAAGTTCAGCCCTCCAGCATCCACGAGATCTGCGTGGGGCCCTTCTGCTTGGTTCCTGCTCGACACATTGTCTGGTCACTTGCCGGCTGGCTAGTGGCCTCCTAGACGACGAACCTTTGAATTTTCACTGCTGATCTGGTTGCTCCAGATTGGCCCTTGCTCCCTTCCAAAGGAGGGGCACCCCGGACTCTCCTAGTCCGCACCAGACGCTTTCTTCACTCACCGCGTGGGTTGCCTTTGCCAAGGCCTGTTGCCTCAAATCCCGGATCCAACACCGCCGACAGCGAGAGCCTGCGTGGAACAGCTCGTGCCTCCATCCTGGTCGTCGAAGACACCTCCCGGTCCACGTGGCTGCAGAGTCAAGCGTCCACTCTTCACCTGAACACGACGACAACATCTGGTTCCTTCCTGGTTCCACTCCAGTCACTGGCTAGTAACTGTGAACATTGTCCCCTCTGCTTTCAGGTCTCCTTCTTCAACAATCCACCCTTGGATTGCACCGGACATCTTCCTTCTGGTCGCCTGCAGCATCTTTTCTTTCAGGCTCCATTGACTTCAACGCGAGAACCCGACGCACTTTGAACCCTATGCACCCGCGGCCCGTGGGTGAGGTAACAAGAGCATTTCGGTGCTCAAGGGTAGTTTAACTGTCCTAGTGTCCAGTTCCACAGTCGTTGTTGTCCTACATAGTCAGGATTGTCCGTACTCACCTTTAACTTGAACTGTACTGTCCATAGACGTTGTTACGCATCTCGCGTGTGAGTTCACACTCTGCACACGCGTTCCGTGGGCCTCCTATTACCTACCTGAAGTTAGTGTAGCGTGGTCCCATCGATCCTACAGCCTCTGGACAGCTCCATTCCTTTTATCGACTCTCACATTCCACTTACTTAGTATATGGTTTGTCGTGCCCCTAGGGCACCATTGTAATTTTGTGCGACTTATAGTATTTTTCGTAAGAGATTGTCATGTGCTTAGCCCTCTGACCTCATAAAGAGTTCAGAGGTGTTGTTATTAATAAATATACTGTTTATTTTCATAACAACCTGTGTGGTGCCCTTTCACTTGGTATTCAAGGGGTTATATTGTGGTAAAACAGCTGGCTTCACATGCCAAAAGAGTTTAGCCTAAGACTGCTTTGTCCATGCTACCATTCGGATAGCTAGTCTATAAGGTTGACTTACAACCAATCACCATAAGGGTTGTTTGGACTGATAAAAGGTGATCACTAGAACTAGTGAGCATCATATATCATGCCAACTTCTCACATGGACGACTGGCTTGTCCAAGCAAAGTCGGCCCAGCAGTGCGCCGCAAACATGTCCCACACCATTCACCTCCTTCACGATCTGGGATTCTCCCTAAATTATCTCAAGTCGCACCTTCAGCCGGCCCATGCGTGGCAATATCTGGGTGCGACGATCGATACTCTGGCAGCCACGGCTCAGCCGAATTCTGTGAGGATCGACAGCATTCAGGCACTGATCCAAAAGTTCAGACCGCAACACTCGCTTCCTGCATGAGTGTTCATGCAGTTGATAGGCATGATGGCCTCCTGCATCTTCATAGTCCCGCACGCGAGACTACATATGCGTCCGCTCCAAGAATGCTTTGCTCATCAGTGGACTCAGGCTCGGGCACAGTTGAACGACCTAGTGTTGGTGACCTGTCGGGCATACAGCTCTCTGCATTGGTGGAATCCACACAACCTTTGCAAGGGCCGACCGTTCCAGGAGCCTGTGCCACAGATTATCCTGACGACAGACGCATCTCTCCAGGGATGGGGAGCTCATGTACTCCACTACATAGTGCAGGGACTATGGACAACGCGGCAGAGGAAGATGCACATCAACTACCTAGAACTGATGGCAATCTTCATGGCATTGAAGGCATTCAAAGTACATCTGTGCAGCAAAGTCGTGTTGATCCGGACGGACAACATGACGGCCATGTATTACATTCAAAAGCAGGGAGGTACACACTCTCCGCAGTTGTCTCATCTGGCTCAGAGCATGTGGAAGTGGGCCATTCAGAGGAACATCTTCCTCATGGCGGAACACCTCCCGGGCAAGGACAATCAGATGGTGGATCTGCTCAGCAGGTACAGCCAACAGATGCACGAGTGGGAGATACATCCATCAGTACTCCGCCCGTACTTCCAGCAGTGGGGTCATCCAGAGATAGACCTGTTTGCCACAAGGGAAAACTCAAAATACCAAAGCTTTGCCGCCAGGTTCCCTCACCCACAGTCGCAGGGCAATGCGATAGGGATGAACTGGTCAGGCAGATTTGCGTACGCTTGTCCCCCAGCACCTCTCATACCACTGGTGGCACGAAAGCTAAAGCAACACTCGATGACACTCATCCTGGTTGCTCCAACGTGGACACGCCAACCATGGTACACCACGTTTCTAGAACTCTCCGTGGTACCGCATCAAAGGCTGCACCTCACACCCAGGCTTTTGACGCAGAGCCGTGGCGACATTCAGCATCCAGACCCGCAACAGCTCAACCTGGCGATCTGGCTCCTGAAGTCTTAGAGTTTGGATACCTTGACTTGCCTCCTGAATGCATGGATATCATATGGGAGGCTAGAAAGCCCACCACCAGGGCCTGCTATGCAGCGAAATGGAAACGGGTTGTCGTTTACTGTACTGAACACAACATCAACCCGCTAGATGCATCCATTCCCAACATCATCTGTTATTTGTTACATCTTTACAAATGCAATCTAGCATATGCTTCCATTCGGATACACTTATCCGCCATAGCTGCTTATCTCCAAAACAGGCAGCATCTCTCCGTTTTCAGAGTGCCTGCCATCAAAGCCTTCCTAGAAGGACTTAAACGGGTCGTCCCTCCCAGGACCCCTCCAGCTCCTGTATGGAACCTCAATGTGGTCCTCACCAGGTTGATGGGCCCACCTTTTGAGCCTCTACATTCCTGTGAGATTCAGTTCTTAACATGGAAAGTGGCGTTTCTCATTGCCATTACGTCTCTGCGACGTGTTAGTGAGCTACAGGCGCTCACTGTACAAGAGCCATTCATACAAATTCACCCCAACAGGGTGGTGCTGCGCACTAACCCTAAATTTCTTCCTAAAGTGGTTTCGCAGTTCCATGTCAATCAGACCATTGAGCTGCCCGCGTTCTTTCAAAACCCAGAGACAGTGGCAGAAAGAATGCTCCACACTCTTGATGTCAAACGAGCTTTGATGTACTACATCGATAGGACAAAGGATTTCAGGAAGACACAAAAACTCTTTGTTGCCTTTTCAGCCCAGCACAAAGGCAGCCCCATTTCCAAAGCAGGTATAGCCAGGTGGATCGTTAAGTGTATTCAGATTTGCTATCACAAGGCTAAGCGCACTTTAACGGTCCCCCCCAGAGCCCACTCCACCCGCAAGTTGGGGGCCTCCATGGCTTTCCTTGGTAATATCCCTTTGGAAGACATTTGTAGAGCAGCCACATGGTCTACCCCACACACATTTACTAAACACTACTGTGTAGATGTGCACTCCAAGCAGCTGTAGGGCAGGCTGTTCTAAAGACCCTTTTTCAGACATCTGCAGCTGGCACAGGCGGCCGCCGTTAATGGAGGGACTGCTATTTATTCTATGCTATAGATATGAATTCAGCAGCCCACATGCCTCGAACTGAATATGCTACTTACCAGTATGCATCTGTTCTTGGCATGTAGGGCTGCTGACATTCATATCGCCCGCCCTCCTCCCCGGCGCCTGTAGCGGCTGCAGAATTTACACTTATTCTTAGCATGGTCATCGCTCACACTGTTACACTCCATCTTCGCCACAATGGCTAAAAACAATCTGGGGATGGAGTCGATGCCCATGTGCACTGTAGTCCAGGGGAGAGGCCACCTATCTCGTGATACTTCGAAGACTCTTCCAGGACAACAAAGTGCAATCATTTGGACCCAACACTAGGCGGCGATCTATGCTATAGATATGAATGTCAGCAGCCCTACATGCCAAGAACAGATGCATACTGGTAAGTAGCATATTCATTTTTCCCTAAATATGTACTGTTGCATACCCAAATTGGCAACTCTCTGGCCTCATGTAAGGACCTTGTAAAAGGTACCATAGGCCCTGGGACCAGGGAAGGCATCTAAAGGTCGCAGCACTTATTTTGCCACCCTTGGAGGTCCTGTAGCTTTACACATACACACTGCCATTGCAGGCTGAGTGTTTTGGTGCAGAACAAAGTGAAGAGTCGACATGCATACCTCCCTGTGTGCCATGCCTACAATCCACTGCCTATGGCATAGGTCAGCCTCCGCAATAGCTGGGTGCACCATGCCACTGGTGAGGTTACAGATGCATGAGCCCTGTACGCCTACAGTATCTAAGTCCATTCTTAGATATAGTGAGTGCAGTAATGCCATAAAGAGTATATGGTTTGGGAGTTTGTCATTACGAAATCCACTGCACCATAATGGCTTTACTGAAAACTGGGAAGTTTGGTATCAAACTTCTCAGCACATTAAACCCACACTGATGCCAGTGTGGGATTCAATGAAAAATGCACTCAGACAGCATCCTAGAGATGCCCCCTGAAAAACGACCTAACTCTAGTGTCCTGGTTGAATGCCTGCTTGCCAGCTGCCACCACCAGATATATTTCTGGATCCCTGGGTCGAGAGCCTGCTGCTCTCTAGGTCCTGAAACAAATCACATCCTGGGTTTAGGTGCCAAGCCTCCTCCCCCAGGATGAGCAGGGTCCACGAAGGGGAAGCTTCAATGGCTTGCCGCCTTTATAAGCCGACCAAGCACTTTGCTGCTCCCAGCAACTGGCCCCCACTTTGGGATGGAGACTCGGTGGGGAAACCAAGTTCGGAGGAGAGGTGTGCCCACTTTGCTAAACCCGCCCCTCAGACGGGGAAGACTAGGCGAAGCACAACTCTTAGTCCCCGCCATCATGAAGATAGGGGCCCCATCCAACCAGTGAGGCTTATACCCCCACTCCCACTGGAGGGTGATATAATAGGGGGTATACCCACCTCAAGGAAGGGAACCATTGGTCCCAACCTTTACCTACCTGAAACAACCCTAAATATAGTATTTAGGGGCAACCCTGAAACTTGCTGTGAGAAGTTGGCCTGGTGTGCAGTGCTCACTATTCTAGTGATCACTATATATCAGTCCAAACAACCCTTATTGATGATTGGTTGTAAGTCAACCTTATAGACCAGCTATCCTAGTAGCATGGATACGAGCAGTCTAAGGCTAAGACTCTAGAGGGCGTGTTAAGCCAGCTGTTTTACCATCACATTACCCCTTGAACACCCAGTGAAAGGACACCACACAAGTGTTATGAAAATAAACAGTGTATTTATTAGAATCACAACAACCCTGTACTCTTTATGAGGACAGGGTGCTAGGCACACAACAAAACTCTTACGAAAATACTTAAGTTAGCACGTTATACACAAATGCCCGAGGGGCACGAAAAACCATATACTTTAAAAGTGGAATGCGAAATTACTAGCAGGTAAGTACAGTACTAATAGGCTTTGGACTCGCTAGGACTTGACTATAGAATCGTTAGATTACTTCTAGGAGACCTAGGGGACTCGGGTGCAGAGTGTGCACTCTCACGCGGGATGCGGGACAAAGTCTATGGGAGCTAGTAAAGGCAAAGTTAGTGTTCACGGGCGAACCCGACCTGGTAGGAAGAAAACGACAGTGGATCCTGACCCTAGGATAGTGAGGCTATGCTGGGACACCGAAGTGCCGAAGTTACCTAGCCCAGGGGCTGCAGCTGCATAGGTCTGAAAAGACGTCGGGAATCTCGTTGCCGGACCAGGAGCCTGGAAGAAGGCGACCAGTGAAGGAAAGTTCGATGGATCCAAGCCTGGATCAAGGAAGAAGAAAACCTGAAAGCAGAGGGGGCCAAGTTCTTGAATCACTAGCCAGTGATTAAGTGGGCACCAGGATGGCACCGGGCGAAGTCACCTCGACTAGGTGAGTGGGCGACGCTGGCTCTGCAGATCTCACGGACCAGGAGGCGTTGTCGGCGACCAGGATGGAGAGGCGAGCTGTCCCACGATGGATGAAGCTGTCGGCGTCGAAGTTACCCAGGATTGGGCAACAAGCCTTGGCTAATTCAAGCCCACGCGGTGGACTCAAAATGGCGTCTTGAGTGGACCAGGAGGGTCCGGAGTGCTCCTCTTCTGGAAGGGAGCAAGGGCAAGTCTGGAGCAACCAGACTAGCAGCAGTGATGTCGTCGGGCGTCGTTCAGGAGGCCACAAGCCAGCGGGCTAGTAGCCAAACAACGCGGTGAGCAGCAAAAAGCAGAAGGGCCCCACGCCGATCGTGGAGATGCTGGGGGGCTACTCTTCGGTGCTGGAGCTGCTCAGGGTCGGGGCTTCTCGGACCCCAAAGCACTCACCAGGAAATTACTCGGCGGGCTTGCTGTGCAGAAGTCGTGCAGTCTTGAAGATGGCCGGTCCCTCGAGGTCTCGTCACACCCACGAATCTCAGCGTGACTGATGATGTAGGTAGAGGTGCCAGGGAAGCCGGTTCTCGTCGAGCTGGGCAGTCTTGATCCGGAGGAGAGACTTGCAGCAGACCGCAGTGTTCTTAAGATGGTGCCTGCGGATGCAGGGTGACTACTCCTTAGTCACAAGGGAGAAATCTTAGGAAGAAGTCTTGAGTTCCTTTCGTGGAAAGTAGTTTCAGGATTCAAAGATGATCTGATTTGGAAGGGGGCCAGTTCCTACCTTTATCATGTAAAAAGGGGCTGGCACGCGACTAAGTCCTGCCCTAGGGGTGGGACCAGGAGGGGGGTGGTTACACCCACTTCCTTGGCGGGCTTTTCCCCAGCACAGGGTCTGGAGTGACCCTGGAACTGGTTCCAGCCAGCCTATGCACAGTGAGCGCCGGGGTGCCACGTGCAGTCACCTTCCTCTAAAGCCCTGCCTACCTACAATACACAAAACCCTGTCTGGGACGGTGCTGGCACCGCCCCTGGCAGGAAACCCTTTGTCCTTATCTCCTGCTCTGGGAGGACTCTCAGCAGCAGGAGGGCAGACTTGTGTCTCGGTGGCAGCATCCATTTTGTGGAGCTGAGGCTCGGTTTGACTTTAACCGGGGTTAGGGGTTACATACATGTCGTGTCCCTCTAGAAGGGTGGAATGCTAACCCCGTCGCCAGAATTGGCGAGGGGTTAGTATTCCAATTCGTATGACACCTTACTCGACATGTTTTGATAAAGCGATACCAGAGTTGGCATATAACCGCGAGGATTATAATGCACTTAAGAGTATATGGTATGCGATATCATGGAAACGGCTAAGGGATGGATCCCGAAAGCCGCAGACAGGCTCAGCTCATGCCAGAGCACCATCTCACACGATTCCAAGCACTCTGCCTTCAGGATTGTTAAGGCCTGCCATAGGAGTGACTGATAGGAGATCTGTGTGTCCATTTTAGGGCTAGATATAGGTATACTATATCTAAAGCAAAGGGTGAGTACACCACCTTGCCCCAGCTGTCGTGCAGCCAGTTGTGTCAGTTTAGTTAGTCAGCCCAGGGGTGGCATAATACATGCTTCAGCCCCTGGGAGACTTCTGGGTACCTCAGCCCTGGGTACAGGGACTTAGAGAGGGCCCAGTGCCAATTCAGTACCTGAGTACAATTTGGATAGAGAGAACAGCTAGGCTGTGGGTCTGATTAGCAGGCCCACAGCCAGGGAAAGTCGTAAACCAGTGCAGCAAAAAGCAAAAATCTGGGTGATCATAGGATTGCAGACCCTACTCTCCTACACTTGCCTCCTCAGACAAGAAGATACAAGAAGAAGGACCGTAGAGCTGTGCTGAAAGAAGAGGAGGGGGACACCAACTAACTTAGCCCCAGCCCTACTGCCTGTCACGACCTCCTCCAGTGAAATACTAGTGTGTACTGCAGCCCCCCAGACCCGGAGGACCTGCCCTGCCTTCCTCAACCCGACTTTGTCTCCTGTGTGCACCTGATTTGCTCACCAACAGACTCTGACCAAATCAGTGAGTTTGCACCCGATGCCCACAGCCGAGTTAGTTTCCCCAACACCATGAGGAGGCCTCCCCGGTGATCCTGATCTTGATATGGTGATCCCTGACCAGCCTCAAGGTTCCCGAAGTCCGCTTGCAGCAACTTTCTGGAGGATACCCCCCGGCCACAACCAGATCCGCTAAGGAAAACCCGACGGCAAAAAGCACCTCTGCACCCCATGGCCCTGGGTGGCCCAACCAAAGGTGTCCCATCATCCCACGACATCCCAACGTACCTCTCCAGGTAGTAGTCCCCTTCAGAAGATCTTTGAGCCCGACCCTGCAGTGCTTGTTCAAACTGGAGAATCCCCATTGAACGTAACAGGGCACCCAACGCCAAAATAGCACCCTGCACCTGGTTGCCCCTATGCCACTGTGGGTGCACTTTGTGTGCTAACACGGATCCCCCTTTGAGCTCCCTATTGGATAACATTGAGTCTCAGCACTCTGCACCCGGCTGCCCTAGTGCAGCTGAGGGTGCTTTGAGAGTACATCCCGGGCCATGGGGGTACCCGTGTTCTAACCCCAGAAAGCCAACTCCCAAACATAAGCACTTACCTGTAAACCGATAACTTCATTTCCTCCCATAGGATTGCATTGCCTGCTTTTCCTTAAAAAATGTTCTAAGTGTGTGGTTGGAAAATTGGATGAAACCTTAAGAAACTGTATACTTACAAAAAGGGATGTACTCACCTTTTATCTAGGAAGTGTCTCAGTGTGATATCTAGGCATATCACACTGAGTCGAAAAAGTTACTTAAAAAGTATTCTGAAAAGTAACTTACAAAGTTATCTCAATAGCAACTGAAAAGTAGTTCCAACTGTTTAATAATAAGTGACTAGCCTGTAACCAATCCAATTGCATTTAAACTGTATTTAACTGCATTATTCTTGCAAAGTACTATAAAGCTTACCTGTACCAGGCCTGTCTTGGTTGTAGAAATAAAATACAAATAAATAATATTTTTATACAAAACAAATTGGTCAGAGTTCAGTCTTTGGGTGTGTGAAATAATTTCTTGCCTGAGTGTGTACTATAAATGCGTACCATTACCCTCTGATAAAGCCTTACTGCTCGCCCACACTACCACAAATAGACAAAAAACACTTGTGCACTTTTTGGGCGGCAACTCAGCAATTATTGTCCATTAGTGGCACTTTTTAAGGAGTCCTTCCCGCGGTCTCCGTATACCACAGAGCAGCTTGTAGGTGTTTATTTGAGCAAGGCAGTGTCCACGAAACTGTAAGTACGGCATAGCCACTCAGAAGGAGCAGTCCACAATGCTGACTTAGAGATTCTGATGACTCCTCTCATGCCCACCCCTCCCTTATCTCCTCTGTACAGAATTCAGTTGCAAATCCCTTCTCACCCGTTTCTGAGGCTCATGGAGCAGTGTCTCTTAAAAAAACTAAGGGCCATATGTATCATAGTTCCGTTTTGCGAATTCTAAATAGTGATTATTAAGGAATCGCTATTTAGAATTTGCAAAACGGTATGTATGTAAAAAATCGCATTTGTATAGCGTTTCCTTAACATTCCTAATTTGCGATTAGCAAATTGCTAATCGCAAATTACCCATTCATTTCTATGGGCCAGGAGGCCCATAGGAATGAAGGGGAAATTTGCGATTAGCAATTTGCTAATCGCAAATTAGGAATATTTTCAAGGGTGCAGGGGTGTCTCAAGAACACCCTGCTGCACCCCTGAAAATGACATGTGGGGGCATATGGCGCACATACATGCCCTAAGGGCATGTATGAGCGTCATATGGCACCTTTGGTTTTTTTGAAAATAGCTTTTATTAAAGAATTCGCAACTTACCACCAACTAGTAGTTGGTGGTAATTTGCGAATGCTTATGGGCATTTTTAAAAATATTTTTTCTTTGATACATTGCATTTAAGGAATCACAAGATTTGCGATTCCTTATGTGCAATTGCAAAATAAGGAATAGCAAATTTTGCGATTCCTTATTTTGTAGCAAAAATGTTATACATACCATTTACCAAATTAGCATTCGCAAAGGCCGAAATTCGGCGAATTTCGGCCTTTGCGAATGCTAATTAGCTTGATACATATGGCCCTAAGTATGTTTTACAATATTATACTTACCTTGCATACCAGACTAAACTTCTCATTCTCCACCCTGTTTTTTACCAGAATATAGAGCGTGTGGTTTCTGTTAAGTGTGTGTATGTCTTGTCCGTAATTTTTTATCCACAGGACACTGCATTAGTGGTGAAGTACACAATTATGGCTAAAGATGCATCATTCACCTTGTGGTACACTTTTCTTACAGGTGACCAGTGTTTGCGCAGAAGGAAGCACATTTTTACTGTTTGTAATTTATTGTGCTTTCTTTTTTCCAGATTAACATGTAGAATACCAAAAGGGTATTGTAGTTAGTGCATGATTACTTGCATCCTCACTTACTTGTACATATCACTAGTTTCACTTTATCGATATCATTTTCGTTAACATTTTGAGAATAGAAGAGATCCGTTATAGTCCTGATGAAGAAGCCCCAGAGCTTCGAAACATGTTGACTTGATTAGGAGTATCCGCACATTAACACAGGATATCTCCGACCCACTGCTTTTAATAGGACCTGCTCCAGGGAATATTAAAGTTTTTAGTCCACAGGGGCCAGGTCCTTTTTAATCTCTCTTTTTCACTCACCCTTGACCCTTCCTCTCACAAACTCCTACACCAACATAGTACTGAAGATCGGTGCTCCCGCGTAGTCGTAGTTCGTAGCACGCCCAGTCCTGCAGCGGGACGGGAAGACCCCCATATTGAAGCCTGACACCAAGGGCCCTTATGGTGTGTGAGGGGTATTTAAGCAAACACTGTGTGCTTCCAACCAATGTAGGACAGCCGCTCTAACCAGTGAGAAAAACTTCCTCTGAAAGAAAACGATCTACAGGTGGATCCTTGTGTTTGATATAGATTTCTAGAGGAGGACGTATCCACCTCCAGTGCCCTTCCAGGACACTACCTCTTCCCTCCCTCTATTGACGTTTTCAAACAGGGAATCTTTATTAGTGATAGCTACACCAACCCCTCTACTTCTTGCACCCTCTTTCTACACCTTCAGTTGTTCAGGCAGGGTTGTGGCCTGCTTGCCTATTGCGGTGACTCCTTGGATCCCTCAGATTTCCCTGAACCCTTGATGGCTTCTTTGTCTCTGGTGTCAAAACTTTTGAGATGTCAACCTCATCTTAATTAACTCAGCAGGAACAAGAAGTGACTCAATGGGATTGAGAAGGACTTGGCTATGACAGTGAATGTGGAGGAGAGTAATGTATTTGCGCTTTTAACACACTGTGATAGGCAAATGTGGAACACTTCGACATTTAGGCATTTTAACATGAAGTGATGCAGCTGTGGATGTAGCCAATGCAGCTTCAAGTAGCCTGCAGTTGGCCGGGTACTGCGACGACAAGGCTGATTTTGTAGTCCCTATTTTCAAACTTCTATATAAACATGAGAGCTAGACATGCCTTTCAGTAGTGATTTTTTGGGGAATCATTGACTATCAAAATTAGTATGAAGAGTGCAAAATTCAAACAAGATTGGTTTATTCCGTTTGCAGAACTCATGGAAGAATACAACCCACTAATGTGGATGGATCTTAATCATACAAAACAAATGGGTGCTATTCTAACTTTGTCATCTATCAGCAAAGGCACCAGTCATTCAGCAACAGTAAAGGCAGCCAGGGCAAAACAGGCATGTCTATTTCTTTCTTAACACCATTTCATCATCCTAGTTGCAAACTTAGGGATCCTTAAATATGGACATGTTGGTTCATCCATTCTCGGAACAAGACTAGGAGCCTCAGACCATATCGGAGCTTGGTCTGCAAGGGCCGAAACTGGTCGGAGAACCAAACACTGGTAAATCTAAGTAGAGCCAGATAGCTCCTACTTAAAGCTGGACTGACCTGGCCAAGATTTTGTTACTTGTACAAATATAAAGGTTTTCCATCCGAAGAGACCCCAAGTTAGGTCAGCGAGGTGCTCTGCCCCAAGTCTCTCATCTCATCCGAGGAATTCTCCTAGTTTTTCGCAAACAAAATCAAAACCTTAGGCAACTAACTTAGTGCTGCCTCACTCCCTCAACCGAACCCTGACCTTCCGCCTCCTCCTCCCCTGCTTCCACAGTCCTCACCTAAGAATCTAGCACTCTGGACCGATTTCTCACTCTATGATGAAGACTCTGTCGCCAAAATCCTTTACACCTTAAACCCGACCAACCATTTCAACGACCCGCTCCCTTCAAACTGTCTTGCGACCGCTGCCCAATCCATTATTCCCAGCTGGACTGCAATAATTAACGCCTCTCTCCGGCAGGGATCAATCCCGGACTGTCTGAAAGAGGGCAAAGTCCTCCCCATTCTGAAAAAGCCGTCGCTGGATCCAGCCTCCCCAGACAATTTTAGACCAATTTCCAACATTCCTCTCTTGGCTAAAGTGCTGGAGAAGTGTGTGCAACTACAGCTAAGTCACCACATCAACAACTTCCATCTACTCGATGACTGCCAATCTAGTTTCCGACCTAGACACAGCACTGAAACCACCATGCTCCACATCGTCGATGATGCCCTACAAGCCCTTGACCAAGACAAAACCTGTCTCCTAATCCTCCTAGATCTATCCTCGGCCTTTGCCACGGTCAACCACGAGATGCTACTTGAACGCCTCAAACTTAGGATGGGATTAGATGGCACTGTCCTTGACTGGTTTAGTTCCTACCTCCAAAACCAATCTCAGAGATTCCTAATCAACGGCAACCTGTCCGCTTCCTCTTTGGTCACGGTGGGAGTTCCTCAAGGATCAACGTTGTCCCCCACCCTTTTCAACCTCTATTTAGAACCCCTTGCCGAATCCCTTCGCACTGCAAATATCTCCTACCATATGTACGCCGACGACGTTCAGATCTACATAAAAATCTCATCTCTTGAGAAGATCCTCACCTTGAATGAGGCCCTGAAGCTGACCGACCAATGGCTCTCCTCCAACCAACTCAAACTCAATGCTAAGAAAACTGAGTTCCTCCTAATCTCCCCGCCCAAAAGCAACTCTGAGATCCAGACATGGATTAAAGCTATCACAGCCTTAAACTGTCCCCCGACCATTGTGGACTCAGCGAAATCTCTGGGAATTACCTTGGATTATAACCTAAACATGCGAGACCACATCAACTCAATGTCCAAATCTGCCAGATTCCACCTGAGCTACCTATGGAAACTGAAACCCTTTCTTGACGCTCCCGACCTAAAACTGGCAGTCCAATCATTAGTTATTTCTAAGCTGGAATATGGCTGCTCCACCCTCTCTGGTTTACCCAAGATCTCCCTAGCACCCTTAAAAGCCTGCCTCAATGCAGCCGCCAGACTACTTACCGGCACAAGGAAATTTGATCACATCACTCCTCAACTGAAAGCGTTGAACTGGCTTCCTCTCGAGGCTAGGATTCATCTCAAGCTGGCATGCATCACACACAAGGCCCTACACTCAAACTACCCTGCGTATCTTGCACAGAAACTTGTGATATCCGGAGGAAGCAGAAATTCACGATCGGCCAGTGCCCTCCTACTCCACCCTGCACCCTTTCGAAAAAAAAAACCCTTAATCAGGCGTTCGCTGGGGCTGCACCAAGAATATGGAACTCCTTCCTACCCGCCATCAGAAGAATCCCCTCTCTGGCACGCTTCAAAAAGGAGGCTAAGTCCTTCCTCATGGGTAAATTCCTTGGCTAAACCCGTTCCACGACCACCTCAGAGACTACTTTCTTCATCCTGCGACCTCACCCCACCAAGAAACCAAGGGTCTGTCCTCAGCAATTGTAATTGTAATGTTATCCTTGTATTCTCCCATCCCTTTTGTACCAGCACCCCCTCCCCGCTAATTTACAGTACTCTTGTGATATCCTGCCTATTGTATGACTCTCTGACTCTGTAAAGCACTCTGATACCCTATCAGGTCAAGTTCGCGCTCTATAAAACACTAAAATAAATAAAAATAAATAGAATTACTTCATCATACTTTACTACTTAGGCTATACATGCCCCCTGGCTGTTTTTGCATATTCCTCCTCTTTGTATAATTTTGCTGCAGTCTCAAAATATGAGGAATCAATATATACTTAGTATTTGTTGGAAAGGCTACGAAGATTGATTTATTAAATGCATATCTGCAATAATCGTGTTGTAAATAATTCACAGCCAGAGCAATTTAAACGCACATAAATCTATGACGGGTACTAAGGGTGCTAAACCATAGTTAAAGGTAAGCAACTTTTCACAATCCTGGCCTTATTCCACAAGAGGAGACGCCGCTATGATTGCACTATAGTTCGATTTTAAGCTCTCAAGACCGACATTATTTTACTACTATTAATGCATACATTGTAAAACATACTGCAGAGCAGAATCTAGAGTAGTTGAATCTTGTTTTTAGCTTTATTTTCAGTTGTATCAGGCACAGCCGTAACCCATAAGTATCAGAGCAATATACAAAACTATTAATCTGAAAGTGAATCCTTTCCAACTCTCCTCTCAAAGTCTCTTCCCGGCATGGTCCATGTTGTGTTGTGTAGTTCCTACCAATCTGTAGGATCTGGGCATTTTTTGGACAACATAAATGAAGGGCTTGGTGTCTAGACTGATTCTGGACACCCCCACTGGATATGTTGGTCTAGAGACCAGCTAGCTCACTGTGCCACCGTAAGCCCCTAACCTACCAGGGAGAGAATGGTTTTCTGGCAACCACTGAACATGACAACTCCGACCCTTCAGGGATCGTGGAAACTGTGCAGAGCCTTTTGCTCAGTCACTCATGCTCACTTATTCTCAGAGAAATATACAGAGAATAAACAGTGGGATGTTTTCAGTAATATTTATTGAACCAAAGTTATTCTTGCATGAAATGTGTGCTGCAGTGATTAGTAGACAGAAGCAGATAAACGTGATTACAAGCACCAAAAGCATAAATAGTAGATATAGTTCTACCATGGTGCCGAAACAATGAATATATGCAGGCATATAAAGCAAGACAGTAATCAAGTGTACTCCCACAGTGCAAACTCTACTCTAAGTATACCTAGAGTGTGTGTAGGTGTAAAGCCAAGAATCTCCCCAAGGGATGAATCAACCCCATTACCTGATGGGATAGAGTGAAGGACCCGTCTTGGTCACGAACCGGAAACCCCTCACGAGATGTCAGGCCGCTGCGTGGCCATTTCTCTGCATGCAAGGACCTCTGTGTCAGCAGAGGTGCATCCTCTGCTAATCTGTCCGGGATGCTTATGTTTTATAATAGAGAGCAGCCTTGCGATGTGCCTATAGATTAACGATGTTATGGATATGTAGATAGCCCAATCGCCCCGTCGATAAAGATAGTGATGACCTTTGTACATAGTATTAAGCGAGTCCTTGTACATTATATTCACAGGGTTGTGATAATGTGCGAAGCTAGATGTGAAAACAAGTTTACTTTCAGGGAAACTAATTCAACATTGTCGTGCGTGCAAATAGGTGCAAAAGGTCACAGCTGAAAATGTTATTTGTGAGGACAATGTAAGAAATAAGCTGCTTCACTATATGGGCCTAACTTGGGAATATAACAGTTGGAGATGAGAGATTTGGGTGTGTTTATTTTGTAATACTGGATGATCTCCTTTCTGAATGGAGGTGTCTCAAGTTCCTGTTATTGCTCCCAGAGGAAAGTTGGTTGTCTCCAGCTTACTACTCTTTTTATAGACTTTGTATATATTGGGACTTGATAGCAATTGTTTCTTCGTACTGGGAAAAATATAAAACGGAAGAGGTTCCAGAAGTGCTCCGCTAGTAACAAAGTGAGGCTTTACATGTGACTCAGGAGAAAACAATTTCTGGAGAACCCATTCTTGCATATTATAAAGTTTCTTTTCTAGACTAATTTTACCACCCCTTCATTTTTGCCTTAGTGGTCATCCGTTTCAACTCTCAGCGAAGGAGGAGGAGATTTAAATCTTCCAAAGCCACACCACCACGAGAAAGGAAGTTCAAAACAACAGTTGATGAGACTTCGTATCTAGAGGTACATTTATTTTTGGCAAGACAAAAGTTTATTTTAATGCTATAAAAAATGTGGGTTTTTTGTGTCTTCTCTGGAGCTAAATTTGTGCCAGCTAAAGCAATACTGTGGCAGTCTTATTGACAGTTCCTCATTTCGAGGTTGTGCCAAGTGTGGCAGTTCCTCTCTCGATATTCATGAAATATGAACTGGAAACAGAGCGACCAAGTTCAGTTCGGAAAACACGGGCATCATTTTAAAAATAAGTCTGTGACTGAGAGGAATGATAGCTGATTGTGACAAATAGTTTGACTGTTTTATTGCTTTAGTTACTTAAAATATGACGATTTTTACTATTTAAATCCAAAAGCAGTGATAACATAGAGCTAACGTGGACTGGTTGATGGAATCCCTGCCTGTCATTTAACTTAATAGTTTTTATTTAAAAAAATAGTCGCATTTCTCTTAAAATCCACAAACATTCTGGTGGTGAGATAAACAAGCATTTGCAATGCAATAGGTCTCGCATTAGAAAAGTGTGAGCTATTGGTATTGTAAATGACAATTTTTTTAAATATGTGTTGGCTTTGAAAATATATAAATTAATAGCATTGTTATTCACAAAGCCAATAGCTTACACTTTCCTAATGCGAGTCCTATTGGCTATGGCAATGCTTGTTTGTAGCAAGCAAGTTGTGGTGCTGAGTGATGATGTGGTTGGGCTGAGTGATGTGGTGGTGTCCCCGAGTGATGTGGTGGTGTCTCCGAGGGATGGGGTGGTGTCCCTGAGTGATGTGGTGGTGCCCCTGAGTGGTGCCCCTGAGTGATGTGGTGGTGCCCTGAGTGGTGCCCCCGAGTGGGGCCCCTGAGTGATGTGGTGGTGCCCCTGAGTGATGTGGTGGTGTCCCAGAGTGATGTGGTGGTGTCCCCGAGTGGTGTCCCCGAGTGATGTGGTGGTGCCCCTGAGTGGTGCCCCTGAGTGATGTGGTGGTGTCCCAGAGTGATGTGGTGGTGCCCCTGAGTGGTGTCCCCGAGTGATGTGGTGGTGTCCCCGAGTGATGTGGTGGTGTCCCCCAGTGATGTGGTGGTGTCCCCGAGTGATGTGGTGGTGTCCCCGAGTGATGTGGTGGTGTCCCCGAGTGATGTGGTGGTGTCCCCGAGTGATGTGGTGGTGTCCCCGAGTGATGTGGTGGTGCCCCCGAGTGACGTGGTGGTGCCCCAGAGTGACGTGGTGGTGCACCGAGTGATGTGGTGGTGCCCCCGAGTGATGTGGTGGTGTCCCTGAGTGGTGCCCCTGAGTGATGTGGTGGTGCCCCCGAGTGGTGCCCCTGAGTGATGTGGTGGTGTCCCTGAGTGATGTGGTGGTGCCCCTGACTGATGTGGTGGTGCCCCTGAGTGGTGTCCCTGAGTGATGTGGTGATGTCTCTGAGTGATGTGGTGGTGTCCCTGAGTGATGTGGTGGTGTCCCTGAGTCATGTGGTGGTGTCCCTGAGTGATGTGGTGGTGCCCCTGACTGATGTGGTGGTGCCCCTGAGTGGTGTCCCTGAGTGATGTGGTGATGTCTCTGAGTGATGTGGTGGTGTCCCTGAGTCATGTGGTGGTGTCCCTGAGTGATGTGGTGGTGTCCCTGAGTGATGTGGTGGTGTCCCTGAGTGATGTGGTGGTGTCCCTGAGAGATGTGGTGTTGTCCCTGAGAGATGTGGTGGTGCCCCTGAGAGATGTGGTGGTGCCCCTGAGTGATGTGGTGGTGCCCCTGAGTGATGTGGTGGTGCCCCTGAGTGATGTGGTGGTGCCCCTGAGTGATGTGGTGGTGCCCCTGAGTGATGTGGTGGTGCCCCTGAGTGATGTGGTGGTGTCCCTGAGTGATGTGGTGGTGTTCCTGAGTGATGTGGTGTGTGAGGGTGTGAGAGGGTTGTGAGGGTGGGTGAGGGTGATGGGGTGTGAGGGTGACGGGGTGTTAGGGTGACGGGGTGTGAGGGTGACGGGGTGTGAGGGTGAGGAGGTGTGAGGGTGAAGGTCCGAAGTAAATAGTGGCAGAGCAGACATCATAAGACAGAGAGAAGATACTGCGTGGTGACTGCTTTGGTCAGTTTCAGAATCAGCACAGTCTGCGAGGGATCAAAGTGTCTAGAGGCAAAGCATAGCGGATGTAGCATTGCAGCTAGCAAGTAGAGTGTTTTAACGCTGAGTGTCCCTGGAGAGATGGAAACACAGCAACAACATTTGAGGAGCAAGGCTACTGTAAACAAGCACGGTAGGCTTTCACTTTCGTCCAGAAACAAGCACTCTGCATTGCTGTGGCACGGGGGAGGGGGGGGAGCGCAGCCTTTGAAGTCTGATGCCGAGGCACAGACAAATGGTGGTGTGTTATGTGGCTAGCGAATGGTGTTCATGCGCATAGATTACATGAACTGTATGCGATCCGAAGCCGTTTTGGTAGACTTTTCTTTTCTGCTTACGATAATCTCGCCGGAGAGACCTAAAAAGTAGGACCCAATTCCGAAAGAATTTGTAAACATGCACCTGCAGATCTCCAACCTAGTATGGGTACACATTTAAACTTTTAAGTAATTCACAAAGCTGGTTGACTTATATGAGTTCCTTTTTCTGACAAGGCTGAGGTATTTCCGGATGGGCAATTTTACGTGCAGTTGCGCATTGTGAACCACTTTAATTTTCTTTGTGCAGGAACACACTATTTTTTAGGTCGAGCCTAGCGCAGGAGGCTTCATGTAATCAATCTAAAATTTTAAGTATGGCTCAAACTCTTCTCACCACCCCCCACCCCCCTTCCTCCCCGCATTTGGTTTATCTGTTGCCTCTATCATTTTGTTTTTGTAGCCTGCCAATGGCTAAACGCGGGCGCATGTCCCACCTTTTTAAGAAATAGTCACTCCCACAGCCTTTGCCTTGCGGGAGCGAGCTGTGGCCCAGCCAGCTGCATTCATCGTGTGTCAGGTTACACACAAGGCGCTGCGCTTTCGCTTGTTTCACCCGTACAGCGCGTGCACATCGCACACCACTTGTGGGGCGCGGGATGCTGTCCATTACTTCTTGCATTGTAGGAATTGCTCTCTTCACACTAATTAGGGCTCTAAAATAAAAATTGTAAACTCGCATCTTGGAAATTTATCCAGGTTACACAGATGATCCAACGCCCATATGAGACATCAGCTGTCATTGATTATTTGGGATAAATCCTTTGCGTTTGATGTGTATAAATCCGTGTACTTCTCTACGTGTGCATTTTAATGTAATGTCGTCTTCGATCTGAAAGAGACACGTTAGTGATAGATTCCTTACCTTAGAATATCCCCAGGCGTCAGACTGGAGCTGGAAAATGTATGCGTAGCAAAACCCCTGCGTGCCGGCAGGCGTCGTCCGCGGCTCCGCGTCCGTCGTAGGCGTCGTTAGCGCCGGTATGACGTCGTCGGAGTACTTAGACGCCGCCCTCGCGCGCTGACGTCAGTTCTTCTTTTTTCCGCGCCAGCTAGCGGAAGATCCGGAGAAGCTCTACCCCTAGTCACTTTTTGACTAAACTTTTTGATCTTTTTGATCATCTCTTTCTCGAGTCTCTCGACTCCTACGATGCCGGTAGGGATGCCCGGTTTCAAACCTTGCTCCAGGTGCGACCGACTGATGTCGGTTACCGACCCCCATCGCCGGTGCCTTCAGTGTCTAGGCCTCGACCACGACTACGACGACCGCACCTGCCCCGACTGCCGGGCCCTGACGTCGAAGGCTAGGCGGGAGCGGTCCCGCAAGCGACTGGAGCTCCGGCAGTCGGCCCGCGCCGTTCCAGGTCCCGGTCCCACAGGAGGTCGAAGGACCGGTCGCGGGGTCGGAGTCCTCGTAGCTCCGGGAGTCGGCATTGGTCGTCGGGATCTTCCTTAGGTAAGAGGCATGAGAGGTCGGAGCGGCGTCATCGTTCCTCCGACTCACCCCGATGCTCGCACGATGCGGCCGGGGGTTCGGGTGACACCACGCACGCGGCTCCGACGGAGTCGCAGGCGCCGTATCCTGCCCCACACCTACCGGTCCCTGGGCACGATGCAATGCCGGAGGAGGTCGAGTGGTACCTCATGGCCATGAGGTCCCTCCCTCCTCAGCCGGGTTCCGTGGTGCCTTCGGGCCCAACGGTCCCGGCTGGAAGGCCTGGCGGGTCGGGTGCTTCGGCTCCGACGCCGCCGGGTGCCGCTCTCGACGTCGTTTGGAGATTTCTATTTCCACGAACCGGCCCCATCCGTTGACCCTGAACTTCAGGAGATGGGTGATGAGGGTGATTGGGAGTGGTCTATGGACCCTCTGGCACAGGAGTGCCAGTCTCAACAGAATTGGACATATGAGCTTGGGGAGGCCAGTGGTATTGACACTTCGCCAGACACTGGATTTGTCTCCCCTCCTACCGTGGCTACCCAGGAGGGGGCTGCCTACAGTGTAGTGTTGACGCGGGCAGCCAAGGCCTATGGGCCTGACGCTCCCCATCACGGCCGTGAGGACTAACCTCCTCACTGAGGTCCTTAAACCACAGGCATGCTCCACTGAGCCTCTGCTGCCGTTTAATGAGGCCTTGTGTGATGTTCTTGTGGGCACTTGGTCCAAGTCCGCTACAGGTCAGTCTGTGGATAGGAACATGGCCAGTCTGTGGATAGGAACATGGCCAGATGCTTCCACCCGGCCCCGGGCGACCCTTGCTTTTTGTCCACCCATCCCACCCCCGAGAGCCAGGCCTCCACTTCCCAGACCGCATTCCTGACGGCTCCACCCGATCGGGAATCCAAGAGGTACGAGCAATTCGGAAAGAAAGTGTTGTCGTCCCTGAGTTTGGGACTGCGGTCTGTCAATACCGCTTGCCTCTTGGGCCGCTACACCCACACCCTGTGGGACACGGTCGCGGACGTGCTGCCACAATGCCCGGAGGAGGCCCGGGCTGAATTCGCCCAAGCCCTTGCGGAGGGTCGAGATGCAGCGCGCTACTCCATCCGGTGTGGGCTGGATACCACGGACTCACTGGGCAGAGCGATGGCAACGACGGACTGGATCCCGAAAGTTTTTGTCAGCAGTACCCCTGCGCGTCGATAGGCGTTGTCTGCGGCCCCGCGTCCGTCGTCGGCGTCGTGATCGCCGGGATGATGTCGTCGGAGTACTTAGACGCAGCCCTCGCGCGCTGACGTCAGTTCTTTTTTTTTTCCGCACCACCAAGCTTCGATCCGGGAAGAGCGTACCCGTAGTCATTCTTACCTTTGGACTTTTTTGGTATATCTTTTTTCAAGTCGACTTCGACTCCTGGTGCCGGTAGGGATGCCCGGTTTCAAGCCGTGTGACGCCTGTCATCGACTGATGTCGGTTACCGACCCCCACCGTTGGTGTCTCTACTGTCTAGGGGCCGACCACGACGACAAGTCGTGCCTCGGCTGCTGGGCCTTGACTTCGAAGGCTAGGCGGGAGCGTTCCCGTAAGCTGCTCGAGATCCAGCAGTCGGCTCTCTGCCGCTCGAGGTCCCGGTCAAGGAGGAGGTCGAGGGACCGGTTGCGGAGCCGGAGTCATCGCCGTTTGTCGGGATCCAAGTCCTCGCACTCCGGTAAGTCGAGGCATGGGAAGAAGTCGAAGAAACACCATTGTTCTTCGACCTCTCCTCGCACGACTCAGCCGAGGGTTCAGGTGGCGCCTCACACATGGCTTCGGCGGAGTCCGCACAGCCGCATCCAGCCCCACACCCTCTGGTCCCTGGGCACAATGCGACTCCGGAGCAGATTCGAAACTTCCTCGTGGTCATGAGGACTCTTTCCCACGGGTCCGACTGGGGGTCCTAGCCCTGTGTTACCGGCGGCTTCGGCCACGGCACCGCCGGCCACTTCGGTCCCGGCGCCGCAGGACCCCATGGGATCCAGGCCTGGATCCCGGTCGACGCCAGTTGACCTCACGACTCCTTCTCCGGCGCCGACCCCCTCTGAGCAACCTCTGGCGTCGTCCTCGGGCGAAGCAAGCCCCGGTCTCAGCCCCGGTCCGGGCCCGGCGTCAGGTCGGCGCTGTCTCCGACATTGACCGGTGAGTTGTTCAACTACGCCCTGGCTCCGTTATTTCTGCCTGTTTATCAGGACACAGATTAAGGGGATGACTGGGAGGGGTCTGAGGACCCTCTGGCACAGCAGTGCCAGTTAAGTCAGGACTGGGCGGATGAGCTAGGGGAAGCCAGTGGTCTAGACACTTCGCCTGACACTGGTTTTCTCTCTCCTCCTTCCTTGGCTACAGAGGAGGGAGCTACTTATGCTGTGGAGCTGCGCAAGGCGGCCAAGGACCTGGGCCTTGAGCTCTCTGCAGTGGCAGTGAGGACTAACCTCCTCATCGATGTGCTTCAACCGCCAGTAAGCTCTTCGGAGCCTCTGCTGCAGTTCATTGAGGCCCTCACTGACTTTCTGTTGGGCACTTGGTCAAAGCCCACAACAGTCCCTCCTGTAGATCGGAACGTGGCCTAGCGCCACCGCCCTGCTCCGGGCGACCCCTGCTTTCTGTCCAGCCACCCCACCCCTGAGAGTTTGGTTATGAAGGCCTCCACGTCCCAAACGGCCTTCCCGACCGCACCACCGGACCTGGAATCCAAAAGGCTGGAACAGTTTGGCAAGAAACTGTTTTCCTCCCTAAGTCTAGGGTTGCGAAGCATTAATACCGCTTGCCTTTTGTACCATTACACCCACTCTCTGTGGGATACGGTGGCGGACGTGCTGCCCCAGTGTCCGGAGGAGGCCAGGGCACGGCTCGCCCAAGCTCTTGCTGAGGGGCGGGATGCAGCACGGTACTCCATCAGATGTGGACTTGACACCACGGACTCGCTGGATAGAGCGATGGCAACGATGGCGGCGGTTCGTCGTCACGCCTGGCTGAGATCCACAAACTTTTTGGGGGATGTCCAGAGCACTCTCATGGACATGCCTTTTGATGGCCGCTGCCTCTTTATCGACAAAGCAGATAGTGCGCTGGAGCGCTTTAAGGACTCCAGGGCTACGGCCAAGTCCTTGGGCCTGTCGGCCCAGCTCCAGCAAACTGCTTTTCGCTCCTTTCCTGGCCACGGAAGGGGCACCCTGTGAGAAGTTGGCCTGATATATGATGCTCACTAGTTCTAGTGAACACCTTGTATCAGTCCAAACAACCCTTATGGTGATTGGTTGTAAAGTCAACCGTATAGACCAGCTATCCTAGTAGCGTGGACAAAAGCAGTCTTTTAGGCTAATCTCTTTTGGCATGTGAAGCCAGCTGTTTTACCATAGTATAACCCCTTGAATATCAAATGAAAGGACACCACACAGGTTGTTATGAAAAATAAACAGTCTATTTATTTATAACAACACCTCTGAACTCTTTATGAGGTCAGAGGGCTAAGCACATGACAATACTAAAAAGGAAATACGAGTTCGCACAATATTTACACAAGTGCCTTTGGGGCACGACAAACCATATACTCAAAACAATGGAATGCGAGGAAGAAAAATACTGTTAGGAGATCCAGCGGCTGGAGGATCGGTGGGACTACGCTACAAACTAGGTAAGTAAGGAGCAGGAGGCCCACGGGACTCGCGTGCAGAGTGCAAACTCTCACGCGGGATGCGTACCAATGTCTATGGATGCAACAGTTTACAAAGTTACGGATTCCGGACGAACCCGGCTGGATGGAGGGAAAACAACAGTGGACCTGGACACTAGGATAGTGGACACAGGCTTCAGCACCTAGAAGCTTTAGTTACCTAACCCACAGGCTGCGGGTGCATAGGGCTGAAGTTGCGTCGGGTTTGCTGTTGATCCCGGTGATGCCTGAAACAAGAAGTTGCTGGCAGGCAGCCAGATGGAGGAGTCTGGTGGTTCCAAGGATGGAACTGGAAGATGGAAGTCCTGAAAAGGAAGGGGACAGAGTCTTGGTCACTAGCCAGTGACGGTGCTGGAACCAGGAGGGAACCAGGAGCTGTCGCCGCAGTCAGGTGAAGGAAGGGTCACTTCTCTCTGTAGCTGCGCGGACCAGGAGCTGCTCTTCACGACCAGGCTGGAGGCACGAGCTGTCCCACGTAGTCTGCTGCTGTTGGCGGTGTCGGATCATCGATCTGGACAACAGGCCTTGGCTAATGCAAGCCACGCGGTGGAACAAAGATGGCGTCTTGTGGGGACCAGGAGGGTCCGGGGTGCTTCTCTTTCACAAGGAAGCAAGGGCCAGTCTGGGGGACCAGACTAGCAGTGTCGAAATCTTTGGGTCGTCGTCTCAGAGGGCACAAGCCAGCCGGCAAGTGTCCAGACAACAGGAAGGGCAGCAACCAGGCAAAAGGGCCCCACGCAGATCACGGGGATGCTGGGGGGCTGGTCTTTGGTGCAGGAGCTGCGTCGGTGTGGGGCTTCTCAGTCCCCAATGCACTCACTTGAGGAACTCTCAGGAGTCGTGCTGGAAGCGCTGTGCAGGTTTCTTCAAGATGGCCGTCTCCACGTTGCTCGTCGCACCTACGGGTCCCAGCTGTGCTGTGGATGTGGGTAGAGGTCAGAGAGGTCTGGCGGTCCGGGTCTTGTCGAGCTGGGTCGTCGGATTCCGGGATGGAAGGACTCTGCAGCAAACCGCACAGGAGCTTGATGGTGCCTGCGAAGCAGGATGGTCACTCCCTGACCATAGGGGAGATTCTTCAGTCTTCTGATGATCAGGAGGTCGAAGGTCAAGAGTTCTTCATGGAAGTTGTCAAGAGTAATCTAGTTTGGAATGGGACCAGCTCCTACCTTTGTCCGGCTAAAGGGGGCTGCACTACGACTAGGTCCCTCCCCTGGGTGGGACCAGGAAGGGGGGTGGCTACACCCTCTTTCCTTTGTCCAGTTTCCCGCTAGAGCTGGGGCTGGAGTGCCCCAGCAACTGGTTGGAACCGGTGTATGCACAGGGCACCTTGTGTGCCCCAGGCATGTCTCATTCCTTTCAGCCTGAGCCTACCTAATACACAAAATCCTGTCTGGGGTGGTGCTAGCACCTCCCAAGGCAGGAAACCCTTTGTCAGAGCCTCCCTCGCTGGAAGGACTCCCAGCAGCAGGAGGTCAGACTTGTGTCTGTGGTGGCAGCATCCATTTTGTGATGCTGAGGCTTGAGTTAACTTTAACGGGGTTTACAGTTACTTACATGTCGTGTCCCTCTAGAAGGGTGGAATGCTAACCCCGTCGCCAGAATTGGCGAGGGGTTAGTATTCCAATTCGTATGACACCTTACTCGACATGTTTTGATAATGCTATGCCAAAGTTAGCATTTAACCGCGAGGATTATAATGCACTTAAGAGTATATGGTATAGCGTTATCATGGAACAGCTATTAGGACTTGGTTCCGCAAGCTGCAAATGTGCTCAGCTCATGCCAGAGCACCATCTCACATAATTCCATGCACTCTGCCTTCAGGATTGATAAGGCCTGCCATAGGAGTGGGAGTGACTGATAGGAGTATATGTGTCCATTTTAGGGTTAGATATAGGAATACTATATCTAAAGCAAAGGGTGTTTACACCACCTTGCCCCAGCTGTCGTGCAGCCAGTTGTGTCAGATTTGGGTGACCAGCCAGGGGTGGCATAATACATGCTGCAGCCCCTGGTAGGCCCTGGGTACACCTATGCCCTGGATACCTAAGGTATACTGTACAGGGACTGATAAGGTGGCCCAGTACCAATTGGTAAATGCACCTAAGGTACATGCTTGTCAATTTAGAGAGAGAACAGCTAGGCTGTGGGTCTGATTAGCAGGCCCACAGCCAGGGAAAGTCGTAAACCAGTGAAGCAAAAAGCAAAAATCTGGGGTGGCCATGTGATTGCAGACCCCACTCTCCTACATAACCCCCCCCCAAACTTTGGGACATTAAAGTAACGTTGACCAGGTGAGTCTTCTGTTTCTAAGTGGAAGTACCTGGAGAGACCATCTGCATTACCATGGTCAGTCCCTGGGCAGTGCTCCACTGTAAAGTCCATCCCCTGTAGGGAAATGGACCACCTAAGAAGTTAGGGGTTTTTACCCTTCATTTGATTTAGCCATAAGAGGGGCTTATGGTCGGTCTGAATCTTGAAGTGAGTACCAAACAAGTATGGCCTCAACTTCTTCAGGGCCCAAACCACAGCAAAGGCCTCCCTCTCGATAGCTGACCACGTTTCTCTCTAGGGGTCAGCCTTCTACTTATAAAAGCAATGGGCTGGTCATGACCATCAATATTCAGCTGAGATAGAACAGCTCCCACACCCAACTCAGAAGCATCTGTTTGGACAATGAAAAGTTTGGAGTAGTCTGGACTCTTGAGAATAGGTGCAGTGCACATGGCCTGCTTTAGGTCATCGAATGCCTTCTGACAGCTAACTGTCCACTGAACTTTCTTTGGCATTTTCTTACTTGTCAGGTCATTAAGTGGAGTCACAATGGTTCCATAATTTCTGACAAATTTCCTGTAATAACCAGACAGGCCCAAGAAAGCTCTGACCTGTGTCTGGGTGGTTGGAGGAGTCCAGTCCTTTATGGCCTGTATCTTGCTCTCCAGAGGTTGAACTTGGCCTCCACCTACAAGGTGGCCCAAGTATACAACTTGACTCTGCCCTATCTGGCACTTAGTAGCCTTGATAGTGAGGCCTGCCTTTTGCAGGGCCTCTAAAACTTTCCTCAGGTGGATCAGGTGATCCTCCCAGGTGGAGCTAAAGACAGCAATATCGTCTAGATATGCTGCACATAAGTCATCCAACCCAGTGAGAACTTGGTTCACCAACCTTTGAAAAGTGGCAGGGGCATTTTTCAAACCAAAGGGCATCACCACAAATTGGTAATGACCTCCTGGGGTAGAAAATGCTGTCTTGGCCTTGGCATCCTCAGCTAATCTGATTTGCCAATAACCAGCTGTCAGGTCAAATGTACTTAAGAAAGTTGCAGAAGCCAACTTATCTATCAGTTCATCTGCTCTTGGTATTGGATGGGCATCTGTCTTAGTGACAGCATTGAGACCCCTGTAGTCTACGCAAAACCTCATCTCTCTCTTACCATCCTGGGTGGGAGGTTTAGGCACTAGAACTACAGGACTAGCCCAAGGGCTCTCTGAGGGTTCAATGACTCCCAATTCCAACATCTTTTGTACTTCTGTTTTTATGCAGTCCCTGACGTGGTCAGGTTGCCTGTAGATTTTACTCTTTATAGGCAGACTGTCTCCAGTGTCCACCTCATGTGTGCACCAGTTTGTCTGACTGGGGGTCAGAGAAAACATTTGTCTGAAGGATTGAAGGACTTGCTTACAATCCTGTTGCTGATGCTCAGAGAGGCTGTCAGAAAAGACTACACCATCTACTGACCCATCATCAGGGTTCTGAGTGAGCAGGTCTGGGAGAGGGTCACTCTCTTCCTCCTGTCCCTCATCTGTGGCCATGAGCAAGCCCATGTCCTCCCTGTCAACAAATGCTTTGAGCCTATTCACATGAAGTACTCTGTGAGGGCTCCTGGGAGTTCCCATGTCCACCAAGTAGGTGACTTCTCCCTTTTGCTCAATGATGATGTGGGGTCCAGACCATTTGTCTTGGAGAGCTGCTGGGGCCACTGGCTCCAACACCCACACCTTCTGTCCTGCATGGTAAACAGTTAGGACAGCCTTTTGGTCATGCCAAGCTTTTTGAAGTTCTTGGCTGGCCTCCAGGTTTTTAGATGCCTTCTCCATGTACTCTGCCATCCTGGAGCGGAGACCAAGTACATAGTCCACTATGTCAAGTTTAGGCTTTTTGAGAGGTAACTCCCATCCTTCCTTCACAAGACATAGGGGTCCTCTTACAGGATGTCCAAACAAAAGCTCCAAAGGGCTGTAACCAACCTCCTTCTGTGGGACCTCTCTGTAAGCAAACAGAAGGCAGGGTAAAAGGATGTCCCATCTTCGCCTAAGCTTTTCTGGTAACCCTTTTATCATCGTTTTGAGGGTCCTGTTGAATCTCTCAACAAGCCCATTGCATTGTGGGTGATAGGGTGTGGTAAATTTGTAATTTACTCCACATTCCTTCCACATAGCAGTCAAGTATCCTGACATGAAGTTTGCACCTCTGTCAGAGACAACCTCCTTCGGAAACCCCACTCTGGAGAAAACTCCAACCAGGGCCCTAGCCACAACAGGAGCTGTAGTGGTCCTAAGGGGAATAGCTTCTGGATACCTGGTGGCATGATCCACTACCACCAGTATAAATCTGTGCCCAGATGCTGTTGGGGGGTCCAACAATGTCAATCCCCACTCTTTGAAAGGGAACCCCCACCACAGGTAGTGGTATAAGGGGGGCCTTTGTTGTGCCACCTGATTTGCCACTGGCTTGGCAGGTGATACAAGAGCGACAAAACTCTTTAGTGTCCTCAGACATATGAGGCCAGTGAAAGTGTGGGGCAAGCCTGTCCCCAGTCTTGTTCTGGCCTAAGTGACCTGCAAGGGGAATTTCATGGGCTAAGGTGAGAAGGAAACCTCTCAGAGACAAGGGGATGACCAGCCTCCTGGTAGCACCAGGCTTGGGGTCTCTTGCCTCAGAGTATAGGAGTCCATCGTCCCAATATACCTTATGGGCACCTGTAGCATTCCCTGCAGCCTCAGCAGCAGCCTGCTGTCTGTGGGGTTCAAGAGAGGAACAGTCTAACTGTGCCTGCCTCAAGTCTGCCCTGGAAGGTCCCCCTGTCCCAAGAAACTCAACCTGTTCAGGCTCAAGTTCTTCTAGGACAGTTCCTTCTGGGGTCTTGGGGTCAGTCTCCTGAGAGAGCTGATCCTCTACCTGAGGCAGGGGGGGGAAGGGTCAACCTTACCCCTACTGCTCTTTCTCTTAGGTAGTGTCTGGTCCATTCTTCCAGGATCCAGCACTAGTTCAGCTGGGCATTTCTTGGCCTGTGACCTAGTCACAGCAAGGACATGTGCTGATAAACCTAACATTTCCACATGAGTCCTATACTCCACATCTGACCATAAGGAGGATTCCAAATCATTGCCCAAAAGACAGTCCACGGGGAGGTCTGAACTAACAACAACCCTTTTGAGGCCATTTAAGTGCCATACTATGGGAGGTAGTGGCATTGCTAGCATTGGTCACCAGGTAGTCTGATCCCAGTATTACCTGGTCAGGGTCCACAAAGTTTGGTGTCACCATGATGACACTGGCACAAGTGTCCCTGTAGGCCTGAGCCATTTTTCCATTAATCAAAGGTGTCTGCCTGTACTTGCCCAGAGTACTGGGACTTATTGTAGGGGTCATATCCATGTCCCCAGTACAAACAAGAACAGCCTGAGTAGGTGTTCTGACTAAGTCAGAGCCCGCCTCAGTTCCCAGGGTTAACCCCACTATAGCCTTAGGAGGATTACTACCACTACTTACTGTACTAGGGGGTGCAGGTGCCTTAGGGGCAGTAGTGGTAGGAGTTGGGCCTTTCTTGGTGCGCTCACTAAACCAGTGAGTATTACTCTTACAGTATTGGCACCATGGCTTCTTCTGACCATTATTCTTCTTCTTCTGGGAATTCTGGGAATTCTGGGTCCCACCCTCTTTAGATTGTTGGGGCCCTGTTGAAGACTTCTGGTCATTTTGCTTATTCTCATTACCCTTGGGATCTGCTTTCTTCTGGCCACCACCCTGGTTCTGGTTCTGCTGCTTGACCCTTGTCCTGACCCATCTGTCTGCCTTCTTTCCCAATTCTTGGGGAGAGGTCAGATCTGAGTCAATAAGGTGCTGATGCAACAACTGATTCTGACAATTACTTAAGATTTGTTCTCTCATAATTAGATTATACAATCCTGTGTAATCAGTAACTTTACTTCCCAGTAACCAGCCTTCAAAAGCCTTAGTGGCATAATCAACAAAGTCAGCCCAATCTTGAGACTGAATTTTCTGGGTGTCCCTGAACAGCAACCTGTACTGCTCAGTGGTTAAGCCAAACCCATCAATCAGTGTATTCTTCAAGACTTGGTAATTGTTAGCATCCTCAGCTCTAGTAGTGAGGAGCTTATCTCTACCTTTACCTTCAAAGGAGAGCCACAATATAGCTGCCCACTGACTCTGGGGGATGCACTGGACAGTGCAGGCCCTCTCCAAAGCAGTCATCCATTTGTGGATGTCATCCCCTTGTTTAAAGGGGGGCACTATTTTACTCAGGTGTCTAGTATCAAAACTCCTGTCTTTATCCTTAGGTATATTGCTGCCACCAGCGGGGACTACCCCACTTAACTGTTGCTCTCTAGCAAAGGCAAGCTTCTCCTTGGCAAGGGCAAGTTCTTCCCTCTGAATCCTCAGATGAGCCTGTTTCATCCTTGCTTCATGTTCTCTTCTCTGAGGGGAAGTCATTCTCCTCTGGGGAGAGATCATTCTCCTCTGAGCAGAGGCATGAGAGTGCACAGATCTATTGGAGTCCCTAGAATGAGACCTATCTCTTCTAACTCCAAAGTTAGGCCTGCTTAGGGTCAGTACTGGGGGTCCCCCAGATCCTTCCCTATGTAGGTCTAAGTTGGCCCTAGTAAGTCTGCTGACTAGCTCAGGACCATTGTCTGCCTCATCCCCAGAGGGATCCTCTTCTTCCTCCTCCTCTTCTACATCTTCTGTTTCAGGGAGGTTAGAGTCTGGGTCACCACGAGTACCTTCCAAGGGGGGCATGCTCCCATCTGTGTGAGAAGCTTTTCTAGCATCATATGTCTCTAAGAGACCTAACAGAAAAGGAGTGGTAGGGTTAGAACCCTGTTTTAGTTTCCTGGAGGTACACAATGGTCTCATCTCCTGGAAGCTAAGGGCTGCATATCTGGAAGTGACCTGTGGAGGGTCAACAACCACAAGGGGAGTCTCTGAAGACTCTCCATGGGTAGACATGCTTCTAGTGTGGTGTAAGTGATGCACCTACCTACACTATGGGTTTACCTACTGATCCCTTGCTAAGAGTTGTAGTCAGGGTGTGCTAGGCCCTTTCTACTACAACAGCTGGTTCAGTAGAACTCAGAGTATTTCTAAGCTTGTTATATGTACCTAGGTACCTATGTGATTTTTCAAATGATATTTTCAAGATTATACGTGGTAAAACAACAGCAAGCTCAAATCCCAACCGCTGCACGCCAATGTGAGAAGTTGGCCTGATATATGATGCTGACTAGTTCTAGTGATCACCTTGTATCAGTCCAAACAACCCTTATGGTGATTGGTTGTAAAGTCAACCGTATAGACCAGCTATCCTAGTAGCGTGGACAAAAGCTGTCTTTTAGGCTAATCTCTTTTGGCATGTGAAGCCAGCTATTTTACCATAGTATAACCCCTTGAATATCAAATGAAAGGACACCACACAGGTTGTTATGAAAAATAAACAGTCTATTTATTTATAACAACACCTCTGAACTCTTTATGAGGTCAGAGGGCTAAGCACATGACAATACTAAAAAGGAAATACGAGTTCGCACAATATTTACACAAGTGCCTTAGGGGCACGACAAACCATATACTCAAAACAATGGAATGCGAGGAAGAAAAATACTGTTAGGAGATCCAGAGGCTGGAGGATCGGTGGGACTACGCTACAAACTAGGTAAGTAAGGAGCAGGAGGCCCACGGGACTCGCGTGCAGAGTGGAAACTCTCATGCGGGATGCGTACCAACGTCTATGGATGCAACAGTTTACAAAGTTACGGATTCCGGACGAACCCGGCTGGATGGAGGGAAAACAACAGTGGACCTGGACACTAGGGTAGTGGACACAGACTTCAGCACCTAGAGGCTTTAGTTACCTAACCCACAGGCTGCGGGTGCATAGGGCTGAAGTTGCGTCGGGTTTGCTGTTGATCCCGGTGATGCCTGAAACAAGAAGTTGCTGGCAGGCAGCCAGATGGAGGAGTCCGGTGGTTCCAAGGATGGAACTGGAAGATGGAAGTCCTGAAAAGGAATGGGACAGAGTCTTGGTCACTAGCCAGTGACGGTGCTGGAACCAGGAGCTGTCGCCGCAGTCAGGTGAAGGAAGGGTCGCTTCTCTCTGTAGCTGCGTGGACCAGGAGCTGCTCTTCACGACCAGGCTGGAGGCACGAGCTGTCCCACGTAGTCTGCTGCGGTGTAGGATCATCGATCTGTGGTATATAAATAAATAATACCGGATCTATTTTTGACTGGATATAGTAATAACAGATAGCTCAATAAATAAGAGTCACGATTCGAGGTAGTAGGAGTTTGCAGGTTTAATACAGCATAAGGACAGGAACAGGACAACCTGCACAGGACTAGGATGGCAGCGCTGCCGGGGGCAGGATCGGAATCGGCGGAACATTTAATAACAGTGCACAAGCATATATACTAAAACAATTGCATTACAGTACATACAACAGGCGGAGCAGTGGGTGTGGTCAATAGCAGTCGCGAAAGATAAGGGTGAAAGTAGGTGTAACAAGAGGCGTGAACATAGACATGTGATGTAAACGTAACAGAATATGTCATAAAAATGGGGCGGAAACATGGAGGGGGCTACCTGAGGAGCTGGGACCTCTAACCTAGTGGTGCGCGTAAACTGACAATGACGTGTTACTAGGAGAAGCTGGGGGCTATGACTTCTGCGCTAGGAGCAGAGACTGAAGTCTGGAGAGTCAGGGCGACATGTACCTAAACACTATCTAGTATCTGATGTTTAGAGAACATGTTGATAGAATCCAAAAGTTATCAGGGTAAAGGCTAACAGATTCTAAGACTGGTGCATGCATTACTCTACATGTAGTGCGTGTTGAAGAATATTAAATGACCATTAATACAGTATTTCTCTTACATGGAGACGTAAAGGCTAGACGATGACGGAAACTATTGATGCGATTCAGTAGCTTTAGGAATGCAGAGAAGGAGGGCTGGACTGATAACTAGAATCATAACATACTCTTGGCAGACTGGCAGGCAGAGCCAGGCCGAGCCGGGCACTGTGAGGCAGGAAGTAAGTGAAGGGTCAGGAACACAGGTGGGGGCTGTATCGCTCCTCAGCGAGGGCTCAGGAGACAGGAGCTGAATCTGGTGTCCGGGCCCTTTTGAGGCCTAGAAACGGGGACTTTTCAATGAAATAACGTGCACACTGAGAAACGTGGCAACGTAACTTTTACATAGGCCTAATACTCGTAGCTTTCACGAGAACTGGAAACTGGCATACTAGAGATGGACACGACTGTAATTGCGTCTTTAATCGATCATGGGGAATACATATGCATATTAATCATGCACATACAACATAGGATGGGGAACACGTAGGGACACAGAACATGGCAAAATTTACTTTTCCACATTCCCTCCTTGTCACTACGTTTCCATCAGGAAACATCAATATTCATGATACCATCTATCATTTCATATAGTATCATTTGCTCGTCTCGAATTTTCTTGGAACTGGATTTAGAACGGGACTTGGGACTAGGAATACAAGAGGTAGCACAAATGCCGCAAATCGCAGGGCCACATTGTATACAGAGGCAGCAACTGAATATGATCGCTACTGTAATACCTAGAAAGGACAACACTTTCCATCCCCAGGCGGAAATTATATTCCAGAACCAACCGGACCATGTCCAGGTGCCTGGATTTTGGTGTAACAGATGGGCAATTTTATGGAGTCTGGTTATAGCTGAATAAACAGACGGCGCGTTATTAGGAATGAAAATGCAGCAACTAGATCCGATGACTCTACATGCCCCGCCCCTATCGGCCAGTATGACGTCAAGGACGAGACGATTCTGGAGCACGACAATTCTCATAAAAGATTGCTCTTCGGTTAAGTTACCTAGAGCAGAGGTAGTCTCAATCACTACTGCTTCAAGGGTTCTGGTCAATCTACGTATCAATTTACTATTCACGACAGTACCCAAGTAGGGAAAGACACCTTTATTGATATCTATGTATTGTTCTAGAGCAGTTTCAGTATAATCGACAATCGGGAGGTCTCTCTTGTGTCTAGTATGTACTAGGTGGGAATTCCTATGATAGTCAGGTGGGGCTAGAAAAACTGGTGGCAGAAGGAATGCAATGTAACAGGTTCCCTCCCAATCGAGGGGCAGACGAACATATGCGGTCTGACCACAAACAAAATAAGAATGACGTGAAGCTTTGAAAATAGATTTCCTGCTGTCACTATACTTGACAATAGTAGTACAATCACTATGTCCTACATGTACGGAACCATTATTTCTGACACATAATTCGCCTTTGACTGGTAATACTGACATAGCAGGTAAGACTGGAGTAGTATCAGACTGAACATTCAAGACCATAAAATTCGAAGAATAATTACCCAAATTATAAACTTCATTTTCTAGATCTAACCCTGTTCTGTGGGGAAGACCTTGCTTGCCTGGAAAACATGTACTGTTAAGAAAGGACATATCATTTGAGGATAATGTTAACGTGGACCATGCTCCACACGAACCAGTATGTGAAAATGGATAAGGAAATAGTGGCAGAACTCCCTTCGGTGTCTGGAAAGGGGGGAGTCGACCACACACCCAACAATTAGTGGCATTGCTGGTCTGGTGTGAATAATGTAACATGCGGATAAAGGAATTATTTCGCATAGCAAGACGATAAGAGAGTTCATGAGGAGGCAGATCACTAAACGTGTGTTCTACTGTAGCATTAGAAGTCTTATTTACATGAGAAATAGGAAAACATAAATGCAATGCATAACTCGTGCAGGTAATCATAAGGCTGAGATATAGCAGGAAACATAAAATAATAATGCAACTTTTAGAGTTCTCACTAACTCTCTCTCTATGGGGGTCTACTTTATACATGTCAGAAACCGGTCTAACCGTTTCACCTAGGGGAGGACTTAGACAATCAAACTGGCTGACTTATTTTACTAGACCTTAATTTCAACTTATACTCCTGTTGCGAAGTTTTCTCTAACAGGGAGGGCTTTGAATCAGTGTCTTTTGCGGGACAGTCCTTGAGAATAGTACTTTGGCAGTCTTTAAAATCCTCGGAAATGTTCTTGGAAACAGTCTTTAGTCCATAAAATTTCTTTACGTGAGACAGATGGACCCACCCCTTCCTGCCTTCCAGCTTGACGGCAGTACGGGTGGCCAGGAGGACCTGCTTTGGCTCCTTCCAGCGAGGCTCCAGCGGACTTGAACGATCAAAGTTCCTTACAAGAACCAGACTTCCGGGAACGATTTCATGCGGTGCCACCTCGGTATTGTCTGGAAATGCGGCGGCAACCTGTGAACGACAAGAGTGTAGGGCAGACATCAAGGAAGCTAGGTAATCTGTCAGCATATTACTTGAAACATCTGTAATACTTCGGGGTCTAGGTGTACCCCACATATTAGGGGGGCGGCCAAAAACGACCTCGTACGGGGACAGACCTGATCTGGAATGTGCGACCATGCGCATATAAAACAGAGCGACTGGCAGAGCTACTAGCCAGTCCACACCTTTCTCTTTACAGACTTTGGCAATGCGGATTTTCAGGGTCTGGTTATGTCTCTCTACCAGACCGGCTGCTTCAGGATGGCGTACACAATGGAACTTCCACTGGTATCCTAACAACAGGGAAACGTGTTTCATCAGTTCAGATGAGAATGGCTGGCCGTTATCAGAATATACGACCCTTGGGAGTCCATAGCGGGGGAAGAATTCACGAACCAACTGCTTGGCAGTGGTCGCGGCTGTGTAATCTGGGACTGGATATGCTTCTGTCCACCTGGACAAAGCGCATACAACTACAAGGACATACTTGAAACCTCGACATCGCTCCATCTGAATATAATCCATCTGGAGGACTTCAAAAGGGTGGTCAGGGGGCTGGAATCCACCTTGTTCCACCGGAACACTTTTACCTGGATTAAACTGGCAACATATCATACAGGTACGGACTTTCTGCTTGGCTGCAGCTCGTAAATGCTTGTTAAACCAAATGTTCTGGATACTGTCTAACATGGCTTTTTCTCCTAAGTGTGCTGGACTATGTGCGGTATTGATAATGACTTGAACCATAGAGTCGGGGAGAAACCATGTGGCTTTTCCCTTCATTACCCATCCCTGATCTGTCTGGACCCCTCCTTGTTCGGACCATTTCTTGATTTCATCGGGAGTAGCATGTAACTGGATATCTATGACATCTTGAGTGGGGTCCTTAACTGTCATACAAGTAGTCTGTTCTAGAATGGATGTCGGTGTCTTGTTAACTGGTATATCTGGTGTCTGTGCTGTAAGCTTGGCTGTGCGATCTGCTAGATCATTACCCTGGGAAATAGTGTCAGTAACCTTCGTGTGTGCTTTGCACTTCATGATAGCGATAGATGTCGGTAAGTGTATAGCATCTAACAGAGCTTGAATAAGGAGACCATGCTGAATCTTGGTTCCATGAGAAGTCATGAAACCTCTCTCCTGCCAGAGCACTCCAAAGTCGTGTACGACTCCAAATGCGTAGCGTGATTCTGTATATATATTAACTTTCAGGTTCTTGGCGTGTATGCAGGCTTGGGTCAGAGCAACTAGCTCTGCTGCTTGAGCAGACAGGGTGTCAATACGGTGTGTTTCTATAACTTCAGTGTCAGTAGTCACTGCATACGCGGCTACTAGTTCTCCTGTACTTGTTCTCATACATGAACCATCCACATAAAGTGTCAGGTCAGGATCTGGTAATGGAATGTCTGTCAGATCTTGTCTTGGCTTAGTCATAGTATTAACTACTTCCACACAGTCGTGTGTGGCAGGATTTGAATTAACTGACGGTAACAGTGTAGCAGGATTTAGAACGTTGCAGCGTCTGATTTCTATGTGTGGCTGGAACAGTGTCAGTTCATAACCTGTCAAACGTGCAATTGTCAAGTGCTGAGTCTGTGTTCGGTTTAAAAGAACTTCCACGGAGTGTGGAACATGTACTGTCAGAGAGTGTCCTAATACTATGGAATCACTTTGTCTGATAGCTAGTGCTGTGGCTGCAACTGACTTGAGGCACGCAGGCAAAGCCTGGGCTACAGGATCTAATGTGCTCGAAAAATAAGCACAGGGCTTGTATTGTCCTGCTTGATCTTGTGTGAGAACAGATAATGCTGTACCATCACGTTCTGTAACAAAAAGTGTAAAAGGCTTACTGTAGTTCGGTGTAGCTATAACAAAAAGTGTAAAAGGCTTACTGTAGTTCGGTGTAGCTAGAACAGGAGCTTGGCATAGAGCTTTCTTTAGCTCATTGAAACTAAGAGTATGTTCAGATGTCCAAGGGAGGACAGTCGATACGGCTGCCTCCTGTGTCGTTAACTGTATCAGTGGCTTAGCTAGAAATGCATACTGAGGAATCCATTGTCTGCAATAAGAAGTAAGGCCGATAAAAGCACGTACCTCCTTCTGTGTCTTGGGCTGAGGAAGACTCGCTATTAACTGGATACGGTCTGGTGTCAACTGCCTACCCCACTTGGACAGTAAGTGGCCTAAGTAGATCACTTGCTGGACACAGAATTGAAGCTTCGAAGGGGACACCTTGTGCCCCATCTCGGCTAGGAAATACAAGACTGTAAGTGATGCTTGCTCGCAAGCACGTTCAGAACGGGCTGTAATCAGTAGATCATCGACATACTGGAGCAGAGCAGTGTCAGCTGGCATGTGAATGTTGTCTAGTTGTCTCTTAAGTGCTTGACTATAAATACTAGGACTTTCTGTAAAACCTTGAGGAGCTCGTGTGAATTTATAGCTCCTTCCATTTAAACAAAAACCAAAAAGGTACTGGCTGTCTGGATGAATGGGGACACTGAAAAACGCGTTCTTGAGGTCTATGACTGTGAAAAATGTGGCTTCGGAATCAATGGCTGTCAATAGGGAAGAGATATCTGGGACAACTGGGTACTGGGGAATAATACATTTATTGAGTTCTCGAAGGTCAATCACTAATCGATATACTGGTGGAGCATTTGGATCAGTACGTTTCATGACTGGAATGATCGGAGAATTACATACATTGGAGTCAGTCTCTACAACTACTCCTTGAGCAATGAGCTCGTCAATTATTTTGGATAAGGCTGCTACAGCCTCAGGTGGCAATCTGTACTGTCTGATTCGTGGTAACACTACACCTGGTTTGAGAGTCACACGATGGGGTGTGATTTGCATGAAACCAACATCAGTTGGACCTTGCGCCCATAGATGCTGCGGAACATTTGACAATCTTGGATCAAAATCTCGTAATACATAGTGACCCTTGAAGTCACGTAAAAACAACCGTATTCCCTCTGGGGAGCAGCAAATAACTGCACCTAATTCTTTCAGTGTCCTAATGCCTAACAGATTTTCTGGACATGACTTCGTAAGTAATAGATCAGTAGTACGGGACAATGGACCTACGTCTAGAGTAACTGGCTTAGATATCTCGTTTACAATAGGCTTTCCTGAAAATCCAAGGGAAACATTTCTAGAGCCTGAGAGCGGAGCCCCTGGAACCTCGGCGTGACTTATGGTAGTCCTACTTGCCCCTGTATCAATCAGAAACTTTCTGTCTTTCCCTAATACTTGACTATGAATATAGGGACCTTCTTGATCTACAGGAATCTCGATGAGAGGCAAGCCTACCTCCCTCTCTAGGCTGTTTCATGAATACTGTTGGTACTCTGGATACTCTGTCTGAGCATACTGATACATCTGCTGTGTAACATGCTGTGTTGCAGCGATAGGCTGCGGTGCTGGAACTGTCTGTTGTGCATTCTGTGGCTGAGAAGTTTGTGAAACTTGTTCTTGTCTAGGCGGACGTGGTCTTTCTTTAGTCTTACCAGTAGCTATATTATGTTTCAGAACTGCACACTCGTTTATGAAATGACCTGGCTGTTTACAATAATTACATGTCCCTTTAACGGGAGCTGCAGGATGACTGACTTGATTCGGACCCCTCTTCTGACTGTCTTGAGGAACAGATTGTGCAACTAGTACTTTCATTTTCGTGTCTTTCATACGTTTTCTCTCGTGATCTTGCTCTTCTCTGATTCTATTCTGGTGGTACTGGAGCATCTGTAACATCTGGGACGGGGTACTAGCTTGCCATGTACTTTCGACTTTTAAAACTCGATTCTTAACTTGTGGACTTGAATTCTCGACTAATTTAGTAACAAAAAGATGAGGGTATGACTCGCTACTCGTCTTCAAGCCACTGTTTATAATGAAACATTTTTCAAATCTAGAATAAAAATCACTAGTGTCTTCATCTTGTTTCTGTTTACAGGCTGAGATTGCATCCCAGTCTTCCTTTTTAGTGGCTAACAATCTGGGCAAAACTTGTATTAACAGTTCTGGTAATTCTTTACATTTCTCTCCAAGACCGGTACCTGGTACTCGTATCTTATCTTCAGCTTCTAGAACTGCCCAATCGATCTTTTTCTCTCCCACCTCCCATTCTTTTTCCTTGAGTTTTTCGTATACCCCTGCGGGCAACAGGACCTTTAGCATTTTAATAATATCTGGATACGTATATTCTCCCATACGGAGCATGTCCTTTAACTCTCGGTGGAACCCTGCTGGATCTTTGTCGTGACAGGGAATTAATTTCTTCATCTCTAAGAGTTCCATCTTTGTAATCGGGGTGTAAACAAATACTCGTTGCATTTCACCATCTGCTGTCCTGACTGGGTGTACTTCTCGTAACGGATTCTGTCTATCTATGTAAAACGGTTTACTTTCTGGAGGTGAGACATGAACAAAATGCGGGTTCAAAAACATACTATATTTATGACGCTGTTCTAGAATGACACTAATTAAATCGGTACCTAAACCTTTCCATCTATACTGGAGTAACTCGTTCAGGACATCATGTAACGGACCTGGATCAGAATGTTGACCCTCATACAATGTGATGAGGTGCTGAATCATATACATACCCACCAGTCGCTGTTCGGCTGGGGGCAGTTTCAGAAACATTTGTGCCACTATTTCGTCTGGAAAAGTGGTAGAATCAGTAGTCCATCGGACTGCTGATCGGGCTAGTTCTTGTTCATGCATAGTACTTAACTCACTATAACCAATTCGTGATTTCAAAATGTGATCGGTAGCTTGAAATACTTGTTCTAGAGAACCTTGTTCTGGTGCTGGATGATGAAAGATTTTCTTGTGTTCCAAACGTGAATGGCGGTCTGGAAATCTAGATCTACCTACATACGCTATTCTGGCGGTATTCTCGTCCTCTACCTCTTCTGTAGGAGAGTCATTCTCTTTCTCGCTTACTTGTGCTGTTTTACGTTGTTCGTGTAACCTTATTATTTCCTTACGAATTTTCTTGTACATACTCTCTATACTACTGATGGTTCTGTGTTTACCCTCGGCTATATTATCACTCCACCTTGTCAGGGTTCTCATTTCTGTCGGATCTTTAGTCGGATAATCTTGTTCCCTTATTAAACAATTAATCAGAAACTTTAATATCATGAGCTGGATCTCAGCTTTCCTTTGAGACATGGTTTCGCCAATACTTTCTGGATCATCCCCTGTACGGATGAAACGATATATTCTGTCTAGATCCTCTTTCATATCCGGTAGGGTGTCCAAATACCCGGTCACCCGTCTAACACGTATGGAATATATAACCGTACTATCATCGCCTGCGACTGGATCATAGCGGCATTCAGTAAGAGCTCGTCGGATTTCTGCAACGGACTTATATTTGGGCATACGCTGTAACGCACGTTCATGTAACTCGACTAACGTTACACGTTGGTGTGGTGGCGGGGTACCAGGAGAACCTCCTCCTGCGGCCCCTAAACTAGAATCGTCGACTGATACTCTTCGTGCTGGCGCGGCGGGAAATTGTAATGTGGGCTGGACCGGGGGTACCGTAGCAGGTACCCCGGTGTCTGGAAGAGGATTTACAGGAGCTGGTGGAACTGGTGGAACAGGATTTGCGTATTCTGGGACTGTGTCGTCCAAATAGGACGAGAGAAAAATATCAGCTGCGGTCGGTTTGTGACGTAGCTTGGTCGGAACTAATGGTGGCGGAAAATTACTGGATGCCTCCGGGGTTGCTTTTGGCAAGCCCTCGGCAAGAAGAGGATACATACCCTTAATGAGGGCATTCCTCTGTCTGTCTGACTGTTCGGTTTTAACTCGCTCACCTATCTCGATTAATTCCCTTTCTTGGGCTCTTTCTAAGGATTCTCTACTTAATTCTGACTTTCTGATTTCTTTTTCGGTTCTCTTATGAGATTCTTTGCGCCAAAACTCGATGGCATCTTTCTGTGACTGTCTGGCTTTCTTTTTCCATAATGCTTCTTCTACTCGCATGATGCACTCGGCATCCCACGCACCTGATACGGGCCATTTATACTTTTCTTCTAACTCTTTGGTGTACTCCACCCATAAATCTAGATACAATATGGCACTTATGCCATGCTTTTGATACATAAAATGACCTGGACTGTCCCTAGGCGGGACAGGAACTGCTTCTTCTAACAGACCTTTTCTAGTTTTTAACTGACGTAGTTTGGAAAACAAAGGCATGACTGGACTGTAATCTAGACACAATACAATACACAATGAACACGATAATTACACCACTTTCATTCCACGACATTAAAATACATGAATGACATTTTAAAATAATAGTCTTGACAAAATACTACCTGGAATACTGAAAACAGAATACATGAATTTTCTCGAGAACAGAACTGACTAGAACAGAAACTAGATGCACTGCTAAAACAGTACGAACTTACCGGTCTCATAAAGAGACACGTCAGGACCCGCATCCACCTAAGTGGACACTTCGTGTTGGATCTGTGTACCACCAAACCCACGGACCAGAGTCAATTAGATTGACCCTGTCTAGATACTACCCCAGCATCGGTACTCACCGGGCAGCAAGAACGGAAGGCCTCGGACTGGACTGGACTGCTACGACGCCGGACGGACGAACTTCGTACTTCAGTTACGGGTGGGTCTCCGGATACCTCGGACCTTGGACTCTCGGCTTGGGCTCTGGTCGGGACTCGCCGCGTTCCTCCACCGCCTCGTCTGGATGCTGGACCGCAACCTCCGTCTCCTCCGTGGGCCTGAGGGATACTTGAAGCAGAAATATCTGCCGGTGCGCAGAAGAGTTCCGTCACGGCTGCAGAGGGTCAGGGGGCATACGTGGCTTCACCGGCGCGTGGGGAAAGGGCAAGTCCCTATTCGGGCGCCATTATGTGGTATATAAATAAATAATACCGGATCTATTTTTGACTGGATATAGTAATAACAGATAGCTCAATAAATAAGAGTCAAGATTCGAGGTAGTAGGAGTTTGCAGGTTTAATACAGCATAAGGACAGGAACAGGACAACCTGCACAGGACTAGGATGGCAGCGCTGCCGGGGGCAGGATCGGAATCGGCGGAACATTTAATAACAGTGCACAAGCATATATACTAAAACAATTGCATTACAGTACATACAACAGGCGGAGCAGTGGGTGTGGTCAATAGCAGTCGCGAAAGATAAGGGTGAAAGTAGGTGTAACAAGAGGCGTGAACATAGACATGTGATGTAAACGTAACAGAATATGTCATAAAAATGGGGCGGAAACATGGAGGGGGCTATCTGAGGAGCTGGGACCTCTAACCTAGTGGTGCGCGTAAACTGACAATGACGTGTTACTAGGAGAAGCTGGGGGCTATGACTTCTGCGCTAGGAGCAGAGACTGAAGTCTGGAGAGTCAGGGCGACATGTACCTAAACACTATCTAGTATCTGATGTTTAGAGAACATGTTGATAGAATCCAAAAGTTATCAGGGTAAAGGCTAACAGATTCTAAGACTGGTGCATGCATTACTCTACATGTAGTGCGTGTTGAAGAATATTAAATGACCATTAATACAGTATTTCTCTTACATGGAGACGTAAAGGCTAGACGATGACGGAAACTATTGATGCGATTCAGTAGCTTTAGGAATGCAGAGAAGGAGGGCTGGACTGATAACTAGAATCATAACATACTCTTGGCAGACTGGCAGGCAGAGCCAGGCCGACCCGGGCACTGTGAGGCAGGAAGTAAGTGAAGGGTCAGGAACACAGGTGGGGGCTGTATCGCTCCTCAGCGAGGGCTCAGGAGACAGGAGCTGAATCTGGTGTCCGGGCCCTTTTGAGGCCTAGAAACGGGGACTTTTCAATGAAATAACGTGCACACTGAGAAACGTGGCAACGTAACTTTTACATAGGCCTAATACTCGTAGCTTTCACGAGAACTGGAAACTGGCATACTAGAGATGGACACGACTGTAATTGCGTCTTTAATCGATCATGGGGAATACATATGCATATTAATCATGCACATACAACATAGGATGGGGAACACGTAGGGACACAGAACATGGCAAAATTTACTTTTCCACAGATCTTGACAGCAGGCCTTGGCTAATGCAAGCCACGCGGTGGAACAAAGATGGCGTCTTGTGGGGACCAGGAGGGTCCGGGGTGCTTCTCTTTCACAAGGAAGCAAGGGCCAGTCTGGGGGACCAGACTAGCAGTGTCGAAATCTTCGGGTCGTCGTCTCAGAGGGCACAAGCCAGCCGGCAAGTGTCCAGACAACAGGAAGGGCAGCAACCAGGCAAAAGGGCCCCACGCAGAGCACGGGGATGCTGGGGGGCTGGTCTTTGGTGCAGGAGCTGCGTCGGTGTGGGGCTTCTCAGTCCCCAATGCACTCACTTGAGGAACTCTCAGGAGTCGTGCTGGAAGCGCTGTGCAGGTTTCTTCAAGATGGCCGTCTCCACGTTGCTCGTCGCACCTACGGGTCCCAGCTGTGCTGTGGATGTGGGTAGAGGTCAGAGAGGTCTGGAGGTCCGGGTCTTGTCGAGCTGGGTCGTCGGATTCCAGGATGGAAGGACTCTGCAGCAAACCGCACAGGAGCTTGATGGTGCCTGCGAAGCAGGATGGTCACTCCCTGACCATAGGGGAGATTCTTCAGTCTTCTGATGATCAGGAGGTCGAAGGTCAAGAGTTCTTCATGGAAGTTGTCAAGAGTAATCTAGTTTGGAATGGGACCCGCTCCTACCTTTATCTGGCTAAAGGGGGCTCCACTACGACTAGGTCCCTCCCCTGGGTGGGACCAGGAAGGGGGGTGGCTACACCCCCTTTCCTTTGTCCAGTTTCCCGCCAGAGCTGGGGCTGTATTGCCCCAGCAACTGGTTGGAACTGGTGTATGCACAGGGCACCTTGTGTGCCCCAGGCATGTCTCATTCCTTTCAGCCTGAGCCTACCTAATACACAAAATCCTGTCTGGGGTGGTGCTAGCACCTCCCAAGGCAGGAAACCCTTTGTCAGAGCCTCCCTTGCTGGAAGGACTCCCAGCAGCAGGAGGTCAGACTTGTGTCTGTGGTGGCAGCATCCATTTTGTGATGCTGAGGCTTGAGTTAACTTTAACCGGGGTTTACAGTTACTTACATGTCGTGTCCCTCTAGAAGGGTGGAATGCTAACCCCGTCGCCAGAATTGGCGAGGGGTTAGTATTCCAATTCGTATGACACCTTACTCGACATGTTTTGATAATGCTATGCCAAAGTTAGCATTTAACCGCGAGGATTATAATGCACTTAAGAGTATATGGTATAGCGTTATCATGGAACAGCTATTAGGACTTGGTTCCGCAAGCTGCAAATGGGCTCAGCTCATGCCAGAGCACCATCTCACATACATCCAAGCACTCTGCCTTCAGGATTGATAAGGCCTGCCATAGGAGTGACTGATAGGAATATATGTGTCCATTTTAGGGTTAGATATAGGTATACTATATCTATAGCAAAGGGTGATTACACCACCTTGCCCCAGCTGTCTTGCAGCCAGTTGTGTCAGATTTGGGTGACCAGCCAGGGGTGGCATAATACATGCTGCAGCCCCTGGTATGCCCTGGGTACACCTATGCCCTGGATACCTAAGGTATACTGTACAGGGACTGATAAGGTGGCCCAGTACCAATTGGTAAATGCACCTAAGGTACATGCTTGTCAATTTAGAGAGAGAACAGCTAGGCTGTGGGTCTGATTAGCAGGCCCACAGCCAGGGAAAGTCGTAAACCAGTGAAGCAAAAAGCAAAAATCTGGGGTGGCCATGGGATTGTAGACCCCACTCTCCTACACACCCCAGCACATTCGTCCAGCCACAGGCCGCAGAACCAACCTCAAAGTGGTCACGGACGTGCATTCAGCCGTGACTGAGCAGGGGGACAGAGAGACGGTCAGTCCACATCCGCTCCCGCAGCATCTGCCTCAAAGCATTCCTAGTCTGAGCTTTCAGGCCCATTCCACGCCAGTGGGAGGCAGAGTTCGCCATCACCTGCTCCACTGGCGTACCATCACTTCGGACAGGTGGGTGATGCAAATCGTCCGAAGGGGCTACTCCCTCCCCTTCGAGGCGACCCCTCCAGCCATGCCACCAAAGTACCACCGCATGTCGGGGGATCACTTGCAACTTCTACGGGAGGAAGTTACTGCTCTCTTGGCCAAGGGGGCCATCGAGCACGTACCTGGCCCAGAAGTAGGACGGGGGTGTTACTCCCACTACTTTCTGGTTCCCAAGAAGGGCAAAGGGGGCCTGCGCCCTATCTTGGACCTCAGGGGCGTCAACGGCTTCCTCGGGAAGGAGAAGTTCAAGATGCTGACGTTAGCTTAGGTTTTTGGCTGACCTGGACCCAGGAGACTGGATGGTAGTGTTGGACCTGCAGGACGCTTATTTCCACATTCCCGTCCTGCCGGCCCACCGGCGTTACCTGCGGTTCACGGTGGGCCACGAGCTTTTTCAGTTTACCCTGCTCCCCTTCGGCCTCACCAGTGGCCCTCGGGTGTTCACGAAAGTTATGGCGGTGGTCGCAGCTCATCCATGCAGATTAGGGGTTCCAGTCTTCCCCTATCTCGACGACTGGTTGTTGGAGACGGGCTCGCCTCTAACAGTCGTCTCCCACCTCCATACTACTGCCGACCTCCTGCATTCGCTGGGGTTCTCCATCAATGTGCCGAAGTCACACCTGAGTCCCTCCCAAAAGCTCCTCTTCATCGGAGCTGTTCTGGACTCGGCGCAGTTTCGCATTTATCCTCCTGAGCAGTGGGTTCGGGATATTCAGGCTCTGACTCCGATCTTTCAGCCTTTATCTCCGGTTTCGGTCAGGATGACCCTATGGCTGCTGGGTCTGATGGCCTCCTGCATCCTGCTGTTACATCACTCCAGGTGTCCAACCACATCCTGATCTCGGAGGGCACTGCGAGACAGTTGCAGTGGTGGCTTACGGACCGCGATTGGGTCAGTGGCAGATCCCTCTGTCTTCCCCAAGCGGAGCACACAGTGGTGACGGATGCGTCCCTCCTGGGATTGTGGTAAATAAATAAATAATACCCTATTTTTGACTAGACTTATAGCATAACAGATAGCTCAATAAAATAAGAGTCAAGATTCGAGGTAGTAGGAGTTTCTGCAGGTTTATTACAGCATAAGGACAGGATCAGGACAACCTGCATGGGAATAGGACAACAAGGCCCGGCAGCTGCCGGGGCTGGGTCTGGGATGAGCGCGCTAACATTCAATAACAAAACATTGATTTATATACATAGCGCAAACACATAGCATTACATTGCAGTAGGCGTAACAGTGGGTGGAGCAGAAGGCGTGACGCGTAGCAGTCGCGAGAGATAACAGTAAAAAGAGGTGTAACTGGGAGTATACATAGACATGTGATGCAAACGTAACAGAATATGTCATGAATGGGCGGAAACTTTGGAGGGGGCTACCTAAGGAGCCGGGACCTCTAACCTAATGGTGCGCGAAAACTGGCAATGACGTGTTACTAGGAGAAGCTGGGGGCTATGAACTCTGTGTTAGGAGCAGAGACTAGAGTCTGAAGGGTCGGAGCGACATGTACCTAAACCCTATCTGGTATCTGATGTTTAGGGAACATGTTGATATAAACTAGAAGTCATGAGGGGAGAAGCTAACTTGATTCTAAGACTGGACCATGCATTATTCTACATGTAGTACGTGATGAAGAATATTAAATGACCATTAAATACAGTATTTCTCTAACATGGAGACGAGAAGGCTAGACAATGACGGAAACTATTGATGCAGTTCAGTAGCTTAGGAATGCAGAGGAGGAGGACTGAACTGATAACTGGAACTATAACATACTTTTGGCAGACTCAGAGGCAGAGCCAAGCTGCACCGGGCACTGCGAGGCAGGAAGTAAGTGAAGGGTCGAGGATACAGGTGGGGGCTGTATCGCTCCTTAGCGAGGCTTTCAGGAGACAGGAGCTGAATCCAGGGTCCGGGCCCTTTTGAGGCCTAGAAACGGGGATTTTATAATGGAATAACGTGCACACAGAGAAACGTGGCAACATTACTTTACATAAGCCTGATATTCGTAGTATTCACGAGGACTGGAAAATAGCATACTAGAGGTGGACACAACTGGAATTGCGTCATTAATCAGGCATGGGGAATAACATATGCATATTGGTCATGCACACATAACATATGATGGATGAAGCGTAGGGACACAGAACATGGCAAAATTTACTTTTCCACATTCCCTCCTTGTCACTACGTTTCCATCAGGAAACATCAATTTTCATGATACCATCTATCATTTCATACAGTACCATTTGCTCGTCTCGAATTGTCTTGGAACGGGATTTAGAACGGGGCTTGGGACTAGGAATACAAGAGGTAGCACACATGCTGCAAATCGCAGGGCCACATTGTATACAGAGGCAGCAGCTAAATATGATCGCTACTGCAATACCTAGAAAGGACAGGACTTTCCATCCCCATGCGGAAATTACATTCCAGAACCAACCGGACCATGTCCAGGTGCCTGGATCTTGGTGTAACAGGTGGGCAATCTTATGGAGTCTGGTTATAGCTGAATAAACAGACGGCGCGTTATTTGGAATGAAAATGCAGCAACTAGATCCGATGACTCTACAGGCCCCGCCCCTATCGGCCAGTATGACGTCAAGGACGAGACGATTTTGCAAAACGACAAATCTCATAGCAGATTGTTCTTCGGTTAAGTTACCTAGAGCAGAGGCAGTTTCATTTACTACAGCTTCAAGGGTTCTTGTTAACCTACGGATCAATTTACTATTCTGGACAGGTCCTACAAAGAAGAAGAAACCTTTATTGAAATCTGTATACTGTTCTAGAGTAGTTTCAGTATAATCGACAATTGGGGACTCCCTTCTATGTCTAATGTGTACTAGATGTGTGTTTCTGTGATAATCAGATGGGGCTAGAAAAACAGGTGGCAGTAGGAAAGCAATGTAACAGGTTCCCTCCCAATCGAGGGGCAGACGGACATATGCAGTTTGACAACAAATAAAATAAGAATGACGTGAAGCTTTGAAAATAGATTTCCCACTGTCACTATACTGGATAACAGTAGTACATTCACTATGACCTATATGTACAGAACCATAATTATGGACACATAATTCGCCTTTGACAGGTAGTACTGAAATAGCAGGTAAGTCTGGAGTAATATCAGACTGAACATTCAGGACCATGAAATTCGACGAATAATTACCTAAATTATATACTTCGTTTTCTAGATCTAAACCTGTTCTGTGGGGGAGACCTTGCTTGTCTGGAAAACATGTACTGTTAAGAAAAGACATATCTGTTGAGGATGACGTTAACGTGGACCATGCTCCACACGAACCATTGTGTGAGAATGGATAAGGAAAAAGTGGCAGAACTCCCTTCGGTGTCTGAAAAGGGGGGAGTCGACCACACACCCAACAATTAGTAGCATTGCTGGTCTGGTGTGAGTAATGTAACATACGGATAAATGTGTTGTTGCGCATAGCGAGGCGGTAAGAATATTCGTGAGGAGGCAGATCACTAAACGTGTGCTCTACTGTAGCATTAGCAGACATATTTACATGAGGAACTGGAAAACACAGGAAAAGTGCGTAACTAGTGCAGGAAATCATTATGCTGAGAAATAATATGAAACTCAGAAAAACGATACATTTGATTGAACTTTGACTGACTCTCTCACTATGGGGGTCTATTTTATACATGTCAGAAACAATTTAACCGTTTCACCTAGGGGAGGACTTATACAATCAAACTGACTGACTTATTTTACTAGACCTGAGCTTCAACTTATACTCCTGCTGCGGAGTTTTCTCTAACAAGGGAGGGGTTGTAATAATGTCTTGTGCGGGACAGTCCTTTAAAACAATGTTTTGGCAGTCTTTCGAATCCTGGAAAATGTTTTTAGACGCTGGTTTCAATCCTTTGAAAAGTTTTACATGAGAAAGGTGGACCCACCCCTTCCTGCCTTCCAACTTGACGGCAGTTCGGGTGGTCAAGAGGACCTGACGTGGCTCCTTCCAACGTGGTTCCAGCGGACTTGATCTGTCAAAATTTCTGATCATCACAAGGGAGCCTGGAACGATCTCGTGCGGTGCCACCTCGGTATTGTCTGGAAATGCGGCGGCAACCTGTGAACGACATGAGTTGAGGGCAGACATCAAGGAAGCTAGGTAATCTGTCAGCATATTACATGAAACATCGGTAATACTTCGGGGTCTAGGAGTACCCCACATGTTAGGGGGGCGGCCGAATACGACCTCGTACGGGGACAGACCTGATCTGGAATGTGCGACCATACGCATATAAAACAAAGCGACTGGCAGAGCTATTAACCAGTCCACACCTTTGTCCTTACAGACTTTTGCAATGCGGATTTTCAGAGTCTGATTATGCCTTTCGACTAGTCCAGCTGCTTCTGGATGGCGTACACAATGAAACTTCCACTGGTACCCTAACAACAGGGAAACATGTTTCATGAGTTCAGATGAGAATGGCTGGCCGTTATCAGAATATACGACTCTAGGGAGTCCGTATCTAGGGAAAAATTCACGAACCAACTGCTTGGCAGTGGTCGCGGCAGTGTAATCTGGGACTGGATATGCTTCTGTCCACCTGGACAAAGCGCATACTACTACAAGGACATACTTGAAACCTCGACATCGCTCCATCTGAATATAATCCATCTGGAGGACCTCAAAAGGGTGGTCAGGGGGCTGGAAACCACCTTGTTCCACCGGGACAATTTTACCTGGGTTAAACTGACAACATATCATACAGGTACGGACTTTCTGCTTGGCTGCAGCTCGTAAATGCTTGTTGAACCAAATGTTCTGGATACTGTCTAACATAGCTTTTTCTCCTAAATGGGCTGGACTATGTGCGGTATTGATAATGACTTGAACCATAGAATCGGGGAGAAACCATGTGGCTCTACCCTTCGTTAACCATCCTTGATCTGTCTGGACCCCTCCTTGTTCAGACCATTTCTTGATTTCATCGGGGGTAGCATGTAACTGGATATCTATGACATCTTGAGTAGGGTCTTTAACTGTCATGCATTTAGTCGGATCTGGAGTATGTGTCAGATTAACTGGAATGTCTGGAGTCTGTGCTGTAAGCTTGGCTGTGCGGTCTGCTAGATCATTACCTTGGGAAATAATGTCTGTAACTTTCGTATGTGCTTTGCATTTCATAATAGCAATAGATGTCGGTAAATGTATGGCATCTAACAGGGCTTGAATAAGGAGACCATGCTGAATCTTGGTTCCATGAGAAGTCATGAAACCTCTCTCCTGCCAGAGCACTCCGAAGTCGTGTACAACTCCGAATGCGTAACGTGAATCTGTGTAAACATTAACTTTCAGGTTCTTGGCATGTATACAGGCTTGTGTCAGAGCGACTATCTCTGCTGCTTGAGCGGACAGGGTATCAATACGGTGTGTTTCAATAACTTCAGTGTCGGTAGTCACTGCATACGCGGCGACTAGTTCTCCTGTACTAGTTCTCATACATGAACCATCCACATAAAGTGTCAGGTCAGGATCTGGTAACGGAATATCTGTCAGGTCTTGTCTTGGCTTTGTCGTAATGTTAACTACTTCCACACAGTCATGTGGGTCTGGATTTAAATTAACTGATGGTAACAGTGTAGCAGGATTCAGAACGTTGCAGCGTCTAATTTCTATGTGTGGCTGGAACAGTGTCAATTCATAACCTGTTAAACGTGCAATTGTCAAGTGCTGAGTTTGTGTTCGGTTTAAAAGAACTTCTACTGAATGTGGGACTTGTACTGTCAGGGAATGTCCTAAAACTATGGAATCACTCTGTCTGATAGCTAGTGCTGTGGCTGCAACTGACTTGAGGCACGCAGGCAACGCCTGGGCGACTGGATCTAATGTGCTAGAAAAATAAGCACAGGGCTTGTATTGACCTGCTTGATCTTGTGTGAGAACAGATAATGCTGTACCTTCCCGTTCAGTAACGAAAAGTGTAAAAGGCTTACTGTAGTTCGGTGTAGCTAGAACTGGAGCTTGACATAAGGCTTTCTTTAACTCGTTAAAACTAAGTGTATGGTCAGATGTCCAAGGGAGGACAGTCGATACGGCTGCCTCCTGGGTCGTTAACTGTATCAGTGGCTTGGCTAGAAATGCATACTGGGGAATCCATTGTCTACAATAAGAAGTAAGGCCGATAAAGGCACGTACCTCCTTCTGGGTTCTGGGCTGGGGAAGACTCGCTATTAACTGGATACGGTCTGGTGTCAACTGCCTACCCCTCTTGGACAGCAAGTGTCCTAAGTATACCACTTGCTGGACACAGAATTGAAGCTTCGAAGGTGACACCTTGTGCCCCATCTCGGCTAGAAAATACAGAACTGTAAGTGATGCTCGCTCGCAAGCACGTTCAGAACGGGCTGTGATCAGTAGATCATCGACATACTGGAGCAGGGCAGTGTCAGTTGGCATGTGAATGTTGTCTAGTTGTCTCTTGAGTGCTTGACTGTAAATACTAGGGCTTTCTGTGAAACCTTGAGGAGCGCGTGTGAACATATAGCTCCTTCCATTTAAACAGAATCCGAAAAGAAACTGGCTGTCTGGATGAATTGGGACACTAAAAAATGCATTCTTGAGGTCTATGACAGTGAAAAACATGGCTTCGGAATCAATGGCTGTTAACAGGGATGAAATATCTGGAACAACTGGGTACTGAGGAATAATACATTTATTAAGCTCTCGTAAATCAATCACTAATCGATATACTGGGGGTGCATTTGGATCAGTACGTTTCATGACTGGAATGATCGGAGAATTGCATACATTGGAGTCAGTTTCTACAACTACTCCTTGAGCCATGAGCTCGTCAATAATTTTGGATAAGGCTGCTACAGCCTCAGGTGGCAATCTGTACTGTCTGATTCGGGGTAACACTACACCTGGTTTGAGAGTCACACGATGGGGTGTGATTTGCATGTAACCTACATCAGTTGGACCTTGCGCCCATAAATGCTGCGGAACATTAGACAATCTTGAATCAAAATCTCGTAATACATAGTGACCCTTAAAGTCACGTAGGAACAGACGTATTCCCTCTGGGGAACAGCAAATAACTGCACCTAACTCTTTCAGTGTCTTAATACCTAATAGATTTTCTGGACATGACTTAGTAAGTAACAGATCAGTAGTGCGGGACAATGGACCTACTCCTAGAGTAACTGGCTTAGATATTTCATTAACGATGGGTTTTCCTGAAAATCCAAGGGAAACATTTCTTGAGCCTGAGAGCGGAGCCCCTGGAACTTCGGCATGACTAATTGTGGTCCTACTTGCCCCTGTATCGATCAAAAACTTTCTGTCTTTCCCTAATACTTGACTGTGAACATAGGGACCTTCTTGATCTACAGGTATCTCGATGAGAGGCAAGCCTACCTCCCTCTCTAGGCTGTTTCATGAATATGACTGGTACTCTGGATACTCGGTCTGAGCATACTGGTACATCTGTGATGTAACGTGCTGTGTTGCAGCAATAGGCTGCGGTACTGTAACTGTCTGTGGTGCATTCTGTGACTGAGGAATCTGTGAAACTTGTTCTTGTCTCGGCGGACGTGGTCTTTCTTTAGTCTTACCAGTAGCTATGTTGTGTTTCAGAACTGCACACTCGTTTATAAAATGACCTGGCTGTTTACAATAATTGCAGTTCCCTTTAACGGGAGCTGCAGGATGACTGGCTTGATTCGGACCCCTCTTCTGACTGTCTTGAGGAACAGATTGTGCAACTAGCACTTTCATTTTCGTGTCTTTCATACGTTTTCTCTCGTGTTCTTGCTCTTCCCTGATTCTATTCTGGTGGTACTGGAGCATCTGGAGCATCTGGGACGGAGTATTTGCTTGCCAGGTGCTTTCGACTTTCAAAACTCGATTTTTAATTTGTGGACTTGAATTCTCGACTAATTTGGTGACGAAAAGATGAGGGTATGACTCACTACTTGTCTTGAGACCACTGTTGATACTGAAACATTTCTCAAATCTAGAATAAAAATCACTAATATCCTCGTCTTGTTTCTGTTTACAGGCTGAGATTGCATCCCAGTCTTCTTTCCTAGTTGTCAATAATCTGGGTAAAACTTGAATCAATAATTCTGGTAAATCTTTACATTTATCTCCAAGACCGGTACCTGGTACTCGTGCCTTGTCTTCAGCTTCTAGAGCTGCCCAATCGATCTTTTTCTCTCCCACCTCCCATTCTTTTTCCTTTAACTTTTCATACACCCCTGCGGGTAACAGGACCTTTAACATTTTAATGATATCTGGGTACGTGTATTCTCCCATACGGAGCATGTCTTTTAATTCTCTATGGAACCCTGCTGGATCTTTGTCATGACAGGGAATTAATTTCTTCATTTCAAGAAGTTCCATCTTTGATATTGGAGTGTATACAAACACTCGTTGCATTACGCCACCCGCCCCTTGGACTGGGTGGACTTCTCGTAACGGATTCTGTCTGTCTATGTAGAATGATTTACTTTCTGGGGGTGAGACATGAACAAAATGCGGGTTCAAAAACGTTCTATACTTGTGACGCTGTTCTAGAATGACACTAATTAAATCGGTACCTAGACCTCTCCATCTATACTGGAGTAACTCGTTCAGGATATCGTGCAGCGGGCCTGGATCAGAATGTTGACCCTCATACAGAGTAATGAGGTGCTGGATCATATACATGCCCACCAGTCGTTGCTCGGCTGGGGGCAATTTCAGAAACATTTGTGCCACTATTTCGTCTGGAAAAGTGGTAGAATCAGTAATCCATCGGACTGCTGATCGGGCTAGTTCTTGTTCATGCATAGTACTTAGTTCACTGTAACCGACTCGTGATTTCAGAATGTGATCGGTAGCTTGAAATACTTGTTCTAGAGAACCTTGTTCTGGTGCTAGATGTTGAAAAATAGACTTGGGTTCTAGACGTAAATGGCGATCTGGAAATCTGGATTTTCCTACATACGCTATTCTGGCGGGATTCTCGTTCTCTTCCTCTTCAGGATCAGAGATACTTTCTTTCTCGCTTACTTGTGCTGTTTTACGCTGTTCGCGTAACCTTATTATTTCTTTACGAATTTTCTTGTACATACTCTCCATGGCACTGACGGTCTTGTGCTTACCCTCGGCTATATTATCACTCCACCTTGTCAGGATTCTCATTTCGGCGGGATCTTTAGACGGGTAATCTTGTTCTCTTATTAAACAATTGATCAGGAACTTTAATATCATGAGCTGAATCTCGGCTTTCCTTTGAGACATAATCTCGCCAATACTTTCTGGATCATCCCCTGTACGGATGAAACGATATATTCTGTCTAGATCTTTTTTCATATTCGGTAAGGTGACTAGATACTCGGTCACCCTCCTTACACGTACGGAATATAAAACCATAGTATATTCGCCTGGAACTGGATCATAGACACATTCGTTAAGGGCTTGCCTGATTTCTGTGACAGACTTATTACTTTTAGGAGTACGCTGTGATGCTTGAGCATGTAATTCGAGTGCTGATAAACGCTTGTGTGGCGGCGGGGTTTGAGGAGTAGCTCCTCCTGCGGCCCCTAAACTGGAGTCGTCTACTGAGGCTCTACGTCCTGGCAGAGTGGGAAATGGAACTGTAGGCTGGACCGGGGGTACCGTAACAGGTACTCCGGTGTCTGGAGAAGCGGGAAGTGCCTGATTTACAGGGACTGGCGGAGCACGAACAGGATTTGCATATTCGGGGACTGTGTCGTCCAAATAGGACGAAATAAAAATATCAGCTGCGGTCGGTTTGTGACGTAGCTTGGTCGGAATTAATGGCGGCGGGAAATTACTGGGTGCCTCTGGGGTCGCTTTTGGCAGGCCTTCGGCAAGGAGAGGATACATACCCTTAATAAGGGCATGCCTCTGTCTGTCTGACTGTTCGGCTTTGACTTGTTCACCTATCTCGATTAATTCTCTTTCTTGGGCTCGTTCTTGGGATTCTCTACTTAACTCTGACTTTCTGACTTCCTTTTCCGTTCTTTTATGAGCTTCCTTGCGCCATAACTCGATGGCATCTTTCTGTGACTGTCTGGCTTTCTTTTTCCATAATGCTTCTTCTACTCGCATGATACATTCGGCATCCCATGTACCCGATACGGGCCATCTATACTTTTCTTCTAACTGTTTGGTATACTCTACCCATAAATCTAGATACATTATGGCGCTTATGCCATGTTTCTGATACATAAAATGACCTGGACTGTCCCTAGGCGGGACAGGAACTGCTTCCTCTAACAGACCCTTTCTAGTTTTTAACTGACGTAACTTGGAAAAGAGCGGCATTCTAAACTTGAATCGGAACACAATACAATACACGAAAAACAATAACAATTGGGAAAACAATTCAGGCATACCACGACATTGGAAATACATTAAACAATATCATAACATAACAGTTCGAACAGAATACTACCTGAAAATACTGAAAACAGAAACAGAACAGAATTCTCGAGAACAGGACAGACTAGAGTTACTGGATGCACTGCTGTAACAGTACGGAACATACCGGTCCCATAAAGGAACGCATCAAGACCCGTATCCACCTAGGTGAACACTTCGTTTGTGGGCTTGGGTACCACCAACCCACGGACCAGGAGTCAATTTAGATTGGTCCTGTCTAGATACTACCCCAGCAATGGTACTCACCGGGCAGCACGGAACGGAAAGCCTCGAACGGGACTGGACTACGACGGACTTCGGACTTCGGACTTCAGTTACGGGTGGGCCTCCGGATACCTCGGACCTTGGACTCTCGGCTTGGGCTCTGGTCGGGACTCGCCGCGTTCCTCCACCGTCTCGTTTGGATGCTGGACCGCCTCCTCCGTCTCCTCCGTGGGCCTGAGGGATACTTGGAGCAGAAATATCTGCCAGTGCACGGTATGGTTCCGTCACGACTGCAGAGGGTCAGGGGGTCGGCGTGGCTTCACCGACGCGTGGGGAAAGGGCAAGTCCCTATTCGGGCGCCATTATGTGGTAAATAAATAAATAATACCCTATTTTTGACTAGACTTATAGCATAACAGATAGCTCAATAAAATAAGAGTCAAGATTCGAGGTAGTAGGAGTTTCTGCAGGTTTATTACAGCATAAGGACAGGATCAGGACAACCTGCATGGGAATAGGACAACAAGGCCCGGCAGCTGCCGGGGCTGGGTCTGGGATGAGCGCGCTAACATTCAATAACAAAACATTGATTTATATACATAGCGCAAACACATAGCATTACATTGCAGTAGGCGTAACAGTGGGTGGAGCAGAAGGCGTGACGCGTAGCAGTCGCGAGAGATAACAGTAAAAAGAGGTGTAACTGGGAGTATACATAGACATGTGATGCAAACGTAACAGAATATGTCATGAATGGGCGGAAACTTTGGAGGGGGCTACCTAAGGAGCCGGGACCTCTAACCTAATGGTGCGCGAAAACTGGCAATGACGTGTTACTAGGAGAAGCTGGGGGCTATGAACTCTGTGTTAGGAGCAGAGACTAGAGTCTGAAGGGTCGGAGCGACATGTACCTAAACCCTATCTGGTATCTGATGTTTAGGGAACATGTTGATATAAACTAGAAGTCACGAGGGGAGAAGCTAACTTGATTCTAAGACTGGACCATGCATTATTCTACATGTAGTACGTGATGAAGAATATTAAATGACCATTAAATACAGTATTTCTCTAACATGGAGACGAGAAGGCTAGACAATGACGGAAACTATTGATGCAGTTCAGTAGCTTAGGAATGCAGAGGAGGAGGACTGAACTGATAACTGGAACTATAACATACTTTTGGCAGACTCAGAGGCAGAGCCAAGCTGCACCGGGCACTGCGAGGCAGGAAGTAAGTGAAGGGTCGAGGATACAGGTGGGGGCTGTATCGCTCCTTAGCGAGGCTTTCAGGAGACAGGAGCTGAATCCAGGGTCCGGGCCCTTTTGAGGCCTAGAAACGGGGATTTTATAATGGAATAACGTGCACACAGAGAAACGTGGCAACATTACTTTACATAAGCCTGATATTCGTAGTATTCACGAGGACTGGAAAATAGCATACTAGAGGTGGACACAACTGGAATTGCGTCATTAATCAGGCATGGGGAATAACATATGCATATTGGTCATGCACACATAACATATGATGGATGAAGCGTAGGGACACAGAACATGGCAAAATTTACTTTTCCACAGGATGGAGGGGCCACATGGGAGAGGCGGAGATCAGAGGCCTCTGGTCTCCGGCAGAGTCCTGGCTCCATATCAACCTTCTGGAGCTGCGGGCGATCCGACTTGTACTGAAGGCATTTCTTCCCTCTGTCCGGGGTAGTGTAGTGCAGGTGTTCACGGACAACACCACCGCCATGTGGTCTTGCAACAATCAGGGCGGGGTGGGTTTGTGGACCCTTTGTCAGGAGGCTCTGCGCCTCTGGACATGGCTGTAACATCAGGGCATCACCCTGGTGGTTCAACACCTGGCAGGTTCTCTGAACGCCAGGGCAGACAAACTCAGCCGTTAGTGCATGATGGATCACGAGTGGCATCTGAACTTGGACGTGGCGCAAGGTCTCTTTCAGCAGTGGGGAGAGCCTTGGTTAGATCTATTTGCCACCGAAGAGAACACGCAATGTCATCAGTTCTGCGCGTTGGAGTTTCCAAGGCGGCACTCGCTCGGAGACGCTTTTCGTCGCTAGTGGAGTTGCGGTCTGTTATACGCATTTCCGTCCATATCACTTCTGCCCAGAGTGCTGAAGAAGATGAGGAGCGACCGGACCCAAGTAATCCCAAAGTCATCCTTGTGGCTCCGGATTGGGCACGAAGATACTGGTATCCCTAGCTACTCAGTCTGTCAATCAATCCCCCGATCCGACTGCCTCTTCAGGAGAATCTTCTGTCGCAGCAACAGGGGACAGTCCTCCACGCGAACCTGTCCAGCCTCCACCTCCATGCGTGGAGATTGAGCGGCGACAGTTGATGCTATTTGACTTGCCTCCTGAAGTCTGTGATGTCATTCTGGCAGCCAGGCGCCCCTCCACAAAACCGGTATACGCCTGCAGGTGGAACAAATGTGTGGCATGGTGCACAGCAAATCCTGTGGATCCCCTTTCCGTCCCTCTTTCTGAGGTTTTCCTCTTTCTTTTTTTCCTGGCCCAGCAGGGCTCTGCTCTTAGCACCATCTAGGGATATGTTTCAGCTGTTTCAGCCTTCTTGAGGCTTCCTGATCAGCCTTCTCTCTTCAGTCTCCTGTTGTAAATAGATTCTTGAAAGGCATTACTCACATGTTTCCTCCTGTTCCCTTCGTAATACCTCAGTGGGACTTGAATCTGGTGTTAACCTATATGATGTGTGCTCCGTTTGAGCCACTCCATAACTGTCCTCTTCGCCTTCTGACTGTCAAAACTGCTTTCCTGGTTGCCATCACCTCTGCCAGAAGAGTGAGTGAGCTCCAGACTCTTTCTTCTAAGCCTCCTTTCCTTTCTGTCCATCCGGGCAAAGGTGTTCTGAGGACTCGTCCTTCTTTTCTACCCAAGATGGTTACTGCCTTTCACATCGGCCAGACCATTACCTTACCTGCCTTCTTTCCGCCTCCGCATCCTTCGAAAGAGGAAGAAAGGCTCCACCGTCTGGACCCAAAACGTGGGCTTTCCTTTTACCTGAACCGCACACAACCGTTCCGGGTGGACGACCAACTTTTTGTTGGCTACGTGGGCGGCAAGAAGGGACGGGCGGTGCACAAACGGATCATCTCTTGGTGGGTCGTTTTGTGCATCAAGGTCGGTTATTCCTTTGCTAAAAAGGATCCTCCTGAGGGGCTGCGCGCCCATTCCACTCGGGCCACATCGGCTACTACTGCCCTAGGACGGGGAGCCCCTTTGCAGGACATTTGTCAGGCAGCTATGTGGGCCTTGCTGCACAAGTTTGCCAAGCACTACTGCCTCGACAGCCAAGTCTGGAGGGATGGCTTCTTTGGACGTTCGGTTCTCCAGGACTTTCTGGTGTGATCTTGGTTCGCAGGCCCACCACCGGGGTTGGTATTGCTGGTGTATCTATTCTAAGGTAAGGAATCTAACTAACGTGTTTCTTTCAGATGCACAAGTTACTTACCTTCGGTAACGATATATCAGTAGGAAACATTAGTTAGTTAAATTCCTTAAGGCCACACTCATCCTCCCCATTCTGCGAACCGATATCTAGGGGTAAGGTCATCCCTTACAGCGCCCTAATTTCATGACACCAGTGTCGGTTTCTTGCATGGCTCTGCATTCCTGGTGCGGAAAGCTATGTACAGAACTGACACCAGCGCACGAGGGCAGCGTCTAAGAACTCCGTCATCCCGGCGATCACGACTCCGACGACGGACCCGGAGCTGCAGACGATGCCCACCGACGCGCAGGGGTACTGCTGCCGAAAACTTTCCGGATCCAGTCTGACACCTGGGGGTTATTATAAGGTAAGGAATCTAACTAACTAATGTTTCTTACAGATATGTCGTTACTGAAGGTAAGTAACTTGTGCGTTCCTTCGAAATCAGGATAATTTACCTGGTGGCGGTGTCACATATTGCCAGCCAATATAAGTGCTTCCGAGGTTTATCTCCCCATCTAACATGGCTTGGCCTCCTCCAGGAACACCTGGTGGAGAGCGGCCCTGCAAACCTCCTATTGCTGCAAAGAGTCACCGAAAGTTTTTAAGATTACAAGTGGACAATCACCATTATCAACTCGTCCTCCCCTTAGGTCTCAAGATCTGCACCAAGAATTGTCAGAAAGTTGATGCCGACAGTAGCTACTCATCACAGTAGAGAGGCCGCTACGGTGTTTACTTATATAGGTAACTGGCGAGTCAAGGGACAAATTCGCAAGACAGCTAATTAATCTACCACAAACTGTCTGCAGGGCTTCAACAGTGTATTCCCTCGCAGAGAAGTCCATTTTCTAGGTGCCGCTCTTAATACAAATGCTAACAAAGCATTGCCATCTGAGGAAATAGTGACTTGTCTCAGAACATTAACTATAGGTCTGCAAAAAGAAAATAAGAAAAAACAACCACCTTGTGAATTTTCAAGTCCTTTTTATGGGTGATGTAATCCTGTATCCTATTGATCCCATATGCTGCCTTTGCATTAGGCCACTTAAAGAGGCGTTAGACGAGCAGTGGTTAAAAAAAAAAACGGTCATTCAACCCAAATACAAATTGATGAAATAAGCCCTAACCTTGTGGCTTAAACTCAAGGACACATCAGTGGGACAGTCTTTGCTCGAGAAAAAAACCCCATTTGTTAAGACAGTGGATGCCTCACTAGAGTGTTGGGGCGTACACCTGCAGGGGTTACAGGTCAATTGCAAATAGTCGACAAAAAAGCTTGATTGCATATCAATATTCTCTAGTTGAGTGATTGCACTAGGACTGCACTCTTGCATTTCAAGAATATACAGTTCATAATGTTATGTGCAGATAGCAGTTGCTATGTCAAGGAGGCATAGAGGATATAGAATTGGGCTATAAATAATCCTATTCAGATTAATGCAGAGTATGTTCCAGGCATAAGAAACTCCTGGGCTGACAGTTTCAGCACATGAACAAAGTAATGTTAAGAGTAGAGCGAAATCAAGCCCAACTAGAAAGAGTGTTTTTAATGTTGGGGCAAACCAGAGCTATATCTACCTGGTACCATCTAGAACCGGAAATGCCGGTAGTATACATACATATCGAAATGGAAATATTTTTGTTTTGCATGTGGTGTACTGAGCATTATTGACCCCTTATATCTTCACTTCCTCGACCGATATAACCACATATTTTGCACTTAGTGAAATCTAATAGCGACATCTAGCTGCAGATTCCTTAACTTTTGGATTCTCCCCAGGACCCAGTCTGGATCCAGAAATTTTTCCGCAGTACCTGTATGTGCCGGGGGACGGCGTTGTACGGCTCCGTGATGACGTTGACTCTGGCCATGACGTCAGTGGAGCCATATAAGCCCCCTCCGGCGCGCAAAAGTCAGTTTCTAATTTTTCGCGCTGCAACGCTGATCCGGAGAAGTGGTTTCTCATGCCGTTTGTATTCTTTGACGCCTTATTGCGTCATGGAACAGTGTGCCTACGCCTTCAGGCTGTTCAAGGAGCCGTTCCCATGAGCACTGCTCACCCAAGTCATTAAAATCCCACTATAAAGGTTCGAGGTTGCGGTGGCCTTTGGCCTCGCTGCGTAGTGACATGGCAGCTGGTTGCTCCGTTCCTTTTCGGAGGGCGACGCACAAGAGTAAACCCGGAGTCTCCCTCCTTATACTCGAGCCTGGGCGACTATGATCCAGAGGCAGGCATACCATAATGAGGCAGGCATACCATAATGCCCTGCATGCCTATTTTTGGTCCATGCCTCCCCCTGGAGCGCATTCGTGCCCCCATGAAGTAGGGTGTACATCGAATGGAAACACGCCAGCGGGTTCTCCCTCCGCGTCAGTCAAAGACCTCGACTCTGTACCTGGGGTCATCATGGTGTCGGTGCACAGCCTGTTGCTGCTTACAGTTGTGACGTTGGCATCGTCAGATGAGGTTTTACTGGAGGTCAATGCGATGCCGCCCATAGCCACTGCAGTTCCCCTGTCTTCTTCTTTGCATTCTGAGGACAAAGCTGGCTCTCTTGCTGTTTCTCCAGCATTGCAATGTGGTTCAGGTGACACCTGTAATGCCGTCTGCTTGTTGGTCTTGTTCAGCCTCTTGTGGGAGGTTCTTGGGCTGCACTGGGTGAGGATAGTAGTCTACAACCCTCTCCTATTTCTGCCCTGCTTACTCCGCCATGAACGATGATTGAGGCTAGTGCAGCTTTTGCTGAAGTTATAAAGAGAGCTACTGATGTTTTGAAATTGCAGCTTCCTTCAGTGATTTTGTCATCTGATCCCTTTTGGAGCTGCTTCACCAGAGTGTGACAGGTGTTGAAATCTTACTCCCCTATGGAGAGTCTCTGTATGATATTCACCTGGAAACTTGGATGATGCCAGTGACCAGTATCTCTGTTGATCGTGTGATTTCCCATTACCATTGTCCTGCTCCGGATGACCCTGTCTGTCTTTCTCGACACCCAACTGGTGAGGGGTTCGTAGTGAATGCTGCTAAGACTTAGCAGATTCCAGATATTTCTCCTTCACTTCCATCAGGTAGAGAATCTAGGTGGTTGGATCTATGTGGGTAGAATATCTTTGCTTCAGCTACTTCAGCCTTGAATCGATCAATCAGGGCGTTATAAAGCGCGCTACTCATATGAGAGGGTCTCAAGGCATCTTAGGCAGGGATTTATATGCTTTATGGGACTCTGTCACCCATCTGCTTCCTTCGCTTCCTGAAAGTGTCAGGGCTGAACTCATTCAGCTTGCGCAAGATATCTGTGAGATGGCACATTTTAATATTAAGTCGGCAGTGGACACTGCCGAATATATTGGCAGAGCTATGATTTGGTCTGTTGCTCTTCATAGACACGCTTGGTTGTGTGAGTCGAAATTCCCCAATAATGTTCGAGAGAGTTTGAAAGCTATGACCTTTGACAGTCATGCAGATTCAGCGTTACAGCGCCCCATGGCTGGTAATTTATAGTTTGGCGTTATCAGGTCTTTTGCGCATCTTTTGTATAGCCACAGTTGTGGGATCTTTAGGTTTAAGAATTTAAATCCTGCCTCTGCTGTTGTTGTACTTTGTGGTGTTGAAGTATTAAGCACTACTTCTTTTTTACTGCGCTAGTGTTTGACTCAGGATTTGACAATCATATTCTCCGTATTGTCTGTGCAGCTGTCTAGCTGGTTTGTTCTTTTATTTTACTTTCATGAGCTTAGTCTTAAGAGTTAACACCCGTTTCGGTTATATGTCTTACTCTACGTGGAGTATTGATTTGCTATTGTATAGCTTTTAAGATCAACTACTTAAGTAGTCTATTTGTTTACTATTGAATAGTTTTCTCTGAATACCCTATCTTGTGTGGGCATCACTTGGCTAAACAGCTTAGTCCTTCTTGGTCTTCGTTATTTGCTCTTTTAAGGGCTATTGTGCGCTAATAGCCGTTCTTTTCTACTTGTAATACCCTTTTTGGGGTTCTGTTACATTTGCACGCCCCTCTGGTTTTTCTTAGATAGAGTAATCAAGCTTTTCTCTTTTTGAGCGGTCTGCATGTTTATTATAAGTGCTTCAATTTTTGAAGCAGTTGTGCTGGTAAATTCAGAGTTTATAGTGTATTCTTTAGAAATACACGAGTTAGTGGCCTCCTCCTTTGTGGGTGGGTATAGGTAATTCCTTTGTTCAAATTTGGAAAATGGCGATGTGAACTCTGTGTCTTCAGCTGTCTGATAGGCAGTGTCTGAAACAGGCTGTTTTCAGTCATACATTTCATGGTAGGAGGTTTTTAGGCTTTATAGAAAGCTCTTGTTATTTCCTACAATGTTTTTTAGCATATTTCATTTCTGCCTGAAGGTTAGATATTACCTGCCTTCTTGAGGTATGTATCTAATTTTTTCACTGATTAACATTCCATATGACGCTGCCCTGCAATTGAGGCACCTCACAAAGGAGGGGAATTGCTGTTGTAAGGTGCGTTAATAGCAGGGCAGCGTCATATGGAATATTATTGCGGCCTGCCTGGGTCGCGAGGCACCCCGCCGTGGACGAGCAGCCCCCACACGCTGCTGCAAGGAATTATTAGCAGCGTGACCGTTCTGTTGGGAACATACTGGCTGGGACACAGTGATCGACATTTCCAGCAAACCTACTAAAGGTTTTTTAAATTATGTGGAGGTATGAAGGCATGCTACTAAAGCGACAAAGCACTATGACCAGAGTGCAAAGCAGCCACGCCCACTACGGCGAGATCTGATTTAGAAGCGCTGCAAATACGGCGCGAAACCAAGCAATTCCCCTCCTATGAATCCAGTGACCAAGGGCTAAGGAAGCCGGAAACGCGTATGGACTTTGATTTATTGCTGCCTGAAGATGCTGTTTTCTCCGTCACCCACATGAATAAAAGGTTGATCAATGCTGTTGTGAGGTGCCTCAGTTGCAGGGCAGCGTCATATGGAATATATATATATATATATATATATATATATATATATATATATATATATATATATATATATATATATATATATATATATATATATATATATATATGTGTGTATGTTATATATGTGTCTGTTATATATGTGTCTGTTATATATGTGTCTGTTATATATGTGTCTGTTATATATGTGTCTGTTATATATGTGTCTGTTATATATGTGTCTGCTATATATATGTCTGTTATATATATGTCTGTTATATATGTATATATGTATGTTATATATGTATATATGTATGTTATATATGTATATATGTATGTTATATATGTATATATGTATGTTATATATGTATATATGTATGTTATATATGTATATATGTATGTATATATGTATGTATGTGTGTATATATATATAACACACATATATATAACATATATATATATATATATATATATATATATATATATATATATATATATATATATATATATATACATATGAGCTGTAGATCATATGCTTTAGCATAGATCGTCATCTGGTGTTGGGCCCGGAAGTTTGCACTTTGGTTTTCTTCGAAAACATCTTTCGAGTCACAAGGTAGGTGACTCCTCCTTTCAGTGATAGTGCGCAAGTGCATCAACTTCATCCCCAGATTGTTATTTTCCACCATCAGGTTCGGATGTGTATTGCGACGGTTCGGTATCGTTCTCGAACTTCTTTGACGCGCAATCCTCTACCCTCAACGGTATTGTCTTCGATCGCAATTCCCCATTCGACGCACATTGTTCCAGTTGAGAAAACCTTCGATCGGATAACTCGAGGCGGGCTGTCTGGCCTACCCGTGCCGACCGCAACAGCAGTCGATGGAACGACTCCATTTAAACTATGTCCCGGGTGTCGACGCACCGATCTGAACGAAGTCTGCAACCTCTGATTATCCCTGGAACATAATGAAAAAGACTGTGAAGCGTGTCAATCGTTCCGAGCGAAGAAAACCATTTGTGATCGTCGGGCTCGACGCCACGAGATGCAACAACACAGCGGCTCCTTACTGGACATTTTTGGAGAAGACCAAGATATTCAACATCCAATCGAAGGAGCAAAAGAAGAACAGGTCTCCGTGTCCGAAGCAGACTTCGACATGGAGGAAGAACACCATATCACTCCCGCTCAGGGTACCGTGACTAGTGATCCCCCTGTGACCAGTCAAAATAGAACAAAGGCTCCGGTACCACCTTCGCCTCCTGTCTCAGGTCGGCACCAAAAGTTTCCGATGCCCTGCCCTCCAGCCCGGCTAAGAAACATAAAGAAAAGTCTGACGGCTCGGGCTTGAGCCGCCCCCATTCCGGTGCCGAACCAACACCCTCGGCACCGAAACATAAGTCCAAGTCTCTACCGGTCACCACACCACCGGGACCAAAGACTACACCTTCCACACCAAAGGCTTTGGAACATAAGACCTCCAAAACAGGTTTGGAGCCGAAATCTTCCATACTGAAAGGCTCGGAGCCGAAATCCCCTTTACCCCTTTACTCCTGGTAACAGCCTTTCAGGGTCTGCAAGCAAGCTAGTGCTTCTGCTGACCACAAACATGAGTCTACCCTCCTACTGCTGAGCCAAGCTAGAGCAGGGGAAGTTAGAACAATAAGTTTCCTGTCTCAGGGAGGTGTGACAACCTCCCATACAGGACTTAGTGTATTGGGCTGGGGCGGGGGCGCTTGCCAGTGCCACCAGACTGCTTAGAAGGGCATATTTGGTGCCCACCTTGCATACTCCAGTTTGAACCAGTTCAGTAACCCTTAGTGTCCGCTCTGGTGCGAAAGGGGACAAAGGACATGGAAGTATCCTCCCCTCTGTCCTGCCCCTCCTCTGGGAGGAAACCCAGAGTCGTCCCAACCCTTTCCTTAGGGTACCTAAGGGTACTCCTATGGGTGGGTCCTCAGATTTGTCGTGGGACAAGACTCAACCCTGAAACTACGTCGCTCTTCAATCGACTGGAACTGGACTGTACAAGTAAGACTCCGGCTGCTCCTTGTCTCGCTGTTCTTCAAGTCTTCTTCGTCGTTTGTTTCTTTGTATGTGTCAGTATAAGGTCTCTGTGCGCTGCAGCCAAGGCAATGTGCCCCAAGAACCCAACTGCGTGTGTGGGTGCAGCGACAAATGTCAGTGGAAATATCACTCAAACATTTGCTTAATAATGTGAAAGGACAGTGTATTTCTACACATACAGCACCACATGAAGGGTCTTAAGGCAGGTTTGTAATATACAACAAACATAAAAAGGAAACTGTATTCAAAAGCATATTCTCCATTAAAAGTGTTTTAATGTAACAATGTGTCCCTTACTTTCACTTGTCAAATGGGAATGCTAGATCCCTGAGGGGTGTCTGTGTCATTCAAGATTGCACCACAATGGAATCTGAGAAAATGCATTGTTGTGTCCTGTCCTTAGCCAACCACAGAACATTCCTTCTATAAGTTTTATCTCCTGCTGCATTTCTCGCATGCCTTTTGCAGCCCTCCAAGTACCACGCATCAGGCTTAGACCTAAGCATTTTAGTGTGGTGGTCATCATCACTGCACTGAAATGCAAAGTCATGCATTTATAAATCCTCCTCCGTTGTCAGGCCCAGTACCAGCTGGTAATTAGTACCACTTACAGAAAGCTGGCACAGCGCAGTCAGCCCTGCCATGCGCAGACTTGGGGCTTGGCTCAGCTAGATTTGGGCTGGCTTTAGGGGCTACAGTGTAACAACTTCACCCATAGTGGGCTGGCGCAACATTCAGCTTCACTGACCTCACGTGACAATGCGAGCGAATCAGTGTCTGCTTGATTTACCCTGCCATCAATGTCCGATAGACTGAGACCGATTACGCTCCTAGCCATAGGCGCCCTGCCGCCTGCTGTGTGAGTGTGTGTCACGACAGTCAGTTTACATTTGGCAGTGGGAATCGCGCATTGTTTTGCCGAGCTGCGCAACCCTTATATGTCTATCGCCGCCCGCAACCCGACCCAGACTGCGGCCGCCGCGGGAGTGGTGCTACTTCATGTTTAGCAGACAGTCTGCACGAGTCCTCTCGTCCTGGACCATGGCATCTGCCCGCTGCCTGGAGTGTGCAAGGGAAGTCGTTGTGGCGGTTGCTGGCATCTTCAAAAGTCACAGGTGAGACCCGGGATGCAACTAGCCTTGACTCCGGTATGTTGATAGTAAACCCTGCCCACCCATACGCATACCAGACATGGGTTTGAAGCAGCCTAAGGATGTCGGCCGTAACTCAGGCTGTGCACACTGAGGACCATGCTAAAACTATCCCAGCACTGTGGTATTTACATAAACAAAGCTCATGTATGAATGCTTTTTCCTGTACAGCCTGCCATGCCAGTCACTTGCAGGCCCTTGGTAGACTGTGTTGGAAACTGAGAAAGTGTGGTGTAGCCCAGGATGGCTATATGAAATAATTTCATTAAAATCTTTTCTGCTCATTTCCTCAGTACCCTGCAGCTTCTCAGACAGGTTAATTTTGCTGAATGTTGTTCAGTTGTTTACTGAACAACCGTTCACCACATGACCTGTTTCAATTGCGTCACACAGTTACAGTGTACTGGCACCAGGGTCACCATCAAGGCCCGGGTGACTGCGAGCTGAGACTTAGAGCTACCCAGTGCAGTTTACTTTAGGACTCTGACTCAGTGCAGCCCCTAGGACACACAGGCAGCAGCCCCTCTCTGCTGACACAGATTGTACGGTGCTCCGTTATGGGTATTACATGTAGCCTTTGGTCCGAGGCCAGTCCTGAAAGGCCAGCCAGGCCCGGCATCTCTCCTGCAATAATCATCAAAGCAACGTTAATGACCCCTAGCCCCATCTCAACCTGGCCCGAGTCTTGCTTGGCACAGGTGAGCTGAACACTGCAGATGTGAATGTGGTTAAGATGGACTGCAAAGGAGTAGGTTGATTCTGGTGAATATGAATGGATTTAGTTCTAATGGCTGTGTGGTGTTTGAATGCACTGGGTGGGGCAGGTTGGTTCATATTGGGAATGGGGTTCTAGTGTACCTGGTAGAGCAAGGCTGATTTTGCTCTCAAGAAAGTGTCACTCATAGTCATTAAAAAGGATCTCATAATTGCACTGACATTTTGAAACTGTCACACATAGCAATCTGAAACCTTGGTAGCTATGGGTAGTCCCTTTTCTGTTCGTGTGAAATTTCCCGTTTTTTGGCTTTAAAATTTTGGTCACCTTATCTATCATCAAAAGACACTCAGCAAGCCTATCAGCACGAAGTGTGCTTTCACAATCCCTAATACATATTGGGGATTGTGAAAGCGCACGTTGTGCTGTTAGGCTTGTTGCCTGCCTTTTGTTATTGAACCTTGGCAGATTACATGCCTTTTTCAAAGTTTTTATGTTAATTGCAGGGCCCGACATGCTTACACTCAGGCTGCATTTAACATGAAAACTTTTAAAAAGGCACACAAACTGCTGCGCTATGTAAAGAAAAAGCACACACCAAGCCCAACAGCACGACGTGTGCTTTCACAATCACTAATACATATTAGTGATTGTGAAAGCACATGTTGTGCTGTTAGGCTTTTGCCTGCCTTTTGTTAATGAACCGCAGCAGATTGCATGCCTTTTTGAAAGTTTTCATGTTAATTGTAGGTCCCGACATGCTTACACTCGGGGCTGCATTTAACATGAAAACTTTCACAAAGGCACACAAACTGTTGCGCTATGTTAAGAAAAAGCATGCAGTAAGCCCAACAGCACAATGTGTCCTTTCACAATCACTAATATAGGTTAATGATTGTGAAAGCACACGTCGTGATTTTAGGCTTGATGCATGACTTTTCTTAACAGAGCGGGGAGGGGGGAAGATTGTCTGCTTTTCTTCAAGTATTCATGTTAATCGCAGCGCTGCGATTAACATGAATACTTGCATCTCGTGGTGTGTGCGCGCTGCAAAGAAGACACTGCGTGCTCTGATTCAAAAGGTGCGTGGGCACGCAGGTTACAGGGAACAGTGCCTGTGGGCATTAAAAACATTCGTAGAAATCTCTTGGAGTGAAGGAGTCTCTCCCCTGCGTCTGCATGCACCGCAACAAAGCTGACCAGTCTGCTACTCCTGTCGTCCTTCCGACTTCCCGAGGCTCAGCAACACGGGTGGTAGTTCTGCGGTTCACTAGAAGCCTGATCTGTCTTCTCAGCAATTTTGATGACTGTATCCTTCGTCTGGTCTCTTGGACCAATCCCCATGTGCACCGCATCAACATGCCGTTGCCAAGGCTTGTTGGCTCTGCACTTCAGAGATCTTCGGGCTACAAGAAACTCCGGCCTCCAGCACCTCATCCCTCGAAGATCAGCGTCCTCACTGCAACCATCTTTGATGAGCTGCCCGAGCTCCTCTGCGACTCTTGTGCCTTCAGCCTGTGGATCCTCCTTGGGGGGTCTTCTCTTGCTTCATTGGGCTCCCCTGCTTCTCGGGCCTGCTCTGACTCTCCTACATTTGGTGAGTTCCTTGGACCTTGCTGGTCCAAACGTTTTCTCCTTTTTGTCTTCCACACCAATTGCAGCTACTAAGGCTTGTTTGTGCTCCAGCCAGACACCGTGCACAGCTCATGCTCTTCCTCGGTGTTGCCTGGTCCTCACAGTTGCAGCGACAAGGTCACTGTTGACTCTTCAGAACCTCTTGACATTGGTTGGCATTGTGCTTTGTGCCTCCTGGTCTCCTGTGTGCGGCATAGACTCTGTCCCCTCTGCTTGACGGTTCTTCACTTCCAGAATCCACCCTTAGATTCCTCCAGACTCCTTTGCCATCTTCTCCAGAAGCATCTTCTTCGAAGTCTCCCTTTGCGGTCTACGACAGGTTCTGATGTCACTTCACCATTTTGCACCTGGCTTCCCTCGTGCAGGTAACCTGGTTCCTGGGGCATCCACAGGTCCAGTGCCTCTCCAACCTTCTGTTTTCCAAAGGGTTTCTTCGGGGTCCTCCGGGAAGCGTCCTTCTGTAAAACTGCAACTGCGACTTCTCCATTGACCTCCATTGAGCACTTGACTGTGTTCCCACTCTGCACACAGCCTCCGTAGGGTTCCTGGGTAATTACCTTGGGTCGTTCCTTGTGTCTTCTCTGGATCTTCTGGTCAAAGCCCCGTTCTCCTTTGCAGTTCGGATTCAACTTTCTTAATATATGGTTTGGTCTCTCCCAGAGACCAATGTATATTTGTGCTACTTACCTGATTCTTGCAAAATGTTCTTGTTTATTGTATTGATATCTCCTGGTAGGAGATATACCAATGTGTTATTGATAGTGTGTGTAATAAATAAGACCTATTTTTATAAACAATGTGTGGCTTCTTTTCATCTAGCCTACATAATTGAATAAAGTTGGTAAAACAAGCTGCTCTACACTCCTTGAAGATCAGCCTGAAGGCTACTCTCCACAGCTGCCAGTGTGAGAGCTTTCAAAGGTTATCAAAGACCACTAAATTCACCATAAGGTTGTCTGGATTAGTGTGAGGTGCATCACTTGAATAACTGTGCACCATATAGTAAGCTATCCTCCTACATTGACTTTGCACATTTACTTCAAGGAGATCCACAGTGGGGAAAAAGTATTCATAACAAAGAAGGGTTCAAATCTTCTTAGGTGGAAACTTCAAAACGTTCTTGGAATCAAGCTGGATCCTAATATTATTGAGTAAGTTCTTCTAGTTGACAGATTTGTGACAGGGTTAGCAGTTTGTAAAGAATTTCCTGAAGTGTTCTCTGACAAATTAGGACTTTAAAACATTTCTCACACAAAATCTAATTAAAATCTAATGCTAGACCTACCGTACATGAGGTTTGCCCTGTTCCTTAAAGGAATGACTAGATCAATTAGAATCCAATTGAGAAATTGAAAAGATGAAAAGCTTGGAATGGTTAGATTCTAAAGTCATAGCTGCTAAAGATAATGGCAACAATATACGTCTGTGTTAATTTGAGAGTTTTAAATGCAAACATCTGGGATGATGTACATTCCCTGCCCAAGATAAATAAGATGCAATACTTATACATGAAGCCAAAATGTCAGTGTGCTCGATCTATCTTCCACATATGATTAAGTGGCCCTGCATCAGGAATCAAAGCACCTCACGCCGTTCATTACTCTTTTTTGAGCATACTGGCACTGTAGAATGCTATTTGGTTTGGGGTCCGCAGCAGTGGTATTTCAAAGGATAGTGCAACAAATGTTTCAAGATTCAAACAAGGTAATGTGCTTCCAAGATGATATTCTGATTTGTGGGAGTTCAGAAAGGGAACATGATCAAGAGTTGAAAGAAGTTGTAACGAAGTTGAATAAAGCAAGCTTCACCATCAAACTGGACAAGTATAGGATTGAAGTATGTTCGGTAGACTAATTAGGGCACAACGTCTCAGGAGAAGGCATAAAACCCAATTTTATTGTGCTTGAGTCTGTTGAGAAAACACCTTCCCTTAAGAATAAGGAGGAACTTAAATCCTTCTTAGGGTTAGTTTAGTATATGTCCAAATTTGTTGAGAAGTTCGCTGAACAGGTACATGCATTACGGGCCATACTTAAAAAAAAAAATACAAAAAAAACTAAATCCTAATCTGCTCTCAAAAGAATCCAACAAGCCATTATAAAAACGTCTTTCATTGGACACTTTAATACAAATTTCAAAACTGAACTTACTACTTACGCAAGCAACGTGGTTTTGGATGCCACATTATCTCAATTTGAAGGGGTGAAAGGAAGGAGTAGTGGATTTTGCCTCGATCAAGGTCCTTTGTTGGGTCTGAACAGGTTGTGTGATGAAACCACATATGCGTCAATAAAGCAAGTCTTAACCACACATATGCCTTTATTACGCATGCCTTTACAACAAATTATGCTTTAAGGTATGTTTGTTAAGGTATGTATGGTTAAGACTTAACCGGTAAGTCTCAACTTCCCCGACACCTGCCCAGACTCTTAAAACTACCCCCTTCCTCCTGAAAGCCAACCGTTTTCCCCATCCTGAGTCCTAAACCCTCCCTGCCCCGTCCTAGAAACTACCCCGTCCTCCCCATAATCCTAAAAACGACCCAACTCCTCCCCAGCCCTAAAAACAACACCACCCTCCCCCCAGCCCTAAAAACACCCCAAACCCCCAAAACTACCCTGCCCCCTAAACTCTAAAAAGTAATATGATATCTGGCCCCCTCCCTGAGCCCTAAAACGGCTCCCCAAACCGTGCCCTGAATCTAAAACTACCTCCTCCCTCCTAAAAAAAAAAAAAAATACCCCTGCCCCCCCAGCCCTGAAAACTATCCTGAATCCCCCTGGCCCTGAAACCTACTCCGAACCCTGCCTCCAAAGTCCTACTACCCCGAACCCCTTAACCCAAAACAATACAAACTAACCCACTCCAAAACCTAGACCTGGCCCCAGCCCCATTTACCTCACTGATTCACATCCTCTCCTGATCCTTCTTGCTTCGTCCGGCAGCAGCTAGACCACGTATGAGTGGTTAATCCATATGCATGGTTATGGTAAGCCTTTTGGCGCTTGCAGAGTTGGAACACGCGTGGCTGAGCCTGTGTTGTTCTGACTGTTTGCCATCTGAACATAACTATTCTACAGTTGAGAAAGAAGCTTTGGCTTGTTTCTGAACCGTAAGGCGCTTTTCATATGGGGTTTAACATTTACGTTGCACACAAACCACTGATTTCCATTTTTTCTAGAAGGGGAATTGAGAGAACTACAGCACCCATTTCAAAATGGGTTTTATGTTTATTAGGCTTTAAATACAAAATAGAATATGTACCAGACATGAGGAGCCAAGCTGCTGATTCTGTATCCCACTTACCTATAAACAAAACAGAACAAGAGTTAGAAATACAATATAAAGTTGTTCTTAAAATAGATATTCCAGCTATTTTAAATGAAGAATGGGACTGGGGTATGGAGCAAGACATGACACTATCACAAATTAGATGAATAATCGTGGGAGGATGGCCTGAAAGGTGCATAGAGTTACCAGAAGACATTTGACCGTACTGAAATGTGAGAAATTAAATATCTATAAATGGTGATTTAATAATGAAGGGCAACCAAGTTATCCCACATGAAGGGATAAGAGACCATATTGCTGATATTGTTCATGAGGGACACCCAGGGAGGAGTCTCACCATAAACAAAGTTTGTGCTTAATATTGGTTTCCCAGTATAGATTCAACGTTTCAAAGCAAAGTAAAAGATTGTTTTGCTTTGCTTGTAGTGTGAGTGATGAATCCAAAATAGCACACAGGATTTCTCTGTCACCTATAGAGCTGCCTTCTGAACCCTGGGATAAGTTGGGTCTCGACATCCTCAGTACCATTAGTGTGCAAGGAGTAACTAGGAAGTTCATGATTGTGCTAGTAGACTATTGTTAACACTGGGTGACCATGTCCAGGGCAAATAATATCTGTACCAGAACACTCATTAGTTTCCTAATTTAAATGTTTTAAAAAGGAAGGTATTCCCAGTTCCTTAATAACAGATAATGTAGTACAATTTGTATCTATCCGTTAAACATGACAATTCTCCTTTGTATTGTACCAGAGCCAATGTTTTCGTGGAACGTACCAACCGTATGATAAAAGAATCTATACAATTGGCTCGTGGAGCAGGAAGAAACCTAGAAGACAATCTAAGGGAAAATCGATGGTCTTCGCACACATCTCCCAATAACATTTCAGATGTTTGCTTTTTCTGCCCTAAAGGGTCGGAAGCCATGATTTAACCTATAACTCAATTGGTGAAACAGGGGTGGGCCTGTATGGAGAGTAAAGCATCAAAAACACAAACAGAAGTATGTCCGCAACTGTGCAGGACAAAACCTTAGTGGGAAGAGGGTCAGTGGATTATGATCAAATAAAAAACTTCTGAACACAAGGAACAAGTTCAATAAGTACTCAAAGCCATTGAGCATTAAACACGTAAAAGCTAGTGTGGTAATTTTGGAAGATGGACATAGCTGGAGCATGAATTGACTTGTTAAATGCCCTTTTGTGTGCATTCCAAAGGACCAGTAGTTATCTAGTCTTAAGTTGATATATTGTTTTTACATATCTTGTTTCATCCGTTCTTTAGCGCATTTTTATGATATTGTTTTCCTTTTCGTTGGCCTTTTTGTTGGAAGAAAATGTGTTGTAATCTTAACCTGTATTAGATATTCTTTATATTCTTGTTTAAAGCATCACATCTTTTATCAAACGTATGTAAATATATTTTAAAAAATTGGTATTGTGGTGTCTTCCATTGCCTCTTCTCTGGTATGGTGTATTCCAACTGCCTGGAAGCCTGGTTTAGAATGTTGGGGCGAGGAGGCAGGTAGAGAGGCAGAGTATCTGATAGAGACTACTAGCCGCAGATTTCTTAACGTAGAATTATCCCCAGGCGTGAGACTGGATCCGGAGAACTTTTTGCCACAGCATCCCTGCACGGGGGGTTGGGGGGGGGGACGGCACCACGTGACTCCGCCCTGATGTCATCCGCGTCTGTGATGTCAGCGAGGATACATAAGTCCCACCCCGGCGCGCCTACGTCAGTTTTTTCTCTTTTCCGCGTGCAATGCAGATCCGGATTGTGTCCTGGCCTGTTTTCAGGCCTTCTTTCCTTTTTCACGCTTTGGCGTTAGTGGAACGGTGTGCGAATGCCTTCGGGCTTCAACACGTGTACCTCATGTGCACGTCCCATGTCGGCGACTGACCCTCACCCAATTTGCATATGGTGCCTGGGCAAGCACCACGACTCGACGGATTGCGACGCCTCTCGGCACCTTAAGCCTAAGTCACAGCGGGGGCACCGGATGAAATTGCTGTCGGCCCGTTTGTCCAGGTCGGTGTCGTCCCAGCGTCTGTTCCCTACCTCGGAAGCAAGGTCTGCGACATCGTCCCTCGCCACAGCCCCAAGGGCATTGTTAGCCGGATGGTAGGTCCTTCAGCTTATCTCCAAGTCCCTTTCCTCCTTCAGCTATGTGCCCTGGCTTCCCTCGGGACGTGCGTCCCCGCCTATCGCCTTCCTACACGCCGTTTCATGGCGTTCGGGCGACTAGGGCCCAAATGACAGCCTACGCTGCGGCTCTTCAGGCTTCTTTGGCCCCTCCTCCACCTCCTGAGACGTCCGCGGATCCCTTACCTCACGCGGGTACTTCTGCGGAATCACTGGCGGCTCCATCCCGAAGGTTTCGGCTTCAGGTCGTAGGAGGGTGGTGTTGTCTAGGTGTAGTCCTTCGTGGCTCTCCTCTACGGCACCTGGCATCCCTGCCTCGCCGCAAATCCCTACGGGGCTCCCTGTGGTGTCGCAGAAGATCGCCGGGACTCCAGGCTTGTCCCCGAGTCCCCCTCTATCCTCTGAGCAGGTGGCTGTTTCGGCGCCGGGAGCCTTCCTCCCCGGCTCCGGTGAAGTCACGGGTGGCGCTGGGACCCGGGGTGCTTTCCCGAGTCCCTTTCGGTCCTCGACACGGGCGGCTGCCCTGTCTGAGGCCGAGCCGACACCTTTTCGGCACCGCTCATTCGCCGTACCGGCGTCGACCCCGCCCCATTCTCCTGGGGAGCACGTGGTGGCAGAGGTCGACCCGGCGCCGCAAATACCCACTCCGCCGTCGATCGACGTTGATCAGGCGCCTGTGGCGGACTCCACGGAGCCATGCCGGCGTCACGTTCTTGATTCGTTTCCTGAGGTTCCTTCCTCTCCAGAGGTCTGTCATCTGTTGGTGTCTTCCTCCCCCGGAGACAGCGCGCCGCATTGTTGCCTTTTCACCGGCATCTTCCAGGGAGGGCTCCTCGCCGTCCCCGCGGCCTAAATCCTCGAACCCTTCTTTCTGTGGCTCGCGGCTGGCTTTTCCACTGGCCTCTCCGCCTTCCCCATGGGCCCCTCAGGTTCCCCATTCATCTGTGGATCCCTCACTATTCCGGGGCTGGCCGCTTCCCCCTGGACTTGGGGGCGGACGGCTCAGTCTGCAGCCGTCGCCCACTGAGGAATTAACTTCTCCTCCGCGACGCCCTACTGAGGCCATTGTTGCCTTTGTTCGGGCTATTTCCACAGCCGCTGGTATTCTGCGGCTGGGTAAACCTGTCACTCCATCTCCTACAGATAACCTTTTGGAAGTTCTCCACCAGGGCTTTGGTGGACGGGAGCTGTTCCTTCCTTTTGAAGCGTTGCTCCAAAATTCTCTTATGGGGGCGCCCTGCCACGGGTGATCCAGTGCCTCAGCCGCTCCTGCGTTGCCACCATCCGGCTCCGCACGACCCTGCCTGCCTTTCGTTCCACCCTTCTACTCAAGGTTCTCTTCTATGGACGGCTTTTCCGTCCTTGCCTGTGGTGGTGTTTCCTCGGTCTCGGGAGGCCCGGTGGTTGGATTTATTGGGGCGTAACGTCTTCGCTTCTTAAGTGCTGCATTGCGGGCGCTCAACACTCTGTGTGTATTGGCTAGGGCTACTTCCAGCCTGTGGTACTGTTTGAGTCCCTTCTTTCTCATGTCTCCCATGAGGGTGCCCGTGCTGATCTGCAGAGCCATGTTTTAGATGGTAGGGTGTTGGCTGCGTTAATTTTTCGTGCGCCTTGGATGTTGCTGATGCTCTCGGCCGTGCCATGGCCACTTCTGTGGCTCTCAGTCGCCATGCTTGGCTACTTGATTTTGTTTTTCCTGAAAATATTAGGGAGCGTCTGGTTGACCTGCCTTTGAGGGGGTCCTTCTTTTTAACACTCATGCGGACTCTGCCATTCAGCGTCTTCTTGTGGGGCTCCGTCCCCTTCCCCCTCCTCCTCAGGAGGCTGGTTTGTTGATTCTCCGAGACTTGGTGGGAGGTATTATCCCATTTGCTCCTGGAGTCTGGTGTTTGGAGTGACCGTTACACTTACTGTGTCGTTTGCTGTGCCCTCGGGGTCCCTTGGTTGGCCCCTCTCTTCAGTTGGCTGCTGATTCAGCCCCTTTTTGGCAAGAGTGTACTTTTTGGCTGAGTACTAAGCCTTCTGTGGTTTCTGCCGCAGGTTTTATGGTTTTGTTCTCTTATTCTGGATTTTCTTCCCTAAGAGTGGTTCCCATAATTTCTTTGGGATGTGTCATACCCTAAGTGGGGTACTTGTAGCTATTGTATAGCTCTGTCTTTCGCTGGGAGAGTGTGGACTCCCCTTTGCGGGATCCTCGTCCTTCCTGGTGTTGCTGTATTACACTGGTGCGGTTTCTTGGTCTTGCCTGGGCGTGGCTTTGCCATCTACCGCGTTGTGCTGCGGTGTTTTTGCCCTTTTGTCCGCCGTTTGGCTTGGCCCTCTGTCTGGTGTTCCAGAAGAGATTCTTTCCTGTGTTGACGGCTTGGTGTAGGAGAGTAGGGTCTGCAATCCTATGATCACCCAGATTTTTGCTTTTTGCTTCACTGGTTTACGACTTTCCCTGGCTGTGGGCCTGCTAATCAGACCCACAGCCTAGCTGTTCTCTCTATTCCAAATTGTACCCAGGTACTGAATTGGCACTGGGCCCTCTCTTGAGTCCCTGTACCCAGGGCAGGGGTGCACCCAGAGGTCTCCCAGGGGCTGCAGCTTGTATTATGCCACCCCTGGGCTGACTAACTAAACAGACACAACTGGCTGCTTGACAGCTGGGAGCAAGGTGGTGTAATCACCCTTTGCTTTAGATATAGTATACCTATATCTAAACCTAAAATGGGCACACAGATCTCCTATCAGTCACTCCTATGGCAGGCCTTAACAATCCTGGAGGCAGAGTGCTTGGAATCGTGTGAGATAGTGCTCTGGCATGAGCTGAGCCTGTCTGCGGCCTTCGGGATCAATCCCTTAGCCGTTTCCATGATAGCGTCAGACCATATACTCTTAAGTGCCTTATAATCCTCGCGGTTATGGTAACTTTGGTCTGACATTATCTAAACATGTCGTGTAAGGTGTCATACGCTTTGGAATACTACCCCCCTCGCCAGTTCTGGCGACGGGGGTAGCACTCCACCCCTATAGAGGGAGAAGACATGTTGGTAGCTGTAACCCCGGTTAAAGTTGAACACAAAATGGATGCTGCCACCGAGACACAAGTCTGCCCTCCTGCTGCTGGGAGTCCTTCCAGCAAGGGAGGCCTGGACAAAGGGTTTCCTGTGAGGGGCGGTGCTAGCACCATCCCAGACAGGATTTTGTGTATCCCAGGTAGGCAGGGCTGAAAGGAAGGTGACTGCAAGTGGCAACCCGGTGCTCACTGTGCATATGCCGGCTCAAACCAAGTCCAGGGGCACACCAGCCCCGGAGCTGGGGAGAGACTTGACAAAGGAGAGGGGTGTAACCACCCCCCTCCTGGTCCCACCCATGGGCAGGACCTAGTCGCGTGCCAGCCCCTTTTCTTAGGATAAAGGTAGGAGCAGGCCCCCTTCCCAAATTAGATAATTCTGAATCTTGACTACTTTCCACGAAAGAACTCTTGAACATTTCTGAAGACTCTCCCTTGTGGCTAAGGAGTAGCCACCCTGCACCAGTGGGCACCATCTAAGCGCATGCGGTTTGCTGCAAGTCCATCCTCCGGATCAAGACTGCCCAGCTCGACGAGACCCGGATTCCCTGCCATCTCTGACCTCTACCTACATCATCAGCCCAGCTGAGATTCGTGGGTGTGACGAGACCCGAGGGACCGGCCATCTTCAGAACCTGCACGACGCTTATCCAGCACGACCGCCGAGGGATCCTCGAGTGAGTGCTTTGGGGTTTGAGAAGCCCTAACCCTGAGCAGCTCCAGCACCGAAGTCCAGCCTCCCAGCATCCACGAGATCTGCGTGGGGCCCTTCTGCTCTTTGCTGCTCACCGCGTTGTCCGGCTACTTGCCTGCTGGCTTGTGGCCCTCCTGACGACGAACCAGGACACTTCCATCGCTGGTCTGGTTGCTCCAGACTGGCCCTTGCTCCCCTCCAACAGAGGAGCACCCCGGACCCTCCTGGTCCACTCCAGACGCCATCTTGAGTCCACCGCGTGGGCTTGCCTTTGCCAAGGCTTGTTGCTCCAATCCTGGTTTCAGCAGCGCCGACAGCAGACACCTTCGTGGGACAGCTCGCCCCTCCATCCTGGTCGCCGACAACGCCTCCTGGTCCGAGAGACTGCAGAGCCCAGCGTCGCCCTCTCACCTGATCGAGGTGACTTCATCCGGTGCCATCCTGGTGCCCATCTGATCACTGGCTAGTGATCAAGAACTGAGTCCCCTCTGCTTTCAGGTCATCTTCAACTCCGATCCAGGCTTGGATCCCATCGAACTTCATCACTGGTCGCCTGCCAGCAACTTCTTCTTTCAGGCTCCATAGACTGTAACGAGGATTCCCGACGTCTTTTGAACCCTATGCAGCCGCAGCCCCTGGGCTAGGTAACTCGAGCATTTCGGTGCTCCAACGTAGGTTCACTATCTAAGTGTCCAGATCCTTTTTCGTTTTCAGCCTATCTAGTCGGATTCGTCCGATAACTGTAACTTTACGAAATCTAGCATCCATAGACTTTGTCCCGCATCCCGCGTGAGAGTGCACACTCTGCACCCGATCTCCCTAGGCCTCCTGCTCCTAACCTTAGGGTTCAGTAGTGTAGTCCTAGCGATCCTGAAGCCTCTGGATCTTGTTACTTACCTGCTAGTATTTCGCATTCCACTTTTGTAGTATATGGTTTTTCGTGCCCCCCGGGCAGTTGTGTAAATTGTGCAACTTAAAGTGTTTTCTTAAGAGTTTTGTATTGTGCTTAGCTCCCTGACTAATAAAGAGTTCAGGGTAGTCTTGTTATAAATAAATATACTTTATTTTCATAACAACTTGTGTGGTGTCCTTTCACTTGGTGTTCAAGGGGTAAATGTGATGGTAAAACAGCTGGCTTAACACGCCCTCTAGAGTTTAGCCTAAAGACTGCTCTTGTCCATGCTACTAGGATAGCTAGTCTATCAGGTTGACTTACAACCAATCATCAATAAGGGTTGTTTGGTATGATACAAAGTGATCACTAGAATAGTGAGCACTATATATCAGGCCAACTTCTCACACTTGGTTCGTCCTACTTGTTTCTCCTCTTATTTTCCGGCTAGTCGCACTTCTATGTGGATCGGTTCTCTCCGGAGCGATCTCCTTCTAGGGGTCGTTCGGAATTTTTTCTTTGAGCCCGGCATAGCCTGGGCGTTCAGTTTGGTGGCACTTGTCAGTGGCCAGCTGCATCTTCCTGCTCTTCAAATCTGCGGCCGGGGGCCTTGGCGCTCCTACTTCTTGTTCTACTGGAGCCTTGTGAGACTACGTCTTTCTTTCTCGCCTGCCCTTATTAACTGAGGCGCCGTTCTGTCTTCAATCAGTTAATAAGGGCAGGCGAGAAAGAAAGACGTACCCCTAAGACTCCAAGGAGAAGAGGTAGAAACGAAGACAAAGGCCTCCACCGGAAAACACATACAGTGAAGAGGGCAGCTGAACCTATGTTTTCCGGTGGAGGCCTTTGTCTTCGTTTCTACCTCTTCTCCTTGGAGTCTTAGGGGTAGTTCTCTTCCTCGGTACTCCTCTGCTCTCCCTGTACCTCTGGGGCTTCTGGCAGGGGTCTCTAGTACCTTGACTGGGCTTGGGGTGTCCTGGCCCCTTTTTGCCTTGTCCATGCTTCCTCCTGCTTGGTGGGGGCTGGACTGCCTCTCTTGTCTTCATACCACATCCCCTGTGGGGTCGGTGTTCCTCCAAGATGGCGAGGTCTCTTCTGCTTGGGGGGTAAAGCGGGGGGGCTGGGCTATTCTCTCTGTCCCTGTGACTCATCCCCTATTAGGGCCCTGTGTTGTTCAGGCTGGGGAGGTCCTCTCGCAGACCCTCCTTCCCCTTGGGTATCAATCAATCATATCATTTGTAAAGCGCACTACTCACCCATGAGGGCCTCAAGTCGCTGGGGTGGGGAATGCTGCTACTGCTCGAAAAGCCAGGTCTTGAGGAGTTTTCTGAATGTCAGCAGGTCTTGGGTGTGCCATAGGTGGATGGGGAGGGTGTTCCAGGTCTTGACCGCGAGGTGAGAGAACGATCTGCCGCCGGACGTCGCTCTTCGGAAGCGGGGGACTGTGGCGTGAGAGTGGTCGGCGGAGCGGAGCTGAAGGGTGGGGGTGTAGAAGCTGAGTCGTCTGTTGAGGTACGTTGGTCCGGTGTTGTGGAGTGCCTTGTGTGTTTGGGTGAGGAGCTTGAAGGTTATCCTCTTGTTGACCGGGAATCAGTGCAGGTCTCTCAGGTGGGGTGTGATGTGACTGCAGCAAGGGATGTCAAGGATCAGACGTTCTGGATGCGTTGGAGCCGTCTCATGAGTTTGGCCGAGGCTCCTGCATAGAGGGCGCTTCCGTAGTCCAACCTGCTGCTGACGAGGGCCTGGTTGACCGTTCTTCTCGTTTCAGTGGGGATCCACTTGGAGATCCTGCGGAGCATGCGGAGGGTGTTGAAGAAGGAGGAGCAGACTGCGTTGACCTGCTTAGTCATGTAGAGGTCGAGCATGACCCCTAGGTTGCGTGCGTGGCCGGTGGGTGTTGGGGCGGTTCCCAGTGCGGTCGGCCACCAGGAGTCGTCCCAGGCCGAAGGGGTGGATCCGAGGATGAGGACCTCGGTCTTGTCCGAATTCAGCTTCAGACGGCTGTTCCTCATCCATTCAGCGACAACCTTCATTCCTTCGTGAAGGTTGGTTGTGGCTTTGTGGGGGTCCTTGGTGAAGGAGAGGATCCGCTGGATAGGAGATGATGTTGAGGTCGTGGCGACATGGGCGAGCAGTGTCATATAGATGTTAAACAGAGTTGGGCTAAGGGATGAGCCCTGGGGTACTCCGCAGATGATCTTGGTGGCTTTGGAGTGGAAGGGCGGACGCTCTGTGTAATGCCGGAGAGGAAGGAGGTGGTCCAGTCCAGGTCCCTCTCTTGGATCCCGGCATTGTGGAGGCGGGTATGGCTAGGGTATCTATTCTACGTTAAGGAATCTGCAGCTAGTAGTCTCTATCAGATATACGAGTTACTTACTTTCGGTAATAATGTATCTGGTAGAGACGATTCTTGCTGCAGATTCCTTCACGACCCGCCCTTCCTCCCCGGTCTGTGAGGACCCTTCCTTGGTCTTCTGCACTCACCTGCCTCCAGGTGGTTGATTCCTGCGAGTGCCTTTTGTTACTCCCTCCCTAGGGGTATGCTTGTCTTGTTGTTTGCTCCATTCCTTCTTTTCTGGTGGTTGGTTGATGGTTTCATGAGCACTTCTGCTCCCCTGCACCCTGGTCTCCAGTGTGGGGTTTGCTCGTGTCCTTCTTCCTTTCGTTGCTTGCACTTCTCTTAGCAGTCTTTAGGGTTGAGGTCCCTTAGCCGGGTCTCGACCCTTAGCTCTTTTTGGAGATGTATCTCCTTGCTGGTGTTGTCTGGGGATGAATTGTCGTTGCTCTTTCGTTCTGGCCTTGGCACCCTTCTCTGTTCTGGGCAGTGGTGGCAGACTTCTTCATCTGCTGTGCAATTTTTCACATGCTTTCTGCCCCAGGGGAGGCTGTAGTAATTGTTTGCGGGCTTGCTTTGCAGTAGCTGTGCTCTGTTCTTTTTCTTCCAGGTCTTTTGGAGCATAGTACCTGGCACTATTCTGGATGGTGCTGTTCCTCACCATTCGTTTCTTTCCTTTCTGTTTAGCTGATTTTTTTGCACACTGTTCCCGTATTCTCACAGTTTTTGTTTGTGAAGGCTCCGCGTTGTGGCGTCAAACAGTTTTCCAAAGAAAAAAGACGTAGGTGCGCCGGGATGGGACTTGTATATCCTCGCTGACGACGTGGACGACGTCAGGGCAGAGTCACGTGGTGCCATCTCTTCCTGATCCAGTCTCACGCCTGGGGATAATTCTATGTTAAAGAATCTGCAGCTAGAATCGTCTCTACCAGATACATCGTTACCAAAGGTAAGTAACTCGTACTGTGAGGAGAGCAGTTGGGCAGAGCTTAGAAGTATCACTTAATAAAGGACATTACATCTTCTACTTCCTCTAGTCCTTCCTTTTCAAAACTACAAGACTTCAACACTATTCTTAATATCAACCTAGACAGATCTAAACAAAACAAAACACATGCACTGCACTATTAGATGATGCAAGACAAATCTGCATAATCTAATAGTCTGGACAGTCTGATAGGTCATTTGCCAGATTACGCATTCTGAGTCTTCTGACTGTATATTCTGCCCAGAAGTGGATATTCCAGAATATATTACTGGTTGATGATGCTGGATGTCGCCCCTTGCGTTCATTTGTAGCAACCAGGTATGTTCTTTTTGCATGGGAAATATGTGGCCATGTGCCAGACAGTGCAGAAGTGGCACTCCCCACATAATCCCACCGAGTACTTAGATGACAATTCCCATCAAAGTCTCACCTAACTGAGTTATTACGTGTTAACCATGGATTGTTTGATAAAAAGCAAACCCTCTGGGAGGCTTTCAATGTCTCTAGCTGTATTGCAAAACAGTTAGAGGGTTCTTAAATCACCGCACAGTAGTCTGTTCGAATCTATGATCAAAAGAACCTGCATGCACACAATGAAAGTGTTGAGAAATTGTTAGCAATGAACTTGAAACTGAGGATGTTTGGGGTACCTGCTGATAGAAGCATAAAACCCTCAGGGAAATATGTTTTGGCTAGATCATATGGAGAGTGACAGAGACCATGAAGAACATAAGCGAGGCTAATTTGTGGCCATGGGCAAATTAATCTCATAGAAGCATCAGACAAGCACGTTCTCTGTGATACTCCACATGTTATATCTGATAGAGACATCTAGCCACAGATTCCTTATCTTTGAATCCTCCCCAGGAAGTACGCTGGATCTGGAAATGTTTTCAGCAGTACCTCTGAACGTGGGTAGAGAGCGTCTAGCGACTCCGTAACGACTTCGTCGCTCGAATGTGACGCAAACAGAGTCCATGTAAGCCCTGCCCTGATGATCTGATGTCTGTTCCTTCTACACTAGCAACGCGGGTTCGTACTGCAGTACCTCCAGCGGAGCAGTGTTTCCCTTTTTTCTACCCCTCATCAATGTCCTCGGGGTTCAAAGCTGCTGAGTCCTGTGGATAACCAATGTCCACCACAGACCTTCACTTGGTGTTCATGTGGTGCCTGCGTGGGCACCATGACCCCAAAGAGTGACTCCTGTCGCCATCCCCGACCAAAAGGGTGCAGGGAACACTGCATGAAGCTCCTCGCGGAGCGTATATCAGTGTCATCAAAGTCTTGTTGCGCTTGGTCCCGTACGCACTCTACAGACAATCTGCGGTAGGAGCCGTTCCCGCAGGCGTCATTCTCCTTCGACGTCAGGGGGTAAGTCTCGGTGTCTGCTTGCTAAGTCGCGGTGCTTCCCACTTTCGTCACCTACCGCTGGTCCCCACTATCCTGTTGAAGTGTCGAGTTAAGGGTTCGGCCCACATTCCCCACCTCTCCTGGAGCCGGGGCGTCTTTGACCTAGACGAGACAATATCCTCAAACTCTTCATTCTATTCTTGGGTCATCACCTCCCACAGGAGTGCCCTTGGGCGCCATGGAAGTGCATGAAGTTGTGCATGTGACCCCGACAGCGGGTTCTCCTCTGGCTTCCGGTTACGCTCCTGTTTCTGACACCTTAGCGACGCTGGTGCACAGCCCGTCGAGGCTCCCACCTTCGGCTCTTGATTCTGGTCTGTCTACTTCAATGTCTGTGTCGGGTTCTTGTCTGCTGGCTCCCATAGTGGTGCTGTTGATGCCGATCAATGCTTCTTCCAACGTCAAAGCGCCGGCGACCTGCTTCAGTTACGGCATCAGATGCAGTGCTGATTACCTCTGGTTTTTCCTTCTGAGGACCGTGGATGTATAAGTACTACAGACAGTGTGGTGTTTCCCCTTTCCATTGCGGATGTGGTTCCACCACCTATGCAGTCCAACTCGTTACTTGACTTGGGTGACACCAGTGGCTTAGAATCTTCTTCATCCTCCTGTCTCCTCCTGGTTTGGCTGTGGAGGTGAGTTCCACTTTGGTGGACATGATCAATCGAGTTTCTGTCGTACTGGATTTACAACTTCCTTCTGTGGAGTTGTCAACGGACCCTTTAATTGGCGTTCTGCATCTTGACCAGTCTAATGTTGAGCCTGTACTCCCTTATAGTGGCTGTCTATTCGCTATCCTGCTAGGTGTTTGGGCTAAACCTGAAACAGGGCTCCCTGTGGATCGCTGTTTTTCTCACAGGCATCGCCCAGCCCAGGGGGATCCCTCCTGTCTCCTTAAACATCCCTCTACTAGGAGGTGGTTCAGGCTGCTTTGGCCATCCAAAATAATGATTTTCTCCCTCCTATCCCTCTGGGGAGAAAGTCCAGGAAATTTGATACTTATGGTAGGCATATGTTCTCTTCTTCTTGTAGCTCTTCGCTGTGTTTTGAACACTTCTTGTGTCCTTGCCCGCTTCTCCCACGCCTTGTGGGACTCAGTGGAACGCCTCTTGCCCTCCTTTCCAGAAGAACCTTGGAATGCTCTTTTTCCTCTGGTATGAGATGGTCAACAAGCTTGTCACTCTTAGCATCCACTGTGATTTTGATTCCACCAATTCTGTTGGTCGGGCTATGGCCTTTTCCATAGCTCTGTGGGCGTGCATGGTTGCGCACTTCCAGGTTTTAGGAGACTGTGAAAACTGCTTTGTTTGACATGCCTTTTGATGGCTTCTCTCTTTTTGGTGCGCATGCTGACTCAGCCTTCTGTCGGTTCAGAGATAGTAATGGTGGTGCAGAGTCTTGTTGTACTAGGGTTGTTGGGAACAGTTTTTTTCCCCTTGTTTTGACTTGTCTGCCTTCATAGAGCGGGGTATTCTCTCCCTTCTGGGGTCATACCTGGTGTGGATTTCTTGCTTTCTGCAGGTACTTTTCTTCTCATTTATGCTGTCAGTGACAGATTTCATTTCCAGCCATCTGGAACACATATTGCTTTGCGGTCTCACTGGAGCATTTTCTTCCATCTTCTTTCTGCCACTACCCGAAAATGTACTATGTGGCAGGCATTCTGTTATGTTGTGCGGATGCGCTATAGCCTTATTCTCAGATTTCGAGCCCCTTATTTTGTACGCCTTAGGGGCATTTGTAATCTTATCTATGTACTTTGTATCTCTTATGTAGACTATAATTTCATATTTTCTCTGTCTCCCCTCCGTAGGGGTGACACTGGTACCACAGGCAGGCACATTCTTGGCCTGGTTAACTTTTGTCCTGGTCTTTGGCCCACTTCGATGTGGGCCTTCTCTTTGTTCTGTTTTACACTGTGGGACACATGGATTTTCTCCTACACATTTTGTGATTGTCATAATCAATTATTTGTTGCCCTTAGTCTCCGCCAGCCCTTCGTTTCCACTGGTGGTCTTCTGCTCTTTCATGGTTTACTTTCCACATGCTGCTTATTCTTTTCTATACCTACTACCGACTGCTGCGTTCCTTCCGCAGCCGTTGGCATTGGTTCTTGGACGATTGCCCTCGTTTTCCTGTAGTGGGTGATGTCTTACACTTCCTACTCTTATATGGCATTGTGTTACGGTTTCCCAGCATTGTTTTTCTACCTCCACCTCAATTACTGTCATAACAGAAGGATGTATTATCTCTGTTCTTCCTTAGTTACCACTAGTTCGAGGCATGTGGGCTGCTGAATTCATATCTGTGCATAGAACGCCGCCTAGTGTTGGGTCCGGATGATTGCACATTGTTGTCCTGGAATAGTCTTCAAAGTATCACGAGATAGGTGGCTCCTCCCCTGGACTACAGTGCGCATGGGCATCCTCTCCATCCTCAGATTGTTTTTTTCCGCCATTGGGTTTGGATGTACTTTCCTTTACTCGAAGTTCGGAATCTAAAGTTAACTTTCTAAAGGCCAAAAGGCCTTCGTCTCGTCGGTATTGTTTCGAATCGGTGCCGACAGCTTTATCTACAGTTTATTCAACTTGGGACTGTAGGAAGGTAGATCCCTGACTATGGTTGCCCCCAACTTTTTGCCTGGTGTTTTGCTGGTTGTCTGACTTAGTTGACCTGGGACCCTGCTAGTCAGGGCCCCAGGCCTACTGCTCTCTCTGTAAAATGGATTCCATGTACCCTAGGTACATATCCAATTGGATACTGAGTCACCTTATCAGTCCCTGTACAGTGTACCTTAGGTACCCAGGGCATAGGTGTACCCAGGGCCTACCAGGGGCTGCAGCATGTATTATGCCACCCCTGGCTGGCCATCCAAATCTGACACAACTGGCTGCTTGACAGCTGGGGCAAGGTGGTGTAATCACCCTTTGCTTTAGATATAGTATACCTATATCTAACCCTAAAATGGACACACCAGATCTCCTATCAGTCACTCCTATGGCAGGCCTTGACAATCCTGAAGGCAGAGTGCTTGGAATCGTGTGAGATAGTGCTCTGGCACGAGCTGAGCCTGTCTGCGGCTTTCGGGATCCATCCCTTAGCCGTTTCCATGATATCGCATACCATATACTCTTAAGTGCATTATAATCCTCGCTGTTATATGCCAACTCTGGTATCGCTTTATCAAAACATGTCGAGTAAGGTGTCATACGAATTGGAATACTAACCCCTCGCCAATTCTGGCGACGGGGTTAGCATTCCACCCTTCTAGAGGGACTCGACATGTAGGTAACCTATAACCCCGGTTAAAGTCAGACAGAGCCTTAGCTCCACAAAATGGATGCTGCCACCGAGACACAAGTCTGCCCTCCTGCTGCTGGGAGTCCTCCCAGAGCAGGAGGCAAGGACAAAGGGTTTCCTGCCAGGGGCGGTGCCAGCACCGTCCCAGACAGGGTTTTGTGTATTCTAGGTAGGCAGGGCTTCAGAGGAAGGTGACTGCAAGTGGCACCCCGGTGCTCACTGTGCATAGGCCGGCTTGAACCAGTTCCAGGGGCACACCAGACCCTGAGCTGGGGAAAGCCCGCCAAAGGAAAGGGGTGTAACCACCCCCCTCCTAGTCCCACCCATAGGGCAGGACTTAGTCGCGTGCCAGCCCCCTTTTTCAGGATAAAGGTAGTAACTGGCCCCTTCCAAATCAGATCATCTTTGAATCCTGAAACTACTTTCCACGAAAGGAACTCAAGACTTCTTCCCAAGATTCTCCCTTGTGACTAAGGAGTAGTCACCCTGCAGCAGCAGGCACCAACCAAGCATCGCGGTTTGTTGCCAGTCTCTCCTTCGGATCAAGACTGCTCCAGCACGACGAGAACCGGCTTCCCTGGCACCTCTGACCTCAACCTACATCATCAGCCCAGCTGTGATCCGTGGGTGCGACGAGACCTCGAGGGACCGGCCATCTTCAGAACTGCACGACGCTTGTCCGGCACGACCACAGAGTGACCCTTGACCGAGTGCTTTGGGGTAAGAGAAGCCCCGACCCTGAGCAGCTCCAGCACCGAAGTTCAGCCCCCCCTGCATCCACGAGATCTGCGTGGGGCCCTTCTGCTTTTTGCTGCTCACCGCGTTGTCCAGGTCACTTGCCTGTTGGCTAGTGACCCTCTGACGACGACCTCTAACGACAAACACCGCTGGTCTGGTTGCTCCAGACTGGCCCTTGCTTCCCTTCTTCAGAGAAGCACCCTGGACCCTCCTGGTCCACTCGACGCCATTTTAGGTCCACCTCGTGGGCCTTGCATTTGCCAAGACTTGTTGCCCCAATCCTGGGTCCAGCGACGTCGACAGCAAGTACCTTCGTGGGACAGCTCGCACCTCCATCCTGGTCGCCGACAACGCCTCCTGATCCGAGAGACTGCAGAGCCCAGCAGCGCCCACTCACCTGGCTGAGGTGACTTCGTCCGATGCCATCCTGGTGCCCACCTAAATCACTGGCTAGTGATTCAGAACTTGGTCCCCTCTGCTTACAGGTTTCTTCTTCCCTGATCCAGGCTTGGATCTCCACGAACTTTCTTCACTGGCCGCCTGCCAGCAACTCCTATCTTCAGGCTCCTGGTTCTTCAACGAGGGTTTCCGACGCAACTTCAACCCTATGCAGCCGCAGCCCCTGGGCTAGGTAAACTGAGTACTCCGCTACTCCAGCATAGTCCAACACCCTAAGTGTTCGGATCCACTCCCGTTTTCGACCCACCTAGTCGGGTTCGCCCGAGAACAGTAACTTTGCAATTACTAGCATCCATAGACTTTTTCCCGCCTTACGCGTGAGAGTTCCCACTCTGCACACGACGTCCACAGGCCTCCTGCTCCTAACCTAAGTGTTTAGTATTGTAGGCCTAGCGATTCTAAAGTCTAGAAAAGTATTACTTACTTGCTAGTAATTTCGCATTCCACTTTCATAGTATATGGTTTTTCGTGCCCCTCGGGCATCTGTGTAAATTGTGCGACTTGCAGTGTTTCTTTAAGAGTTTTGTTGTGTGCTTAGCTCCCTGTCTCATAAAGAGCCAGGGTAGTCCTGTTCTAAATAAATACACTTTATTTTGGATAACAACTTGTGTGGTGTCCTTTCACTTGGTGTTCAAGGGGTAATGTGATGGTAAAACAGCTGGCTTAACACGCCCTCTAGAGTCTTAGCCTTAGACTGCTCGTATCCATGCTACTAGGATAGCTGGTCTATAAGGTTGACTTACAACCAATCATCAATAAGGGTTGTTTGGACTGATACATAGTGATCACTAGAATAGTGAGCACTGCATATCAGGCCAACTTCTCACAGGGACGTCGAATCGGGCCGCGGGCCTTCTCGACGCCAAAGGGACCAGTCGTCGATGGAACAAAGTCCATTCAAAAGATGCCCTCTTTGTAATTCCAAATACCCACATATAGATAAACACCCTGTATGTAACAAGTGTTTATCTCCAGAACATAATGAATCGGACTGCCTAGCCTGTGCCCAATTTCGATCTAAAAAGACACTTCGGACTCGACGGGCCGCTAGGCTAACGATGCAGAAACCAGCGCCGGAGCCGGAAAATATCTTCGACGATGAAGACGATCTCGTCGAAGCCAAAGAATCAGATCAACAGTCGGAGCAAGATTTGGAGCATGACTCCAACTACTATGTCGACGAAGAAGAAAACATCGTCGAGGTAGGAGACGACGAACAAGGGATCGGAGCCGTCGAAGACGACTCCAGTGATGAAACGGGGCCAACCGTGAGTACGACACCCCGAACATATACTTCTATGGTTCCACAGGCTCAGGTCGAGGCATCGCCAGAAGGCCTTAGCCAAGATCTCGATACCCATTCTATAGCCCCGCGACACAGCTCGGCTAAGAATATTAGAAAAGAGCCGTCGGATCAACGTACTCAGAAATTGGTGATATCGAAACCAAAAGTTATGGAACCAAAAACAAAACCGAAACTGATAGACTACACGGTCTTCGGACCAAACTACATCGATCCATCGGAGTCGAACCCATAGAAAATCGTCGACAATACGGTCTTTGGACCAAACTATGTCGATCCATCGGAGTCGAACACAAGGGTCGTCGAGCCGAGGGCCAGCGCACCTATATCCACTCCAAAACAAAGGGCCGTCGAACCGACAAGATCGGCGCCGACAACACAAAGAAGGGACTCGATCCGAAGAAGGTTGTTGAACCCAAACAGAGAGTCGACAAACCAATGGCTGTGCAACCAAAGACAATCGAGCCGAAGAAAATGGACCCGAAGAAAGCCATCGAGCCGAGACAAAAAATCATCGGTCCGAAACCACAGGTTACGAACACGCAACAAGGTAAAAAAGATACTATCGACTCGACAAAAAACGTCGAAACGACAAAAACTTCGGCTCCAAAGAAACAAGCACAACCTAAAAAGACTGTTGTAACACCGAGGGATCTCGGACCAATCAAGTTTGGCCTTCCACCCTTCCTCGAAATCAAAGGCGGTCGATCCAAAAAGCGGTATCGATCCGAAACAAACAAAAGCAAAGACTTTGGCAAAAACGCCCAGAACTGCTGAGCAGGAGAGCTTCTATCAAGACCCCTCCTCAGAAGAACAGTCAAAACTTTACATTGACCCAAATTCTGGCAAACTCACACTCTACAAGAGAAAGATCAGACCAGACACTGATAAACAGATTTATGTCATCCCACTCAAAAAGAAAAGGGACTGTTCTACTTCACCTATTCTATTTGAGCCTATTAAACCAACTGGGCCTGAGCCATACACATATACACCCACACACTCAGATGAAGAGGTGTATGATGAATATAATGAGGAATACAATTACCCAGTAGACACTGACCAAGACATTCAAGGTCAACCATGGGTTGATCCAGTACATCCTGGTGACTCTCAGCCCATTCCAGATACACCTGCATACCCTGCTAGGCCTTCTCCTACAGAGGATACAGCTGCTTTTAATGCACTAATAGAAAGGGCAGCCCTCCATCACAATGTAGAAATGCATGCAGACCCCATTGAGGAAGATTTCCTCTTTGACACCTTTGCTACATCAGAAAGATCTGTCAAAACACTACCTATGTTAAAAGGGGTACTTAAACATGCAGGTGACATATTTAAGGAAACAACTAGGGCACGTGTCATTAACCCCAGAATAGAGAGAAAATACAGGCCAGCACCAGTAGACCCTACATATATTAAGGGACAACTGCCTTTGGATTCTTTGGTGGTATCCAATGCACGAAAACGTGCAAACTCCCAAACAACTGGAGAAGCTCCACCTCCTGACAAAGAATCAAAGATCTTTGAGGCATCAGGGAAGAGGGTAGCTGCTCAAGCTGCTAACCTATGGCGAATATCTAATACGCAGGCCCTGTTTGCTAGGTACGACAGGGCACACTATGACACCTTAGAGACACATCTCCAGTATTTACCTGAACCTTATAAAGAACAGGCTGAAGACCTAGTACAGGAGGGAAAGTTGATAACTAACGCCTCCATTAAATGTGCCCTAGACGTGGAAGATACTGCGGCCAGATCTGTTAACACCAGTGTTATGCTTAGGAGACATGCGTGGCTTCGCATTTCAGGTTTCAAAAATGAAGTCCAGTCTACTTTATTAAACCAGCCAATAAATCCTGACTATTTATTTGGTCCAGCTGTAGATACAATACTGGACAAAATGAAAAAAGACACTGAGACGGCTAAGTCTATGGGAGCCTTACAGTCCCAACAGCATAGAGGCTCCTTTCGTCGCTCCAATTACAGAGGTGCTGCAAGGGGTAACTCTTCACAGCAAACCACAAACTACAAAGGGAATGCGCAAACCTCCTACAATAAAAACAATAGAGGTGGATACCGCGGCAATAACCACAAAGGCAGAAGACGAGGGAATAATACCACCAGATCCTCTACCAAGACAAACCAGTGACTTCATAGCGCTACCCCCAGACCATACCACACCGGTCGGGGGACGATTACAGCAGTTCCTGCCAGTCTGGCAAAACATCACTACAGACAAGTGGGTAAGGCAAATTATCCAGGATGGCTATTGCCTAGAGCTAACCAACATACCACCAAGACACCGTCCTATTTCTGTAGAACACCTAAACTTATTGCAGCAAAAAGTCATCAGCATGCTGCAAAAAGGGGCCATAGAACTTGTACCATTAGAACATCAAGGTACAGGGGTATACTCACTATACTTCCTCATCCCCAAAAAGGACGGGTCTCTCAGACCAATTTTGAACCTCAGGCCCCTAAATCAATACATTTTATCAGAGCATTTTCATATGCTCACTCTACAGCAAGTCTTACCACTGCTGCAACAAGGAGACTTCCTCGCAACTTTGGACCTCAAAGACGCATACTTCCATATACCGATACATCCTGCTCACAGGAAGTATCTCAGGTTCACAATACTAAATCAACATTACCAATTCAAGTCCTTCCATTTGGTGTAACAACAGCCCGAGGGTGTTCACCAAATGTCTAGCGACAGTCGCTGCACATTTAAGAAGACAACATATTCACGTCTAGCCGTACCTGGACGACTGGCTAATACAAGCAAAGTCGGCCCAGCAATGTGCCAGCCACATGTCCCAAACTATTTGCCTCCTGCACAGTCTAGGCTTCACGTTGAACTACCAAAAATCTCACCTTCAGCCATCCCATGTACAGCAGTACCTGGGAGCGACAATAGATACTCTAGCAGCAAAAGCATACCCAAACACTGCAAGAAGAAACAGTATGCAGCTACTAATCCAGAAGTTCAAGCCCCAACACTCGCTCTCTGCCCGAGTGTTTATGCAACTCATAGGCATGACGGCTTCGTGCATCTTCATAGTCCCTCACGCGAGACTACACATGCGTCTGCTACAAGAGTGCTTAGCACGGCAGTGGAACCAGGCTCAAGGACAATTGAAAGACCTAGTGTTGGTGACCAGTCGTGCATACAACTCTCTGCATAGGTGGAATCCACAAAACCTTTGCAAGGGACGACTGTTCCAAGAGCCTGTACCACAAATAGTGTTGACAACGGACGCATCCCTGATAGGATGGGGAGCCCATGTCCTTCAGTACACAGTGCAGGGCCTATGGACAACACAACAAAAGAAAATGCACATGAACTTGCTAGAGATGATGGCAATTTTTCTGTCAAAGTACATTTATGCAACAAGACTGTGTTGATCCGGACGGACAACATGACAGCAATGTACTACATACAGAAACAGGGAGGAACACACTCTCCTCAGCTATCCCATCTAGCCCAAAGCATGTGGAAGTGGGCCATTCAAAGAAACATCTTTCTCATGGCGGAACACCTCCCAGGCAAGGACAACCAAATAGCGGATCTGCTCAGCAGACACAGCCAACAGATGCACGAGTGGGAGATTCATACCACAGTGCTACAACCATACTTCCAACAGTGGGGACACCCAGAGATAGACCTGTTCGCCACAAGGGAAAACGCAAAATGCCAGTACTTTGCCGCCAGGTTTCCACATCCGCAGTCGCAGAGCAATGCAATATGGATGAACTGGTCAGGCAGATTTGCGTACGCTTGTCCCCCAGCACCGTTAATACCGCTAGTGGCCTGCAAACTACGCCAGCATTCACTGACACTAATCCTGGTTTCTCCAACATGGACGAGGCAACCATGGTACACAACTTTCCTAGAACTTTCCGTGGTGCCTCATCAAAGACTGCAGCTAATACCCACTTTTCTCACTCAGAGCCATGGAGACATGAACATTATCAAAGAGGCAAGAAAACCTACTACCAGAGCTTGTTACGCTGCAAAGTGGAAGCGTTTTGTCATTTACTGTAATAACAATGACATAAACCCACTAGATGCTTCAACGCAAAATATCATTTGCTATCTTTTGCACCTACATTGTTGCAATCTAGCTTATTCATCTATAAGAATACACTTAGCTGCCATTGCAGCTTATCTTCAAAACAGACAGCATCTTTCGCTTTTTAGAGTACCTGCAATTAAAGCATTCATGGAGGGACTCAAACGAATAATCCCCTCAAAACACCCACCTTCACCTGTCTGGAACCTAAACATCGTTTTAACCAGACTAATGGGACCACCATTTGAACCTTTGCATTCATGTGAATTACAATTTTTGACATGGAAGGTGGCTTTTGTAGCAGCAATTACATCACTGAGAAGAGTTAGCGAGCTGCAAGCCCTAACTATTCAAGAGCCATTCATCCAAATACATGCAAATAGGGTAGTTCTTAGAACAAACCCTAAATTTATGCCCAAGGTGGTATTCCATTTTCATATCAATCAGACAATAGAACTGCCAGTGTTTTTTCCAAATCCACAGTCAGTACCCGAAAGGGCTCTACACACACTAGACGTCAAAAGAGCACTACGATACTACATTGAAAGAACTAAGGATTTTCGAAAGACTAAACAGTTGTTTGTTGCCTTTTCACCACAACACAAAGGCAACCCCATTTCAAAATCTGCGTTAGCCAGATGGATAGTTAAGTGCATTCAAATATGTTATCTAAAAGCAAAACGCACTTTAACAGTTCCCCCAAGAGCGCTTTCTACACGCAAACTAGGGGCATCCATGGCTTTCCTAGGAAACATTCCTTTAGAAGAAATATGTAGAGCAGCCACATGGTCTACCATACATACTTTCACAAAACACTATTGTGTAGATGTACATTCCAAACAGCAAGCGGCTGTAGGACAAGCTGTTCTAAAAACTCTGTTTCAGACTGCTGCAGCTGGCACAGGTAGCCACCGCTAAGGGAGAGACTGCTATACATTCTATGCACAGATATGAATTCAGCAGCCCACATGCCTCGAACGGAATATGCTACTTACCAGTATGCATCTGTTCTTGGCATGTAGGGCTGCTGACATTCATATCGCCCACCCTCCTCTCCGGTGCCTGTCGCAGCTGTAGCATTCTTCTTACTTTCTTGCATGGACATCTCTTACTGTACCATACTCCATCTCTGCCACAATGGAGAAAAACAATCCGAGGATGGAGAGGATGCCCATGCGCACTGTAGTCCAGGGGAGGAGCCACCTATCTCGTGATACTTCAAAGACTCTTCCAGGACAACAATGTGCAATCATCCGGACCCAACACTAGGCGGCGATCTATGCACAGATATGAATGTCAGCAGCCCTACGTGCCAAGAACAGATGCATACTGGTAAGTAGCATATTCCTTCTTGGAGTGTCCCTCGTTCCTCCACTTCTCGTCCTCCCGCTCACTAGTGGGGGACCTGGGTTACCTTTGGAGGAGTGTATATACTTTTACAAACTGTATGACTTGTGTGTCTACGGGAATTTCTATGTTTTTTTTTTTTTTTAATAAGCATGTATGTAACAATCTGTTGAATGGTCTCTTGTAAATGTCTTTCACTTCAGGTATATGTGTGTGTAACTCATAGAACCATCCATCCGCAGAGTTCTTACCTTCGAACTTCCAGGCATTTGGCACGATCCGGAAGATTTTTCTTAGCAATACCCCCGCGCGCCAGTAGGTGGCGCCGGTTGACTCTGCGTGTCGAGTTTGTCGTTGTGGCGTCCGCGTCGTCTATGTAGGTGCCACCTCGTCGTGCTGACGTCAGTTATTTTCTTTCACGCCACCCAGTGCCGATCCATCAATGAGCTACCCCCTGTCATTTTTTGAAAGACTTTTGTTGAGTTTCTTTCGGTTTGTAGGATGTCAAAAAAAGACCTCGGGTTCAAACCGTGAGGCGCATGTTACCATACCATGTTGGTTACGGGCCCCACCTAGTGTGCCTGGAGTGCTACCACAACCTGCAGTTGTGCTCCAACTGCCATGCCATGGCGCTGAAAGCTTTGAGGGAGCCCCTCGGAGATCCCCTTGGAGATCTTGCTCCCACTTCCTGTCTCGGTCGAGAGGAAGGTCCGAGCTCCGCTGCACGGGATCCAAGTCTTTGTCCTCCCATTGAAAATCTCCGAAAGGGTCCGGTAAGAAGCATCATTAAAAAACACAAGAAGTCAAAGCATGCTTAGTCTTTGCCCCGTCAGTCATTCGACAAGACGGAGGAGTTTCGACATTCGAAGCCCACTCCGTGGAGCAGGTGCCTGGATCTGCTATGTGTTTCTCTCCCTTCCTGGGGAAGGGAGCGATCCCCACCCAGGTAAATGAGTTTTATGACGCAATGTGTTACGGCTGCAGCGCAAGGAGCACCCTTGGGTTTCTGCACCGTCGGCTCTGGTCCCATCACCCATGGCTCATCATGGATCTGTTTGCGGATCAGGAGCAGCGCCTGTTGTAACCATTTGACTTTCCCCGGCACTGTGTCCGATGCGGAGACCTACCGGCGGCACCACCCCATTCTAATTCCAGATGACACAGAGCCCTTGGACTCTGTCATAGCCTCAGCCTTTTTCTGAGGGGTTAGGATTGGATGAGGATTGGGCGGGGCAGCAGGGCACCTTAGAAGTCCCACTTTATACAGAGGAAATGGACTGGTAGGAGGAACTCGGTGATGCCAGTGGCTTGGATACCTCTCCAGAGCCTGGCATGCTTTCTCCTCCTAACCTAGCTACGGAGGAAGGGACTTCCTTCGCTATGGCGGTGCATAGGGCTGCAGAGGTCTTAGACCTGCAGCTTCCTACTGTGTGGGTCAAGACCAATGTCTTGATAGAAGTTCTGCAACCTGGTGTCTCCACTACGGAACCCATATCGCCATTTAACCAGGCCTTAACATACGTTTCTCTGGTCACCTGGTCAAAGCTCAGCACAGGGGCTCCTGTGAATAGAACCATCGCCCGCCGCCACCACCCTGCACTAGGTGACCCAGCTTTCACTCTCCACTCATGCAACTCTCAAGTGCTTGGTTGTCCAAGCCTCTTGTTTCCTGCTCTGCGTCCCTTCCGTTCCGCCTGATAGGGAATCCAAAAGGCTGGATAGCTTTAGCAAGGAAATCTTCTCTTTTACAAGTCTAGCATCGTGGTCTGTAAACACCACATCCCTCTTGGGCCATTACTCCCATTCATTGTGGGAGACGGTTGCGCAGGTGCTGCCGCAAGCCCTGAAGGAGGCCTGGGCTGTCCTCTCCAAGTCATTGTAGATGTAAGGGATGCAGCTAAGTTTGCCATATGCTGTGGCCTTGGCACGACGGACTCGCTAGGCAGAGCGATTTCCTCGATGGTGGCCGTAAGGCCTTGCTCAGAACGTCTGGCTTCTTTGGGGATGTCTAAGTTAACCTTCTTTTAGTGGGGGGTGGGTTGCACACCATAGTTCCATCACAATTCACAGGTCTTTGTAACCTAAATTTAGCGTGCTCAATGGTACCGAGCCCAGCTCCAGAGGCTCGTGATTAATATTAAACACAACAGTGGGACACTATCAAAAGTGCCCCTAACCATGGCACAATTGCTGCTGTCTGCATTTGCAGAATATATCTTTAAATGTCATCCATTGAAAGATATATTCTGCAAATGCTGACAGCAGCAATTGTGCCATGGTTAGGGGCACTTCTGATGGTGTCCCACTGTTGTGTTTAAGTTAACCTTCTGGGCATGCCCTTTGATGACTCCTCTCTTCAGAGACCGGGCGCACTCATCGCTATAGCGTTTCAAGGAGTCGTGGGCTACGGCCAAGTCCTTGGGCCTTTCCGTTTCATTGTGTCCGCCTTTCGCTTCTTTTGTGGCTCCTGAAGGAGTTTCCAGCCGCGCCAGTCCTACCCTAGCCTGAAGACCGCACAAGATCGGCAACTTCTGTGCGGCAATGGGGGTGTATCACCCAGACCCCGTGGATTGGGTGGCCAGAAGTCAGGCCAAGCGACAAACCCTGGGTCAGAGGAAAATCCCAACCAGATCTCACAGTAGTAACAATTGTGTTACTCCTGCAGTGGAGTGGCGATCTGGGAGAGGTGTAGGTCGGAGGACTTTGGTCTCTGGCGGAAGCCAGGCTCCTTATCAACTTGTTATAGCTTAGTATGATCCAATTGGCACTGAAAGCCTTCTTGCCATCTCTCAAGAAGAGGCTAGTTCAGGTGTTCACAGACAACACTTCTGCCATGTGGTACTGGCACAAACAAGGTGAGGTGGGGTTGTGAACCCTTTGTCAGAATGCCCTGTGTCACTGGACTTGGCTGGAACAACAGGGCATATCCCTGTTGGTTCAACACCTGGCTGGGCTGGACTAACTCAGCCGTCGGTGCCTAGCGGATCGCGAATGGCATCTCCATCCGGTGGAGGCGCAAGGATTTTTTTAGCAGTGGGGAGAGACTTGGTTAGATCTGTTCACCTCCTTGGAGAACACTCAATGTCAGCAGTTTTGCGTGTTGGAGTTTCCAGGGCGGCTCTCGCTGGGTGACGCTTTTCGTCTTGAGTGGAACTCAGGCCTCCTGTACGCCTTTTTACCCCCATCACTCATGTACAAAATGCTCAAGAAGTTCAGGAGTGACCGGGCCCAAGTCATTCTGGTGGCTCCAGACTGGGCACAGAGAGTTTGGAATCCAGAGCTTCTGCAGATGAGCATCGATCCTCTGATCAGGGTGCCCCTTTGAGAGGACCTTCTGTCTCAGCAGCAGGGAAGGATCCTCCACCCGAACCTACCAACCCTCTGCCTCCTCGTGTAGAGATTGAGCGGCGACAGTTGACAGCTTTTGACCTTCCTTCTGAAGTGTGTGAAGTTATTCTGGCAGCCAGGCGTCCCTCGGTTTACGCCTGCTGATGGCAAAAAAATGTAAATCATTGCACAGACTGGTCTGTTGACCCCCTGTCTGCCTCCCTCTCTGACATTCTTCTTTTTATTTCCTCTCTTGTTTGGCAGGGCTCTGCTCTGGGCACCCTGAAAGGTTACCTTTCATCCCTTTATGCTTTTCTAAGTTTGCCAGTCCAACCGTCGCTATTCAAATCCCCCTGTGTACATAGATTCCTAAAAGGGCTTACTCATTTCTTTCACCCTTATCAAGCCCCAGGGGGACTTTAACTTGGTTCTCTCTTATCTTATATGCAGCATTTGAGCCACTGCACAATTGCCCCCTCCAGCTGCTTACTATCAAAACAGCCTTTTTAGTGGCAATAACTTCTGCCAGGAGGATGAGCAAATTGCAAGCTTTCGTCTCTGCCTCCTTACCTGAACATCTTTCCAGAAAAGTTAGTTCTCCGCATTAGGGCTTCTTTTTTGCCTTAAGTAGTGATACCCTTCCATCTGAGGCAATCTGTCGCCTTGCCCACCTTCTATGCTCCTCCGCGTTCTTCTACGGAAGAAGGTCGCAATCATCTGGACCCAAAGAGAGCTTTATCGTTCTACCTTAACCCCACTATTGAGTTCCGGGCGGACGACTAACAATTTGTTGGGTAAGTTGGAGCAAAATTGAGATGTGCTGTTCAAAACAGGATACTCTGTATTAAAATCTGTTACTCTTTGGCCAAGAAACCATCTGAGCCTTAGAGCTCAATCAACCAGAGCTAAGGGAGCCACCACGGCCCTCCAGCGTGGTGTCACGGCCCTCCAGCGTGGTGTCCCTGTTCTTGACATCTGCTAGGCGGCTATATGGGCATCCCTTTACATGTTTACCAGGCATTATTGCCTGGATAATCAAGTCTGTAGAGAAGGCCTCTTCAGCCGCTCAGTCCTTCAAGACTTTCTGGTTCAGACTTTTTCGCAGTCCCTCCGCCGGGGATGGTATTGCTTGGGTATCTGCGGCTAGCTGTCTCTATCAGATGGACAAGTTATTACTTGCCTTCAATAATGCCTTATCTGGTAGAGACATGATCTAGCCGCAGATTGCTTACAGATCGTCTCGCACTGCGGATAAGTTCTTCATGTCAGGGCTGATCCCTTTCAGGGCCTTATTTGTCTTTTAACACACCACTTTCAGTTAACTTCATGGCTATGCGCTTCTGGCGTGGTAAGTCGCGCTATCAGCGCGCAGAGGCGGCGCCTCTATAGAGGGCGCGGACGCCACAACAACAAACTCTCTGCCTACCACATCATACCGAATCGACCGACTCCCTCTACTGGCGCACAGGGTACTGTTAAGAAAAATCGTCTGTATCCAGCCGGATGCCTGGAACTTCTAAGGTAAGGAATCCGCGGCTAGACCATGTCTCTACCAGATAAGGTGTTACCGAAGGTAAGTAACTTGTCCATTTTGCACATATGGTTGTCTGGCCTTCTATACGGTGTACGTCGCTGCATTTTGCCTACACCCTTCTTGGGACCTGCTTCACCTTCTTGGTTGTACTTTCTGTTTCCTTCCTTCTCTTTAATGAGTGTCTCGGTTTCATATTTTCGGAGGATGGCCTGTACAGCTCTTCAAGGTCCTGAATGTAAGAGCGGTTTCCTTACCGTTCTTGTAGTTGTCCTAGCAGTGCTCTTCCGCATTCATTGTTCTCCTTCTCCATCATTCTATCTTTGAAGGTATACTTTAAGCAAGCAGAAACGGTATGCTCTTCCTTGTAGAGAAGAAAAAAGAAGAGGAAGAGGCTGGGTCGGTCTACTACACTGACCCTGTGGTAGAGACAGAGTGTCTCTCAATTTGGGAAATGGGGCCCTCACAATCCCGGCTTGGTGTCATGCTTTATCATAGGGCATACTCAGTCAGGCTGGCGCTGCAATGCATGACTGGCACCCTAAGAGGTGCTCTTTGTCGGAGATCTTTTTATCCCAGGCCGTCTGATGCAGTGTGGGTATAAGGCCTTGTGTTGTAGATGTGAGTGACAAGTGTGAATGAATAATGTGGAAGTTTAATTCTAAGATAAGGAATCTGCAGTTAGATGTCTCTATCAGATGGACAATTTAATTACCTTCGGCAGCGCCTTATCTGGTAGAGACAGGATCTAGGCACGTATTTCTTATGGACCCACCTATCCGCCCACTCAGCGAACTGAGGGCCCTGTTGTCTCCAAGATGCCCCCCTTGCATACTACTACAGTTCTTTCAATCTGCACTTGTTGCTTCAAGATTTTTCCCTTTTTAAAACAGTGGCCAGAGACAACTTCTCTAAGTGGCTCTGCTTTGTTGGTGCAAAAATAGTCACAAAAAGAAACTGACAGCTCGTCGGGGAAGGGCTCATATCGACTCAGTTGATGTCACATTCAAGAAATTACGTCACTACGGAGTTGCTCGATGCCCTCTACCGACGTGCAGAGGTACTGCTGAAAAAAGTTCTGGATCCAGTCTGGCATATGGGGAGGATTCTTAGATAAGGAATCTGCGGCTAGACCCAGTCTCTACCAGATGAGGCGTTAATAAAGGAAATAAACATGTCCAACTGGTTTAAAGGGTACTACAATAGGTTGTACACCTCCTAATAAAATCCTAATAACTCTCTAATATCTGATTACCTAGATAGACTCAAAAATGGCATGGGTTGAAAAATTTGAAGAGAACCCTTAATGCAGGCACCTCAGTCAACTTTTATGAAGCATATATATGGATCCTGGACTCCCCCGTCTTGGCCCATGCTGGACGAGACATACAATCGCGGATTCCTACCACAGTCATTAAGGGAAGCAGTGATAATCAAATTATTCAAACCTGACAAGCTCTTACAACCAGTATTGCTTCTGAAAACAGACACTAAAATACTAGAGGAGAAACCTCTATTGATGCTGGGACTGCTGTTCTAGGATCAGCTTGGATTTTTCCTGGACAGATCTACATTGAGCAATTTATGAACCTGCATCGCAACTATGAACCAACTAGACCCAGACCCTCCAGTGGAAGGGGGGCATAAGCCTCACTCTGGTTGGCTGGGTCCCCCATCTTCATGATGGGGAGACTGAAAGTTGTGCTTCACCTCGCCTTCCCCACCTGAGGGGTGAAGTTGGTAAAGGTGGGCACACCTCTTCTCCTAACTTGGTTTTCCTGCTGATTCTCCTGCCCAAAGTGGGGTTCAGAACCAGTGGGGGCCAGTTGCTGGGAGCAGCAAATGGCCTGGGTAGCTGAGAAAGACCGCAAGCCTTTGAAGCTTCCCCTTCGTGGACCCAGCCTATTCTGGGGGAGGAGGCTTGGCACCTTGTCCCAAGATGTGCTTTGTTTCAGGACCCCAAGAGCTGCAGGCTCTCGACCCAGGGGTCCAGAAACATGTCTGGTGGTGGCAGCTGGCGAGCAGCCACTCAGCCAGGACACTAGAGTTTGGTTGTTTTTCAGGAGGCATCTCTAAGATTACCTGAGATCTGGTGGTCTCTGACCTGCCTCGAATCTCCAATCAACGCCTACAGCCCCTTTCTGGAGGGCCTCTCTGACTGCAACAGGAGCGGGTAAAAAAAAAACAAAGCCTAAAGACACCCCTGCACCTGACGTCCCGCGGCCTTGGGTGACCCAACTGATGGTGTCCCAGCATCCCCAGGCATCCTAAATTACCTCTCTAACCGATGGTCACCTCTAGAAGATCTTTGTCCCCGAACCTGCAGTGTTTATTGCAATTGGAGAATCCCCCTGGAAATCAACAAGGCACCTGACGCCACAACAGCTCCCTGCACCCGGCCACCCCTATGCTGCTGTGGGTGCACCTTGTGCGCTATATCGGACCACCTCTTGGCCCTGAGCCTAACACCTGGAGCTTTGCTCCCACAATCTTGCGGCCTGCTCCCGAGCTGCCACCAACTGGAGGCCCCCTGTTCCCCATTGGATAACGTTGGGCCTCAACCCTCTCCACTTGGCCGCCCTAGTGCCGCAGAGGGTGCTTTAAGAGTGCATTCTCGACCCTGGTAAACCCTGGTTCTAACCCCAGATACCCCACTTTCACAACCAAGTACTTACCTGTAAACCAATAGCTCAATTTTTCCTCCCTTAGGATTGCATTCACTGCTTTTCTTTGAAAATTATTTCAAGTGTGGAGTTGGTTTGTATGGAACGCTAAGAAACTGTAAATATACAAAAACTACTTAATTTTTCACTAGGCATTGTCCCAGTGTGATATCTAGGCATATCACACGGAGTAGAAAAAAGTAATCCATAAAGATATCTGTAAAGTAATCACAAGTAATCTAACAGTAATTTCAACTGTATTCTAAGTATTGACAAACCTGTAACAAAGTCCTTTTCATTCAGCTTGTTTGCATGTTCAACCTGCCTTGAAAAGTACCATTTACACTTACCTGTGCCAGGCTTGCTTGGTTCTAGGAAATAAATATAACTAATATTTTTATACACACAAATTGGTCTGAGTTCAGTCTTCAAGTGTGTGACTTCATTTCTTTCCTGAGTGTGTACAATAAATGCTTAACATTACACTCTGATAAAGCTTTACTCCTCACCCACACTACCACAAATAGAGAGTATATTATCTACTTTTACCTCTGCCTACCTTTGGGCTTCCACTGGACTCTGTGCACACTATACCTTACTTTGCTATAGTATATACAGAGCCAGCTTCCTACACCATTTTCTTGCCCTGTTCATGAGCTGTGTTTTATAGCAAGAGTGTTTGTCAGGTTGCAGAATGCGGGCAAATATTATATAGTAGTGAGCAAGAATAGTGTTGATACAGTAAGCAAGAACAGTGTTGATACAGGTAAAGCAGAGCACCCAAAATAACATATTTCTGTTTATGTTAAAGGGGGATATGTCTATGAATGAAAATACCACAAGCCCCAAGGAGCCCTCCGATGAAGGGATTGAGCTGGATAATGAAATGCCGCCTTCAAGAAAAATCAACCCTGAAAAAGGAGGAGGAGCAGCCATGAAGGAGAATGTTTGTCAGGTAGAGCATCCTGGTCTATTATTCTTATAGATATTGGAATCTAGGGCAAACTTATAATTTCTGTTTCTAAGCGTTTGTATCTTAGATCATCTTATAGTATTATGATAATGCATGACTTAGCCTACATTATTTTTCGATTGTTTTCTAGGCATTGTCTCCAAGAATTTCTGTGCAATTCCATAAATAAATCGCTGCTTATGCTCCAAGAAAACAGTGCCTTTCAAATGCTTAAAAAGACTTTGGTGGCTGAAGAAAAGTGCTACTTTATTTGGGGGTGGGGGATGGAGAGGAATTTTGGCCAGATGTGCAAGCTCACCCTGGGGATCTCCTAAATATTTCGTTGTAGTGGGGTGTTAAGAAAGGTAAGATGCCCAGAGTGTCAAGGGCTGTTGTCGACGCTCAGCAGATTGCAGACTTAACCCCTTCCACGCTAAGCGCCCCGCGGGAGGGAGGGGCCACGAGCTGCGCCACGGTGCTCGTGACAAGCCCGGCTCGTCATGATGCACAGTGAAGCTGTGCTCATGACGAGCTGAGCTCATCACGACTCCGCCCACTCCCGTAGAATGCCCGCACAGGCGGGGAATTAGCCCCGCGTGGGCCGTCCCCGGCCGTTAGGACGAGCTCAGCGCGTCATGAGCACAGCTCCACTGTGCCTCATGACGAGTTGAGCTCGTCATAAGCACGCAAGGGGTTAATGGAGGCAATCCTATACATTTTCAGTGTGATACTGGTCCCCATTGGAGTGCCTTAAAGCTTTAATGAGTCACATGGTTACTGATTAGGATTTCTGCCGTCTGGTCCTCACTGAAGCCATCTGTCCCTTTGGGATCTGTTCCTGGGCTCCTGCTGATTCTGATAGTCTTTTCCACTGGCTCGAAGATCTACACTTGTTCCTGACACACTAATGCCGATAGACCACCTGTGCCGACACCCATGTCATATTGCAATCCGACCTGTGCCTGAGCCCATCTTGTGACACAATACAAGGTTACACAAGTGCAACTAGTTGCCATTCAGACTGATTGCAACCCAATGCTTCTGCAATGACTCTGTTAACAACAATAGCATTCTCTTTTTGGCTCTGACTCTGTGTAGCATCCAGGTAGGGTCCCTTTAAATACTGATAATGAAGAGTAGGGAGATTGTCTGCTCCCTCCTCATTATACTGGAGTTGTATTATTCCTAGACCTACAAAATGCCAGTTGGTTTGACACATACTGTGAAACTGAGCTTCACTCACCACATTGACCACCAGTGGGAGAAAGTGCTTTGTTTGCTCAGATGGTTAGGAGGGCGACTGATATGCTAGGATGGCAGTTACCTTTGTCAAAGCAAAGTCAAATGTTCTCGGAGTGATTCATCAGCCATTTCCTATGATCTATACTTTTTTGTTGACTTCTAATTAAGCCTTAAACAGCACTATAATCTCCACATAGTCAAAACCCTGTTCTTGCCCACTAGCTAGCAGGCGAAGAGCCTTATATCATCGTAGACCTGTGCCTGGTAACCCAGGTTTTTTGACTGAACATACCACACCAGAGAGCCTCATTGTGTAGACTTTCCTCTATCGCTGCGCACCCTTTTTTATGACCAATCCCCGGACTTGGAGTCAAAACAGATTGACATGTTTGGCAAAAGGATGTTTTCATCTAGGAGTTTTGCCTTGAGGTCCTTAAATGCCATAATCCTGCTGGATAGATAGTCACATACTCTCGAGACAGAAGATCTCGACTTCTTTCTGTCACAAACATTACAAGATGCAGTACAGTTTGTGATTAATGCTGGTATGGATTCTACAGATTGCATTGGTAGGGCTCTTGGGCCAATCGTCTTAAAGGGTCATTCATGTAAGAAGTCTAGTGGATTTTCAGGCACATCCTTAATAAATAGACCCATTGATGGGTCAAAGCTTTAGTCGAAAAAGGCAGTCCGTTGGGCCTATGCGCGCCATTAGGCTCTAGGGCTAATGGTAAGAACTCCATTCAAAAAATGCCCCCTGTGTGGTGCCAAATTCCGACTTACTGATCTCCACGAGGTCTGTAACCTTTGCCTCTCTCCAGAACAGAAGGACAAAGTATGTCCGGCCTGCCCTTCATTCCGATCGAAGAAAACCATACATGATCGCCGGGCTTGACGTCACGTAATGTCTCGATCCACTACCTCGGTGCCGGATGACATCTTCGATGCAGGCCCGATGCTCCAGAGGAACAAGAACCGGACAATGAAGACATCAGCGCCTCAGAGGCCGACAAATCAGAGGCCGAAGATCAGACGGTTATTCCAGGTCAACAAACTGTGAGTACCGACATCGACACGCCTACCCCTTCTCAAAAACATAAGGCTCCGGTAACACCTTCGCCTTCCGACTCAGGTCGACACCGTGACAAAACTTCAGACGCTCCTCCCTCGGGCTTGGCTCCGAAGTCCAAAGACAAGCCTTTAGGTAACTCGGGACTGAGCCAGCCACGCATCGGTACCGAACAACCATCCCCGGTATCGAAACCCAAACATTCGGCACCGAAACACCATCGGGATAAACCCTCGGAGCCGAAACTAGACCACAAATCTTCAGAGCCGAAAAAGAGCAAATCTTCGGAACCAAAAAAAGACAATCCTCTGAGCCGAAAAAAGACCTTAAATCCTCAGAGCCGAAAAAGTCCTCGGACTCCACAACTCCTCCAAAGCAAAAGGACACCAAGACCCCTCCTAAAGCTTAGGAATTAAAAACAAAACAACCAAAATCATTGGTGCCGGACAAGGATACTGGAGTAAAAGACCTATTTCAACCAGATCCAGTGAATCCTAAACAAGAAACCCTTCATATTGACCCTAAAACTGGTCATATCAAGACAATTCTATTTAAAACGAGACCTTTAGACTCCCCAGAAGAACCCAAGGTACCCTTAAAGAAGAGGGACATGGGAACTTTTCTAGCCAGACCCTTCTCTCCTCCAAATATCCCCACAGCACCACTTTTTCCAGCACACGCTCCAATACTTCCATATTCACCTACACCACAAGAGGATGATGATGATGATGATGATGATCACCTTGGGGGTGGGGATGAAAACCCACAGGAGGATAATGATTGACACCACTGTCCCACCACCTGATCTGTGGGAGGATTATGATAATCCACCAGATGTTCCAGATCGCCCCAATCCAGACTCCTACTCATCTAGGCCACCCCCCCCCCCCCCCCAGATGACAACATAGGTTTTGCACTTCTCATAAATAGAGCTGCACAATATCATGGGGTAGAATTACACTCAGACCCACAGGAGGAAGTTTTTTTCTTAGAGACTTTCACACAGTCACAAAAATCAACAAGCATTCTACCTATGTTAAAAGGTATCAGCAAACAGGCACCTGACGTTTTTAAAGATCCTATCAGGGCTAGAGTTCTCAACCCCAGAATCGAGAAAAAATATAAACAAGATCCCAACGATCCATCTTATATTAAAGCACAGTTCCCTCTAGATTCCTTGGCTGTGTCAGATTCATGTAAATGAGCAAATTCACAAATATCAGGAGATACCCCACCTCCAGATAAGGAGTCTAAATTACTAGACGCATCTGGCAAACGCATTGCCTCACAAGCAGGCAATCACTGGAGCATTGCCAATACCCAAGCTTTACTGGCCAGGTATGAAAGGGCTCATTATGATGAGCTTGAAAAGTTCATACAACATCTTTCCGATCAGTATAAGGCTAAGGCTAATGACCTCATACAAGACGGAAAATTAATTACAAACACTTCTATAAAGTGTGCTCTTGATGCAGCCGACACAGCGTCTCCTGCGCTTAACACAAGCGTTTTACCATGCAGACACGCATGACTACGCATATTTGGGTTTAAACAGGATGTGCAGTCCACAATTCTTTTTTTTGTTTATAAACTTTTATTAGGTAGCAGCACACACACACAGCTTCTCGCCTACAACCCTGGGGCCAGCAGCGAACCAAGACAATCACAGTACAGAGATGAAAAACAATCTACTAGAGTGCGTCGCCCAGTCTATATCCTAAGCACGCTCAATCCCCTCGCCCCGCCCCCCCCTTTCTGAGTAAGTGTAAATTGACGGATGTAGTGATGTAGCTAAACATGCGGCGGAGTGTGTGTGTCCGTCGACCCAACCTGAATCTAACTGAACTCCCGTAACTATCCCGTCCAACCCCCCCTCCCCCCCGACTGCCTGCGCGCCTAGCTCCGCCAGTACTTTATGCCTGGATCAGTGTGCCACCCTACCCAGCACTGTGCCCACTGCTTATCATCCCCACCAGATGCCTCCCCTCTCCCGCCAGACCCCCGCAGTGTGTGGATCCCGTGCACGAGTTATCTACTTGCCATGTGTCCCTCCAGCGTTCCTAAAGGTCAATGCGTCTTGTCTACTGTCCCCCTCAAGCTATTAGTCACTGTTTTACAGGTCCTCTGAGCCTTCCTCTCCGTCCCGCCTCTCCCCAGGATCCTCCTGCGCCTCCTCCGCAGTATCCTTAGTGGATCTGTAAGTCAGGTACAAGCCCCAAAAGTTCTTCGGCCTACTAACAGGGGGTTGAAGTTCGCTATAGTGTTGTGTCTGGGTGCAGCTATATAGCATATCCCTGGCCCATCTGTGTTTGGACGGAAGCGGACCTCGCATCCAGCATATAGTGCCACCACCCGCCGAGCTAGTAGCAACCCCATGTCTGCCAGGCGACGTGTCGCCAGCGGCAGAGCCTTTGTGTGTCCCAGTAACGCCAGCGCCGGGTCAGCCGGGAGCTCCAGCTCCAGTATTAATCCTAATTCCTGAAATACGTCTTCCCAGAATTTATTAACTCCCGGGCAGGACCATGCCAGATGTATGAAATCCGCCACCTGAGCATGGCAACGTTCGCACTCCGACGACCGTCTGAGTCCGTATCGATGTAGGCGTTCCGGGGTATAGTACACACGTTGCAGAAATTTAAAGTGGATAAGTCTGTGCCTGGCGTTAAGTGACACTTTTCTAGTATTTTGGCAGCAGTATCTCCACATTGAGTCGTCGATTGGCATTGCTGAGGTCCTGCTGCCGCGCCAGTCGGGCTTTCAATAACGGCTGTTCCCTACGTTGCTGTCCTAACTCGTATAGCCGCGAGATCAAGTGGCTCGGCGAGGGCGTTTTTATGACATATGTCCGTTCCGGAAGTTCGGGAGGTTCTGCCATAGTTGGACCCAGCAGCTCGCGCAGCGCAGAGCGGACCCTGTGTAGGTGAAAGCGGTGCAACAACGTCCCAGAGGGTCGGGAAGGGGCAACCTGTTCCCACGTGACCAGCGTCCCGTCTCTGAATAGATCTCCCAGTTTCAAGATGCCTAGTTGTTTAAGGGCGAGCATGACCCCTTTCTCCCGTAGCGGCGCCAGCCACACGGCCCACTCAATAGGCATCAGAGGGGAGTATAGGAGAGCACATTCCTGTCTTTTTGCCAGGGAATGCCAAGCGTGATTCGTCGATGAGATTGAATCCAGAAAGCCTACTCGACGCGTGGGTGGTTCAAACACCGTAGCTGGTGGGGGGAGGGGCTCCGTGAACAGAGTCTCGAGCACCACATGCGGAATCTTACGATCCCCATGTATCCATGTGTGTAAGTGAGTCGCCTGCGCGACCCTGTAATACAGCTCCATATCCGGGCCCCCTAGGCCACCTTGTTCGTACGGGAGCATCAGAACATGCCACTGGACCCGCGGCTGTTTACCTCCCCACGCCAGCTGTGTGAGAGTTTGCGTCAACATTTTAAAGAAGGCTCTAGAGAGAATCACCGGAATATTGTTGAAGAGGAATAAGAACCTCGGGAGGACAATCATCTTCATTAGAGCGATGCGGCCCAACAGCGACAACGGCAGTTTACACCATCTGTCCACATCTTCAGTTAGTTTATTGTAGGCAACGCCATAGTTTTCTCTAATCAAAATGTCTGGATCAGGATGTAGCTATATACCCAGGTATCTTATCGGGTCAGTAGACCATTGTAAAGGGTAGTCCATAACAAATTTACTCGTCACCGGGGTCAGAGGGAACGCCACCGATTTCTTCCAATTCACCTGTAATCCGGACAGCACGCCGAACTGAACCACTTCTCTCAGCACGGGGGAAAGGTTGAGCTCCGGGTCTCTAACATACAGGAGCGTATCATCCGCGTATGTGGAGATGCAAATCCTGTATGTAGGGAAACTAACGCCTTCATGACTGTGATATTCCCTCAGGGCACACGCTAAGGGTTCCGCCACCAGGGCGTATAATAACGGCGAAAGGGGACAGCCCTGTCTGGTGCCTCTGTAAATGCCGAAAGCTTCCGAGACTCTATCACCCAAGCGCAGCCTAGCCGTTGGTTCGTAGTACAATGGGTCTATCATTTGTAAAAAGGGCTCGCCCAACCCCATCTTCCTGAGTACTCTCGACATGTAGGGCCACTCCACCGAGTCGAATGCCTTCTCCATATCGAGGAAGACAGCCAGCGCCTTATTCTCAGGCTTCACATGCTGCATCACCCCTAGTACCGTGCGTATATTGTACGTGAGGTTCCTGGCCGGGATAAAACCGGCCTGTTCAGGGGCTACCAGTTCCGGAGCAAGTAATGCGAGACGTGTCGCTAGGACTTTGGCATATAGCTTCGCGTCGACATTTATCAGGGATAGTGGTCTGTAGGAGCCGCACTCAGTGGAGGGCTTCCCTGGTTTCAGGAGCGTTACAATGAGGGCTTCCCGCATGGAGGCGGGCATGCTACCTTCCATACATATGTCATCAAAGAGCTTGGATAGGAAGGGGAGCAACTGATCTTTGAAGGCCTTGTAAAAGCCTACAATTAATCCGTCGGCCCCAGGGGCACTACCTGACCGCATACTCTCAAGCGCCTCCGCTATTTCCTCCTGTTGAATGGGCATCATGAGGAATTCTCTCTGCGAGTTGGAGAGCTGCGGCATTTTTATATAACTCAAGTAGTCGTCAATTGCCTCCTCCATTCCCGTTGACCTAGACTTATAAAGGGTGGAGTAATATTGCCTGAATTCCTTGAGGATCTGCCCCTCCTCAGTAAGGGTCTCCCCCGCACTCGACACCAGCTCGCCTACTCTAAGCTGACGCCTCTCACTGCGGACTAATTTGGCCAGGAGAGAGCCAGGTCTATCACTTTCGCTATAGGTGCGGGCAATGGCGTACTTACCCATATGTTGCACCTCCCTGTCTGCTTCTGCGCTGTATTCCGTCACCAGTAGTTTAGTTTGCTCCAGGGCATCATCCCCAGGGTCCGCCCGCTGCCTCTCCTCTAGGCCAGCCAGCTGAGTCTCAAGATGTTGAAGTCTCTGCCTAATCGATTTCAGGACACTGGAGTGTTTGGCCATGACTATCCCGCGAATATAAACCTTGAATGCCTCCCATAACGTCTGAATGCTCTCCACTGAGCCCACATTGGTTTAAAAAAAGCCTTCGATTTCTTGAGCGAGTTCACCACGAAAGACCTCATCTAAAAGTGAGTACGGGGGAAAACGCCACGTAAAGGGTGGAATTCTATGTATCGGCGTGTCCAGCAGTAGGAGGAGAGGGGAGTGATCAGATAGGGTGCGCGGCAGTATTAGGCAATCCCTTACACTATTGGAGAGCTGTCGTGATGCTAACCAGTAATCTATTCGGGTGTGAAGTGCATGATAAGCGGAGTAGTGTGTGAAGCCCCCTCTAGAGTGGTGCCGATCTCTCCACACATCAAGGAGATCCACCTTTATTAACTCAGCACGTACCACCGAGGCGGCTGCCGATAGGGCCCGAGGGGGTCCCGCCGATCTATCAAGATTCGGATCTAGGATTAAGTTGAAATCTCCGCCCCAGAGCAAGTTATCGTGACCATGTGATTTGCACCTCCGGGCCAACTCAGTGTAGAAGTCGGGGCAATCATAATTCTGTCCATATACATTCACCACTACTAGGTCATGTCCCCTTCCGTGACACCTACATAGTACATACCGGCCCTCAGGGTCTGCCTCTAGTAATGTCAAAGTGAGTTTGGAACGTGGATTGGCCCACGTGAGTGTTCCCCGTGAGTGGGTAGTGAAGCCCGCCACCACACTATTACCCGCCAAACCTTTATGTGTCAGCATTTTGCTGTTAAGGGGCAAATGAGTCTCTTGCAGGAGAGCAAGGTCTACGTTGTGTCTGCGCAGATAACTGAGGACCTTACGTAGTTTCCTAAAGTCGTTGAGGCCCCTGACGTTCCACGTCAGTATTCGCAGGTGATCTGGAGAAGTGCCCCTCCCTGCACTGTTGGCTTCAGCCATAGGCTCGTCGTGCGATAAGTGTATTGCAGTAATGGCTAAAAAAGCTCGGGTGTCCTAGAGGGTCAATGGCGGACAGGCTGTACAGTGCACATGTGGCAGTGGCGTGCAGAACAGTGTCAAACAAGTAGACATCCAGTAGCGCAACAGCAGTCGAACAAAACAACAAGAGCAGCCCAATTGCAGTCCCCAACATTCCCCCCACCACCCACAGCAGACCCGCTCCAATTTGGCCCTTCCCACCCAGCCCTCCCCAGCAACAACTTCAACAACCCCATGTGCAAAACGCTCGGGGGGAATGGTAGCAAGGCTTCTCGTGCTCTGCGCCCAACTCTCATCTCCTGTGCCCAGCCCCCCTCCCCCCGCCCTGCACCGCCACGAGGTCATCAAAACATCAACCCATGGTCCATTGCAGAATATCTTCCCGCCTACTCGTGATGAGTGTCTCCGCCCGCCGTCTCGCCGTGTCTAACTCCGTCTGGGCCTCCTCCACCTCTGTGATCCGCCGTTCGGCCATGTCGTGCCTTTCCGAGTGCTTATCAAGGCGTTCTGCCATGCGGTCCATGCGGTAGGACATGGCGTCCATCTCGGTTCACAGCGCCGCTATGTTCGACTGTATATTCTGCTCCATGGAGCGGAGCATAGACTTAATATCCAAGTCGTCCTCTCGCGCTTCTCCCGCACTCGTCTCTTCGTCACGCGGTGCCGGGGGGCTCGGCACTGGCAGCCGCCTCTGTGAGAAGGGAAGCTTGCTCTGGGTCCTGTCCCCCTTCCCCATATCTGGAATTGTATCGTGCCCACTGCGTACAGCCGGGGTGAAAGCGCTGGTATCTAGCGGACCGTCGTGGGGCAAACTTGCAGCTTGGCGCCCAGGGGTTTCACAAGAGTCTCAGCAGGGTATTACTGGGTAAGAACACCACCTCCGCTCCCTGATATCGTGCAGAGGAAGTCCGCTTCACGGGGAAAGGTCGCGATGTGTCACACCCCACAGCAGCGTTATCTCTGTCGCGACGTGGGGATGTCGCCGATGTGCCCACGTAGGTGGTAGCTAGTGCGTGCTCAATCAGGTCGGAGAGTGGAGTGGGCCGTCGCAGTTGTCACATCCGCCTCTGCTACTCAGCCAGTACTGCCGACTCTCTCCAGCAGTTATAATGCAGGGGGAGGGGGAGGTCAAGGCCCCCCAACCTCAGTGAGCCGGTCAGCCCCCCGCTCCCAACGAAGCCTCCTCAGTCTCCCTCGTGTGCAAAGTGGTCGCTTCAAAGATGGCGCCTTCTGGCCCCCGCTTACCGGAGATCCGGGCTCCACGTTAGTCTTGTGGGTGCTCTGTGAGTGCGGGCAGCAGCCCCTGGGCACCTGGATCGGCACCCTCCCACTCGCGCCGCATCCGCAGCTGTCCGATATGGGAAAAGTGGGACCGCCGGCGGGCGGAGCTTCCTAGCAGCCGCACGTCCCTTTACGCAATCCCGGCGGCGGTGCCACCCGCGGCCGTGGTCTCTGGGCCTGCTCGCCGCTCCGGTATTCGAGTCTCTCGCTGCCGGTAGGAGCGTAGCGGGGTTCCCTCAGGCGAACCGGATCGTTACCCGAGTCTTCCGCAACAGTATGAGAGTCGGGGTGTAGTTAACTTCGGGTCAATGCAGGATTATGAAGGATTTTCGTGGCGGTGCCGGCGGAGCTCGGGAACTAAGCAGCCATTCTTCGCGCTCGCTAGCTCCGCCCCCCCCCGCAGTCCACAATTCTTAATCAACCCTTTGATCAAGAACACTTATTTGGACCCACTGTAGACACATCTTTGGAAAAAATGAAAAAGGACTCAAACTGCTAAGTCCATGGGAGATCTGCAGGCAACAACCACTAGAGGTTCTTTTCGTTGATCCTTTTATAGGAGCGCCTCTATAACTATTGGGACGAACAACACCTCATTCTCCTACAAAAACACTACTCAAACCTCTCCTGACAGAGGTTATTTCAAAGGAGGTTATAGAGGCAAGAACAACAAGGGTAGAGGCTGCGGTAATAACACCTGCACCTCTCCTACTACAAAACGGTGACTTCGCTCCACTTCCCCCCAACCATTCCACTCCAGTCGGGGGAAGACTATCAGTTCCTACCTGTCTGGAATTCCATCACCACAGACAAGTGGTTAAGACAAATTATCCAGTATGTTTACTGCCTGGAACTCACTTCAACTCCACTTTTCATACCCCCCAACAATGTCCAAGGTCCACAGAGCATCTGACACTGTTAAAACAAGAGGTTCTCTCCTTATTACAAAAGCACGCAATAGAACCGGTTCCTTTACCTCATCAAGGAACAGGAGTTTACTCCCTTTACTTTCTAATCCCAAAAAAGGACGGTACTCTCAGGCCAATACTAGACCTCCGACCGTTAAATCTGTACATGCAGTCGGACCACTTCCAGATGATCACGCTCCAACAGGTTCTCCCACTGCTCCAACAGGGCGATTTCCTTGCCACTCTAGAGCTTAAGGACGCCTACTTTCATATTCCCATTCACCACGCTCACAGAAACAATCTACGGTTTGTAGTGGACGGCCAGCATTATAATTCAAAGTCCTCCCATTCGGAGTGACTACAGCACCCCTAGTCGTCACAAAATGTCTCGCGGTAGTCTTAGCTCATTTGCGGAATCAAAACATTCACGTGTTTCCTTATCGCAACGACTGGCTCATAAAAGCCAAGTCACACGCACACTGGGTGCACAATACACACAAAACAATCCAGCTGCTCCACGATTTGGGATTCACAATAAACCTACCCAAGTCACACCTTCAACTGTCCCACCTACTTCAGTATCTAGGTGCCACAATAGATACCTCAAAATCCTTTGCATACCCCAATCCAGTCAGGATAGCCAGCATGCAAGCTCTCGTATCAAGATTTCAACCTCAACATTCCCTTCCATCTTGAGTGTTCATGCAACTAATAGGGATGATGGCCTCTTGCATCCTCATTGTTCCTTATGCAAGACTTCGGATGCGTCCCTTACAAGAATGTTTAGCACATCAGTGGAACCAAGCTCGAGGTCCGTTAACCGATCTGGTATTGGTGGACAGCCGCACGCATCACTCTCTGCAGTGGTGGAACACACAAAACCTAGCCAGAGGGCGGCCGTTCATAGACCCGGTTCCACAGATAGTGCTAATCACAGACGCATCGCTCACCGGCTGGAGAGCTCATCTCCAAAACCAAACTGTAAAGGGTATATGGACCCATCCAGCAGAAACAACTCCACATAAATAACCTGGAGTTACTGGCAATCTTGTCTGGAAAAGGTAAGGGGCCCCCTGTTATATTGGATAGTACCCAAACAAGGAAAACAACTATATTGGAAAGGAAGGTCTAGCACTGGGCAAAGGTGCTACTTATATCTATGTGCTGCAGTTATATCACAGGTACCCATTACAAAAAATATTTTTCTTTCTTTCCATTCATGAATTATTCACCATATAAATATGACCACTCTAGGAGATAGGCAAAAATAACATCATTTTTTACAGTACAAAAATAGAGAAATTCATACAACACTGCAATGAAATGTTAATTTGAAATGTTGGAAGAGAAACACTGGTGTCAAGCAACAATTATCACCAACGCGTTTTGGTGTTGAACCTTCCTCAGGGTGATTCTACCAGTGGCATACTAAAAATGGAAAAAGAAGCAGAATAAACATGTGTCTATGATATAAATGCAGGAGCACTAATTATAAATTACAAGTCACAAACACGTATATCTCCCACCAGCCACAATAAGCAGGTTTCAGCAAACACAGGACCCGACAGTCTGGCCATCACAGTGCACTACCACCACTATACGATAAACATTCACTCAATTAAAAAACATACTTTATGTGTATTGGTATACTCTAAATTTGTTCTAAAAGGGACTATTAAGTTTTAGTATATATTTCCTCCACCTTGTATCTTAAGGTAAAGGTACCTTCTAACATAATCCTATGCGAGGTATTGTCTCTAATCTGTAGAGTATATTATCAGTTTATTCTGAGGGGCCAATATATGGCAAGACTAGGCTTGCAGATAGCAGGAAACCATATAGATGTTTTGCACTTACCAGAGAAATGTAAAATTTGTAATTGTTTCTCTTGTGTTGTGCTTGCAGATTCAGAAACCCTACGAGTTGTGTGGTCAAACAGAATATCTAAAAACAACAAACAATAATAACAGTAAAAACTATTCTATCAAGCGTGCTAGCTCATAAATTTGGTGCACTCTCAAAGGCTCATATTCTCAATATATGCTTACCCCAAAACCTGTTTTGAATGGATAATGCGCTGGTCGCGTGTTCCTTATATGTTCTGGTATAGTTCTTACATTTTCCAACTGCAAAATCATGATGGAATTGTATGAGCTAAATATTTATACTACAAGAGTGGACTGTGCTGAATCTGGATTGCGGAGACAGAAGAGTCGTACCTATCAGAATGGTATACGTCCAAGGTATCTAAAAAAGTGAGGACCAATATTTTGCTGAGATGAGGACGGATGCTGGCTCTTCTATTAAGATTGCACGCGATGCTGCTGCAAAGCGTGACCTGTTGGAGATAAGGGAGAGATAAACAACCTCTATCTTACCAATAGTAAACACTTGCATAAGCTAATATGGCGGCAAGGTTCAAACTAGTTCTTACCTCTTGGCTTTATTTTAGGTATATTAAGTTCTAAAACATGATGTTTACAGCTAAAGCGCAAGTACTGCAAAGGTTCAAAGCTGTTAGCTGCCGGCAGGAGCCCAGAGTCACCAGGTCCGGTTAACAAAGGAGGGCCGGGAGAGCAGGGTAGGAGGGCAAAAGTCTGCGCCTTTTCAGCAAACTAGCATTGCCGCTGGCAACAGACCCCGGCTTCTTAACTCCCAGGCTGCGCTTCTAAACACACTCCTCAAAAGTCACGTCCTCACCTTTGGAACCCATTTGGAAATTACTGCTCTTAAACGGACACAAGTTGCGTAAATAATAACGTGTACAGAACTCACTTCCGCTACTAACACGCCCATCCTCATTCCCTTGAAGTTTGGCTTGATAGAATCTTAATGTTGGAATTCGTAAAGTCTGTACTGATCCTGCAAAGTATTCTTTGATTCGGCCCCTTGGTAGACTAAATTGGCCAGCCTAACTTGTTTTGGGCGTTTTATTAACCCTCCTTTTGATGAGGCTGCAGTGTGTCAGTCGCGCAAGCCCAGCAGGCAGGATAAACAGCCTGACAAAAGCAAAGGGGCATGGATGGTCACCTCACGCTTGACAGCGGCAATAGGTATCTTTAACCCAGCACACTGCGCAGTGCGCACCAAATAGCAAAGAAAGAAGAAAATAAAACAAACCTGACGCAGACGTATTCCCAAAACAGCAGACAAAAAATGTTTGTTTTTAACTCTGCATCTTTGTTTTCCTGGAAGTGGAAACGTTTCCAAGGCAATAAAAAATGAAATGTCCAGACCTCCTCGTGTAAAAAGTGTTTTGAAGGTTCTGTCGGGTCTGCTTCTCATATATCGGATTTCATGTTTTCTCCATAGGCTGTGGATGCTGCTCAAGTGTTGAGGAGTAGACTTAGATGACAGAGGGAACTATTTCTAACGGCAGCCAGTAAGACAACACACTGGGTTAATGTACCTGCTGCATTTGCATACACATTTAACATGCAGATGAAAGATTTCTGGCTCAATACACTACTTAAACTGACGAGACAGGTAAATAATCTGAAAGTGGCAGTTTCCATCAACAATTAAAGGACCATATCCAACTCTGCCTTTTATAAACTAAACATTTGTCGTGCATTTATGCACATGGCTACTGGAAAGTATGCATTGTTACAAGGCACATTGTGTGCCAGTAATATTTCGATATTTTGTTATTTTAGCACACATTATAGGGTCTGGGCAAACGTTTCACCTCATTAGTGCCAATTCCACACTGGTTCACAAAAATAGAAGTACCTTTTGAGTCATGAGATGGAATCAGCTTTTGCTATTGAAATCAGCAAACTCTGAAGCAGACGTTGGACTTTGAGGCAATAGTAAGTAAATGTGTAATCATCTGGAATCAGAGCAGCCTTAGAATCGCATAATTCCACTGGCCAAACCTATATATCTCATGTTAAACTCTCCTCCGAGGCAGCATAGTACATTTTAAAATTCAATCGATTGTAATGAATTGCAAGTAAACTTGTTGGCACCAAATTCCCATCCTAATAAAACAGTTCATGTTGTTAAGTCTAGGTCGTGAATACCAAGTAGGGAATATTGTTATCATAGCCATAATATTGAAGACAAAAAATATGAAGAGGTAAGTATGTAACATAAGTATTTGTAAGTGCGTGTTCACCCTTCGGATTCTTAATGCTGAATAACATGTTTATTGTAACCTAACTCAATGGTACTCATTTTATCAACCTCAGATGGATGAAGGGACCTGCCAGGATTTGAACCTGTGACCACGAGGTCAAACACAGGCACCTGCAGTGGACGCATTAGTCCATTGAGCCACCAGACCCGGCATGTATAGATTTTCTATACCCATCTTCACATCAGTGGAATAAACTACTCTCTTTAGACATTTGAAAATAATTTACAGATAACTGCTTCAAATACCAGGCAACATAGCCAAGTGATACTTAAAGGCTTCTTTAAGAGCAGTTATTGTGTAACTATGGCCTACACATCTGATAGAGACTACTAGCCGCAGATTTCTTAACATAGAATTATCCCCAGGCGTGAGACTGGATCCGGAAAACTTTATGCCACTGCAGCCCTGCGCACCGGGGGGGGTGGGGGTGGGGGGGGTGTACCACGCAACTCCGCCCTGACGTCAACAAGCGTGACAGCGCACGTGACGTCTGCGAGGCCACACAAGCCCCACCCCACGCGCCAACCTCAGTTTCTCCCTTTTCCGCGTACAAAGCGGATCCGGATTGTGTTCCTGCCTGTTTTCAGGCCTTATTTTGCGTTGGAGGAACAGTGTGCGAATGCCTTCCGGCTTAAAGACATGTACTTCTTGTGCGCGTCAGATGTCTATGACGGACCCTCCCCCTATCTGTATGTGGTGTTTGAGCGAGCACCATGACTCTACAGACTGCGACACTTGTCAGCACCTCAAACCGAAGTCCTGACGGGAGCGCCGGATGAAATTGCTGTCGGCCCGCTTGTCCAGGTCGGTCTCGTCACAGCGTCCGTCCCCTACCTCGGAAGCCCGAAGCCACTGATTCCGACTTCGGCATCGCCCTTCGCCGCAGCCACAAGGGCATCGCTCGCCCGCTGATAGGACCTGCAGCTTGTCTCTGAGGCCTTGTCCTCATTCTGCGGAGGGCGCGGGTTCCCCTCAGGACGTGCGCCCTCGCCAGCTGCCACCCTACTTGCTGTTTCCTGGTGTCGGGGCGACTATGGCCCAAATGAAAGCCTACGCTTTGGCTCTGCAGGCTTCTTTGTCCCCCCTCCTCTCCCTGAGATGTCCGCGGATCCCTTGCCTTGCGCGATGCCTTCCGCGGAGTCGCCGGCGGCTTCGACCCCGGGGCCGACTTGTTCAGCTTCAGGTTCTGGGGGTGTGGTGTCATCGAGGTGCGGCCCTGTGGGGTTCCCCTCTTAGACACACGGCGTCCCTGCCTCGCTACAAATCCCTGCGGGGTTCCCTGTGGCGTCGCTGGAGATCGCCAGGACTACGGGCTCGCCCCCGAGTCACCCTCGGTCCTTTGGGCAGACGGCTGCCTTACCAGAGGCCGGGCCGGCACCAACGGCTTTCCTCCCACGGCCCTGGCGGTGCCACGGGTGGAAGCCAGGGCCTGAGGCACCTTCCTGAGTCCCACTGGGTCCTCTACGCAGGCGGCTGCCTCATGCGAGGTCGAGCCGGCGCCTTTTCGGCACCTTTCCTTAGCCGGTCCTGCCCCATTCTCCTAGGGAGCATGTGGCGGTGGAGGTCGACTCTGGGTCTCAGGGGGCCTCTTCGGCGCTCATCGAGGACACCGGTGCCTGTGTCAGACTCCAAGGCGCCGTCCCGGCGTTGGGTCGTCTACTAGGCTCCAGATGTCCCTTCTTCTCCGGAGGTTTGTCATCTCCTCTTCAACGGAGACTGAACGCCGAGTCGTTGCTTTTTCCTCAGCGTCTTCTAGGGAGGGCTCTTCGCCATCTCCGCGGCCTCCACCCTCGGACCCTCTCTTCCGCAACTCGCGGTTGGTTGCCCCGCAGACTTCTCCGGAGATTCCTCAGGTCTCCCACTCATCCACGGATCGCCCATCCTACAGGGGCTGGGCGTTCCTTCCTCCAGCTGGACTCTGAGATGGGCGGCTGAGTTTGCTGCCTTAGCCTATTGAGGAATTGCTCTCTCCCCTGCGTCGTCCTACAGAGGCGAGTGCTGCCTTTGTCCGAGCCATTTCCACGGCTGCTGGAATTTTACAGATGGGCAACCCGGTCACTGCATTTCCTACGGACCATTTGTTGGAAGTCCTTCACCAGGGCTGTGGTGGAGGGGAGCTGCTTCTTCCTTTTGAGGCTCCACAATTCTCTTATGGGGACCTGGGGGCGCCCTGCCACGGGAGATCCGGTGCCTTAGCCACTCCTCCACCACCACCGTCCTGCTCCGCATGATCCAGTCTGCCTTTCCTTCCACCCCTCTACCCAGGGCCCTCTTCTGCGGACTGCCTTTCCTTCTTTGCCTTCAGTGTTACTCCCTCCGTCACGGGAGGCCGAGGCAGGTAGCTGATAGTTTAACTGCCTGGTAGTTGAATGTAAGTATCTTATCCATCCAGATTCCCAGGCTCTTGATTGAGTCTTTTGGCTTCGGGGGCGGGACCCAGTGAGGTTGGCCATATGGAGTCAATGGTTCTTTGCGGGGCGTTACCTAGCATCATTAACTCCGCCTTGTCTCCATTTAGCTTCAGATATGACTGAGACATCCAGGCTAAGACTGCTTCCATGCAGCCCCTTAAATCACTCGGCTGGGTTAGAGGGTGATTCAGTGTCACCACCAGCTGGGTGTTGTCAGCGTATGACACGATTTGCACACCAAAGGGGCGGACGATCTCAGCAAGGGGGCTCATGTATATGTTAAACAGTGTGGGGCTCAGGGAGGAGCCCTGAGGTACCCCACAACTGAGTGGCTTGCTGGGCGACTTGACGTTACCCTCACAGACTCGGAAGGAGCGGTCTGGCAGAAAGGATTGAAGCCAGGCAATTGCTCTGGTGGTTATTCATAGATCTGAAATCCTATGTAGGAGGATGTTGTGATTTACGGTATCAAAGGCGGCACTGAGGTCCAGTAAAATAATGGCCGCAATGCCGCCCTGGTCCGCAATCATCCTAGCTCCCTCTGTCACAGCAAGAAGCGCGGTTTCTGTTCTACAGACTGGGCGAAACCCAGTCTGTGAAACATCCAGTAAGTTTTTAGTTTCCAGGAATTCTGTGAGGATATTGTTAACGTATTTCTCCGCTTTTTTACTTATCCTGCGCAGCAGAGAAATCGGACGATAGTTCCCTGGGTTCTTCTGATCTAAATTGGCTTTTTTCAGGACGGCTCTCACCGTTGCCTGTTTCCAGCTCGGTGGTACGATGCCTGAGGATAAGGAGGTGTTAATCAGGTCTAAAATAGTAGGCAAAATGGAGGAGGTGACTGTCCGCAGGAACTGAGCTGGAGCTGGGTCACTGGGAGATCCAGACTTCACCTGGGTCATAATGGTTTCAAGAGTGATAGGATCCAGTATCGGGAAAGTCTCTAAGGAGACAGATGGGGACAAGCCTTTATCCTTGTGGCCCGCTTGGGTAATAGGGACAGGGGCATGAGAGAAGGATGAGTAGATCGTGGCTATTTTGCTGTGAAAATATTCGGCCTGCTTGTTGCAGCGGGTTTGAGCGCTGTGGGGATCTGGTGGTTTATCTGGTAGTTTTAGCAGGGTTTTCGCAATTTGATAAATCTCCTTAGGTTTTGACGCTGCTGCGTTTATTTTGTTTTCAAAGAAGGTAGACTGGGCATTTTTAGGTTTCGCCTGTCGAAAGCTGCGCAAGCAAAAACTAATGTTAGAACAGTATGGGGGACTTAAACCCGCCCCTTCTTCCATTGGCTAGCTCGATAAATGGAGGCTAGCCATTGGAAGACATCGTTGTCAATCACTTTTTCCCGGTCAGAACGCGAATCGTGGGCGTTTCTGACTCTTTTTTTAAGTCCCGCCCCTTGTTGCCATGTGTCCCGGGCCGCACTGTGATTGGCTGCCGGCCCAGGACACCCCCGTGACATCATTCCCCGGGCTGCGCTGTGATTCGCTGCCGGCCCGGGACACCCCCGTGACGTCATTTCCCGGGCCGCGCTGTGATTGGCTGCCGGCCCGGGACCTGACTTGTTTTTTCGTTTTAGGGACGTGCTTATTTCCTTCCCCATTATCCCCTGTTTTGACTTACACAACTTTTTTTTTTTTTTTTTTTTAACTAGGTAAACGGTTCTTCAAAAGCTGCACATGGTGTGAAATAACACACTTTAAAAGTAATCAATCAAAATTCAGTACTCCCCACACCCATCAATAGAATTTGAAGTGCAAATCCTCCTGTGGTGGACTCTGGAAAATGCACGGCTCATCAGCCAATTAAACACTGCGCATGGTGACGTCGTCCTCCAGCTCAGTCTCTCTTTCATGAAAAGGTTAAAAGTACAGGCAAGTGTCCTTTTTTGTGTTCAACACATTTTTCCCAAGTGAAGCATGTCATCTCTGATTCCTGTGGTGACATACCTTTTACACATGAGGGCTGCATTCATTGCTGCCTAAAAGGAGCCCACAACGTAGCAGTAAAATCCATCTATAGGTTAGCAAGGGACTGTTGCATCTAACCAAAAACCATGCAAACAAAAAAGAAAGGCTGTTTCCTTTGGTGCAAGTTTGCTTCGGGTTTTTACGGAGGTAATAATGCCTTGTAAAATACAACCCTGCTATACAAGTGGGTATCACGAGGGCCTTGCTAGAGGCGGCACACGGGTAATTTGGTGGTGGACGGAGGAGCCTGAGACCAAGTTACTGTGCAGCAGACTGCAAATGCTAACTGGCTACTGCAGCGGTGATTTCATCTTCCCTGCAGCAAGGTGCAACTAATATCTGCACATTATAATGCCTCTCACTTTCCCTCAGCCCGCTTCCTTACGCAGATCAAGTTATGTAAAGTGCGACCCCAGTCACTTGATATGTGTCATGAAAATCTGTCAATACGGTGACAAAGCACAGTTCAGGTGATAAGTGGAAAACTGGACATCCTGGGCAGGCTGTGGCATACTCCTCTTCCTCATGGCAAAGGTCTCATTGTTTCCTTGTTGGTAATATTTTCTGTGCATCTTAAATAAACATGAATATATATTATATAAAAAATTCTTTTGTTATTCATCATCAAAGTTCAGACTGAGGAGAAAGTTGGCAGCCAAGTTCTCATTCTTCTGACATGCGAAATATGCCTGGATGACCAAGCCCTCTGGGAAGCCCAACGCCTTCAGCCTCTCTATTGCTTCCTTCTCTTGTGGTGTGACTTACACAACTTTCGAGCCCCCCGATATTCGCGTAAACTGTCGGCCTGGCACACTTGCTGTTTTTGTCTAGCAGCGGCTTCGTCGTGTTTCTGCGCAGCAGAAAACACCCCAGGTGATGGCATAAATATGTGTCTCTTTAAGAAGACGCAAAGGGGGGCGGGTACGAGGGGTGCGCATTCTCTGGTCAGGTACTTGAAAGTGTGCGCAGACAACAGAATATTGACTTCACTCCTATTATATGTGAAGGCTAATTGCGCCACAGGTCACACAGAGCGTCGGAAGCCTCGGGGTGGAGCATTAGGGTGATCCCAACCCTCGGTTGTCAGAGGGAGATGGTACATGGGTCGCCCTGCTCTCCAGGAGCCTGGAAATGGTGAAGAGGGAGCGAGATTTTAAGGCATCTGAATGTCGGCAGCGCCAACTCAGCATTTCATTCTTCAAAGCGGAATACATTGAATAATTGTAATAGCGGTAATTTGTAGCACCTAGCAACGTCAAAGGGCTACGCAAAAACCATTGCTATTATTACAAATATACAATGTCTACTTGAACGTTTTCTGCTCTATTTTCTTGTTACAGCAGTCTGCTATTCTGGTATCATGGGGGATTTATTTTAGAGGTCATGTATGTATCTGACGGTGCCTGCCTTATCGTGACGTGAGGCAGTTCTAGATCTTTTGTTTCGTTAATTAGACTGTCCGTTTTTTAGTCACACCAATCAGCTCTAGGTCGGGTATTTCATTAAAAGACAATGTGCAATCGGCTAATGTCGGGCGGTTCTCGTCCGTGTGTTTTATTATTTGAAATACTCTACTTTAGGTTAATGTCCGGTAGTTATATTCTTACATTTTCTCGCCATGGCCCAGCCAGTAAGTCCACTTGGATCCGCAGACATGAAGCTGAAATCGCCACTGGGAAAATGTTCTCTTGGCCAGTTTGGCTTGAATGTCACAGTCGGTTTCATTTTTTTCCCCATGAAATGGTCCATAGTTTAATGTTTACCATGTATGCACTAATTAAGAATCAATCGGTGTAGGGAAGAAAGTCCTCCCAAAGCATTGTTACATAGCTGCCTCAAAATACTGAAGAGATTTACAACAAACCACAAAAAAGGGCCTTTTCGCTGTAAAATTCAGTCTCCAAGCCAAGGTGAGTGGAAATCAGTTCAGCAGTTATTGGTGCGGTACAGAGAAAAGACTTCCAGGGGCCTGAGAACTGAACATGCGGGTTCCAAATCACCACACATAGCTTTTGTCATGTCGTGGCATGAAAATGTTGTGCACATTCGTGAAACACTGTGTCGTTTGGCCACAGATGGCCTTATATGTGAAAATTTCAGAGAGAGAAATCCGAATTACAGGGTGAAAGCCCCTTAATGGAAGTTCACCTAATTGCATCTTGTGCAAAGTGCAGGGGAATGAAGTAGCCACATATCTTTATACTTAAACGGGCAACTCCAGTTTCCGGTGGAGGCCCGTTAATAGGGGTGTTTGGGATCCACCCTCCCAGGCTATACATGCTACAAAATACTGCTGTGGCTCAAACGGACTCTGATATGCCACATTATTTACTGCATAGCATGAATTTGTATTTTATGGCTGCCTGCCCTGACACCTAGCACTACGCCAAACCAGGGTGGGTCTGGTGGCTTAGTGGACTAATACGTCCACTGTACGGGCCTGTGTTCGACCTCATGGTCAAAGGTTCAAATCCCAGTGGGCCCACTCAACTTTTCATCCTTCTGAGGTTGATAAAATGAGTACCGGTGAGTTGGGTAACAATACATATCTGTTACCCAACACCTAGATACCCTTCTGGGTGAACGTGCTTGACATGAGGTGTGGCGCAGTGGCCAGGGCAACTGAAACCGGACGCTGGGGCTCACGGTTCGATCCCCGGCACCGGCGGCAGGTCAGCCCAGCACCATGTAACTCTGTGCAATAGCTTGCTTAATCTTCCCCACGGCCCCCAGCGCTGGGATGCCTCCGGGTAGCTGTGTGCTTTACAAATGCTGGATTTACATTTACATGTATGGGGGTCGAGCAGGGCACGGTCATATGCAGCCTTCTGACCCCTCCTGAAGCACTGATTGCCCAGAGCTCACTATTTTAATCCAGCTTCAGTCTTGGGTGGCGTGTGCAGCTCTGACCTGAGGCAGAACGTGATGCAAGAATCCATTCCTTGCCTTTAACTCCAAGTTTTGCCACCTTGTTGCAGGTAGGGCGCAGTTCCCAAACTCAGTGAGCCCACCCAGCCAGTGAGCAAGTTGGAAAAGATAAAGTTAGGGTAAGAACCCCCCACCCCGTCCTTCGTTTGGCCATGATTTCCGTACCTCACTGAGCATCAGAGCTTTCCTACCTCTTCTTTCCTATATATTTGCAGACCGTATGAGTCTGAATGTACAGGATGGATCAGTCATCACGATGATTTTTTCTTACTTTGTGATCCAAAAGAACATAGTTTACAATCACAATGATGGAGCGCCTCATGAACAACTAGGGACATTCCATCATATCAAATTAGCATTCATTTGATTTCAACAATACACAACACATTTGTGCAAAGGAATCTAAAGTGACAATAACCCATCACCATTGTGGAAGGGTTTTAAGGGCAAGAAATGCCCACAGAATAATATTTTGCAGCAGATAAATACAACAGTTTTTGTATGATAAAGTTTAGTGTCCACCAGTCCATCGGTTTGGATTTCAAGTGAGAGTATTGCGTCATGTAGATCTTCAGAGGATGTAGTATCTTTCCCACTACCGTAAAAAACGTAAACGTGGTTACTTATATAGCGCACGTATCACCCCCGCAAAGGGGTCTCACGGCGCTTGCTTAGGGAACCCGTCCTGGTATTCCCCTGTGAGATAACCCCGGCAGGGTATCCACAAGGTGAAAGCCAGGCATCCCGCCGCGAGGGGCCGTAGTGGAGATTAAGCAAGCTATTGCCCAGAGTCGCAGAGTGTGAACCCGTGAGTCGAGTAGGCACCGGGGCGAGAATTATCGAGTCCGTGGAATTTTTAGCCCAAGACCCGCCGAGGCGGGGAATTGAACCCTGGTCCAGGACCGATCTCAGCTTCCGGGTCTGCTGCCTCTAACCCCTGAGCCACACTTCTCCACTATATATATGACCAATAGTCAATAGTATGTGTGAGCACTTGTAAATTCGATAGAGTTTGTCTGTCCTTTAAAATGTCCGTTTTTTCTCGGTGGGGGGGTAGGGCAGTTCGATTGAAACCTTATTTACTAGGGGTTCTCCACAGGATAGGGGTCTGGTGAAAATGGTTCTGCTGGGTAATACTACTTAGAGTTTAGACTGGCAAGCGTCTCAGGAGGTTTGGGAGGGACTATAGGAGGTTGATATCTTGAAAAACACTGCATATCGCCAGGACATGTGTACTGGTTGTGATGGTCTCCATGTCAGTCTGCTGGCTCAAGGGAAGGGATCTTTCTTAGTGTGAGTGTTCGTGGCATGATGGGGAATGTAGTACAAGTGGGGGCAATGCTTCCAGAGTAATGAGTTAGGTCTAGCCTACAAGACAGACCAAGCTACTAAGGACCGACTGTTAACAGCTGCGAGGCACAGTGTGTGCTTATAGTGGGCTTATAACCTGCCCATCAGTTACCACTGGATGGCTTTATTGTCACCCATTTGCTTGCTTCTTATTTGTTAGCTTGTCAGGGCTTGCTTTCTTCTTCTGTGTTTGTCCTCCCCCTGAATGTGTGTGTGTGTGTGTGTGTGTGTGTGTGTGTGGCTCTGGGTGTGTGGGAGGGGGGCTCTGTGTGTGGGAGGGGGGCTCTGTGTGTGGGAGGGGGGCTCTGTGTGTGGGAGGGGGGCTCTGTGTGTGGGAGGGTGGCTCTGTGTGTGGGGGGGCTCTGTGTGTGGGGGGGCTCTTTGTGTGTAGGTGTGGGGCTGTGTGTTTGTGTGTAGCATTTGCGAGAGATTAAGCTATTGGCATTATCTGTTTTCAATACCAACACATAAATGACAATTTTGTCATTTACAATGCCAATAGCTCTAACTTTTGCAAAGGCGAAACCGTTGCATTGTAAATGCTTGTTTATGTTGTTTATGTAGTTTTATGGAGGATCGATACTCATTTTTGCTTGCTTGTGAATAGTCGATACGCCATTTCCTTTCAAGTTTTTTGCATTCCTTCTTCATGTTACGCAAGTCCTGGGAGTACCAAGACGCATTTCTTGGACTTTGTTTTAGTTCAAGGTCTGTCATTGGGAGGATGCAGTCTAATGATTGGGTGATACATTTATTAAAATTGTCGTTGTTTATAATAGGATCAGGATTGCATAAGGGAATGGAGGATTTTAAAGTGGTTGCCCATTTTGTGTGGTTACGTTTTGACCACTTGCGGTCTCTCCGGTATACCGAGGGTAGGGCAGGGTGTGGAATTGAAGGTGATCAGGTAAATGGGATCAGAAAGTGATCAGACCAGGGAGAGGGGTGGGTGTGCCAACGATGAGATTTGTGTAATTACTGAAGATGGGATCTAGAAGGTGTCCTCTAGAGTGGGTAGGTTCCAACACTCGCTGGAATAGCTCCAGTGCCTCAAGACTGTTTAGCAGTTCCACGGCTGCATGGTCCAAGGGGTCGTCCAGATGGACATTGAGATCACCCAGCAGGGTATAGTTAGGTTGACTGCAGACTCCGCTAGCTATGGCGGGTGACAGACTGTTAATACATTTTCCTGGAGTGCCAGGAGGTCGATAGACGAGGATCCCTGAGAAGGTACACGTAGGGGAAAAATCTAATGAAAAGGAGAGATTTTCGCAGGTAGACAGTTGGTTGGGAGAACTGCGGCAGTTATAGCAATCTTTGTATATAATAGCTAAACCACCGCCTTTTCCGGTTGGACGATCTACTCGAAGGATATGGTATCCTATGGGTAGTGCTTGGATTATATCAGGATCCGATCCTTCATGTAGCCACGTTTCCGTAAGGAACAGTGCATCTGGTTCAATTTCAGATAGAAGTAGTGAGAGTTCCAAGGAATGTTTGGGAAGAGACCTACAATTTACAAGGAGCATATGGTAGGCCAAGACAGAATTCTGGGGGAAGGGCTGATATGCACAGTGTTGACAGATAAAATCTTTTACAGTGGGGTTCCATTAGGCGAGACAGGGTGCGGGGGTTGAGCCTCGCAACTCTAGAAGGGAGCTAGAACTATAGGTAGTGGTCTGTGTTCGGCCAGGGGTCGTGGTGTCTGGTCCCGGCCAGGAGCGGACGGGCGCAGACTGGCTTGCCTTTGGCGCGTCGCCGGCGCGCCCGCTCCGCACGTCCGCTGCGCATCCTGGGAGGGGCTTCCATTTTATACTAATGAGGGCGGGAGTGGCCGAGCACTGGTCTGCTCGCCGTGCTCCTCACTCAAGATGGCGGCCGTTGGGCAATTATGCCGATTTGCGCAGGTCAGGGCCCGCAGGTAAGGGGAAATAGCTACTAGTTATGCAGAATATTTAAAAACAAGGGTAACAAAAGTGCAATTTTAAAAATCAATCGCCAATTCCCGGTCCCGGCTTCCGCCTCAAGACCATACAATTTAAATCACGAAGTGCAATTATTCAAGTCAATCGCAAGTTCACGGTCCGGGCTTCCGCCTCAGGACCACACCGTTCTCTCACAAACGTACACACTGTCCATCGTAGGCACGTAAGATCTCAGGTGTTTTATACTAATGAGGGCGGGAGTGGCCGAGCACTGGTCTGCTCGCCATGCTCCTCACTCAAGATGGCGGCCGTTGGGCAATTATGCCGATTTGCGCAGGTCAGGACCCGCAGGTAAGGGGAAATAGCTACTAGTTATGCAAAATATTTAAAAACAAGGGTAACAAAAGTGCAATTTAAAAAATCAATCGCAAATACCCGGTCCCGGCTTCCGCCTCAAGACCATACAATTTAAATCACAAAGTGCAATTATTCAAGTCAATCGCAAGTTCACGGTTCCGGCTTCCGCCTCAGGCCCACACCGTTCTCTCACAAACGTACACACTGTCAAAAAAACCTTTGACTTTGTTGGTACTCTGGTGCCTTTTGGGAGGCAGTTATCCTGCTTTTCTGTTTTGGCCTAGTGTTTCGGTTGGGCCCACTGTGTGGATACCTTCAGGGTCCTTCAGTTGACCCCTCTGCTGGTACAGCCCCCTTTTTGATTAGTGGTGTGTTTTCTGGCTGTTGGCTGTTGGTAGAGACATATGGGTCCTCAGTTTGTGCCATCTGGGTAACTTTGGCTGTTTGGTATGCCGTCTGTGGTGCTTCCGTAGGTTCCGTTTGTTTCTTGACCCCAGCTGCGGGATTTTGTCCCTACGAGATGTTCCCATGTTTTGTTTGGGACATTTCATACCCTAGGTGAGGTACTTGTAGCTATTGTGTAGCTCTGGCTTAAGCTGGGCAGGAGAGGACACCTTCTCGGGTTCCTCGCTTCCCTTGGCGTCCCTGTATACCGCGGAATGCAGTCTTTTTTCTTCTGTCTTGGCGCTGCTTCCACTGCTCCAGGTTCTGTGCTGCTCAGTATCTAATGAATTGCCAGGCAGGCTCTAGTATGCCGTCTATGGCGTCGTGTTGGGGAGTCTCCACCTTGTTAACCGTCGTTCTGGCCTGGCCCTCTGCCTTGTGTTCCAGACGGGCTAGGATACCCATGGTGTTCTCCTGTGTTCTGGTTGTCGGCTCAGCTCTGCACTGCGTATTTCTCCTCTTTATCTTCTGACTGGTCCGACCTCTTTCCGTGGGTAGGGTTGTGCCACCGGTGCGGTCTTTCTCTGGGGCTTGTTCTGGGGTTCCCTTGCCCCTGCCTTCGTCTCGCGCTTGGCTTGTTCTGGGTGCGCTACTTCTTGGTGGTGCCAGCTGCTCACGCCTGGTCGCTGTAGTCCCCCTCTGTGGGCTTTTGTGTGTACTTGCGTGCTCCTGCAACCTTGCTCTGCTGGGGCTTGGCGCAACGTGTCTTCCTTTTTCACTCCTGTGCTTCTCGGCTGTAGGCCATTCTTGCCTGCTGCCTCTGGGCTAATGCCTGTTCAGCTGTCTCCTTTGCGCTGTCTGTGTACCCTGCAGTGGGCTCTGCCTGCGTTTTTTCCACCTCCTCTCGTTTGATTTGGTCGGTTCCTTCTTATTTTGGTACTCTTTGGCACTGGCTGTCTCTCTGGGGGGTTTTCTGGTGTATGCCCCTTGTACCTCGGGTAGGCTGCGGTATCCTGGCCTTCCCTTCTTCTGTTCTTCCTTACTTCTGCTTGGTGGGGGCTGAGCCGTCCCACCTGTTCCCCTGACACTTCCCCTGTTTGGGCCCTGTTTTTATTCCAAGCTGGTGAAGTTCTCTCGCAGACCCTCCTCCCCTCGGTGTGGCTAGGTATCTAATTCTATGTTAAGGAATCTGCAGCTAGTAGTCTCTATCAGATGTACAAGTTACTTACCTTTGGTAACAGTGTATCTGGTAGAGACAATTCTAGCTGCAGATTCCTTCACGACTTGCCCTTCCTCCCCGTTCTGCGAGGGCCCTCGGCTTGGTCGTCTGCTCTTGCCTCCCTCCGGGAGGTTTTGTTCTCTACGAGTGCCTCTTTTGCTCCCTCCCTGGCAGAATGCTTCACTCTGTCTATTGGTTCCACCCCTGCCTTTGTGGTACTTGGGCGGTAGGTCCATGTGTACTTCCGCATCCATGCACCTGTATTTTTTTTTCCAGTGGACCTGCTCATACTCTTTCCCCCTTTTTTCATTGTTTGAGGTTTCTGACTCCTCTGCGGCCTTCTGGGTTGGGGCCTCTTGGCTGTGCCCCGGCCCTTAGCTCTTTACAAGGGAAGCAACACTCTTTGATGGCATTGTCTTGGGGTAGATTGTAGTTTCTTATCTGTGCAGGGCTTGTCGCCCCTCAGTGTTATTGATTGTGGGTGCAGGCTTCCGCCGTCTGCCATGTCATGTTTCATATGTTTTTGCCTCTAGGGAGGGTATTGCCTCCGTTTGCGGGGTTGCCCCTCGGAGCGTTGCTCTGCTTTTTAGGTCTCGGCCTGCGTAGGCTGCGATTGCGCATTCTCGCTGCAGAGATTTTATGTTTCTAGAGTAGGGAGGTAAACGAGCCAGCTCTTCTCCATTGGCTAGCTTCCTAAACGGCGTCCAACCATTGGAGAAGAGCTTTGCCTGTCACTCTAAGCCCCGTCCGTTTCGGATTGAGGGGCGTGTTTTTTGCTGTCCTTTCTATCCGTGACGTCATCCGTCCAAAACACGCCCCCCAATCCAAAAAGGACGTATCTTGTATTCCTTTAGTCTCGGCTTCCACTCCCTTTTGAAGATAGTGACGATATGTTAAGATGCTTTGTACGATCACCCTAGCCCACCCCAAAGGACACGCCACCTCCGGCTAACAGATCTGAAGTAAACTACTCCTCAAAATGGTTACCATAGAATTACTTCATGTCTTCATTCCAGGAATACAATTACCAGTTGCTAAGTTTGAAACATTTTTCAGGTGACGGCGTGCTTGCGATTTAGTGCCATTCTAAAAATCAGATATGCCACCATTAATCAGCCTCTAAAGTTCAGAGAAATCAGCTGTCACTGTCAGTCTCTCTCCCCCCACCAAACAGTAAGTCTTCACTCGCACAATCTTCTTGCCCCGGTGGTCCCTGTGCGCACTCACCTTGTCCGTGGAGGGTTCCATGCTGCAAGGGGCGTTGAGTTATCTCGGTGTCCTACGGAGTCCTGCGGTGGCTGCGACTGCTTGAATTATCTGCTTGCACTTCCACCTGCTGTCTCCCGTTTCCACGCTGGCAACTCTGACGTTACCAAGCAGCTGAGCTCGTTCAACTGCGAAAGGGTCAGGTAGAAGAATCTTGGCACCGAGAGGCTTCCGTAGCCGTAGAACAGTTGCTACCATGAATTGGTTAAACAAATACAGACGGGCCCATGAGGGGAAAAAAAAGTGAACTACAGCTAGACCACTAGCCTCATTCAGGAGAAAAAAGACGGCCATTGTAGAACAGAAATGCATTTCCCATCTTCTGCCTAAACTTTACTAATAAAAGACAATTCGGATATTTAAACTACAGAAAGGACAATTTAAATCATTGACTATTTGTGGAAGAAGAAACAATTAGTATTCATAAACGTATTCGATTATTTGTATGGCTCATATGAAAAATAAAAAACGGTTAGTTTCTGAATGAAAATGATGTGCCTTTTTTCAGGCTGAAACCAGCAAAATTCGGCTTTACGCGTAAAGAAAATGTTTCATTCGGGGATGGACGTGGCATTTGTCTTTTAGTCCGGGTGATTTCGAGTTCACTGCCGTGTAGTCCTTCTTTTGTTTTCATAGTTGATTGAATTACTGTTCACGCTCAGGGTCCCTAGGTCAGGGGTCGCCGACTTTTTCTGTAGCGAGAGATACATCTGACACTGCTCGTTCTGATAGGGCACGAAGGATCATTAGCAATGATATATTTCGCGAGGCACATGTAAACTTCATTGTAATTTATAAGTAAACATATCTCGATAGTGACCATCACACTGTAAATCAGACCGTAATGACACAAATTAATGCATGAATAGACTGCTTTAAGAAACTAGTCACTTTTAAAACAAAGGATGAAATACAGAAATAAACATTGTACGACGAAGGGGAGGTAGAAATCAAAACCAAGTCGAGGGAGAAAAAGGATGAGAGGAAGGAGACTGAGAGAAAAAGCAAGGAGAGGGATAAATAAACGAAAGGAAGAATGAAGGAAAGGAAGAGAAAAACCAATTGAAATAGAGAAAGAAAAAGAAGAATAGAGTTATAGCTCAAGCTGAAAACAGCACACCAAGCAGTCACATGTATTAGACTATGTGTGCTTTAGATACGATGGTGAATGAGACAGCTCCAGGGACTTTTTGTTACCAGAATACTATAATCAAGATTCTCTACATCACAAAATGGATCTCTATGTGTAACAGTAAATAAGCTTAGGTTTGCTTTCTGACAATAATTATGAATGAAGAGACACAGTTACGGATTTGCCAATGTCAGAGGGTCGCTGCATGTGTATGATGGGTATCGATGGGATCCATGCCAGAGGAAAGGCATGAAGGATATCCTTCAATCTTCTTATGAGCACTGCACACCTTCAGCCACTGCCGTCTTTGTTTGATGTGCTTAGGTACATTTTGTTCTGAATGCTGAAGCAGGATATCAATAGGTTTTGCTTGGTACTCTACATCCTACCGTCACACTTTCGGGTCCTTATTCTATCACCTATAAACAAGTGCAAACCAGATAACGAACAATCATCCTCAGGATTGGTACCATCAGACCACACCATCTTGCTTTTGGTCCATAGTGGATCATCATCCCCCGAAATGTACAATTTTCCAAATTTACATGTTGTGGAGCTCCATGTACACTGACTTTTTCAACACGTGCTGAGATCATTGCCTTCACTTACTCCCTTTCTTCACTCTAAACATGCCGCATCCATATTTTATGGTCAAAATACTCCACTTATTTTGGCTGCTCATCAACCACACGTTTCTCCTGTGTCCACAAATCAACATTCGCCACACTGTTCACTTCCTTCCAGCATAGATTCCATTTGGACTACAGTACTATTCCACTCACTGGGCCTAAAGCACTCATTTTAAATAGCCCCCCACACCCAAAATTCAAAATACCAAATCCCCATTTATCCATAACATATTTATAACTCTACACCAGGGTAGTCCAAATAAATCCTCCAGTCATAAAGTATTAGCAGTTATCGGGTCAGTTCTTTCCACCAACCTGTTTCCAATTAGGTTGCACAGGCAAGCAAACTGATGGTCAAGTTCCCTCCTTTTTTTCCCAGACTCTCAAATCATAGGGACACTCTTTAGGTTTCGCCTCGCCGAAAGCTGCGCAGCAGACTTTCGCGCAGGTGAAATCCTTTTGTTTTGCAGTATGTGGGCTTGTCCCGCCTCTGTTTTCCATTGGCTAGCTCCATAAATGGAGGCTAGCCATTGGAAAACAGAGGCGTCCGTCATTCCTTCGAGGCGACTCGTGGGCGTTCCTGAGATTTTTTCTCATCCAGCCCCTTTTAGGGCGGCGGTGGGCGGGGTTTATTTTTTTGGTCGTCATGTTTCTTTTGGTCATTCCGGGCCGACCGCCGCCGGAGGAAGTCCTGGTGAGGATATTCAATTGTGCGGCAGAAACGAATTTCCCTTCTACTTGGGGTCAATCAGTCATTATTCCCTTACATAAGAAAGGTAACAAATCAGAGGCTTCCAATTATCGGCCAATTTCCTTGTTGGACGCCTCTGTAAAGGTAATGAGTAGGATTTTGCTCAAAAGGCTAGAAAATTGGGCAACTGATTCAAATATTTTAACTAGAGTCCAATATGGTTTCCGGAAAGGCTTGGGCACATTGGATCAATGTGTAAATTTGGACCTTTTAATTAACAAATATACTGTGGCTAAAAATGGCAACCTCTTTTTATGTTTTGCTGATTTGAGCAGCGCTTTTGATTTGGTTAACCATGCTATTCTTTGGGAGGTTTTGCTTGAAGCAGGGGCACCGAGGGAATCGTCCATTTCCTAGCTAGACTTTATGAAAAACTCTCCTGTAAGGTCCGCTATGGCACCCTAGGCGAATGCACCCCTCTTTTTAAAGTCTCACGGGGCATACGCCAGGGATGTGTTTTGGCCCCTCTTTTATTTTCCCTCTTCATTAATGGTGTTGACCGTTCTTTGGTTGACATCCCAGCAGACGCTCCCTTGATTGGAGGAAAACCCGTCCCGCTATTACTTTATGCGGATGACGCTGTTCTTTTATCTCGTACACAGATTGGCCTCCAGCGTTTAATTGATAGTTTTATGCAGTTTATCCAAATTAGGAGGCTTCGAGTGAATAAATCTAAGACGTATGTTATGTCATGCGGTCAGGCAGCAAAACAGTCAAAGCATACCTTTTTTCTGGATAAAGATAAATTGACACATGTTAAATCCTTTTGCTATTTGGGAATTACATACAACAACAGTGGGACTTGGACCTCTGAATTTGACTCCATTAGATTAAAAATGCTGCGGTCCACCAGCAGTATTTTCCGATTTGCTTCCAAACTTGGCTCAAGAAGCATTCCAGACATGATGAATATATATAATGTTTGTTGTGTCTCTTCTGCTCTGTATGGGGCAGGTGTATGGGGCCATAGTGAGGGCACATCCTTACAAAAGGATGAAAACAAGTTTTTAAGGAGGTTGTTATGTGTCCCCCCTTCTGCCTCTGTCCAACTGATCCACGAAGAGGTCGGGGTCGAGTTTATTTCTGACTTAGCAGCAGTTCGGCCACTTTTATTGTGGCGTTCTATTTGGGCTAAGCCAGAGACTCGATTCACTCAAGATATTATTCTTGACTGTATAGGTTTGGACCACTCTTCACGCATACAGTGGTTGAGATACATTCACCGCTGGTATCTTCTTCTTTTTAATATCGATGTGTTTCTTGAGCCAGTAGAGGTTGTTTCTATTCCCAAAAAAGAAATTAAGACAACGTTTCTAAATTTTCAAAAGGCAGAGCGAGACAAAATGTTTGGTAATTTAACCACCGTGAAATTTTACAAGGACCTGAATTTAACCTCGGGGTTTCAACCTTACCTTGTGTACGTGACTCGTCCCTCTCACCAATATGTATTAACACGTGTCAGATTGGGTATTGTTCACCATCTGGTTGCATTCCCAAACCCGAAAGCCAGATCAGAGACACTCTGCCCGTGTGACAGTACTTCTCGCCAGAGTTGTTGCCATTTTTTACTTTTTTGTAAATTTTTTCATTTCCTTAGGATAAAATACCTTAAACCGATTTTTATAAAGTATAATATCCGTACTACAAAAACTGCATTGATACCATTATCCTCACTGGAGAATGAGGATATTTGTTTCTTTTTGGCCACCTACATTTTGAAGTGTACAGCTGCCAGGAAAAGTATCGTACTGTAAAATCTTTTATACTTACCTGTCTGTACCCATTTTATACAGCTGCCAGGAATTGTATTATGCTGCTATTACCTTTTACATCCCTGTCTGTATTTGTATGTTTCCAAGTTTTATATTAATCTTTGTAATTAAGGTATAATTTTACTCGTTGATGTCCACAGTATGTACTGTATGGTCTCCCCTTTCTTTTACTTTTAAATCATTTTTATGCTAGTCTAAAAATGTCCAGAATCATTTTACCGGAATTATTTTACCGAAATGTACAGCTGCCAGGAAATTGTCTATCAAGTAAACCTTATCGATCTCCTGTCTGTACACCTATGAATGTTTTGTATTGTCGTAACAGTTTGTTGATTTTAAAAGGAAAGAATAATTTTTAACTGTTGCACACTAGCCGTTTGCACATTTCCTACTCCTTTTCTTATTTGTGTCCATGTGGTGATTTAATATTTTAAATTATGTATTTTATTATGCTTGTATGATTTGTATGTACAAATCGAATAAAAGCTTTTGAACTAAAAAAAAAAAAATCCTCCAGTCATAAAGTATTAGCAGTTATCGGGTCAGTTCTTTCCACCAACCTGTTTCCAATTAGGTTGCACAGGCAAGCAAACTGATGGTCAAGTTCCCTCCTTTTTTTCCCAGACTCTCAAATCATAGGGACACTCTTTAGGTTTCGCCTCGCCGAAAGCTGCGCAGCAGACTTTCGCGCAGGTGAAATCCTTTTGTTTTGCAGTATGTGGGCTTGTCCCGCCTCTGTTTTCCATTGGCTAGCTCCATAAATGGAGGCTAGCCATTGGAAAACAGAGGCGTCCGTCATTCCTTCGAGGCGACTCGTGGGCGTTCCTGAGATTTTTTCTCATCCAGCCCCTTTTAGGACGTCGGTGCGGCGGTGGGCGGGGTTTATTTTTTTGGTCGTCATGTTTCTTTTGGTCATTCCGGGCCGACCGCCGCCGGAGGAAGTCCAGGTGAGTGCTTTTGATTGTGGCCGTTCCCGCCGCACCCCCCTCCCGCTGTCCGTGTGCCTGTTCCCGCACCCCCCTCTCGCTGTCCGTGCCTTTCCCGCCCCCCCTCCCGCTGTCCGTGCCTTTCCCGCCCCCCTCCCGCTGTCTGTGCCTTTCCCGCCCCCCTCCCGCTGTCCGTGCCTTTCCTGCCCTCCCTCCCGCTGTCCATGCCTTTCCTTGTTCTGTTTCCAACTCACTGTGATATAGCACTTTAATCCAATTGTTTTACTTTAGATGAAGCAGGACTAGGAATACCAGAATGAAAAAAGTTGGTAAATGAAAGGCCTGGACCGAAATATAGTGTCCTAATGGCATGGAGTTGTTTGGAAAAAGTAGTTCGGCGTTAAGAACACATGCTTGTAATAGTCAAAAAGCCTGTTAAGCATCAGTCGGGGCACTTAACAGGCCAAAATACCAAACATCTGTTGTACTCGTCCATTAGTATTAGGAAAGGGGCCCTCAAAAATATGGAAATCATTTCCGCCCCAATATCGCTATGCTTGAGAACAGGACAATTAACATGCAACAAGCTGTTTTCACTACTTACTCAAGTCTGGCTTACTTGCCTAGACATGTACCCATTTCAGCCAAATGAGCCACACAGAGTTTTGATGTTTGTTTAAAAGGATGGGGTGAGGGGGCACTTTCTTTCTATGCTGATGCAAATTTAAAGATTGCGGATGGTCTACGCCAATCCAGAAAATCACATCTTTAATCTAATATCTCTCCCTTTAAAGGAGTAAGGAGCATATCTATGCAAGACCATCACCTTACAGAAGTGAGGGAATGCCTGTTGTGAGGAAGAAGGTTGCTTGTTTCAATAGTCCTGCCCGAAAGGAAAGGAAACGCATGTCGCCCAGATGGAAGCTGCCTAGTCTAATGGCATGGTACCGCATGGTTGTATCCCGCTGTCCGTCCCCCCTCCCGCTGTCCGTGTCTTTGTGTATCCCGCTGTCCCCCCCCCCACCGCTGTCCGTACTCTTCCCCCTCCCCCGTCCGTGTCTCTGTTTAGTAGGCACACCCAGGCGCTCCTAGCTGTTCCCATCCCATTTTACAAGAGCCCAGCCCCATTAGCCCATTGCTAATGGCAATGTAAATGACAATGCCATTTATTTATCTGTTTTCAAAACTAACACATAAATAAAAATTTTGTCATTTACAATGCCAATAGCTCTAACTTTTCCAAAGGCGAAACCATTGCATTGTAAATGCTTGTTTTTTGGTTGCCCTGGCTCGGCTCATGTTCCTGCCATGAAACTTCTGTGGCCTCTTTTTTTTAAGCTAGGCACATCACTTAATTTCTTAATCTCCCAATGCCGTTCCCCACACCACTGACCCCTCCCACAACAGTGCATGCCTCCCCACCATCCCTGCAAGGTTTCTGCTTGTTCATGTCAGTGCTTATTCAGCTTTGGCACCCGCTGTGTCGCACTTAATCTCCCCGTGCCGTTCTCCACACCATCTCAGCCCTCCTACAACAGTCTATACCCATCCACACCACCCCTCAGAGGTCGCTGCTTTTTGAGACTTCTTACTGTGGTTTTTACCTTTGGCGCCTGCTGTGCCGCTCTTAATCTACCAGTGCTGTTCCCCGCTCTGTGTGTGTGGGTGGGTGGGTGGGTGGGTGGGTGGGTGGGTGCATATGCAATAGGTCTCGCATTTGCCTGAGATTAAGCTATTGGCATTGTAAATGACAATGCCATTTTTTATATGTTTTAAAAACAAAAATAATGTCATGAGCAATGCCAATAGCTCTAACTTTATCAAAGACGAGACCATTGCATTGTAAATGCTTGTTTAGGTCTCGGCCTGCGTAGGCTGCGCTTGCGCAGTCTCGCTGCCGAGATTTTATGTTTTCTAGTATGGAGGGTAAACAAGCTAGCTCGTATCCATTGGCTGGCTTCCTAAACGGTGGCCAGCCATTGGAGAAGAGCTTCGTCCCTCACTTTAAGCCCCGTCCGTTTCGGATTGAGGGGCGTGTTTTTTGCTGTCCTCTCTATGCGTGACATCATCTAACCAAAACACGCCCCCCAATCGCAAAAGGACTTGGCTTAGAGAAAAAAAATGGCGAGCGATTGAATGCCTAGTTAACAGCTCTTCCGGATACACAGCGTTCGTGCACTGCGCACATGCAGGACGAGGGAGCACACAACGGACAACAATCGTGCCGATAAGGAGAATTTTGATCATGTCTCTGCAGAACCTGCCCGATGCGTGACCGACTGCCCCAGCCCCACCGTCCCTATGGAGAAAAGCAGGACACATTCCCTAGTCCCAACGTCCCTGCAAAGACCTCAAACCGATGTGTGAGGGATTCCCTGGCCTTGCCCCCTCCCCAATAGAGAGAAGCCGGGCACGTGACAGCACTGTGGCTTGTTGGGTATTCTCCTCGCGTGCCTCCTGCGGGCTGCCTACGCGCCATGACACCGGCTGTGTGGCGGCCCACAGAGGGGTCGCCATGCACAAGAGTGGTATTCACCACGCGGGTCAGGAAGGGGCAAAGCGGGGCCCTCACCCACCCCAAGCAAACAAGGGCGACTTTCAGAGGCTGGCGAGGGCACAGGGACAACCAGGAATATGGCTGGATGTGTCCGAGCGCAGCAAGCTCCACTTTCAGAAAACACCCTCTATGCAGAACTCCGCAGCCTCTTACTATGATGCGTCTTCCGCCTATCGCGGGCCCAGCCTCGTCGATAATTACATGCACCCAGTTGTCAGGGCAGTGCGGCGGCACCACCACAGATCTCGTGCCCCGCTCACCTTCTGGGTCCACTGATGCCGCCCCACCCGCTACAGGCGTCACAGGAGTCCCCAGGCAGCAGATGAGACCATCACCTCTATGGGCCTCAGCAAGGGATGGGCTTCACCACCGTCTGAAGCAGTCAGGTGGCAAAAGGCCTCGGGAGCACCACCTTCTCTCCCCGCTTGTCTCTTCAGCGCCATTTTACCTCAGGCTACGCCTAGGTCCCAGGCTGCATCTCCGCAGCCTCTTTACTATGCTGCGGAGGGGGCACGAGGCACACTGCTGGTGCCTGCCCCCGCCGCTTAGAGAGCCCCGCCGCCTATTGCTGCGGAGGGGGCGCGATGCACACTGCCGGTGCCAGCCTCCGCCGCTTCTGAAAAGGAAGGGAGACTGGCCGCGCAACAGCCGGTAAGTTTTCTTGCCTCTGTTCCCTGGCTGTGCTCGTGTTATCTTGACTCTGTTGTTCCCTGGCTGTGCTTGTGTTTTCTTGACTCTGTTCCCTGGCTGTGCTCGTGTTTTCTGATGGATACATCTGCCAGTGGATTCCTCACCTTGTGAATATCCCCCTGCGTCAGCAACGTTCGGAAAATTCTTTTGTAGCACGCCGGCGTGGACGACGTCATAGGAACACGGCATCGCGCGTGACTCCGACTGACGTGTCTGACTCCTTATTAGGCCTACGTCGGCGTGATGACATCAGTTCCATTTTTTCCGCGTCGTCGACGCTAACGGTTTAGAGGGATCTTCTGTTGAGTTGATAGTAACTTTGTTACTATTGTGAGTTTTCTGTATCTCTTCGGTGTTGCTGTCTTCAGTCGTGATGTCGTCGAAGAAGACTGGGTTTAAGCCGTGTGGTTCATGCGGAAAGATGATGTCCATTACAGATCCGCATGGTGAAGGTCTATGGTGTCTGGGTTCGGCTCACGACGTCCAGGGTTGTCGATCCTGTTTGAAGATGAACCCACAGGCTCTTCGGTAACGTGAGGCAAAACTTCTTGTTGCCAAAATGAAGGTTAAGGATGCCAGCAAAGAGCTCGAGTTAGAGACGCCCGAAGTCGAGATCGAGGTCTGCTTCGAAGTCGACTTCGGGACATGCTTCCAGATCATCTAAGAAGAAGCAGAAGAGAAGGAAGCATAGTTCAAGGCACCATTCCGATAAGAAGTCAGATTCGAAAACAAAGTCATCTTCTAAAAGACATCGTAAGGACATGGTATCTCCCTCTCCAGTTCAGAGTCCCGAAGGTGAGGCCTCGCCTTTGGAGTCACGGGAGCATTCACCGGCTCCGGTGTTGAATCCGTCTCCGTCTTCGGGACATGAGGAAGAAGAAGTTCCTGTTGCTCAGGGTTCGACAACTCCAGCTCACCAACCCGAGGAACAAGAGGAGTCGATTCCGGTGCAAACTCCTCAGGAGCAGCCGGTGGGTTCGTACCCTCCTTTTCCGGGTCCAGGACAGAACCCTTCGCATTTTTTAAACGCCATGTATGGTGTTTATGCGAGAGCCATGTACCCCTCTGGAGCACCGGCTGGTCCCATGGGTCCGTTGGCATACAATTTGGGAGTTCCCCAAGCCCATGCTCCGGCGCCGTTCTTGCCATTTATGCCAGCTCCGGCTCCACCTTGGCATCTCTCGGCTCCGCCGAAGTCATCAACGCCGTTTACGGCTTCACCGGCTCCGGCACGACCTCTAGATCCAACTCGAAGTTCGACGCCGGCTCCAGCTCCGCATTCGACGCCGGCTTCAGCTCCACATTCGACGCTGGCTCCGGCTCCTTCGGTGTCGATACCGGATCCGACTACGTCGATTCGAGTGGAGTGGTCGAGGTATAAAGCGCAGCGCCTTTTGGAGGAGAAGAGTTATGGGGAAGGTGAAATTGAAGAAGGTGAGCTTCAAGATCAGGAGGATTATTTTGACGATCTACGAGATGCAAGTGGTCTAGAACTGTCACCTGGTTAGGAGTTGGCCACGGTGTCCGATCCTCCTTCTAAAGATGTGGCTCCCTACCATGTGGTAATTAAAAAGGCTGCAGATCTGTTGAATTTGACTTTGCCATCTATTGAGTATAAGTTGAACATTCTGACTGAAGTCCTCCATTCTCCTTCATCTGTGGTTGAGCCTATACTTCCTTTTACTGAGGCTCTAACGGATCCCATCTTGGAGGTATGGAATAGGCCACTTACGGCTCCTGCAGTTTCTAAGGCTGTTGCAAGGCGTTATAGAGTGGCTCCTGGCGACCCTGAATTTTTGTCTACTCATCCCTTACCGGAGAGTTTGGTAGTACTAGCTGCCTGCTCTAAAAGATCTGCAGGTGCTTTTTCCCAGGTACCTGGTGATAAAGATTCCAAAAAGCAGGACCAAAATGCAAAAAAAGAGTTTTCGTCAGGCAGTATGACCCTAAAATCTACAAATGTCACTTGTTTGCTGGGTCGATATATCCATACTTTGATGGATACTGTTAAACCGCTTTCTCCTAAGCTTCCTGAGGAGGACAGAAAGAATTTTGATGAAGTGGTTTCTGACACGCAGGCTGCTGCTCGGCAGGTCATACAGAGTGGTATGGACACAGCGGATTCGGTGGCTAGAGTCATGGGGTCTTCGATTGCCACCAGAAGAGCTGCCTGGCTGAAGACTTCCGAGTTCTCTGCGGATGTTCAGGCTGCTTTAATGGATTTGCCTTTGATGGTTCAGGCCTTTTCGGTAAAAAAGCTGATGCTGCATTGGAGAGGTTCAAGTACAGCAGTGCTACAGCCAGATCTTTAGGTTTGCAAACTAGAGGATCTGTGGGCAAAATATATAGGGGCTTTGGAAGATCTTCTTTTCGTCCCTACAAGCAATCACAGCAACAGCAGCAGCAACATAATCCGTTGTATAAATCTTACAGGGGAAAACAAAGAGGTCGTCCTCGAGGACGTCAAGTCTCCTCCTCCTCTTCCTCTACCCACCCCCCTCCTACTACAGCATAGCAGCCCTAGATCCGCCATTCCGGATCATGCGGGTCCTGTAGGGGGTCGGCTTACCTATTTTCTACGGGATTGGGAATCGATCACGTCGGACCTTTGGCTTCTCAATCGCGTGGAGAATGGGTATGCTCTACCCTTTCGGGAATTCCCTCCGAATTACCCTCCTTGCCAAGCTTTTCGCTCGGAGGACCACCCACTACTTCTGCAGGAGGAAGTCCTGGCATTGTTGAGAAAGGGTGCGATAGAGGTGGTTCCGGAACAAGAAAGGGGTCAGGGATGCTACTCCCGGTATTTCCTGATCCCCAAGAAGGACGGCAGACTTTGTCCAATCCTGGATCCCAGGATCTTGAACCTTTACCTGAAGCAGGAGAAGTTCAAGATGCTCACCCTTGTGCAGGTTCTTCAAGCGCTGCTGGATGGTGTCGATTGACTTGCAGGATGCGTATTTTCACATCCCAATCCTGAAGTCGCACAGGAAGTATCTCCGTTTTATGGTGGGATCGCAGCATTACCAGTTTGTGGTCCTTTCGTTTGGTCTTACTACTGTGCCTCGAGTCTTAACCAAGGTGATGGCTATGGTGGCGGCACATCTCAGATGGTCAGGGATTCCAGTATTCACTTATCTGGACGGTTGGCTAATCAAGGCGGAATCTTCAGAGAAAGTGCTCCATCATCTGCAAGTCACAACTCAGTTGTTGTGCAGGTTGGGTTTTTGGATAAATGTACCCAAATCTCACCTGGTGCCCTCCCAGCGCAACCTGTTCATTGGTACTGGATACAACTGTATGTCCGGCATTCCCTCCTCCACAACGGATTCGCAACATACAGTAAATGAATCCTTTATTTCACAATGGAGCGGTCGTTCCAGTCCTGAAGGTCGTTAGTCTGCTCGGTCTGATGGCTTCCTGCATTCTGCTGGTCAACCATGCACGCTGGCACATGAGGGCACTCCAGTGGTGCCTATGCAGGCAGTGGTATCAACACAACGAAGATCTCAGGGAGTCGATCTGGATCTCCAAAGAAACTGCAGCGGATCTGTCTTGGTGGAGCGTGGAGGGCAATCTGTCTCAAGGAAAGCCCTTCCAACTACCTCCATCGGTGGCCACGGTGATAATGGATGCATCCACTCTAGGGTGGGGTGCTCATCTGGGGGATCTGGAGATCAAGGGTCTTTGGTCTCCAGAGGAAAGGTTGCTTCACTTCAACCTTCTAGAGTTGCGGGTGATACATCTAGCGCTCAAGGCCTTCCTCCCTTCCCTTCTTGGTCGGTCGGTTCAGGTCCTCACGGACAACACCACCGCGATGTGGTATGTCAACAAGCAGCGAGGAGTAGGGTCGCGGTGTCTCTGCAGATTTGTCTGATGGCAAATCATCTGGCCGGAGTTCTGAACATGCGTGCAGACAGTCTCAGTTGGCAGTTCTCAGCCGACCACGAGTGGAGGCTTCATCCAGAGGTAGTTTGTCACGTCTTTCGGACGTGGGGAACTCCTCGGGGGGTCCTGTTCGCCACTCACGAGAATGCTCACTGCCCGTCATTCTGCAGTCTCCAGTTTCCGATGCAGGGAGCCTTGGGGGACGCGTTTCAGTTGAGTTGGGACTCACAACTCCTTTACGCGTTTCCTCCCATACCCTTGATTCCTCGGGTTCTGAGGAAGATTCTCCAAGACCGGGCCCAAGTTATTTTGATCGCCCCGGATTGGCCAAGAAGGTTGTGGTACACAGATCTTCTCCACCTCTCCTCGTGCCCGCCGCTCCGTCTCCCTCTCAGGGCAGACCTCCTCTCTCAGATGGAGTGGCAGGTTCTACACCCCCACCTCCAGACCTTACACCTTCATGCCTGGAGATTGAAAGGGGCAACCTGAATTCTTTTTCTCTCCCACATGTTATGTTATGTTATTTACTCTTATATAGCGCTCGAATCACCCTGGGGCATCTCGGCGCTGCCTAGAGAAACAACACTGATAAGGGAGCTAAGCTGAGATGGTAATTAGTACAGGAAGGCTTTTAGTTGTTTTCTGAAGGTTCCATACGACGGGATATCCCTCAGAGCTTTTGGCAGACTGTTCCAATATTTAGGGGCCAGATAGGAGAAGGCCATGCCACCTGTTCGTATTAGATGGATGTGAGGTATGTGAAGCAACTGTAAGGAGCCTGATCTCAACAGACGTCCAGGGGTGTATTTGTTCAGTTTCTTTTGTAGATATTGTGGCCTTGGCCATTTAAATCATTAAATGACAGACAGCAAATTTTAAAGATGGATCTTTTTTTTATCGGTGGCCAATGTAGGTCATTTAACAAAGCAGCGACGGGGAGCCTGCAGGCATATTTAGCATAATTCTAGCGGCGGTATTTTGAATGACCTGAAGTTTATTTAGTAGTGTCAGCCCCACCTCGGCTAATAAGGCGTTACCGTAGTCCAAGCGGCTGATTACCATCGCTTGGACCAGCATTCTGCGATGGTCTGTTGGTATATACGGGAGGATTTTTTTAAATATTCGAAGGCTATAATAGCAAGAACCTGCGGTGGCTGCTATGTGGTCCTGCATTGATAGTGATCGGTCAAGCTTTACGCCCAAATTCTTGACACACTGCTTAGGGACAGGGGGGACACCCAGCTGCGCAGGCCACCATTCATTGGACCATACTGCCGAGGCCTTTCCTAGTAACATGACTTCAGTTTTGCTCGGGTTCAGCTGGAGACAGTTGTTTGTCATCCAGTTAGATATTGCCAGTATACCTTTGGCAAAACGGAATTTATCAGATTCGGGGTTTGGGCCGATCTTAAACAGCAGCTGGGTGTCGTCAGCGTAGGAGATTGTTTGATGTGGTGGATGTCATTCTATCGGCCAGGCGTGATTCCACCAAGTCTATCTATTCTTATAGATGGTCTAAATTTGTTACTTGGTGTGGGGAGAAGTCCGTAGATCCTTTGAGGGCTCGGTTGTCTGAAGTTCTTCAGTTTGCACTTACTTTGGCTCAGGCAGGGTTTGCTGTGGCTACGGTCAAAGGTTATCTTTCGGCCTTGTCGGGTTTTCTCTGCCTGCCAGATTAGCCGTCCTTATTTAAGTCTCCTGTGGTTCTAAGGTTTCTGAAGGGTCTTACAAATACATTTCCTCCTACTCCCTTTATTGTGCCTCAATGGGACTTGAATCTTGTGCTTACTTTTCTGATGGGTTCTCCTTTCGAACCTTTGCACAAGTGTCCCATGAAACTTTTATCTTTTAAGACGGTCTTCCTAGTTGCAATTACCTCAGCAAGGAGGGTAAGTGAGCTACAAGCTCTTAGTTCAAAGTCCCCATTCTTGACCATTCATGCTGAACGAATGGTTCTTCGGACCAGGGCTGCTTTTCTGCCTAAGGTGGTAAATCCCTTCCATCTAGGACAGTCCATTACCCTACCTACCTTCTATCTTCCCCCTCACCCTTCCAAGGAGGAGGAGAGACTTAATCGCCTGGACCCTAAGAGGGCGTTGAGCTTTTATCTTGGTAGGACAAGAGACTATCGAGTGGATGACCAGCTCTTTGTTGGATTTGCTGGCTGAAGAAAAGAAGGAGCTGTGCACAAGCGCACACTTTCAAGATGGATTATACTATGCATCAAGATCTGCTACTCCCTGGCGGGTAAGGAGCCTCCAGAGGGTATAAGAGCTCACCCTACTAGAGCAAAGTCTTCTACATCTGCTTTGTCTAGGGGTGTACCTGTAGAGGACATTTGTAGAGCTGCAACTTGGGCTTCCCTCCACACTTTCGCAAAGCATTACTGCTTAGATTCCGAAGTGAGGAGGGACGGTCACTTTGCGTGCTCTGTCCTTAAGGATTTTCTGGTATAGGAGAGTGGACACCCTCCTCCGGGAGTGGGGACTGCTGTGGGACTCTATTCACAAGGTGAGGAATCCACTGGCAGATGTATCCATCAAAAGAACAAGTTACTTACCTTCGGTAACACTTTTTCTGGTGGATACAGTATCTGCCTGTGGAATCCTCACATGCCCACCCGCCTCCCCGTTGTCCACTCTTCTATACCTGAGTTTATGACAATATTTAAATGTATTTATATGTGTATATATATATATATATATATATTGTATATATATTGTTTTTCATGCATTGTCTACACACTATGTGTGTCATTTTGGATATTATGTACTGTGTACACTGTATATGTATATATCTTCTGTCATTGGTCCGTCCGGTGCCTCGAAGGCACGGAAAAAACGGCAGAACTGATGTCATCACGCCGACGTAGGCCTAATAAGCAGTCAGTGACTTCAGTCGGAGTCGCGCGCGATGCCGTGCTCCTATGACGTCGTCCACACCGGCGTGCTACAAAAGAATTTTCCGAACGTTGCTGACTCAGGGGGATATTCACAAGGTGAGGAATCCACAGGCAGATACTGTATCCACCAGAAAAAGCGTTACCAAAGGTAAGTAACTTGTTCTTCTTGACTCTGTTCCCTAGCTGTGCTCGTGTTTTCTTGACTCTGTTCCCTGGCTGTGCTCGTGTTTATTTGTCTCTGTTCCCTGGCTGTGCTTGTGTTTTCTTGGCTCTGTTCCCTGGCTGTGCTCGTGTTTTCTTGACTCTGTTCCCTGGCTGTGCTCGTGTTTTCTTGACTCTGTTCCCTGGCTGTGCTCGTGTTTTCTTGACTCTGTTCCCTGGCTGTGCTGTGCTCGATTGTGTGTGTCTCTCTGTATGTGTGTGTGTGTCTGTGTGTGTGTGTGTGTGTGTTTGTGTGTCTCTATGCGTGTGTGTGTGTGTCTGTGTGTGTGTTTGTGTTTGTGTGTCTCTGTGTGTGTTTGTGTCTCTGTGTGTGTGTGTCTCTGTGTGTGTGTCTCTGTGTGTGTGTCTCTGTGTGTGTGTCTCTGTGTGTGTGTCTCTGTGTGTGTGTCTCTGTGTGTGTCTCTGTGTGTGTCTCTGTGTGTGTCTGTGTGTGTCTCAGTGTGTGTTTGTGTCTCTCTCTCTGTGTGTCTCTCTGTGTGTCTCTGTGTGTGTCTCTGTGTGTGTGTCTCTGTGTGTGTGTCTCTGTGTGTGTGTCTCTGTATGTGTGTCTCTGTGTGTGTCTGTGTGTGTGTCTCTGTGTGTGTGTTTGTGTGTGTTTGTGTCTGTGTGTGTGTGTGTCTCGCTATGTGTGTTTGTCTGTGTGTTTGTCTGTGTGTGTGTGTGTGTGTGGCTCTGTGTGTTTGTGGCTCTGTGTGTTTGTGGCTCTGTGTGTTTGTGGCTCTGTGTGTTTGTGGCTCTATGTGTGTGTGTGTCTCTGTGTGTGTGTCTCTGTGTGTGTGTCTCTGTGTGTGTCTCTGTGTGTGTCTCTGTGTGTGTCTGTGTGTGTCTCAGTGTGTGTTTGTGTCTCTCTCTCTCTGTGTCTCTCTGTGTGTCTGTGTGTGTGTCTCTGTGTGTGTGTCTCTGTGTGTGTGTCTCTGTATGTGTGTCTCTGTGTGTGTCTCTGTGTGTGTGTCTCTGTGTGTGTGTTTGTGTGTGTTTGTGTCTGTGTGTGTGTGTGTCTCGCTATGTGTGTTTGTCTGTGTGTTTGTCTGTGTGTGTGTGTGTGTGTGTGGCTCTGTGTGTGTGTGGCTCTGTGTGTTTGTGGCTCTGTGTGTTTGTGGCTCTGTGTGTTTGTGGCTCTGTGTGTTTGTGGCTCTATGTGTGTGTGTGGCTCTATGTGTGTGTGTGGCTCTATGTGCGTGTGTGGCTCTGTGCATGGGTGGCTCTGTGCGTGGGTGGCTCTGTGCGTGGGTGGCTGTGTGTGTGGGTGGCTCTGTGTGTGGGTGCAAATGCAATCGGTCTCACATTTTTTTTAAATTTTTTTTTTAGAGTTTTATATAGCGCGAACTTGAACCGAATCGGGTTATCAGAGCGCTTTACATAGCACCAGTTACGTTACATGAGGACACACATTCATATTTTTTTGTTAGGCACGGTGAGATTAAGTGATTTGCCCAGAATCACAGGATGTTTGTTTGGCGTCGTTACCGAGACTCGAACCCAGGTCCCCAGGTCCAAAGTCGAGCGCCCTAGCCGTTAGGCCAACTCCTCTCCCCTAATTTGCATTTGCGAGAGAATAAGCTATTGGCATTGTAAATGACAATGCCATTTATTTATGTTTTAATAACAAAAACATAAATAAAAATAATGTCATGAGCATTGCCAATAGCTCTAACTTTAACAATGCCGAGACCATTGCATTGTAAATGCTTGTTTCTTTCAGTGACACAGTGCCTGGCACTGTCCCTAATTGTCCTGTTTTTCCTCATTCGCTTCTTTCCTTTCTGGTTTTCTGCCCTTTTTCGCACACTGTTCCCATACTCTCACAGTTTTGTTTGTGATGGCTCCGCGCTGTGGTGCGGAAAAGTTCTCAGAAGAAAACGGAGGTCGGCGTGCCAAGGTGGGGATTGTGTGGCCTCGCTGACGTCATGTGCGCGGACGTCGGGGCGGAGTCGCGTGCTGCCACCCGACCCCACTCCCCGCCAACCCCCCCTCGGCGCGCAGGGATGCTTTGGCAAAAAGTTTTCCAGATCCAGTCTCACGCCTGGGGATAATTCTATGTTAAGGAATCTGCGGCTAGAGTCGTCTCTGCCAGATACACCGTTACCGAAGGTAAGTAACTAGTACATTTCAACCCTACTAAGAACATGTAGGTAAAGTTCCTACTATAAAGAGCTCTAACGTCTAGAGGCCTTTGGGTGCTTTATAAATATACAAACACTAACTTCTGTTTGCAAAGTGCATACCACAGCTGTCAATCATGGTTCGATCAGTGGATTGGATAGCACGTTGTAGGAATACGAATAACTTGCAGGTTATACAAGCTATTCACAGCAGCATAGATCAGAAGGTTAGAGCACCTGCTGCAGTTCTACATGTAGCCTACTGGTCACAGATTTGAATTCAGGTACACCAGAGTAAGCCCCTCCGTCAGCTTGCAGGTTTTCACCACACATAAATAAAAGGCATTGTCATTTACAATGCCAATAGCTCATACTCTCGCAAATGCGAGACCTATTGCATTGCAAATGCTTGTTATTTGAGAAACTAGGCCCTACACATAGGACAAGTCAGAGTCTACCTATGTTAAAAGGCATGATGAGACATGCCGATGACCTCTTTAAGGACCCTGTTCGTGCCCGCATATTAACACCTAGGGTTGACAAAAGATATAAACCTCTACCATCTGATCCCATTTTTATTAGGGTCTGTTTCCTTTAGACTCACTAGTAGTCCCTAATACTCTCAAGAGAGCAAATTCACAAACTTCTGCAGATGCACCTCCCCCAGACAGTCTAAATTGATCAATGCAGCTTTTAAAAGAGTAGCTGCTCAAGAGGCTAACCACTGGCGTATTGCCAACACAGAGGGTCTACTAGCCAGGTATGATAGTGCTCACTAGGACGAAATGGAAGATCTTCTTCAATACCTCCCAGAGGAGCATAAGAAAAAAGCGCAGGAATTAGTACAGGAAAGTAAACTCCATATCTAATTTCTCCATCAGATGTGCTTTAGATGCTGCGGATACAGCAGCAAGGGGAATGAACACCAGCATTCTCCTACAACGACATGTGTGGCTTTGGATTTCAGGTTTTAAACTAGAAGTTCAGCAGTCTATTCTGAACACCCCTTTTAAAAAACAACACATTTTTGAGCCTCAAGTAGATGAGGCCCTAGAAAAAATGACAAAAGACACTGGCAATAAGTCTAAGAGAGTGCTTCAGTCCCCATCAAAAAGAGGCTCCTTTTGCTGCTCATTTTATAGAAGAGGGTCCAAACGTACATCCTCAGACCCTAATGCTTCCTCCTATAAATCAAACACGCAACCCTCTCCCTCTAGAGGTTTCTATAGAGAAGGGCACAGAGGAAACACTTCAAAGGTAGGGGTAAGAGCACTTCAACATGTAACTCCCCTTCCCCCAATAAGGAGTGGCTTGCCTAAATTTCCCACCAATCACTAGAAACCTGTCGGGGGGACAGACTTCAACAATTTTCCCCCGTTTGGCAGTCAATAACATCAGACAAATGGTTACTAGACGTTATCCAACATGGTTATTGCCAAGAACTCACCAGCAATCCTCCCAATATTCAACCTCGCACTCACAAACTCTTGTCAGAGCACCTATAGCTCCTCAAACAAGAAGTACAAGTTATTTTAACAAAGGGAGCCATAGAATCAGTTCCATTACAGCACCAAGGTTCAGGGGTTTACTCTCTGTACTTTCTAATTCCCAAAAAGGAAGTCTCCTTAAGACAAATTTTGGACCTGAGAATGTTAAATCTGTACATACTGTCGGAACATTTCCATATGGTTACACTCCCAACAAGTGCTTGCACTTCTACAGCAAGGCGATTTTATGTCCATACTAGATTTAAAAAGACGCATACTTTCACATTTCGGTACACCTAGCACATCGCAAATATCTGATTTGTGATTGCAGGAATACACTATCCGTTCAAAGTACTCCCATTCGGAGTAACTACTGCTCCCAGAGTGTTCACAAAATGTCTAGCAGTAGTGGCAACTCATTTCAAAAGACAACAGATTCATATCTTCCCATATCTAGCCGCAGATTCCTCCACGTAGATTTATCCCCAAGCGTGAGACTGGATCCGTAAACTTTTTGCCACAACATCCCTGCGCGCCGGGGGCGAGGCTACACCACCCAGGCGTCGTCCATGTACGTGACGTCAGCGAGGTCACGTAAACCCCACCCTGGCGCGCCTACGTCAGTTTTCTCCTTTTCCGCGTGCAACGCGGATCCGGTCTTTGCTCTGGCCTGTTTTGGGCCCTTTTTTCATCCTCATTGTGACTCTTTTTGTTGGAACCGTGTGCGAATGCCTTCGGGCTTCAAGACTTGCACGTCTTGTGGGCGTCTTAGGTCGGCGCGGGACCCACACCTCATTTGTATGTGCCGTTTAGGGGAAGATCACAACACCAGTGATTGTGAGGCGTGCCAACAGTTGACGCCGAAATCGCAGCGGGAGCGCCGGATGAAACTACTCTCAGCGCATCTCCCAAGGTCGGCTTCATCCCCTCGATCTACCTCGGCAGACGGCTTCAGAAGCGGCTGTTGCGTGGTCCTCGCCCCTCTCTGATGTCACGAGAGCGTTGCTCCCCAGTGGGTAAGTGTTGCAGTTTGTCCCCGGGGGCTGGTGTTTGGCCTACCGGGGTCATAGGCTTTCCGCGGGTGATGAGACCCGTGTGTCGTCCTCCTATCCACTGTTTCCCGGTGAGGGGGTGTTGAGAGTCCTGATGGAGACATACGCGGCGGCTTTGCAGGCCTCGCTGGCGTCTCCTCCTCCTTCCCCTACTGGGGCGACCGCGGATCCCTTGCCTAGTGCGGGGCTCTCAGCCGCGAGGCGCCGGTGGCCCTGGCCCCGAATGGTTTGGATCCAGGCTTGGAGGATGTGGTGCTGTTGGGGTGCGGATCCTCAGGGGTCCCTCCTTCGGAGCACGGCGCCTCTGCCTCACCGCAAACTCCCGCGGGAGTACCTGTGGTGTCATCGGAGGTCGCCGGGGCTCGGGTTGCATCTCCGAGCCCCGCTCGGTCCTCTGGGCAGGCGGAGGCCTTGTTCACGGTTGAGAGGACGCCGCCACGGCGTCGGCACCTGCTGGTCTGGGTGGCGCCACAGGGGTCGGTGGGCCCTCCTCTTCCTGCTCTGGGTCAAGGTTGGGCGGGGACCACTCGTCCCCCTCCGGGCCCCTCTCGTCTCTCCTCGCAGGCGGCTGCCTCGTCGGAGGGCGAGTCGGAGGTTGAATCGTCCCTGGAGCCGCCGCATGGGTCGCCGGGCCACCTCCGTCACATCCTGGGCCGAGGCTGGCGGAGGGCTTTGTGTCACCCGGTCCCTCTCGTTCCTCCACGCAGACGGCTGCCTTGGTGGAGGTAGAGTCGGCGTCGTTCCCCCGCCGCCCCTTGGACACTTCGGCTGCTGCTCCATTCCGGTCCTCGGCGTGGTGTGAATTGGAGGAGCCCTATCCGGCGTCTCCCTCGGCGCCGGATGGTGTTGACGTCCTGCCTCAGGCGGCGGACTCTACGGCTCCACACAGATGTCGTGCCACGGATTTGTCTTCGGACGCCCCCTCTTCTCCAGAGGTTGGGTGCCTACTGGGGTCATCCTCCCTGGAGATAGGCCGCCGTGTGGTGTCTTTTTCGCTGGCGTCATCGAAGGGCGGCTCCCCGCCATTTCCGAGGCCGAAGTTTTCGCCTGAGGAGCGACAGGGTCCCCATTCTTTGGTTCCTTCTGACTTCCAGGTCTGGCCTTTGCCTGCCCTGCTTGGCTTCTGGGATGGCCACCTTCGTTAACAGCCGTCGCACGTGGAGGAGCTGCTTTCTCCACCACGGGGCCCTACGGAGGCGGGTGTGGCCTTCCGTCACGTAGTGTCCACGGCTGTGGGCATCCTGCGCATGGGCTACACGGTTGCTCATTTTCCGGCGGCTCATCTCTTGGAGGTTCTCCACCAGGGCTCTGGGGGGAGGGAGTTGTTGCTTCCCTTTGAGGGTTCGCTCCTTTTCTCCCTGATGGGGGCTTGGAGGTGCCCCACCTCAGAGGATCACGTGCCCCACCTCAGAGGATCACGTGCCCCAACACCTTCTGCACTGGCACCTACCAGTGCTGCGTGACTCAGCGTGTCTCTACCTCCACCCCTCTGCCGCAAGTCTACTTTTGTGGACTGCTTTTCCTTCCTTGCCGCCACTGTTGACTCCGCCATCCTGGGAGGCCCGCTGGCTGGACTCTTGGGGGCGCAACATGTTCACCTCGACCAGCGCTGCCCTGTGGGCCCTTAACACCTTATGTGTGCTGGCTAAGGCCTCCTCTTGTTTGTGGGACTCGGCTGAGTCTTTGGGGTCCGCAGCTTCCCAGGAGACTGTTCATGTGGACTTGCGGCATCATGCGTTGGATGGCCGGGAGCTTGCGGCGTTTATTCTCCGCTCCGCTCTGGAAATCTTGGAGGTGCTAGCCGAGCCATGGCTTCCTCAGTCGCCCTCCGTCGCCATGCTTGGCTTCGGGACGGCGTGCTCCGTGAAAACATTCGGGAGGGGCTGATTGATCTTCCGTTTGATGGCAGCCTGTTATTCCATGCCCCGGTGGACTCCGCCATCCAAAGGTTCGTGGCAGGGCTCCGTCCTCCTCCGCCTTCCCCTCCTCCTTCCCCTCCTCAGTGACTGCTGAGTTGAGCTGGTTCTGGACCTTCTTTTGGGCTGGTTGTCCTTGCTGTGGAGTGTGTTTTCTGGCCATTCGAGTCCTCCTTGCTGGGACTATGGCGTTGTTGGCTGCTGGACGGCCCTTTGTGACTGTGTTTTTTGCTGGTGTTAACTGCACAGAATTGGCCCTGAGATTAGGCCTTCTGTTCTTCTCTTGGGCTGCCTGACATGCCTTCCGCTGGTTTTTTTTCCCCGTGGCTCTTTCATTTTTCCTCTGCTGCGGAAGTTCTTCCAAAGAGGGTTCTCATGTCTTGGGACTTAACGAACCCTATGTGGGGTAGTGGTAGCTGGTATATAGCTTGCGCTCTGCTCGGGAGTTCTGGTAGCCTTTGGGTGCCTGTTCTCCATGGTGTTTATGTATGTTGCTATTGCTTCTTGAGGTCGTGTGCGCGTCTTCTCGTGGTGGTGTGTCCGGGCATTTCCTCACCTTCCTGCTCCTGTCCTGAGGGCTGGGATGATTCTGTGCTCTCCCTTGTCAGGCATCGCCCGCCTGGTCTTCCTGGGGCACCGGGCTGTTTTTTCTTGCTTCTGGCGGCTTATGTCTATTGGCGCCGCTCTGGCTGGCCTGGTGCCTTCCATCTGGGGTGGGCTCGCCTTCTTTTCCCTTGTTTCCTTGGGCCCTCTAAGCTTCTCCTCCTGGCTTTGGATGGAAGCTTTGTTGCCTTGGAGGGGTGTGGGGTGCTTCGGCCTTTCTGGCCTTGCCCTTGGTTCCTCTGTTATGAGTGAAAGGGCCTTTTCTGTCTTCTTTCTCCATCCCACTTGTGGTCTGTGGTGTCTGTTTGTGGGGGCTCCTCTTGCCTGGAAGGGACCAGGTTACTTACCTGGTCCGCAGGTCTGGTCCACTGTGGGACTCTGTCCTGTCCTGGCTGGTGGGGTCGTTTTGCAGACCCTCCTTCCCCTATGGGTATTGCTAGGGTATCTATTCTACGTGAAGGAATCTGTGGCTATTAGTCTCTATCAGATCTTCAAATTACTTACCTTCGGTAACGATGTTTCTGGTAGAGACGATTCTAGCCCCAGATTCCATCGCGGCCCGCCCTTCCTCCCCGTTCTGCGAGGACCATTGGGTTGGTCTCGGCACTCGCCTCCCGGTGGGGGGTCTGGGTCTCCTGTGAGTGCATTCTTTCGCTCTTGACGGGTTTCTCCGTCTTGTTGCTGTTCCTTCCTCCTCTTTGGTTCACTGAAGGATGGGGTTCTAGTGCTCCTGTGCCCCGCTACTCTGGCTGCTCCAGGGTTAGGGGGGGCTGCCTTCAATTTCTGCCCTGCCCACCTCTTGCTGCTAGGAGTCCTAGCCCCTCTGCTTACCTCTGTGTTGAGGTCATCTGGCCATGCCTTGTCCTTGTTCTTTGGGGGATGGTTACCCTCTGTGCTGGGGTGACTTGGAGTTTTGTTGTTCCTGTCTGTCTTGGGGCTGGCTCCCCTGTTTCCGGGTGGGGGTTGTAGACCTGCTGCAGGTGTCATGACTTTTTACATATATTTCCTGTCTCCGAGCGAGGGGGGGAAGGCTGTTTACATACTGGCACGGTGGCTGGTCAGGGTTAGGCTCTGTTCTTTATTCTGCCCCTGCCTCTGGATACTGCAGTGTTGCACTGCCCCTTATGGTGTCGCTTGTCTCCATCCACTTTTTTTCGACTCTTCGAACACTGTTCCCATACTTCCACAGTTTTGTCTTGTGGCTCCGCAGAAAAGTTCTCAGAAGAAAATTGACGTAGGTGCGCCGGGGTGGAGCTTATGTGACCTCGCTGGTGTCACGTACGAGGCCTGGGCGGAGTCGTGTGGTGTCGCCCCGCTCCCGGCACGCAGGGATGCTGTGGCAAAAAGTTTCCGGATCCAGTCTCACGTCTGGGGATAATTCTAAGTGAAGGAATCTGCGGCTAGAATCATCTCTACCACATACATAGTTACCGAAGGTAAGTAACTCGTATGATAACACTACTTACCTGATAAGTGAATTTCCTCCCATAGGATAACATTGGTGATTCTATGTGAAAAGGTTTCTAAGTGTCAACTTTTAAAATACAATAATATTCCTTAAAAATCACTACTGTAACCAAAACGCTTTTACTCAACTGTTTACAGTAGATGTCCCAGGACTGAATCTAGGATCCAGTCCTGTGGGTAGTAAAGTAATCCATAAAGTAACTAATTGCATTTAACTAGAAATTCCCCTTGAGCTCAATGTTGCATTGTGTTGCCCATTGCAACAACTGTAACTACTGTACAAAAGTCTATTGCCTATTTGCAAAGTATTAAAACTAAAGTAACTCATTCTGAGAAAGTATGTTTTGATACCTTGTGGGTTCTAAAATAAAACAACTATATAAATTGATACAAAACAATTGGCCTAGAGTTCAGTTATTGAGTGTGTGAGACAATTTGCTGACTGGGGTGTGTATAATAACTTCTTTACACTGTCCTCTGATACTGCCTTACTGCTCGACCAAGCTACCACTTTAGAGAGTAAGGTTATATCTAACTTTAGCCTCTGCCAAACCTCTGGGGACTGTGGACTCTGTACACACTGTACCTTAATTTGGTCCAGTATATACAGAGCCACTTTCTTACAATCCCCTTTGGATAAATTGGTCAGGGATATTTGCATACGCTTTTCCGCCTCTCCCACTCCTTCTGTTTCTGGTTCAAAAGCTCAGGCAAACATCCCTCACACTGATTTTGGTGGCTCCCACCTGGGCCTGTCAACCTTGGTTCACCACGCTCTTGGAACTATCAGTGGTTCCACATCAAAAGCTACATCTCAATTTCAACCTTCTCACTCAGAACCATTGAGAAATCAGACACCCAAACCCCAAGGAGCTCAAACTAGTGATTTGGCTCCTGAAGTCATAGTTTGGATACTTAAATTTGTCGCTATATTGTATGAGTATTCTTAAAGAAGCAAGAAAGCCTACCATCAGAGCACGTTAGCTGCAAAATGGAAGAGATTTGTTGTATTTTGTAACAACAATATTGACCCGCTAGATGCCTCTATTCAAAATAATATTTGTTACCTTTTGCATCTACAGAGCTGGTCTAGCCGACACAGCCATTCCATTGCACCTTGCAGCAATAGCTGCATATTTGCAAAACAGACATTTATTTTTGTTCAAGGTTCCAGTAATTAAAGCCTTTATGGAGGGCCTGAAAAGAGTAATACCACTCAGAGTTCCTCCTGCACCAGTTTGTAATCCGAGCATTGTGCTTACAAGACTAATGGGTCCACCTTTTCAGCCATTACACAATTGTCCATTACAGTTCTTTCATGGAAGCTTGCCTTCCTCATTGCTATCACTTCATTAAGGAGAGGTAGTGAGCCACAGGCAATCAGTTGGGCTCTCTGTGCTCGCCCTCAACCTGATACAGTAGCAGAAAGAGCTCTTCACACACTTGATGTCAGAAGAACTTTATTGTTCTATGTTGAAAGGACAAAAGATTTTCGGGAGACAAAGCACCTGTTAGTTGCATTTGCTACACCTCACAAAGGAAATCCTATCTCTAAAAACTGGTATTTCAAGATGGATAGTTAAATGCATTCAAACTTGGTATGCTAAAGCTAAAAGAACGTTCTCTATACCTCCTAGCGCACATTCCACTCTAAAATAGGAGCATCTATGGCATGTTAGGTAACATTCCCATGGCTGACATTTGTAAGGCAGGAACATGGTCCACACCACACATTTACTAAACACTATTGTGTGGTTGGTTTAGCAGGTCAACAAGCCAATGCAGGGCAAGCAGTGCTAAAGATACTATTTCAAACAGGTGCCACACCTACAGATTAGCCACCACCTTGGGAGAATACTGCTATATAATGTGTGCAAAGCTTGTGTAACTATATATTTTACTTTCTTCGAATTCATCATTATGCAATGCACTACCCTATTTCTCACCCTGTACCTCTCTCGATTTATATTCTACCTCAACTCTGACTCATCTCAAACTTTTTTCTACTACTCTTTCCAATGCACTACTTATTTCTCACCCTATACCTCTATCAATATATCCTCTACGGCCACTCTCATTCATCCCAAACCCCATATCACTACAATGATCCCCGAAATAGCCCTTTCTAGACTCTCCCCTACTATACCCCTCCTTACATCATCTGACACATCTTTTACTATACCTATCCCCCCAAACAAGCCTTTCTAAACTCTTCCCTTGACTCTTCCCCTCCACATCCCTTTTTCCTCATCCCAAGCCTCCTCCTCCTGCCATGACCTCCAAAACAAAACAAAAGTTCTAAATCCTTCACTCATCTTTCCCTCCACTATCCTTTTCAATCAAAATAACAGACTAACATGTCCACTTCTCAAATTTCATATTTCGCTATACTAATTCACCACTAATCCTTTATGAGTTTCAGAGTAGCATGATACTCGCCGAAAAAGAGCATCAACACCTCATCGAGGGTAGCAAGCACTATGTAAATGCAAACCTTTTTCCCTCTTCAATCCCTCCGCTACCCTTCTCTAGCCAAATAACTGAATAACCTATCCACCACTCAAATTACTTTCATATTTCACTATACTAATTTTCAACACTAATCCTTTATGGGTTCTGGAGTAGCGTTCTACTTGCCAAAAAAGTGCTTCAACACCCCATCACGGGTAGCAAGCACTATATAAATGCAAACCTTTTTCCCTTTTCTATCCCTCCCCTATCCTTCTCAATCCAAATAACTGACTAACATATCCACCGCTCAAATTACTTTCATATTTCACTATACTAATTCACCACTAATCCTTTATGGGTTCTGGAGTAGCGTGCTACTCACCAGAAATGGGATTCAACACCCATCAGGGGTAACAGGCGCTACATAAATAAAAAAAAATCCCTCTTCTAACCTACCGCTATCCTTCTGAATCCAAATAACTGACTTACCTATCCAACACTCAAATTACTTTCATATTTCACTATACTAACTTAACACTAATCATTTATGGGTTCGGAGTAGCCAAAAAAGAGCTTTGGCGCCTCGTCATGGGTAGTAAGCACTATATAAATGCAATTACAGTCCACAGTACACATGCCTCAAACGGATTATGTTACTTACCCTGTAAGCATCTGTTCTTGGCATGTAGAGCTGTAGATTCACATGCGCCCTCCCACCTCCCCTGGCACTTGTAGTTGTTGCAGTTCTCATAATTTACATTACATACGCATGGACATCCCTATTTTCAATTACTTACTCCAATCTCACCCTCTTGCGGGAAAGCAATCTAACAGTTGAGTTGATGCCTATGCGCAAAATCACTGAAAGGAGGATTCACCTTACCCCGTGACTGGAAAGATTTCTTCAAAGAAAAGCAGCTTGCAAACATCCAGACCCAACACTAGATGGCAGGGGTTTGCAAAGCATGTGAATGTACAGGTCTACATGCCAAGAACAGATGCTTACAGGATAAGTAACATAATCCTCCTGTTAATTTCTAGTGAAGAACAAGCATTTACAATGCAATGGTTTTGCCTTTGTTAAAGTTTGAGCTATTGGCATTGCTCTTGACAATATTTTTATTTATGTTTTTTTAACATAAATAAATAGCATTGTCATTTACAATGCCACTAGCTTGATCTCTCGCAAATGACACACACAAACACCCACAGAGAGCCCCTCCAATACACACTCAGAGGCCTCCCCACACACACCCACACAGAGCCCCCCACACACACACCCACACACTGCAAGCCCCCAACACACTGCAAGCCCCCCTACACACTGCAAGCCCTCACACACTGCGAGCCCCCCCACACACTGCGAGCCCCCCAACACACTGCAAGCCCCCCCACACACTGCAAGCCCCCCACACACACTGCAAGCCCCCCCCACACACTGCGAGCCCCCCCACACACACTGCAAGCCCCCACACACACTGCAAGCCCCCACACACACTGCAAGCCCCCACACACACTGCAAGCCCCCACACACACTGCAAGCCCCCACACACACTGCAAGCCCCCCCATGTCCCCCTCCAAAACTGGCTTCTAGGAAACACCCCCGGGCCTGCAGGAGAGCGAGCCAGAGTTTATTTATTCAGTCAGCTCGACAGGACTGAGAGCCCAGAAAAACAAGCCTCTGCCTCGCATTTGGAGAATCAGTCGCTTCTCCGGCCCTGCAATACAGCCTTAACTTTACTGCCGAAAAGAAGTACTTTCGGTTTGCAACTGCAAGTCAAAAGAGAATGGTCATCACAGCTTCTGGCGGGTTCCCATGAAATCGGAGAAGATGAAGCCATCTATCTCTCAAATTTCCACAGAGAGCAGCGTTTTCTTCAGAAGGCCCTCGAGTTAGAGAGAGTTCTGGTCCTTTTGAATACATTTTGTAAACATACTTCATGCAAAACAGACCTTCAATGCAGCAACAGAGAGGAGTTTTCCATTGAAGGCCTTAATTAAAACAGTTCCTGGCATCCAACTAGTCCCAGAAAACATGCATACAGATATACCCACAATTTTAAGTTAGAAAACCCTCTGCTTCACAGCACACTTCGGTGGCAGTTAAAGAAGAATTCTAATATGCATACCTGCCCACCCAGAGCAGATTTTCACTGTGTGCAAGAAGGCACAGGGCCTAAAGTCAGCCAGGGCCTGAAGACCTATATAGGGACACGGAGGGTACGAGCAGTGGCCCCATGGAAAGGGGCGGGGCTTTGTGACCCACTGGAAAGACAACCACTCCCATCCTTCCCAAAAACCCCAACTCCTTTGTCTCTGGATATTTTTTTGAAATCGTGTACACTGCAGATTATCACTGTAGAGCCTCCACAGCTGACTTGGAAACTCAGTTGGTGCACAGGGTTTCCTAGTGCCCCGCGTGTTATCGGCACTTCACCGGGTGACATGTCTTGTGCATTTTTGTTTCACAGTGCTAGCCCCATCCCAGCGCTCACTGACACGCTATCGCTCAACCCAAAGAGTACAGACAGAAAGAATGACACACTGCCGGGGGGGGGAGGGGCCGCGATTGAAGCGAGGGGAATGGGGCGTCTCAGTCGGGGGGGGAGCCTCGGAGATCAGCTGAGAGCCCCCCGCTGCAATTTGCAATGTCAAACATTGTTTTTTTAAAGCCTCGCATCCGATGAACTGTGTTTAAACGCCGCCCTTTTTTACGTAAAAACCCCCCACATATGAAGCAATCACTAGCGACGTAGGCACGTGACTGATTAAAAAACACACTGTCGAGAAAAACGCACTATTTACAGGAAAACACTCAGCACTGCACTTTCCGTTTCGTTTCTGAACCTGCCGTTAAAGGGTGCCAGGGGCCCCTCGGCTGCCCGACGGAGACCACACAGGATGGGAGGGCACGGAGGATGTCCACTTGCATGCCCCACCGCCCCCGCCTGCTCGAGAACAGAACACCCCCCAAATGTATAAAGGAAGGGCCATCCAAACCAGGAGAGCGGGAGGGGGGAGAGCGGGAGGGGGGACGGCGGCGGGAGGAGGGACACGGACAACCTGAAAACTCACGGACTGCTCCCAGGAGGCGGCGGGGGCGCTTGCGGTGTCCTTCCTCTGCCGGGGCCTGGGCTCTCTTCTCGGGTGCCGCGGGCGGGGCTCTCCTGCACCGGGGCCTCGCTGGCAGCCGCACTCCTTTCTCCTGGCATAGAAAGACCGGCGCCGACTTCCGGCTTGCCTGCGGCCCGGCCGGACCAGATTCGGGGGCGTTCCCGGCTTTCGGCTGACGTCGCGTGACGTCGGCAAAAGCCAAAGAATCGCGGGAACGCCCCCGAATCTGGTCCGGCATTGACGGACAGGCCCCTCGTCCAATGGCTAGGCTCCATTTATGGAGCCATCCAATAAATGACGAGGGCCGACCCAAACCCCACTACAGTTCTCATCAGGTTTTCGCCTGCGCGAAAAAGATGCGCAGAGCGCATCTTTTCGCCAGGCAAAACCTAAAAAAGGAACAAAGGACAAGTTCAGACCCATTCTAGATCTGAAGAAGGCAAACAAGTGGATTTGCAAAGAAAAATTCTGAATGATGGCACTATATCAGATCTACCCCCAACTCCTTCAGAGGTGTTGGATTTGTTCTATAGATGTACTAGATGCATATTTTCACAAACTGAGAAACCCTCACAAGTTTCTTAGACTTACAGTTGGAAGCAACCATCAAAGGTCAAAAGGTAAGTTTATTATGACCTTAGTCTTTTAAACAGGTGCAAGAGGCGGTATCAAAAGGTAAAATATTCACATCGAAACATTTAAAACATTATAACATTAAAATTAATCCAATATAAGTTGAAACTCTTACACGCACTTCTTCATTTGCTAACAACCATAAAATTTCATTTAAGATAAAATTCTGCATTAATGATTAAAACCTATTCATTTCCCTTCTGCTAGAATGATTTCATTAAATTAAAATACTTTAGATCCTACATATTATTCCCGGTTTCTTAGATCACTCAGTACTACTTTTATGTATTTCCCAAGAGCAATTGCAATATCAATGGTAGGGATTTCAGTTAATAAGTTGGCTGCCTGCACTCTAGAGCTTATAGCATATTTTAGGAACACAGGTCCTGGCCACCGTTTCCGCTGTTCCAATAGTGACAGGCAATCGAGAAGGATGTGTACCAGGTCTCCTTTGCATCCCAAATTACACTTGCAACACCCATTTTTATCTAACATTTTCATTTTCAGATCTTTATTTGTTAGCAATGGGTTTATACCAACCCGCAGCCTTAAGATCTCCTGCCTGAAGCCACGGTTGGGTAGGAGGTCTAGATAAGGGAACCAATTTTCATTTATCCAAGCGCCCATCATGTGTGTTATTGATTTCTTTTTCGCTAAATATTCCATATCAATCATTCCAGATATTTCCTTCCCCTTTAATTTCAACTCACTCCTAGTACAGAGGAGTTGATGTGTTTCCTGGTTCACCTCTACCTTTAGTCTTTTACAGATTAGTGTTACTCTTTCCCTACACATTTTTGCCCATTTTAGATTACTCGATTGGATTTCCTTCCAGCACCATTGTGCTACTTTTTGTCCATCTGGGTCTTCCAGTCGTTTCCAAAGTCTGAGTATTGCCATTTGAGTTAGTATCTTCCAGGACTTTGTGCCTATTTCTCTTCTTATAGCTTGCACCATAGCGGATTGTGGGAGAGAAAGGAGTCCTTTGAGGCATTTTCCCTCCACCAAGTCCCAGGCTCCCTTACCGCTCAAATAAAGGATTTCTGCCCCATACAGAACTTGGGGGGGTATCATTGCCTCAAAGGCTCTTAGCATTGGTCGATGTGACATCTCTCCATAATCCCTATTAAATATTTTTAGGCCGCATATCGAGGTATGTGCTTTGGCTTTCTGTGTTTCCAAATGCGTATCCCATTTTAGTCTCTTGTCAAACCATATACCTAGGTAGCGATACTCATTAACCGTCTCCAGTTTAAGCTCACCTAGGTACCAGTTAAATCTGCTTATTTTTTTCCCAAAGCAAAGAACTTTAGTTTTATCTAGGTTGACAGTTAGAAATTTACTAACACAGTATGCGTTGAAGGCATTAAGCTTTCTTTGGAGGCCTCTCTCTGTCTGGTCTACTATAACCAGATCATCAGCATATAGTAGGCAGGACACCTTATTACCGTCCATTCTAGGGCTTGCACTACCCTCAACCTCTAGGCGGGCCGGAAGGTCTGACAGGAATATAGAGAACAACTGAGGGGCTAACACGCAACCCTGTCTTAAACCATTGTCTATGGGTATTTTTTGCGTCAAAGAGCCCACAGTATCCTTGATGACTTGCGCCCAGTTCTCATTGTGTAATTCCTTTATTATTGACAGAAGGTCACTGGGAATATTTACCTTCAACAGTGTTTCCCATAGACATGCACGATCAACTGAATCGAATGCTGCTCGGAAGTCAACGAAACAACAGCATAACTTGCCATTTTGTTCCGTTGACTTCTTTGCCATAGCCCACAGTGCAAAACCGTGGTCTATTGTGGAGTGTCCTTCCCTGAATCCTCCCTGTTCTATAGGGACAATTTGGAGCTCCTTTACCCATATATTAAGTTGATTCAATACAATTTTAGAAAAAACTTTCTCTCCTATATCTAGGAGGTTAATCAGGCGGTAATTTTGTGGTGCCTCCATGCTTCCTTTCTTATGGATGGGCCTAATTATTGCACCCTTCCAGTTAAGTGGCATTTTGCCTTCTGTTAGTATTATACTAAACATCTGTGCAAAAAATCTTGCCCACCACTTTACGTCTGACTTTAATATTATTGCTGGGAGATTGTCGGGACCTGCTGCACGGGTTAATTTCAGATCTCTTATTGTATCTTCGACTTGCTTTACGTTAAATTTAGCTTTAAGGTCTGCTGATATTTCTTGCCATTTTTGTGTCGCTACCGGGGCTATAGGGGCTCTTGCCCCATACAATTCCCTTATATACTTCTCCCATGCGGCCTCACTGACTACACATTTTAGTTCCCCGTCAGAAGGGCTAAAGGCTGCCTTTACCAATTTCCAAAATTGTCTGATGTTTTTTTCCTCAATCGCTTCCAACAGATTTGACCAACATTTCTCTTTAAATGACCTTTTAGCGTCATTTACCATTTTTTTATAATCTCTTTTTAGTCGGGTTATGTGGTCCTGTCTCTCCTGGGTGAAGTTCTTTTTTTGTCTTCTTTGTGCTGCCCGAATCTCCCTTTTTTTGGATTGGCACTCCACTGAAAACCATTTTACTCTACTGGGTGGTTTCCCACTAAAATATTTGACCCTTTTCAGTTCTATTCTTAAACATTGGACTACTTCCTCTAATTTTTCTATGAACCAGTTCAAGGTTTTATTCTCTAGATTTTCCGGCTCAATTTTAATTTGCATAGCTGACAGTTTTGCCTGATATTCCTCCGTGAGTCGTGTCGTCACACGTTTGGGGTACTCAACCTCCTGGGGGATCACTTTATCTCTGGGTAAGCTTCTTCCCCCATGTATTGTTAGGTGTAGAAGGTTATGGTCACTAATCTCTTTTTGTTCCAACTTAAATTCCCGTACTTGGGGGAAGTTCCAGGCTTGTAAAAACATGTAATCAATTGGGCAGCTCTGAGAGCCTATTTTAAAGGTTTTCCCTGCTGGGCAGTCAAGCTTCATTCTTCCATTCAAGCATTGAAAGCCCCTGCCTCCTAGGAAGTGTACGAGGTTTGATTCCTGTTTCGATATCTCCCCTACTGGGAAGTTTGCTGGGTTTATTCCAAACACCTCTAACATTTCTCTGTTCCAAATATCCGCCTTTTTTGGGTTTAGTTTATGGTTGAAATCCCCCATTATTATCACAGTATCCAATGCATATTTTTCTGCTACAAAATCTACATCTTCTTTAAAAAACTTCATCTCATTCTCGTACTCTACACCATTATCCCACTGCATGTATACATTCATTACAGTCAACATTTTATACTTCTTTTCCACTGTCAATAATTCTATTCTGCTAGTCAGAACCCATTTACATTTCATTTTTATCGGTGTTACTTCTCTAAGCACTTTTGTTGAAACCAATGTCATTAATCCCCCCGACGGGCGGCCAAAGTTCTTTTTCTTAGCCGGGCGGTTTAATTGTAGGTATCCTTCGTTGATCGGGGTTTCGTCGCATGTCCAGGTCTCTTGAAGGCAGGCAATGTCCACTTTATTTACTATGTCCTTTATAGTTTCTCTCTTTTTCTCATTGCCTAGCCCATTCACATTCCATGTTAGGAGACCTAGACTTTGCGACACCCCCTCATCCTATTCTACCTCACTCATGCCACCCTCTTCTCCCTCAACCTCCGTATGACACTCGTTTAGATCGAACCTTGGACTACTACATTGTGACCAATTACCCCATAGGTCTTCGTTTCCTGTATTGTCTATTTCTATGTTCAGACAGCTTTGGTTTCCTTCCTCATCTCTATATAATTTCACTTGTCTTCTCCCCAAACCTGCATGATGCTTTAAGAAGGTATTGTCCGTGGGGGCTTTTACTTCCCTCTCCGGGATTATCCTTATTCCCAGGTGGTTTATCTCACTGGTGGCTTTTAGAATTGCCATTTTTACCAGGTCTGAGTGAAGTGACACTTTTGTTATTTCTTTACCATTTCTGTTCTCAACGAAACCAATTTGCCGAAGATCGCTTGTACTGATCCCACATAGGCTACTACATTCTGCGAAGACTTTCAAAATCTGTGCTCTGTTCAGGGGATTCCTTTTCCTATTCGTACTCCTATTCGTACTTCCCCTTTTCCCCGACTGCATGTGATCCAAATACACCCATTTATTGTTGTCTCTCTCTTGTACTTTTTTGGGAGTTTCATATTGATGCTGTCTAGCCTTTGATCTCCCTGTCCGCAACCCATTGTTTCCCGTTCTTGGTATTACCTGGTCTTGTGGGCTTTCGACCCTATGGCCCCTATTTGGTTGTCCTGAGGCTATTCTTACTTTCTGTTTCATAATACAGGGTGTTATTGGTTTCTCTTTTGTGACCTTTGTTCTCCAGTTTTTTCTTGGGTTTATCGGGGTCGTTCTTAAGTTATGCTCCCCTTGCATTGGTCTATTTGGTACGTATATCGGGGCTGATGCGTTTAGGTCTGACTGTGCCTCCCTCCCTGCTTTCCTCCCTTTTCTCTTTACTTTTGAGGTTTGCTCTCGCTTCTTTCTAACCCTACTCTTAAGGGGGGCCACTGTATACACCCTGCGCCTTTTTATCAGCATTGGGCGTCTGGAGATATATACATTTTCTGATGCTTCCACAGAGTCATTTGTTAGATTTTGAGTTATTGGTTGTGGGGATCCTGCTGGGTTTCCCACGGATGTCTCTACCAGTTCAATCTCTACGCTTTCATCAACCGGTTGTTCAGTGACTATTGGGCTTAGCATCCTTGGCATTTGGTTCTTTATCCCCGCTAGTTCCTCTTCGATCTTTTTTAGGTACGATTTCTGAGCTTTCAGCACTCTATTATTTGAGAGTGTTACTTCAAGGATTCCTTGTAGTGTCTTTTGTAACATCAATATAAGGTCCACCAATGAGGAAGTGGGTGTTACGGAACACTCCAGATCCTGTGTGTGGTCTCTGTCTGGATTTGTATGATGACCTGTTCTTGTGGGTTCTTGCTGCGGAAGAGAATTTTGGGCGCTTTGATGTTGTGGGGATTGATCTGGCTCACCGCCCCAGATAGGGCTCTGGCTCTGTATTTCATTTCCCCTTAGCTCCTCATTTCCCAGTGACTGTAATGAGAATAATTTTGGAGATGATGAGAGACGGGGTGCTGGAATGTGAATATTTTGGCTCTGGAGCGTCAGGTTTATTAATACGGAGTCCTCCCTTCCTGCTTCTATATCGGGAGGAACTTCTTCCGGGTATCTTCCCGTTTCTTTCCTTTTCTGGTTCACCACTGCTGCTCCTATCTTTCCTTCTCCCTACGCGCCGTGTTCTTCCATATCTTCCTCGGGGTCCAGACTTATTACTGGCTCTATAGATTTGTAGTGTTTCCCTACAAAATCCTTTATAGCTTTGGAAGTTAGCGTATTGTCTTTCTGTTTGGAATTTGTTTGAACACAGTCCCTTTTAGCCTGTTTGGCGTTTTTAGTTGCTCTTTTAACTTTTCTTTTCTTGCGTCGCCCCTTATTATTCTCCGTAATTGAGGCCTGGCTTTCTTGGCTCTCTTCCAATGATATTGAGCCCTCCAATATTTTACTCTTCTCTGGGCTATCTTCTTTACGCTGAATTTGCCCTTTTTTCGGTCCCATTTCTTGATTTGGTTGCCTAATATGTAGTGCTTCTATTGATCGTTTCGTGTGACCGTTTATCAATTTTAAAAGTTAAAAAATAACTGTAACTTTACACTTACCTCTGTTGTGCCTTGTACCAACCAGCTTGCCTGCCTGCCGCCCTTGTTGTCCTCTCTTACGATATCTTCTGGCTTTTCCTAGCCTTGTTCTCCTTATACTGGTTCCTCCCTCGTTTTGGCTTCAGATGTTATATAGTTTCTATCTGGATTTCACGCCGTGGGATAAAACAGTTTTCACTGAGCTCCCCCCCCCCCCACCTCCCCCCTACAGCAGTGCCTCTGTTGATTTCTTCGGTCTTCCTATTCTCCGAACTGGGCACCCTGTCTACTTATACTTCCGTGGGGGTTGGGGGCAGCTAAACAGTCGGTCAGCAAACACGTGTGCTGAGTTCTGTGTTTACTGCGCAGCCGGGGGGTGACTGGAACCCGGTTACCGGCTTACTACGGCGTCCTGAGGTGCTCTCCCAAACTGCGACACTGCGCCGCCCCACCCACCGCTCTGTTCGTCCTGGGTGCAGGGTGCTGTTTTTCGCTCCCGCTGGTGGCTTCCGATTTGCTTCTCGTAGATTACTACGGCGCACCGCCGATCCCCAGTCCTACTCCACCCCACTCCCTGTACTACGCGCTCAGCGCGAGCCGCGTGGCTGGGGGGGCGGGAGGGGCGGAAAGGAGTTTCTGGGCTCACCGGTGTTGGCTTGGTGGCACTGTCGGTGTCCTTATTCGGCGTTCTCTTCCAGGCGAGCCGGCGGTCTCCTCCTGCACTCTACAAACTGCTTGATCCGCGATCGACTGGTTAGGTCTGGCAGGGCAAGGCTAGGCAGGGCTAGGCGACAACAGAGCTGCCGATTATGGAACTTGTTATGTTATGTTACGACTATTTATTGTGCGCACAGATACTCCAGCCAAGGAGCGTCCTGGCGCAGAGACAAGGTAGCCCGTAACACAACGAGAGGCTAAGTGCGAGTGCGAGTGACAAGTTATGCCAACCATTATAAAGCATTCCGCTCAGTCTGAAGCCTGCTCCCAGGACCTTATCAAGATTCATGGTGGTCGTTGAAGCACAAGTTGAAGATACTCCTCTATTCCTACTTAAACGATTGGCTGGTCAAGGCTTCAACGTATAAACAAGCTTGCCTACATAAGCAGATTGCGCAGCCACCTGGAACAAATTGGGCATGATTGTAAATCATGAAAAATCTATTTCCATCCCAGTTCAATCTCCTCATTCCAGGGTAGCAGTTTTGGATACTGTAAACACAAAAGTCTTTCCTTTTGAAGAGAGATGATTATCTATCCTTCAGAAATTTCTCTATCTGAAGAAAACAGCCCATCCATCATCAATGCAAATATTGTCTTTCTTCGGTTCAATGGTATTGATGCATCTTTTTTTGCAAAATTTGATCTTCAGCGTGAGAACTCTACAGCAATGAGTTGGAGGATAAATGGGACAAGTTCTCAGGCAAATGGGAGGACAAAGTAACTCTAACAAATCTTGCAGAAAATCTATTCAAGGGACTGGGTTTTCATCAAGGCATCCTAACACAGCTTGTAGCATTGGATGCCTCCCTTTCTGGTTGGGGGGCAAACCTGGTTCACCTTCAGATGAAAGGCTCTTGGTTTCTGAAGGAACAGACATGCCACATTAGCCTCTTAGAACTGATAGGGGAGCATTTGGGCTCTGAAGGCTTCTCTTCGCCCTTCAAGATGAACGCCCTCCTTATCCAAAATACAATGATAGTACATTATCTGAACAAAAAGTGAGGAACAACAGTCAAAACATTGTCCCTGGAAACTCAAACTATCTGGAAATGGCTAGTATCCTGAAATCTCAAGCTTACAGCTGTCCCTCTACCAGGTTTCCAAAATATTCAAGTGGACACTCTGAGCCGAACCCTTCAAGAGAACTATGAATGGGTCCTACACAATGCAGTTTTTCAGGATTTTTTTTCCAAATGATATTTTCCTCAAATAGACCTCTCAGTAAATGAGAAAAAATAATTCCCATACTTTACCCTTAGGTTAACCAACCAGTCATGTATGAGATTGGCCTGTGGATCAACTGATCAGGCAAAATTCTTAATGCCTTTCCTCCCACTCCTGTATTGCCAAACGTGATCATCAAGGTGATTCATTCGAAGACCTGAAAGATTCTTACCGCAGTTTGGCTTGGTCAATGGTGGTTCACTCATCTTACCCCCCTATTGGAATCACACAGACCTTCTACATAATTTTGGAGGTCAGACACTGCACCCCAACATTCAATCCTTTTATTTTTTATTTTTTTTTAAAACCTTTATTTACGCAAAAGTGTACACCGCTATTTAGCCGAACATCCCAGGGGCACGGCAGCACATTAAAGACATAGAATCACGGCATACATCGAACATATTGCCGGATAAGTGAGGTTTAATTTTACTTTTAATTCAGGATGACATCAAGAACGTAAAAAGCTCCAATTATAACGAAAAGGATGTGGGAATCAGGTGCCGAACCGTAAGAAATAGTCATATAATTGGCAAGCCAAACAATAAGTCCTGCATAATGAAGGCAATCATAGGGAAGACCTGGGCAACGCAGCAGAGATGTAGGATATACATGCATACAATTACTACAAGCATCAATTAGGCGCCCGCCCAGTTACACCAATAATGCAGCAACAGCTAGGACACAGATTACGAAAAAGCAGTGAAAACTCAGGGAATAACCCAGCCGGCTGATCCCAAACCCAGAAAAAGAAGAAAGTAAAAGGAAAACCAGAAGAGCGAAGAAGAAAGGCCATAGAAACAAATTAGGAAATAAAAAGGAAAACCCCTCCCTCAACCCCCCACCCTGCACAACTGTAGATAGCTACGGCCTACCCCCCTTAGCAGCGTGCCTGTCGCCCAGTGTCTAAACCCGAAATATAGAAGAGAAGTTAATAAAGAAGAAAGAAAGAAACGGAGGAGGAGAAAAATCAATATGTCAGCACCCAATCATCCATCCCCAGAGCCCAGAACCACAAAGTCAACACAGAAGCGAGAGCAGTGGCAGTCAAAACAGATCGCGCCCCTCGTAGTCACCAGGTAAACCAACACCATCAATCAATGAAGCAGACTCAGCCCTGTCCCGTGCGCTCGATTGCACCAGTTGAGTACATCCAACCAGCCACCATGATTATGAACGTGGGCGACAAGGAGAGGTCAGTGGGTTGTTTTCCGACATCCGCCGTAAGCAACGGTGTGCTGTGAAGGGCGTCAAATGAAAGCTCCACGAACGGCACCAGTCCCCAATACCTAGCGACAGCCGATAGTTCCGTTGTCATCGCGGGGGACTGGCCCTCCAAAGCCGCCACATCCACTGGGAAGAACTCAGCAGACCGCTCAAGTGTAGGGTGTGGCATAACGTTCTGAGTGCGCGGATAGTCAGGCAAGACGTGTCCGGTTACGGGAGTAATGGCCTCCAATTTGCGTCTCAGATCGCGAGCACTGCAGATCATGGCGCCACGAAGGGCCACCAGTCCACGACGCTCATCCCTTCCATAGGCTCTACAGCAGGCTCCGCCATGTTAGTCAGGGTGTCACTGACCCACACATCTGATCGGGCATCCTCTCGCCCCCCATCAGAGCACAAGTGAGTCACAATTGTGAAGGTGGCAAACTCCATGATTTTTACAGAAAAGGACACGAAGGCAGCCTCAGCGGTGTCAGGGTCTCAATCACACACCAGTGCCCCCAAGTCTCAAAACACCGACCTCTCGGCGAACAAAATGGCGCTCAGACTTACTTCGGGAGAAATGCAGGGAGCGGCCGAGCCATGCACAGACGAAAAGTCCCAAATAAAGTGTAAACTCCCGGTTCCTCAATGCGCTACCGGCCCTCAACCCACTAGGTGGACCGGAGATCGCAGCAAGAGGCAAACGTTACGGGCAGGTCACTCCGGGCAGCCGGCTCCTCCCCGTCACAGGCAATCACCACCAGGATAGCGGGGGCCGGCCGTTCCTCGCACGCAAAACCCCGGATCAGCAGCTACGGAGGGCCTGATAGGAGGCGAGAGCATTTCTCCGGATCTACGGCTGATGGAGAGTTCGGGAGCACATCACCGAGCACCGCCACACTTCCTCTCCATAAAAATGCGGCTCGGGTCAGGATAGGATGCAGGATCAGTGCACAAAGCAACAAGGTCGGCGGAGCCGAGTGCCTAGGCGGCCATCTCGGTCTCCGGCTTGGCTCCTCCCCAAACATTCAATCCTTGAATGTGGCAGATTGGGTCCTGAACTCCTACAATATGGCCATTTGAATCTTCCCCAGGAGTGCATGAACCTAATAAAAGAAGCCAAAAGCTTACTACTCTTATTTATAAAGAGGTTTTGTATTTGTTGTTCTCTGAACAATTTTGATCCTCTCGCCTGACAAAAGAAGCAGTTCTTGCATATCTACTTAATTTGGATTAAGCAAAGCTGCAATTTTCTTCTATTAAAGTCCACCATGCAGCTATCACATTTCCTTCACAAATTTCCTTTTTTTCAAATTCCTGTAGTCTGGTATTTTCTGGAAGGCATTAATAAAGGTTGCCCTCAGAGAACTTCCCCTCTGTGGAAGTTGACTATTGTCCTATCTGAAAGACATCTAGCCGCACATTTCTTACCTTAGAATTTCCCAGGTGTCATGATGGATCCCGAAGACTTTTTCTCGAGCAATACCTTTGTGCGTTGGTAGGCAGTGTTGGTCGGCTCCGCATGATGTTGGTGTAGTCCGCAACAGAAATGACTTGCACATCTCCTATATAGGCGCCATCTCGGTACTCTAACGTCAGTTCTTTTCTTTCTGCGCCAGCTAGTGCAGATCCTTGATGAGAGCTACCCTACATCAATTTTTAATCAGCTTTTTTGTTGAAGATTTTTGGCGTGTAGGATTTTCCTCCATGTCGAAGAAGACTTATGGATTCAACCCATGCGGTGCCTGCCATCACGCCATGTCGGTGATGGATCCACACTTAATTTGCCTCTGGTGCCTGGAGTGTGACCACGGCTTGAAGTCGTTCTCCGACTGTCATGCCATCGCTCCAAAGGCTTTGAGGGAGCACTCCCTAATGCTGATTGCGACCCAGCGTTCAACTACACGCATTCGCCCCAGAGGTCTCGTTCCCAGTCAAGAGGAATGTCCGGGCACCACACTGGGAGTCGTAAGTCCTCGTCCTTCCACTCGAAGTCGTCGGGTCTTTCAGGTAAGAGGCATAGGAAACACAAGAAACCTAAGTGCGCCTTAACTTCTCCACGTCTGTCAGCTGACGTGATGGAGGAGTCTCGGCGATCCAGGACTTATTCCGCTGAACCTGCTTATGCGTCAACTTTTGCTTCCCTGCCTTTCCAGCGGGGGAAGCAACCCACGCCCCAGCTTAATTCTATGATGCCATGTGCCTCATATGTGGGAGACCTGACCCTCCCGACGTGCCTTGGGCTACGTAAGCTCAGAAGGGCCTCCTTCAGGTTCTGTGCCGGTGGTTTCAGCCACTGCTACCCCCCCTCCTCCCCCCCCCATGGACCAGGCTTATCAGAGGACTAACACATTCCTTTAAAAAAGAAAAATGTGGCTATTGACTCGTCTTCTCTTTACATTTCTGAAGACCCTCTTCTTTCACCTGCACATTCCCCTACACCACCATCACCTGACCCACACGATACAGGTGATGATTTAGATGCCTATTCACCACAAGATGTCCCACAGGATCCAGATCCATGGGAATCATTATTATGTCCCTCAAGCTGATATTGACCTTGATTTGTATCCATCTAGACCTTCCCTTCCAGATGATAATATTGTTACATTGAGTTCTTTAATAGGGCTCCAGAATACCATGGGGTAGAGCTCCATAAGGAGAGTCTGGAGGAGGATTTTATATTGGAGACCCTTAGTTCATCTCAAATGGCTACCCAAACCTTACCGATGTTAAAGGCCCTGCTTAAACATACTGAGGATATCTTTCAGGGCCCTGTCAAAGCTAAGATCATCACTCCCAGGGTAGAGAGGAAATACAGGGCTGCACCTAATGAACCAGTCTACATCAAAGGTCAGTTACCTTTAGACTCTTTGGTCGTTTCCAATGCTCGTAAGAGGGCTAATTCCCAAACCACAAAGGGATGCCCCACCTCCTGATAGCGTCCAAATTAGTGGATGTTTCCTGTAAATGGATAGCATCACAAGCGGCTAATACTTGACGCTTTGCCAATGCCCAGGCATTACTAGCAAGATATAATAGAGCTCATTATGATGAACTCCAGAAGCTCATTGAGTTCCTTCCTGATGAGCATAAAGCTAAAGCCAGCGACCTTATTTAAGAAGGTAAAATTATTAACCAATACCTCTATCAGATCAGGCAGATAATGTGGCTTGGGCAGTGAAAACTAGTGTACTGCTCCATAGGGGATCCCTGACAGAATATCGACGGCCCAAATATCGACCTACAAGATTATCGAGTGTAGAATATCGATGGACAGAATATTGACATCCTATCTTTATAAAGGTAAGGACAAAAATATCGAAACCAAAATATCCTTGTTTAAAATATCTTTGCATAACATATTGGTTTTTTTTTTAAATGTCTTAAAAATTATATAAAATTTACTAAATATAATTAATAAAAACTGTTAGATTTTTTTTAAATGTTAAAAATTATGAATAATATAACATTAAAAAAATTAAACATACATATTTAAAATAAGTTATATATATTAACTTAAAATTAATAAATGATTGCTTTATTTAATTATAACATGTTAGAAACATAATAAGTTATAACTACATATATATATATATATATATATATATATATATATATATATATATATATATATATATATATACATATATATATATATCTTTCAAATCCTGCACTGCAGCCACGTATTCACTCACGCAAAGCCGTCACAAGCAGGACACGGACCCAAATTTCGTGCTGGTTATTATTTTATTTGCCCAAGAGTCTGAGACGCGTTTCGCAGCGCGAACGCCGCTTGTTCACTCGACAGTTTGTTTTTGAACAGAAGGCATTTTTAAAGTGACAGTGCTTGTATCAGTGTATCACGTGAGTACCTTTCACAGTAGACATAGACAAAACACTCCAACAGTGTATCAGACCTATACTGAATACAATTGAGGCTTTTTGAAGTTGTTATACAATTGTCAGTAAAATACAATCCTGTATAAAATTCAACTTTAACTCTAGCAAAATATATAATTATTGTTTGCTATGGAATTCAATGTAAAATACATTAGCCCCTAAATCACAGTATATGGGTAATACCATGCTGTAGATGTACTGTCTTGCTACTGATAATATAAGTTTAAAAAGTGATTAATTGTGCCAGTGTAGTTAAAATCTTTTCGATGATTTGTAAATTTCATGAAACCAGGTTGATCTAAGTTTGCCACTGTATTCTTTTTAGTATAGATATAAACCATTTATCTCATTACTTATTCATTACTATTCGTTGTTTCCCCATTTTTTCATTTGTAAGGTTCAAAGTATCAGCATTATACATCGATCTTATATCATTATATATTCGATTATATCATAAAGATAATTGCAATTTTACCCCCCCCCCCCTCCCCCCCACAACAACAACAACATAAAGTGCTTGGTATGTGCATATATGAATATAAACTGCTGTTATATTCTGACTTTCCTACTTAACATTTTTAAATGTCTATTCTCTTACATAATAGTGCAATATTAAAACTCATTTTAAAAAAAATTTCCTAAAATATTTACAGATGTTAAAAATTTCCTAGGATAAAAGTTCAATTATACATATATGTAGATTAATATCAACATCCCCATTTTTTGGGTAATGGTATATGCTTTTAAAGTGTTGAGTAGGGGGGTTACCTGATTTATTGATGGTTAGCATATCGGATTGGATATATTGGTTGTTTATGACAGATTCAATTTATTCTGAAGCTATTACTCAAGACACGTATATAAATCTTCCGTTAGATTCAATCCATTTGGATGTTTGGAATCTAACAACAAAATGTATCTCGTCTCCAGCTTTCTCAATTTTTTCTCTCTATCTCCGCCTCGTCTGTTTGGAGGGATAGCATCGATGAGATAGTATGACAGCCCCTTATTGTTTGAACCGTGGCATGCCATAAAGTGCCTGGCCACAGGGTATGTATTATCGCTGTTCGTTATTGCTCTGAGATGCTGGAGTATTCTGACATGTGCTTGTAGTTTGGTTGAGCCAACGTAGTTTAATCCGCATGGGCAGGTTAGCACATATACACAATATTCAGTTTTACAATTTAACATTTTGTTTATTGTGTATGGTTTCGTCTTGAATGGGCTACAATATGTTTTGGTGTTCTTCCCGTGTGTACAAGCTTTGCATGATGGACATTTTTTAAAACCTTTAAGGTTCTGATACCAAACTGGTTTATTTAGGATCTCTGGGTCAGATACAACTAAACAATCCCTCATTGAGGGAGCCCTACTATATGTAATGGACGCCCTCTGCGGTAGCAGGGGTCCTAATACTGGGTCGCTGAGTAGTATGGGCCATTCATCTTGAATGATTTTGTTAATTGTTTTATGTTGTTTGCTGTATCCCAATATGAGGCGAAAATTATTTTCCTCTTCATTTATATGTGGTTTGTGTAGTTCTCTATCTTTCTTGCTAATCAGTAAAGTATATCTGTCCTGTAATATTGTTTTCGCAATAGCATTGTCAATCATTTGTCTGGAATAACCTCTGGCTAAAAAACGCTGTTTGCTCAACGCTTGGGCTTTGTGTAATTCTTCCTGAGTACTGCATATTCTTTTTATCCTTAACATTTCTCCATAGGGTATGCTACTCACTAGATGGTTTGGATGAGAGCTGGAAGCATGTAATACTGAATTACCTGCAGTTTTTTTGCGATATAATGTCGTTTGTAATGTATTGTTGACAATATACACTTCAGTATCTAAGAAACTAACCCTAGAGTTGCTAATTTCAGCAGTTAATCTTAAATTAAGATCATTGTTGTTCAATATGCTCATAAACTTTTCAGCTTCTTCTTTAGTTCCATGCCAGATTACAAACAGATCGTCTATAAATCTTAACCACAACTTGACCTTAGTTGTCATGATATCCTCATGTATTCCACCGAGGACCAGCTTCTCCCATTTGCCCATATGTAGGCAAGCATAGCTTGGGGAGAAGCTGGCCCCCATGGCTACTCCTTGTGTTTGACAATATAGAAGATGATTAAACATGAATATGTTGTTGTGCAAACAAAAATGTATCATTTCAACAAGCATTTCATTGTGTTGTTTATACATTGGTTCTCTGTCTTTTAGAAAATATTCAACCGCTTGAATTCCATCCTCATGTATTATGCTAGTGTATAGTGAGGATACATCTATTGCCATCATGATATATTCCGAGTTCCATTCAAAATTCTTTATCTTGTTAATGAAGTCGCTTGTGTCCCTGACGTAGGAAGGTAACAATTTGACATAATCCTGGAGAAAAAAGTCTACATATATTGATGTTTTTTCTAAAATGCCATTTCTTGCACTTATTATAGGACGGCCTGGAGGTTTTTTATTGTCCTTATGTATTTTAGGAATGAAATACATGGTAGGCACAGTCGGATTGTCATTTTTCAAGTACCTGTATTCATTCTCACTTATAAATTGTTTGTTACGCCAGCTTGACAATTTTTTGTAGTGTGCTCGATACATGTCTTTTAATTTGCCCACATCAGTTCGTATATAACATTGTCTATCGTTTAGTTGGCTCATAGCCTCCTTCATGTATTCTGCATGGGACCAAAGGACTATGTTTCCTCCCTTGTCACTATTTCGGATTACGACTTCCTTGTTGTTGCTCAATTTCTTCATCAATTGGAAGTATTTATGATCTTGATTCCGATGCTTTTGTATGCTGGTACTTGTTCCTATTTTTTTATTTAATTTTTTGAATTTTTTCGTAATGACTTCATGAAAAGTATCTATAGCATCATGCAGCATGATAGGGCAATATTTTGATTTGGGTTTGAAGTTTGTTAAACCCGCACCTTTATTTGACGTGTTGGTCATCATGGGATTATGTATTCCAGCCTGAGCAATGTCTTGATTCCAAAGTTCCTCTAGTTCTAATTGAGTATTGGATCCCAATGATTTTGTTGCCATGAGAGGATCATTGGAGTCTTCATTTGTCTGTTGTTTTTGTTTCATTGCATACATTTTCCTGAGTTTCAATTTCCTTACTCCTTTGTATATATCCATCCGGATATTTGGGTAATCAAAGTTGTTAGGTGGGCAGTACGATAATCCAAGACTTAAAGTATTTACTCCTTTAGTTGTTAATTTAAGATTTGATAAATTAACCACTGTTTGCATTACTTCTTTCTCCAGTAATTGCGTTTTCGTCTTGGTTGATCTGAATTTACGTTTTGCTGCAATGCGTCTCTGTTTCCGCTTGTTGTTTGCCCGCCTCCGTGCGTTTGTGAGCGGGTCATTGGCCTCAAAGTTGCCATTCTTTGGGCGGCTAAAATCTTCATTTCTTCCCCCGGCGTTGGTCCAGAACCCACTAAGTTACTCGGGGTATTTCTCTGCTCTGAATCATCCTCGCTATTTGATGTATATTGATCACTAGATGCAGTGGCAACTTCCTCGTCTGTTCTCCTTTGTCGACTGCCTGTTTTGTTGACATTGCTTAGGCCTTGTTTTAAATGAATTTTCCGTACCGCATCGTACTTTCGAGCAAAAGTAAAAATCTGTCCTATTTCATAATCAACTTTGTCGCGTTGAAACTTATGGGTCTTTCTATCCTTTATTTTATCCTCTTCTTTCTTTAATTGGTTAGTCATTTCTCTCCGTAATTTGGCAATTTCATCATCATGACCCATAGAGGACAATTCTTCGTTGAGGGCATCTATTTCTGTTAATAAACGTGCCCTATCTATGTCTGCATACTTGATTAAAAGTAGGATTTGTCTTCGTGATGAGTCTAGGTTGATCTCTGCCCATTCTCGCATCAAATCGGGATGTGGCTCTTCATAGGTGGGTGCAGTTAAATTTCGGAGCCCCCGTGGGACTCTCCCCACCTCAATATAACTTTGGAGGGACCTTGACTCCCACCACTTGGACATTTCCATCTTCATTTTCTTTTCAAGTAATTTCATCTTATATGCCACAGAATCTGGTTTGTGTGTTGTGGCAGTTTCACTGGATTTTACATTAGCGTTTACTGAAAGATCATTAACGAACATTCCCGTGGCTGCTGCCTCCCTTTCTTTGACAATGTCGCTCGACATCTTGGGTTAATTTTACTCGATATGGCTGTGAAGAACGGGTCAGTAATGTCAAGTTTCCCACGTTTCTTGAATCAGCCTAGCACACTCCTCAACCCCGCAATACCGTTTGTCACCGTACCTGTTGGTGCTCAAGCCCTCAAACTCCTTGCCTTATATGCAGGTGAAACCACTCGCAGCCAGCCGGTGCCTTCGTGCTGTAGCTCTTCAGGTACAAAATGGAAATGTTCGGAGCTGGGGGGGCTGGCGGTAATTTCCTTTCCAGGACTCGCAATTGTCCCCAGGAGAACCCGGTAGACGGTTCCGTTTTTCGCCGCTAGCCCAAATATCCGAGGAGGGGTCCCGTGTTAGACTGGTTTCGGAACGCCAGTCAAATATCCTTCAAATCCTGCACTGCAGCCACGTATTCACTCACGCAAAGCCGTCACAAGCAGGACACGGACCCAAATTTCGTGCTGGTTATTATTTTATTTGCCCAAGAGTCTGAGACGCGTTTCGCAGCGCGAACGCCGCTTGTTCACTCGACAGTTTGTTTTTGAACAGAAGGCATTTTTAAAGTGAAAGTGCTTGTATCAGTGTATCACGTGAGTACCTTTCACAGTAGACATAGACAAAACACTCCAACAGTGTATCAGACCTATACTGAATACAATTGAGGCTTTTTGAAGTTGTTATACAATTGTCAGTAAAATACAATCCTGTATAAAATTCAACTTTAACTCTAGCAAAATATATAATTATTGTTTGCTATGGAATTCAATGTAAAATACATTAGCCCCTAAATCACAGTATCTGAAAGAAACAGGTTAGTATTAGATTCCTTACCTTAGAATATCCCCAGGCGTCAGTCTGGATCCGGAAACTTTTGCGTAGCAGTACCCCTGCGCGTCGGTAGGCGTCGTCTGCAGGCGTCCCCTGCGGCTCCGCGTCGTCGGCGTCGTGCGCCGTGATGACGTCGCTGGAGTATATAGACGCCGCCTCCGCGCGCTGACGTCAGTTCTTCTTTTTTCCGCGCCAGTTAGCGCAGATCCGAAGAGCAGTACTCCGGTCTTTTGACCAAGTTTTTTGTTAACTGATTGATCTTTGCGGTGCCGGTAGGATGCCCGGTTTCAAGAGTTGTGACGAGTGCGACCGCATGATGTCGGTCACCGACCACCATCGACTCTGCCTCCGGTGTCTGGGCGCGGACCACGACGTGGAGTCCTGCGTCGACTGTCGGGCCTTGACCGGAAAAGCTAGGCGGGAGCGGTCCCGCAAGCTTCTCGAACTCCGGTTGTCGGCCCCGCGTCGAGAGCGGTCCCGGTCCGGTCGGAGGTCGAGGGAGCGGTCGAGGGAGCGGTCGCGGAGCCGCCATGGGCGCTCCGGGAGTCGCCACCATTCCTCCGGCTCGTCAGGTAAGCACAAGAAGTCGGGGCGTCGCCATCGCGCCCCCGACTCCCCCCGACGCCCGCGTGCTGCGGCCGGGGGCTCGGGTGACCCCACCCCCGCGGTCCCGCATGGGTCGCCGACGCCGTCTGCCCCACACCTGTCGGTCCCTGGGGAAGGCGCGTCGCGTGAGGAGATCGAGGCCTTCCTCATTGCTATGAGGGCGAGGTCTTCTCCGGCGGGGCCTTCGGCGCCTGCGGGCCCGTCGGTCCCGTCTGGGGGCCCGAGCGGTTCGGGTGCTCCTGCCCCGGCGCCGCCGGTGGCTCCGGCCCCGGCGCCGCTGGTTCCCTCTGGTTCGTCGCCGGCTGGTCTCCCGGCCTCTCCGGCGTCGGTTCCTGTGGGCCAGCCCAGGGTACCGCCCCCGCGTGGTGCAGCGACTCCGCCGTCGGCTCCGGCCGGCGTCGGGTCCCCGGCACCGACGCCGCGCGGCGCCACCCCCCTTTCCTCCCCGACTCCGGACTCGGAGCCGGACCGGCGTCGGCCGACGCCGGACCCGACGCCGATGGGGCCTGTTGACCCCGATGTCTATATCGTCGACCCAGAATATGGGTATGACGAGGAGGAGTATGGTGAGGGTTGGGAGGGGTCTGAGGACCCTCTATCCCGTGCCTGCCAGTACGATGTGGACTGGGTAGGTGATCTGGGTGATGCCAGTGGCCTGGACGAGTCGCCCAACCCTGGGTTTGTCTCTCCGTCCCCTGTGGCGTCCGAGGCGGGTGCTGCCTATTCGGTGGTCCTGATGAGGGCTGCCAAGGCCTTACACCTTGAGCTCCCCGTCGCGAAGGTCAAACCGAATATCCTGACGGAAGTTTTTAAACCGCAGTCATGCCCCCAGGAGCCTCTGCTGCCGTTTAATGAGGCCCTGACGGATGTCCTTCTGGGCACCTGGTCCAGGCCCGCCTCTGGTGCGCCGGTTGACCGGAACGTTGCCAGGCGTCACCGTCCCTGCGCGGACGACCCTGCCTTCCTGTCCACCCATCCCTCCCCGGAGAGTCTGGTGATCCAGGCCTCCACTTCGCAGTCCGCATTTCCGTCGGCTCCGCCCGACCGGGAATCAAAGAGGTACGACCAATTCGGAAAGAAAGTGTTTTCCTCTTTGAGTGCTGGACTGCGGTCTTGTAACACCGCGTGCCTCTTGGGCCGCTACACCCACTCCCTGTGGGATACGGTCGAGGAGTGTTTGCCGCAATGCCCCCAGGAAGTGCGGGACAAGCTCACCCGGGCCTTTGTTGAAGGCCGGGATGCGGCGCGGTACTCGATCCGTTGTGGTCTGGACACCACGGACTCCCTGGGACGGGCCATGTCCACTACGGTGGCGATTCGTCGCCATGCCTGGCTGAGATCTGCCAACTTCTCACCAGACGTCCAAAATACGCTTATGGACATGCCATTTGATGGCAGTCGCCTATTTGGTGACAAAGCGGACCACGCGCTGGAGCGCTTCAAGGACTCCAGGGTCACGGCCAAGTCCTTGGGTCTCTCGACCCAGACCCAGCGCCAGCAGACGGGTTCGTTTCGGCCCTTTCGTGGCCAAGGGAGAGGAGGTCCCACACGTGCTGCCAGCCACGCGGCGCAGAGCGCTCCCCAGCGCGGTGGCGCCCGTGGTTTCCGCCGTGGTGGCGGTAGAGGCCAGCGTCGTGGTCAGTCCACGCCTCCCTCCGCTGCGGCATCCAAGCCTTCCTAGTCCGAGCTTTCGGGCTCACGTGACGCCAGTGGGTGGCAGGGTTCGCCATCACCACTCCCGCTGGCGCGCGATAACATCGGACAGGTGGGTGCTGCAGCTTGTCCGAAGGGGCTATGCCCTCCCCTTCGAGTCCACTCCTCCAGCCATGCCACCGCAGAACCACCGTGTGTCGGGGGACCACTTGACACTTCTGCAGGAGGAAGTTACGGCCCTCTTGGCCAAGGGGGCCATCGAGCGCGTTCCTGGGCCAGAAGTAGGGTGTGGTTGCTACTCCCACTACTTTCTGGTACCCAAGAAGGACAAGGGAGGCCTGCGTCCTATCTTGGATCTACGGAACGTCAACGGCTTCCTCCGGAAGGAGAAGTTCAAGATGTTGACTTTGGCTCAGGTCTTGGCTGCTCTAGACCCACAAGACTGGATGGTAGCGTTGGACTTGCAGGATGCGTACTTTCACATCCCCGTCCTGCCGGCCCACCGGCGTTACCTGCGGTTCACGGTAGGCCACGAGCATTTTCAGTTTATCGTGCTCCCATTCGGCCTTACCAGCGCCCCACGGGTGTTCACGAAAGTGATGGCGGTGGTCGCAGCTCATCTGCGCCGGTTAGGGGTTTCAGTCTTCCCCTACCTCGACGACTGGCTGTTGAAGGCGGGCTCGCCCCAGACAGTCGTCCACCACCTTCAGATGACGGCAGACCTCCTGCACGAGTTGGGGTTTTCCATCAATGTGCCGAAATCACACCTGTGTCCCTCTCAAAAGCTCCTTTTCATCGGAGCGGTTCTCGACTCGGCGCAGTTTCGGGTTTATCCCCCGGAACGGCGGGTCCGGGATATTCAGGCTCTGATTCCCATCTTTCAGCCGTTATCCCGGGTTTCGGTCAGGTTGACGCTGCGGCTTCTGGGGCTGATGGCCTCCTGCATCCTTCTGGTGCATCACGCCAGATGGCGGATGCGGGCTCTGCAGTGGGACCTGAAGTTTCAGTGGGCCCAGCATCAGGGCAACCTGTCCGACCATGTCCTGATCTCGGAGGGCACTGCGAGACAGTTGCAGTGGTGGCTTACAGACCGCGATTGGGTCAGGGGCAGATCCCTCTCCCTTCCCCAGCCGGAGCACGTGGTTGTGACGGACGCGTCCCTCCAAGGCTGGGGTGGCCACTTGGGAGAGGCGGAGATCAGAGGCCTCTGGTCTCCGGCGGAGTCCCGGCTCCATATCAACATGTTGGAGCTGCGGGCGATTCGCCTGGCACTGAAGGCATTCCTCCCCTTTGTCAACGGGAGTGTAGTGCAGGTGTTCACGGACAACACCACCGCCATGTGGTACTGCAACAAACAGGGCGGTGTGGGGTCGTGGACCCTTTGCCAAGAGGCTCTGCGCCTCTGGCAATGGCTGGAACGTCAGGGCGTGACTCTGACGGTTCAACACCTGGCAGGTTCTCTGAACGCCAGGGCGGACGAACTCAGCCGTCGGTGCTCGGTGGATCACGAATGGCGTCTGAACTCGGATGTGGCGAGAGGCCTCTTTCAGCAATGGGGAGAGCCTTGGTTAGATCTATTCGCCACAGAAGAGAACGCGCAATGTCATCAGTTCTGCGCGTTGGAGTTTCCAAGACGGCACTCGCTCGGCGACGCCTTTCGGCGCGGGTGGAGTTGCGGTCTGTTGTACGCCTTTCCGCCTATACCACTTCTGCCCAGAGTGCTGAAGAAGATCAGGCGCGACCGGGCCCAAGTTATCCTTGTGGCTCCGGACTGGGCTCGAAGGTACTGGTATCCCGAGCTACTCAGCATGACAGTCGGTCCCTCGATCCGCCTGCCCCTTCAGGAGGACCTTCTGTCGCAGCAGCAGGGGACGGTCCTCCACCCGAACCTGTCCAGTCTCCACCTCCATGCGTGGAGATTGAGCGGCGACAGTTGAGGCCTTTTGACTTGCCTCCTGAAGTCTGTGATGTCATTCTGGCAGCCAGGCGTCCCTCCACAAAGTCGGTATACGCCTGCCGGTGGAACAGATTTGTGGCATGGTGCACAGCGAAGGCTGTGGATCCCCTTTCTGCCCCTCTATCTGAGGTTCTCCTCTTCCTCCTTTCCCTTGCCCAGCAGGGCTCTGCTCTGGGCACTATCAAGGGCTATCTTTCTGCCCTTTCCGCCTTCTTGAGGCTACCTGATCAGCCATCTTTGTTCAAGTCCCCTATTGTGTTAAGATTCTTAAAGGGCATCACGCACATGTATCCTCCAGCTCCGTTCGTGATGCCTCAGTGGGACTTGAACCTGGTTTTGACTTTCCTGATGTGCGCTCCCTTTGAGCCCCTTCATTCCTGTCCTCTCCGTCTTCTCACCTTAAAGACGGCCTTCCTGGTAGCCATCACCTCTGCCAGGAGAGTGAGTGAGCTCCAGGCTCTTTCTGTTCAACCTCCTTTCTTGTCTGTTCATCCTGATAAGGTGGTTCTTCGGACCAGACCTTCTTTCCTGCCCAAGGTAGTCTCTGCTTTTCACATTGGGCAGTCCATCACCTTGCCCTCCTTCTTCCCGCCTCCGCATCCTTCAAAGGATGAAGAGCGGCTCCATCGTCTGGACCCAAAACGTGCGCTTTCATTCTATATGGATCGCACACGCCAGTTCCGGGTGGATGACCAACTGTTTGTTGGCTACGTGGGTGAGAAGAAGGGAAGGGCGGTACAGAAACGGACCATCTCTCGGTGGGTCGTCCTGTGCATCAAAGCATGCTACTCTTTGGCTCGGAAGGAGCCTCCTGTTGGGCTGAGGGCCCATTCCACTCGGGCCACGGCGGCTACTACTGCCCTGGGCCGGGGAGTCCCTTTGCAGGACATTTGCCAGGCGGCCACGTGGGCCTCGCTGCACACCTTTGCGAGGCACTACTGCCTGGACAGTCAAGTCCGGAGGGATGGCTTCTTTGGCCGTTCGGTCCTCCAGGACTTTCTGGTGTAGGTTGTATTGGTTCGCAGACCCACCACCGGGGTTGGTATTGCTGGGGTATCTATTCTAAGGTAAGGAATCTAATACTAACCTGTTTCTTTCAGATGAACAAGTTACTTACCTTCGGTAACGATATATCTGTAAGAAACAGTAGTTAGTATTAGATTCCTTACCGCCCCGCCCATCCTCCCCGTTCTGCGAACTGATACCTAGGGTTAGGGACATCCCTTTCAGGGCCCTAGTTTCAAATGGCACCAGTGTTGGTTCTCACATGGCTCTGCGTGTTCTGGCGCGGAAAAGCTGTGTGCAAAGAACTGACGTCAGCGCGCGGAGGCGGCGTCTATATACTCCAGCGACGTCATCACGGCGCACGACGCCGACGACGCGGAGCCGCAGGGGACGCCTGCAGACGACGCCTACCGACGCGCAGGGGTACTGCTACGCAAAAGTTTCCGGATCCAGACTGACGCCTGGGGATATTCTAAGGTAAGGAATCTAATACTAACTACTGTTTCTTACAGATATATCGTTACCGAAGGTAAGTAACTTGTTCATATGGGTAATACCATGCTGTAGATGTACTGTCTTGCTACTGATAATATAAGTTTAAAAAGTGATTAATTGTGCCAGTGTAGGTAAAATCTTTTCGATGATTTGTAAATTTCATGAAACCAGGTTGATCTAACTTTGCCACTGTATTCTCTTTAGTATAGATATAAACCATTTATCTCATTACTTATTCATTACTATTCGTTGTTTCCCCATTTTTTCATTTGTTAGGTTCAAAGTATCAGCATTATACATCGATCTTATATCATTATATATTCGATTATATCATAAAGATAATTGCAATTTTATATATCTATACTACTATTATAAAGGAAGAACTTTAAACCTTTGAGGCGGGTAAACTCGGGAACCACAGCGCCAATCCACACACCCGATACATCGTTGAAATTGTCAAGGTGTGCAGATGGACATAGGCTATATAAATTTAAAAAATATACGTTATTTAAAAAATGTACGAGAAAAAGAAAAGTAGTCCCATGGAAGTAGCGCCGGCCGCGACGTGCGTGCTGACATCAGGAGAGCGGGGAGGAGCGACGTCCAGGAGCGCGAGAAGGAGCGGCGGACATGAGCGCGGGGAGGAGCGGCGGACAGGCTGGGAGGAGCGGCGGACAGGCGGGGAGGGGAGGGGAGGAGCGGCAGACCGGTGAACTCAGGAGCGCGGGGAGGTGCGGCGGATGAGGTAAGGCTCCGGGGGACCCACGGACAATGTCGGGGCGGCTGGGGGCCCTGAAGCCAAGGTCGGGACGGGCTGCTACTCCGGGGGACCCACGGACAATGTCGGGGCGGGCGGGGGCCGGGGCGGGCAGGGGCCCTGAAGCCTGATTGCTCCCGGACAAGGTCGGGACGGGCTGCTAGTATATATATATATTTAAACCTGTCATATAAATATAAAAATAAAAATACATATAATAAAAGTATTTAAATTTAATTATTTGTAAAAAAAATATTGTACACTATATTAACTATAACAGTAAATAAAATGTTGGATAGCGTAGGGAATAACATTATTATTCCCACTCCAGAGTGTGCAACAGTAGGGAAATTGTTGTTTAGCGAAAGGGAATAATTTACTATTCCCACTCCAGCTATTGCAACAGTAGAGAAAGTGTTGGATAGAGGAGGGGAATAATTTACTATTCCCAATCCACAGAGTGTAACAGTAGGGAATGTGTTGGATAGAAGAGGGGTTAAAGTTACTATTCCCACTCCAGTAATTGCAACGGTAGGGAAATTGTTTGATAGTGGGTGGGTAAAAATTACTATTCCCACTCCAGCAAGTGCAACAGTAGGGGAAGTGTTGGATAGCAGGTGGATAAAAATTACTATTCCCACTCCAGTGAGTGCAACAGTAGGGAAAGTATTGGATAGCGGGAGACTAAAAATTACTATTCCTACTCCAGCGAGTGCAACAGTAGGGAAAGTGTTGGATAGCAGAGGGGTAAAAATTACTATTCCCACTTAAATAATTGCAACAGTAGGGAAAGTGTTGGATAGCGAGGAGGTAAAAATTTATATTTCCACTCCACCAAGTGCAACAGTAGGGAAAGTATTGGATAGCGGGAGACTAAAAATGACTATTCCTGCTCCAGCGAGTGCAACAGTAGGGAATGTGTTGGATAGCGGTTGGGAATAATTTACTATTCTCACTCCAGCAAATACAACAGTAGGGAAATTGTTGGATAGCGGAGGTGAATAATTTATTATTCCTACTACTGCAAAATAATTAATATAAATTACCAAATAATTAATTTTTCAAAATAATTTACCTCCCACCATTTTTCCCTATAAACTGCAAAATAATTAATATAAATTACCAAATAATTAATTTTTCAAAAATAATTTACCTCCCACCATTTTTCCCTATAAACTACATCACCAATATTGTTAATTGATTAACAATTAACTAATAACAATTAAGCAGTTTAAAATCCATCAACAATAAATTAGTTCACACAATTAACACTATAAAATAACTTTAAATAAATATCATATATAACAATTTATAAAAAATGTATTATCATTAAATTTCTTCCCACCCTCCTCCTCTATCAACCCACAACCCGCTACGGAACTAAAACGCTATATATATATATATATATATATATATATATATAATTCCATTAGTGGTTCAGAAACTCAAACGTCCCTGATGCTAATCCTAGTTGCTTCCACATGGGCACGTCAACCAACTATCAGTAGTTCCTCATCAAAAACAATGTCTTTCACTCAGTCTCTCCACCCAGAGCCGTGGCAAGATAAAACCAGATCCCAGTCAACCCAATCTGGCACCTGAAGTCCTAGAGTTTGCCTATCTAAATCTACTGCCAGACTGTATGAATATCATCAAGGAAGCTAGGCGTCCTATCGCAAGAGCCTGCTATGCAGCCAAGTGGAAGCGGTTTGTGATTTCCTGTAACAACCACATTAACCCGCTGGATGGTTTGGTACAAAACATTGTATGCTATTTGTTAAATCTACAACGTTCAAATATAGCATAGACATATATCCGCTTACATCTTGCTGCAATGGCTGCATACCTCCAAAATAGACAGCACCAGTCTCTTTTTCGAGTACCTGTCATTAAAGCATTTTTGGAGGGTCTCGAGTTATTCCACCAAGACGTACACCTGCCCCAATGTGGAATCTCAATATTGTTCTCACCAGACTGATGGGTCTACCCTTCGAACCATTGCACAGATGTGATCTTCAATTTCTTACATGGAAAGTTGCTTTTCTAGTTGCTATCACATCACTCAGAAGAGTCAGTGAGATCCACGCTTTAACCATAGAAGAACCTTTTTTGCAGATGCACCAAAACAAAGTAGTTCTTCGGACCAGCCCTAAATTCCTTCCTAAAGTCATTTCTGCCTTTCACATTAATCAATCGGTTGAGTTACCGTTTTTTTTCCCCTCAACCAGATTCAGTGGCAGAACGTGCTCTTCACACACTAGATGTAAAACGAGCATTGCAGTATTACATTGAAAGGACTAAACCTTTCCGTAACACCAATCAACTTTTTGTAGCCTTTGCTCCACCACACAAGGGCAATGCCATATCAAAATCAGGTATTGCAAGGGGGATTGTTAAGGGTACATTACCAGTTCCCCCTAGAGCACATTCTACAGGTAAACTGGGGGCTTCTATGGCATTCCTAGGGAATATACCCATAGATGACATATGCAAAGCTGCAATATGGTCTACCCCTCACACATTCACAAAACACTATTCAGTGTATGTGTTAGCAGCACAAGCTAGAGTAGGCCAGGCAGTTATACGTACACTTTCAGACTACTGCAACAGCTATAGGTTAACCACCGCTTTGGGAGATAACTGCTGTATAGTCTATGCACAAGCATATGATCTACAGCTCCTATACCTAGAATGGAAAATACTACTTACCAGTATGCAACTGTTCTTGCCATCTAGAGCTGTAGAGTGATATAAGCCCACCCGCCTCCCCTGGTACCTATACCTGTTGCAGTTACATCTTACTTGGATACATACATTCATGAACATCTCCTTCTAACTACTCTTATCTGAAAGAAACAGGTTAGTGTTAGATTCCTTACTTTAGAATATCCCCAGGCGTCCGACTGGATCGGGAAAGATTTTTCGTCAGCAGGACCCTTGCGCGTCGGTAGGCGTTGTCTGCGGCTCTGTGTCCGTCGTTGGCGTCGTGATTGCCGGGATGCCGTCGTCGGAGTACTTAGACGCGCCCTCGCTCGCTGACTTCAGTTCTTCTTTTTTCCGCGCCAGCAAGCGCAGATCCGGGAAGAGCTAGTACCCTAGTAATTTTTTAACTAACTTTTTGGCTATTTTTGCTATTCTTTTCGAGTTGATATCGACTCCTGGTGCCGGTAGGGATGCCTGGATTCAAGCCATGCAAGGCCTGTCACTGCCTGATGTCGGTGACTGACCCCCACTGCCGGTGTCTCTACTGCCTCGGGGCCTACCAAGACGACAAGTCGTGCTCCAACTGCCGTGCCTTGACCTCGAAAGCTAGACGGGAGCGGTCTCGTAAGCTCCTCGAGAACCGGCAGTCGGCTCCGCGCTGCTCATGGTCCCGGTCGTGGAGCCGGAGCCCACACTGTTCGTCGGGCTCCAAGTCCTCGCACTCCGGTAAGTCGAAGCACTCTAAAAAGAAGCCGAAGAGGCGACATCGCTCTTCCGACTCCCCTCGCCGGTCACGTGACGTGGCTGAGGGTTCAGGTGACACCACCCGTGCGGCTCTGCTGGAGGCGCAGGCGTTGCATCGGCCCCCATACCCTCCGGTCCCTGGGCTGCATCCGACACCAGAGGAGATACGTGATTTCCTTGTGGCCATGAGGATTAATTTCCCTCCATCGAGGCCTGTCGGTGCGCCTTCGGGCCCGCAGACCCGACTAGGGGGCCGGCGGCTTGGGCCCCGGCATCGTCGGGTGCTTCGTCCCCGGCGCCATCGTCAATTTCGGTACCGATGGCGCAGGGCCCTGGGGTATCCAGGGCTGGATCCTGGTCGACGCCAGTTGACCTCACGACTCCTCCGCTGGCGCCGACCCCGAAGGTGTCGCTCCCGGCGCCGTCTTCGGACAACGCCGCCCCCAGTTTAAGTCCGGGTCCTGCGTCGGAGCGGCGCCGCCGGAGGCGGTGGGTGAGAAATTCATCTTTGACCCGGCTCCGTCATTTCTGCCTAGGGTAGGACTGGGAGGGGTCTGAGGACCCTCTGGCACAACAGTGCCTGTTAAGTCAGGACTGGGCAGATGAGCTAGGGGAGGCCAGTGGTCTGGACACATCGCCTGACACTGGATTCATCTTTCCTCCCTCTGTGGCTACCGAGGAGGGTGCTACCTATGGTGTGGTGTTGCGCAGGGCAGCCAAAGCCTTGGCTCTTGAGCTCCCTGCTGCGGCCGTGAGGACTAATCTCCTCACCGAGGTGCTTCAGCCCCCAGTAAGCTCTTCGAAGCCCATGCTGCTGTTCAGTGAAGCCCTCATGGACGTTCTGATGGGCACTTGGTCCAAGCCCTGCACAGTGCCCCCTGTGGATCGGAATGTGGCCCGACGCCACCGCCCAGCTCCTGGCCACCCCTGCTTTCTGTCTGTTCATCCTTTCCCTGAGAGCGTGGTGATCCAGGCCTCTACGTCCCAGACTGCTTTCTCGACTGCCCCTCCAGAACGGGAATCCAAAGGGTTTGACCAGTTTGGAAAGAAACTGTTCTCCTCACTGAGTTTAGGGTTGCAGTCTATCAACACCGCTTGCCTTCTGGGCCGTTACACCCACTCCTTGTGGGACACGGTTGCGAACGTGCTGCCCCAGTGTCCGCAGGAGGCCCAGGCACGACTCGCCCAAGCACTTGCTGAGGGACGGGATGCAGCACGTTATTCAATCAGTTGTAGACTAGATTCCACGGACTTGCTGGCCAGAGCGATTTCCACGACAGTGGCGACCCGTCGCCACGCCTGGCTGAGATCCTCCAATTTTTCAAGGGATGTCCAGTCCACACTCATGGACATGCGCTTTGATGGCCGTCGCCTTTTTGGCGACAAAGCAGATAGTGCGCTTGAGCGTTTTAAGGACTCCAGGGCTACGGCCAAGTCCTTGGGCCTGTCGGGCCAGCCCCAGCAGACTTCTGCTTCTCGCCCCTTTCGCGCCCCCACAAGTTCGTCCAGCCTCAGAACCAACCTCAGTGTGATTGTGGACGTGGGAACCGCTGTGGCGGTGCAGGGGGACTGAGGCCTGGTCAGTCCCCATCCACTCCTGCAGCATCTGCCTTAAAGCCTTCCTAGTCCGAGCTTGCAGGCCCATTCGATGCCACACTTGCACCTTCTGCAGGAGGAAGTTATGGCCCTCTTGGCCAAGGGGGCCATCAAGCGCGTTCTTGGGCCAGAAGTAGGACGTGGTTGCTACTCCCACTACTTTCTGGTACCCAAGAAGGGCCAAGGAGGCCTACGCCCTATCTTGGACCTCCAGAGCGTCAACGGCTTCCTCCGGAAGGAGAAGTTCAAGGTGCTGACTTTAGCTCAGGTCCTGGCTGCCCTGGAGACTGGATGGTAGCGTTGGACTTGCAGGACGCATATTTCCACATCCCCTTCCTGCCGGCCCACCGACGCTACCTGCGGTTTACAGTAGGCCACAAGCACTTTCAGTTTACCGGGCTCCCCTTCGGCATCACCAGTGCCCCTCGGGTGTTCACGAAAGTGATGGCGGTGGTCGCAGCTCATCTGCGCAGATCAGGGGTTCCAGTCTTCCCCTATCTCGACGTTGTTGAAGGCGGGCTCGCTCCAGACAGTCGTCTCCCACCTCCAGACTACGGCTGACCGCCTGCATTTGCTGGGGTTCTCCATCAACTTGCCGAAGTCGCACCTGATTCCCTCTCAGAAGCTCCTCTTCGTCGGAGAGGTTCTGGACTCGGCGCAGTGTCGGGTTTATCCTCTTGAGCAGCGGGTTCGGGATATTCAGGCTTTGATTCCGATCTTTCAGCCTTTATCCTGAGGTTCGGTCAGGTTGACGCTGCGGCTCCTGGGGCTGATGGCCTCCTGCATCCTACTGGTGCATCACGTCAGGTGGCGTATGCGGGCTCTGCAGTGGGACCGGAAGTTTCAGGGGGCACAGCATCAGGGCTACCTATCCGACCACGTCCTGATCTCGGAGGGCACTGCGAGACAGTTGCAGTGGTGGCTCACGGACCACGAATGGGTCAGCGGCAGATCCCTCTCCCTTACCCAACCGGAGCATGTAGTGGTGACTGATGCATCCCTCCTGGGATGAGGGGGCCGCATGGAAGAGGCGGAGATCAGAGACCTCTGGTCTCCGGCGGAGTCCCAACTCCATATCAACCTTCTAGAGCTGCGGGCAATCCAACTCTGTCCGGGGAAGTGTAGTGCAGGTGTTCACGGACAACACCACCGCCATGAGGTACTGCAACAAACAGGGCGGGGTGGGGTCGTGGACCCTTTGTCAAGAAGCTCTGCGCCTCTGGACATGGCTGGAACACCAGGGCGTTACCCTGGTGGTTCAACACATGGCAGGTTCTCTGAACGCCAGGGTGGGGGAACTCAGCCGTCGGTGTCTGATGGAAATGAAAATGAAAAAGGTTCTTAATAAAGCGCACTGTGACCAAACTGCTTCCTGGCGCTAGAGGTAGGAGCTGAGAGCGGTGGGAGAAGCCAATACTGTTTAGCAGGAGTACGCAATAGAGAACAAATGAGTTTTTAGGGCTTTGCGGAATTGAGAGTAGACGATGATTGATCTGATCGACAGAGGAAGACTATTCCAAAAGGAGGACCCAACACAGAGAATCTGGTGCCTCCAGTTTTGGATCTGCGAAACCGAGGTACATTGGAAAGGAACTGGTTAGAAGAGCGGAGGGAACGGTTGGGGGTGTAGGGAGTGATGAGGGAGTTAATGAAGGCTGGGCCTATGCGGGTCCGAGCCATGAAGGCCAGGCAGCCCATCTTAAAAAGGGATCTCTGAGAAATAGGGAGCCAATGAAGGGCTTTCAGAACAGGGGTAATGTGGGAGGACTTGGGGAGGTGGAGGAAGAGGCGGGCGGCCTGATTCTGAACAGCCTGTAGGCGGCGAAGTTCGTAAGCCTGAATGCCTACATACAGGCTGTTCCCGTAATCGAGACGGGAGAGAATCATTGCCAGGATAATGAGCTTAAGGGCATCAGAAGAAAAGAAACGGGACACCTTTCGGATGATTCGGAGGGAAAGAAAACAGGAGGAGACAACCGAGCTGATCTGGGCATGCATAGAGAGGTCCCGGCTGACTTTAATCCCCAAGGTCTTTGCCGAGGCCGCTGGTGAAGGAGGGGGGCCAAAGGTGGAAGGCCAAAAGGCGGCCGACCAAGGGGAAGAGGAAGGGCCAGTCAGGACCAACTCCGTCTTGTCCAGATTGAGCTTCAGTTGATTCAGATTCATCCAGTCTGAAATAAAAACTAAGGTGGAGTGGAATTTGGGCAAGGAGTGCAGGGGAGAGGAGAGATCAAAAACAAGCTGGAGGTCATCCGCGTAGTTATACACGGAGACCCCCATATCGAGGAGGGAAAGAATAAGGGGACGGATATAAAGGTTGAAAAGAAGAGGGGACAGGGAAGAACCTTGGGGGACTCCACAGGAGACCAAGCGCGAGTCCGGTCTTTAAGAAAGGAGGCGAGCCAAGAGAGGGCAGTGCCCTGAACGCCCGCTGCGCAGACACGATCGAGAAGGATGGAATGGTCGACCGTGTCAAACGCAGCGGACAGATCAAGAAGTACCAAGGCTTGGGGCAAGTTAGAATCTGCCTTACTCTTTAGCTCGTCCAAGACGGACAAAACAACTGACTCGGTGGAGTGAGCCGGTCGGAAACCCGCTTGGTGGGAGGCCAGGAGGTGGTTGTCCTCGATGTAGGAAGAGAGACAAGAAGTGATATAGCTCTCCAGGATCTTTCCAAGGTAGGGGAGAAGGGAAATGGGTCTAAAGTTAGAGGGAAGGGAAGGGTCTAAACCAGGTTTTTTTAGAATGGGACGAACAATAGCGGATTTGAAATATTTAGGGACTGAGCCAGATGAAATGGAGGTATTGAGAAGGAAAAGAGGAGGGTCAGGGCAATGAGTGAAGAGCACTTTCAAAATACGAGCTGGCGCACAGTCAGCTGGGGAGCCGGACTTCACTTTCTGAAGAAGAGCCAAGAAAGCGTCCAGGGAGATAGGGGGAAACTGATTGAGAGGAGAGGAAGACAGAGGGGGGGGCAGGGGAAGGGGGGGGGGGACGGAGGAACGAAGGGAATATTAGATTTAATCTTGGCAATCTTCTCCAGGAAGAAGTCGTTGAGAGAAAGGCAGAGGTCTTGGGAAGGAATGGGGTTCGGATTGGCTCTGTCAGAGGCAACAAGGTTGCGAACTATAGAGAAAATCTCCTTAGGCTTATTAGCTGACAGAGTTATTCTCTCCGAAAAGTAAGTAGTTTTGGCTCACAGAATAGCTTTTTTGTAGCTTGCCAAGAGCATTTTGTATTTAGCTCGCAGGACAGGACAGTATTTACGCCTCCAATGGCGTTCAGAGCGTCTAAGGTCCAGTTTAAGGATTTTTAGCTCGTCTGAAAACCATTTTTGGGCGTCATGGGGGCGGAAGGTCTTAACTTTCCTAAGGGGGGCAACTAGATCACAGGAGGAGGACAGCCAGTGATTCACGGCGTCTATTTGATGGTCAATAGGGAGGTTGCATAGGTCAGGGCAGAAGGAGGCGAGGGAGGCACAAAGAGAATCAAGGTCTACCCTGTTCCAATTGCGAGCCATGACGTTTTTAGGTAGGGAGGGCTTCTCTTGCGATCCAAGCTCAATGGAGAAGGAGATCAATGAATGGTCTGACCAAGTGCATGGAAGGATGACAGGGGAAAGGATGGGACAGTTGGCTGACCAGATTTGGTCCAAAACATGACCATGGGTATGGGTGGGGGAGTGAATATGTGGGAGAAAATTAAGGGACTGGAGGGTAGCTGTGGTAAATAAATAATTAATTACCGGTACTATTTTTGACTATAATTAATAAACGGTTAGCTCAATAAATAAGAGTCAAGATACGAGGTAGCTGGAGTATACAGGCTTTAATTAAGTATAAAGGACTGGAACAGGACAGCCTGTACGGGGATGGGATGGCAGCTGCCTGGGGCAGGGACAAAGGAAGGCTAACTTTTAATAACAGTGCACAAGTATATATAGTTAAAACATTTACATGGTATTCAATACAGTAGGCGTAGCAGTAGGCGGAGTTTGTAGCAGTCGCGAAAGATAAGGCATAAAGTGGGTGTAACAAGAGGTGTGTACAGGGCGTATACATAGACATGTGATGTAAACGTAACAGAATATGTCATAAATGAGGCGGAAACATGGAGGGGGCTACCTGAGCAGCTGGGACCTCTAACCTAGTGGTGCGCGCAAACTGACAATGACGTGTTACTAGGGAGAACTGGGGGCTATGACTTCTGCGCTGGAAGAGGAGACGAAAGTCTGGAGTGTCAGAGCGACATGTACCTAAAGCCTATCTAGTATCTAGTGTTTAGAGAACATGTTGATAGAAACTAAAAGTTATCAGAGCAAAGGCTAACAGACATTAAGACTGGTGCATACATAATCCTACATGTAGTGCGGGTGCAAGGGATATTCTATGAATATTAATACAGTATTTCTCTTACATGGAGACATAAAGGCTAGACCATGACGGAAATTATTGATGCGATTCAGTAGCTTAGGAATGCAGAGAAGGAGGGCTGGACTGATAACTAGAAACATAACATACTCTTGGCAGACTAGAAGGCAGAGCCAGGCCGAGCCGGGCACTGCGAGGCATGAAAGTAAACTAAGGGTCAGGGATACAGGTGGGGGCTGTATCGCTCCTCGGAGAGGGTTCAGGAAACAGGAGCTGAATCTGAGTCCGGGCCCTTTTGAGGCCTAGAAACGGGGATATTTCAATGAATTAACGTGCACACTGTAAAACGTGGCAACGTAGCTTTACATAGGCCTGATATTCGTTGTATTCACGAAGACTGGAAACTGGCATACTAGAGATGGACACAACTGTAATTGCGCCTTTAATCGATCATAGGGGAATACATGCATATCGATCATGCACATATGACATAAGGTGGGGAACACGTAGGGACACAGAACATGGCAAAATTTACTTTTCCACATTCCCTCCTTGTCACTACGTTTCCATCAGGAAACATCAATATTCATGATACCATCTATCATTTCATACAGCATCATTTGCTCGTCTCGAATTGTCTTGGAACAGGACTTAGGACTAGGAATACAAGAGGTAGCACAAATGCCGCAAATCGCAGGGCCACATTGTATACAGAGGCAGCAACTGAATATGATCATTACTGCAATACCTAGAAATGACAATACTTTCCATCCCCAGGCAGATATGATACTCCAGAGCCAACCGGACCATGTCCAGGTGCCTGGATTCTGGTGTAACTGATGGGCAATTTTATGAAGTCTGGTTATAGCGGAATAAACAGACGGCGCGTTATTAGGAATGAAAATGCAGCAACTAGATCCGATGACTCTACATGCTCCTCCTCTATCGGCCAGTATGACGTCAAGAACGAGACGATTTTGGAGCACGACAAATCTCATAGCAGATTGCTCTTCAGTTAAGTTACCTAGAGCAGAAGTAGTCTCATTCACTACTGCTTCAAGGGTTCTGGTTAGTCTACGTATTAACTTACTATTCTGGACAGGGCCTATAAAGAAGAAGAAACCTTTATTGAAATCTTGATACTGTTCTAGAGCAGTTTCAGTTTGATCGACAATTGGGGACTCAATCTCCCTTCTATGTCTGACGTGTACTAGATGTGTGTTTCTGTGATAATCAGATGGGGCTAGAAAAACTGGTGGCAGTAGGAAGGCAATGTAACATGTTCCCTCCCAATCGAGGGGCAGACGAACATATGCGGTCTGACCACAAACAAAATAAGAATGACGTGAAGCTTTAAAAATAGATTTTCCGGGGGCGTGGCTACGAGCCAAGCGAAATGGCGGCGTAGTGCGAGAGCTCTAAGACCGGAGCGGCTCCCTGTGCATTTATCCGCATAATCCAGCCGACGCATTATACCTCCAGTACCCGGATCGGGGTCCCGACGCTGTGAGGTGTGGTCCGACTCCATTCTGAGGCGAATCGAGTGCCGCTGGCCGGAGGTGCAGTGACGGGCCCGGAAACGTCCGCTGGACGCCGTCCTGCCGCAGATCGTTAAGCCGGCCGGAAGTGCCCTGTGGTCGGGGAGCCCCGCCGGAAGTTGCCGCCGGTCAACTGCGGTCTGCAGCGCCGGCGGTCCTGATTAAGACCGGAGGTGTATTGGCCTGGGATCACCCTTTGCCCGTCAGCGTTACTGTGGAGAGCTGCGGCCCCAGCGATTGAAGTCCCCCGGTGATAGAGGGTCCGAGCCACTGCTGTGCAGGCGGAGCGGAGCGCGACGGCGGTGCCTGCCCCCACCTTCTCCTGACCGTGAGTGCACAACACGATTTCCACGGCGGCCCTGAGGTCTGCGCAGCTGGGGCTGGTGTGGTGTTGGGGAAGCCCAGTATTCTTAGCTGAGCCCGGGACTCCTTCAGAGCTTGAGGCAGAAAGTGAGCCTGAAAGTCATCACAGCCTGGAAGGCGAATAAGGAGCGTGGGCGCACGCTCAAAGGTCTCTGTAGCCCGGTGGATGCCTCACACAGGTCCCTGATTTGGACCCCCCAGTGTTCCTGGCCGCCGGCGCCATTGTACTGCTGCCATTCTGCCTTCGCTTTCCCACGGCCTGGCCCGGATTGCACACGGACACACTCTGTAACCACAGCGCGAGCCATACCATCCACACTATGGCGGGGAGGGGTCCCAGGCACACTGCGGCGCAATCCAAGCTGGAGAAGTACGCCTTTGAGAAAAACGCTGTAAAACACCCGGAGGGTCGCACTTCAACGAGTCCAGAGGGAGAAGGAGCCAAGAAAGTGACGTTGGAAGACCTAATGAAGATGCTCTCCAGTGTACAAACGACGGTGGGGTCCATTTCAACGGACGTTGGCCTGCTGAGGGCGGATCTCCACAAGATGACGGAGCGTGTGGCGCAGGTGGAAGTGGTCACCAAATCACTGGTGGAAGATACTTCGGAGTTACAGCGTGCTGCAGAGCGTATGGAGGCGGTCACCAGGAAACTGCAGGAGCGACTGGACGATCAAGAAGGGCGCTCCAGAAGGAATAACGTCCGAATTTTGGGCATTCCGGAGTCGGAGGGCAAGCAATCCATGGATCTGTATGTGGAGGACTTGATCAGGACGAAGCTGCAGCCGAAGGGCCTCTCCCATTTCTTCTCTGTCGAAAGAGCGCACAGGGTCCCCGGGGGAAGGCCCAAGCAAGGGGCGCAACCGCGGCCGGTGCTGGCTAGACTTTTTAACTTCCGTGACAGGGATGCCATACTGCAAACAGCCAGGGTCTCTGCGCCTGTCAAGATTCTGAACTCCACTCTGGCCTTCTTCCCGGACTATACGGCTGAGGTGGCCCGGCGACGGAAGACTTTCGCTGATGTCAAAAAGGCTCTGCGAGCTAAGGAGATACCCTATTAGATGCTTTTCCCGGCACGGCTGAGGGTCGTGGATAATCATAAGGCATGGTTCTTCGACACCCCAGAGGCGGCGAGGGACTGGCTGGATGGTTGGAGGCAAGTGGAAGCACCCCGACGAAGAGACAGGGGTCAACGTGGCAGCCGGCCGGCTACTCCACCGGATCACCAGACGTCCCAGGGTCATAGCCAGGATCTTTTTGCAGAGTCGGGCCTGAAGGACGGAGAGCGCACAGAGGAGTAGGCCCCTGCATTCGTAATTCCTGAGGGTCACCACTCTGCAACATTGTCGATGTCTCCCTTGGTGGACGCTCCGTGCTGGATGGGGGGGCTCACGTGGAGCCGCTCGTGAGGTCAAGGAGCTACTTACCCCTTGCAAGCAAGTACTTTGGGTTGGGTTGGGACTAAGCACTCTGCTCAGTTGGGGAGGCGGGCGGTTTTGAACCCGTGCAGCAGGGAGGCAGGGAGGGGGGGAAGAGGGGAATGGTTTGACTGTTTAAGTTTTTGCACTAAGCGACGATTTAAGGCACGTGCTATGCGTATAGCTAGAGACACTTTCCTTGCAGGGGTGGGATGCAGGACTCGTCCCCTATTACCCAGTGCGACATCACACACACACCTCAATGGCAGTACACGTGACGGTTCCGCCTGAGCGGAGCGTACCACATCCCTCTCACACATCGACCTTCACGGTCCTCACATGGAATGTCAGGGGTCTAGGCGACAGGGTGAAGCGGGGCCTAGTACTGCAATACCTGAAGCGTTGCAACCCGGCGATAGTCCTGTTGCAGGAGACTCACCTTGTGGGCCTAGCCTCGAGAGCGATGGACAGATGGGGATATAAATTCATAGCGCATGCAGATTTCTCCTCCGGCTCTAGGGGGACGGGTATACTTATTCGGAAGAACTTTCCGATGGAGTGTCAACAGACCAAAATTGATTCCCAGGGCCGCTTTGCAGCTGCGACAATACAGTGGGAGGGCCAACTTTTCAATTTTGTCTCCGTGTATGTCCCACCGGGCCTACATGCCACAGCACACACGGCCCTAGCGGCCTTTATACTGTCGTTACCAACGGCGACGCTGGTGTTAGGGGGCGACTTTAACGACGTTGTTGACCACACACTGGACAGGCACCCACATACCATGACGGTGCGGGGAGGCGGGCGACTCGCAGGCCTAATTGAAGCCCTAGGTCTCACAGATAGTTGGCGACACAAACATCCCTATGAGAAGCAATACACTTACTACTCAGCAACACATCACTGTCTCTCACGAATAGACTACATCCTACTGTCCGGTGATGGGCTACAAGGCATCGAAGAGGCGGACATCCGTCCGAGAGGTATCTCGGATCATTCGCCACTGCGGCTCATCTACACGAATCACCGTCCCCATAGAAGCCGGGTTTTTCCCATTCATGCGGGCTACCTGCTGAGTGCTCCTTTGTTGAAAACCCTGACTAACGCCACTACACACTACTTCCAGGAAAATGCTGGCTCAGTGAGCTCTCACAGCACTCTGTGGGAAGCTTATAAAGCGGTCATACGTGGGCAGGCAATAACGTCAATTGCTGCCCAGAAACGTGCCCAGCGTCAAGAGCTCGGTGCCCTTGAGGACGCGCTTCACTGTGCGATCTCTGACCAGGAGGCTCACCCTTCTCTGGCGACTGCTCAGGCGGTTCGATTGCGGAACGTTGAGTGGGTTTCCTACCAGAGGGAGCTGGTACAGACCGGGATTCAAGCCTCCCGTCATAGGGTCTATGAGTTGGGCGATAAAGCCGGCAAGATGCTGGCCTGGCTCGACAGGAAAGAAAAAGCGGGCAGGGTGATTGCACGCTTGACGCCACCAGGGGGACCCTCGATCTCGGACCCCGGTGCCATAGTTGAACTTCTGGCGGATCACTTTGAGGCGATCTACGCCCCACAGGCGCCGTTCTCGACTGACGAAGCCTATGCATATATTCAGGATCTGACGATCCCCTGCCTCTCACCTGAGGCGGCATTGGAACTTGAGGCGGACGTCACTGTGGAAGAGATACGTGAAGCGACTGGCGCACTGGCTTCGGGCAAGGCTCTGGGTCCCAATGGCCTCCCAATAGAACTGTTTAAATACACTGCCCAGATAACGGCCCCCCATCTTCTCCGAATGTTTACGGACAGTCTAGAAAATGGGGAACTCCCTAGGGATCAACGCCTTGCCACAGTAATTCCGATCCACAAACCTGGTAAGGCACCGGAGTCATGCTCGTCCTACCGCCCTATCTCCTTATTGAACGCGGAACCAAAGATACTTGCCAAATTGCTGGCACAGCATTTGGCTCCACACCTGAACACCCTGGTACACCCGGATCAGTCCGGTTTTATGCCGAATCGTAACACCTCATATAATTTACGCCGGCTTCAAGCGGTACTGGCCCGCCGGGAGTGCCTACGGGAGCCGGCGGTACTTCTCTCGCTCGACGCCACTATGGCGTTCGATACGGTTGAGTGGCCCTATCTGTTTGCTGTACTTCGTCGCATGGGCTTCGGCCCCAAGTTCTGTGCGTGGGTCCGCTTGCTTTACACCAAGCCACTAGCCCAGATAGCGGCGAATGGTCACATCTCCAGAGATTTCCCGCTTGGTCGTGGAACGAGGCAGGGTTGCCCTTTATCCCCTTTACTGTTCACGCTGGTCCTTGAACCGCTGGCGATCTGGGTCAGGTGGGAGCCATCTATCAAGGGCATCCGGTGGTCGCCGACATGGGAGGACAGGATATCTCTCTACGCGGATGATATCCTTTTGTACCTCACCTCCCCCAAAAAATCTATTCTAGTCCTACTCAACGTCTGCGAGAAATTTGGAAGGGTCTCAGGATACAGGATTAATTGGACTAAATCAGTCTTATACGTTCTGGCTGGGACCCCACCCCCGCTTCCGGCGGACTGTCCATTGCGATATACTTGCAGCCCCTTCAGGTATCTGGGAATCCAGGTTTCTTCTGACCCGGACGAATTTCACGCCCTCAATCTGGGACCCCCTCTGGAGCGGTTCAAAAGGGACGTGAAGGTCTGGCGCTCCCTCCCTCTCACTCTCCTGGGCAAAGCCGCGTTATTCAAAATGATGACATTGCCCCGTTTTCTGTACCTCCTCGAGAACACACCGTTCCTGGTCTCCCCCGCCTACTTAAAAAATATTGCGGCAGCTGTATCTGCTCTACTGTGGGACGGGAAACCGGCCCGGATCGCGCAATGCAAGCTGGTGAAGGACTGGTACGATGGGGGTATAGCGCTCCCCAACATTGAATTGTATTACTGGGCGGCCCACCTTAAGCAAATTAATTACTGGCTCCACGCCCCGCAGACTGAACCCGCCTTTTTGGCAGATAGGCATGGTATTGAACCCAGGGGACTGTTGAGAAACCTGTATAGTCGTAGAGTTCCGTCTGATCTGATAGGCCCTACCCGTCACACGGTCCAGCTCTGGTACAAGGCACACAGACACCTTCAATGCGCACACACAATTACGCTAATGACACCCCTGTGGGACTCACACAGGTTGGGGTTCATGGGTAATAGTAAGGGGTTCCAGGCATGGGACTCCATAGGCATATCCGTGGTGGGTGATCTCTGGAGAAAACGCACCATAGTGGACTTCGCTTTTCTACAAATCAAACATGATATGGCCCAATCAGAATATTACAGATATATGCAAATACGGCACGCGCTTCTCTCCACCATCCCGACCGGGACAACGCTACAGGACTCCACCCCTCTAGAGGACAGACTGCTTACGGAACACATGCCCCACAAGGCGACATCCCTCACGTATCGGAAACTGGTCAACAACCTCCCTGACATGCTGTCTAAGTTGCGCTTGTGTTGGGTGGGAGATGTTGGGGACCTTGATGACTCAGAATGGCAGGAGGCACTCTCCTCGACAAAGGAATCGGCGATTCCGTCCAGACTTAAACTGGTTCAGTTGAAAATCGTTCACCGCACATACTATACCAGAACGGTTCTTCATAAAATAGGAAGAACCTCTCACGAATTTTGCCTCCGTGGCTGCGGGGAGAGGGTAACATTCTACCACACTATCTGGGACTGTAGATATGTAGCCACGTACTGGGCGGCGGTTATGCGGACCATTTCCCAAACCACAGAGATTTCCCTACTACCCAACCCACGTCGCTGTCTATTAAACATTTGGGAGGCAGTCGACCTAACACATCGTCAGCAAGACTGGGCTGTACTGGGCATGATGGTGGCGAAGCGCAATATTGCCAAACTGTGGGGTTCCAACGTCCTGCCCACGCTGAGAGACTGGTGCAAAGATATGGATGACGCCATGGTGGCGGAAAGGGCAGTGTTTGTTCATCGCGGCTGCCCGGCGAAGTGGGGGCGAATATGGGGGGCATGGAATACATTTAGGGGGGATATATGTGAACCACCGCGAATTGACCCGGATGCAGCCCTTTCTGATTGAGGTTTGCGCCTGGTCGACTGTCCTGATGCCTGTGGCACCTAGTATGCTGTTTTCCGCCCCTTGATGGTCGGATACAGAGAGGTGGGCGGGGGTTGGTGGCCACGCGGCTGGTGTACGCTATACTGCAAGGTGTAACTGACTATTTTCTCATCTGCGAAAGTTTGTTTCTGCTGCACGTGCCTTTACGTTTCGCTGAAAAGTTTTGTTATTTCGTTGTTGTTTAAAACATAGACCTAAGCCATATCGTATGCCTGAATTACTCGATACATGATGCACCCAGTTTCTATTCGCCGCCGGACCCCCGGGTTGTCGGCCATGCGGCTGTGTTATCCTACTGTCAATACCTGACCTCGATTTTTGCTGCGGCCGGCCCGGACGGGTTGTAGGCATTACGCTGTGTCATGCAAGACGTGTACAATAAAGGTCTTTTATAAAAAATAAAAAAATAAAAATAGATTTCCCACTGTCACTATACTCGACAGTAGTAGTACAATCACTATGTCCTACATGTGTGGAACCATTCTTTCGGACACATAATTCGCCTTTGACTGGTAGTACTGAAATAGCAGGTAAGTCTGGAGTAGTATCAGACTGAACATTCAGGACCATAAAATTCGAAGAATAATTACCTAAATTATAAACTTCATTTTCTAGATCTAACCCTGTTCTATGGGAGAGACCTTGCTTGTCTGGAAAACATGTTCTATTCAGAAGGGACATATCATTGGAAGATGACGTTAACATGGACCATGCTCCACACGAACCATTATGTGAAAACGGATAAGGAAAGAGTGGCAGAAATCCCTTCGGTGTCTGGAAAGGGGGGAGTCGACCACACACCCAACAATTAGTGGCATTGCTGGTCTGGTGTGAATAGTGTAACATACGGATGAATGTATTGTTGTGCATAGCAAGACGATAGGATAACTCGTGAGGAGGCAGATCACTAAATGTGTGCTCTACTGTAACATTAGGAAACCTATTTACATGAGAAATTGGAAAACATAAATGCAATGCATAACTTGTGCAGGTAACCATCAAACTTAGAAACAATAGAAAACTTAGAAAAACGATACATCTGATAGAGTTTTGACTAACTCTCTCTCTGTGGGGGTCTATCTTATACATGTCAGATACCTGTCTAACCGTTTCACCCGAGGGGGACTTAGACAATTAAACTGGCTGACTTATTTTACTAGACCGGAGTTTTAATTTATACTCCTGCTGCGGAGTTTTCTCTAACAGGGAGGGCTTGATTTCGAAGTCAGTAGCGGGACAGTCCTTGAGAATAGGGCAGTCTTTCGAAATGGAACAATCCTTGGAAAAAGTTTTAGTTCGTAGTCCATGGAACTTCTTGACGTGAGACAGATGGACCCACCCCTTACGGCCTTCCAACTTCACGGCCGTACGGGTGGTCAAGAGGACTAGTTGAGGTTGCTTCCAGCGGGGCTCCAGCGGACTTGAACGATCAAAGTTCCTTATCAAAACGAAATCCCCGGGGATGACCTCATGCGGTTTTACTTCAGTGTTGTCTGGAAATGCGGCGGCAACCTGTGAACGACAAGAGTGTAGGGCAGACATCAAGGAAGCTAGGTAATCTGTCAGCATATTACTTGAAACATCTGTAATACTGCGGGGTCTAGGTGTACCCCACATATTTGGGGGGCGGCCGAATACGACCTCATAAGGGGACAGACCTGATCTGGAATGTGCGACCATCCGCATGAAGAATAAAGCAACTGGCAGGGCAACTAGCCAGTCTACACCTTTCTCTTTACAAACTTTGGCAATGCGGATTTTCAGAGTTTGATTATGTCTCTCTACGAGACCGGCTGCTTCTGGATGGCGCACACAATGGAACTTCCACTGGTACCCTAACAAAAGGGAAACATGCTTCATTAACTCTGATGAGAATGGCTGGCCGTTATCAGAATACACGACCCTAGGGAGTCCATAACGGGGGAAGAATTCACGAACCAACTGCCTGGCAGTGGTCGCTGCTGTGTAATCTGGAACTGGATATGCTTCTGTCCACCTGGACAAAGCGCATACAACTACAAGGACATACTTGAAACCTCGACATCGCTCCATCTGAATATAATCCATCTGGAGGACTTCAAAAGGGTGGTCAGGAGGTTGGAATCCACCTTGTTCCACCGGGACACTTTTACCTGGATTGAATTGACAACATATCATACAAGTACGGACTTTCTGCTTGGCTGTAGCTCGTAAGTGCTTGTTAAACCAAAGGTTCTGGATACTGTCTAACATAGCTTTCTCTCCTAGATGTGCTGGACTATGTGCGGTATTGATAATTACTTGAACCATAGAGTCGGGGAGAAACCATGTGGCTTTCCCCTTCGTCAACCATCCCTGATCTGTCTGGACCCCTCCTTGCTCGGACCATTTCTTGATTTCTTCGGGAGTGGCATGTAACTGTATGTCTATGACATCTTGTGTAGGGTCCTTAACTGTCATACATGTAGTCGGATCTGGAGTGGATGTCTGTGTCTTGTTAACTGGAATGTCTGGTGTCTGAGCTGTGAGCTTGGCTGTTCGATCTGCTAGATCATTACCTTGGGAAATAATGTCAGTAACTTTCGTGTGTGCCTTGCACTTCATGATAGCGATAGCTGTCGGTAAATGTATTGCATCTAACAGAGCTTGAATGAGGAGACCATGCTGAATCTTGGTTCCATGAGAAGTCATGAAACCTCTCTCCTGCCAGAGCACTCCGAAGTCATGTACAACTCCGAATGCGTAACGTGAATCTGTATTTATGTTTACTTTCAGGTTCTTGGCACGTATGCAGGCTTGGGTCAGAGCAACTAGCTCTGCTGCTTGAGCAGACAGGGTGTCAATACGGTGTGTTTCAATAACTTCAGTGTCAGTAGTCACTGCATACGCGGCTACTAGTTCTCCTGTACTAGTTCTCATACATGAACCATCCACATAAAGTGTCAGGTCGGGATCAGGTAATGCAATGTCTGTCAGGTCTTGTCTTGGCTTAGTCATAGTGTTAACAACTTCCACACAGTCATGTGTGGCAGAATTTGAAGTAACTGACGGTAACAGTGTAGCAGGATTCAGAACGTTGCAGCGTCTGATTTCTATGTGTGGCTGGAACAATGTCAGTTCATAACCTGTTAAACGTGCAATTGTCAAGTGCTGAGTCTGTGTTCGGTTTAAAAGAACTTCCACGGAGTGTGGAACTTGTACTGTCAAGGAGTGTCCTAATACTATGGAATCACTTTGTCTGATTGCTAGAGCTGTGGCTGCAACTGACTTGAGGCACGCAGGCAGAGCCTGGGCTACTGGATCTAACGTGCTTGAAAAATAAGCACAGGGCTTGTACTGTCCTGCTTGATCTTGTGTGAGAACAGATAATGCAGTACCATCACGTTCTGTGACAAAGTGTAAAAGGCTTACTGTAGTTCGGTGTTGCTAGAACAGGTGCTTGGCATAAGGCTTTCTTTAATTCATTAAAACTAAGTGTATGTTCAGATGTCCAAGGGAGAACAGTCGATACGGCTGCCTCCTGTGTCGTTAACTGTATCAGTGGCTTTGCTAGAAATGCATACTGAGGAATCCATTGTCTGCAGTAAGAAGTAAGGCCAATAAAAGCTCGTACCTCCTTCTGTGTCTTGGGCTGTGGAAGACTCGCTATCAACTGGATACGGTCTGGTGTCAACTGCCTACCCCACTTGGACAGTAAGTGGCCTAAGTAGATCACTTGCTGGACACAGAATTGAAGCTTCGAGGGGGGACACCTTGTGCCCCATCTCGGCTAGGAAATACAGAACTGTAAGTGACGCTCGCTCGCAATCACGTTCAGAACGGGCTGTGATCAGTAGATCATCGACATACTGGAGCAGGGCAGTGTCAGTTGGCATGTGAATATTGTCTAGTTGTCTTTTAAGCGCTTGACTGTAAATGCTAGGACTTTCTGTGAAACCTTGAGGAGCTTGTGTAAATTTATAGCTCCTTCCATTTAAACAAAAACCGAAAAGGTACTGGCTGTCTGGATGAATTGGAACACTGAAAAATGCATTCTTGAGGTCTATTACTGTAAAAAATACAGCTTCAGAATCAATAGCTGTCAATAGAGATGAAATATCTGGGACTACTGGATACTGGGGTATAATACATTTATTAAGTTCTCGAAGGTCAATCACTAATCGATATACCGGAGGTGCATTTGGATCAGTACGTTTCATGACTGGAATGATAGGAGAATTACATACATTGGAGTCAGTTTCTACAACTACTCCTTGAGCAATGAGCTCGTCAATAATTTTGGATAAATGTATTTCGATTTATATAGCGCACGAATCACCCAGGGGTCTCAAGGCGCTTGCTTAGGGAACCCGTCCTGGTATTCCCCTGTGAGATACCCCGGCAGGGTATCCACAAGGTGAAAGCCAGGCATCCCGCCGCGAGGGGCCGTAGTGGAGATTAAGCAAGCTATTGCCCAGAGTCGCAGAGTGTGACCCCGTGAGTTGAGTAGGCACCGGAGCGAGAATTGTCGAGTCCGTGGAATTTTTTTTGAGCCCGAGACCCGCCGAGGCGGGGAATCGAACCCTGGTCCACGGCCGATCTCAGCTTCCGGGTCTACCGCCTCTAACCACTGAGCCACGCTTCTCCACTGGATAAGGCTGCTACAGCCTCAGGTGGCAGTCTGTACTGTCTGATTCGTGGCAGGACTATACCTTGCTTGAGAGTCACACGATAGGGTGTGATTTGCATAAAACCTACATCAGTTGGACCTTGCGCCCATAAATGCTGCGGAACATCGGACAATCTTGGATCAAAATCTCGTAATACATAGTGACCTTTAAAGTCACGCAAAAACATACGTATTCCTTCTGGGGAACAGCAAATAACTGCACCTAATTCTTTCAATGTCTTAATACCTAACAAATTTTCTGGACATGATTTCGTAAGTAATAAATCAGTAGTTCGGGACAATGGACCAACTTCTAGAGTAACTGGCTTTGAAATCTCGTTAACTATAGGCTTTCCTGAAAATCCAAGGGAAACATTTCTAGAGCCTGAGAGCGGAGCCCCTGGAACCTCGTCATGACTGATAGTAGTCCTACTTGCCCCTGTATCAATCAAAAACTTTCTGTCTTTCCCTAATACTTGACTATGTACATAGGGACCCTCTTGATCTACAGGTATTTCGATGAGAGGCAAGCCTACCTCCCTCTCTAGGCTGTTTCATGAATATGGTTGATACTCTGGATACTCGGACTGGGCATACTGGTACATCTGCTGTGTAACGTGATGTGTTGCAGCTATAGGCTGCGGTGCTGGAACTGTCTGTTGTGCATTCTGTGGTGACTGAGAAGTCTGTGAAACTTGCTCTTGTCTAGGCGGACGTGGTCTTTCTTTAGTTTTACCAGTTGCTATATTGTGTTTCAGAACTGCACACTCGTTTATAAAATGACCTGGCTGTTTACAATAATTGCATGTCCCTTTAACGGGAGCTGCAGGATGACTGGCTTGATTCGGACCCCTCTTCTGACTGTCTTGTGGAACAGATTGTGCAACTAGTACTTTCATTTTCGTGTCTTTCATACGTCTCCTTTAGTGTTCTTGCTCTTCCCTGATTCTATTCTGGTGATACTGGAGCATCTGTAACATCTGGGACGGGGTACTAGCTTGCCAGGTGCTTTCGACTTTCAAAACTCGATTTTTAACTTGTGGACTTGAATTCTCGACTAGTTTAGTAACAAAAAGATGAGGGTATGACTCGCTACCTGTCTTCAGACCACTGTTGATAATAAAACATTTCTCAAATCTAGAATAAAAATCACTAGTATCTTCATCCTGTTTCTGTTTGCATGCTGAGATTGCATCCCAATCTTCCTTTTTCGTGGCTAATAACCTAGGCAAAACTTGAATTAATAACTCTGGCAATTCTTTACATTTGTCCCCAAGACCGGTACCTGGTACTCGTATTTTATCTTCAGCTTCTAGAGCTGTCCAATCAATCTTTTTCTCTCCCACCTCCCATTCTTTTTCCTTGAGTTTTTCATATACCCCTGCGGGCAACAGGACCTTTAACATTTTAATGATATCTGGGTACGTGTATTCTCCCATACGGAGCATGTCCTTTAATTCTCGATGGAACCCTGCTGGGTCTTTGTCGTGACAGGGAATTAATTTCTTCATCTCTAAGAGTTCCATCTTTGTGATAGGGGTGTAAACAAATACTCGTTGCATTTCACCAGCTGGTGTCCTCACTGGGTGTACTTCTCGTAACGGATGCTGTCTATCTATGTAAAATGGTTTACTTTCTGGAGGTGAGACGTGAACAAAATGCGGGTTCAAAAATGTCCTATATTTGTGGCGCTGTTCTAGAATGACACTAATTAAATCGGTACCTAAACCTTTCCATTTATACTGGAGTAACTCGTTCAGAACATCATGTAACGGACCTGGATCAGAATGTTGTCCCTCATACAGTGTAATGAGGTGCTGGATCATATACATACCCACCAGTCGCTGCTCGGCTGGGGGCAGTTTCAGAAACATTTGTGCCACTATTTCGTCTGGAAAAGTGGTAGAATCAGTAATCCATCGGACTGCTGATCGGGCTAATTCTTGTTCATGCATGGTACTAAGTTCACTATAACCGATTCGTGATTTCAGAATATGATCGGTAGCTTGAAATACTTGTTCTAGAGAACCTTGTTCTGGTGCTGGAGGATGAACGACTTTCTTGTGTTCTAGGCGTAAATGTCGGTCTGGAAATCTAGATTTACCTACATACGCTATTCTGGCGGTATTCTCGTCTTCTACTTCTTCGGTATCAGATTCGTTTTCTTTCTCGCTTACTTGTGCTGTTTTACGTTGCTCGTGTAACCTTATTATTTCTTTACGTATTTTCTTGTACATACTCTCTATACTACTGAGGGTCTTGTGTCTACCCTCGGCTATATTATCACTCCACCTTGTCAGAACTTTCATTTCGGTCGGATCTTTAGTCGGATAATCTTGTTCCCTTACTAAACAATTGATTAGGAACTTTAATAGCATGAGCTGAGTCTCAGCTTTCCTTAGAGACATGATTTCGCCAATACTTTCTGGATCTTCTCCAGTACGGATGAAACGATACATTCTGTCTAGATCTTCTTTCATATTCGGTAGGGTGTCCAAATACTCGGTCACCCGTCTTACACGCAATGAATATATGACCATATTATCATCGCCTGGGACTGGATCATAACGGCATTCGGTGAGAGCTCGCCTAATTTCTGCAACGGACTGGTGTTTGGGCGTACGCTGTAACGCACGTTCATGTAACTCGACTAATGTTATACGTTTGTTTGGCGGCGGGGTACCAGGAGGACCTCCTCCCGCGGCCCCTAAACTGGAATCGTCGACTGATACTCTTCGTGCTGGCAGAGTGACTAATGTAGCGGGTGCATGTACTGTAGGCTGGACCGGGGGTACCGTAACAGGTACTGTAACAGGTGCCCCGGTGTCTGGAGGAACAGGAATTACATTATTTACAGGAGCTGGCGGAGCAGGATTCGCATATTCTGGGACTGTGTCGTCCAAATAGGACGAGAGAAAAATATCAGCTGCGGTTGGTTTGTGACGTAGCTTAATCGGAACTAATGGCGGCGGAAAATTACATGGTGCTTCCGGGGTTGCTTTCGGCAAGCCCTCGGCAAGAAGAGGATACATACCCTTAATGAGGGCATTTCTCTGTCTGTCTGACTGTTCGACGTTAACTCGTTCACCTATTTCGATTAATTCCCTTTCTTGGGCTCTTTCTGAGGATTCTCTACTTAATTCTGACTTTCTGATTTCTTTTTCCGTTCTTTTATGAGATTCTTTGTGCCATAACTCGATGGCATCTTTCTGGGACTGTCTGGCTTTCTTTTTCCATAATGCTTCTTCTACTCGCATGATGCACTCGGCATCCCATGTACCCGATACGGGCCATCTATACCTTTCCTCTAATTGTTTGGTGTACTCCACCCATAAGTCTAGATATAATATGGCACTTATGCCATGCTTTTGATACATAAAATGACCTGGACTGTCCCTAGGCGGGACAGGAACTGCTTCCTCGAGCAGACATTTTCTAGTTTTTAACTGACGTAATTTTGAAAACAAAGGCATAACTAGGCTGGAGTTCGGACACAATACAATACACAATGAACACAATAATTACTTGAATACAAAGCATTCATACCACGACATTGAAACCACATGGAATAACATTTAAAATAACAGTTCGGACAAGATACTACCTGAAATACTGAGAACAGAACACATGAATTTTCTCGAGAACATAACTTACTAGAACAGAAACTAGAATGACTGGATGCACTGCTAAAACAGTACTAAACTTACCGGTCCCATGAAGAGACACGTCAGGACCCGCATCCACCTAAGTGGACACTTTGTGTTGGATCTGTGTACCCAAACCCACGGACCAGAGACAAATTAATTGACCCTGTCTAGATACTACCCCAGCAACGGTACTCACCGGGCAGCAAGAACGGAAGGCCTCGGACTGGACTGGACTGCTATGACGACGGACGGACGAACTTCGGACTTCAGTTACGGGTGGACCTCCGGATACCTCGGACCTTGGACTCTCGGCTTGGGCTCTGGTCGGGACTCGCCGCGTTCCTCCACCGCCTCGTCTGGATGCTGGACCGCAACATCCGTCTCCTCCGTGGACCTGAGGGATACTCGAAGCAGAAATATCTGCCGCTGCGCAGGATGGTTCCGTCACGGCTGCAGAGGATCAGGGGGCCTGCGTGGCTTCTCCGGCGCATGGGGAAAGGGCAAGTCCCTATTCGGGCGCCATTATGTGGTAAATAAATAATTAATTACCGGTACTATTTTTGACTATAATTAATAAACGGTTAGCTCAATAAATAAGAGTCAAGATACGAGGTAGCTGGAGTATACAGGCTTTAATTAAGTATAAAGGACTGGAACAGGACAGCCTGTACGGGGATGGGATGGCAGCTGCCTGGGGCAGGGACAAAGGAAGGCTAACTTTTAATAACAGTGCACAAGTATATATAGTTAAAACATTTACATGGTATTCAATACAGTAGGCGTAGCAGTAGGCGGAGTTTGTAGCAGTCGCGAAAGATAAGGCATAAAGTGGGTGTAACAAGAGGTGTGTACAGGGCGTATACATAGACATGTGATGTAAACGTAACAGAATATGTCATAAATGAGGCGGAAACATGGAGGGGGCTACCTGAGCAGCTGGGACCTCTAACCTAGTGGTGCGCGCAAACTGACAATGACGTGTTACTAGGGAGAACTGGGGGCTATGACTTCTGCGCTGGAAGAGGAGACGAAAGTCTGGAGTGTCAGAGCGACATGTACCTAAAGCCTATCTAGTATCTAGTGTTTAGAGAACATGTTGATAGAAACTAAAAGTTATCAGAGCAAAGGCTAACAGACATTAAGACTGGTGCATACATAATCCTACATGTAGTGCGGGTGCAAGGGATATTCTATGAATATTAATACAGTATTTCTCTTACATGGAGACATAAAGGCTAGACCATGACGGAAATTATTGATGCGATTCAGTAGCTTAGGAATGCAGAGAAGGAGGGCTGGACTGATAACTAGAAACATAACATACTCTTGGCAGACTAGAAGGCAGAGCCAGGCTGAGCCGGGCACTGCGAGGCATGAAAGTAAACTAAGGGTCAGGGATACAGGTGGGGGCTGTATCGCTCCTCGGAGAGGGTTCAGGAAACAGGAGCTGAATCTGAGTCCGGGCCCTTTTGAGGCCTAGAAACGGGGATATTTCAATGAATTAACGTGCACACTGTAAAACGTGGCAACGTAGCTTTACATAGGCCTGATATTCGTTGTATTCACGAAGACTGGAAACTGGCATACTAGAGATGGACACAACTGTAATTGCGCCTTTAATCGATCATAGGGGAATACATGCATATCGATCATGCACATATGACATAAGGTGGGGAACACGTAGGGACACAGAACATGGCAAAATTTACTTTTCCACATAGCAATAAAATCCTTGGAAGACAGATCTTCCCTGGGGTCGCCCGGCCAATAATTAAAGTCCCCCAAAAGGAGCACAGAATAATTGACGACGAGCGTAGCCAGTAGTTCTTGCAAGGCAGGAACAAAGGAAGGCATGTACCGCGGAGGGCGATAAAGGGCTATAGTAAGGGGAGCCCGAAGATTGACTGAACGGGCGACTATGAAATCTACTCCAAGTATGGGAGGATAAGGAAGAAACTGAAACTGAAGGCTAGAACGAATGATCATCGCCACACGCCCTCCGAGTTTACCAGCGGGACGATCTGCCCGAAGAGCGTAGTAAGAGTCGGGGAGGGCGGAGAGAAGATCAGGAAGGGAATCAGTAGAGAACCAAATCTCCGTGAGAAAAAGAAAATCGGGAGTGTCAGTGTCCAGTAAATTAAAAATCCCCAGCTGATGTCTACCTGCAGATCTAGTATTAAGCAGGTAGGCAGTGGCCGTGCTAGAAGGGGTAAGGGGAGAAGGGGCCGAGATGGGAAGAGCCTGAGACCGGGGGGACGATGGCGTGTGTTCAGGTCGTGAGGCCAAAGGAGAAGAGATGTCCAATGTGATAATGCGCTGAAGCAAAGAAGGGTCAATATGCTGACCTGTATTGAAAGAGAGAAGTTCGGCTGGTGTATAGGATAGGAAATGGGCAGGGTCCATGGCCCCTGGTCCCTGCCGGTCACGGACGGGCGCAGACGGGCTTACCTTTGGCGCGCCCGCTGCGCCCGTCCGCTGCGCGACCGGGGGAAACACATTATGTATAGAGGGAAGAAAAGGAAACGGAAGGGGCGTGGCCTGTAGGTGGTGGGAGTGGCCTGTGGCCTCTGGGGAATGGCAGCGAGAGGGTAGTGGCCCGCAGCCGCGCTCGATTCAGCTGCGCGGGAGTGCCCAGAGCATGGAAGTCAAGAGAAACAAATGCCCAGAATGGGGAAAAACCAGTAAGTAAAAGAACAGTTTTGAACATAAAAGTTTAAAAGCTAGTAATAGCGTTCTCCCGGCTGTGCCTCAGGAGATAGTGTAACCTCTGGCAAGCGCTCGTATTCAGTGCCGTTAAATGCCTTCAGTAAGGGGCGTGGCTAGCGGAAGGTGGGCGTGGCCTATGGCCTTAGAGGATCGAAAAACAAACAAATGCCCAAAGTGGACTAGAACAGTTAAAAAGTGCAATTTAAGCAAACAGTTTTTAAATTCAAGCGTTTGGTTTCAGCTAAAGCGTTCTCCCGGCTGCGCCTCAGGAGATGTGAATGCCTCTAGCAAGCGCTCGTAATCAGCGCCGTTAAATGCCTTCGGTAATGGGCGTGGCTAGCGGAAGGTGGGCGTGGCCTATGGCCTTAGAGGATCGAAAAAGAAACAAATGCCCAAAGTCGAATGGCATCTTCACTCGGAGGTGCCGCAAGGTCTCTTTCAACAGTGGGGAGAGCCTTGGTTAGATCTATTCACCACAGAAGAGAACGCGCAATGTCTGCAGTTCTGCGCGTTGGAATTTCCAAGGCGGCACTCGCTCGACCACGCTTTTCGTCGCGAGTGGAGCTGCGGTCTGTTGTACGCCTTTCCACCTATACCTTTCTACCCAGAGTGCTGAAGAAAATCGGGCACGACGGGGCCCAAGTCATCCTTGTGGCTCCGGACTGGGCTTGAAGAGTTTGGTATCCCGAGCTACTCAGTATGAGCCTGGATCCCCTGATCCGACTGCCTCTGCAGAAGGATCTTCTGTCGCAGCAGCAGGGGACGGTTCTTCACCTGAACCTGTGCAGCCTCCACCTACATGCATGGAGATTGAGCGGCGACAGTTGATTCCATTTGATTTGCCTCCCGAAGCTGTGATGTCATACTGGCAGCCAGTCGTCCCTCCACTAAATCGGTATACGCCTGCAGGTGGAACAAATTTGTGGCATGGTGCACAGCCAAGACTGTGTATCCCCTTTCTTTCTCTCTTTCTGAGGTCCTTTTGTTCCTTCTTTCTCTGACCCGGCAGGGCTCTACTCTGGGCACTATCAAAGGGCTATCTTTCAGCCATTTCAGCCTTTCTGAGGCTTCCAGACCAGCCTTCTCAAGTCCCCTGTTGTACAGAGATTCTTAAAAGGCATTACGCATATGTTCCTTCCTGTTCCTTTCATAATGGTGGTGGTGGTGGTGGTGACAGGCTGCGCTCTAGAAGTATACCACAATACAATAATGCCTCAGTGGCATTTGAATCTTGTCTTGACTTATCTCATGTGTGCTCCCTTTGAGCCACTTCGCAATTGTCCTTTACGTCTTCTGACTTTGAAAACTGCCTTCCTAGTGGCCATTACCTCTGCCAGGAGAGTGAGTGAGCTTGTTATGTTATGTTATGTTAAATTAATTTGTTGAGCGCGCTAACACCATTAGGTTTCTTGGCGCTGTTCGGAGAGAGCAGAGAGAGACAGAACTAACATAACAGAAAAGCAGAAGTTAATAATAGGCCTCAGTGAAAAGATGAGTTTTAAGGGAAGATCTGAAGCTAGAATAGGGAGAGGCTAACCTAAGCGGGAGAGGTAAGGAATTCCAAAAGGACGGGGCTAGGAAGGAGAACCTAAGACCACCGTGTTTCTTCCGCTTGAATCTGGGGATAGATAGAAGAGCCATGTGGGAGGACCGGAGGGTGCGGGAGGGAACGTAATGATGTAGCAGGGAAGAAATGAAAGCGGGGCCCTGACCAGAGAGAGATTTAAAGATGATACAGCCCAGCTTAAATTTGCAACGGGCTGAGACCGGAAGCCAGTGAAGGTCCTTAAGAAGCGGTTGGACATGTTGGTCTCTCGGCTGGTGATAAATCAGACGGGCAGCCTGATTTTGGATCAGCTGTAGTCTCCTAAGTTGATAAGCAGGAATGCCTACATATAATGCATTCGCGTAGTCAAGCCTAGACATGACTAACGCGAGTAAAGCCAAAATAAGGGCATCGGCGGTAAGTAGGCGCGAGATCTTACGTATCTTCCTGAGCTGGAAATGACTAGAGGAGACTACAGCACTAATCTGGGGTGTCATCGATAGATCGTTGCTGATGACAACACCCAGACTTTTTGCTGAGTTGACCGGACAAGGCGGGGAGCCCAGGCTGGCCGGCCAGAAGGAAGAATGCCAAGGATTGGAGGGTCCCCCGACAAGCACCAACTCGGTCTTGTCGGGGTTAAGTTTCAGATGGTTTGCACCCATCCAATCACTGATGAAACAAAGGGCATTTTGAAAGGTAGAGATAGATTCGGGCCCAGAGTCAATGGTAAAAACCAATTGAATGTCGTCCGCATAATTAAATGCAGAGACATTAAAACAGTGGAGGGAACGGATTAATGGGGCCAAATACAAATTAAAAAGAAGAGGGGATAGGGAGGAGCCCTGAGGGACACCGCAGGTCAGCTCGACTTGAGAGGCAGAAAACTGAGACAATCTGACGGCCTGGTGGCGGTGGGTCAGAAAGGAGCGCACCCAGTCCAGGGCAATGCCCTGGATGCCGGCCTCTCCGACACGGTCGACCAAGATGTCATGGTCGACCGTGTCAAAGGCGGCCGACAGATCCAAAAGGACCAGGGCCTGACAGGTATTGGTGTCAGCGCCCCTGCGGAGTTCGTCCATCACAGAGAGGATGACTGCTTCTGTGGAATGTGCTGGTCTAAATCCAGCCTGCTGGGGGTCCAAAACACAGGAGTCCTCCACAAAAGAAGTAAGGGTCTGGGTAACGTAAGACTCCAGGACCTTACTAAGGAAGGGGAGGAGGGAAATTGGGCGGTAGTTGCTCATGTTGGACTGGTCGGCCGTGGGTTTTTTCAAGATAGCAACCACTTCTGCCCGTTTAAAAGAACCTGGGACCACCCCCGTAGTCAAAGAGCTGTTTAAAAGAGCTAAAGGGGGGTCCGGGCACGAAGTGAAGGCTTCTCGTAAGGCCGACGGGGGGCAACAGTCGCTGGGGGATCCAGAGGAAACTTTAAACAGAAGGGAACGAAATTTGTCTCTGGAAATGAGTGGGAACTGGGTGAGGGTGTCGGTGCAATGGGAAGGGGGGAGAGTGGGAAGGATGGAAACAGGAGATGCGTGGACAATGCTGGTTTTAATTTTAATGATTTTGTCCACGAAAAATTGATTCAAAGAATCACACAATAACTGGGAGGGAAGAGGCTCTTTCTTGTAAGCCTCCTTTTCTGTCGGTTCATGCGGACAAGGTTGTGCTTCGCACTCGTCCTTCCTTCTTGCCAAAGGTTGTCACTGCCTATCACATCAGGCAGACTTATCAGCTTGCCCACTTTCTTTCCGCCTCTGCATCCTTCCAGAAAGGAAGAGAGGCTCCACCGTCTGGACCCAAAACGTGCGCTCTCCTTTTACCTGTATCGCACACAAGCATTCCGGGTGGATGACCAGCTCTTTGTTGGCTACGCAGGCGCCAAGAAAGGCCGGGCTGTTCACAAGAGGACTTAATCCCGCTGGGTTGTCTTGTGTATCTAGGCCTGTTATTCTATGGCTATAAAGGAACCTCCCGTTGGTCTGTGTGCCCATTCTACCAGGGCGACTTCAGCTACTACGGCATTGAGACATGGTGTCCCCCTGCAAGACATTTGTTAGGCTGCCACATGGGCTTCGCTACACACTTTTACAAAGCATTATTGCCTTGACAGTCATGCCGGAGGGACGGCTTCTTTGGCCGTTCTGTTCTACATGACTTTCTGGTGTAATCTTGTTCGCAGACCCACCACCGGGGTTGGTATTGCTGGGGTATCTATTCTAAGGTAAGGAGTCTAACACTAACCTGTTTCTTTCAGATGCGCAAGTTACTTTACCTTCGGTAACGATATATCTGTAAGAAACAGTAGTTACTGTTAGATTCCTTACCGCCCCACCCATCCTCCCCGTTCTGCGAACCGATATCTAGGGTTAAGGTATCTCCCTTTGAGGGCCTTAGTTTCATGGCACCAGTGTCGGTTCTTGCATGGCTCTGCGTTCCTAGCACGGAAAGCTGTGTACAGAACTGACGTCAGCGTGCGAGAGCGGCGTCTAAGTACTCTGACAACGTCATCCCGGCGATCATAATGCGGACGACGGACGCGGAGCCGCAGACGACGCCTACCAACGCGCAAGGGTATTGCTGACGAAAAATCTTTCCGAATCCAGTCTGAGGCCTGGGGATATTCCAAGGTAAGGAATATAACACTAATTACTGTTTCTTACAGATATATCGTTACCGCAGGTAAGTAACTTGTGCATCTGAAAGAGACACGTTAGTGATAGATTCCTTACCTTAGAATATCCTCAGGCGTCAGACTGGATCCGGAAATTTTTGCGCAGCAATACCCCTGCGCGTCGGTAGGCGCCGTCTGTGGCTCCGCGTCCGTCGTCGGCGTCGTTAGCGCCGGAATGACGTCGTCGGAGTACTTAGACGCCGCCCATGCGCGCTGACGTCAGTTCTTCTTTTTTCCGCGCCAGCTAGCGCAGATCCGGAGAAGCTCTACCCCTAGTCATTTTTTGACTAAACTTTTTGATCTTTTTGATCATTTTTCTACTCGAGTCTTCGACTCCATCGGTGCCGGTTGGGATGCCCGGGTTCAAGCCCTGTTCGAAGTGCGACCGACTGATGTCGGTCACGGACCCCCATCGCCGGTGCCTGAAGTGCTTAGGCCTCGACCTTGACGGCCGCACCTGCTCCGACTGCCGGGCCCTGACGTCGAAGGCTAGGCGGGAGCGGTCCCGCAAGCGGCTCGAACTCCGGCAGTCGGCCCCGCGCCATTCCAGGTCCCGGTCCCACGGGAGGTCGAGGGACCGGTCGCGGGGTCGGAGTCCCCGCAGCTCCGGGAGTGGACATCGGTCGTCGGGATCCAAGTCCTCAGGTAAGAGGCATGAGAGGTCGGAGCGGCATCATCGCTCCTCCGACCCACCCCGACGCTCGCACGATGCGGCCGGGGGTTCGGGCGACACCGCCCATGCGGCTCCAAGAGAGTCGCAAGCGTCGCCGCCTGCCCCACACCTTCGGGTCCCTGGGCACGGCGCGATGCCGGAGGAGGTCGAGCGGTACCTCATGGCCATGAGGTCCCTCCCGCCTCAGCCGGGTCCCGCGGCGCCTTCGGGTCCAGCGGTCCCGGCTGGAGGCCCTAGCGGGTCAGGCGCTTCGGCTCCGACGCCGCCGGGTGCTTCGGCTCCGGCGCCGCCGGCAACTTCGGTCCCGGCGCCGCAGGACCTCACCGGACCCGCTTCCGGATCCGGGTCGTCGCCGGTCGACCTCACGACCTCACCGGCGCCGGCCCCGAGGGTGTCGTGCCCGTTGTGGACGCCGTCCCCAATCTTCCCTTCGGTCCGACTCTGGCGCCGGAACAGCGCCGTTGGGCGCCGCTTCCGACGGCCTTTGGAGATTTTTATTTCCATGAGGAGGCCCAGTCTGTTGACCCTGAATTACAGGAGACTGGTGACGGAGGTGATTGGGAGGGGTCTGAGGACCCTCTGGCACAGGAGTGCCAGTCTCAAGAGGACTGGACATATGAGCTTGGGGAGGCCAGTGGTATTGACACCTCACCAGACACTGGATTTGTCTCCCCTCCCACCGTGGCTACGGAGTAGGGGGCTGCTTATAGCGTAGTGTTAACAAGGGCAGCCAAGGCCTTGGGCCTTGAGCTCCCCGTTGCGGCCGTGAGGACTAACCTCCTCACTGAGGTTCTTAAACCGCAGGCAAGATCCAGTGAGCCTCTGCTGCCGTTTAATGAAGCCTTATGTGACGTTCTTGTGGGCACTTGGTCCAAGCCCGCCACAAGTCCGCCTGTGGATAGGAACGTGGCCAGACGCTACCGCCCGGCTCCGGGCGACCCTTGCTTTTTGTCCACCCATCCCACCCCCAAGCGCCTGGTTATCCAGGCCTCCACTTCCCAGACCGCATTCCCGATGGCCCCGCCCGATCGGGAATCCAAGAGATACAAACAGTTCGGGAAGAAAGTGTTCTCGTCCCTGAGTTTGGGACTGCGGTCTGTCAATACCGCGTGTCTCTTGGGCCGCTACACCCACACCCTGTGGGACACGTTCGAGGACGTGCTGCCACAATGCCCGGAGGAGGCCCGGGCTAAACTCGCCCAAGCCCTCGTGGAGGGTCGAGATGCGGCACGATACTCTATCCGGTGTGGACTGGATACCACGGACTCACTGGGCAGGGCGATGGTAACGACGGTGGCGGTTCGCCGCCACGCCTGGTTGAGGACCGCCAATTTCTCGACCGATGTCCAGGCCACCCTCCTGGATATGCCGTTCGATGGCCGTCGCCTTTTTGGCGACAAGGCAGACCATGCGCTGGAGCGCTTTAAGGACTCCAGGGCTACGGCCAAGTCCTTAGGCCTCTCGGCCACGCGCCAGCAATCGGGTGCCTTTCGCTCCTTTCGTGGCCACGGAAGGGGCGTCCCCACACGTGCTGCCAGCCACGCACCGCAGAATACCCAGCAGCGCGGTGGCGGTCGTGGTAACCGCGGTGGCGGCGGAGGTCGGGGTCGGCGGCGAGGCCAGTCCACACCTCCCTTCGCAGCACCTGCCTCCAAGCCTTCCTAGTCCGAGCTTTCAGGCCCATGTGACGCCTGTGGGAGGCAGGGTTCGCCATCACCACTTCCACTGGCGCACTGTCACATCGGACAGGTGGGTGCTGCAAATCGTCCGAAGGGGCTACTCCCTCCCCTTCGAGGCGACTCCTCCAGCCATGCCACTGCAATTCCACCGCGTGTCGGGGGATCACTTGCAACTTCTGCAAGAGGAAGTCACGGCCCTCTTGGCCAAGGGGGCGATCGAGCGCGTTCCTGGGCCAGAAGTATGGTTTGGATGTTACTCCCACTACTTTCTGGTGCCCAAGAAGGGCAAGGGGGGCCTGCGCCCGATCTTGGACCTACGGAACGTCAACGTCTTCCTCCGTCAAGAGAAGTTCAAGATGCTGACTTTGGCTCAGGTTTTAGCTGCTCTGGACCCCAGAGACTGGTTGGTAGCGTTGGACTTGCAGGATGCTTATTTTCACATCCCCGTCCTGCCGGCCCACCGGCGTTACCTGCGGTTCACGGTAGGCCACGAGCACTTTCAGTTTACCGTGCTCCCCTTGGGCCTTACCAGCGCCCCATGGTTGTTCACGAAGGTGATGGCGGTGGTCGCAGCTCATCTGCGCAGGTTAGGGGTGTCAGTCTTCCCCTTCCTCAACGACTGGTTGTTGAAGGAGGGCTCGCCGCAGACAGTCGTCAGCCACCTCCAGACTACGGCCGACCTCCAGCATTTGCTGGGGTTCTCCATCAATGTGCCGAAATCGCACCTGTGTCCCTCTCAGAAGCTCCTCTTCATTGGAGCGGTTCTAGACTCGGCGCAGTTTCGGGTTTACCCTCCCGAACAGCGGGTTCGTGATATTCAGGCTCTGATTCCCATCTTTCAGCCTTTATCCCGAGTCTCGGTCAGGTTGACGCTGCGGCTTCTGGGGCTGATGGCCTCCTGCATCCTACTGGTGCGTCACGCCCGGTGGCGGATGCGGGCTCTGCAGTGGGACCTGAAGTTTCAGTGGGCCCAGCATCAGGGCAACTTGTCCGATCACGTCTTGATCTCGGAGGGCACTGCAAGACAGTTGCAGTGGTGGCTCACGGACCGTGATTGGGTCAGTGGCAGGTCCCTCTCCCTACCCCACCCGGGGCACGTAGTTGTGACGGACGCGTCCCTCCAGGGCTGGGGTGGCCACATGGGGGAGGCGGAGATCAGAGGACTCTAATCTCCGGCGGAGGCCCGGCTCCACATCAACCTGTTGGAGTTACGGGCGATTCGTCTAGCGCTGAAGGCATTCCTCCCCTCTGTCCGGGGGAGTATGGTGCAGGTGTTCACGGACAACACCACCGCCATGTGGTACTGCAACAAACAGGGCGGGGTGGGGTCGTGGACCCTATGCCAGGAGGCTCTGCGCCTCTGGCAGTGGCTGGAAAGTCAGGGTGTGACCCTGGTAGTTCAATACCTGGCAGGTTCTCTGAATGGCAGGGCGGACGAACTCAGCCGTCGGTGCATGATGGATCACGAATGGCGTCTGAACTCGGACGTGGCGCAAGGCCTCTTTCAGCAATGGGGAGAGCCTTGGTTAGATCTATTCGCCACCGAAGAGAACGTGCAATGTCATCGGTTCTGCGCGTTGGAATTTCCAAGGCGGCACTCTCTTGGAGACTCTTTTCGTCGCGAGTGGAGTTGCGGTCTGTTGTACGCCTTTCCGCCTATACCACCTCTGCCCAGAGTGCTGAAGAAGATCAGGCGCGACCGGGCCCAGGTTATCCTTGTGGCTCCGGACTGGGCATGAAGATACTGGTATCCCGAGCTACTCAGCATGTCAGTAGATCCCCCGATTAGTCTGCCCCTTCGGGAGAACCTTCTGTCGCAGCAGCAGGGGACGGTCCTCCACCCGAACCTGTCCAGTCTCCACCTACAAGCTTGGAGATTGAGCGGCGACAGTTGAGGCCATTTGACTTGCCTCCCGAAGTCTGTAACGTCATTCTGGCAGCCAGGCGTCCCTCCACAAAGTCGGTATACGCCTGCAGGTGGAACAGATTTGTGGCATGGTGCACAGCAAAGGCTGTGGATCCACTCTCTGCCCCCCTTTCTGAGGTTCTCCTCTTCCTTCTTTCTCTTGCCCAGCAGGGCTCTGCTCTGGGCACTGTCAAGGGCTACCTTTCTGCCCTTTCTGCCTTCTTGAGGCTCCCTGATCAGCCTTCTTTGTACAAGTCCCCTATTGTAAATCGCTTTCTTAAGGGCATCACGCACATGTTCCCTCCTGTAACCTTCGTGATGCCCCAGTGGTACTTGAACCTCGTTCTTACCTTCCTGATGTGCGCTCCCTTTGAGCCACTTCACAACTGTCCTCTTCGTCTTCTGACTCTAAAGACTGCTTTCCTGGTTGCCATCACCTCTGCCAAGAGAGTGAGTGAGCTCCAGGCCCTTTCTTGTACTCCACCTTTCCTTTCTGTCCATCCGGACAAGGTTGTGTTGCGTACTAAGCCATCTTTCCTGCCCAAGGTTGTCTCAGCCTTCCACATCGGGCAGTCCATCACCTTGCCGACCTTCTTTCCGCCTCCGCATCCCTCTAAAGAGGAAGAGCGGCTCCACCGTCTGGACCCAAAACGTGCGCTCTCATTCTATTTGGATCGCACACGCCAGTTCCGGGTGGATGACCAACTTTTTGTTGGCTACGTGGGTGCTAAGAAGGGGAAGGCGGTACACAAGCGGACCATCTCCCGGTGGATCATCTTGTGTATCCAGGCATGTTACTCCATGGCTAAGAAGGAGCCCCCTGTTGGATTGAGGGCTCATTCCACTCGGGCCACGGCAACTACAACTGCCCTGGGCCGGGGAGTGCCCTTACAGGACATTTGCCAGGCAGCTACGTGGGCATCGCTGCACACGTTCGCACGGCGCTACTGCCTGGACAGTCAAGTCCGGGGGGATGACTTCTTTGGCCGTTCTGTCCTCGAGGACTTTCTGGTGTGATTATTGGTTCGCAGACCCACCACCGTGGTTGGTATTGCTGGGGTATCTATTCTAAGGTAAGGAATCTATCACTAACGTGTCTCTTTCAGATGCACAAGTTACTACTTGTGTAACGATATATCTGTAAGAGACATTAGTTAGTGATAGATTCGTTACCGACCCACCCATCCTCCCCGTTCTGCGAACCGATATCTAGGGTTAGGGTTATCCCCTTTCAGGGCCCTAGTTTCAATGGCACCAGTGTTGGTTTTTAACATGGCTCAGCGCTTCTGGCGCGGAAAAGCTGTGTCTAAGAACTGACGTCAGCATGCGGAGGCGGCGTCTAAGTACTCCGATGACGTCATCACAGCGCCCACGACGACGGACGCGAAGCCGCAGACGACGCCTACCGACGCGCAAGGGTACTGCTACGCAAAACATTTCCGGATCAAGTCTGACGCTTGGGGATATTCTAAGGTAAGGAATCTATCACTAACTAATGTCTCTTACAGATATATCGTTACACAAGTAGTAACTTGTGCGATACTGCTGATTAACTGGGCAGGGAAATTTCCACAACGGTGGCGCTACGCCGTCATGCCTGGTTGAGGACGACTGGTTTTTCAGCAGTTGTCCAGAATACTTTGATGGACATGCCCTTTGATGGCACTCGCCCTTTTTGGTGATAGGGTGGTTTCCACATTGGAGCGTTTCAAGGACTCTCGGGCCACGGCCCAGTCCTTAGGCCTTTCGGCCACACATACTCCTCCCGCTTCTAACTTTCGTTCCTTTCGAAGCTCCCGAAGGGGCGTACAAACACGTTCATTTCAGAACAAGCCTGTGCATCAACAGTCCCAGCGCATCCGCGGACGTGTGCCTCGCAGAGGCGGGTTGTGTACAGAACTGACGTCAGCGCGCATGGGCTCGTCTAAGTAGCTCCAGTGATGTCTTCTCTGCGAATACAACGCACACGGAGCCTATCGACGCGCAGGGGTACTGCTGAGGAAAGCTTTCTGGATCCAGTCTTAACGCCCGAGGGTTATTCTATGGTAAGAAATCTATCACTAACTAATAGTCTCTTACAGATATATCGTTACACAAGTAGTAACTTGTGCATTTGTCCAAATGAGTTATTGAATAATCCGATGTTTAGGCACTGTTTAAATTTCTAGAGAACCTCCCCAGCCTCCCAGCTGATCCTGTGGGAAACTACTTGTTTTGCGAAATTGAAAGATATATGTTTTGCACATCAATAGCCAAATAGCATAGTATTGTCATGTTGGTTGATTGTTGTTGATTGGTTGATTGTTGGTAACAGACATACAAAATATGAAAAATTAATGGATTATGTTTTTCCAGGTGTGCTGAAAATCGAGACATTGTCCTGTGAAGAGAAAGGGTTAATTCTCAGGTCTTAAGCATGTTGTGTGTTGATCCTACTGTAGATGTGTGAGAAGCCCGGGGAGCTGCTACTGTGCGAGTCTCAGTGCTGTGGGGCCTTCCACCTGGAGTGCTTGGGAATGACCGAAGTCCCATCTGGCAAATTTGTCTGCAATGAGTGTTCTACGGGTAAGTCAAAAACATATCACCCACTAACTGCTTCCAGGCTTTTTTTGTTACCAGATATACAGTCTAAAAGTTTAACTCTTGGGCTCAGAAACATTTTGGGGACATTATAGTTAATATGTATATTTTAAAACTGATATGAATAATTAAAGTTGTGTTGCCAGATGTGGGTATTTGTGGATTTGCCAGATGTGGATTTTGAAAGAGTTTAAAGTAGGTCAAGATGGTCATTTAAGAGGATCAACTCTATGAAGCTCCTTTCCATTCTTCAGGCAATATTTCCTCATATCCTCTGTAGGAGAGTGGGGTCTGCAATCCTATGGTCACCCCAGATTTTTGCTTTTTGCTTCACTGATTTACGACTTTCCCTGGCTGTGGGCCTGCTAATCAGACCCACAGCCTAACAGTTCTCTCTCTAAATTGACAACCATGTACTTTAGGTGCATTTACCAATTGGTACTGGGCCACCTTATCAGTCCCTGTACCCAGGGCATAGGTGTACCCAGGGCCTACCAGGGGCTGAAGCATGTATTATGCCACCCCTGGATGGCCATCTAAATCTGACACAACTGGCTGCATGACAGCTGGGGCAAGGTGGTGTAAACACCCCTTGCTGTAGATATAGTATACCTGTATCTAACCCTAAAATGGACACATATATTCCCATCAGTCACTCCTATGGCAGGCCTTATCAATCCTGAAGGCAGAGTGCTTGGAATTATGTGAGATGGTGCTCTGGCATGAGCTGAGCCCGTTTGCAGCTTGCGGAACCAAGTCCTAATAGCTGTTCCATGATACCGCTATACCATATACTCTTAAGTGCATTATCAACCTCGCGGTTAAATGCCAACTCTGGTATAACATTATCAAAACATGTCGAGTAAGGTGTCATACGAATTGGAATACTAACCCCTCGCCAATTCTGGCGACGGGGGTAGCATTCCCCCCTTCTAGAGGGACACGACATGTATGTAACTGCGAACCCCGGTTAAAGTTAACTCGAGCCTCAGCATCACAAAATGGATGCTGCCACCATAGACACAAGTCTGACCTCCTGCTGCTGGGAGTCCTTCCAGCGAGGATGGCCTGGACAAAGGGTTTCCTGCCTTGGGAGGTGCTAGCACCACCCCAGACAGGATTTTGTGTATTGAGGTAGGGAGGCCTGAAAGGAATGAGACATGCCTGGGGCACACAAGGTGCCCTGTGCATACACCGGTTCAAACCAGTTGCTGGGGCATCCCAGCCCCAGCTCTGGCGGGAAACCGGACAAAGGATAGGGGGTGTAGCCACCCCCCTTCCTGGTTCCACCCAGGGGAGGGACCTAGTCAGTAGTGCAGCCCCCCCTTCAGGAGAATAAAGGTAGGAGCTGGTCCCATTCCAAATTAGATTATCCTGAACTATTCAACAACAAGAAACTCTGGCCTTCGACGTTCTGCTCCACAGAAGACTGAAGAATCTCCCTTGTGGACAAGGAGTGTCCACCCTGCAACTGCAGGCACCATCAAGCGTCCAGCGGCTTCACTTTGTCGTCTTCCCTCGAGGATCCAGACTTCAGAGCCCGATGAGACCCGGATTCCCAGACCTCTCCGACCTCAACTCACATCTGCAGCAAAGCTGAGACCCGTGGGTGCGACGAGACACGTGGGACCGGCCATCTTGAACGAACCTGCACTTCGCTTCCAGCACGACTCCCGAGGTAAACTCGATCAAGTGCTTTGGGGACTGAGAAGCCCCATCCCCGACAAACCTTTGAATCTTTGCTGCTGGTCTGGTTGCTCCAGACTGGCCCTTGCTCCGTTCCAAAAGAGGGGCACCCCGGACTCTCCTAGTCCGCACCAGACGCTTTCTTCACTCACCGCGTGGGTTGCCTTTGCCAAGGACTGTTGAGTCCCAGCCCGGATTAGACACCGCCGACAGCGAGAGCCTGCGTGGGACAGCTCGTGCCTCCATCCTGGTCGTCGAAGACACCTCCTGGTCCACGTGGCTGCAGAGTCAAGCGTCCACTCTTCACCTGATCGTGACGTCAACATCTGGTTCCTTCCTGGTTCCACTCCAGTCACTGGCTAGTGACTGTGAACATTGTCCCCTCTGCTTTCAGGTCTCCTTCTTCAACAATCCACCCTTGGATTGCACCGGACATCTTCCTCCTGGTCGCCTGCAGCATCTTTTCTTTCAGGCTCCATTGACTTCAACGCGAGAACCCGACGCACTTTAAACCCTATGCACCCGCGGCCCGTGGGTGAGGTAACAAGAGCATTTCGGTGCTCAAGGGTAGTTTAACTGTCCTAGTGTTCAGTTCCACCGTCGTTGTCGTCCTATCTAGTCAGGAGTGTCCGTACTCACCTTTTTCTTGAACTGTACTGTCCATAGACGCTGTTACGCATCTCGCGTGTGAGTTCACACTCTGCACACCCGTTCCGTGGGCCTCCTAGTACTTACCTGAAGTTAGTATAACGTGGTCCCAACGATCCTACAGCCTCTGGACAGCTCCATTTCCTTTATCGACTCTCACATTCCTCTTACTTAGTATATTGTTTGTCGTGCCCCTAGGGCACCATTGTAATTTTGTGTGACTTGTAGTATTTTTCGTAAGAGATTGTCATGTGCTTAGCCCTCTGACCTCAAAGAGTTCAGAGGTGTTGTTATTAATAAATATACTGTTTATTTTCATAACAACCTGTGTGGTGTCCTTTCATCTGGTATTCAAGGGGTTATATTGTGGTAAAACAGCTGGCTTCACATGCCAAAAGAGTTTAGCCTAAGACTGCTTTGTCCATGCTACCATTAGGATAGCTGGTCTATAAGGTTGACTTACAACCAATCACCATAAGGGTTGTTTGGACTGATACAAGGTGATCACTAGAACTAGTGAGCATCATATATCAGGCCAACTTTTCACATTGGTGGCAGCGGTGGGATTTGAGCTTGCTGTTGTTTTTACCACATATCTTGAAATATCATTTGAAAGATCACATAAGGTACCTAGGTACATATAACAAGCTTAGAAATACTCTGAGTTCTACTGAACCAGCTGTTGTAGTAGAAAGTGCCTAGCACACCCTGACTACAACTCTTAGCAAGGGATCAGTAGGAAAACCCATAGTGTAGGTAGGTGCATCACTTACACCTCACTAGAAGCATGTCTACCCATGGAGAGTCTTCAGAGACTCCCCAAGTGGTTAGTGACCCTCCACAGGTCCTTTCCAGATATGCAGCTCTCAGTTTCCAGGAGATGACAATTGTGTACCTCCAGGAAATTGAAACAGGGTTCTAACCCTACCACTCCTTTTCTGTTAGGTCTCTTAGAGACATATGATGCTAGAAAGGCTTCTAACACAGATGGGAGCATGCCCCCCTTAGAAGGTACCCTTGGAGATCCAGACCTCCCTGAAACAGAGAATGTAGAAGAGGAGGAGGAAGAAGAGGACACCTCTGGGGATGAGGCAGACAAAGGCCCTGAGTTAGTCAGCAGGCTTACTAGGGCCAACTTAGACCTCCATAGGGAAGGATCTGGGGGACCCCCAGTACTGACCCTGAGCAGGCCTAACTTTGGAGTTAGAAGAGATAGGTCTCATTCTAGGGACTCCAATAGATCTGTGCACTCTCATGCCCCTGCTCAGAGGAGAATGACTGTTCCCCAGAGGAGAATGACTTCCCCTCAGAGGAGAGAACATGAAGCAAGGATGAGACAGGCTAATCTGAGGATCCAGAGGGAAGTAAAAATAGTGCCCCCCTATAAGACAGGGGATGACATCCACAAGTGGATGACTGCTTTGGAGAGAGCCTGCAAAGTACAGCAGGTACCCCAGAGTCAGTGGGCAGCTATATTGTGGCTCTCCTTTGAAGGTAAAGGTAGAGACAAGCTCCTCACTGTTAGAGATGAGGATGCTAATGATTACCAAGTCTTGAAACTTGCTCTGATTGATGGGTTTGGCTTAACCACTGAACAGTACAGGTTGATGTTCAGGGATACCCAGAAAACTCAGGCTCAAGATTGGACTGACTTTGTGGATTGTGTCACTAAGGCTTTGGAAGGCTGGTTACTGGGAAGTAAAGTTACTGATTACATAGGATTGTATAATCTAATTATGAGAGAGCAAATCTTAAATAATTGTCAGAACCAGTTGTTGCATCAGCACTTGATTGACTCAGATCTGACCTCTCCCCAAGAATTGGGAAAGAAGGCAGACAGATGGGTCAGGACAAGGGTCAAGCAGCAGAACCAGGGTGGTGGCCAGAAGAAAGCAGACCAGAAGGGTAATGAGAATAAGCAAAATGACCAGAAGTCTTCAACAGGGCCCCAACAACCTAAGGAGGGTGGGTCCCAAACTTCCCAAAAGAAGAAGAATGATGGTCCTAAGAAACCATGGTGCCAATACTGTAAAAGTAAGACTCACTGGTTTAGTGAGTGCACCAAGAAAGGCCAAACTCCTACCACTACTGTCCCTAAGACACCTGCACCCCCTAGTACAGTTAGTAGTGGTAGTGTACCTCCCAAGGCTATAGTTGGGTTAACCCTGGGAACTGAGGTGGGTTCTGACTTAGTTAGAATTCCTACTCAGGCAGTTCTTGTTTGTACTGGGGACATGGATATGACCCCTACTGTAAGTCCTAGTACTCTGGGCAAATACAGGCAAACGCCTTTAATCAATGGAAAAATGGCTCAGGCCTACAGGGACACATGTGCCAATGTCACTATGGTGACACCAACATTTGTGGACCCTGACCATATCATGCTAGGTTCAGATTACCTAGTGACCAATGCTAGCTATGTCACTACCAATCACAGTATGGCAGTTGTTAATTTCTCCTGGGGAGGGGTAACTGGCCTCAAAAGGGTTGTAGTTAGTTCAGACCTCCCAGTAGATTGTCTTTTGGGCAATGATTTGGAATCCTCACTGTGGTCAGATGTGGAGTACAGGACTCATGTAGAAATGCTAGGTCTCTCCTCACATGTCCTTGCTGTGACCAGGTCACAGGCCAAGAAATGCCCAGCTGAACAAGTGCTGGATCCTGGAAGAATGGACCAGACACTACCCAAGAGAAGGAATGGTAGGGTTAAGGCAGAGCCTTCCCCCTTGCCCCAGGTTGAGGATCAGCCCTCTCAGGAGGCTGACCCAGAGACCCCAGAAGGAACTGTCCTAGAAGAACTTGAGCCTGATCGGGTTGGGTTTCTTGTGACAGGGGGACCTTCCAGGGCAGACTTGAGGCAGGCCCAATTAGATTGTTCCTCTCTTGAACCCCTCAGACAGCAGGCTGCTGCTGAGGCTGCAGGGAATGCTACAGGTGCCCATAAAGTTTATTGGGAAGATGGACTCCTATACTCTGAGGCAAGAGACCCCAAGCCTGGTGCTACCAGGAGGCTGGTCATCCCCTTGTCTCTTAGAGGTTTTCTTCTCACCTTAGCCCATGAGATTCCCCTTGCAGGTCACTTAGGCCAGAACAAGACTTGGGACAGGCTTGCCCCACACTTTCACTGGCCTCATATGTCTGAAGACACTAAAAAGTTTTGTCGCTCATGTGTCACCTGCCAAGCCAGTGGCAAATCAGGTGGCACAACAAAGGCCCCCCTTATACCACTACCTGTGGTGGGGGTTCCCTTTGAAAGAGTGGGGATTGACATTGTTGGACCAATGGACCCCCCAACAGCATCTGGGCACAGATTTATACTGGTGGTAGTGGATCATGCCACCAGGTATCCAGAAGCTATTCCCCTTAAGACCACTACAGCTCCTGTTGTGGCCAGGGCCCTACTTGGAGTTTTCTCCAGAGTGGGGTTTCCTAAGGAGGTTGTCTCTGACAGAGGTGCAAACTTCATGTCAGGATACTTGACTGCTATGTGGAAGGAATGTGGTGTCAATTATACATTCACCACACCCTATCACCCACAGTGCAATGGGCTTGTTGAGAGATTCAACAAGACTCTCAAAGGGATGATAAAAGGATTACCTGAGAAGCTCAGGCGAAGATGGGATATCCTTTTACCCTGCCTCCTGTTTGCTTACAGAGAGGTCCCACAGAAGGGGGTTGGTTACAGCCCTTTTGAGCTTCTGTTTGGGCACCCTGTAAGAGGACCCCTATGTCTTGTGAAGGAAGGATGGGAGTTACCTCTCAAAAAGCCTAAGCTTGACATAGTGGACTATGTACTTGGTCTCCGCTCCAGGATGGCAGAGTACATGGAGAAGGCATCTAAAAACCTTGAGGCCAGCCAAGAACTTCAAAAAGCTTGGCATGACCAAAAGGCTGTCCTAACTGTTTACCATGCAGGACAGAAGGTGTGGGTGTTGGAGCCAGTGGCCCCAGCAGCTCTCTAAGACAAATGGTGTGGACCCCACATCATCATTGAGCAAAAGGGAGAAGTCACCTACTTGGTGGATATGGGAACTCCCAGGAGCCCCCACAGGGTGCTTCATGTAAACAGGCTCAAAGCATTTGTCAACAGGGAGGACATGGGCTTGCTCAAGGCCACAGATGAGGGGCAGGAGGAAGAGAGTGACCCTCTCCCAGACCTGCTCACTCAGAACCCTGATGATGGGTCAGTAGATGGTGTAGTCTTTTCTGACAGCCTCTCTGCTCATCAACAAGAGGATTGTAAACAGGTTCTTCAATCCTTCAGGCAAATGTTTTCACTGACCCCCAGTCAGACAAACTGGTGCACCCATGAGATGGACCCTGGTGACAGTCTGCCTGTCAAGAGTAAAATCTACAGGCAACCTGACCACGTCAGGGACTGCATAAAGAAAGAAGTCCAAAAGATGTTGGAATTGGGAGTCATTGAACCCTCAGAGAGCCCTTGGGCTAGTCCTGTCGTTCTAGTGCCTAAACCTCACACCCAGGATGGTAAGAGAGAGATGAGGTTTTGTGTAGACTACAGGGGTCTCAATGCTGTCACTAAGACAGATGCCCATCCAATACCTAGGGCAGATGAACTGATAGACAAGTTGGCTTCTGCAACTTTCTTAAGTACATTTGACCTAACAGCTGGTTATTGGCAGATCAGGTTAGCTGAGGAGGCCAAGGCCAAAACAGCATTTTCTACCCCAGGAGGTCATTACCAATTTGTGGTGATGCCCTTTGGTTTGAAAAATGCACCTGCCACTTTTCAAAGGTTGGTGAACCAAGTTCTCACTGGGTTGGATGACTTCTGTGCAGCATATCTAGATGATATTGCTGTCTTTAGTTCCACCTGGGAGGATCACCTGATCCACCTGAGGAACGTTTTGTAGCCCTGCAAAAGGCAGGCCTCACTATCAAGGCTACTAAGTGCCAGATAGGGCAGAGTCAGGTTGTGTACCTGGGCCACCTTGTGGGTGGAGGCCAGGTTCAACCATTGGAGAGCAAGATGAAGGCCATAAAGGACTGGGCTCCTCCAACCACCCAGACACAGGTCAGAGCTTTCTTGGGCCTGTCTGGTTACTATAGGAAGTTTGCCAAAAATTATGGGTCCATTGTGACACCACTTAATGACTTGACAAGCAAGAAAATGCCAAAGAAAGGTCAGTGGACAGTTAGCTGTCAGAAGGCATTTGATGACCTAAAGCAGGCCATGTGTACTGCACCTATTCTCAAGAGTCCTGACTATTCCAAAACCTTCATTGTCCAAACAGATGCATCTGAGTTGGGTGTGGGAGCTGTTCTTTCTCAACTGAATATTGATGGTCATGACCAGCCCATTGCTTTTATAAGCAGAAGGCTGACCCCTAGAGAGAAACGTTGGTCAGCTATAGAGAGGGAGGCCTTTGCTAAGGTTTGGGCCCTGAAGAAGTTGAGGCCCTACTTGTTTGGAACTCACTTCAAGATTCAGACCGACCATAAGCCCCTCTTATGGCTAAATCAGATGAAGGGTGAAACCCCAAACTTCTTAGGTGGTCCATTTCCCTACAGGGGATGGACTTTACAGTGGAGCACAGACCAGGGACTGACCATGGCAATGCAGATGGTCTCTCCAGGTATTTCCACTTAGAACAGGAAGACTCACCTGGTCAAGGTTAGTTTAATGTCCCTAAGTTTGGGGGGGGGGGGGGGGGTTATGTAGGAGAGTGGGGTCTGCAATCCTATGGTCACCCCAGATTTTTGCTTTTTGCTTCACTGATTTACGACTTTCCCTGGCTGTGGGCCTGCTAATCAGACTCACAGCCTAGCTGTTCTCTCTCTAAATTGACAACCATGTACTTTAGGTGCATTTACCAATTGGTACTGGGCCACCTTATCAGTCCCTGTACCCAGGGCATAGGTGTACCCAGGGCCTACCAGGGCCTGAAGCATGTATTATGCCACCGCTGGATGGCCATCGAAATCTGACACAACTGGCTGCATGACAGCTGGGGCAAGGTGGTGTAAACACCCCTTGCTGTAGATATAGTATACCTGTATCTAACCCTAAAATGGACACATATATTCCTATCAGTCACTCCTATGGCAGGCCTTATCAATCCTGAAGGCAGAGTGCTTGGAGTTATGTGAGATGGTGCTCTGGCATGAGCTGAGCCCGTTTGCAGCTTGCGGAACCAAGTCCTAATAGCTGTTCCATGATACCGCTATACCATATACTCTTAAGTGCATTATCAACCTCGCGGTTAAATGCCAACTCTGGTATAACATTATCAAAACATGTCGAGTAAGGTGTCATACGAATTGGAATACTACCCCCTCGCCAATTCTGGCGACGGGGGTAGCATTCCACCCTTCTAGAGGGACACGACATGTATGTAACTGCGAACCCCGGTTAAAGTTAACTCGAGCCTCAGCATCACAAAATGGATGCTGCCACCACAGACACAAGTCTGACCTCCTGCTGCTGGGAGTCCTTCCAGCGAGGATGGCCTGGACAAAGGGTTTCCTGCCTTGGGAGGTGCTAGCACCACCCCAGACAGGATTTTGTGTATTGAGGTAGGGAGGCCTGAAAGGAATGAGACATGCCTGGGGCACACAAGGTGCCCTGTGCATACACCGGTTCAAACCAGTTGCTGGGGCATCCCAGCCCCAGCTCTGGCGGGAAACCGGACAAAGGATAGGGGGTGTAGCCACCCCCCTTCCTGGTCCTACCCAGGGGAGGGACCTAGTCAGTAGTGCAGCCCCCTTTAGGAGAATAAAGGTAGGAGCTGGTCCCATTCCAAATTAGATTATCCTGAACTATTCAACAAGAAGAAACTCTGGGCTTCGACGTTCTGCTCCACAGAAGGCTGAAGAATATCCCTTGTGGACAAGGAGTGTCCACCCTGCAACTGCAGGCACCATCAAGCGTCCAGCGGCTTCACTTTGTCGTCTTCCCTCGAAGATCCAGACTTCAGAGCCCGACGAGACCCGGATTCCCAGACCTCTCCGACCTCAACTCACATCTGCAGCAAAGCTGAGACCCGTGGGTGCGACAAGACACGTGGGACCGGCCATCTTGAACAAACCTGCACTTCGTTTCCAGCACGACTCCCGAGGTAAACTCGACCAAGTGCTTTGGGGACTGAGAAGCCCCAGCCCCGAGCAGCCCCTGCACCGAAGATCAGCCCTCCAGCATCCACGAGATCTGCGTGGGGCCCGTCTGCTTGGTTCCTGCTCGACGCGTTGTCTGGTCACTTGCCGGCTGCTCCGTTCCAAAAGAGGGGCACCCCGGACTCTCCTAGTCCGCACCAGACCCTTTCTTCACTCACCGCGTGGGTTGCCTTTGCCAAGGCCTGTTGAGTCCAAGCCCGGATTCGACACCGCCGACAGCGAGAGCCTGCGTGGGACAGCTCGTGCCTCCATCCTGGTCGTCGAAGACACCTCCTGGTCCACGTGGCTGCAGAGTCAAGCGTCCACTCTTCACCTGATCGCGACGTCGACATCTGGTTCCTTCCTGGTTCCACTCCAGTCACTGGCTAGTGACTGTGAACATTGTCCCCTCTGCTTTCAGGTCTCCTTCTTCAACAATCCACCCTTGGATTGCACAGGACATCTTCCTCCTGGTCGCCTGCAGCATCTTTTCTTTCAGGCTCCCTTGACTTCAACGCGAGAACCCGACGCACTTTGAACCCTATGCACCCGCGGCCCGTGGGTGAGGTAACAAGAGCATTTCGGTGCTCAAGGGTAGTTTAACTGTCCTAGTGTTCAGTTCCACAGTCGTTGTCATCCTATCTAGTCAGGAGTGTCCGTACTCACCTTTTTCTTGAACTGTACTGTCCATAGACGCTGTTACGCATCTCGCGTGTGAGTTCACAGTCTGCACACACGTTCCGTGGGCCTCCTAGTACTTACCTGAAGTTAGTATAACGTGGTCCCAACGATCCTACAGCCTCTGGACAGCTCCATTTCCTTTATCGACTCTCACATTCCACTTACTTAGTATATGGTTTGTCGTGCCCCTAGGGCACCATTGTAATTTTGTGCGACTTGTAGTATTGTTTCGTAAGAGATTGTCATGTGCTTAGCCCTCTGACCTCATAAAGAGTTCAGAGGTGTTGTTATTAATAAATATACTGTGTTCGAGGCATATGGGCTGCAGATGGTACATTTATGAATAGATCGCCATCTGGTGTTGGGCTCGGATGATTGCACTTTGTTTTTCTTCTGGAGAAGTCTTTGTCGTCATAGGTGACTCCTCCTCTCGGTGTTATTGCGCATGGGCATCGGCTCCATCCTTAGATTGTTTTTTTCCGCCATCGGGTTCGGATGAGGATCGAAGCGCTCCGGACCGACTTCAACAAAGAAGGTTATAACCGGCGCGTATTCCTTTCCAAATCGACGGTATCGTTATCGAACGCGACTTCACTCCATACCGACGCGATTCGAAGGACGACGACTACGAGAAACTCGACGTAGTCCAGCCCGGGGTCCATGGAAAGGACTCCATTCAAAAAATGTCCAACGTGTGGTGCTAAGTTCCCACACAAGGACCTACACGAAGTGTGCAACCTCTGCTTGTCCCCTGAACACGAATCCAGGGACTGTGAGGCCTGTGCAGCGTTCTCGTCAAAGTCGACGATTAGAAACCGTCGAGCCCGAAGACACGAGGTATCGAGAATGCAGTCACAAGCAATCCCGGAGCTGTTCGAGGACCAGCACCCAGAAGAGGAGGAAGAAGAGGCCGACGAGGCGGGGTCAGAAGCGGACGAGTCCGACGTCGAGGAAATCGACGTCCAACAAACCGTGAGTGACGACGTCCCTTTACCGAAAAACAGACCCCGCACGGTGTCGACCCCGCCCTCGAGCCCGGTCAGACAACCGAAAAAAGTTTCCAACGCCCCGCCTTCGAGCCCGGCAACGAAACAGAAACCGAAACACTCGGTCCCCCATCATAGTGGTTCCGGTTCCGATAAACCGACCACATCGACACCGAAGCACCAGGTCAAGGAAAGCTCGAAGTCGAAGCAGTCCATGTCGACACCGAAGCACGCTTCGGCGCCGAAAACACCCTCGACACCGGGGACATCTTCGATACCGAAGAAGTCGGATCCGAACAAAACTTCGGCACCGAAAATACAAATGGACATTTCAAAGAAAAAACACCTTTCGGAACCGAAAACTGCGGTACCGACACAGGAACACGGAACGGATCCTAAACAAAAGACTTTGTTTATTGACCCAAAGACTGGCAAGGTAGTCACAGAACTACCTAAAAAGAGGAAACATGAACATTTGGACGACAAGGCTCATCCAAAGAAGAGAACAATGGGGACGAATACAACTCCTCCCCCTTCTCCCAAACCTCACACACCATCTTCGCCTATTCCTCACAATAGGCCAGATATTCCTCCCACACGTCCATCTACACCTACAACAGATGGAGAGAGTGACACAGGGGAGGGGGGACACCCTGGGGATGATGAGGACACAATCCCAGAGGAGGCAGACCCATGGGAGGAGTATAATGTGGGATCAGGTAATGATACCGACCTTGAGTCATATCCCTCAAAACCTTCACCTCCTGATGACAATACTGGGTTTGCACAACTCATTACTAGAGCAGCAACATTTCATAAGGTAGACCTACATACAGAACCTCTAGTACAGGACTTCTTATTAGAGACACTACCTTCTGCACAAAAAACATCAGGAACACTACCAATGCTAAAAGGCCTTCTCAGTCATACATCAGAGATATTCAAAGACCCAGTGAGGGCTAGGGTATTGAACCCAAGAATTGATAAAAAATATAGGGCAGCTCCAAAAGACCCAATATACATTAAGGGACAAATTCCTCTAGACTCACTAGTGGTCACAAACGCTCGCAAGAGAGCAAACTCTTTATCTACAGGAGAAGCGCCACCTCCTGACAAAGAGTCTAAACTAATAGATGCCTCTGGCAAGAGAGTAGCATCTCAAGCGGCAAACAGTTGGCGCATAGCTAATACGCAAGCACTACTTGCAAGGTATGACAGAGCGCATTATGATGAGTTAGAAACACTCATCAAACATCTCCCTAAAGAACATCAAAAGAGAGCTGATCAACTTATACAAGAAGGGAAGTTAATTACTAACACTTCAATAAAGTGCGCCCTAGACGCGGCAGAAACTGCGGCAAGGTCGACAAATACAAGCATCATGTTAAGGAGACATGCATGGCTCAGAGTGTCAGGATTCAAACAAGAGGTACAAACCTCGTTACTTAATCAACCTTTTGATGGGAAAACACTTTTTGGCACAGGGACAGATGAGGCCCTAGAAAAAATGAAAAAGGATACAGAAACGGCTAAATCAATGGGAGCATTGCAGCAGCCGACACAAAGAGGTTCCTTTCGTAGATCCACCTATAGAGGAGGATCCAAAAGTACAGGTACAAACCAACAGCAAACCTCTTTTACACCTACATCACCCAGAGGTAATTCTAGAGGTGGATACAGGGGTAACAACAACAAGGGTAGAGGTCGCGGAAACAACAACAACCGCAACTCTCCAACCCCAAAACAGTGACTTCATAGAGCTTCCCCCAGACCATATAACACCGGTAGGGGGACGCCTATCACAGTTCCTACCTGTCTGGGAAAACATCACATCAGACAAGTGGGTAAGACAAATTATCCAACATGGTTATTGCCTAGAACTCACAGCTACCCCACCAAACATCCCCCCCAAACAGCGTCCAATGAAACAAGATCACCTGACACTGTTAAAACAGGAAGTAATATCACTGCTAGAAAAGCATGCCATAGAGAAGGTTCCACAGCACCAACAGGGAACAGGAGTATACTCCCTATACTTCCTAATCCCCAAAAAGGACGGGTCTCTAAGGCCAATACTGGACCTAAAACCTCTCAACGCATACATAAATTCGGAACATTTCCACATGGTCACGCTCCAACAAGTACTTCCTTTACTGAAGAAAGGGGACTTTCTTTCTACACTGGATCTAAAAGACGCTTACTTTCATATCCCTATTCACAAAGCCCACAGGAAATACCTCAGGTTTGTGGTAGAAGGACAACATTATCAGTTCAAAGTCCTCCCATTTGGTGTCACGACGGCACCAAGGGTGTTCACAAAATGCCTGGCAGTGGTAGCAGCTCACCTAAGAAGACAACAAATTCATGTCTTCCCATACTTGGACGACTGGCTAATAAAAGCCAGGTCGCAAGAGGAGTGTCTGCAACACACACAAAAGACAATTCAGCTACTACACCAGCTAGGGTTCACGGTGAACTACACAAAGTCACACCTACAACCAAACAAAGTTCAACAATATCTGGGGGCTACCATAGACACAGAAAAAGCCAAAGTGTACCCCAACCCAATCAGAGTCCAAGCAATGCTTACAATCATTCAGAGATTTCAGCCACAACACTCACTAACAGCAAGAGTGTTCATGCAGCTATTAGGCATGATGTCATCCTGCATACTGCTAATACCATATGCAAAACTACAAATGCGTCCGCTACAAGAATGCTTAGCGACACAGTGGAATCAGGCTCAAGGACAGATTACGGATCTGGTGTTGGTAGACGACCGCACACACCGCTCTCTGAAGTGGTGGAACAGAACAAACATTACCAAGGGGCGGTCGTTCCTAGAGCCAATTCCACAGGTGACAATAACAGCAGACGCATCGCTCACCGGATGGGGAGCACATATGGACAAATACACAGTACAAGGAAGGTGGAGTGTGCAGGAAAGAACACTGCACATCAACTATCTAGAACTACTGGCAGTGTTTCTAGCATTGAAAGCCTTTCAGATACATGTTATCCACAAAGCAGTCCTGATCAGAACAGACAACATGACAGCAATGTATTATATTCAAAAACAGGGGGGGACGCACTCTCTCCAATTATCCAGACTAGCACAGGAAATTTGGAGATGGGCCATTCCTCAAAACATCTATCTGTTAGCCGAACACCTACCAGGAGTTCAAAACCAGATAGCAGACATCTTAAGCAGACAGTCGGAACAAATACACGAATGGGAACTGCACCAACAAATACTGCAGCCATTCTTCCAAAGATGGGGACAACCAGAGATAGACCTATTTGCCACTCATCAGAACGCAAAATGCCAAAGCTTCGCGTCCAGGTACCCACATCACCTGTCGCAGGGCAATGCGTTATGGATAAATTGGTCCAACAAATTTGCATACGCTTTTCCCCCTCTCCCACTAATCCCATTAGTGGTCAGAAAACTGCAACAACATTCAATGACCATGATACTAGTAGCACCCACGTGGGCAAGACAGCCGTGGTTCACCACGCTCCTGCAACTCTCACAAGTGCCACATAAAAAGCTACGAATTCTACCCATGCACCTTACACAGAACCATGGAGAAATAATGCACCCAGATCCAACTCAATTGAACTTAGCGATCTGGCTCCTGAAATCCTAGAATTTGGGTACTTAGATCTCCCCCCAAATTGCATGGAAATAATTAAACAAGCGAGACGTCCAACCACCAGAGCATGCTATGCAGCTAAGTGGAAGAGGTTTGCTATACACTGTACTAATAACAATATCAACCCTCTAGACGTATCAACAAGGGAGATTATTTGCTACTTGTTACACTTACAGCAATGTAATCTAGCGTACACATCTATCAGAGTACATCTAGCAGCTATAGCAGCATACCTACAAAACAGGCAGCGCATATCACTGTTCAGAGTACCAGCGATAAAAGCATTCATGGAAGGTCTTAAAAGAGTCATTCCACCAAGATTACCACCTTCCCCAGTCTGGAACCTCAACGTAGTACTCACCAGACTAATGGGGCCACCCTTCGAACCTATGCATAGGTGCGAAATACAATTCCTTACATGGAAGGTGGCATTCCTTATAGCCATTACCTCACTCAGAAGAGTAAGCGAGTTACAGGCATTGACAATACAAGAACCATTCCTACAGATACACCAGAATAAAGTGGTTCTTAGAACAAACCCAAAGTTCTTGCCTAAAGTAATTTCAGCATTCCACATCAATCAGCCAGTGGAATTACCAGTCTTCTTTCCAAAGCCACAGACGGTGGCAGAAAGGGCTCTACATACACTAGATGTTAAAAGAGCCATTTCGTACTACATAGAAAGAACACAAGACTTCAGGAAAACTAAACAACTATTTGTAGCATTTTCCCCAACACATAAGGGCAATCCTATCTCTAAAGCAGGCATCGCAAGATGGATTGTAAGATGTATACAAATATGTTACATTAAAGCAAAGAGAACATTAACTGTTCCTCCTAGAGCTCATTCCACAAGAAAACTAGGAGCATCTATGGCATTCTTAGGGAACATTCCCCTAGATGACATATGTAGAGCAGCAACTTGGTCTACACCACATACATTCACAAAGCACTACTGTGTTGATGTACAGGCTGCACAACAAGCCAGAGTGGGCCAAGCTGTATTAAAAACTCTATTTCAGACAGTTGCGACAGACACTGGTGACCACCGCTAGGGAGGTAACTGCTGTACAATCTATTCATAAATGTACCATCTGCAGCCCATATGCCTCGAACGGAATATGCTACTTACCAGTATGCATCTGTTCTTGGCATAGAGGGCTGCAGAGTGGTACATGCCCTCCCTGCCTCCCCGGAAACCTGTGTCTGTCCCAACATTATCTTATTTAGATACATTTACATGGGCATATCTTTATGTACTACACTACACTACTCCATCTAACCCTACTATGGCAAAACAATCTAAGGATGGAGCCGATGCCCATGCGCAATAACACCGAGAGGAGGAGTCACCTATGACGACAAAGACTTCTCCAGAAGAAAAACAAAGTGCAATCATCCGAGCCCAACACCAGATGGCGATCTATTCATAAATGTACCACTCTGCAGCCCTCTATGCCAAGAACAGATGCATACTGGTAAGTAGCATATTCCTTATTTTCATAACAACCTGTGTGGTGTCCTTTCATCTGGTATTCAAGGGGTTATATTGAGGTAAAACAGCTGGCTTCACATGCCAAAAGAGTTTAGCCTAAGACTGCTTTGTCCATGCTACCATTAGGATAGCTGGTCTATAAGGTTGACTTACAACCAATCACCATAAGGGTTGTTTGGACTGATACAAGGTAATAACTAGAACTAGTGAGCATCATATATCAGGCCAACTTCTCACATCCTCCAACTCAAAGAGCTGACACTTACATGCAAAGCCAATCTGACCTTTACAGTACATTTCACTGAAGAACTGATTGGAAAGCTATTATCTGATAGAGACATCTAGCCGCAGATTCTAACTTAGAATATCCCCAGGCGTCAGACTGGATCTGGAAAACTTTTCCGCAGCAGCACCTCTGCGCGCCGCAGCACGTCTCCACCCTGACGTCGTCCACGGACGTGACATCAGTGGAGCCATATATGCCCCTACCGGCGCGCTGATGTCAGTTTTCTCCTTTTCCGCGTCCCAACGCGGATCCTGGAAAACCAGCGGTTCCTTGACCAGTTTTTCTGGTCTTGACACCTTTGCCATCCCAGAACAGTGTGAAATCCCTTCAGGCTTTAAAGCGTGTGAGACCTGTGCACGTCAGATGTCGGTAACGGACCAGCATGCCATCTATATGTGTGACGATTGTCAGCGAATGAAACCAAAGTCCTTATGGGAGCGTCGTATGAAATTGCTGGCCGCACGGCTGTCCAGTCCTGCGTCGCCGTTCTCCCTCTCGGGATCGAGCCCACTCATGAGGTCGTTCCCGCAGACGTTGTTCGGAGGCGGGTAAGCGCAAGCGTAAGTCCAGGAGGTCTTCCTGCCATTCATGTGACGCTGCCGCCTGTTCTTCTCACTCCCTGCCGGGAACAGGCGTCCAGCGGTTGTCTCCTCCGTACCCCCCCTTTCTGGGTGCCGGAGCGACACAAGCCCAAATGGAGGCTTATTCTAAAGCACTCCCCTCTTACTTTTGTCCACCTCCTCTCCCTGGTGCGCCTTCTGGTCCCATAGAGGTGGAAGGCACTCCTGTCGGGTCCTCGCTAGTGGATTCGTCCTCTGCACTGGCTGTGTGCATAGACTCTGGTTCCGGCCCAGTGGGTCCTCCGAGTCGCCCGTCTAGCCCACCCAGTCAGTCTCCACATAGCCCTGAGCGGCTTTCTACGTCGGAGGTGGCGCCGGGCTTGATGCCCTGTTCTCCACATTTGGCAGTGGGGTCAACGTCAGACGGCACCCGCCCATGTGCGTGGACCCCAGAGCAATCGAAATAGTCTCTTTAGGTTGTCTTCTTCTGCAGTCCTGCATACACACTTAAGAGAAAATCAAAGACAAATAATGCAGCCTAAAACTACAAGGCTACATTGGCCATCACTTCATCTCGAAGTGAAAACAGATAGCCAAATAATATTACATTTTACACACTTTGTAACGTTTCAGACCTAGAGAAACTCCCCTTCACAAAAATCCTTTTTCATGATGGAGAGGAAGGGTTGGACAGACAAGCCCCATAGGCTGCCATTATGTGTCTGGAAAAGGGATACCGTGCCCTTAAGGAACTCTACAGAGACCCTCGGTATCCCAGGATGCACAACCAAAGGCCTTTTACTTTCAGTTATTTTTTCCGGCTCCTGCTAGCAGGTCCCTGGAGCATTGTGCTCTACCTTTTTTTGGGTATATCCTCAATTTATGGAGCTTTTCCAGTGTTTTGAGTGTTTCACTCGACGTCTGGGGTCTTCCTCTTCCAGTTGCTGTCTTTTTTGACCAGTTTTGCAACCTCTTTTTTGTCGAAATGCCAGCTTTATTCGACAAATGCCCTGAGTGTGGTAGGAAGAAGACAAAATCTGACCCCCACAGAGTATGCATACTATGTCTCCCTTCTACCCATGTCCCTGACTCCTGTGATATCTGTCACTCTTTCTCCAGGATGACCCTGCGTGACAGGGAGAATATTTGTCTCCAAGGCCTGGAGCAGAGGAGACATCAAGAACCAGGTGGGACTTCTGGACATGGAATGACTCTGTCATCCTCTGCCCGTGCTTCGGCCTCTGGGGGGCACCCCAGTTAAGAAAAGGCCCAGAAAAGGCACTGGTCCTGGTCGACGTCGATGACGTCTGCGTCGAGAGGTATGACTACCATCTGCTCCCCGTCGACCCAGGGCTCTGGGTCGAAGCAACGTCGACGTTCGGCGTCTAGGGGTAGGATGTCGAGACCTCGGACGAGGTCGACTTCGAGGACTTCACTGGCGTCGACACACCATCGACGTCGTGATGAGTCCCGAAGAGGCAGGCTCTCACCTTCAACGTCGACACGAAGATAGACGTCGAGAAGAGAAAGATCGACGTTGAGGCGAAGACACTCGACGTCGGGAGTTCGTCGCCGTCAGGAAGAACGTCGTCGAGAAGAGAGACGTCAGAGGTCGACGGCGAAGAGGGAAAAGTCGATGTCGCAGAGGAAGTAGAGGCCCAGAACGGTGTCTAGTGCCTCTGTGGTTAGCGTCTCGTCATCATCATCGGCGAGTCCACGGTCGCGCTCGTGCTCAGAGAGGTCTGCCATCAGAGCGTCCTCCCGAAGGCCTGCTCGTAAGAAGGGGAGAGTTCTTAGGTCACCGGACTCTGAGTATTCCCGGACCTAGTTGCCCTCAAGGCCCAGGACGCCTACGCCTCCTCCTCTTCCGCAACTTCCTCCTCCACCACCTCCTTCTACTCCTCCTCCACCTCCTCCTCCACCTCCTCCTCCTCCACCACCTCAGCCTCCACAATTGAACTCTTTGGTTCCGGCTCAACCTCTACCGTTTCCGCAGCCTCCTGGGCCTGTGGTTCCTGCAAGGCCCAGAAAGCCAAGGTCAAGATCCAGAGGGAGGCATCGCTCTCGCAGTGAGCGTAGATCTTCAACGAGGTCACGTCATCGTCGGCAGAGGGAAAGGTCACTGTCCAGGTACACGGACTCGTCCAGTGACAGGAGATATTCTCCCACTTTGTCTGACTCTCCTCCAACGAGAGTGTCACCAGTGGATGACATTGCGACGTTCCAGGATGTGCTGCTGAGGGGGGCAGCAAAGTTGCGGATCACATTGACTGTGCCCACCCCTTCCACCTCTGTGATTTTTGAAACATTGCAACGCAGGCACCTCTCTCGCCCTTTGCTACCTTTGGTGCCAGGACTGGAAGAACCAGCCATGGAGCTGTTTCTGACGCCGGCCTCTGTGAAGTCGGCACATCTAGACTTCAAAAGAAGTACAGGCCCCCGGATTCTGATCCCGCTTTCATGAGAGCAGATCCTGTGCCGCGTTCTGTCATTGTGACAGCGGCCAAGAAGCAGCATTCCACTGCCCCTTCGTCTATGGTACCTCCAGACAAGGAGAGCCGTCACATGGACTCGGCAGGAAGAAAAGTCTGCGGTATAGCTGGCACTTCGATGAAAGCGGTTAGTGCATCAGCGCTTTTGGGTCGGTATGACCGCTCCTTGTGGGAGTCCCTGCAGCAATTCATTGAGCTCCTCCCGAGGGACAGGAGGGAAGACTTCCAGGAGATCTTGAATGAGGGCATGATGGTCTCAAATCAGGTCATCAGTTCAGCGGCGGATGCCTCTCTCCTAGCTGCGCATGGGTACTGCCATGGCATAAATTTGATACGACATTCCTGGTTGTGCCTTACCTCTCTTAAGCCTGAGGCGCAACAGCGGATTGCTAATTTGCCTTTTTCGGGATCTACCCTCTTCAGGGCTCATGCGGACAAAGAGATGGCCCGCATGAAGGCAGAAGTGGAAACGCTGAAGGCTGTAGGTTTGGAGAAACCAAAGGACCAGCAAAAGTCATTCCGTCCCTTCCGGAGGCGTTACTCTTCCCAGAGATATCAGCAGGGGCAAGGTCGCTAAGCTGGCCAACAGCAGCAGCAGCAACAACAGCAATACCAGCGACAACCCTTCCAGAAAAGTCAGAGAGGCAGAGGCGGACAGCAGGCCTCCTCGGCGAATAAGGGCTCGGCCGGGTCTAAGCCCTGAGGAGTTTCTTCCCCCTCGTCCGTTACCCGCTCCAGGTGGGGGGAAGCATACAGAATTACTTGGCAGAGTGGAGAAAAATTACTCAGGATAAGTGGCTGCTAAATATTGTTTGCAATGGATACAGTCTTCGGTTTGTCAGCCCTCCTCCAGCTAGTCTACCGGTTCCTTCGCACTACCAGCTGCGCGAACTCCAAGCGGAGGCCAATACCCTGTTCAGAAAAAGGGCGATAGAAGGGTCTATACTCAAGGTTCTTTCTGGTACGCAAATAGGACAAAAACAAGTTCAGGCCCATTCTGGATATGCGACAAGCAAACAAATGGATTCGCAGTGAGAAATTTTGCATGCTGTCCTTGCACCAGATTTATCCTCAGCTGCAACGAGGAGCCTGGCTTTGCGCAATAGATCTGCAGGATGCGTACTTCCATGTGCCCATTGCACGGAAACACAGGAAGTTCCTGCGCTTCCTGGTCGGCACCAATCACTATCAGTACACCGTACTACCGTTTGGTCTGATGTCAGCACCCAGGACTTTTTCAAAATGCATGGCAGTGGTGGCAGCGCACCTGAGAAAGAACAAGGTGTTTTTCTACCCGTACCTGGACGACCACCTTCCAGGAAGCACAATTGCATTTCAACAGGACGGCCATTCTGTTGAATCAGCTGGGTTTGCATATCAACACGTCCAAGTCCGTCCCGACTCCGGTTCAGTGCCTGCAGTACTTGGGAGCCCCCATCAATACACTCAGAGCAAGCGTGTCTCCTTCGGAGGAGCGACGCTTATCGATCCTTCGGTAGGCTCAGGCTCTCATGTCCGTTCCATCAACGACAGTGAGGACGGTGTCTTCTCTTCTGGGGTCGATGGCCTCTAGCATCTTCCTCACACCACATGCACTCCTCCACATGAGACCGCTGCAGGAATGTCTGGAGGATCAATGGGACCAGAAATGAGGGAGCTGGGACGACAGGATCCACCTGTCTACACGCTCAACAGTTCCTGAGATGGTGGTGTTCAGCAGAGAACCTCCTCAAGGGGGTTCCGTTCCACAAGGACATTCCCATACAGACTATTGTGACGGATGCTTCTCTCCACGGCTGGGGAGCGCATTCAGACCATCTACAGATCCAAGGAACGTGTTCCCAGACGGAATTCACGTACCACATCAACTTTCTGGAACTCAGAGCTTTTCATTTGGCGCTGAAAGCCTTTCATCCATCCTTCCAGACCAACTCCTTACTTCTACAGACAGACAATACGACCACAATGTATTACCTCAACAAGCAGGGGTGCTCTAGATCACGCACACTGTCCCAAGAAGCGCAGGCGATCTGGCACTGGCTGCTAGCCAGAGGACAGACGTTAACGGCTACCCATCTACCAGGTGTGCAGAATGCTCAGGTGGATGCTCTCAGCAGGCTGGTCCAGGAAAACCACAAGTGGGTCCTAAATGACGAGGTATTAGGAAACCTCTTCGGAAGATGGGGCACTCCAGACATAGATCAGTTCGCCACTGCTGAAAACAAAAAATGCAGAGACTTCGCCTCCAGGTTTTACCAACCGGGGACTCTGGGGAATGCGCTATGGATCAGCTGGTCGAACAGCTTTCTGTACGCTTTTCTGCCCATTCCCCCGATTCCAGCAGTACTCATCAAGCTGTCTCAATCCAGAGTGCGAATGATCCTCATTGCTCCGGAGTGGCCTCGACAGTGGTGGTTCATGGACCTGCTCCACCGGTCTCTCCAACCTCACCTGCGGCTTCCATGTCAGCCGGACCTTCTAACGAAGTTCGGGTGGCAGATGGTGCACCCCAACCTCTCATCGTTGAGTTGGGCGGCATGGCTCCTGAGATAGTACAGTATGGACACATGAACTTGCCTGACAACTGCATGGAGATACTCAAGGAGGCTAAGAGACCTTCCACCAGGACTTCCTATGTCTATAAGTGGAAAAGGTTCTGCATCTGGTGCCCATCCAAGAACGCTGATCCTACCTCCTGCAAGGAAGATGTCATCCTTCCTTATCTCTTGCATTTGGCTCAATCTGGCCTTAATTTGCATTCTATTAAGGTTCGCCTCGCAGCATTAACTGCGTATAGGAAATGCCCTTCACAAACATCCTTCTTCCAGATTCCTGTAATTAAAGATTTTTTGGAGGGATTGAAGAAAGTATTTCCCCCTGTTAGGCGTCCGTCGCCTTCATGGGAACTGAATGTGGCGCTGTCTCGGTTGATGGAGGAACCTTTTGAACCTATTCATAAGGCTTCTCTGCAGCATCTTTCCTGGAAGGCGGCCTTCTTTGTGGCTATAACATCGGCCCGCAGGGTGAGTGAGATCCAGGCCTTGTGTTGCCAAGAGCCTTATACGGTGTTTCATGCTTCTAAGGTTGACGTGAGGACTCACCCTAAGTTCCTACCTAAAGTGATTTCTGATTTTCATGTCAATCAGACGATAACTTTACCTACGTTTTTTCAACATTCTTCCTCTCCGGCAGAGAGATCTCTTCATTCCCTTCATGTAAGAAGGGTGTTGAAGTTCTACTTAGATAAGACCAAGGACATTCGTAGGTCAGACCAATTGTTTGTCAATTATGGTTCGATCAGGAATGGTCTTGCCCTACCTAAACAGTCCATCTCTAGATGGATAGTGTCCTGTATCCAGTTATGTTACCAAAAGTCTAACAAGACCTTAGGGGGTAAGCCTAAGGCTCATTCCACCAGGGGCAAAGCAGCTACAACAGCTTTGCTGCGTAATGTTCCCATTGCAGATATCTGTAGGGCTGCCACTTGGAAGTCGGTCCATACCTTTGCCAACCACTACTGCCTGGACTCTGATGCCAGAGCAGACGCTCAGGTTTGGCAGGCTTCGTTGAGAAATCTGTTTGCACAGTAGTGGTTTTTGTCTGTTTCCTCCACTGCTGGTTTGGTTTGTTGGGATGGGCTTGCCATTCTATTAACAAGATTATGACTATACACAGAGATCCCCTACTACAGAAGCAGCAGTTTCTTACCTGTAACTCCAGTTCTGTAGTAGGGGTATCTCTGTTATAGTCATAAGCGCCCTCCCTCCTCCTCGGTGGATGAAATTATAATGTACTGAATACTACAGGCCTAGCTTTATACACCTTCAAAAGAACTGAAAGTAAAAGGCCTTTGGCTGTGCATCCTGGAAAACCGAGGGTCTCTGGAGAGTTCCTTAAAGGCACGGTATCCCTTTTCCAGACACATAATGGCAGCCTATGGGGCTTGTCTGTCCAACCCTTCCTCTCTATCATGACAAAGGATTTTTGTGAAGGGGAGTTTCTCTAGGTGTGAAACTTTACAAAGTGTGTAAAATTTAATATTATTTGGCTATCTTTTTCACTTCGAGATGAAGTGCTGGCCAATGTAGCCTTGTAGTTTTAGACTGCATTATTTGTCTTTGATTTTCTCTTAAGTGTCTATGCAGGACTGCAGAAGAAGACAACTTAAGAGACTATTTTGATTGCTCCGGGATCCACGCACATGGGCGGGACTATTCACAAGATTATGACTATAACAGAGATACCCCTACTACAGAACTGGAGTTACTGGTAAACTACTCCATATGCAATATACCTTGCTGCCTCCTCTTTTTTCCCATTCCAAATCAAAAACAGGTAGTCTATATAGCACTTTCTGTTTCGTGTGGTATTCAATTTCAGATGCCCAGGCCACCTGCTCCTTCCACCAGCCCATGAATAGATTTGCATAGCTGGGGCGAAAAAGGTGCCCATCCCGATTCCATTTTTTTGTATGAATTAACTAGCCACAATCAAAAAGATTTTATTATTGAGGATGATCTTTATCTTAGTATAACATTATGATCATGCAAGGCTAATGATCTGTTTCTAAATAAGTAATCAAATGCTTTGAGCCCATCCCGATGTTCAATGCAGTTGTAAGATGCCAGAGGTTACGTTTGTTCCCAATTTATCCCACTTATTTTACATATGAAGTCAGTACTATATCTACAATATGACTGAATGTTCAGGACAAATAATAGCTAGCATGAAGTGATTAAGGTACTTTGAGTTCTCCAGAAGGCTACTGATTGATGCTGCAGTGGGTTACCTGGTGGTTTTAGTGCACCTTTATGTACCATCGACAAAAGATAGAACACTGGGGGGTGACTGGTATGTCATTTCTTAAATATTCATGTTCCTTATGGTCGATTATTCTCCTGTCTCTCCATTGTCCCAGCACATCAACATACCTTCATTTTAGTCTCCAAATAATCCATGAGGGATGCTTTTTCGTAACATGCTGTGTCATTTCATTGCCAATATGACTACTTTCTGTAGTCCTCGATGTCCCACAGTACAACATGTTCGAGGCATGTGGGCTGCTAAATTCATATCTTTAGCATAGATCGCCGCCTAGTGTTGGGTCCGGATCATTGCACCTTGTTGTCCTGGAAGAGTCTTCGAAGTATCACGAGATAGGTGGCTCCTCCCCTGGACTACAGTGCGCATGGGCATCGACTCCATCCCCAGATTGTTTTTTTCCGCCATTGGGTTCGGATGTGATTTCGACGACTCCTTGTCGGAATCGAAAAACTCTTACTTCTTAAGGCCAAAAGGCCTTCGTTCCCTGCGTCGGTATTGTTAGCGTGCGGTCTCGAGCATCATCCCACTCTTCAAGTCGGATTTCTGCAGAGTCGAGTAACTCTTCGGACATCGAGGCCCTCTCGTCGCAGCAAGACCCCGACGATCTTACCATGGAACGATCTCTGTTCAAGTTCTGCCCCGTCTGTGGGTCCAAATACCCACATATCGACGTGCATCCAGTCTGTAACAAATGCCTCTCGCCGGACCACAACGAGGACAACTGCATGGCCTGCTCGAAGTTCAGGTCGAAGAAAACGCTCAAGCATCGGCGCGCGGCGCGCCTCGAGGCCCAACGAGCGGCTCCGGCACCCGACGACATATTCGACGACCCCGCAGAAGAAGGCCAAAGCCATCATCTTCAAATCTCACCACCGTCGACGGAGGTCGAGGCCGATCCCGAGGTACACGTTGAAGGACAGGGCCAAGACCTTGAAGACGTCGAAAAGGTAGGGGACGACGAAGAAGTCTATGGGGCCGCAGAAGATAGCTCGGAGGAAGAGCTATGCCCCGCAAGTTACATGCTTCAGGCTCAGGTCACGGGATCGCCACTCGGCCTTACCCACGACCCTGCACCGCTGTCCCCGGCCCCGCCTTCTGGCCCGGCCACGGACATAACAGCGGAGACGCCATTGCGCGTATCGAAACCGAAACCTTCGGATTCGACAACACCTAAGATGGCCGACGTCCCATCAAAAACGAAACCTACGGCTTCGACAACACCTAAAATGGCCGACGTCCCGTCTACCACAACTAAGCCTGCTACCTCATCGACTCCGACGCCCTCCGGCCCTCCGAAGTCGAAGAAGGCTGTCGAGTCGACAGCGCCGCAGAAGGTGCCCAAGGACCCGTCCTCGAAGAAGGTCGTCCATCAGGTGTCGGGCACGGTTCCGCCGGCTAAATCCACTAAAGCCGTCGCACCAAAGACTGCTCAGGCCCTCGACCCGAAGTCCGGAGGCACTACGCATCGCAAATCTCCAACAACGGCACCGGCGCCTAAGCCTATAACGGAGGCAAGGACCGTCGCGCCTGAAAATGCATCGGCGGCCACCGCTTCGACGCCGAAGGCCTCCGATGGTGCCGGACATGAGGCGTCGGTGACCAAACCCTCGGCTTCCTTCACAAAGCAAGTCGCTGACTCCCTCAAACGTATTCGGGAGAAGTCTTCGACGTCAACGACACACACGCCGTCGGCTCCGAAACAAGTGGACGTACCTGCGAAGCCTTCGAGCAAGCTTCTCTACACTCTGCCGCCTAAGGTGGCACCGAAGGCGTTTGCACCCAAATCGGTGCCGAAGATCACGGAAACGCCGACACCTTCGACGCAAAGTGGCCAATTGGATCGCCATCAAGCCTCAGACGAAGAACCTGAGCATTACATCGATGCCGAAACAGGGAAAATGACACTCTATAAAAGAAAGATCACTTCCCAACCACTACAATCATATGTCATTCCTCTGAAGAAGAAAAGGCCAGCACAGGACATTCCTGCCCTTGTGGAACCTATTCAGCCTCTACCAAGGAGGACTCCATCACCTTCCCCACACCAGTCGGAGGAAGAAGAGGATAACCAGGATGACCAGTACAATTTCCCGGACAATGATGATCCTGATGTCCATCAGGACTCATATGACGACACTGGTGACCAGGGAGCCCATCAGGTGGTACAGGACCCACAGAATTTTGGTGCACGTACATCCCCAACAGAGGATTCAGCGGCTTTCAATGCCTTAATAGAACGGGCAGCTGCAAATCATAATGTGGACATGCATGCTGACCCAGTGGAAGAAGATTTCTTGTTTGACACTTTTTCTGTCTCTGAGAGAACAGTTAAAACCCTTCCTATGCTAAAAGGTGTCCTTAAGCATGCCCCAGAGATCTTTAAGGAACCTACCAGGGCGAGAGTGGTGAACCCACGTATCGAAAAGAAATACAGGCCGGCACCTGGGGACCCTGCATATATTCGGGGACAGTTGCCTCTGGACTCTCTGGTCGCCGCCAATGCCCGCAAAAGAGCGAACTCCCAGACTACGGGTGAAGCTCCTCCCCCAGACAAGGAGTCGAAAGTGCTTGAGGCAGGAGGCAAAAGGGTGGCTGCGCAGGCTGCCAATATCTGGCGTATAGCAAACACACAGGCACTATTGGCTCGATATGATAGGGCGCATTACGACACCCTAGAACAGCTCCTTCAACACCTACCTGATCAGTTTAAGGAGGGAGCGGAAATGCTCATACAAGAGGGAAAGCTCATTTCAAACGCTGCAATAAAGTGTGCACTTGATGTGGCTGATACAGCGGCTAGGGCGATTAACACTAGCATCATGTTAAGGCGACAAGCTTGGCTTCGCATATCAGGCTTTAAACCTGACATTCAAACAACAATACTCAACCAGCCTGTTAATGCTGACAGACTGTTTGGCCCAGATGTGGACACCACCCTCGAGACAATTAAAAAGGACAATGAGACCGCTAAGTCCATGGGGGCGCTTCAGTCTCAACAGTTCCGGGGGAGCACTTTTCGTCGCTCAGGTGCACGCGGTGTTACCAGAGGACACTTGGGTCAACAGACACAATCCACGAAAGGTGGCGCACAATCCTCGTACCCCAAACAGGGCAGAGGGGGTTACAGAGGTAATAGTTCCAAGGGCAGAGGCAGAGGAAACAACAACTCCCGATCCTCTGCCGCCAACAAACAGTGACTCTGTCACTGCCCCCCGACCATCCAACACCTGTCGGGGGGAGACTCCAGCAGTTCCTGCCAGTCTGGACATCCATCACCACAGACAGGTGGGTAAGACAGCTTATCCAGTACGGTTATTGTCTGGAGTTAACATCCACTCCTCCCAACATTCCCCCAAGGCAACGTCCTATGTCGGCAGAGCACTTGCACTTATTGCAGCAAGAAGTGGTGGTGATGTTGCAAAAAGGCGCAATCGAGCTCGTACCGGTGGAGCATGAAGGCACAGGGGTCTATTCCCTGTACTTCCTTATCCCAAAAAAGGACGGATCCCTCAGGCCCATTCTGGATCTACGCCCCCTCAACCTGTACATACTGTCAGAACATTTTCACATGCTTACACTGCAACAAATTCTTCCCCTGCTAAAACAAGGGGACTTCCTGGCAACCTTGGACCTCAAGGATGCTTATTTCCACATACCACTCCACCCATCCCACAGGAAGTACCTCAGGTTCACCATACAAAACAGGCATTATCAGTTCAGGGTTCTACCCTTCGGAGTGACCACTGCCCCCAGAGTGTTCACAAAGTGTCTGGCGACTGTGCGGCGCACCTCAGAAGACAAAACATACATGTCTACCCTTACCTGGACGACTGGCTCGTTCAAGCCAAGTCGGCTCAGCAGTGCGCCGCGGACATGTCCCACACTATTCACCTCCTTCACAGTCTGGGGTTCTCGTTAAACTATCCGAAGTCGCACCTACAGCCAGCCCACGTGCGTCAGTATCTGGGCGCGACCATAAATACGCTGAATGCTACGGCTCAGCCGAACCCTGTGAGGATCGACCGCATCCAGTCGCTCATTCAGAGGTTCAGACCGCAACACTCACTTCCAGCGAGAGTGTTTATGCAGTTGATAGGCATGATGGCCTCCTGCATCTTCATAGTCCCACACGCGAGACTGCATATGCGTCCGCTCCAAGAATGCTTGGCACGTCAGTGGACCCAGGCTCAAGGACAATTGAACGACCTAGTGTTGGTGACCGGTCGGGCATACAACTCTCTGCATTGGTGGAATCCACACAACCTTTGCAAGGGCCGACCATTCCAAGAGCCTGTGCCACAGATTATCCTAACAACGGACGCATCTCTCCAGGGGTGGGGAGCTCATGTGCTCCACTACACGGTGCAGGGACTATGGACGACACAGCAGAAAAGAATGCACATCAACTATCTAGAGTTGATGGCAATCTTCATGGCACTCAAGTCCTTCAAAGTACATCTGTGCAACAAGGTCGTGTTGATCCGGACGGACAACATGACAGCCATGTACTACATCCAGAAGCAGGGAGGTACTCACTCGCCACAGCTGTCTCATCTGGCTCAGAGCATGTGGAAGTGGGCCATTCACAGGAACATTTGCCTCATGGCAGAACACCTCCCGGGCAAGGACAATCAGATGGCGGACCTGCTCAGCAGATACAGCCATCAGATGCACGAGCGGGAGATATATCCATCAGTACTCCGCCCGTACTTCCAGCAGTGGGGTCATCCAGAGATAGACCTGTTTGCCACAAGGGAAAACGCAAAATGCCAACACTTTGCCGCCAGGTTCCCTCACCCACAATCGCAGGGCAATGCGATATGGATGAACTGGTCAGGCAAATTTGCGTACGCTTTTCCCCCAGCACCTCTCATACCGCTGGTGGCAAGAAAGCTAAGGCAACACTCGATGACGCTCATCCTGGTTGCTCCAACGTGGGCTCGCCAACCATGGTACACCACGTTTCTAGAACTTTCCGTGGTACCGCATCAAAGGCTGCATCTCACTCCAAGGCTCTTGACGCAGAACCATGGCGACATTCAGCATCCAGATCCGCAACAGCTCAATATGGCGATCTGGCTCCTGAGGTCCTAGAGTTTGGCTACCTCAACCTGCCTCCTGAATGCATGGACATCATCAGGGAGGCAAGGAAGCCCACTACCAGAGCTTGCTATGCAGCAAAATGGAAGCGTTTTGTCATTTACTGTGCAGAACATCACATCGACCCGCTAGATGCTTCAATTCCTAACATCATCTGCTATTTGTTACATCTTTACAAATGCAATCTAGCGTACGCTTCCATTCGGATACACTTATCCACCATAGCGGCTTATCTTCAGAACAGGCAGCTCCTCTCTGTTTTCAGGGTGCCTGCCATTAAAGCCTTCCTAGAGGGACTGAAACGAGTCATTCCTCCAAGAACACCACCAGCTCCAGTGTGGAACCTCAATGTGGTCCTCACTAGGCTGATGGGCCCACCTTTTGAGCCACTGCACTCATGCGAAATTCAGTTTCTAACATGGAAAGTGGCTTTTCTCATTGCTATTACATCGCTCAGACGTGTTAGTGATCTGCAAGCGCTCACAACCCAGGAGCCATTCATACAAATTCATGCAAACAGGGTAGTACTACGTACTAACCCCAAATTCCTTCCAAAAGTGGTGTCACAGTTTCATATCAACCAAACTATTGACCTGCCCGCATTCTTTCAAAACCCGCAAACAGTAGCGGAAAGAATGCTCCATACATTAGACGTTCGAAGGGCATTGATGTACTACATTGATAGAACACAACCCTTTAGGAAAACACAACAACTTTTTGTTGCCTTCTCTGCACAGCACAAAGGCAACCCTATTTCCAAAGCAGGAATAGCCAGATGGATTGTTAAGTGCATTCAAATCTGTTATCAAAAAGCTAAACGTAATTTAACAATACCCCCAAGGGCGCACTCCACACGCAAGATGGGGGCCTCCATGGCTTTCCTGGGAAACATTCCTTTGGAAGACATTTGTAGAGCAGCCACGTGGACTACACCGCACACATTTACCAAACACTACTGTGTCGATGTACATTCCAAGCAGCAAGCAGCTGTAGGACAGGCTGTTCTCAAGACACTCTTTCAGACTTCTGCAGCTGGCACGGGCAACCGCCGTTAATGGAGGGACTGCTATGTATTCTATGCTAAAGATATGAATTTAGCAGCCCACATGCCTCGAACTGAATATGCTACTTACCAGTATGCATCTGTTCTTGGCATATAGGGCTGCTAACATTCATATCGCTTACCCTCCTCCCCGGTGCCCGTAGCGGCTGCAGATACTCTCTTGCATTCAATCATTTGCATGGACATCCTTTACACTATTTCACTCCATCTCTGCCACAATGGCTAAAAACAATCTGGGGATGGAGTCGATGCCCATGCGCACTGTAGTCCAGGGGAGGAGCCACCTATCTCGTGATACTTCGAAGACTCTTCCAGGACAACAAGGTGCAATCATCCGGACCCAACACTAGGCAGCGATCTATGCTAAAGATATGAATGTTAGCAGCCCTACATGCCAAGAACAGATGCATACTGGTAAGTAGCATATTCATTCCCCCATTATCAAAGGGTTTTATGATTATACTGGGGTCATTCCGTAATTTCCCTCTGTTGGGACTAACTTATATTGTGTTGTCTATACTCTGGTACCCATATTCTTTTTAATATCCTGTACAAGCATATCATGAAACAAGTCAATGTTATCTTTAGTGGAATTCAGGTTATATTTGAATTTAAGCTCAAGTCCACTGTGTCTGCCTGAATCTGTTTCAATGCCTATATTCATGAAACATTCCTCTGGTAATTCCTCACAATCAGTTTGTAACATATATTACGTTTTTAACTCTTGAATGTGGTCGATCTTAAGACCGCCTGGGTCCAATGTTCATATCTCTTGCCTGTAAGGAGATGTTTCAATTAACAAATAAACAGAAATATATCAGCATAAGACGTTGAGTCTGGTCCAAAAGACAGCCCTATATCAAGTACTCATCATTCAACGTCTGTTAAGATGTATTTAGGTAAGTTAATAACAGTTATGATGTTCTCACTATATGTTCTTCATTGTGGATCCTTCCTTTGCACCTGCCTTTTCCCACAGTGTCTCCCCACCACCTTGACCTTTTCCTCTTTCGTCCCCTCCCCTTGGTCTTCCTCTTAGTTTTCTGTCAGTGGTTTCTTTCCTGGTAGGTGAGGTGGAGCTAGTAAAAAAAAGTTGTTGGTGTTCTTGTTTCGGTGTATGTCCCTCCTATGTCTGAGCTGAAATATTTTTGTTTTGGGTTGTCCCCCACCCTTGCTACTTTCCTAAGGGAGTCAGATTTTCTTCTCTGCATAGTCCTTTTTGTCTCAAAGGAATTTGCCTCTTTCTCTGTTTTATTTCTTCCTTGAAGTAGGCCTAAGTCTGCCACCTCAGGTGTGTCCTTGGTTGCAAGTTCTGTTGTCTTTGTTGTGGTTGGCATATATCTCAGTCAGAAAATATCTGCCCTAGGTCAGCATCTACAAATTTGATCAAGAGCTTCATTAATTCCTCTCCTCGAGTCTGCAGTCAGATCCCCCCCCATCCTCTAGCAATTTGGGATTAGAGAGCTGAAAAGTGGGGGGTGAAGATCCTAAAGCCTCTTGGGACCGTCTTGAGTTGTAAATAATTCTTCAGAGACTATATCTCCCACCATTTACTGATCTCTTTCTTTGTTAATTTTTCTAAAGCTGTAAGTTTCTGTTTAAAAGTCCTGTTTGCCTGTATTGTGGGCTCCCTGCTGATTTGTGCTTGTGTTTCTCTTGTTTCTCCCTAAATACAGCTTTGACTGCTTTCTCCCATTGCATATTTTTTCTCTCTCATGGTGTATGTCTCAGCACCACCATGTGAGTGTTTCACCTGAGCAGCTATGCTTGCTGCACTCTGCCCTCTCCTATTACAGCATCACCATGGATCCGGTTTGACATAAAACATCTGCCCAATCGCCTCTTTTTCTTCTCGTTTTGATGAAGTGAATTAGCAGGAGACTGTCTTTTAGCGGGTCCTCAAACTCACTACTAAGCCTCATTCAACCAGCACAATAAAACTTTAATCTCTTGCTTCGAGGCATGCTTCACCTTGTCTGTTGGTGGGCCATGGGAGTCCTGTAAAGTACTCAATCAAGTCCACTCATGCGGCACAGTGGGGCTCTACCAACGCTGATGTTTTTGTGAGTAGGCATATGCCGGTCCTACCAAGTCTGCGTGCAATTGAATATAACACGCGGAATGACTCATCTAACCTGCCTGTTCGCACTGATGCTGGAGGTGGTAGAGCTCAGCTGAGCCATACGTGTGAACTTGCTGTGTGTGTATGTATATATAAATATATATATGTGTGTGTGTGTGTGTGTGTGTGTGTGTGTGTGTGTGAGTGCATATATATATATATAGTGTATGTATGTATATATATATATATATATATATATCCAGGTATACTGCTTGCAGGTAATCACATCACCGATTTGGAAAGCAGGCGCGGACCACAGTTCAGTGCTTATTTTCTATTTATTTCTTTTCTGCCATTATGTGTTTCGGTCATCCTGGACCTTGCTCTCATGACAACGCTATTTGGCATTTTACCCCTTTTAACGTGACAGTGCAATAGTTTGTGGTTCCTGCCTTATGGACACTGAAAACCTATTACCCTTAGGTAACTTTTTCTAACAAGCGTTTACAATGCAATTGTCTCGTATTTGTTAAAGTTAGAGCTATTGGCATTGCAAATGTCATTTTTTTCATTTATTGTTTTTTTTTTTAACCGATAAATATATGGTATTGTCATTTATATTGGCAATAGGTAAGCATTAGAGCGTAGTAGAGAGTATTAGCAGTGATTAATAGTTAGTAGATAGTGACTAGTTGATTAATAGAGAGTATACTTGTATAGAGTAGGAGTGAGTTGTAGGCAATAGTAGTTAGTGAGTAGTGTAGTAGTAGTAGTAGTAGTATTTAGCTTTATTTCGATATAGTTCATATCATAAAAAGCAATACATGTACATAAAAAACAGTAAAAGCCAGTGCATGAGTAATAAACATACAATTCGTACAGCAAATTACATAAGAAGTTACATAAAAACAATCTAAAGTACATATCAGACATGGTACAGAAGCCTGTTGGATCTAATACGCCATGCCCAGCCTAAAAAGTTCGCCAGTCCATTTGCAAACAGGGGCCGAGTAGTGTAGATTAGTGGAGAGTAGTATAGAGTGAGTAGTAGATATTGTGTAGAGAGCGTGTAGGAGTTAGTGAGTAGTAGAGACAGAGTAGTAGTAGTAAAATCTTTATTCGGTTATTCAAACAGAAACAACCATAAAAGCACAATTAATGATAAAATCACACAATATAACAAGAGTAATCTAAAAGCTCATATTAAAAGTAACAGTCACAGTTGGATGAATAAAATAATATGAGCGGTAATGAGCAGTTAGCCCTCCATGCTATTTCTAAATTTTAAAGCTGATTTTAAGACGCCAATCACAAATAGAGTCGTTTCAGAGTTTAGCAATTGCAAATAACAGAGTGCGGGTCTAACCTGGGTAAAGTTCAATTTTTTAAGGAGGGGCTTAAGATAAAACCTCTGAGGTAGATCATAAAAAGAACAGATAAATAAAAAGTGCATCAAATCCTGCGGAGACACATTGTCGCAACCGCAGGCTGGTATCACTTGACCTCGATGACAGCCCTTTGGGACAGCTAACATTAGGTGGAAGAAGTCCAGTCTGAACCTAGTTAACAAATGGCAATCAAAACCCGACATTGGCCAGGACAGGTAAGGCTCCATATGTGGAGTAGTTTTCAAGATAACATATTTCCGGACACTGCATTTATTCAATTCCGCCTCTTCACGAGACAAGTATTGTGAGAGGGAAAAGGTTTTCCTCACAAACTCTACGTCAGCAGACCTAATGGAATCTGGGTTTAAAAAGAGTTCTGGTCGCCCCATACTAAACAAGCACTGGCGTTGCCAATAGGTCTCGCATTAGGAAAGTTTGAGCTATTGGTCTTGTAAATGTCATTTTTTTTTATTTATGTGTTGGTTTTGAAAATAGCTAAATTAATAGCTTTGTCATTTACAATGCCAATAGTTATAACTTTCGCAAATGTGAAACCTATAGCATTTGTAATGCAACATGTTTTGTATTTACGTGACTTAGATGTATTGATATTACAAATTACAATGGTTTTTAATTTTTTGAAATAATTAATACTTAAATAAAAGTTTTAATTTATAATAGCAATAGCTTAAACTTTTGTAAATAACTTTTGTGAAGATTATGTTCAGTGTATTTTATTGTGACGAAGTTCCAAAAACAGAAGTGAAATATTAACATTTTTTTGTGACATTTGTAATAAAGCTTGAAACATTGAGAGACCATATTTGAACCCGTTGTTGTTGAATGGTTGCGCAGATTAATGCTGGGGTGGCGCTGAGTGTTACACGCTCTTATAAATCTAATTACAATTACAAAATAATAGAATTGACATCCTATCAAACAATGAAGCGTGTCCATAAAAAATGAAATTGTAAAGCATGTTCTAGGTTTAGCATGTCTGACTTAATAAGAGCATTGGCCGATTCCTCGCACTCAAAATTTGGTGAAGTGAGATATTTGAGGCACAGTGTTGCAAAAAAAGTGTCCAAGCTCACACAATGTGGTGAAACAGGGATGCCGTGATTAAATAAACAATCATTTGGTTTTATGGTAACAAAGCCAAACCAGGGTTTTATTAATTCCGGAGTTTACGTGCTATCTTAGTGCATATTAGACATATGTGTTTAGTAATAAGACATAACCGTATGTTTTAATAAACTTCAAAGTGCAATACGAGGTATGTAGCAAGTTCTACTGTTTGTGCACCATAAAAATGAGTTAGGCACTAATAAAAGAAATTCATCATCTGTGGAACATAATTGTTTAAATGGGAGATTTACAGTAATCTGTGTTCTGATGTTGCCAAAAAGACACATTGGACTTGAAACCTCATCCACTGCGCACTTTGACCAAGGGTTGTGTGTTTGTTGGATTTAACCCACAGATGCGCACGACTTTGTTTTCATCGTCAGGTTTCGTCCCAGAGCAATGAATTGAGGAATAAAAAGAAGAAATAAGGTTTGTTATCTGTCGCGAGAGCAGAGTGAAAGCAGGGAGTAGGAGGAGAGTCTTGAGGGTGATAAAAAGCGGATCAAAGAGCGAAAGCTAGAGAAGGAGAGAGCTAGAAGAGTGAAAGCAGGGAGTAGGAGGAGAGTCTTGAGGGTGATAAAAAGCGGCGCAGATCAAAGAGCGAAAGCTAGAGAAGGAGAGAGCTAGAATTACCTTTGGTGCAGGAAAACAGGGTTCAATCCAAGAGCGGCCGGGAAACTGAAGCGGCCAGCCATGAATAATTAGGGGAGGAGAAGCCGCACAGCACACGCTGGGAGAAGCCCTTTGATGTGCTGTGCGGCGGTGAAAAAATGCAATTAGGAGGGAGGGAGGCTGATGCGCGTGCTTGTTTGCTCACGTGATTCACGTGAACTTAAAGAAAACCGCACGAACGAAACCCTTGGTTTCACGAGTTTTTGGAGCACTTGAATTCTCGCTCCCTCAATGCGCTTGCGCGCATTGATAGGTCCCGAGACCTAAAAAACAATCTATCAAATACTTTAACCAAGGAATATTGAGCATATTATCCCACGATAAGGCTTCTCTCAGGAGTAGATGATTTAGAGGCAGGTCTTTATTTAGCCAGCATTTTAGCCAACAAATTAGTGGACGTAGTGCTATGATATCACTTAGAAAAGGGATACCAGATTCTTCGTGCACTATTAAGTTGGAAGTTCCCCTCGGGACCCCCAACAGCTGTTTCAAGAAGTTGTTTTCTGCCACCACAAGGTCATTAACTGCCACATGCCCCCAGAGTTCACTGCCGTAACAACCTATCGCCACACTCTTTGCCTGATAGATCTTTAGCAGAGCAGCGGTAGGGCGTTTGCCCATTTTCCTGGCAAAATTGGAAATGGCCGCGTTTGCCCGGGTTATCTCCCCCCTTTTCCTCAGGACTGAAGGGCCCCAAGTCAACTGGTCATCAAAAAGGACACCCAAATATGAAAAGGTTTTTGTTATAGGGATCTTCTCTTCATTTATCCGAAATAAAAACTGCTTCTTATTACGTTGCCCTACCTGCATTACAGAAGATTTTGTATTATTAATAGATAGGTCACGAGATTTCATAAAGCTATAAAAAGCTTCTAATAGAATTTGAAGCCCTCTTGCGGTCCTAGCCAGCAAGACGGCGTCATCCGCGTATAATAAAACAGGTAGCCCCTTACGGCCAACGTAAGGGTAATCAGTGCCAGTATTTAATAGGGACTCCTCCAAGTTGTTAATATATACATTAAATAAGAACGGGCCAAAATACAGCCCTGCCTGACTCCCCGGTGGAAACCAAAGTCCCTAGATACCCTAAGATCCTGGGAATACCTTACGTTGGCCCTAGTATCCTGGTGCAGGTCCGCTAAAAAGTTAACCAGGTTTTGCTCCACACCCATGTTGCCCATGACCTCCCAGAGCTTACCCCTGTTGACACAATCGAAAGCTGAAGAGAGGTCCTTGAACGCCATATAAATGGTACCCTTGGCATGCTCGGGTGTACTTTCCTAAGACCATATATAAGTTGAGACACTGCGCAATTGTGGAGTGACCAGGCCGAAAGCCATATTGAATTGGGGAAATTATCTTAGTTCGAGGCATATGGGCTGCAGATGGTACATTTATGAATAGATCGCCATCTGGTGTTGGGCTCGGATGATTGCACTTGTTTTTCTTCTGGAGAAGTCTTTGTCGTCATCGATGACTCCTCCTCTGGGTGTTAGTGCGCATGGGCATCGGCTCCATCCTTAGATTGTTTTTTTCCGCCATCGGGTTCGGATGAGGATCGAAGCGCTCCGGATCGACTTTGATAAAGAAAGTTATACTCGGCACGTAACCCTTTCCAATTCGACGGTATTGTTATCGAACGCGACTACACTTCCATCTCGACGCGTTTTGAAGAACGACGACTACGAGAAGACCAGCTCGACGTAGTCCAGCCCGGAGTCCATGGAAAGGACTCCATTCAAAAAATGTCCAACGTGTGGTGCTAAGTTCCCACACAAGGACCTACACGAGGTGTGCAACCTCTGCTTGTCCCCTGAACACGAATCCAGGGACTGTGAGGCCTGTGCAGCATTTTCCTCAAAATCGACGATTAGAAACCGTCGAGCCCGAAGACACGAGGTATCGAGAATGCAGTCACAAGCAATCCCGGAGCTGTTCGAGGACCAGCACCCAGAAGAGGAGGAAGAAGAGGGCGACGAGGCGGGGTCAGAAGCGGACGAGTCCGACGTCGAGGACATCGACGTCCAACAAACTGTGAGTGACGACGTCCCTTTACCAAAGAACAGACCCCGCACGGTGTCGACCCCGCCCTCGAGCCCGGTCAGACAACCAAAAAAAAGTTTCCGACGCCCCGCCTTCGGGCCCGGCAACGAAACCGAAACACTCGGTCTCCCATCATGGTGGTTCCGATAAACGACCCACCCCGACATCGACACCGAAGCTCCATATCAAGGAAAGCTCGAAGTCGAAACAGTCCATGTCGACACCGAAACACGCTTCGACGTCGAAAACAACCTCGACACCGAAGACATCCTCGACACCGAAGACATCGGATCCGAATAAAATCTCGGTGCCGAAAATACAAATAGACAGTCAGAAGAAAAAACACCTTTCGGACCCGAAAACTGCGGTACCGACACAGGAATATAAAACCGATCCTAAACAAAAGACTCTGTTTATTGATCCACAAACTGGCAAGGTAGTCACAGAACTACCTAAAAAGAGGAAAAATGAACAATTGGACGACAAAACTCCTCCGAAGAAGAGAACAATGGGGACAAATACAACCCCCCCCCCTTCTCCACAACCTAGAGACACACACTCTTCTCCTCTTCCTCACAATAGGCCAACTATTCCTCCCACACGACCATCTACACCTACAACAGATGTAGAAAGTGACACAGGGGAGGGAGAACATCCTGGGGATGATGAAGACACAATCCCAGAGGAGGCAGACCCATGGGAACAGTACAATGTAGGGTCAGATAACGATAACGACCCTGAATTGTATCCGTCAAAACCTTCACCTCCTGATGATAATACTGGTTTTGCGCAACTCATTAATAGAGCAGCAAAATACCACAAGGTAGAACTACATGCAGAACCTCAAATAGAGGATTTCCTATTAGAAACACTACCTGCTGCACAAAGAACATCAGGAACACTACCAATGCTTAAGGGCCTTCTCAATCACACATCAGAGATATTCAAAGACCCGGTGAGGGCTAGGGTACTGAACCCAAGAATTGATAAGAAATATAGGGCAGCTCCAAAAGACCCAATATTCATCAAAGGACAAATTCCTCTAGACTCACTAGTGGTCACAAACGCTCGTAAGAGAGCAAACTCTTTATCTACAGGAGAAGCTCCACCTCCTGACAAAGAGTCTAAGCTAATAGATGCCTCTGGCAAGAGAGTGGCATCTCAAGCGGCAAACAGCTGGCGCATAGCTAATACACAAGCACTACTTGCAAGGTATGACAGAGCGCATTATGATGAATTAGAAAAACTAATCACACATCTCCCTAAAGAACATCAAAAGAGGGCAGATCAACTCATACAGGAAGGGAAGTTAATTACTAACACTTCAATCAAGTGCGCCCTAGACGCGGCAGACACTGCAGCAAGATCCATAAACACAAGCATCATGTTAAGGAGACATGCATGGCTCAGGGTTTCAGGGTTCAAACAAGAGGTGCAAACGTCATTACTGAACCAACCTTTTGATGAGAAAACACTTTTCGGCACAGGGACAGATGAGGCCTTAGAAAAGATGAAAAAGGATTCGGAAACGGCTAAATCAATCGGAGCATTGCAACAGCCGACCCAAAGAGGTTCCTTTCGTAGGTCCACCTATAGAGGAGGATCCAAAAATACAGGTACAAGCCAGCAACAAACCTCTTTTACACCGACATCACCCAGAGGTAATTCTAGAGGTAGTTACAGAGGTAACAACAACAAGGGTAGAGGTCGCGGAAACAACAACAACCGCAACTCTCCAACCCCAAAGCAGTGACTTCATACAGCTCCCCCCAGACCATATAACACCGGTCGGGGGACGCCTATCACAGGTCCTACCTGTCTGGGAAAACATCACATCGGACAGGTGGGTGAGACAAATTATCCAACATGGTTATTGCCTGGAACTCACATCTACCCCACCAAACATCCCCCCCCAAACAGCGTCCAATGAAACAAGATCACTTAACACTGTTAAAACAAGAAGTACTATCTCTGCTACAAAAGCATGCCATAGAGAAGGTTCCAAAGCAACAACAAGGAACAGGAGTATACTCCCTATACTTCCTAATTCCCAAAAAGGATGGTTCTCTAAGGCCAATACTAGACCTAAGACCGTGCAACGCATACATAAATTCGGAACATTTCCACATGGTCACGCTCCAACAAGTACTTCCTTTACTGAAGAAAGGGGACTTTCTTTCTACACTGGATCTAAAAGACGCTTACTTTCATATCCCGATTCACAAAGCCCACAGGAAATATCTAAGGTTTGTGGTAGAAGGACAACATTATCAGTTCAAAGTCCTTCCGTTTGGTGTCACGACGGCACCAAGGGTGTTAACAAAATGCCTTGCAGTGGTTGCAGCCCACCTAAGAAGACAACAAATACATGTCTTCCCATACTTGGACGACTGGCTAATAAAGGCCAAGTCACAAGAAGAATGTCTACAGAACACACAGAAGACAATTCACATGCTGCACCAACTAGGGTTCACTGTGAACTACACAAAGTCACACCTGCAACCAAGCAAGGTTCAACAATATTTAGGGGATACTATAGGCACCGAAAAAGCCAAAGTATACCCCAATCCAGTCAGGATCCAGACAATGCTTACAATCATTCAAAGATTTCAGCCACAACACTCACTAACAGCAAGAGTGTTCATGCAGCTATTAGGGATGATGTCATCCTGCATACTGCTAATACCATATGCCAAACTACAAATGCGTCCGCTACAAGAATGTTTAGCGACACAGTGGAATCAGGCTCAAGGACAGATTACAGATCTGGTGTTGGTAGACGACCGCACACACCGCTCTCTGAAGTGGTGGAACACAACAAACATTGCCAAGGGGCGGTCGTTCCTAGAACCAATTCCACAGGTGACAATAACAGCGGAAGCATCGCTCACAGGATGGGGAGCGCATATGGAGAAATATACAGTACAAGGAAGATGGAGTGTGCAGGAAAGAAGACTGCACATCAATCATCTAGAACTACTAGCAGTGTTTCTAGCATTTAAAGCCTTTCAAATGCATGTTACAAACAAAGCAGTCCTGATCAGAACAGACAACATGACAGCAATGTATTATATTCAAAAACAGGGGGGGACGCACTCTCTCCAACTATCCAGACTAGCGCAGGAAATTTGGAGATGGGCCATTCCTCAAAACATATATCTGTTAGCCGAACACCTACCAGGAGTTCAAAACCAGATAGCAGACATCTTAAGCAGACAGTCGGAACAAATACACGAATGGGAACTGCACCAACAAATACTGCAACCATTCTTCCAAAGATGGGGACAACCAGAGATAGACCTCTTTGCCACTCATCAGAACGCAAAATGCCAAAGCTTCGCGTCCAGGTACCCACACCACCTGTCGCAGGGCAATGCGTTATGGATAAATTGGTCCAACAAATTTGCATACGCTTTTCCCCCTCTCCCACTAATCCCATTAGTGGTCAGAAAGCTGCAACAACACTCAATGACCATGATACTAGTAGCACCCACATGGGCACGACAACCGTGGTTCACCACGCTCCTGCAACTCTCACAAGTGCCACACCAAAAGCTAAGAATTCTACCCATGCACCTTACACAGAACCATGGAGAAATAATGCACCCAGATCCTACACAACTGAACCTAGCGATCTGGCTCCTGAAATCCTAGAATTTGGGTACTTAGATCTACCCCCAAATTGCATGGAGATAATTAAGCAAGCGCGACGCCCCACCACCAGAGCATGCTACGCAGCTAAGTGGAAGAGGTTTGCTATATACTGTACAACTAATAATATCAACCCTCCTGACGTATCAACAAAGGAGATTATTTGCTACTTACTACACTTACAGCAATGTAATCTCGCGTATACATCTATCAGAGTACACCTAGCAGCTATAGCAGCGCACCTACAAAACAGGCAGCACATATCCCTGTTTAGAGTGCCAGCGATAAAAGCCTTCATGGAAGGCCTTAAAAGAGTCATTCCACCAAGATTACCACCTTCCCCGGTCTGGAACCTCAACGTAGTACTCACCAGACTAATGGGACCACCTTTCGAACCTATGCATAGGTGTGAAATACAATTCCTTACATGGAAGGTGGCCTTTCTTATAGCCATTACCTCACTCAGGAGAGTAAGTGAATTACAGGCACTGACAATACAAGAACCATTCCTACAATTACATCAGAATAAAGTGGTTCTTAGAACAAACCCAAAGTTATTGCCTAAAGTAATTTCAGCATTTCACATCAATCAACCGGTGGAACTACCAGTCTTTTTCCCAAAGCCACAGACGGTAGCAGAAAGGGCCCTACATGCACTAGATGTCAAAAGGGCCATTTTGTACTACATAGAAAGGACACAAAATTTCAGGAAAACTAAACAACTATTTGTAGCATTTTCCCCAACACATAAGGGCAATCCTATCTCTAAAGCAGGCATCGCTAGATGGATTGTAAGATGTATACAAATATGTTACATAAAAGCAAAGAGAACATTAACTGTTCCTCCTAGAGCTCATTCTACACGTAAGCTAGGAGCATCTATGGCATTCTTAGGAAACATTCCCCTAGATGACATATGTAGAGCAGCAACTTGGTCTACACCACATACCTTTACAAAGCACTACTGTGTTGATGTGCAGGCTACACAACAAGCCAGAGTGGGCCAAGCTGTATTAAAAACTCTATTTCAAACAGTTGCGACAGACACGGGTGACCACCGCTAGGGAGGTAACTGCTGTATAATCTATTCATAAATGTACCATCTGCAGCCCATATGCCTCGAACGGAATATGCTACTTACCAGTATGCATCTGTTCTTGGCATAGAGGGCTGCAGAGTGGTACATGCCCTCCCTGCCTCCCCGGAAACCTGTGTCTGTCCCAACATTATCTTATTTAGATACACTTACATGGGCATATCTTTATGTATTCTACTACACTATTCCATCTAACCCTACTATGGCAAAACAATCTAAGGATGGAGCCGATGCCCATGCGCACTAACACCCAGAGGAGGAGTCATCGATGACGACAAAGACTTCTCCAGAAGAAAAACAAGTGCAATCATCCGAGCCCAACACCAGATGGCGATCTATTCATAAATGTACCACTCTGCAGCCCTCTATGCCAAGAACAGATGCATACTGGTAAGTAGCATATTCCTTCTCTTCCGCCCAGGTTGTTAATCTATTCAAAATCACTCCACCCACTACTTTAACCACAGAGTCAATTAGAGATATCGGCCTATAACATGAGGTGCTATTCCGGTCCCCTTTCTTGAAAACTGGCACTATCGTGGAAGTCCCCCACGACTTTGGGCAGCCATATTCTGCGGCAGCATTAAGCACAGCAGTAAGGACAGGCGCCCAGAGAGGGACCATTGATTTAAAAAGGTCTGGGGGCAGGCCGTCGGGACCTGGCGCTTTATTACTAGACAACCCCGTGATGCCCTTCTCAACCTCACTCATGGAAAAGCGTGGTGGGATTGCTCCTGGTTCACCTCTCATAGATTCCAACTGTGGAGTGTTACTGTTAAAAATAATACTAAAGTGGGATACCCACTCATCTTCAGTTATGTTAGTACCAACTGATGTATCACCTGAACCCTACATAACGGTTTGTTAATAATACCCCAGAATTTCTCGCTATTTCCAAGAATTCTGGGGTCTACCAGATCTTGCCAAATATCGTCTTTCACTTCTGTCTTACGCTTTGCCAGAGCTTTTTTATATAAAAGACATAATGCCCTGATCTGTATCGGATCCCTAGGGCTGATCTTCAATGCCGCCTTTAATTCACGGCATGCCATGGAGCAGGAGTGGTCAAACCATTTAGGGTCACTACAAGCAGGACCCGAGGATGGTACAGTTAACATTTCCCCTATTTTGGATACGATACCATCAAAAGCTTTAAGAATATCTGGGGGCGAAGATACTTGGGGGACACACAGTGAAAACTCGGTTACACAAAAATTATTGATCTTGTCATATAGTTGACCCGAGTTTACCTTAGCCCACTTTAGGCGTTGCCTTCCATCCGTGCATTTGAGAGCGCCACCATCTTGTATTCTTTCCCGTATTTTTAGAAGGTTACCACCCAATAGAATACAAACTGGGTTATGATCACTGTGTTGATTCTCCATAATTTCAAAGCCTAATATAGATGTGCAAAAGCCACTAGATAGAAGGATATGATCAAAATAGGAACCCCCTGTATAGCCCTTATATGTAGGTACTAATTGGAAGCTACGATCATCCACCAGGGACATTGCAGGGATTAAATCCAAATTATTTGTAAGCTGATTCAGCAGATCACCCCGACAAGTATGTTCAAAATGTAGGCCCCTCATCCTGTGACAGCCCAGTGAACCAATTACAGTATTCTTTGGGTTCCCACAAGGGCGTACATTAAAATCCCCTGTAATGAGGATTCGATGGGAAAGGCTCTCACAGTGGGTCCTAACAATGTTACCCAGATCAGCAAGTCTACAGTTCCCCTTAGTGTTTACTGCATTGTAGAAGTTAATTAGGGATAGCGTTTCCTTCCCTCTTTTAACAATCAATACTTGGATGTCAGCATTACAAGTAGATGTTGTTTTGACGGTGCAGGACAGTGCTAAGTCAATGTACACCACCAATCCCCCTTTAGCTCTGCCACTTCGTGACGGCTCTGCTGGTACAAAAAACGTATAGCCTTCTATAAACATGTCACTCTCTACCAGCCAGGTCTCTTGCAGACATATCACCGAAAAGGATCTTAAGAAAACCATCCAGGTCGGATCCTTTACTTTTCCAGCTCACCCCACAATGTTCCAGGAAATTACATTATAATCCAAAGCTTTGGGTTCTACTAGGGGCGGGACTTGAGCTCCCATTGTACTTCCAGAACAGCGGATATTATTAACTTTATTACTATCCCTTGCATCTGAGGGGGGGGGCACATGATGTACGATCACTTCCGGCCTCAGTCGCTCTCTCTAGAGGTACTCTACTCCCATTGTCGTAGACTCGGGTGAATATCACCAGGGGAAGAGAGTCAATCAACCATCTCTTAGTCTGCTGTACCTTTTTTGCGTAGGTATTTGACTGAAATTACGTGGGTGCTCATGCCAATCACCCGCCCACCTACCTCTGCCCCGATGCCTTACTAGAGTCCAGTCCCCTTCCGTATCTAAGTTGTAAGATGGAGGGTAAAAATAAGATAAAGGAAGAGGTTGAATCGACAACCCGTTACTGGAAGATACCCCCTTACAGATGTGACCCATGATACAAGGGTCCCTGAAGTTTAAGAGCACACAATCGCCTTGTATGTTTTTAGGCGTATGCCCAACCCAGGGCACCCTACGCACCATAATGATTTCGCATGTGACATTATAAGAGAGTGGTCTATTTCTATTCAACCAGTCCGATGCCTTATTTTTTAGGGACATCTAACATTCCTTATTGGGGTTGCTCAACTCAGATACCCCTGTTAAAACAACGGTGTACGGACTTGATTCTGGGGGTAAGTCAACTCTCAACTTCCTAAATGTATCAGTCCGGTATGCCCAGGGGAGTTTCAGTAGACTTAACAGTAGATTTAACAGCGACATCCTCGATAGTTGTAAAAGCGGGTAATAACACAGAAGCTGGTGGTTTAGCTATATTTCCCCCTGGATAAGATGGTGCAATGGTTGGAGGCGTAACATTTAACATCCCCCCCCCCCCCCCCCACGGGATTCTGTTGACCAATGTCCGGGCGCGTCTCAGGTAGCCTGATGTTCGCCGCAATGTTCAAAGTCACATCCTCAATCTTGGCTAAACGTAGTTCAATTTGTAGAAGCGTATCTTCAAGGGATTTGAAAGAGGACTTCAATAAAAAGCCAAGTTTATCGAGAACAAGGTCCTCCAATACCATAACTGTGCCAGCAGGTTTAGGTGCGCCCGAGGTCGGTGCTGGCTGCAATGAAGTCCCAGAAGACCCGGATTGGACCACAGACACATCTCTCACGTCCGTTGATAATGAATTGCTATTACTAGCTTGTTTGGAGATTTTGGGCCTCCTTCCTCCTCCGAGTTCATTAGCCCCCCGCCTCCTCTTCGGTATAGCTCCCTGTAACTTCCCTCGCATCTGTCTAGTGTTTGGTCTTTCTGGGGAATTGTAATTAGACAATATACTTGCTTGAGTAGATGTAGATATTTGAAGCTGGTCAGCTATAGAAATAGTGTCCTGGACCGCGTAGAAGGAGGATTATGAACTGACACAGGTACGTCTATGATATTCTTTCGTAGAGATAGCTCCGGAGTACGGGTATTAGCAAATAGTCCCATAGATGATCTCTTTGCAAGGACAAGATCTTGTGAGACCCGTTGCTCCATAAGAATAATTGCTTGATCTATATCTGAATTTGTCCGAGTGATAAAGTTATCAAGTGTCCCAGATAAGGACCCACTCTGGTTCACACCCTTACTTCTGTTACATACACGTACAGACATCTTGCAAGTAATTGAGGCGACCCAGTTGGTACTTACAGTTCTGTTCTGTTCGATGTCCTGGATGAACGAGGAATTCAAGTAAGAGGGGTGGCCCGGTCCGGTCTCCCACGGCCTCGAACCTTCTAAAATGGGCCCGCCCTTGGCTCGGGCTTCGCCCGGCTCGTCCCGCGGTGCGCAGTCACGGTGCTGATTAAATGCACCTGAGGCAGCAAGGTGTGTCAGTGCCCCTGTGGCTTCTGGGCTCAGTAGTCCGCCCTGTCACTGGGACCAACCAAGGTCTCCCGATGCTCCCAATGCGAGCGTTTCCCACAGAGCGGGAAACGCAAGAAGTGATGTTGCGGAGGGGGTGCGTGGGTCACCTCTAGATCGTAGCCCCCGTTTCTGCTGCTGCTCGTCCCGCGGTGCGCAGTCACGGTGCTGATTAAATGCACCTGAGGCAGCAAGGTGTGTCAGTGCCCCTGTGGCTTCTGGGCTCAGTAGTCCGCCCTGTCACTGGGACCAACCAAGGTCTCCCGATGCTCCCAATGCGAGCGTTTCCCGCAGAGCGGGAAACGCAAGAAGTGATGTTGCGGAGGGGGTGCGTGGGTCACCTCTAGATCGTAGCCCCCGTTTCTGCTGCTGCTAGATCCTCGCTCTGCCAAGCAATGTTCGCCCGCAGTGCGCTGTCACGGTGCTTATTAAATGCACCTGAGGCAGGAAGGTGTGTCAGTGCCCCTGTGGCTTCTGGGCTCAGTAGTCCGCCCTGTCACTGGGACCCACCAAGGTCTCCCGATGCTCCCAATGCGAGCGTTTCCCGCGGAGTGGGAAACGCAAGAAGTGATGCTGCGAAGGGGGTGCGTGGGTCACCTCCAGATCGTAGCCCCCGTTTCTGCTGCTGCTAGATCCTCGCTCTGCCAAACAATGTTTGCGTAGTAGTGAGTAATGAAAAGTAGTAGACACACACACACAGCCACGCACAAACAGAGCAACACACACACAGCCACACACACACACACACACACCTGGCTGGGGAGGGGCATCTGTGTACAAGGGAGAGGGGACTGAGAGGTGCCTTTACTTGAGTGAGAGAAGCGGTGCCAGTCCATAGGGGCGATCGTGTAATGAGGGACAAGGTGGCATTCAGAAAACCTGTGGGTCTGTGGGGAAAGTAAAGAATGCCAGCTCGGTGGGGCAGAGTTTAGTCTGCCTTCGGGATGGATGGGGAAGTCAAGATTATTTAGGGAGAGGTATTTTTGGCCCGGGACCTGGTCCAAGCAGCTGTAGGGGCAACCAGGTTTGATGTCCCTGCGTGGCAGGCCGCGTTGTGTTGTGACAGCACGTTTGGGTGAGGTGGTGAGCCTGCGAGGTATATCGAAGTTACAGTAGGAGAAGGAGGTGTATTTGCCTGTGCTGGCTATTATTCGTGCAGTCAGGATTAGCAAGGTCGGGCAACTGATGTGTGGGATCCTGTTAAATATCGGGCGTAGAAATAGTAATATCTGTGAGAGTCCAGAGGCAAGCATTAGAAACAGGGCGTTGATTACGGGTGTTCTGTGGCACGGGATGTCTTGGCACCAGTGGTCATGACTCTTTCTGCTGGTATGACTCTTTCTGCTGGTAGGAGCTCGCTGCCACCGACAGCCAACAGTGACAAGCAACAAACGGCCCATACTTGATGTTATTATGCAAGACCTCTGAGTGGATTCGCTTCTGATTGGTGTGGGCAGGCACAGAGTTCTGCAATAATGTGTGAAGCCCTCCTTCTCTGTCTAAGGCAGGCAGCACAACTAGCTTCCCCTTGTGCCTGGCGCTTATTCCAGGACAACCACCAGAAAGTTTAGGTGTGCCTGTTGGCTCGGACTACAGAAAATAGGAGTAGGCAGCCTTTAGAATGCTTTTCGATGGCAGCAGCCCGTGTCCTCCCGATGCGGGAGACTGAACTGCAGTAAGCCACCAGGTGTGTGGTAGGTAGCGATGATAAACCCCCAAAGATTTCGCCGTCTTTGGCTCCCCAATCCGAACAGCAGACCCTTCGTGCTTGTCTCCACTCCGGATCGCGAGGAGCAGGCAAAGACAGCAGTGCCCCCTGCTCTGAGGCAGGCAGTAGCACAGCCCTCCTTGTCCGTCCGCCTGGTTCCGCTGTTCTGCTGTGGGGTCGGCGCAGGCTGGAGCCCGCTGGCTGATTGGAAGAGAGGGGGAGGCAGAGCAGAGAGAGCGGGATGGAGTGGCAGGGGAAGAGCCGCTCTCTGCGGGGACTGGAGCCAGTCCACGCCCTGGGCAGCAGCGAGCCCGCAGAGCTGGAGAGCAGACAAAGCAGCCACAGGAAGGGGGAAGGGAGGGCGAGCAAAGACTGAAGCGAGGAGATCCAGCACAGAGGAAAAAGGGGCGATCCTGCGCCCGACGGAGAAACATGGGCAAACTAGCACCGTGGTAAGTAGGCAAAGGAAAATCCAGCACTGATCGGCGGAAGGTAAACATCCATCACAGTATTCTTGGTTAGGATAATCACAGTGTTTAACAAAGGCCGTTACAGAAGGTATAAAACACCAGCCTAAAAAACAGAGCCTAATGACACCTCAACCCCTTTCTACATACTCCTCACCTCAAATAGAAACGAGTAAAGTTCGACAGTCACGGGCAGACTCACGACGCTGTACAAGTCAGCTTGTTGTGCCTGTTTACATTCTGCAGCAAGTGTTCAGGAGATGAAGCCATGGGGTGTGTACGGGTATCGGCCATTTTGAAAGGGTGTCAAAGTTCTATAGAAACGGTGAGGCGCACTCAAACGCATCTCCCCTACCCGTCCCACGAGCGCAGAATAATGCTCTAAAGACCGGCATATTCAACCCTGTATGACTTTCCCACTGGGAGTCAAGCGCCAATCTGAAGATGAAACCGGAGCACTTGGAGCGCAAATATGAAGTAAAATAATCTGAAGCTCTCAGCCATGCAAACATGTCCGCCATCCTAAGGCGGTGAAAAGTTGCATCAAATGAAGGCACCAAGGCTCGTATGTGCGATAAAAAATTAAAAGTTTATTTCAACAATGCACCACTGGGTAAATATATTAGAAATTGTTTACCCGGGGGGGGAGAGGGGATTGTAGTACAAACAAAGACATGGCATTACAATTGAGCGATAATAGTCTAGTTTTCAGTATGCTTCAAGGTTGCCGATAAGATCGGTGTAAAGAATCAAAATAGAACAAGCGCTTGCCGTGCCTTTTGTCTGTAAGCCCCGTCCTTTTCAGACTGGGGGGTGTGTTTTTCTTTCTCCCCTCTTCTCCATTGGCTGGAATGTAAACAACGGGCGTGTTTTTGACTTGTTGTTTACATTCCAGCCAATGGAAAGAGGAGAGAAAGAAACGAAAAAAACACCCCCCCCCCCCCCCCAATCGGAAAAAAACGGGGCTTAGGGCGGGAGAATGACGTCACTGAGACCTCTTCTCCAATGGCCGGCCGCCGTTTAGGAGACCAGCCAATGGAGAAGAGGGGCGGGGTTAACCCTCGCTACTCAGTCATTAAATCTCGCCAGCGAGACTGCGCATGTGTGCAGCCTACGCTAGGCGAGACCTAAAAACCAAGATCACATTTTCTCATTAAATAAATGGGAATTTGTTTGCTGATCTGATATAGAACAATATTAAATATCAAAATACGGTTTTATCCTCACATAAAATATTTGGGGATTGTAAACATTCAATAAAAAACTAACAATTCATATTAATTATTACATATAATAAATATTTAAATACATACCATAGCTGCAATACATACAACAGGGAGATATGAATCAATAGACAAAAAATATCCACTAATATTAAAAAAAATCATTGTTAAAACATAGAAGTTGTTAAAACATCATTTTAAATTTCCCTGTGCAAAGCAATCAAGACATCATAGCATAATGCCACTAGTCCATCATATTTAAAACCTTGTGCTTTTTGTTTGATCTTTAGTTTATTACTAAAAAGTGCATCTTTCCCAAAGCCTTCACCTAATACCAAAAAAAGAGCTAGTGCTTAAATGATCCAAACTCAAAGAATTGGGTTTGACCTGTTATGACCTATAATAATAAAAACACCTCCTGATGTGTATAAAAAGTTTTTAAAAAAACATTATTATTTTGGTTTAGGTCAGATTGGCAGCCTCCTATGATTACAGTAAAATACTATTTCACCTCCTTCTTTAATGCGGATTCCCCTATAGGATTGGCATAGATATTTCCCATGGTAGGTTAGATGCATGTATAAAGATCCTCTGTTGTATTTAAACCTCCTGGGGTCTTACAGTCGAGGTTTAGGATATATTTGGTTTCTAACCTCCTAAGCATGCCCTCTCTATCTCCTCCCCATCTGTTCTTGGGTATAGAATATATGAGATAGTACGAAAGGTGTCTGAGATCATTGTTGTGTATATCTTGAAAATGTCTAGCCACTGGGTAGGTTGGGTCATGGTTATTGATAGACCGGATATGTTGCAGAATGCTCACTTTGCACAATGGTGTGGAAATAAATCAAATTTTAAACTAATAACTTGCTGTGGTGCCATGACTTTCGCTGTGACTCTTGCTGAGAACCTTCACACGAAGGAATCCCAGGAAAATAAATATAAATATATATGTATATGTATATATATATATATATGTATATATATATATATATATATATATATATATATATATATCTCTGATAGACGTCTAGCCGCAGATTCCTTAACTTAGAATATCCCCCAGGCGCCAGCACCTCTGCATGCCGCCATACGGCTCCTCCCTGACTTCGTTTATGGACGCGATGTCAGCTGAGCCATATATGCCCAGCCCCGGCGCGCCAACATCAGTTTTATATTTTTCCGCATCACAACGCGGATCCTGGAAACCAGCAGTTCCTGGCCTACTTCGGGCCTTCTAGACAGCGTTGGTATCGTATCAGAACAGCGTGCAATGCCCTCCGGGTTCAAAGCCTGTGAGGCCTGTGCAAGTCAGAAGTCCGGCACTGACCCGCACCTTATTTGCATGTGGTGCCTTGGTGTGCACCACGATTCTAAGCAATGTGGCGACAGTCAACAGATAAAGCCGAAGTCCCTTTAGGAACTCCGTATGAAGCTGTTGGCCGCACGGCTGTCCGGCCCAGCTTCTTCTCGTCGCTGCTCTCCCTCTCCAGAGGGGGCTCGCTCCCGAGGCCGCTCCTGCAACCATCGCCCTAAAGAAGGTAAGCGGGGCCACAAGCGTCCACTGCGGTCCACCTCTCGTAGGCGTGCCGCTGGCGCCCACTCATAACGTACGGGGTCAGCTACGGGTGCCCGGAGGTCACCTCCTCCATACCCTCCTTTTCCACGAGTTGGAGCGACGCGCGCCCAAATGGAGGCCTACTCCCGGGCTCTTCAGGCCTACTTTAAGCCCCACTCTCTTCCTGGCGCGCCTTTGGACCCCACAGAGGCGAAGGGTGCTCATGCCGGGCCCTCGTCGGCAGATCTTTCCCCGACCAGGGTTGTGTACACCAACTCGGATTTCGGAGCCGAGGCGACGACGGGCCATGGCCTAGACTGTCCTGGTCGCTCTTGCACACTTCGCCAGTCAATGCATAGCTCTGGGCGCTTCCTGCGCGGACTGCAAAAGCAACGCCGGGCTCCACGTTGGACAAGCCCACACCCATCTCTATGCCTGAGCCCATGTCTGGGCAACGCTTCAGCTGATGCCGGTCAACAGCCAGGTTGCATCCACAGCGGAGGCCGCGACGTCCGGTTGACTCCGACACGGCGACCACCGACACCGCTGTCGACGCATCCATTGCCGCCGGTATACATCCATTCATCAACACCGGCATCCATGCATATGGTTGACCTTCCTCCGGATACCTCGCTTCTGTCTCCTCACCGAGGTCGGGCGACACCAGTCTCCGCTATGGACCTTTCGGATGATGCTTCACCTGGTCGGGAGCCACTGGTGCAGGTCCCTAGTGTGGCATGGCCTTCGGGTCGTTCCCCAGCCCCGCTCTTTTGGCAACTGGTAGGATTAGTCTCCAACCGTCTCCTACGGATGGCCTCTTAACCTAGGGTGACTACTGAGCTAGGGGCCGCCTATGCGCGGACTATCAACCGAGCAGCTGCTATCCTCCGCTTTCAGCCTCCTGTGGTACCCCTCATTCCTGATCCCTTAATGGATTTCCTTCATCTTGAGCCCATTACAGGGGAGCCCTTGCTACCCCTTGGGGGCGCTTTATTAGAGGTACTGCGTGGCGCATGGGCACGGCCTTCTTCCGGCGGTCCCGGTGATCGGTCCATTGCTGGCAGGCACCGCCCCGCCCCTGGGGATCCACTTTGTCTATCCCTCCACCCTGCTGCTCAGGGCCAGGTGCTTCAGGCGGCTTTTGGGTTGCAGGACTCCTCCACTTTGCGCTTGTTTCCTCCCACCCGGGAATCCCATGTGGCTGGATGCATGTGGAAGACAGCTTTTTGCTTTTCTAGCGTGGCCATTCGCGCTTTAAACACTACATGCATGTTTGCACGGGCGTCCTCTGCACTCTGGTATTCCGTGGCTAACCTTCTTCCTTCCCTTCTGGAGGAATTGCGCCCTGAGTTACTCATTCTGGTCCTTCACGGCAAGGAAATGGCTCATTTTACAATACGCTCCTCCCTGGATACCACAGACTCTGTGGGCCGTGCTCTTGCACAGTCGGTGGCTTTGCGCCGTCATGCCTGGATGCGTGACAGTCGCTTCCCTGATAATATTCGGGAGAGCCTCCAAGACATGCCGTTTAATGGGATAGACCTTTTTGGGTCCCACGCTGACTCTGCGATCTCCAGGCGTCTGTCAGGGCTGCCTTAATTCGGCTGTGCCACTGACCGATTGGATTTTCTTCTTCGATGCAGGCTTCCTTTACAGACCAGCTTTTATCAGAGGCAGGTTGATGCCTCTGTATTGTCTGTATAGCCGTCTGGCTGGGTTGTTTTTGTTTTCAAGTCCTCTGATTGTCTGTTTTGCCAAGAGGACCCCCACTTCTTGCCAGGGGTTAACCCTTGCCCTATGTGGGGTATTGGCAGTTGCCAGGTGTCTGCCTTTGCCTTCGTACGCTCCTGTGGAGGTTCCTTTATGGGTATCCCTCTGGGGCTCATATACCTCCCTTTTACGTCGTCCCGCAGGGTCGCACCGCTCGATTGTGTGTAGTGATCAGACTCCGGGTCTGGGTATGTGCTCGGTAGTATCTACCTCACGTGGCCTGGCATCTTCCTTTTGTCCTCTGGCTTTTGGTGCCAGCCCCTTCTGGGCTGTTCTCCGAAGTAAGGAGTTGCCGTGGGCCTCTCTGTTGTAGGTTGTTATGGCCTTTTGGCTTATTTCCCAACAGTTTTCCCCACATCCCCGCTGCTTTTGCGCAGGGATCTCTATGTCTCACTAGCATTCTTAGATATGGCGGACTTGTAGAGACGGTTCTCCTTGAGGCCACCTCTTCCTGGCGTCTAGGACCCGTGAGTTGGTCCTTAGTACTCCCTTGTTCGGCTCATCTTTTCTTCCAAAAATTGTCCTGCGAGGGAACTGTTCTCTCTCTTCCGGACTGACAGCAGACGTTTCTTATAGCCTGGACTAGTTCCACTTTCTGTATAACTGCGGGTACTTTTCAACGTACCCTAGTGCCTGGCTTTGGCCGGGTTTCAGCATCTTCTTGCAGCTTTTTCTGACCATGTTCTTCCTCATGGCTTGTGCGGCCCGTTGCCTTCTTGCTATTGGGCGCATCTCGGCTGTTCCTGCTATCTTGCTTCCTAGTGTTCCTCCTGGCCACGTGCGAGTGTCTTTCGGGCTATGTACAGGCATCCTTTTAATGTTCTCCACATGTCTGATTGGCAAGGGTCTCCGCAGTACTCTTCTTCTGTGGTACGTGTGAGGGCGCTGAGCGTTCTCTCCGCCAGACCACTTACCCAGTCCTTTGAGTTTGTTTTGTCGACTGCCGCATCCTGCCTTTCTTTTACACCATGGAGTTCAGTTCTATTCCCTGCAAGGTGCTGAACTCTCTTTTCACGCCATTTTCTTACTAGGTGTGTTTTTGTTCCATGTCGACCCGTGCTGAGCAGGGGTCATTATCCTGCTTCCTTCTTATCTTTACAGGAGCAGGTTCAACAGTGTTTACGCTGTTCGAGTTTGTTTGGCTGGGGCTAGCTCTGGCTTCTCGTTGACACCTTGTGTAAGAAAGTGGCTCTATATATACTGGACTAGAAGGAAGTACAGTTTGTATAGAGTCCACCAACCCCAGAGGTATAACAGAGGTTAAAGTCAGAACTGACCTTACTCTCCAAAGTGGTAGCTTGGTCGAGCAGTAAGGCAGTACCAGAGGACAGTGTAAAGCATTTGTTGTACACACTCAGTCAGCAAAAGGTTTCACACACTCAAGGACTGAACTCCAGGCCAATTGTTTCTATATCCTCAGATATTGTTGTTTTATTTTTAGAACCAACAGTTGTAAAAATATACTTTGCCCGATATGAGTATTCTCATATAAATACTTTGCAAGGAAGCAATAAAGTTTGTGCACACAATAGTTACAGTATAGGCAATAAGCAACACAGTTCTGAATCACTCTCTAACATTGAGCTCAATGGGTTTTGCAAGCAAAAATACAGTAGATTACTTTACGGATTACTTTTGTAGTTCCAGGACTAGATCTAAGATTCAGTCCTGGGGTGCAAACTGAAACAAGATTAGCAAACACGTTTTAGTTACTGTACTGAATTTTCCTGAATATAATACTGTTTTATAAGTTCACACTTAGAAACTTTTTCAAGGTAAATCTGACAATGTTATTCAATGGGAGGAAATTCAGGTTGCAGGTAAAGTACGTTCGCGTTACTTTTGTAACCCAGTACTAGTCTCCTAGGGCCAGCACTGGGGACTTAACTAAACACAGGTAGGCAATTGTGTTTTACTATTTCGTACGATTTCTAAAGAATATTTTCAGTTTTCAAAAGTAGGCACTTTAGAAGAAATTTCATAGAAAAGCATACAATGGGTTCCTATGGAGAAAATACAGATTACTAGTAAACCCGCTAGGGATTACTTTTGCGGTTCAGTACTGGGCTGAAAGGTACAGTACTGGCTTCTCCCTTGATCACAGGTGAGTACTTTCGGATTCGGACTTAGGCTGATTTTATAGGAATATTTTTAGTTTTCAAAAGTTCACACTTAGAAAATTTTCGAGTCAAAATGGGTCAATGTTCTCCAATGGCAGGTAAGTGAATTACCAGTTTCCAGGTGAGTACTTGGTTGATGAAGTCAATGTTCTGGGCATAGACTCGGGGGTCCCCCAGGGTCAGGTAGGTATAGTTAGTTCACCCTCAGCGACCGGGTGCAGAGGTAGGTAGGCCCAATTATATCCAATGAGGGAAAGGGGGCGTTCGGTTGGTGGCTGCTGGCTCGCACACCACACGGTTGTGGGAGCTGGGCTCCTGGTCACTTTCTCAGGGCAAGGGGGGAAGTAAGTTAGGACAGAGGGGTCACAGCCAGCGGCACTCGGGTGGCTGGGTGCAGGGTGCTTTTGAGCCGTCGGGCGCTCAATGTTATCCAATGAGGATCTTGTAAAAGGGAAAAAGGCTGCAGGCTCGGGGACGGAGACTCTCCAGGGGCGACCAGCACTTCGAGAGGTAAATTGGGATCTTGGAGCACAGGTAGGTACCCCCAAGGGAGGCACAGGGGGCTGGAGGGCGCCGGGTGCAGGGGTGTCTTTGGGTGTCGGAAAAGCTTACCCTCGGCTGGTCGCAGTTGGGGTGGCCACTGGTTCTGAGTCTGCAGGCGTAGGCTGGTTCTTCGAGGAGGGTCTTTGGGCACTGGACTTTGGGTCCCAGTTGCCGGGGGGACGTCCTCGTGATCTTAGTTCAGGTTGGCCCGGCCCGGGCTCGGCTGATGCAGAGTGGGCTGGTCCGGAGCTTCCTGGCTGGCACCAGGTGGGTTGTTGCAGCAGAGCCTCTGCTGGAGGGAGTCCCAATCGTCGAGAGGGTCAAGGCAGGCAGGTCCTCTGGGTGTCCCAAGGTTGCTGTCCGCGGAGGTCGCCGGGTTTAGGCAGGAGCAGGTTCCAGGATCAACAGGCCGGTAGGGCTGGGGCCAAGTCAGTTGTTGGCCTGTTGTTAGCAGCTGAGCGGCGGGTCTTCTTCTTCTTTATCTTCTTTCTTCTTTTGGTATCTGGATCTGAGGAAGGAAGGTTCAGGGAGCCCCTAAATACTAAATTTAGGGGCGTTACAGGTAGGGCAAGGGCAGGGACCAATGGGTCCCTGTCCTGGGGTGGGTACACCCCTGGCCTGCTCCTCTCCTGTGGCAGGGGGGCAGGAGCCTAGCTGGGATTGGGCAGGACTCCCCATCTACAAGATGGCCGGAGCCCGGGGTCGTGCTTCACCTCGCCTCCTCCACCTGAGGGGTGGAGTTGGCACAGGTTTGCACACCCCCCCCTTCCTGGCGTAGTTTTTCCCGCCCGTCTTCTCACCAGAATGGGGGTAGAACTGGTGGAGGGCTGGTTGCTGGGTACAGAAAATGGTCTCCAGAAGCTCTCAGAGGTGGTATGCCTTTGAAGCTTCCTCCTGTCCATCCTGGGGGAGGAGACATAGCACCTCGCCCAGGATGTGCTTTGTTGCAGACCAAGGAGAGCAGGGGGCTCTCCACCCATGGGTCCAGCAACATGTCTGCTGTGTGGCAGCCTCTGCAGCCACTCAGCCCAGACGTGGATTGTAGGTTCGGGTTTTGGAGGGCATCTCTAAGATGCCCTCTCGTGCATGTTACATTAAATCCCACACTGGCATCAGTGCGGGTTTAATGTGCTGAGAAGTTTGATGCCAAACTTGTCAGTCTTCAGGGTAGCCATTATGGTGCTGTGGAGTTCGTAATGACAACCTCCCAGCACCATATACTCTTAATGGCAGCACTGCACTTACAGTGCCCAGCAATAGCCCTGGGTACTGTAGGGGCACAGGGCTCATGCACCTGTGCCCTCACCTCTGGCATAGGGCACCCAGCTAGAGGGGTGACTGAGGTATGGCAGGGCAGTGGGCTCTGGGGGCAGGGCACACAGGGATGTGTGCCATGTCGTCTCTTATTTTGGTTCTGTACTTAGGCACTCAGCCTGCAAGGCAGTGTGTGGGTGCCAGGGTACCTGGCCCCTGAGGGTGGCACAATCAGTGCTGCAGCCCTCCGGGGTCTTCTCTGGTCACCATGCCCTGGGTACCTAGGCTACCATTTACTAGGGGCTGACAGGTGGCCAGAGATGCCAATTGGGTATTTTGTTTCTGCATTGTTTTTAGGGAAGGAACACAGGCCCTGGGTACCTGTTTGGCAGGGACCCGGGGCACACTCAGTCAAAGCACATCAGCAGTTCAGAAAAAAGTGGGGGCATACCAAGGTAAGAAAGATGGCACTTTCTCACACCTTGGATCCCGTTGATCCTTCATGCCTCTTTGGTCGTCTTCTTTCGAAGTTTGGCATTTGTCAATCAGGCACAGGCTTTCTGGCTTGGTGTTTTTCCTTCTCTCATCCCCTCTACATATGAGGTTTTCGTGTTATTCTGGATGGGCTGTGGTGCCCTAGCCTCCCCTTTATTCCCGCTTTCTTCAGGGCATAGGGGTCTGGTGGTTGGGTGTGCTGTCATTTCTGTCCCCACTGTGTTTCACCCTTTGGTTGACAACACTCTTTTGGTCATTTATTGACTGTTAGGTTCTTTTGGACCTTAGTGGGGTTTAGTCGCAGTCCCTCCTCCTCTATGGGTATGGCGTTGATATCTATTCTAAGTTAAGGAATCTGCAGCTAGACGTCTCTATCAGATTAACAAGTTACTTACCTTCGGTAACGATGTATCTGGTAGAGACATAGTCTAGCAGCTGATTCCTTAACGCCCACCCATCCTCCCCGTCCTGCGACAACCTTTTCAGGTTGGACTTCTTGCCTTCGCCTTCCTTTGGGTGCCTTTATTCCTCTGCGAGGTGACGTCTTCTCTTCTCTCCGAATCACAATACTACATTGTCTCGTGGCTCTGCTCTACCCATCCATGTTTTGCACGGTAGGCTCTTATGCCATGTGTCCTTTACAACCCTTACCCTGGGTTGCCCGTGGTGAGTCTCAACCCTTCTTTCTACCTCTTGAGGTTTCTTGCCTCCCCTGCACTCTAGTGGTTACAGACTCTGGCAATGCTACATTTGGTAGGTCCCTTATTCAGTTCTGATGTCTCCTTTTGGGTGATGCCTTATGGTAGTTTGTCCTTACTCCTGTGTTCTGGACTGGGTGTCCTTCACTGTCTTATATTGTGGTCTCAGCCCTTCTGCCGGCTGCTGTGATGGTTCACCAAGGAGCTATGGCTCAAGGGTAAGTCTTGTGCCTCTGGTGGCACAGGCTCACAGAGGCCAAGGGTTCGAATCCTGCCTATGCTCTGCATCTTCTTCTGCCTCAAGGGGAGGGTTTGATCTTAACAATTGCGGTGGTTTCCCCCAGAGTGGTGCCCGGTTCTCCCCCCTTGCCCCCCCTCCCTTTGAGCAAGATCAATCGGCTACATGGAACATACTAGCATGCTCATAGAAATGTTACTTTTCTGCATAACCCATAATGTGTTTATGTTCAATGAAGACTACTATCTACAGAAGCAAGGGACAGCTATGGGGACTTTTTTTTCCGCTCCATCATATGATAACCTTTTGATGGTAACCGATATTTCAGAGAAACTGGAAAATACTAAAACTGGACGAACTCTCTATAGGAGGTACTTGCAGATCACCCGACTGTAACCTACAGAAAAGTTGCATCATTAGGAGATTTATTGACAAAAAGCCATTTTCACAAGAGACACCAACTAACATAATCTGGCTCAATCGGCCTGGCTTTTTGGAGAAGTGTAGGGCATGTAAACATGGGGCAAACAGAACCACTTACAAGCTGTACAATGGAAAGCATGAGCAAATCAAAGAACACATCACATGCAAAACAAGTTTTTTGAGTAATGTTTTAGAACACCCGTTTGGCAAACCGTATGTAGGAAGCACTGTTAATAAAATGAAATTGAGGATCTTTCAACACTTTCGAGCTAAAAAGCACCGGCCCTTTTCTTATCCCATATCCAAACACTTTTGAGAAGAGGGTTAAGGTAACACTTTGGATTTAAACACATCAGAATAGGAGACCGGGAAGGTGATCGAAAATTGACATTAAGAAAAATTGAGTCAAGACTAATTATCTTGATGGGAAGGAATCTCCCCTATGACATAACTTGGATGCTGAGTTGCAAATTCACTTATGAAATATTCTGATGGTCTTTTGTCTGAATTATCATGAACACAATTTTCCTTTGTGTCTATCTAATGGATCGTGGTCTTTACATTGTGACATTGTACAGGATCATCTTAAAGTCAAAGACAATAATTAGAATCTGAGCCTTTGAGTATTTGCACTTACTATGCCAATACCTTTCTGATATGTAATAATTTTATAGGATTCCTCTTTTTCCTCCTTGGTTAATCAATAGTTGTTTCAAATTCCATTTCATTGTGCGCATGAAGAGTTTTTTCTCTCCTGGAGATGTCATCCTTTTATGTAGTGGGGACATTCCATAGAAGATCATTTAGAAAGATGGGATGCTTTTTATATTTTGTGCTTCGCTTACTAGTTTAATAGATTACTTGACAATTTCTGTTGGGACAAGATGATTTAAACGCAAAAGTGTTTCGGGAATTGATTAAATTTCCCAGTAAGAATCATAATATGCATGGTATAATGCAAGATATATTGTAAATGCCTCATTAACACAAGCACTTTATTAATACTTTGCACTTTTCATGTACACGGTTATGTCCCAACAGTACATTTAATTTGGAATCGAGGAATTATCTTCGTTGGACATTTATTAGTCAATCAAGGAAGTGATTGAGTTACTCCTAATTAGTGTATTTGTTTTACTCTGAAAAGAGTCCATAGATTTTAATCATAGGAATTGCATTTAAGTTGGGAATAGCATCTCACCTTTTGAGATATTTGTTCTTGTATCCATTGTACTGACACTTTATGATTATCTTTCCACATTTAGATGTTGATAAGGAGCTTTTTCTGTACTTTTACTTGGATAAATTCTCATACATCTTTTCAACATCTTAGGCGCTAACACTTTGTGACCAGTTCTGCACAATCAAAAATTTACAAATAGCACTATTTGCACTTTCATGTCCAAGTCCCCTGATCATTCTTTCTTTAGATTAGCATTTGGAAAGTAATAAAATGATGGAGGTAAAAAACTGGTTTTAATCTCTCCAGCGTGCTTGATCAAGAAGTTTGGTTTATCTTGTTGTTTTACACCCACGTACAGTACTTTATACAGATTTACATTTTGAGCCTTATGGTCTTATAGGGCAGCAAAATGTTAAGCATCGTTGTTTAGAATGAAACCATCTGCCCATATCTGAATTTCTGTCAAATTGTTTGCTGTAACGAAAATGTAATTGAAACTTTATTGTACTTTACAGCAATATTGAAAGTGTGAGATCTTAATTGGCGGAAGAATTTCACAGCATCATACAAGTTATATGATCATTCTAGTTCTCTATTGATAAAAAGTGATGATGGACTATCATGGAATGGGCACTTTAAATGGACTATCTAGGATGCTGGACTTAATAATCCTGTTGGATCCCTCACATATAAAAAACTCATTAACAATTCTCCTGACCCTTTACTAGCACTCAGAGGGAAGTGGGAGGCTGACGGGCTAGAAATAGACGACGAGGAGTGGAGGTGTGCGCTTGCCTCCCCCAAGGAAGTGGCTATATCAGCCAGGCTAAGACTTATACAGCTTAAAATACTTCATCGGGTGTACATCTCTGGCACCAGACTGAAACTTATGGGTCGGAGTGCTGAGGGACTCTGTAGGAGGGGATGTGGGGAGGTAGGGACTTTCATCCACATAATATGGGAGTGCCCAGTGTTACAGATCTACTGGAAACGAGTGCTCCGTTGTATGCATGAAGTGTGGGGAGTGGAGCTGCGTATGGAAGCTAAGAGGTGCCTGTTAAACATCTGGGAGCCCACGGACTTGCAGGCGAAAGGGAGGCTATGGGCTACGCTAGGACAGGCAGTGGCGAAGCAAAACATTGCTAGGCTGTGGGGGGTGGTGGCGCCTCCGAAACTCAACTCCTGAAAAAAAGATATGGACTGGTGCATCCTTCAGGAGAAAACAGTATACATGGCGTGAGGGTGCCCCAAGAAATGGATGGCGGTGTGGTCAAACTGGAACGAATACAGAGGTGTCATATGTGAACCCCCCCCCACCCTTTACCTACTGATGAGGCGGTTGAAAATTGAATTAACTTATGATAATCTGCTGTGTACACTCTAAGATTGAACATTTATTGTAAGCTCTGTGTTCTCTATGGTACAACGTGATTTTTGTATGTAAAACCTGTGTTGACCAACACTTTTTCTAAGTTGCAAATAAAAAGATTTAAAAAAAGAAAAAAAAATCCTGTTGGAGGCATACACCAAAACGTGTCGACCGTCCTTTTTAGGTCAAGGCTAGAGCCAGTGCGCATGCACTGCTCTGTGAGACTTGTTTTAGTGGAGTATGGAATAGAAGCCCCGCCCACTGTCTGCCTATATTTTTCATCTGCTTTTGTCATTGTCCTTTGTAATGCTGACTTCTGATTCATAAATAGGCTTGTTAGTCCCTCCTTAGTACCGCCATGTCTTATTTGTAACCCTTTTACTTCGGTTGTTACACGGTGAATCTTTTTTAGTATGTAAGCACTACTTTCTTTATTGAGTTTTGCTTACTGCAGGCAGCACATTGGCACCCACTTTTATTAACAACACGGGCACCCGGTATTATCTCAACCGCCCTCCCAACCCCGTCCCTGATTAATCTTGTTCTGTCACACTCGTGTCCGTTTCTTCCCCTCCCACCAACCAGACCTATGGCCCGCCTCCTCCACGAGACCATCTACGTTGCCCATATCCTAGCCTGTTTTTATTTTTATGGAGTGCCTCACTGTCAGCTTCTATATCTGCTGCTGCCTGTCATGCCCTGTCTCCAGGAGCCCAGCACAAAAGACCCCTTTCTTGTGTACTCCCTTTGCTACCAGTCACTGCGAGGTAGCACGCACAAAGGGGCCAACAATGCCTGGTGTTGGCTCCGAGAGGCTTTTCTCCTTCCAAGCATCGTTTGTTGCATTCTCATTAAAATAAAACACTCTGGCTAATTGGTTTTCAGAGCACATTCATTATATTAAAGGGGCTGTTTAGGATGCTAATTGCCCAATATTGTTATCTAGCGCCAGTGCCCTACTGAGCGTCACATTTTACAATCCAAACACTGGACTGCAACAAAAATGGGATCAATGGTGCCCCCTGCCCTGACCCCCACCCCCTCTCTTGACCTGGGCTCACAAAAGAGGAAATGTCAGAGAGTAGCCAGGGCTGCGAGGGGCGGAGATAAAAGCACATATCAAATTGTCCAGTTCGATGTGTTCCCATCGCTGGGGTTTTCACTTTCAAGATGGTAGGATGTTAACAAGATTTTATTGACCAAGACTTCTCCTGCAAAAAGTGCCTGGTGAAGAGACCTGCCACTACCAAACAGACACAAACACACTAGCACAGGTAAGTTGGCAGGCCATAAAGACAGGTACAGAAATAGTAGGATATCTCAGTTGTCAATCCAAAATAGCAGGCACAAACATAGTAGCACATAAGTTTGTAATCCATAACAAAAGACATAAACATATTCGCAGATATCAGTTGACAGACTATAACACCAGGCACAAATACACTATGCAATAGGTCTCGCATCTGTGAGGGTTTGAGCTATTGGCATTGTAATTTACAATGTCTTTTATTTATGTGTTTTTAAAACCTGCAAGCAGTGTGTAAACACGCACTTTCTACTTATAGTCCTTGCTTATGAGATGCATGTCTGGCATTAAAAGTGACGCGGTTACTGCCAGCCTTCCATCTCGTAAGCAACAACTATAAGTACAAAGTGCATGTTTATGCACCACTTGCGGATTTTCAACACACTTAAATAAAAGGTATTGTCATTTACAATGCCAATAGCTCAAAGTCTCGCAAATGCGAGCCATAATTGCATTGCAAATGCTTGTTTCCTTTGCAGTGTTGGTGAGAAAATAAAGAAAAATAGGTGAATTACCTGTGACTATGGTGCCGCTTATTCCCAAACCGAGGAGGAGAGAGAACGGGATATATATATATCTATATCTATATATATATATATATATATATATATATATATATATATATATATATATTCACGCTCCAAGGTTGTCCACCATGTGAGTAGCACGCGAGCAGCAGCTTTATTTATGTGTAGGTGAGGACGGGGATCCGCTTGTAGACGCCGCTCCGTGATGGATCTGCCCGACGCGTTTCGAAGCTCCATCTGCTTCTCTTCAGGGGCTTTAACGGAAGCGGTGTGCGCACCCGCTACACTTCTCCAATTATATAACTCGCCCGTCGATGGGAGGCTCCAGTGAGACTTCTCGGAAGTGTAGTACGGAAAGCACACAATCAAGTCCTGTATGGACTCCACAAGTGGGCCCGTCCTCGATTCCATGTACGGCTGCTACTTCACTGCCGTGACCCCCACGTTAACGGGGTGGTGCATACTCTGCGGCTGGACTGCCGCATATAGATTCACGCTCCAAGGTTGTCCACCATGTGAGTAGCACGCGAGCAGCAGCTTTATTTATGTGTAGGTGAGGACGGGGATCCGCTTGTAGACGCCGCTCCGTAATGGATCTGCCCGACGCGTTTCGAAGCTCCATCTGCTTCTCTTCAGGGGCTTTAACGGAAGCGGTGTGCGCACCCGCTACACTTCTCCAATTATATAACTCGCCCGTCGATGGGAGGCTCCAGTGAGACTTCTGGGAAGTGTAGTACGGAAAGCACACAATCAAGTCCTGTATGGACTCCACAAGTGGGCCCGTCCTCGATTCCATGTACGGCTGCTACTTCACTGCCGTGACCCCCACGTTAACGGGGTGGTGCATACTCTGCGGCTGGACTGGCGCATATAGATTCCCGCTCCAATGTTGTCCATCATGTGAGTAGCACGCGAGCAGCAGCTTTATTTATATATATATATATATATATATATATATATATATATATATATATATATATATATATAGCGCTCCAGTCTCTCCACAGAACTTGAACACCAACACAGGGAATCAGATTATAGGATTAAAACTCTTATTTAATTCTTATCTCTCTCTCATGTGTGTGTAAATATGTGTGCATGTATATATATTCCAGTAGTCCTGTCTCGGTCAATCAGCGCGCTCTACAGCTGGCGTTGAGGCTAGGCTGCTCACCCTTCAACATTCATTTTAACCAAGGAGACGCCACACTCAGTGAACTTGATTTCAAGGATTTATTGCAGCTTTACAAATGCTCCACCAACGCGTTTTGACCTTTCGGGTTCATTGTCAGAATAAATAACCTTTGTTCTGTTGATGTCAAATCACATGAGGCTGAGCCTTTTGTAAAGGTCACCACCACCGTGAAATGACATTATTATAAAATATATTTACACGTTGGGTGTTAACTTTCATTTTGTTTCTTTCATGTTTTGGACCAGATAGATTGAAAACTGAACTTTTTATTGAAAAAATTTAAATACTGAACTATACAGCTTGGTTATCTTTGTAAAAATGTATGAAAAACGGCCTTTTTATCTAGTTGAGACTACAGATCTTTTTTATAGTCCGTTTGCTTTGTCAACAAAACACATTCTGTGTGTAGACAGGAGAGGTTATTGAAACAGAAAATAATGGCACTGATTAGAATTTTAATGCTCTGGGATGGGTTATCTTTCATTAAAGTAATATAATATTTAGCAGTGGGCACTGCTAAACCTGACTTGGGTTAATTATGGGTTTCATTATGATGTTGCAATCCATACTTGACAGGCACCTGTGAAACCTTTCTACATTTCATGTGTCACTCTGAAATGTGGGGTTTAAATGGTTCTGGGCTGCACCACATGGAAAGATATTCTTCTATGTATGAATTTAGTGACAATAATTGTGGTGTAATTGGTTTGTTATTGTCTGTTTTTATGACCTTCCTTCACTGCTCCTTCTGTGCTTCCTTCACTCATAGACTCCAGGGATGGGTGGGAAGCCTGTTATTTGGATTGTCATCGCTTTTGGTCAGCTGTCAGGCCCTCCGTACAGACAGTTAAATGTTCTTCTTTTGCATAATTCTCATTTCGGGTCAGCCGGTGGATAGTACAATATCACCATTTTAGGATTTGCTCATTAAACCTCATCGGGGCTTTTCCCCAAAATGGCTGTTACATCAAAATAGAGATAGGACTACTCCCTCATCTCTTACATAGAATTCTACTCAAGGCATCTCTGCAATTTGTGAATAGAAAGAGACAGAGGACTACGCTACAGAGAAGCATGGGACAGTGAAAGAGGTATAGGACTACTCCACAGCCTGGAGCTTCATGGCAGCCATCTTAGATGGGGCAATGTTTTTCGATTCACCTACATATGTGTTCATGTATACTCCATAACTAGTCATCTAAATAACTACAGGCACAAGTTAGCACCTAGATTCCGGTTTCAGCCACCCTCCTACTACAAGATTGACTGAACATCAGAAGATTGTAATAGTAAGCTCCTTACGTATTAGGATTTCGACGATTTTTGGCGCGGAATCGGTCTGACAGGACGTTGAGTTGACTGATTAAAAAATGGGGACGACCCACACGAAGAGACTATATTAGATGTGTGGCCTATCAACTTACACTCTTATCGCGAACTCCTATCTGACGCTAAAAAGAAAAAGAAAAGTAAAGATTTTCTCAGTACGGCGCTCAAGAGAAAATTGTCTTGTTTATATTTGCGTCCTGTTCAAGCTACGTCATCCTTTGTCTTTGATGCAATATCATTATATGACACGCACCTCAATAAGCTTTTCTGTCCACGCATTTTTCCCATTGGAGATTGTAGTACCTTGTTTGCTGCTAAATAAAGTGAATCTTGCCCTGAGGAAGCCCGCTTCAGGCGAAACGCGTTGGCTGTTTCTTGTTTTTTTCATTGGTTCTTTGATACTGAAAATTTTGGCTGTCTAAGTGTATCACGGTGTATCACCGTGTCAAGAAGATTCATTAAAACAAGACTTTTTATAGTTCAATGAAGGACATCGGCTGTATTTTGTTACATTGATACTTTTTCCTTTACTGTTTTCTTGGTTGCCTCTCCAAGTGCTTGTTCGATATTTACTTGACCACGCTATCCTAAACATTGGCCAACTGAGAAGCGCCTGTTTGGTTATTCGACGACTTTTTCTGTGTTTTTGTACTATGTTCCCATGCTTCGGTACTTTACGACTTTTCGTGTGTATTATATTTATCCCATACTTGTTCTTTCCCCCAAACTACTGCATTTATAATGTCATGTTATTCATTTTGTATACTCAACTTTATCATTGTAAAGCGCTCTGATATCGGCAAGGTTCTTGTTCGCGTTCTATAAAACCTTTTAAAAAAAAAAAGAATAGTCAAGCAGAATGTTTGTAGGGCTGACATTCTTGACATAAGTTAGGCTGGACAACTGAACATGTTTTTTAAAAACAGCTTTTGATAATGCATTGGTTTGTATGGTCACCTCTCTTTCTATTCCTCCCTGAAATGAGCTGTATACGTTTGTGTGTGTTTCTTTCTATAAGAGTTTCACCTCTGTATATTTCAGTCTTTTGTAGCCTTTTCCAATTTGTACTCAGTATATTGACAATCTAGTTGCAAAACGTTTCATGAAGTAGTTGACTGACGGGTAATCTACCCGGCTGATAGAGTGTAGTGCAAACCCATTGAAGTAGATTTGAGCAACTAAACATGGGATTCTCACAATTGAAACCACTCCGGCTTCAACAAAACAGTCTGCTGGTCTTGTTAGATGCCCTGTTTAGTTTTCCACCTGAAAGAAAGTTGTTACACACTGCAGCATCCTAGCAAAATTATTGTAGTTCAGCGTGCAAGCGGAGATGCACCATTACTGATCACACTAATGGCAGCACAACAGTCTGTTGAGTTGGTGTCTTTTAATTTGTTCATAGCAAACAGCCTCAGTGATCATCCAAATAAGGAAAGTAATAGATAAAAATCTACTAGAATAGAAAATAAAGCATGTGTTCTCAAATGAGCATCACTTACCAACTGCTTTTGTTTTGATTTAGTCTTGACATATTCTGTGGAGGGTCCCATCGGATGCCAAGGAAGTTGGCAATGTACTTTGTAGATTGAATGTATGTTTTCTTTTGAAGGCTTTGTTAGAATTGTTAGAAGTAAAAATATGCTAAAGCAGAGGAACTCTCACAATATGCTGATTGTACATCTCATCCCCAGGTCTTCATACCTGCTTTGTGTGCAAGGAGGCTGATCCAGCTGTGAAACGCTGCACTGTTACGTTATGTGGAAAATACTATCATGAAGCATGCGTGACAAAGTACCCTCCAGCCTTGATCCAGAACAGAGGCTTCCGCTGCTCCTTACATATTTGCATTACCTGCCATGCAACTAACCCCACCAATCTTTCTTCCTCGAAAGGTAACTCCTATGAATCCATTGTGTGCACCTGCAGATTGTTTAATCATTTTATATATTTGTCATTCCATTTTGGATGCTTATCTTTTGTTAGGTCGTTTGATGCGCTGTGTGCGATGTCCAGTTGCGTATCATGCCAATGACTTCTGCCTAGCTGCAGGCACAGTGATCCTTGCCTCCAACAGCATGATTTGCCCCAACCATTTTACACCAAGAAGGGGTTGCAAGAACCATGAACACATCAACGTCAGCTGGTGCTTTGTCTGTTCAGAAGGTAAAGCTTTGTACGTCTGCTTAATGCTAAATGTGTTTGCAGGATATGGGTGGTTTTGTCTGCTCCTTATGATACAGAGAGGGGACACATTGTATTACTTTTACTTAGGGGCAATACATTGTGCCATTGTCTGTGTGCTCGCGAAAAATTGTGCGTCTGGGTGCAGTGACCCCGAATGTTTTGACGTGCAGTGTTCCATATTGTTACAAACTTATCTTTCAAACCTGCCCTCTATAGGCAAAACAGAAAAAGTTTAAAAAAATAATAATAATGTTGAGGCTTAGTTTTATGCATGTGTGTGCTGTATTGTTAGTATGAGGCAGGGAGTCCAGATTAACACACCTTTCCTTTTTGAGGGGTCAACGGAGGTCCTTCTTCACTTCTCACAAGTAGTGGGTGCTATTCTGAGATGCTATGTCCTTGGACTAATGGGTCTGTATTTTAACATTGAGAGTTTAAGGCAACCTTGCTCTCTTAAGCTGCAAGCAACTCCGTCATATTGACTGTGCTTTGCCTTGAGAATCCTGCAGCTGTACAGTGAGCGATCCTGAATATTGCACAAAGCCAACTTGGTTGTTCCTAATATCCATCATGGTAGCTTTACTAGTGTTCATAAACAATGAATATCTCAACATTTTGTTACAACCTGGAAGGCTTCCTTACAGAATAGGTAGAGACACTTTTGCAGTATCTACTCCATTTGGCAAATCAGATTCATAATTCTCTTCAAGTGAATTAAATTTTGAATTTATTTTCCAATTGTTTCTGTCTTCCTTCATAAAGTAATTCTAAAATGATAGCTCTGATGTCTATTTCCACTTAAGTAGCTTGTCCAATTCTAATTAGTTTCTTTTAGTTTTGGTTTGGTTTCTGTGGCCACACAGTGCTGTTTCATCACCCTCATAGTCTAGCATGATATTCATTGTATTTTGGTGATATGAGTTCAGAATGTTTTCTGTTTTATTTTTCATTTCATTGTAAATCTGCACCTATATTTGTGTGTGCATGTTTAGTAATGTTTCGCCATTATCCCCACTAGTACATCTGGAAAGCAGTGCAGATTTTCACACAGACAACTGGGAATGTCAGTTGACTTTTCCCTCAGTCTCTTGTTCTTGCTGTAAGTCGTTTTGCATTGAGATAAACTATGCACTGTAGAAACTGAACTCCCATAGCCCCCACTCCAAGTGCAAAGACTCACTTTATTGCCCTGAAGAAAGGCCTTTCTCGTTTACCCCCAAATACCCATGGTGATCTGTTCACCTTTCCACCCTGGAATCGTTGACCATTTACAGGATGTGAAGAGGCGTTAGTGGAGATTGGGAATGCTCACAAACTTCCAGTGAAAGCCACACCTAGGAAAGCCCACTTTCCACTCCATGGGTGGGATTTATTTGCACAGATTTGTGCGCACTTGTGGCAGATATGAAAACCGTTGTAAATTCATTTAGACCAGCCACGATTCCTTGTGTGAAATCCTGGCAGACATAAACAAGCATTGGAAATGCAATAGGTCTCGCATTAGAAAAGTTTGAGCTATTGGTCTTATAAATGACTATTTTTTTATTTATGTGTTGTTTTTTAAAATAGCTAAGTTAATAGTTTTGTCATTTACAATGCCAATAGTTATAACTTTCGCAAATGTGACACCTATAGCATTTGTAATGCAACATGTTTTGTATTTACGTGACTTAGATGTATTGATATTACAAATAACAATGGCTTTTAATTTTTTTAAATAATTAATACTTTAATTTATTTAATTAGTAATGTCAATAGCTTAAACTTTTCTAAATAACTTTTGTGAAGATTATGTTCAGTGTTTTTTATTGTGGCGAAAATCCAAGAACAGAAGTGAAATATTAACATCGTAATAAAGCTTGAAAGCTTGAAAACAGCTTGAAACATTGAAAGAACATATTTGAACCAGTGATGCTGTGGTTGCGCTGAGTGATGCTGTGGTGGTGCAGTTATGCTGTGGTGGTGCTGGTGCTGAGTGGGAGATGGGGAGAGGGAGAAAAAGGAGAGCAGGTAGAGGAGAGAGAGAGGAGAGAGAGGGGGAGAGAGAGACGGAGACGGGGAGAGAGGCGGAGACGGGGAGAGGAGAGGGAAGAGAGGAAAAGGGAGAGAGGGAGAGGGAAGTGAGGGAAAGGGAGAGAGGGAAAGGGAGAGAGGGTAGAGGGAGAGAGGGAGGGTAAGAAGAGAGGGGGAGGACGAGAGCGAAGGACGGAGGGGAGAGAGAGGGGAGGGAGAGAGAGGAGAGCAAGCAGATGGGGAGAAAAGGGAGAGCAGGGGGAAGGTAAAGAGAGGGAGAGAGGAGAGAGAGGAGGAGAGTGAGAAGGAGAGAGTGAGAAGGTGAGGGAAAGGGAGAGAGGTAGACAGATAATGTGTTTGGCTCCACCCAGAGAAGCATTACTCTGACCTCGTGTTTTTGCCTATATGGTGTATTATTCCACCTTCAAAGAAGTGCTCTCGTTGGCATGCCAAAGGGGCCACTTTACATCTGAAAAGTACACTCAATTATTAAGCTGTTTTCCACCCTTAATTTCTCTCTCTCATCCAGTCATTCTATACAAAAGCACCCCTTTAGCTATGTTCTTCCTCCGCACTGGCAAAGCCAATAGGGCAGGCTCTGTTGTGATAACGAGCATTCATGCAGGTGTTCTAGCACATTATCGCCAGAACTAATGGCTTTGACAATGCTTGTAAATGTGGCAGTTTTGTGAAGAATGTTATTTAATAGTTTTATTAAATTGTTACTGCAGAGCGCCAGCGCCCGGTAATGGGAGAAATGCGCAGTACTTAAATGACAGCAATCCTGTTTGTATCACTGCTCAAGATAACAACTTTGTATGCGAAGGTTTACTGGGCGCATCTTTCCATTTATGAAAACAATGTTCAATTAAAAAAAACAAAAAACTTAATACCCGATCTGTAAGGGAATATACTATAGCATGTATAAGAGACAAGCAACGTGCACAAAGGCATGTACAGTTCGTGAAAGTGAAACGGGTACAGAAACCATCGACGAGAAGTTAAAGCTTGGCTGCCGGCCAGGTTTCTGGCAGGGAGCTCATTAGCAAGGCTGAGACAAACTTTAAGTGTTTCAGCCCGAGATAAAGTAAGCACATTAGTTAAGCCGTGAATTTTTAACAATTACAACATAATACTGCGAAGCGCCAACCAAAATGTTTTTTAGAAAAGAGCAGAAAGATGAATTATTCTAAGTCTTTGCTATAAATGCACTGAGTATTTGCTCTCTCGCGCGCCCATTCTCGCCCCCTCTAGATTCAAAAGCAAGCACTGAATATAACATCCAGGCTCCTGTCTGCCCTGACGGGGACTCGTCTCCTAAGAAACCTCCGTCTTCACAGAGCACCTCTAGCAATGCCTGGCAACACAGACGGTGTCAAGAAGAAACAATCACACTGGACAAACGCAGCACGTTACGAGGCAGGGCCAGCCGTGTCTGAGCTCTGCACCAATTGTAATAACAGAGGGTGTTACTACCTACACATCTTAAACACATAACGTCCAGACGTAGAGGCAAATCCACATGAAACAAGACGGAGGGAAGGCAGAGAAGGGGAGGGGGGCGGAGCGGGTAAAAAAAAAAAAACAACACGGAGGGATGGCGGAGTGGGGAGGAGAAATGCGACACGGCGGGCAGGGGAGGGGGCCGAGCGGGGAGAGCGGCGATGAGGGTGTGAAGCAGCAGGGGCCTTTGAAGTGAAGCTAAGCTTCACTTCAAAGGTGTGGGAAGAGTGCTGCTGGGGAACAGATGGCGATTTGATAAAAGCTTATGGGCACAGCATCAAATCGCCAGTCTAGGTAAAGCTTATTTAAGCCCCTATAGGCTCGCTCTGCTCAATGCGCATGCGCATTGAGAGGCGAGGCCTAATTAAATTCTGTTGTACATTTAGGATTATGACTGAATTTTCCTTGGTGAATTGGGCACTGTGTATCTTGAGAATTCTATTGAAACCAATTGGAGTGTGCAATCTGGACTACCTGACAAAAATGTGCATTTTTTTCCTTTGCCAAGTAAAGTAAAATTGTGAACAAAAGAATATACAAATTATAACAGTAAGTAGATTGGACTGGAACCCCATTAGAGACCAAAAGCTGGTGAATATTGTCTTATTTACACTTACCACTATTTCTTATCTCTCTCTCGTGTGTGTGTGTATATATATATATGTATGTATATATATATATATATATATATATATATATATATATATATATATATATTTCTCCAGTATTTGGGGTGTCTTTCATAGATTCACATGCCTGAATCATTCCCCGTCGTCGGAGTGGGAGTCCCATGGTATATAAAAAAGCAATAATATGCCTGTAATAACCAAAAACCTTGGTAATAACCAACCAGGAAGTAAAGTAGCCCTAGCTATAGGAGCAAAAGCTCCCACACTCATGACTATCCTAGTCATTTTGTATAGACCAAACTGCAGCCAATCAGGCGACGGCACCCACCAGAATGTTCTCCCCAGAGGCTCAGGCTCTCAGATTTTCTACCGCACGTCGTGTGAAGGGAATCTCCCGGAGCTCTGCTCAGTTTCTTCTTACTTTCGTTGGGTTTTTAACCTTCACAGGATGTCTACTTCTAAATCCCTCTTTAGGGCCTGTGATTCCTGCGGAAAGCTAAGGCTGTTCAAGGAGGATCCTCACACAAAATGCATATACTGTCTGTATCCGGATCATGAGGCGAAGGAATGTAAAATCTGCAGAACCTTCCCTCAAAAGACTCTCAGGGACAGAGAAGGTCGTCTTCTCCTGTGGCTTCAGAGGATAAAGGACAAGGATAACCCTGTTTCAGAGGTAGGGAGCATTGCCTCGGGGTCTTCTGTTTCCTCAAGGAAGAGGAAAACTGAGGTTGAGGTGGCTTCTCCCAGGGCGAAAGTGTTGAAGAAGGCCCAATCCTCTCAGGATTCTGGCTTGCCTACTACTTCCAAGAAGGTGTCTCCACCTGTGAAATCTGCGCCCTCAGGGAAGACTGGGAAATCTAGTTTCCAAAGCAGCTACTCAAAAAATTTCACCTCAGATTACACCTCTAGCCATAGCAGAGTCAAGTACAGCCTCATCGTTGCCATCTCTTCATGTGTCCACTTCTTCCACTTCAACAGTGACTTTTTCCTCACCAAGATCAGCTATGGTGATGTCTTCAGTCTCCTCACCGTTGGTTCAGGTACGAATTAGACCCATCCCGTCGACGAAGATAGTTCTATCGATCGTCGACGGGAATCCTGAAGGTACCGTCGACGAGTTCTTAGTCGTCGATTCAGCCGTCGACGAATATCCTGCCGTCGACGAAGAAGGCCTTACCATTGACATCCCTGTCGACGAAGTTTCCGTCAACGACGTCCGCGTCGACGAAGTTACCGTCGACGACACCCTAGTCGATGAAGTTACCGTCGACGAAATCCTCGTCGACGAAGCAGACACTTCGATCGACGAAGAAGAACACAACCCCGTCGACGAGTTCACCGTCGACGAAGCCGCTACCGTCGACGGGCGCTCCGTCGACGACGGATCTGGAGACACGGGGGGAATCAGGCTTATCATCAGCACCGGTGGCTCCATCGACGCCTCCACTGTCAACCTGTACGGCAATGCAAGTGTGGTCAGCTAAAACATCCACTAAACCTTTGCCATCACCGGCTACCACTGCTTCGCTTCTACAGAAGCGTGGTTCATCCTCCACAGCTTTGTCTCCTTTAAAGCTGCCAGATAAATGATTGGATTCTGAAGAAGAGGAATCCTATGAGGACGACACTTTCCGTGCGGCCAGGAGCCCTTCTGACTTGCTCATAAAGGTTCAAGATCTGGATCAGGAGGAGGAAGAATTTTTTCAGGAACACTCTGGGCAGGAGACTGGGTCTGCGCCTAACATGCAAATGCCTATGGATTTATTCCAGAATCTCCAATATATGTTGAGCGATTATTATCGCAGGTTTCCGCCTTCAGAATCGGGTGATTCTCATGTCTCTACGCCTAGGCCAAGAACATCTACGGCAACTTTACAACCGCAAGAATCAGTTTCTCAAATGACAACTGAGGAAGCACGACCCACAGTACCTTCTTCACCAGTACCATCTCATCAAGCAGGGGGTGAAAATTCTTCGGAAGACGAGCGAGAAGACGGGGAATTGGACAACAAGTCCGTATCGTCGGAGTGGGACGACTATCAGGCACAAACCCCCTCTCCAGCGGGCCCGCCTATGGCGGATTCTCCGCCGGTGGACATTGCCAGTTTTCACAAGATTATGGAAAGAGCTACGAAAAGGTTCCTCATCACAATGGAAGCTAAACAAGACGAATGCTTCCTATATGATTTTAAGGATTTGCCGCAGAGACAGAGTTGGTCTATTCCAATCATTGACTTTATATGGAAGGAAGGTCTAAAAATAATGGCTACACCAAATTCTCTACCCGAAGTACTACCTCGGGTAGATAAGAAGTATAGAGCACCTACTACGTCACCGGCATGCCTTATTGGTCAGGCTAAGACGGATTCAGTAGTTACACAGGCAGCTCAAAGAAGAGCCAAGAATCCATCTGCACAGGTCTCTGCTCCCCCTGATAAAGACGGTAGACGTCTTGACTCGATAGGGAAGAAGGTGTCAACTAATGCGGCAACCACGGTCCGAGACGCAAATTCACTTGCAATACTTGGGAGGTATGACAGGCAGATGTGGTCTGACATATCGCCTTTCATCGAAAAACTTACAGAACCAGATAGAGCTGAAGCAAGAAAGATCCTACTAGAGGGAGAGAGCGTTTCATCTGAAATAATTGATGCTGCTGTGGACGTGGCAGCAACAGGCTTCAGACAGCTGGCGGGGGCAGCTGTTCTCCGGAGGCAAGGCTGGCTAAAAGCTACATCCTTTCGTCTAGAGGTCCAGACCAAGACCATGGACATGGCCTATGATGGGGAGTTCCTTTTTGGACAACATGTTGACGAGGCTTTGCAAGCCATAAAGAAAGATACAGAGACGGCATGGTCGCTGGGCTCTCTACAATTTCGAAAGTCTTCCTTTCGTGGCGCAAGAGGAAGAGGCAATTTCTCTAACAGAGGAGGTTATTCACAGCAACGCTCCTACAGTAACACCCAAGGAAATCAAAGATACCAGCCATACCATCAACAAACATATGGCCAAAGGAGAAATAATTACTCTCAATCAAGAGGAAAACCCTCTTATCGAGGAAGAGACAACAACAAGAGCAAATGAGACACACATCCTGCCACCACTTTGTCCCACCCTGAAGCAAATTGGAGGAAGAATATCCCGATACTATTCAAATTGGTCCAAGATTACCACGGACAGATGGGTCCTGGACGTGGTTTCCAGGGGTCACATTCTCGAATTTGTCAAAGCCCCTCCAAATTCTCCCCCAAAAGGACAACCTCCAGCTCATCTCAAAGAGCTGTTTTCCCAAATACACTCAATGATTCGGAAAGGAGCAATAGAAAAGGTACCTCAACATCAGAGGGGAACAGGATTTTATTCAAGATTTTTCCTGATCCGCAAGAAGTCGGGGGAATGGCGCCCCATCCTCGACCTGCGTGCCCTCAACAAGTACCTCAAAAAATTATCTTTCAGAATGTTGACGCTTCAAGAAATCCTCCAGTTTCTCTCAGTAGAGGATCACATGGCAACACTCGACCTTCAGGACGCATACTTCCATGTGCCCATTTTTCCCAGACACCGCAAGTTCTTACGGTTCAGAGTGGCTGGCAGGGACTTCCAGTTCAAAGTACTCCCCTTTGGACTACGTTCAGCCCCCAGAGTTTTCACAAAAATGTTGGCCCCTGTGGCCGCACACCTTAGATTAGAAGGAGTTCAAATATATCCCTATTTGTACGACTGCCTTATCAAGGCCGGTTCCATCGACTTGGCAAAAACTCACGTTCAAAGATGTCTATCACTATTCCAGAGCCTGGGTTTTTCGGTGAATTTCAAAAAGTCTCACCTGACTCCATCGCAAAGGAAGTCCTTCTTGGGAGCCACGCTGGACACAAGACTCGCCCAAGTGTTTATATCAAAAGAAAGGCAGGTGAAGATTTGCAAGATGGCCTCAGCACTACTAACAAGAAAGTGCGTTTCTGTTCGCAAGTTCAAGTCTTTCCTTGGGATGATCTCATCCTGTATTCCTCTCACCCCCAACTGTCGCCTGCGAATGAGACCCTTACAGGAGGAACTCAGTCGTCAGTGGGTGTAAATAACAGGCTCATTCGAGGACGTCATCAAAATAACCCCTCGGATGAGAAACTCCATCCAGTGGTGGGGGCAAGGAAGAAACTTGCAGGTACATTCCAGGCAGAGGGACCCAGATTCATCGTGACCACAGATGCTTCTCTGGAGGGCTGGGGCGCCCATCTCCAAGGGATGAAAGTCAGCGGCAAATGAAACATGCAGCAGAAAAATGGCACATAAATCTGCTGGAACTAATAGCCATTTTTCTCGCCATGAAATCCTTTCAGGCGATCTTGGAGGGCTCTACGGTGTTGATACGAACGGACAACACAACCAGCATGCATTACCTGAACAAGCAGGGAGGCACAAGATCGGCCAGGTTATCCCATCAGGCGCAGGAAATTTGGAATTGGGCCTTGGATCACAACATCAATCTTTCGGCGGTCCATGTCCCAGGGGTTGCCAATGTCTTAGCGGACTCACTCAGCAGGTCCTTCGGAAGCAATCACGAATGGGAGCTACATCAACCATCCCTGGATCAGATATTCCGAGAGTGGGGTCATCTTGACCTGGATTTGTTCGCAACAGATCAGAACCGGAAATGCCAACGCTTTGCAAGCTGGATTCCCCACAAAGACTCGTGCGGGGATGCCCTTTCGATGAATTGGTGTCGAATATTTGCATACGCTTTTCCGCCAATTCCGTTAATTCCCAAGATCACCAGGAAGATGAAGAGTCAACCATGTCGCCTAATCCTAATTGCTCCAAGGTGGCCCCGGCAATATTGGTTCACCGAACTTCTCCTCCTCTCGGAGTGCAGGCCAATACAACTGCCTCGAATACCGAATCTTCTGACAATTCAGAGGGGCAAGGTGTACCATCCGGATCCAGTTTCTCTGAAATTATCAGCTTGGCTCCTCAGCACAATGAATTCGCCCACTTCGACATTCCTCAGGATTGTCAAGAGGTTCTAGCTAACGCCAGAGCACCATCAACGATTAAGACCTACAAGCTCAAGTGGAAGCGTTTCTGTGCCTGGTGCCAGACTGTTGATCTGCATCCCATTCATGCTAGACCAGAACAAATATTGCCTTTCTTCCTGCAGCTGGCTAGTTCGGGTTTGGTGCATTCAACCCTGAAGGTGTTTCTAGCAGCCATTTCCCGATTCCGTCAGGACGGATCGAACTCTCTGTTTTTTTCACGAATAATCCAGCAATTTTTCAAGGGTCTATTTCGTATGTTTCCTCCGATTCGACGACCACCTCCTGTTTGGCATTTAAATGTGGTGATTGCCCAGCTCATGCGTCACCCCATTGAACCGATCCATAAGGTTGACCTTAAGTTTATAACTTGAAAAGTCTCCTTGTTATTGGCTTTAACCTCTACCAGAAGGGTCAGTGACATTCAAGCATTCACGTCTAAACCGCCTTTTTTACAATTTACCTCTGATTCGGTGGTGCTGCGGACCAATCCAAGGTACATGTCCAAGGTCCCTTCGGACTTTCATTTAAATGAGCCGGTAATCCTCAAGACATTTTTTCCAAATCCACAATCACCGGCTGAACGAGCTTTACACTCCTTGGACATCAGGAGATGTCTCAAGTTTTATCTTTCAAGAACAGCAGCTGTGCGCAAGACAGATCAGTTGTTTGTGGCCTATTGCAGACTGTGCCAAGGCTGTGCAGTATCCAAACAGACTATCGCCAGATGGGTCTCGTCAACAATTGGACTCTGTCATCAACAGGCAGGAAGACCCTTACAGGCCTTACCTAGAGCGCATTCTACAAGGGCAGTTTCCTCTTCCACTGCTCTGTTTGCTGCTGTGCCTCTTCTGCAAATCTGCAGGGCTGCAACGTGGTCCAACAGACACACTTTTATGAGGCACTACTGTCTGGACTCAGCTAGCGATGCAGATGCTTCGGTGGGAAGAGCAGTTCTTCGCAATCTTTTCCAATAAAGTGAGCCTCTGTTCTCCCGCCTCCTCTATGCTCTTTGTTAGACGCTTTACAATGTCTTTTGCATTTTATCATTATGCATGTATACTATGTCACAATTAGCGTCTAGGAGCATTATGTTATGGGTACTGCTAGCTATTCTGATTCAGGCATGTGAATCTATGAAAGACACCCCAAATACTGGAGAAGAACAATAGTTACTTACCTGTAATCTGTGGTTCTCCAGTATTGGTGTCTTTCATAGATTCACATGCAACCCGCCCACCTCCCCTCAGAGGCTCCCTCTGGCAATTATGTTGGTTTCACTCCTATGCGAGAAATTCTGAGAGCCTGAGCCTCTGGGGAGAATATTCTGGCGGGTGCTGTCGCCTGATTGGCTGCAGTTTGGTCTATACAAAATGACTAGGATAGTCATGAGTGTGGGAGCTTTTGCTCCTATAGCTAGGGCTACTTTACTTCCTGGTTGGTTATTACCAAGGTTTTTGGTTATTACAGGCATAATATTGCTTTTTTTCCATAGGCATTTGCATGTTAGGCGCAGACCGAGTCTCCTGCCCAGAGTGTTCCTGAAAAAATTCCTCCTCCTGATCCAGATCTTGAACCTTTATGAGCAAGTCAGAAGGGCTCCTGGCCGCACGGAAAGTGTCGTCCTCATAGGATTCCTCTTCTTCAGAATCCAATAATTTATCTGGCAGCTTTAAAGGAGACAAAGCTGTGGAGGATGAACCACGCTTCTGTAGAAGCGAAGCAGTGGTAGCCGGTGATGGCAAAGGTATAGTGGATGTTTTAGCTGACCACACTTGCATTGCCGTACAGGTTGACAGTGGAGGCGTCGACGGAGCTACCGGTGCTGATGATAAGCCTGATTCCCCCCTGTGTCGGCAGATCCGTCGTCGACAGAGCGGCCGTCGACGGTAGTGGCTTCGTCGACGGTGAACTCGTCGACGGGGTTGTGTTCTTCGTCGACAGAAGTGTCTGCTTCGTCGACGAGGATTTCGTCGACGGGATCATTTTCTTCGTCAACGGTAACTTAGTCGACGCGGGTGTCGTCGACGGTAACTTCGTCGACGCGGACGTCGTTGACGGAAACTTCGCCAAAAAGGATGTCAACGGTAAGGCCTTCTTCGTCGACGGCAGGATATTCGTCGACGGCTGAATCGACGACGAAGAACTCGTCGACGGTACCTTCAGGATTCCCGTCGACGGAGGAGCGTCGACGATCGATAGAACTATCTTCGTCGACGGGATGGGTCTAATTCGTACCTGAACCAACGGTGAGGAGACTGAAGACATCACCATAGCTGATCTTGGTGAGGAAAAAGTCACTGTTGAAGTGGAAGAAGCGGCCACATGAAGAGATGGCAACGATGAGGCTGTACTTGACTCTGCTATGTCTAGAGGTGTAATCTGAGGTGAAATTTTTTGAGTAGCTGCTTTGGAAACTAGATTTCCCAGTCTTCCCTGAGGGTGCAGATTTCACAGGTGGAGACACCTTCTTGGAAGTAGTAGGCAAGCCAGAATCCTGAGAGGATTGGGCCTTCTTCAACACTTTCGCCCTGGGAGAAGCCACCTCAACCTCAGTTTTCCTCTTCCTTGAGGAAACCGAAGACCCCGAGGCAATGCTCCCTACCTCTGAAACAGGGTTATCCTTGTCCTTTATCCTCTGAAGCCACAGGAGAAGACGACCTTCTCTGTCCCCGAGAGTCTTTTGAGGGAAGGTTCTGCAGATTTTACATTCCTTCGCCTCATGATCCGGATACAGACAGTATATGTATTTTGTGTGAGGATCCTCCTTGAACAGCCTTAGCTTTCCGCAGGAATCACAAGCCCTAAAGAGGGATTTAGAAGTAGACATCCTTTGAAGGTTAAAAACCCAACCAAAGTAAGAAGAAACTGAGCAGAGCTCAGGGAGACTCCCTTCACACGACATGCGGTAGAAAATCTGAGAGCCTGAGCCTCTGGGGAGAACATTCTGGTGGGTGCTGTCGCCTGATTGGCTGCAGTTTGGTCTATACAAAATGACTAGGATAGTCATGAGTGTCGGAGCTTTTACTCCTACAGCTAGGGCTACTTTACTTCCTGGTTGGTTATTACCAAGGTTTTTGGTTATTACAGGCATAATATTGCTTTTTTATATACCGTGGGACTCCCACTCCGACGACGGGGAATGATTCAGGCATGTGAATCTATGAAAGACACCAATACTGGAGAACCACAGATTACAGGTAATTAACTAATGTTCATATGCGTGTGTGTGCCTGGGTGTGTGTGTATGTATATATGTGTATATATATGTGTCTTTATGTTTATATACAAAAATCATAATCTATTTGCACTATTGCTTGAATTGTGAAATGGTGGCCTATTTGCTTTGTTGCCCCTTGCGTCCTGTTTCTTTAGGCGCTTGGGCTTTTAACCTCAATTTATTGCACTGCCTACTCCTGACGCGTCATGTGATCAAGCTCCGCCTGCGGAGCGAAACGCGTCAGGGAGGGCACTTGCTCTTGCACTTTGCTGGAATAAATATGGATTGCTGGCACTGGAACTAGTGATGTGGCTTCTTTGGTGTTTGATATTTTACTAAACATCGAGTATTGGAGTGGAGGTCTACGCCTGCTGAAAACCGCTACCTTTGGCGGTCAGGACTCTTCGTTTAATATATATATATATATATATATATTCTCATTTATCATTGGATCTTTCATAGATTCACAGGCTTGAACATTAATTTCCAAGACTTCAGTGAATGTGACAGTCGCCCCCTCAGAGCAATACATGCTGTATACCATGGTAAAGCTGCAATTCGAGGTGCCTCTTCTGTCACACCTGTGAAGGAAAGGCAAAAAAATGCTAAATGGATAGTCATGGAATCTGATTCTTCTGCAGATGCCCCCTGTTAAAAAGCCCTCTAAGTATACCTTGACTGATCTGACAGCTGAAAGATGCAAAAAAAAGTAAAAAGCACTTCGACAGTGGTCTCTACACCTTCAAAGCATGTGGAAAAACTCCCTTCATAAACAGCCTCACTGACCAAGGGAAATGGCAACCTTTATTTGAGGAAATCATCAAAAACGACTCCAGTGGCGAGCTCTTAGACGATTACTTCCTTATTGATTGACACACTGTCTATGACCAAGGCTTTGGCCCACATCGAAGGTTATATTGGTGAAATCATCTGCAACATCAACTAAATTTACGCTGGCCATGCCCAAACCTCATTCAGTGAAAACGTCATCTCAGTCTGAGAAAAACTCTCTCAGCTGCATCATTGGTGACGAAGAAACAGTCTACAAACCCACAGACACTCATGGCAGGTGTTCCACTGAATGTTTTAGTTGCCATAAGAAAAATAATGAAGGATTTCTATGAAAGCATGCCACTGTCTCCTGCCATTGGTCCGCCACTGATACTATCAACACAACCTTCCCACCCCCAAAGAAGCTCTGCTTTCAAAAATTGTATTTAGACTTGGTCACCGTTTTTGTACCCCCAGATCAGATGATGGATTGTTCACCGCCAATACTTGTGCTGCAAGAGGAGTAGATCATATACAATTTTTTGCCCATAGCCCGTCTGGGCGACTCCATATCAACGTCGTCCACTGGATGTGATGTTGACAGAGTCCATATAACTCCCTTGCTGACGTCAGTTCCTTATTTTCCGCGCTTGCAGCACGGATCTGGGGCAGTTGGGAGGCCGTTTTTGGCCCATCTCAACTTTATATCGAGGCAACAGTGTGCTTTTTGCGATGTCTTCAGGGTTTAAACCCTGTGGATCTTGTGACAGACCAATGTCGATCACAGATCATCATACCAATTGTTTAAGGTGTCTTGGAGAACACCATGACTGTAAGGAGTGTGATTCCTGTCAGCATCGTCGGCCAAAGGTGTTGAGAGAGCATTGTACGAAACTCCAGGCGTCACGATTATCTGAGGCACTGCAACAGTGTCAGTAGTTGTCGGAGTCCAGAGAATGATCATGGTTAGTTCAGGTGTGGGGCCTCCGACGTCGACAGAGGCCCCAAAGTGCACACAGTTGGTACTTAAGGATGTCTCCCAGCCTTCGGTTGCAACGCATTCACAGAAGTCCACCCCACTCCTCCCTAAATATCCTTGAGCTGGAGCGACTCTAGTCCAAATGCGGGAATATTCCTTTTCCCTGCATAAGATTTTTGGGCCCAAGTCTCCCTCTGGTGCCCTTTTTGGCCCCAAGAATGTGGGAGGTGCCCTGACTGGATCCTCGCCGGCGGGTTCACCCTCAGGGACAGTTGGCCCTCTGAATCCTTTTTTGGGGTTCACACCTTCTGTGTCGGGTCAGCCAGTGACATTGGCGACGCGGAACCCATTACTCTATCTGACTTCGATATGATGCCGTAACGGCGCCCTGACGTTGCCAGATGCGGCGCCGATCGAGCATTCTGCTTTGGGCAACTCTCCATCTGGCCTTATTCAACCAGTTCCTGCTTTTCCTACAGGAATACACAATTTGGCAGGTGAAGGGGGAAATATAGGGTGCAAAACCCTTTGGGCAATACTGTCCAGCCTCCATTGGAGGGAAATTGGCTGACTGAACTTTGGGAGGCTAGTGTACTGGAGTCCTCTCCAGTTTAAGATTTACTCTTTCCACCTGGTATGGAAACAGAAGAGTTCTTCTCATGCTGCAGTATTGAGGAGGGCAGCTGCAGTCTTAGGTTGCCAACTTCCCTCAGTGGAATTATCCACAGACTGTGAGAAAGCGCCTCAATATTTTTTACATGGTTATCCCCCACTTTGTACCTGGTTTTGATGTGGTTTAAACTGTGGTACACAGGGTCCCTGCCAACTAGGTCCCCTGTGCCAGTACTTCTTCCCTAAAACATACCCACAATAGCTACTTCTGCCCTGTAAGTCTCTAGTAAGTGGTACCCTGGGTACCTAGGTCTTGGGCGGTGAAGGGGGTCCCCTAGGACCCCCCTCACTGTGACCATGCCACTGCAGCTTGCATGCCCCTGTAAGCTGAAAAACAACAAAGTTGACATGACACACTGCCTGGGTGCCCTGCCTGCCAGCCAGCTCTGCCTGAAGGCATAGGTAAATCATCCCTGTAGCAAGCCTTCCAGCCCGAAGCCAGGGTGCACTATACCACAGGTGAGGGCATGTCTGCATGAGCAAATAGGCCCCAACGATATTAGAGTCCATTCCTTAATGTTGTAAGTGCCAGTAAATCCATAGTGACTGTATGGGCTGGGAATTCAACGACTCTAGTTCCACAGCATCATGATGGCTTCACTGAACACAGGAGTGTTTGGTACCAAATTTCTCCTCTCATTAAATCCACACTGATACCAGTGTGATATTTACAGTACCATGTACTCCGAGGGCACCTCAGAGGTGCCCCCTGAAAATCTACCAGCCCTAGTGTGGTCTCTGTCCACTGTAGGCAGCCAGCCACCACCATACATGTTTCTGGACCTCTGGTTGGAGAGCCCATGCTCCCTGGGACCAGAGACAATCCACATCCTGGGCAGAGGTGTCACACCTCCTTCCCCAGGATGGGCCACTCCTTGAAGGGAAAGATCAAATTCCTGCCACCTTTGTAATGCGACCCCCATCCTCTGCTGCTAGCAGTAGATTGCACCCCCTGGTTTACACCCCCACTTTGTGCAGGAAAGCCAATGGGAAAACGTAGGAAAATAGGAGGTCTGCCTACCTCTGCCATCTACACCCAAAGGTGGGGGGGGGTGAGGTGAAGGTACATCTTTCAGTCTCCACTATCTTGAAGATGGGCGACCCCTCCAATCAGGGCTATGTCTATGCCCTACACAAATGAGAGCTGAAACAGTAGTGGAAGTGGAGGGAATTTTTCAAGAGTGGGGCAAACAAGGAGAACTTCCTATTGATAGATCTAGGAAAGTGCCCCTTTTTGCATGGTTACACCCCTCTCACTTTTTGCTTGACATCTGATGTAGCTTGTGTTGATGTGCCCTGGGCCTCTGCCAATCAGGTTCCCATGGCCTGTGTTCTTTCCCAAAACTGTACCCCTGTACACATAATTGGCACATCTGTGGCCACAGGTAAGCCCCCTTGTAAAAGGTACCATGGGTACCAAGGGCACTGTGACCAGGGAAGTCCTGTAAGGGCTGCAGCCCCTATTGTGCCACCATTAGAGGCCTTGCACCTTAAACACCCACACACTATCATTGCAGGCTGAGTTTTTTGGTGCAGAGAAAAGTGAAGTCGACATGGCACACATCCCTGTGTGTCATGCCTGCAGACCACTACCTGGGGCCAAGGCAAATCACCCCTCCAGCAGGGTGCACTAGACCACTGGTCAGGGTACAGTTGCATGAGCACTGTACCCCTAAAGTGTCAAAGTCCATTCTTAGACATTCTAAGCAGTATATCCACAGTTCCATAATGGCTTTACTGAAACCTAGGGTAGGAGTCTGGCTTAGTATATAGGGCACACCTATTTAATTGGAGCACCTTGCACTAATCCTGGCCTCCCTTATGGTGATTTTAGTGGTCTTAGACAACCTGAGAAAGCTCTCCAAGTGGTAGCTGTGCAGAGCAGGCTTAGTCTAGAAGGAGTGTGAAGCACCTTATTTTACCAGTACTAATCATATAGTGTAGGTTAAGTGAAAAAGAACCACACAGTGTAGTTATAAAAAGATATATTATAAACACTTAATCATTGCAATATCTCTGCCCAAGAGATATGATCACAGTACACACAATGCTTCAGTAATAGAACAGGTAAGTAGCACAAATACACAGTGGTCTCCAGGGAGAGACCAAACCATATACTAATAAAGTGGAAAGCGACCCTCGACCGAAGTCCAGACTGGACCCAGAAGACTTAAAAGAGCGGAGGACCCTAGGAACCACCCAAGGTAAGTACCCAGGAACCCCACGGAGGCCGTGTGCAGAGTGGAAACATGACCGCGTGCTCAATACAATTAAATGGGGACGTCGCAGTTTTCAAGAAGGACCCATCCCAGAGGACCCTAAAGAAACCCATTTAAAGACTGAAGGTTGGAGAGTCACCCCACACGTGGATACCCCAGGAACCAGGATACCTACACCAGGGAAGATGTGTGCAAAGTGACGTAGGGAACCGCCGTAGAGCACAATGGAGGACTTCAGAAAAGATGCCGCTGACAAAGGTGAAAGAGTCCGGTGGAATCCAAGGGTGGATTCGGGAAGGTAGGTACCTGCAAGCAGACGGGACAGTCTGTCACCCAGGAGTGACCAGGAAGCACGGAAGACGAATGCCTACTGATGTTGGAATATACAGGAGCGCGTTGACAGTGAAGGCACAGGAGTCGCACGAGGTGGACAGTGCAGAGGATGCAGTGAGGACGAAGATCTTGGTAGCAAGAGGTGCTGAAGGTTGGAACTCAAAAGATCTTTCAAGAAGAGAGTCAGCAATCCTTGGCACCAGCAAGTCGACACGTTGCACAGGGTTACTGCTCCAGCAGTTCTAACGAGGAATACTGACTTCAAACTTACTGAGAAGACAGTGCAGGCCTCAAGAGAGTTGAATGACCACTACCTGTGTTGCTGAACCTTTTGAAGTCTGTGGGAGCTCGGGAACAGCAGGCCAGTAAGCTTTGTTGCATTGCCTGCAGATGCAGGAGAGTGAATCCTTTAATCCAAGGAAGATTCCTTTGGGTGTCTTTGGTGTCCACAGGCCTGGAGAAGAACTTGTATGGAGCACAGGCACAGACGACACAGAAGACAGGCAAGACAACGAGACCAGGAGCAGGAAGAGTCTTCCAGATGCAGTCTTGGTTCCCCAAGAGAAGTCTAAAGTGCCCAGATGGTTGAAGATGAAGTGGTTTCGGTTCTGAATCTTGTCCCACGATGGATCTAAAGAGCAACCCACAGGTAAACCTTTATGCACCCTAAGAAAAGGTTGGGCAAATTAAGGAGTCCCTCCCAGAGGAGGGTCTGGGCAGTGGGGAGGATACTCCTGTGTCCTTTGTCCAGTTTTGCACCAGAGCGGGAGCCAACGGCTCCCTAAACTTGTTCCAACTGGAGTATGCAAGGAGGGCACCAAATGTGCCCTTCAAAGCAGTCTATTGGTGCTGGCAAGCACTCCCACCCTAGCCTAATACACTAAGTTCTGTCTGGGAGGTGATCACACCTCCCTGTGACAGGAAACCTATTTGCCTACTTTCCCCTGCTTGAGTTTGGCTCGGCAGCTGGAGGGCAGAATAGTGTCTGTGATCAGCAGCAGCCCTTGCTTGCTGTCAGATTCTGGAAGACTGATACCTGAAACATCCGGAGCTTCCCGGAGGAGCCCCACAGTGCATGGCATTATACCTTCAACACCGTTTACAGTGTTGGGGTATGATTCCAAAATGTTTGATACCAAACATGCCATGGTTCTTACAGCCAGTCTATAGTTAGCCATCGCATAATGATGCATGGCCACTATATGTATCGTAATAGCTGATGCACTTACAACACCTAGAGAATGGACCCCGGGGAGGGGGGGGGGGATTGTTGGGGTGTCCTGCTCATGCAGGGGCACTCTCACACTTATAACCAAGCACCATGCCTTCAGGATTGAAAGGCCTGTCTTTGGGGTAACTTATAGGTTTTAAATGTTGTGACCTCAGATATAAAAAAAAAAGCATATCTGTCGTAAGTGGTGCTAGCACCAGCTTACACATACACAGGCTGCCATGGCAGGCCTGAAATCCCAATGTGTGTGGTCTCAGATGGGTGGCATAATACATGCCTCAACCCATGGGGAACCCCTTCTGTACCTAATCCCTGGGTACCTTAGTACCATAAATGGGGCTTACTAGGGTACACCAGTAGGCAATCTCTGGGGGCTACCAAACTACTCACTGTGCTCCAATTTAGGGAGGAAGCACAGCGACTGGGTCCCTGATTAGCTGGATCCCCGTCAGGCTAGTCAGAAAACAGAATGACAGAAGCAAAAAGTGGGGGTAACCATGAAAGCAGATCCTACTTTCCTACACCTGGGAAGTTTGGTAGAAACTCTTCAACAGATTAAACCCACACTGATGCCAGTGTGGGATTTTATGTAAAAAGCACCCCAGGCATCTTAGAGATGCCCCTTGAAATACGACCAGCCCTGTCATGGTTTCCGATTGACTACCTGCCATTTGCCTTCACAAGACAGGTTTCTGGACCCCTGGATGGAGGGTCTCCGTTCTCCGGGTCCAGAAACAAAGCCTATCCTGGGCAGAGGTGTTACGCCTCCTCCCCAGGATGAGCTGGGTCCACGAAGCAGAAGATTCAAAGGCCTGCCACCTTTATTAGCCGAACTTGCCTTTTGCTGCCCATAGCAAGTGGCTCCCACCAGTTCTGACCCCTACTTTTGGTGGGCGGATCGGCGGGAAAGCCAAGTGAGGAAAAGAGGTGTGCCCACCTTTGTCAATCCCACCCCTCAAGTGTGGGAGGCAAGGTGAAGCACACATCTCAGTCCCCTGCATCTTGAAGATGAGGGGACACAGTCAATTAGAGGCTTATGCCCCCCCTCTCACTGGAGGGCTGCATAATAGGGAGTGTTCTCACCCCAAGGAAGGGACCTATTGGTCCTGACCTGCACCCCCTATAACACCCCTAAATGTAATATTTAGGGAGACCCTGAACCTTGTCTCCCTAGATTCCTGCAACCTATGAAGGAGGAGGATGGAAGAAGTCGCACAGCAGAGGAGACTGTAGAGAAGAACTAACTTGCCCCCAGCCCTACCAGCCTGGATTGACTGCCTTAAACAAAGACCAAAGAAACTCCAAAGAAAGACTCGAGTCTGCTGAGGGCAAAGAAACTTGATGCCTGTGATCCACCACTGCACCTGTTGCCTAAGGGCGAAGTCCAAGTGGCCCATGGGTCCCAGCGAGGTCCCCCAGCACCCCAGAGCTGAATTCCGCCGTGAGTTGACTCTTCCGGGACTCCCAGACGATGCCTGCAGCCTCTGCATGGATACAGCCCCACCCCCTCACCCCCGTCGAGTGGCCCGGTAAGGTGAAATCTGGCTGCATCCGTCCGCCATGCACCCTGGAGAAGAGGACCTGAGGTGCACTTATGTCCCAAGCCCTCCAACCTACCTGCTCATCTATTGGTTCCTCCTGGAAGACTTTCTGGACCGAGCGTGCAGCCCAAATCCAAAACCAGCAACCTCCATAGGGTTGCATTGGGCTCCAGATACCTCCTAAGCACCCTGCACCAGGCCGCCCCTGCTCCGCTGGAGCTCTGGACTTGGTGCCAACCTGGGACCCCCTTTGCCCTGATCTTAACCCTAGGAGCTTGGTTTCCAAGACAAAGTGGCCTGCCCGTGTGCAGGCCCCAACCGATGTGCCCCATTGGCTAACATTGCGCCGCTGCACCCGGCCGCCCCAGTGTCGCTAGTTGTGCAATTTGAGTGCCTAGCTGAACCTTGTGGAGCCTTGGTCCTTAACCCCTAAAGCCATACGTACATGTTGTTTACTTACCTGTAAACCATAAACACTCTTTTTCCATAGGAAACAATGTTACAGGTTTTTGTTCCTAAAATGTCCTGTGACCTGTGTTTTGTATGAAAGAAAAGTAACTGTGCTTTAAACAAAAAAATTTCTTACTTACCTTTGTATTGTAGGATCCATATCTAGGCATATCACCCCGAGTAGTCAGTGATATCTATTCCAAAGTAATCTCTGTATTTTAAACTGATTTAGAAGCAAATAAAAACCCGTAACGATTGTGAGAAGTTGGCCTGATATATGATGCTCACTAGTTCTAGTGATCACCTTGTATCAGTCCAAACAACCCTTATGGTGATTGGTTGTAAGTCAACCTTATAGACCAGCTATCCTAATGGTAGCATGGACAAAGCAGTCTTAGGCTAAACTCTTTTGGCATGTGAAGCCAGCTGTTTTACCACAATATAACCCCTTGAATACCAGATGAAAGGACACCACACAGGTTGTTATGAAAATAAACAGTATATTTATTAATAACAACACCTCTGAACTCTTTATGAGGTCAGAGGGCTAAGCACATGACAATCTCTTACGAAAAATACTACAAGTCGCACAAAATTACAATGGTGCCCTAGGGGCACGACAAACCATATACTAAGTAAGTGGAATGTGAAAGTCGATAAAGGAAATGGAGCTATCCAGAGGCTGTAGGATCGATGGGACCACGCTATACTAACTTCAGGTAAGTAATAGGAGGCCCACGGAACGCGTGTGCAGAGTGTGAACTCACACGCGAGATGCGTAACAACGTCCATGGACAGTACAGTTCAAGTTTAAGGTGAGTACGCACAATCCTGACTAGATTGGACAACAATGACTGTGGAACTGGACACTAGGACAGTTAAACTACCCTTGAGCACCGAAATGCTCTTGTTACCTCACCCACGGACTGCGGGTGCACAGGTGTCAAAGTGCGTCGGGTTCTCGCGTTGAAGTCTATGGAGCCTGAAAGAAAAGATGCTGCAGGCGACCAGGAGGAAGATGTCCGGTGCAATCCAAGGGTGGATTGGTGAAGAAGAAGACCTGAAAGCAGAGGGGACAATGTTCACAGTCACTAGCCAGTGACTGGAGTGGAACCAGGAAGGAACCAGATGTCGACGTCGCGATCAGGTGAAGAGTGGACGCTTGACTCTGCAGCCACGTGGACCAGGAGGTGTCTTCGACGACCAGGATGGAGGCACGAGCTGTCCCACGTAGGCTCTCGCTGTCGGCGGTGTCGGATCCGGGATTGGACTCAACAGGCCTTGGCAAAGGCAACCCACGCGGTGAGTGAAGAAAGCGTCTGGTGCGGACTAGGAGAGTCCGGGGTGCCCCTCTTTTGGAAGGGAGCAAGGGCCAGTCTGGAGCAACCAGACCAGCAGTGAAGATTCAAAGGTTCGTCGTCTAGGAGGCCACTAGCCAGCCGGCAAGTGACCAGACAACGCGTCGAGCAGCAACAAAGCAGAAGGGCCCCACGCAGATCTCGTGGATGCTGGAGGGCTGATCTTCGGTGCAGGGGCTGCTCGGGGATGGGGCTTCTCAGTCCCCAAAGCACTTGGTCAAGTTTACCTCGGGAGTCGTGCTGGAAGCGAAGTGCAGGTTCGTTCAAGATGGCCGGTCCCACGTGTCTCGTCGCACCCACGGGTCTCAGCTTTGCTGCAGATGTGAGTTGAGGTCGGAGAGGTCTGGGAATCCGGGTCTCGTCGGGCTCTGAAGTCTGGATCCTCGAGGGAAGACGACAAAGTGAAGCCGCTGGACGCTTGATGGTGCCTGCAGTTGCAGGGTGGACACTCCTTGTCCACAAGGGAGATTCTTCAGTCTTCTGTGGAGCAGAACGTCGAAGGCCAGAGTTTCTTCTTGTTGAATAGTTCAGGATAATCTAATTTGGAATGGGACCAGCTCCTACCTTTATTCTCCTAAAGGGGGCTGCACTACTGACTAGGTCCCTCCCCTGGGTGGGACCAGGAAGGGGGGTGGTTACACCCCCTATCCTTTGTCCGGTTTCCCGCTAGAGCTGGGGCTGGGATGCCCCAGCAACTGGTTTGAACCGGTGTATGCACAGGGCACCTTGTGTGCCCCAGGCATGTCTCATTCCTTTCAGGCCTCCCTACCTCAATACACAAAATCCTGTCTGGGGTGGTGCTAGCACCTCCCAAGGCAGGAAACCCTTTGTCCAGGCCATCCTCGGTGGAAGGACTCCCAGCAGCAGGAGGACAGACTTGTGTCTGTGGTGGCAGCATCCATTTTGTGATGCTGAGGCTCGAGTTAACTTTAACCGGGGTTCACAGTTACATACATGTCGCGTCCCTCTAGAAGGGTGGAATGCTACCCCCGTCGCCAGAATTGGCGAGGGGGTAGTATTCCAAATCGTATGACACCTTACTCGACATGTTTTGATAATGTTATACCAGAGTTAGCATTTAACCGCAAGGTTGATAATGCACTTAAGAGTATATGGTATAGTGTTATCATGGAACAGCTATTAGGACTTGGTTCCGCAAGCTGCAAACGGGCTCAGCTCATGCCAGAGCACCATCTCACATAATTCCAAGCACTCTGCCTTCAGGATTGATAAGGCCTTCCATAGGAGTGACTGATAGGAATATATGTGTCCATTTTAGGGTTAGATATAGTATACTATATCTACAGCAAAGGGTGTTTACACCACCTTGCCCCAGCTGTCATGCAGCCAGTTGTGTCAGATTTAGATGGCCAGCCAGGGGTGGCATAATACATGCTTCAGCCCCTGGTAGGCCCTGGATACACCTATGCCCTGGGTACAGGGACTGATAAGGTGGCCCAGTACCAATTGGTAAATGCACCTAAAGTACATGGTTGTCAATTTAGAGAGAGAACAGCTAGGCTGTGGGTCTGATTAGCAGGCCCACAGCCAGGGAAAGTCGTAAACCAGTGAAGCAAAAAGCAAAAATCTGGGGTGACCATCGGATTGCAGACCCCACTCTCCTAGAACGATTGACAATTCAACCACACCTGCATTTCCTTGTAATGACTTGCATTTGGAAGTATATTTTATTTACCTTCACCAAGTCCTGCTTGGTTCTAGAAATAAAACATAAATATATATTTTTATGCTTACCTAATTGGTCTGTAATCTTTCTAGAAGTGTGGGACATCAGTCTTGATTAAGTATATCAATAAATGTTTAAAACACCCTTATGAGAAGTCTCACTGCTCGACCACACTACCACAAAGAGAGCTGTTAGTGATTATCTAATTTAGCCTCTGCTATACCTCCGGGATTCCCCTGGACTCTGTGCTCACAATACCTCACTTTGGAATAGTATATACAGAGCCAGCTTCCTACAATATTTGAAGTACAAACTTTAAATGTGCTCGGTTCACCTACTCTGGTTTCTCATTGTGGCTACTAAGCAGTTGTGACTGACAAAAGCATCTTCTTAGTTACCACCCAAGAGGAGGTTGGCACCATTTGTTAGGGGTTGCACTGCTAGGAATGTAGGAATGAATACTGTGACTAACTTCAACATGGAAGATTCTGCTGGCACTTAGCCGTGATGATTTCGAAGCTATTCACATCTGCTTGTTCTTTGTGTCACTTTTTTTTAATGCTTCCCTCTGCTAACACTGGACGATTTTCTCGTCAGTCATCTCTGATCCCTGCTAGGTTCTCATTGTATTAATGCCTGCTGATCTATGTTAATTCTTAAGAAGACTTGCTTTTTGACTGGTTATACGACACTTCCACAGCATGCCATTCCTCAAAGCCAGATGCGCTTTGAGGCGATTTGGTTTCCAAAACTAAACATATCTATTAATTTGTTTTAAATTATTGTAAAGTTGATGTTACATGAGAGGTAGTTTAACCTGTAGAGAATATAGGTTACTTTTGGAGTTGAAAGTGGATAGCTTATTTTTGTACTTACTACAGAAATTAATGGCTGTGGAGAATTGAATTTGGTTAATAGTTTGTCATTCTCTTTTTTTCTTCAGGAGGCAGTCTCATATGCTGTGATTCTTGCCCTGCTGCCTTTCATCGTGAGTGTCTAAACATCGACATACCAGAGGGAAACTGGTTCTGCAATGATTGCAGGGCTGGTAAAAAGCCACACTATAAAGAGGTGGTTTGGGTGAAAGTGGGTCGCTACAGGTAGGTAGAAGCTATGCAGCTGTGTAGTGTTGTTCAATGCAAGTCATAATTTACCTAACAAGCTAAACTTGCCTCTGTGATGCCTATTTGTATAATACACCAATAAGGAAGCTTCTTGCTGCTGGCTAAGGTAACGTAAGGAGCTTCTTAGTCTCCACTTCACTCTGATGTTTACCTTAACATCTCCAAGCATAGCATATCCCAGATACGGCCCTCACTGCACCATGTATCAGTAGTAGAAGGCTGTCATGGTGATTCTGTTCTATTCACTGTATCAGATTTTGGATTTTATTAGTGTTACAAATGCTAATGGGTCTTGTGTATCAGCAAAACGCTTAATCCAGCAGCAACTAAATTGCTTTCAATCTCAACTCTGAAAATGGTGAGGTTGTCACTCTTTTCAACTTAATGGGCATTTTGAGTCCTCTCATAGTAACAAAGGTGGGCTATTTTGTAGTTGTAAGGCATTTCAGTTGCTACTTCATTATAGTATCTTAATTAACATTTGTTAACAATATAATATATGCGTATGTGTAGGGATCTCAGGTCACATTTTAGAAATAGTTTTCCATCTTGTGATTCTTGCATTGCTCCACAAGTTTGTGGGTACTCATGTTGACCAGAAAACAGTATTAATGAATACTTCATTTACTGCCTTTTTATTAAACTAATCAGTCAAATCATTAGATAATACCCATGTGTGGTAGCTTTCCAAATATGCTCCCGACCTCTGTCTGACCCCCTTCTCAGTCTTCTGGTCTCGGTTGCAGTCAGTTTGCTGACCCTATCCATTCTTGTTGCCTTGATTGTTATGAATTTGCTTTTGCTGAGATCTTTAAACCACAGGTGGTCATCCAATCTCTGCGTTTCATTAAGTAACCTATCCAGTAATAAGCTTGTATAAATTATTGGTGACCAAATAGTATTTCTCCTCTTGAAATGGTCAAAATAATCTACTTTCCAATTATCCTGAAAAATGTATGTACCATTGTATCTACTACCGTCTTCTGGTAAATTTGGACCTAGAATTTTAATTACAGTACATGTATTTAAGCATCCACAAAACTGTAAAGTGAATTGACCTCTTTTGTTTAATGCCCCCACAAATTGGCTACATCCAGTAAATAATTTCCACATTTTTTACTAAATTTCTTGGAATTTTGAGGAATTTCTGTGTGTATCTGCCATTGTTACAAAGTTATAACGAGAATATTTTGAATCATAACTGTAAATTAATGAATTCTTTTGTCTTTCCTTTAAAGCTCTTTTGCATTATTATTAAGCACATGTTTAAGTTAGCTACTCGGCAAACTCTTCTTTTTTTATTGTTGGTCTTTGAAGCAACCTTCTTGCCTGATGGTGATTGTGTCGAATTCCTGTTTAGTGACATTTCTGCTTAAATAACTCTATTTCCTATTTTTTATTTATCTATCTCTGATAGAGACCTCTAGACACAGATTCTTTATCTTAGAATGCCCCCTAGGTTCCGGACTGGATCAGAAAATGTTTTACTGAATACTCTGCGCGATTAAAGGGCATTGAGGGGCTCTGTACAGACGTTGTCTTCCGCATGTGACGTGAACGGAGTCCATATAAACCATCCCATACGTGCGGACTGCAGTTTCTTCTTTTCCTGATATCTTTCTGTTGGATTTGAAATTGGTTATCTGTCGGCCTTTATTTCAACTATACCTTTTTATGTACCCCGTTTATAGCAGTTCAGATCTGAGATTCTTTTTTTCTCTGTGTTTCACAGGGTAGGGTTAGCTCACATTCTAGTTTCCACAACAAGGAGCCAGAGTTCTAATTCAGTGGTATGTCCTTGGTCCTTCATCCTTGTCCAGTCATGGGTTGAATACCTTTGGCAAGGGTACATAGTATTATTGTTTCGATGAAGTGTTTTCCCCAACACTTTCTTATCCCTTTGCTGTGAGTAGTGTTTTCCACATGGGTTTCGCGATCTTGCAGACTTCAGCTCCCTACAGGCTTCCCACAGTCCTTCTAGTGGAGTGTCATAATTTCCTCTCCTATATTCTTAAAACAGCCTGGTCACTTTATCTCCCTACGGACTGGCTAGTCCTGTTCAGGGATCTTTCATGCATTGTTTGCAGACCCTCCTCCTTGGATGGTGTTGCTTGGGTATCAAATTCTAAGGAATCTGCGACTAGATGTTTATATCGTATGAACAAGTTACTTACCTTAAGTAACGGCTTAACTGATAGAGACCAGATCTAGCCGCAGATTTCTAAAGGACACACCCATCCTCCTTGGTCTGCGAACTGCTTGTCTTTCTTGGCATTGTCATGGTTTTCTTTAGTTTTCTTTAGGACGTCGTAATTGTTTGACACAAAGATGTCTTTTTTGGCACACTGTTTCCATAGACACTTTTTATAAGTGGCTCTTCGTTTTTGGCGGAAGAAACTTGCGTCAAGGGAGGGCTTATATCTGTGACGTCTGTTGACGTCACAACCGGAGGACGGCGTCGCTCAAGGTAAGCAACCTATTCTTTGTTTTTCAAGAGGAATATTTAAAATTTAAAGATTGAAACATCCATTCTGCCTGTTCCAGATAGTTTTGGGATGCAATCTAATTTTCACATAGGCATTGTTTAAAAGTACTTTTCTGAAGAAATATTTCTCTTTAGAAGAGGCAGCCTGTGATCACGAGAAGAGGTATACTTGTGTTTATGAATTAAATTAATATAGTCACAATGGAAAACTGGCATGGTAACACAAGGAACGGTTCCTTATAGCATCTCATGGATAGCTCGCTGACCATGTGTAAATTAGCACCTTCACCTTGATTTGCTAAGAATTCAGAGAAGTTTGCTCTCAAATGTTAATCTCAACTCACTCAGTTTTCAGCATGGCTTCAAATGACTTGGGCCTTTGTCACTTGCAGCATGAATATAAATGCATATTCTGAAGATAATTTGCAATCAAACACCACAAACTTGCTATTCGGCTGCTAGGACAACATGACCGTGATATGGTACTGCAACAAGCAGAGGGGTGTCCTGGATCATGTGCTACGGCTCTGGAGGTGGCTGAACCTGCAGAATGTCTCCCTTGTCACCCTCCACCTATTGGGGGTTGTGAATACCACAGCTGACAAAACTGGGCAGGTATTGTGTGCCATAGCACATGTGACATCTCCATCTCAAAGTGGCACAGGAAATCTTCGATCAGTGAGGTACTCCTTGAGTAGATCTATTCTCCACCGTTTAGAACAGGCAGTGTCAGCCATTTTGCACATTGCAGTTTCCTCTAATCCGCTTGGTATGCGATGCATTCTGTCTGGAATGGAAGAAAGAACTCATGTACACCTTTCCTCTGCTACCTCTTGTGTCTCGATTTCTGAGGAAGATGATACCAGGACAAAGTCATTATCTTTGCCACGGACTGGGCTAGGAGAGTGTGGTTACATAACACTAAAGAAACCATTGGTCTATGAGAAATAAACTTAGGCAACAACAGACTAAACTATTTAGGTTAAAGGAGTCCCTTTAAAGAGGACGGAATCCCATCACCCACCAAGGTGGCATGCTTCATCATTTGGGATCTCCTCTTAGCTGCAAATCCTAATGCAGCCAAGGGCTACAACCTTCTCAACAGTAGAAGGGAGCTCACAGATGTTTTAATGAGTGGCCTAAGATGAAATCCACTATGATCCCAAAATGAGGAGCCGAAATTCTAATTTTGAGGGGTGATGATTGCAGTGCACGTGACTAAATTTGTGTGGAAAAGTGGTGTTAAAATTGACTACCAGGATACTGAACAACTTTCATAAACGCTATCCTAGTGTCAAAACTAAAACAGTGTGTGTACAGTTTAAAAGAATAACGGTAAGAAGTCCACAAGGGTGACGGGTCTACATGTTCCAGTCTATGGATCTTCTGATCCAGGCTTTCATCAGGACCTTAGAGATGGAAACGCTACTGCAAAATAGTGTGCTTAATGTGCAAACAATAAGTAAAAAGTCTCAGAGGAAAGAGGTTGGTTCAGCGTCTTCCTGATCGTAAATTCCTTACACAGATTAGTCCATCCGTTCACCACCAATGTCTGTTATTAAACACCAGATCCTTGCCTGGCCATGCACTAGATATCTGGAATTTGCTGCAGGACTCGCAAGTATCTTGCCTATTCCTGACGGAGACTTGGCTGGTTGATTCCTCTGCCCCTGATTTGGCTAACGCCTTACCCTCCGCCTATAATATATTTAGAAAAGATAGGCCATCTGGAAGAGGTGGCGGAGTGGCGATCATAGTAAATAAGAACATACCATGTCGCACTTTCCCTGTCGATAATATACAGGGTAGTGAAGCCCTTGGCTTCACCCTCCAGCTCTCGCCTTCCCAGGCCTGTACAGGTATTCTTGTATATAGACCACCAGGGTCGGTGGGGCCCTTTTTAGAAGAACTGCAGGCAGCTCTATCGACCCCCTGCCTTAGATCTAATCACTGCCTTCTATTGGGTGACCTAAATATTCATATGGACAATAGTTTAGACCCGGACACTCAAACTTTTGGATATCACTTCCGTGCTCGAATTATCTCCGTATGTGGTAGGACCCTCTCACAATAAAGGCCATACGCTGGACCAGATTTTTTCCACTCTTCCTATCTGTGTATGTTCTCCTCTGCCAGTGTTGTGGTCGGACCACTTTTTAATTTCTTTTTCTTTTCCTGTCACTGATTCAACACGGACTAAACCTGCTGGGTCGGCGAAACATGTCTCTAAATCCTTCCATCTTCTTACTAGAGATATGCTATCGAACGCCCTGACTAATTCTCCGTGTCCTATTTCTGACAACTTAGAGGATAATATTGCCCTCTTCCATAAATGGCTCACAGACTGTTTGGAGAGCCTGGTCCCGGTCAAGAAACAAAATTCAGCCGAAAGAAGGACATCAGCCCCATGGTTTACTCCCCAGTTAAAAAAAATCACGACAAGACCTCAAGAAAGCTGAAAGAGCACGGAGGCGAACTTATGATCATTCTGAGAGGCAGAATTTTAAGGCATTGACCCAAGCATACCATAAATCAATCTGGGAAGAAAAAAAATCTTATCTGGAACTTAGAATAAATGAGGCGGAGCATTCGTGTAAAGAAATTTTTAGGGTGGTGAAAGACTTTACATCTCCATCTGCCTGTACCCCCATCCATGCCCATTCCGAATCCTGGCTGAGGGAATTGGCTGTTTATTTTGTAGATAAAATCACCACCATTCAAGACTCTCTCCGGTCTACTTTTCAGCAGCATACTGTGAGTTTGGGGTGCCCCCTACTAGACCATGGTCCTCTCTTGTGTGACTTCCCCCCACTTGATCGCGAGAGTTCACTAGACATCTTGGCAAATCTTAGATCTGGATCCCCACTCGACCCTTGTCCTGCCAAGTGTTTAGCAAATATGGCACCAGTTCTAAATGACCTGATTAATCCCATTTTGAATCGGTCGCTATCATCCGGGGTAGTTCCTCGGGCTTGGAAAAGCGCCATGATCCTGCCACTCCTGAAAAAACCAGCACTCTACCCTTTGGTCCATGCCAACTATAGATCTATCTCCCTACTCCCTGCTCTGGCGAAAGTGACCGAGAGGTTTGTGCACAGGTCAATTTCTAATTTCATCGAGGAAAATGGCCTGTTGCACAGTACTCAATCGGGTTTCCGTGCTAATTTTAGCACGGAGACTGCCCTCCTTGAAGTCACGGACGCCATCAGGGAGGAGTTAGACGCGGGAAGAAAAGCTATGTTGGTAATGCTTGACCTGTCGGCGGCATTCAACACCGTTCCCCACACGCTTCTCCTTTCTAGACTCTGGGACTTTGGTCTGCGGGGAACGGTGTGGAGTTGGCTCAAATCCTTTCTAGCCGACCGCCGACAAACAATCTGGGCGCCTCCTTACTCCGCCGAGATGTCACCGCTAGAAGTGGGGGTTCCCCAAGGTTCCATCTTGAGCCCCCTCCTTTTTAACATCTTTATGGCTCCTCTGGCGGTGGTGGCGGAGTCATTCGGCGCTCGGATTGTTTCCTACGCCGATGACACCCAACTCCTGTTCGCGAGCTACAGGGGTGGGTTGTTTGATGACGCCCAGGTTAGGGGCTGTCTGAGTGCGGTCTTTGAGTGGTTTGGATGTCATAGACTGAAGTGCAACTCCGACAAGTCGGAGTTGCTTTTCTTTGGCTGCACCTCCGAGCCAGACTGGAAACCCTGGTGGCCGCAGGACATGTTCCCCCCTGCCAGTGTGTCCTTGAAGGCCAAAAATCTGGGAGTCATTATCGACAGTGACCTATCTTTCGGACCACACATCTCTTGTCTTACCGGGAAATGCTTTGGCATCCTTCGGATGCTTCGTAAATTCCTCCCCCTAGTGTCCATCCAGCACAGGAAAATCATCGTCCAGGCGCTAGTTGGATCTAGGCTGGACTATGCTAATGTTTTATTTCTGGGACTTCCCAAATATTTGGTTAGACGCTTACAAATTGCCCAGAATTCAGCGGCCCGAGCCATTTTTGGTCTCCCAAGAAGGGCCGGAGCTGCGGATCTTCTTTCAACTCTACATTGGCTACCCATCGCCAAAAGGATCCTTTTTAAAACCTTGACCACGACCTTTAAGGCCTTACATGGCATAGGCCCTAAATACATTGCAAAACGACTTTCTTGGTACCAGCCCTCTAGGTCCCTTAGATCTTCCTCCCTATCCAAAATGACCGTTCCTATTATCAAGCGCGCCAGAGCAGGAGGCCGGTCCTTTAGCTATTTAGCTCCCCGTGCCTGGAATGACCTCCCGATTTCCTTAAGACAGGCTTCCAGCCTTTTTTCCTTCCGAAAGGCCCTTAAAACATGGCTCTTCCCTTAACTGGCTTTTTCTGTTTTTATGTTTCCTTTCAGTCATTATGTTGCTCCCCTTTGGTGGGTACCTTCGCTAAAGCGCCCGGATGCTCCGTGGAGTGGCCGTGCGCTATAGAAGCACAAAATTAACATAACATAACAGTGCAACCTACGATCACCTGTGAATTCTGAATAAGGTTGTTTATCACAGGAGTGTTGGACACATTCCTAAAAGACGAAAAATATATGTTTTACTACATAGTCCTAAAACCAAACAAAAGTGTGTTGTTGTCAAAGAAACCATCTTGGCATTTCTATTATGATAATATTGGATACTCTGTAGATGTATCTTAAAACCTGGCTATTTACCTGTACCTCACCGGCTGGATGTTTCACTGTTTGTATTTTATGGCAGCAAGCGCTAAGCCGCCACGGCAAATACTTGCTCTACAAAAACCCTTATTTTATTTCATTTCATGTATCCTATACCTGTAAGTGTATATACTGCAGAAAAATGTTAGAAAAGAGTTGTTGCACTTACCCGTCTTTGTGCGGGAGTGCTCCTCACCTCACCTGGCATCCGCTCAGGGAATGAGGCACCGCTCTGTGTTGGAGGTACAAGCAAAAAAAACACACTCAAAGTCAAGGTCTCTGAACAGTGGCTATCCATCATATATATAAAAGCTATCACACAAATAAAAGACCACCAGTGAGATCCAGGAGCCCCTGACTATCAAGTGGTAAAGTTATTTATGTGCCCGGTGGGGCACCCATAAATGGTTCGTTGATGTAACTAAATCAAACGGTTAATCAAAGACCCAGCCCAGTGCTAACTGGCATTCACAATGGCTGAATAAACGTGAATGCACGGGAAGGGAAATACTCTGTTAAATCGTCCCATACAAAATATTGCAACTACCTTGGTACATATTTACAACTAGCTGTACCAGTGTCGCCGTACCGTTTAAACTTTATATTCTCATGCATCCCTTCAAAAAGAACTCTGTCTACTAATCCAAAGCAGTAACCTGGACAAGTACAGCATGGAAGAATGTGGTACCCAATCCTACTGGACCTGAGAATTTCTTCTCTGATTAGACTTCCACTGGAGCTACTGTCACAGCTGAGGTCCTGGTCGAGAGTAAGGTCCTGACACTGCTTCAGGAGTCCCAAGTCCTCTTCCTCCCACTCGAAATTGTTGCGACATTCAGGTAGGAGGCTCAAAAAACACAAGAAGTTGAGGCGTGCTTTGACATCTACCCTGTCCTCGTTCTGAAGAGGGCGCTGTTTCCTCTCAGGACGAGCGCCCTCGCCAGTCGCCACCCTATCCGCCGTTTCCTGGCCTTGGTGCGACAAGGACCTAAATGAAGGCCTTCGCTACGGGTCTGCAGGCTGCTTTGGGGCCTCCTCCTCTTCCTTAGACGTCTGCGGATCCCTCGCCATGCGTGGGGTCTTCCGCGGACTCGCTGGCGGATTCGCTCCCAGCGCCGACGAGTTCGGCTTCAGGTTCTGGAGAGGTGCGGGGTGCAGCCCTACGGGGTTCCCCTCTCCGACCCACGGCGCCACTGCTTCGCCACAAAACCCCACGCGGTTCCCTGTGGTGTCGCAGGAGGTCGCTGGGACTCACAGCTCTTCCCTGAGTCCCCCTCGGTCCTCTGGGCAGGCGGCTGTCTTACCAGAGGCCGCGCCAACACCCTTCCAGCGCCGATGGCTTTCCTTACCGGCCTGGCGGCGCCGCGGTTGGGGGCTCTGCCCCCTGGTGGATGTTTCGGCGCCGATCGAGGACACATTGGTGCCTGTGCTGGACTCCTTGGCTCCGTCCCGATGTCAGATCATGGGTTCTTCTCCAGGTGTTCCTTCCTCTCCGGAGGATTGTTGTCTCCTCTTCACCGGATACTGGACGCAGCATCATTGCCTTTTCCCCGGCGGCTTCCAGGGCGGGTTCTACGCTGTCTCTGCGTCCTCAGCCCCTGGACCTGCTCTTCCGCACCTTGCAGTTGGTCGACCCGCAGGCTTCTCAGCCTTCTCCGGAGACCCCTCAGGCTCCTCACTAATCCATGGCTCTTCCATCCTTCAGGGGCTGGCCACCAGGACATGGAGACGGGCGGCTTAGTTTGCAGCCTTCGCTCACGGAAGAGTGGTTTTCTCCCCCACGATGCCATACGGAGGCGAGTGTAGCCTTTGTCTGGGCTATTTTCACCGGCACCTACATTTTGCAAATGGTCAACCCGGTTGCTTCACTCCTATCGGACAACTTGTTGGAGGTTCCCCACCAGGGCTCTGGTGGAGGGGAGCCACTTCTTCCATTTGAAGCTTCGCTCCACAACTCTCTTTTGGGGGCCTGGGGGCATTCTGCTTCGGGGCATCCGGTGCCTCAGCCGCTCCTCCACCGCCACCGTCCTGCTCTGCACGATCCAATCTGTCTTTATTCCCACCCATATGCCCAGGGCCCTGTCCTGCAGACTGCTTTTTCTTCCTTGCCTTCAGTATTGCTCCCTTCAGCTTTTGTGGTGTATGTTGTTTGGCGGTTAGTGAAGCCGTATAGGTCCTCAGGTTGGACCATCTGTGTATTTTTTGGCTGATTGTAAGCTGTCTGTGGTGATACCCACAGGTCGTTTATGTTCTTGACCTCTGCTGCGGATTTCCCAAAGAGATGTTCCCTTGGTTTGTTTTGGGACGTGTCATATCCTAGGTGGGGTACTTGTTGGCTATTGCATAGCCCTGTCCTAAGCTGGGCAGGTGTGGATTCCTTCTCGGGTTCCTCCCGTTTCCTGGCATCACTGTATACCGCTTGGTGCGGTCCTTTATCTTCTGCCTTGACGCAGTTCTGCGCTGCTCCAGGTTCTGTCCTAGTCAGTCTCCGATGTTTTCTATCCTTCTACAGGGCTTGCCTGTCGTGCATTTTGCCCTTTGTTCCTGCTGGATATCTGCTTCTGTGCATTTTGCCTCGGTCTTCAGCCTCTGGATCGCTAGACCCACTTTGTCATGCTGTCTACGGCGTCGTGCTGTGGTGTTTCCACCTTATTATCCGATGTTTCCGCCTGGTCTGCTGCCTTGTGTTCCAGGTGGGCTAGGATATTCCTGGTGTTCTCCTGTATTCTGGTTGAGGGCTTTAGGTCTGTTCTACATATTTCTCGCTTCCCGGGGGTTGCTGTTCTGGGCACACTACTTCATGGTAATTACCTGCTGCCTGCTGTGCACGCATGGTTTATGGTCCGCCTCGGAGTGTAACCGTGTGCTCCTGTCCTTTGTTCTGCTGGAGCTTCGCGCGACTGTGTCGCCTTCTCACGTATGCGCTTCTCAGCTGTGGGGCCGTTCCTGCCTTGTCCCCTGCCTCGGGGCTGATGCCCGTTCAGCTGTCGTGTGTGTGTGTGTGCGCGCGCGCGTGTGTGTGGGTGTGGGTGGGTGTGTGTGTGTGTCTGGTTTTTTTTTTCTCTCTCCTGAGGCGGACTCTGCCTCCGTTTCCTCCTCTTCTCCTAAGATTTTGCGTTGGTTCTTTTCTTGCTTTGATACTCTCTTGGTGCCATCTGTCCCTCTGGGTTTTCTGGCGGATGCCCTTTGTCCCTCTGGTAGGCTTGTGTTATTCTGGCCTTCCCTTCTGCTTGGTGGGGCTGGGCCGTCCTTCCTGTCCTCATGACGCATCCCCTGTTGGGGCCCTGTGTTTTTTCCAAGCTGATGAGGTTCTCTCGCAGACCCTCCTCCCCTTGGGTATCGCTAGGATATCTATTCTATGTTAAGGAATCTGCAGCTAGTAGTCTCTATCAGATGTACAAGTTACTTACCTTCGGTAACAATGTATCTGGTAGAGACGACTCTAGCTGCAAATTCCTTCACGACCTGCCCTTCCTCCCCGTTCTGCGAGGGCCTTCAGCTTGGTCTTCTGCTATCGCCTCCCTCCGGGTGGCTTTGTCTTCTGCAAATGCTCTTTCACTTCCTCCCTGGCAGGATGCTTTGTTCTGTTTATTTGTTCTACTCCTTCCTTTCTGGTAATTGGACGGTAGGTTCATGTGTACTTCTGCATCCCTACACCCTGGTTATTCCAGTGAGGGGACCACTCACAATCTTCTCCCTTTTTCATTGCTTGGGGTTTCTAACTCCTCTGGGTTGGGGTCTCTTGGCTGTGCCTCAGCCCTCAGCCCTTCGCTCTTGACAGGGGATACGATACTCCTTGATGGTGTTGTCTTTGGGTACTTTGTCATTACTCATCTGTTCCGGACTTGTTGCCCCTCACTGTTATAGATTGTGGGTGCAGACTTTCTGTCGTCTGTAATGACATTTTTCACATGTTTTTTTCTGAATCCAGGGAGGGTATCGCCTTCGCTTTGCGAGGTTGCTTTTCGGAGCGGTGCTCTGCTCTCTCCCTTACATGACTTTCAGTAATACAGTGCCTGGCACTTTCCCTAATGGTACTATTCCTCACCATTCACTTCTTCCCTTTCTGTTTCACTGATTGTTTTGCACACTGTTCCCATACTCTCACAGTTTGGTTTGTGATGGCTCCGCGTTGTGGCGCGGAAAAGTTATCCGAAGAAAACTGACGTCAGCGCGCCAGGGTGGGACTTATGTGACCTCGCCTATGTCATGTCCGCAGACAACATCAGGGTGGAGTCACGTGATGCCACCCCCCGGCGCACAGAGATGCTGTGGCAAAAAAGTCCCGGATCCAGTCTCACGCCTGGGGAAAATTCTAGGTTAAGGAATCTGCAGCTAGAATCGTCTCTACCAAATACATCATTACCAAAGGTAGGTAACTTGTACTGCAACGCCATGCGCCTCATTTTTGAGTGGCTTGACCCCTCCTGCACATCTTCATGCCCCATCGGGTGTCACTCCGGCAGCTCTGGTCCCAGTGCCGAGGGCCCCCCATGGATCTGGACCGGCACCTGTCTTGCCATTGTGACCTTCCTGACGCCGATGCTCCAAGCGCTGCTGGTGCCTACCGGTAGCATCATCCCCATTCTGATTTCAGACGACCCAGAACACTGTTGACTGTCGCCAATCCCATCGCCGACAGGACCTCCATGTCCTGGGTCAGTCCCTGAGCCTTATTCTGAAGGGCTAGAAGTAGAAGAATGGGGGGGGGTCACTGGACCCCTTAGAACACCAGCCGTATGAGGAAATGGACTGGTATGAGGAATTGAATAAGGACCGTGTAAGTGCCCTTTCTGCACAGTTGCCCCTAACTTTTCGCTAGCTACCTTATGCAGTTTGAGTGAACACTGGGTCCTTGCCAATCAGGTTCCCAGGTCCTGTGTTCTTTCCCTTAATTGTACCTTTGTTTCACAATTGGCACAACTCTGGCCTACCTATAAGTTCCTTGTAAGGGGCACCTATGGAACCAAGGGCATGGCAGCCAGGGAAAGCCCTCTGAGACCTATCACCACAAACATTCACCACTACCATTGCAGTCTGCTTTTTTTGGTGCTGCTAAATGGGGAGAGGATGTGACCTAACTGCGAGAGCCATCGACCTCGAAGCTGGGGAACCTGGTTCGAGTCTCTGCAGGGATGCTCAGCATCCTGTGATTCTGGGCAAATCACGCAATCTCCCCATTCCTAGCAAAATGATTGTGTCCATCTGTAACGCAACTGGTGCTCATCTAAAGCGCTCTGACACCTTGGGGTCGAGTTTGCGCTATATAGAAAACACCCCTGTGAGAAGTTGGCCTGGTATATGATGATCACTATTCTAGTGATCACCTTGCACCAGTCCAAACAACCCTTATGGTGATGGTTGTAAGTCAACCTTATAGACCAGCTATCCTAGTGGTAGCGTGGACAGAACAGTCTTAGGCTAAAAGACTCTTGAGGGCGTGTAAAGCCAGCTGTTTTACCATATGTAACCCCTTGAATATCAAATGAAAGGACACCACACAGGATATATATAAAATATATATGTATTTATTTCTAACACACACCTCTGAACTCTTTATGAGGTCAGAGGCCAAAGCACATAACAAGACAGACGACGTCGAGGAGCAATCAGGTGCTGTCTTGAAGCTTGTCTTGGCAGCCACGTGGTCCAGGAGGCGTCGACGACGACCAGGGGCTGGAGACGGACTGTCCCACGCAGGATCTCGCAGATGGAGGGGTCGACTTCCGGATTGAAGTCAACAAGCCTTGGCAAAGGCAGCCCACACAGGATACAACAAAGGCTTCTGGTGCAGACCAGCAAGGTCTGAGGTGCTGCACCTTTGCAGGGAAGAAAGGGCCAGTCTGGAGCAACCAGACCAGCGATGTGGTTCAAAAGGATTGTCGTCACAGAGGCTACTAGCCAACGGGCCAGCAACCGGACAACGCGTCGAGCAGAACAAAAACAGAAGGGCCCCACGCAGAACTCGTGGAGTGTGTGGGGCTGATCTTCGTCGCAGATGGAGCTCGGGATCGGGGTTTCTCAATCCCCAGTGCACAGCTTCGAGGGTACCTCAGGAGCGGCACAGGTAGCAAGTTGCAGGCTTTCCAAGATGTCCGGTCCCACGTGTCTCGTCGCCTCCACGGATCCCAGCTATGCTGCAGTCGTGAAGAGAGGGTCAGAGAGGTCTGGAAGTCTGGGTCTTGTCCGGCTCTGTGCTCGCGTTCCGGCGGGAACGTCGACAAAGCAAGCCATTGATTTGCTGGATGGTGCCTGGTTGCCCCAGGGTGGTCACTCCTTGGCCACAAGGGAGATTCTTCAGTCTTCAGCTTCAGCAGAATGTAGAAGGTCCAGAGTTTTGTGTCAAGTTTCAATTCAGGATTAATCTAAAGTCTCAGGACTCAGCTCCTACCTTTACACAACTAAAAGGGGCTGGATTACTTTCTAGGTCCCTCCTATGGGTGGGACCAGGAAGGGGGGTGGTTACACCCCCTTTCCTTTGTCCAGTTTCACGCCAGAGCTGGGGCTGGAGTGCCCCAGCAACCGGTTTGAACCGGGGTATGCATGGAGCACCTAGGGTGCTCCAGGCAGTGTCTCATTCTATTCAGCCCTCCCTGTCCCTATACACAAAGTCCTGTCTGGGGTGGTGCTCGCACCTCCCCAGGCAGGAAACCTATTGTCCAAACCTCCGTGACTGGAAGGACTCCCAGCAGCAGGAGGTCAGACTTGTGTCGGTGACAGCAGCGTCCATTTTGTGACCCTGGGGCTCTGGTTAACATTTAACCGGGATAGTCAGCAACAACATGTCTTCTCCCTCTAGAAGGGTGGAATGCTACCCCCGTCGCCAGAATTGGCGAGGGGGGTAGTATTCCAAAGCTCATGCTAGAGCACCATCTCACACATAATCAAGCACTCTGCCTCCAGGATTGTTAAGGCCTGCCATAGGAGTGACTTATAGGTTACTATGTGTCTATATATAAGTAGGTATAGGAATACCATACCTAAGCAAGGGGTGATTACACGACCTTGCCCCAGCTGAGTGATCAGCCAGTTGTGTCTATTTGAGTGGCCAGCCAGGGGTGGCATAATACATGCTGCAGCCCCTGGTAGGCCTCGGTTACACCTATGCCCTGAGTACCTAGGGTACACTTCTACAGGGGTTGACAAGGTGAACCAATTCCCAATTGTGTGTGTACCTAGAGTACATGGTGTAAATTTAGAGAGAGTGCATCTGGGCTGTGGGTCTGATTAGCAGGCCCACAACCACATCTAAGTCGAAAACCAGTAAAGCAAAGCAAAAAGTGGGGGTGACCATAGGAAGCAGACCCTACTCTCCTACAACCCCAAACAAAAAAAACTCAACAAAAAAAAGTGAAGTCTGCATTGCACCGATCCCTGTGTGCCATGCCTGCCCAGCACTTCATGAGGCCTAGGTAAATCACCCTTAAGGTAGGGTGCACTATGTCTCATGTGAGGGCCTATCGGCAGGCAGAAAAAAGTAAACCAGCCCAGAAGGTGTGCCCACCTCTTCCAACCCCACCCCTCAGGTGGGGGAAGTCGGGGGGGCGACGCGAAGCCCACTCTTCAGTGCCTGCCATCTTGCAGATGGCAGGCACCCTCCAATCAGGGATAGAGATGGTGACCCCCGTGGTATTAGCATCCTAAGGGTGTAGTCACCCTAAGAACAGTAGTCCATTAGCCACTAACTTGAGATCCCTAAAATACCCTAAGTACAGTATTTAGGGGGCAGCGCTCTGAACCCAGCAGCTAGATTCGACGTGACCAGAATAAGAACCGAAGAGCCGTTTTGCTGAAGATGACGATGACAACTGCCTTGGACCCAGCCCTACCCACCTGTCTCCTGCTTCGGAACCCCTGCAAGCTGAAGCCATAGTGTCCTGTAGCCAGCAGCCTCCGAGAACCCCGGGACCTGCCATGTCTGCCCAAAGAGCTCTGATCTCCCATGGACACCGGAGTTGTCCAACAGCAACCCAAACCAGGACTCCAGATCCAGCCGGATCTGCAAGTCCTCACCCCTCTGCACCCGACGCCCATGGGTGGCCCAACACCTCAGCGATATCCCCTTGACGATCCTGGCCTGTGATCTAGCATTGGACGATCTCCACTAACCTCCTCATCGCCTTCAGCGTCATCCTGAAGGGTCCCCCTCACCACGACAGGAACCGGTGAGAAGAACCTGACATGAAAAGATACCCCTGCACCCACAGCCCCAAGTCCTTAGGTGCCTGACCAACTGTGTCTTTGTGTCCAGCAACTCTTCAATTTTATCCTCTAGTCATTGTTTCCCTTCATCCAGTCTTTTGGCTCCAGCCTGCAGTCCTTTTCTCCGACCGGCAACCTCCATAGGAAAGCATTGGGCTCCAAACACCTCATAAGCACCCGGGTTCCCTTCGCTGCTGGTGTTTTGGTCTTGGTGCCAACCTGGGACCCCCTTTGCCCACTTTAACCCAGGAGCTTGCCTCCCAAGATCGAGTGGCCTGCCCGTGAGTAGTCACCAACAGAGGTGCCCTATTGGCCAACATTGGTACCCTTCACTCTGCACCCGGCTGCCCTAGTGCCGCTGGTGGTACTTCCTGAGTGCCAACCTGAACCTTGGGGAACCTTGGTTATCCAGTATTGGGGTATCTTTCATAGATTCACATGCCTGAATCATTCCCCGTCGACGAGGCGGGAGTCCCACGGTAAATAAAAAAGCAGTGCAAAAAGCACTTTGTAGTAGTAGTAGGCCCTAGGAATAGGCCTGAGGCCTAAATTATAGTAGCCTATCTACCTCATTATGTAAAAAAGACCAAAGTCTTTGCTCCAACCAATCAGCTCACAGCACCCTCTAGAACCCTCTCTGCAGAGCCAGCTCTCCTCAGATTTTCACCGCACGTCGTGGGTGAAGGGAGTCTCCCTGAGCTCTGCTCAGTTTTTTCTTCAGTTTTACTTCTTTTTGGATTACATACTTCATTTCTCTGACCCAATTAAGGCGGTACTATGGCAGAATGGCAGTAACCAAGGTAATAGACTATGATTTATGTCTAACCTTTTCTTCAATCACTCTCACGTTCTGAGAGTTGAGGCCGTTTTGGGTCAGAGACTTTTACCTGCCACTTCTGAGGAGGATGAGGAAAGGTCGCAGGGAGAAGTCGCGCCAGGAGCCTACTGAGGGCGCGCATAAAAACCTGCCACTTCTGAGGAGGATGAGGTGAGGTCGAAGGGAGAAGTCGCGCCAGGAGCCTACTGAGGGCGCGCATTAAAGCCATAAGATTCACCTTGAGTCTTTATAGGCATTTCTAACTGAGGATACAACTCCCTTTTTCAACCCTGACACTACATCAGGGACGACCTTTTGACCGGACATTAGGAGTATATAACAAATATCTCCATGTTCTAATATTACTGCCTCACCAAACTGATCCTCATCTACGATGATCGTCGACGACGGCCTCTTCCTCGATGGTCGTCGATGATGGCCTCTTCTACGGGGGTTGTTGACGACCGCCTCATCTACGGTGGTCGACGACGACAGCCTCGTCTACGACGGTCGTCTACGACGATCAGCGACGACGGCTTCGTCTACGACGGTCGTCGACGACTGCATCGTCTACGGCGGTCGTCGACGACGGGCCTCGTCTACGGCGGTCGTCGACGACGGTCCTCGTCTACGACGGGCCTCGTCTACGACGGTAGTCGACGACGGGCCTCGTCTACGACGGTCGTCGACGACGGGCCTCGTCTACGACGGGCCTCGTCTACGACGGTCCTCGTCTACGACGGGCCTCGTCTACGACGGGCCTCGTCTACGACGGTCGTCGACGACGGGCCTCGTCTGCGACGGTCGTCGACGACGGGCCTCGTCTACGACGGTCGTCGACGACGGGCCTCGTCTACGACGGTCGTCGACGACGGGCCTCGTCTACGACGGTCGTCGACGACGGGCCTCGTCTACGACGGTCGTCGACGACGGCCGCACATTGATGACGGCCTCATCTCTATGACTGCTGATCTTTGATAGTGTCATCTACAATGGCAATGCCTAGCTTCGACGGACATCTATGACAGCCTTATCAAGGTAGCTTCATATACATATGGCCTCATTTGTGCATGGTCTACAATACACATGGCATCATCTATGCATGGTATCATCTATGGCTGACCATCATTCAATTGCCTCATCTATGAGTGCCTCATCTACGGAGGATATCACCTATTTTAACCTCATCTATGATGGTATTGCTATGACTGTCTTCTATGACAGCATCATTCTCTAACAATGGCCTCGTCTACCTATGGCCTCGTCTGCCAATGGCTTCCTCTGTAAAGGGCTTGCTTGAATGATGGCCTTGTATGCCAATGGCCGTGTCTAATAATGGCCTCGTCTACCTATGACCTAGTCTATCAATGGCTCTGTCTCAGTGGTTTTATCTACCACTGGCCTCATCTCCTGATGGCCGCATCTACCGATGGCCGCATCTACCGATGGCCGCATCTACCGATGGCCACATCTACCGATGGCCTCATCTACGAAGGGCAAATGGCCCCATTTGTTACCCTCATCTACGGATTCCCTCACTTATGAATGCTTAATCTTCAATGGCATTGTATATGGCTGTCGTCTGACAGCCTCGTTTAGAAGGGTTGCTCATGACGGTCATCTATGACGTCGTGCTAGTCTGCAATTACCCCGCTTACATAACCATGTCTACGACAAAGTCTATGATGAGATTGGCTGAGATGGCTTCAGCGGTAAGAGCATCATATATATTCTTAATGTAGTGGGCAGCAGCTAGATTATGACTGCCAGCTACAGGCAAACAGAATATATCCTTCATGGTTTCGAGGAGGTATGCATCACGAGAGTGGTCCTTGTAATAGACTAAGTCTATTCCAGCAGTGTTTCTGCGCATAGAATAGAAATTATGTATACCTACTAGCAGCCCCTCCGATCTGATAGACCATCGTTCGACCAGATTAAGTAACTTCACAGACTGTTCATTAGCAATCTAAAATCCTGCAATACCTATCTCCACACCGCCTTACAAAGAAGGATGTCGTCTGAACCTTATTAAAAAAAAAAAAAAAAAAAAAAAAAAAACTAATTTCTCTACTTTGGCAGTGGCCTCTAGTAGAGCTGACAATCTTTTATCCTTCATCGGTTTTTATGATCGTCCAATGTGGTTGGACATAGCGAATTTCAATGACCTCATTCCTGAGAACCGAAGGCTGGATGCAGGAAAGATTCTGTTGGAAGGTGCACGCCAGGAATGGCTTAAAGCCGCTACCTTCAGCCCTGAGCGAAGTTTCTAGGCATGGCCTATGATGAAGAGTTGTCGGTTTGCTAAACATTTGAATGAAGCCCCCTTAGTTATAAAACCGGGCACTGATAATGCACGATCATTAAGCACCCTTCAATATGGGCGCGGATCTTTCAGAGAAGCGGAATAAAGGGGTTTTCATCAAGAGAAACATACCAAACCCAATCGGATGAACAGTATCAATCTCAGTATAGTCTTGCAGCCAGGCATCTTTCCGTAGATAGTCTGTCTACTTTCTCCCGAAGGTTTCAGGTTTTTGTTTCCAAGCAACAAGGAACTATATCGGACCAATGTATTCTAAACCTAGTAACCAATGGCCACTCCCTGGAATTCATCAATCAGCCATATCCTACTCCGCCCAGGGGTCCCCCTCCCCCTCGTTTTTCATAACACTTGTTATTTAAACAAAGGATATTTTATGGCTTCTCTGGATGGAGAGGGTGCGAATTTCCACATACTTGTCCATCCCAAACAGCACGAATATCTTCGCTTTCACGCGGCTGCCGCCCATTATAGGTGCGTAGTGCTCCCGTTTGGGCTGAGATCGTCACCAGGAGCCTTTCACGAAGTACTTGGTACTAGTGGCAGCAACATTGAGATCTTGAGGAATGCAAGTGTTCCCCTGTCTAGGCGATTGGCTGCTTACAGGTCCTTCTGAACATGAAATCAGGATTGCCACAGTAGATGTACCCATCTCATTTTTTCTCTGGGGCTGATTCTCAACGACAGCAAATTGCAGTTAGGTCCTCTCCAAGTAAATGTATTTTCTCGGAGCAGGTTTAGACACAATCCACAACAAAGCATTCTTGTCACACGACCAACAGTTGTGTTTTCAAAAATGGGCAAGGTTAACTTCATAAGGTCAGTTTCAGTTCAAATGTTTGTTTCGTTCCTGAAGATGTGCTCTTCAGCGATACATCTCATTTCATTAGCAGGGCTCAAAATGACACCTTTTCAGATAGAACTACAGTTTCAAGATCAATAACCTATGGGTTCGTTCGACGATACCATCAAGGTTACGCCGTGCATGATCAATCCTGTACATTGCTGGTCGCAGACAGAGAATATAGCCCAGGGTCGCACGTTCCTGCAAACCATTCCAGGGTTAATTTTAACGATTGATGCCTCCATGGAAGGATGGGAAGGTCATCAGCAGGATTTGCAGAATTCGAGGAACATAGTCTCAAAGACGACAACAGCAGATCAACAGGCTTGAGCTCCACAACGCTGTTCTGTCCCCCCTAGCATTCCTCTTGAGGATTGAGGGTTCGTCTGTGCCAGGACAGACCGCAAACACCATCCGCATGTATTATATCAATACACAAGGAGAAACAAAATCTGCTATGCTCTCGCACGAGGTTCAGGATTTGTGCGAAGGAGTTGCATTGCACAAGATGTCTTGAGAGCCGCACATGTCAGGGCTCTCTACAATGCTCTGAGCATGTCTCAGTCGGACTGTCACGAGTGGACGCCGGGAAAGGGACAGGTAACCCAGTTTTTCCAAGTTTGGGTTAATCTGGCACGGGATCCCTTTGCATTCAGAGAGAACAAGGACGGCCGATATTATGCCAGCAGGTTTCCTTAACAGGAATCAAGAGGGAATGCCCTGTCCATGCTAGGGTCAGGGGTTTGTGCGTATGAGTTTTCCCCCAATACCATTGGTTCCGAAGGTGTTCTGCAAGATGAAGCTGCAAGGTTACCATCTGATTCAGATTGCACCCCGTTGGCCAATTTTGGTTCTCGGAACGTCTGCTATTGTTTATATATAGACAAGCCCATTCGGCTGTGGCTTGGGCCTACGATATTGGCAGGGGACGGAGATCAAGTGGTTCGTCCGGATCCACAGTCATTACTATTGCACGCACAGCTTATCATTTATTAGAGTTCAAGGGCATCAACGTTTCAAAGAACTGTTGTGAAATGTTGGCAAATTCTCGTGCCCGAGGCACAATCAAGGCTTCTCGCCTCAAATGGAAGCGATTTTGCGGTTAGTGTGAGGTGATAGCCATTCACTCAATTACAGTTACTGCAGAACAAGTTCTCCATTATCTGCTCTTCTAGCCAAGTCTGGGCTTAGTTTTTCTTCAACAAACAAAATGTGTCTTGCTGCTCTTTCCAGAATTAGGAAAAGTTAAAAAATTTCTTTTTTCTGCTCTTCGGCGCTTGTCAGACAGTTTATGAAAGGGCTTTTCCGAGCCTTTCTCTCCAGTGCGAGCGCCCTCCCAGGGTGAGCACTCTGCATTGCTAGTGCAGCTGATGCAGTGTACATTTGAGCTGATCCATAAACCAGCTCTCAGATTCCTCACCTGGAAGGTTGCTCTTTTACTGGCTCTTACTTTGGAAAAAAGGGTTCGTGAAATCTAAGCTTTCACTAGAAGGAACACCTCACTTTTACATTTTCCTCGGAACTATGTCACCCTTTGGTCGAATCCTGGGTTCATTTCTAGGGTACCGACACAATTTCACTCTAACGAACCGGTAAGATTAAGGACATGCATGTTTTCTTTCCAAATCCTTCAACCCCAGCGGACAGAACATTGCATTCTTTAGACATCAAAAGATGCTTAAACTTCTACTCCAGAGAACCAAGACTTTTAGAAAATCAGATCATCTGTTTGCGACTTATGGCCGGATTACATTGGTTATAGTGGTCACTTAAGCTACGTTTTCTAGCTGGATAGCCTCTGCCATCCAGTTCTGTCACATTAAGGCTAACCGACCATTGACAAGGTCTGTTCGATCTCATTCCACAAGAGCTGTGGCAGCGTCTGCAGCTTTGTTTGCAGGTGTGACGCTTGAAAACATTTGCCGTGCTGCGACATGGAAGAATGTCCACACGTTTACAAAACATTACTGCCTACAATCAGCAAAGCAGAATGATGCGGCAGTGGGCCAAACCGTTTTTTACGCCACATGTTTCCATACATTCAGGTTCTAATGTTGGCTTATTTCTGAAAAAGTACATACAATTCAAGTTGTTGTTTATGATATACAGACATATGTTATCATATACTGAGTTTCCATGATACTAAGGTTCCTTTCCTGTAGGAAATTGCATGATTTCTATGTTGGTTCGGAAGATGACTTGTTAATAGGTCAATCTCTAGGCGATTGTTGGTTGTTAACGGTACATTCATGGGGGTGCACTACAATAAGTCTCCCACCATCCGCAACCGACTTTGCCAGGTTTACTGCTTGCTATTCTGATTCAGGCATGTGAATCTATGAAAGATACCCCAATACTGGATAAGAAAACAAGTTACTTACCTGTAACTACGGTTATCCAGTATTGGTATCTTTCATAGATTCACATGCACCCACCCTCCTCCCCGGAGAGTCAGTTCTCTAAGATTGGGATACTTGTTCCCACTTGTGCTACGAAAATCTGAGGAGAGCTGGCTCTGCAGAGAGGGTTCTAGAGGGTGCTGTGAGCTGATTGGTTGGAGCAAAGACTTTGGTCTTTTTTACATAATGAGGTAGATAGGCTACTATAATTTAGGCCTCAGGCCTATTCCTAGGGCCTACTACTACTACAAAGTGCTTTTTGCACTGCTTTTTTATTTACCGTGGGACTCCCGCCTCGTCGACGGGGAATGATTCAGGCATGTGAATCTATGAAAGATACCAATACTGGATAACCGTAGTTACAGGTAAGTAACTTGTTTTCTTCTACCCCCAAACTCCATTCCTAAAACTGTTTACTTACCTGTACACCCGACACTTCGTTTTTAGGTCTCGCCTGTCGATGCGCATGCGCATCGAGCTTGCGAGACTATGAGGGCTTAAACAGTCTTTAACCAACTTGCAAGGAATCGTGGCGATTCCTTGCAGTGCCCGTGAAATTCAAGCTGAATGCGCATGCGCATTGAGCTTAAAAGCGCGTGCACATGCCCCCAGCCGCCTGCCTTGCATGTATTTTCCCTCAGGCGCACTCCTCCCACACCCCCGCTCCGCCCCCTCCCCTGCCTGCCGTGTCGCATTTCTTAAGTTCCCTCAGCCGCACTCCAGACCCCTGCTGCTTTCACACCCTCTCCCCGCTCCGCCCTCTCCCCTGCCCGCCGTGTCGCATTTCTCCTCCCCCCTCCCCTTCTCTGCCTTCCCTCCGTCTTGTTTTTTTTTTTACCCGCTCCGCCCCCTCCCTTTTCCCCGGAGTCACTTATTCCTCTGAAGAAATGACACAATGCTTTTAACAATCTCACAATTTGCACTCGTGTACCACTACCCCCTCTCTTCTCCCCCTTCCTCTCTCTCACTACCCCTCCCTTCTTTGTGTGCGCACGCACCACGTGAAATCCCAGCTAAAAGTTAGCAGCGCTGAAACCCTCCCAATCTCAGCCCGCCAGAATCGCTCTGGATGAAGGCAAAGCTTCTAGTGGCTCCCTAAGCTGTTTTCCTCTTACATACTCGGCTCAATCCGCGCTGCCGCACGGAAGCATTTTTTTCCATTTATTCCTCTCCGCTCCGCCCCCTCCCTTTTCCCCGGAGTCACTTATTCCTCTGAAGAAATGACACAATGCTTTTAACAATCTCACAATTTGCACTCGTGTACCACTACCCCCACTCTTCTCCCCCTTCCTCTCTCTCACTACCCCTCCCTTCTTTGCGTGCGCACGCACCACGTGAAATCCCAGCGAAAAGTTAGCAGCGCTGAAACCCTCCCAATCTCAGCCCGCCAGAATCGCTCTGGATGAAGGCAAAGCTTCTAGTGGCTCCCTAAGCTGTTTTCCTCTTACATACTCGGCTCAATCAGCGCTGCCGCACGGAAGCATTTTTTTCCATTTATTCCTCTCCGCTCCGCCCCCTCCCTTTTCCCCGGAGTCACTTATTCCTCTGAAGAAATGACACAATGCTTTTAACAATCTCACAATTTGCACTCGTGTACCACTACCCCCTCTCTTCTCCCCCTTCCTCTCTCTCACTACCCCTCCCTTCTTTGTGTGCGCACGCACCACGTGAAATCCCAGCGAAAAGTTAGCAGCGCTGAAACCCTCCCAATCTCAGCCCGCCAGAATCGCTCTGGATGAAGGCAAAGCTTCTAGTGGCTCCCTAAGCTGTTTTCCTCTTACATACTCGGCTCAATCAGCGCTGCCGCACGGAAGCATTTTTTCCATTTATTCCTCTGAAGGAATGACACAATGCATTTCCCGATCTCACAATTTGCACGTGTGTAGTTGAAGTTGATCCCAAAACATGCCATTTCACGTGAAAACCGTTTCTTCTCCCTTTTTCACAAGCGAGGGATCATCCCAGGTAGGAGGGACCAGAGGGAGAAAGAGAACCGCAACGCCTCATTCTTTTCTCGAACCCTCACTCTCTCTCTGCCTGCATTGCTCAGGTTTCCCTCTCGTCTTTTGTCTAGATCATTTCCATCTGCCCCTTTGCAAAGCTGGTTCCGTCTCTTTTTTGCTTTCCTTTTCACCCGTCTCTTTTCTGTCATTCTGTATTTTCTGTTTGCCTCTCTCAACTACAAAGAATTTGACAACTATAAAATTCACACACAAACATATAAGCCCCTTCATACAGACTCATGAACACTTTAACAGAACAGATGCACCCCCCTCCCCCACCACAAAGCGCGTCCGCTTCATTACTTCATGCGCGGCCTCTCCTTAACCTAATCTACCTCACCATCTATTCTGTGTTGTCAGACTGGAAGGCACCTTCGATGCATCTGCTACTATTTGCTTGACGTCCTGCGCGCTCCTCTCATCCTGTGTCCTACAAGTCCCTTCTTTTATTTTAATTAAATACCGGACCATTTACTTGCAAAAAAAAAAAAAAAATACAGACTGCAAGGCGCCTTCAGTGCATCTGCTACTATTTGCTTTAACACAAACTAACACTTTACCATACTGCACTTCCTGCTTTCTCCCTCCCTACCTCCCTTTTTCTTGAGTCCCTTCTGCTTTAGCTACATGCCACTACTATTTGCTTGCCATCTTTCGTGCTCTTAACCCTCCCTTTCTCCATTAAGCCCTTATTGTTTTTTTATAATACATCATACCATTTGCACACAATACTACCTTACTCTTACGCAACTGCTACTATCTTCTTCTCTCCCTCCCTGTCTCTACCTACTACAGCATCCATTTTAATATAACAATTTGGAGCTGTACTGCAACTTTTGTATTTCTACTACTTCTCATTATTGTTTACTTGTTTTTATGTTATTACAATGCTACAATTGTTAGTTATTTCTGTTAAATAACACGACAACACACAAAAACAATTTAGTTCGCCTCTACAAATATGCTCACATTCCTTTTGCCTTCCATAACTTTACTATCAACAAGTTGCTGCTCTTATATCTTTTGCCCCCCACTCTTCCTTATCCATACTCTGCCATTCACCCATACAATCTTCCTTCACACACACAATACTTTTGAAATAACTTTCTCGCATATTACCTTTTAGCACTCCATACTAACAAGCATTTTTGCTGCCTACTCCCACAGTCCCCCGCAGCCCAAACTCGCACGTTGCACAAAACTCCATATTGTATTAAAATAGCGTGCCACTTGCCAGCCGCAATTAACCTCCTGGTCCAAGTACGCCCACCCCTCCCCTGGAGGGTTTGAATGCGCATTGTTTGTGTTGAGGAAGGTCACGTGAGCACTCTCTGCAACAGCCCACCCCCAAAAGGCACGTGCTCATATCCCAGCTGGCTGCTGCTTTGACACAGGCCGACACTTCCTGCCGTGCGTTCCTTGCCCCCACCCCGAAAGAATTTCAGATGGCATGTTTGACCTCCGACCTTGCTTATCCATCCCAGTCCTCTTCTGTTCTTAATTTCAGCTTCTATACCCCTGCACACCAACTGTTTGAAAACCACGTAGGGTATACTTATACTGGGTTAGACTTTGGCACGTCAGTAATGGGTTTATGTGGTCAGCGGAATCTTTTTGGGGTGGAAATAGGGGAAGAGGGTGTTATGCCAGGCACCCTTTGAGGCCTTATTGCCTCCTTGTGCTTTCACCAACACATCCACCATCACCTCCACATCCACCACCACCACATCCACCATATCCACCACCACATCCACCACCACCACATCCACCACCACCGCATCCACCACCACCACCACACCCACCACCACTACATCCACCACCACATCCACTACAACCACCACACCCACCACCACTACATCCACCACCACATCCACTACAACCACCACCCCATCCACCACTACCACCACCACCCCATCCACCACTACTACCACCACCACCCCATCCACCACTACCACCACCACCCCATCCACCACTACCACCACCACCCCATCCACCACCACCGCCGCATCCACCACATCCACCACCACCACATCCACCACCACCACATCCACCACATCCACCACCACCACATCCACCGCATCCACCACCACCACATCCACCGCATCCATCACCACCACATCCACCACCACATCCACCACCACATCCACCACCACATCCACCATCACATCCACCACCACATCCACCACCACATCCACCACCACATCCACCACCACTTCACCACCGCATCCACCACCACTTCACCACCGCATCCACCACCACATCCACCACTCATCCACGCAACGCCACTCACACACGCAACGCCACTCACACACGCAACGCCACTCACACACGCCACTCATCCACGCAAAGCCACTCATCCACGCAAAGCCACTCATCCACGCAACGCCACTCATCCACGCAACGCCACTCATCCACGCAACGCCACTCATCCACGCAACGCCACTCATCCACGCAACGCCACTCATCCACGCAACGCCACTCATCCACGCAACGCCACTCATCCACGCAACGCCACTCATCCACGCAACGCCACTCATCCATTTGCAAAACGAAAAAGGTCAAACTCTTCTATTGCGAGACCTATTGCATTTTCAATGCTTGTTCTCTATAGGATTATATGATGGGTTTTCTCTGGAAAATCTTTTGTGTTGGACTGTCTTGTACTGCAACAAAAGGAACTTCGGTAATCTGAAAGTAATTTCAAGTGTTCTGTACAGTTTGCAACCCATTTTCTCGATTTCAAAAGTAATTTGAATATTCCTACAAAACCAGTGGACACTATATTTTGAAAAGTAACATTGGTTGAAAAGTATCACTAAATAAATCAGGTATTTGAAAAGCGCAAACTACTCACCCTAAGGGTCTCAGTGCACTGGGGGCCGTCACGGAGATTAAGTGAGCTTTTGCCCAGGGTCGCATGATGCTGAGCTGAGCTGCTGCTGAAGCCGGGGAGCAAACCGTGAGCCCTACGCTTCAGTCAGCCCCTCTGGCGGCTGCGCTATACCTCTATCACTTACTGCTACTTGGTTCTAGTAATAAAAAATAACTAAGTAACAACTTTTTATACAAGCAGTTGGTCTGGATTCAGTCGTTTAGTATGTGACATCATTTCTTGCCTGAGTGTGTACAACAAATGCTTAACACTACCATCTGATAAGCTTGACTGCTCAACCACATCTAAAAGAAACAGGTTAGTGTTAGATTCCTTACCTTAGAATATCCCCAGGCGTCAGACTGGATCTGGAAGGTTTTCGTCAACAGTACCCCTGTGCGTCTGTAGGCGTTGTCTGCGGCTCTACGTCCGTCTTCAGCATCGTGATCGCCGGGATGACGTCGTCGGAGTACTTAGACGCCACCCTCGCGCGCTGACGTTAGTTCTTCTTTTTTCCGCGCCACCCACCCCCACCGTCGGTGCCTTTACTGCCTCGGGCCGACCATAATGACAAGTCGTTCCCCGACTGCCGGGCCTTGACCTCGAAAGCTAGGCAGGAGCGGTCCCGTAAGCTGCTCGAGATCCAGCAGTCTGCTCCGCGCTGGTTGAGGAGGAAGTCGAGGGACCGGTCGCCTAGCCGCAGTCATCGCCGCTCGTCGAGTCACCACCACTCGTCGGGCTCCAAGTCCTCCGGTAAGTCGAGGCATTTGAAAAAGAAATCGAAGATGTGTCATCGCTCTTCCGACTCCCCCTGACGCTTGCGGAACGCGGCTGGGGGTTCGGGAGACACAGCTCCGCCGGAGCCGCAGGTGCCGCGTCCAGCTCCATACCCGCCGGTCCCTGAGCTGCACGCGACGCCGGAAGAGATAAGTGCTTTCCTCACGGCCATGAGGTCGCACTTCCCTCCGTCGGAACCTGCCGAGGCGCCTTCTGGCCTGCGGGTCTGACTGGGAGCCCTAGCGGGCTGGCGACTCTGGCGCCGTCGGGTGCCTCGGCTCCGGCGCCGACTCCGGTCTGACACCGCAGGGCCCCACAGGATCCAGGCCTGGATCCGAGTCGTCGCCAGTCGACTTCACGACTCCTCCACTGGCGCCGACCTCGAGGGTGTCACTCCCGGTGCCGTCTTCGGACGACACCGGCCCCGGTTTCAGCCCCGGTCCGGGTGCGACGCCGGAGCGGCGCCGGTGAGCAATTCACCTATGACCCAGCTCCCTCATTTTTGCCCATTTACCAGGAGATGGATGATGAGGAGGACTGGGAGGGGTCTGAGGTAGAAGAGCTGGGGGAGGCCAGTGGTCTGGACACTTCGCCCGACCCGTGGCTTCGGAGGAGGGGGCTACTTATAGCGTGGTGTTGAACAGAATTGCCAAGGCCTTGGCTCCTGAGCTCCCTTTCGCGGCCTTGAGGACTAATCTCCTCACTGAGGTGCTCAAACCGCAGGCAAGCTCCTCGGAGCCTCTACTGCCATTTAAAGAGGCCCTCACCGACGTTCAGATGGGCTCCTGGTCCAAGCCCTCTACAGGCCTCCCTGTGGATCGGAATGTGGCCCGATGCCAATGCCCGGAGCGACCCCTGCTTTTTGTCCGTTCACCCCACCCCCGAGAGCCTGGTGATCCAGGCCTCTACGTCCCAGACCGCATTCCCGACCGCTCCTCCGGATCGGGAATCCAAAAGGTATGATCAGTTTGGCAAGAAACTGTTCTCCTCTCTGAGTTTGGGGCTGCGGTCTGTCAACACCGCCTGCCTTTTGGGCCGTTACACCCACTCTGTGGGATACGGTTGCGGACGTGCTTCCACAGTGTCCGGAGGAGGCCCGGACACGGCTCGCCCAAGCCCTGGCGGAGGGGCAGGTTGCAGCATGGTACTCAATTAGATGAGGACTTGACACCACGGACTCGCTGGTCAGAGCGATTTCCACGACTGTGACGATTCGTCGCCACGCCTGGCTGAGGCCTGCAAACTTTTCGGGGGATGTCCAGGCCACGCTCATGGACATGCCCTTAGATGGCCGTCGCCTTTTTGGCGACAAAGGGGACAGTACGCTAGAGCGTTTTAAGGACTCCAGGGTTACGGCCAAGTCCTTGGGCCTAGGCCAGCACCAGCAAACTTCAGCTTTTCGCACCTTTCTTTGCCAAGGAAGGGGTGCCCCGACACGTCCAGCCAGCCAGAGGCCGCAGAACCAATATCAACGCGGACGTGGTTACCGTCGTGACGGTGCCGGGGGACAACGGCAGGGTCAGTCCACATCCGCTCCCGCAGCATCTGCCTCTAAGCCTTCCTAGTCTGGCATTTCAGGCCCATTCGACGCTAGTGGGGGCAGGGTTCGCCATCACCTCCTCCACTGGCGCACCATCACGTCGGACAGGTGGGTGCTGCAAATCGTCCGAAGGAGCTACTCCCCACCCCCCCCCCCCCCCCCCCTTCGAGGCGACCCCTCCAGCCATGCCACCGCAGTATCACCGCATGTCGGGGGATCACTTGCAACTTCTGCAGGAGGAAGTTACGGCCCTCTTGCCCAAGGGGGCCATCGAGCGCGTTCCTGGGCCAGAAGTAGTACGTGGTTGCTATTCCCACTACTTTCTGTTACCCAGGAAGGGCAAAGGAGGCCTGTGCCCTATCTTAGACCTACGGAGCGTCAACGGCTTCCTCCGGAAGGAAAAGTTCAAGATGCTGACTTTAGCTCAGGTCCTAGCTGCCCTGGACCCGGGAGACTGGATGGTGGCTTTGGACTTGCAGGACGCATATTTCCACATCCCCGTCCTGCCGGCCCACCGATGCTACCTGCGGTTCACAGTAGGCCACAAGCACTTTCAGTTTACTGTGCACCCCTTCGGCCTTACCGGCGCCCTCGAGTGTTCACGAAAGTGATGGCGGTGGTGGTCACAGCTCTTCTGTGCAGATCAAGGGTTTCAGTCTTCCCCTATCTCGACGATTGGTAGTTGAAGGCGGGCTCGCCCCAAACAGTCGTCTCCCACCTCCAGACTACGGCCGACCTCCTGCACTCGCTGGGGTTCTCCATCAACGTGCCAAAGTCACACCTGTGCCCCTCTCAGAAGCTCCTTTTCATAGGAGCGGTTCTGGACTCGGCGCCGTTTCGGGTTTATTCCCCTGAACAGCGGGTTTGGAATATTCAGGCTCCGATTCCGATCTTTCAGCCTTTATCCCGAGTTTCGGTCAGGTTGACGCTGCAGCTCCTGTGGCTGATGGCGTCCTGCATCCTTCTGGTGCATCACGCCAGGTGGCGGATGCGGGCTCTGCAGTGGGACCTGAAGTTTCAGTGGGCACAGCATCAGGCCAACCTGTCTGACCACGTCCTGATCTCTGAGGGCACTGCGAGTCAGTTGCAGTGGTGGCTCACAAACTGCGATTGGGTCAGCAGCAGATCCCTCTCCCTACCCCAACCGGAGCACGTAGTGGTGACAGATGCGTCCCTCCTGGGAGGGGGGTGCCACATGGGAGAGGGGGAGATCAGAGGCCTCTGGTCTCCGGCGGAGTCCCGGCTCCATATCAACCTTCTGGAGCTGCGGGCGATCCGACTTGCACTGAAGGCATTCCTTCCCTCTGTCCGGGGAAGTGTAGTGCAGGTGTTCACGGACAACACCACAGCCATGTGGTACTGCAACAAACAAGGCGGGGTGGGGTCTTGGGCCCTTTGCCAGGCGGCTCTGCGCCTCTGGACATGATTGGAACACCAGGGCATCACCCTGGTCGTTCAACACCTGGCAGGTTCTCTGAACGCCAGGGCGGACGAACCCAGCCGCCGATGCATGATGGATCACGAATGGCATCTGAACTCGGGCGTGGCGCAAGGTCTCTTTCAGCAGTGGGGAGAGCCTTGGTTAGAACAATTCGCCACCGAAGAGAACGCGCAATGTCAACAGTTCTGCACGTTGGAATTTCCAATGCGGCACTCGCTCTGTGACGCTTTTCGTCGTGAGTGGAGCTGCAGTCTGTTGTGCGCCTTTCCGCCTGTACCACTTCTGCTCAGAGTGCTGAAGAAGATCAGGCGAAACCGGGCCCAAGTCATCCTTGTGGCTCCAGACTGGGCACGAAGATACTGGTATCCCGAGCTACTCAGCATCTCCCGATTAGTCTGCCTCTTCAGGAGGACCTTCTGTCGCAGCAGCAGGGGACAGTCCTCCACCCGAACCTGTCCAGTTTAGGCCATTTGACTTGCCTCCTTAAGTTTGTGATGTGATTCTGGCAACCAGGCGTCCCTCCACAAAAACGGTATAGGCCTGAAGGTGGAACAAATTTGTGGCAGGGTGCACAGCAAAGGCTGTGGATCCACTCTCTGCCCCCCTTTCAGAGGTTCTCCTCTTCCTTCTTTCTCTTGCCCAGCAGGGCTCTGATCTGGGCACTATCAAGGGCTACCTCTCGGCCATTTCAGCCTTTTTGAGGCTTCCTGATCAGCCTTCTCTTTTCAAGTCCCCTGATGTAAATAGATTCTTAAAGGCATCCCACACATGTTTCCTCCTGTTCACTTCGTGATGCCTCAGTGGGACTTCTGTTGTGCGCTCCTTTTGAGCCACTTCATAACTGTCCTGATCATCTTCTGACTCTTAAGACTGCATTCCTGGTTGCCATCACCTCTGCCAGGAGAGCGAGTGAGCTCCAGGCTCGATCTTCTAAACCTCCTTTCCTCTCTGTCCATCCAGACAAGGTTGTTCTGAGGACTGGTCCTTCTTTCCTGCCCAAGATGGTCACAGCCTTTCACATCGGGCAGTCCATCACCTTGCCCACCTTCTTTCCGCCTTCGCATCCCTCGAAGGAGGAAGAGAGGCTCCACCGGCTGGACCCAAAACGTGCGCTCTTCTTCTATCTAGATCGCACACGCCAGTTCCGGTGGATGACCAGCTCTTTGTTGGTTATGTGGGCGCTAAGAAGAGACTGGTGGTGCACAAGCGGGCCATCTCTCGGTGGGTCGTCTTATGCATCAAGGTTTCCTACTCTTTGGCGAAAAAGGAGCCTCCTGTTGGGCTGCACCCCCATTCCGCTCTGGCCATGGTGGCTACTGCCCTGGGTTGGGGAGTCCTCTTGCAGGACATCTCTCAGGCAGCTACGTGGGGCTCGCTGCACACGTTTGCTAGACATTACTGCCTGGACAGCCAAGTCCGGAGAGATGGCTTTTTCGTCCGTTCCGTTCTCCAGGACTTTCTGGTGTGATCTTGGTTGGCAGACCCACCGTGGTTGGTATTGCTGGGGTATCTATTCTAAGGTAAGGAATCTAACACTAACCTGTTTCTTTCAGATGCACAAGTTACTTACCTTCGGTAACGATATATCTGTAAGAAACTGTAGTTAGTTTTAGATTCCTTACCGCCCCACCCATCCTCCCCGTTCTGCGAACCGATATCTAGGGTTAAGGACATCCCTTTCAGGGCCCTAGTTTCATTGCACCAGTGTCGGTTTCTATCATGGCTCTGCGTTCCTGGCGCGGGAAGCTATGTACAGAACTGACGTCCACGCGCGCGGCGTCTAAGTACTCCGGCGATGTCATCCCGACAATCACGACACCGACGACGGACGTGGAGCCGCAGACGTCACCAACCGACACGCAGGAGTACTGCTGACGAAAACTTTCAGGATCCAGTCTGACGCCTAGGGATATTCTAAGGTAAGGAATCTAACACTAACTACTGTTTCTTACAGATATATCGTTACCGAAGGTAAGTAACCTGTGCATTACCACAAAAGAGAGTACGGTATTGTTACTATTTTCTCCTTCATCCTCTGTTATACCTCTGGGCATCCACTGGAGTCTGTCCACACTATACCTTACTTTGGTGTAGTGTGTGTATACAGAGCGAGCTTCCTACAGCCAGGGGACTGGATACTTCTCCATATACTGGCATACTTTCTCCTCTTATCGTGGCTACGGCAGAGGGAGCGTCTTATCCTATGGTGATGTCAAGGGCGGCTAAGGTCCTTGAACTTCGGCTTCCTTCAGTGGCTGTCAAGGCTAGCATCATGACAGAGGAAATTCAGGCGGGAGTTTCTCCTTGGAACCCTTGCTCCCTTTTAATGAGGCCCCCACAGACCTCCTACTGCCCAGCACCGGGGTTCCTGTGAATAGGGCGGTTGTCTGCCGCCACCGCCCTCCTCCAGGCGACACAAACTTCCTCACTACCTGCCCTACCCCGGAGAGCTTGGTAATCCAAGCCTCTACTTGCCATGTTGCATTCCCTTCCGCTTCCCCGAACAGGACATCTGGGGCAAGAAAATGTTTTCTTCTGTTAGTCTTGCGGTCGGAGAAAACCGCATGCTTGTTGGGTCGTTATTCCAGCTCTCTGTTGGAAACGGTTGCTCAAGTTATGCCACATTGGAGGTGTCCCGGGCTGTCCTTTCTCAAGCAGTATCGGATGGGAGAGATGCAGCAAAGTTCGCCATTAGGTGTGGTTTAGACACAACTGACTCATTGGGCATAGCGATCAACGGAGGCTGTTAGATGCCACGCCTGGCTGAACATCTGGCTTTTCAGGGGATGTCCAGGCCTTGCTCATGGAGATGCCCTTTGGTGGTACCTGACTCTTTAGAGAAAAAGCAGACACTGCATTGGAGTGCTTTAAGGACTCATGGGCTACGGCCAAGTCCTTGGGCCTTTCAGTGGCCTCACATGCCCAAATCATGGCCACGGAAGGGGCTTTTAGCTACACCAGCTGTATCCCAGCCACAAAGCTGTGCAAGTTCCTCAACCCTCTGCGCGACCGAGGGCGCGGCTCGTTCCAACCATATGGGTCAGGCAGCCAGAGGTCCAGTCAAACCACCTCCTGCCAGCTTCAGCTCCAAAACCTCCAAGTCTCTCGATTCCAGACTGCGGGCAGCCATTTGGCGGCAGGATTCGCCACCACCTCCACCACTGGGAAAATATTACATCAGCCAGGTGGGTGCTCCAGATAGTCTGAAGGGGCTACTCCCTCCCCTTTGAAACCACCCCTCCCTCAATCCTACGACTGGCTGACGTAGGATCATTCGATTTTGCTCCAGGAGAAAGTCATGACTCTCTTGGCCAAGGGAGCCATAGAGAGGGTTCCGGTGCTAGAAGTAGGCTGTGCTGGTTATTCCTGCTACTTTCTGGTGCTGAATAAAGGCAAGGGCCTTAGCCCTATACTATCATATCCTATCCTAGACTAACAAGCCCTCGACTACTTTCTCAAAATGCAAAAATTCAAGATGCTTGCATTAGCTCAGGTCCTGTCTGCCCTGGACTGTAGCGTTGGATTTTCTGGATGCCTATTTTCACATCCCAGTCCTGCTTGCCCATCGGCGCTACCTGCAATTTACAGTTGGCCACGAGCAGTTTGTTTGTCATGCTTCCGTTTGGCTTTACCAGCTTCCCTCGGGTGGTTACCAAAGCGATGGTGATGGTCGCAGCTCATCTGCGCAGATCAGAGGTGCCAGTCTCCCCCTATCCCAACAACTGGCTGCTGAAGAAGGGCTCCCCCCAGACTGTTGTCTCCCTCTTCCAGACTACGGGAAACCTCCTGCATTCGCTGGGGTTCCCTGCCAACATGCCAAATCCACACCTGATCCCTTTCAACAGAGATGTTCTGGACAGACTCCTCAGGAGCGGCAAGTCCAGGAGTCCATCCTGGATTTCGGTGAGAATGACCCTGAGGCTGCTGGGCCTCATGGCATCCTGCTAGTAACGCATGCCAGATGGCATATGTGGGCTCTGCAGTGTGCCTTGAAGTTACAGTGGGTGCACCATAGGGGAAATCTCTCCGACATGGTCCTGATCTCGGAGGATACCTCAAGACCTGCAATGGTGACTGACAAGCCGCGATTAGGTCATAGGCAGATCCCGTTCTCTTCCCCTACCTGATCTCACAGTAGTGACAGATAAGTCTCTCCTGGGGTGGGGCAGCCATCTGGTATAGGAGGAGATTAGAGGACTCTGGTCTCCGGCGGAATCTGGGCTCCATATTAACATGCTAGAGCTCCGACCGATCTGTTTGGCTTTGAAAGCCTTTCTGTCCTCCATCAAGGAGAGTCTAGTGCAGGTGTTCACATAGTGCAGGTGTTCACATACAACCCCACCGCTATGTGGTATTGCAAGGTCTCTTTCAGCGGTGGGAGAGCTTTGGCTAGATCGGTTTGCCTCAGCCGAGAACATGCTCGGAGATGCTTTTCATCTTGAGTTGAGCTCAGGCCTCTTATACGCTTTTCTGCCCATACCACTCCTGCCCAGAGTTCTCAAGAAGATCAGGAACGACCAGGCCCAAGTCATTCTTGTGGCTCCATACGGGGCACAGCAAGTCTGGTATCCTGAGATTTTCCAAATGAGCATCGATCCTCCGATCAGGCTGGCTCTTCAGGAGGCTCTTTTGTTGCAGCATCATAGTAGAGTCCTCCACCTGAACCTGTTAACTTTACGCCTGCTTGCTTTGTGATTAGGTGGTGGCAGCTGATACCATTCAACCTTCCTCCCGAAGTTATTTTGGCAGGCAGGCGACCCTCCAATAAGACGATATACGCCTTCCGATGGAGCAACTTTGTAATATCGTACAGAAAAGTCTATTGACCCTTTTTTCTTCCCTTTCTGATGTTTTGCTTTTTATTTTTTTTGTACCCTTGCCCAGCAGTTCTCTGCTTTTGGCACCCTGAAAGGGTATCTGTGTGCTTTGTCTGCTTTCCTGAGGCTGCCAGACAAACCAAGTTTATTTAAGTCACTCATTGGTCATAGATTCCTGAAAGACCTTGTACGTATGTTCCCAACTGCCCCTTTCATTATGCCTCAGTGGGACCTTAATTTGATTCTCACCATCAAACCAGCCTTTTAGCAAGCTGCAGCCTTCATTGTCCAAGCCTCCATTTTTGACCATCCTACCTGACAAGTTGGTGCTTTGCACTAGGGCCTCTTTCCTTCTGCAAGTGGGAACACCATTCCATGTGGGGATAGCTGTCACATTGCCCACTTTCTATGCTCCTCTGAATCCCTCTAAAGAAGAGGAGCAACATCACCATCTGGACCCAAAAAGAGTGTTGTCATTCTTCCTTCACCACACAAAAGAGTTTTGGGTGGACGGCCAACTCTTTGTGGGGTACTTGGAACAAAGAAAGGTCGTGCAGTGCAGAAGAGGGCCACCTCACAATGGGTTGTCATCTGCATCAAAATGCTCTGGCATTTGTCAGGCGGCAACGTGGGCTTCGCTGTACACGTTTACCAAGCATTACTGCTAGTCAAGTCTGCAGGGACGGCCATTTAAGCCACTCAGTTCTTCAACATTTTATAGTTTAACTTGTCTTTAGTCCCTCCTCCGGGAATGGGTATTGCTTGGATATCTATACAAAGGTAAGGAATCTGCGGCTAGATGTCTCTATCAGGTGGACAAGTTACTTACCTTCGGTAACGCCTTATTATGTAGAGGCATGATCTAGCAGCAGATTCCTTACCGACTCACCCATCCTCCCTGCAGTGCGGCCAGGGTTCAAGGGTCAGTTCTGATCCCTTACAGGGCCATAGTTTTCTAAGCACACCACGGTCAATACAGTTCATGGCTCAGCGCTTCTGGGGTGGAAAGTTGTGAAAATTAACTGACGTTACATTAACACGCTGAGATGGCGCCTATATGGTGACGCTAACATCACTTATGCTGAAGCCACCTAACGACACGCAGGGGTTTTGATTGAAGAAAAAATATTCCAGATCCAGTCTGATGCTTGGGAAAGTCAAAGGTAAGGAATCTGCGTAGATCATGTCTACCAGATAAGTCGTTACCAAAGGTAAGTAACTTGTCCATCTAGACCTCGTATAATTGATGTTGACCTCCAAAAGTAAATATATCTCTTTGCAAAGTTATTGGGCTGAACTTTGGGCATGTAAAGAATGGAACAGGTTATAATTGTTTGAGAGTACCTTCCTTCAAATGCTTCTATCAGTTCTTAAAAGTACTGTTGCTGGGATTTTGCACCTACACAGAACTATGTGCAGGAAAACAGGACCTCGGTGTATAGGGTGTACCAACCTATCACCTTCATATTCAAAATCCCAAAACAGACTAGCTATAATGTCTCATTCGTTCTCCTCCAAAATCACAAAGCTACAAATGATTAGACAACCCAGAACACAACACTCCCGACTGTCTCAGGAATCGCGGTAGCAAGACATACCCTTTTGCTCGCTCACTCGTACTTGTCCACTATAAGAGTTGGCAGAGTCACTGTAATAGTTAAATATTTATTTTAACTATTGAGCTCTATAATGCTGTATACGAGCCCCTACCAGTAGCACAATGCATAAACTCAGAACAATTAGCATTGTTACATTTCCATAGAGTATGAAGGGGGATGTCATTATATAAAGACAGTGGAAAAAGGACTATAAGGCTTAACCACCCTCCCCTTGGCTGAAAGAAGTTTATTATATAAATGAATATCTCTGGTCTTTGTCAGCAGACCCCCTACCTTAAAGCCTAGATTTAAGGTTTACATCATAGGAACAGCATAGCTCTTCTCCATGGAAAGGGCTTTCTCCAAGTGTGTGTTAAAACAACATGCATCCCCGTAATATCAAAGCATGGGTCTCCAGCAGTGCAGCTGTGTTTAGCATGTTTTGTCTAGGCGCTAGGGACTGACCAGAACTGAATAACAAGGGGCATTGTTTATCGACCTTGCACATCGTGTTCAGACTAAACTCCAGGAACTTAGCAGAGAACGCGAAAAGCTGACAGTTCTCATGTGAAAGGCATAAACCGAGTCTTTCAAACTAAAGTCATGCAATAACGTGCGCAAAAGCAGTGTCATGGCAGCAAAGCCCATGCTAACTTAGCAATGTCGACAATGACCCTAACGGCCATATAACACCCTCCCCTTGGTGAGGTCATAGTATATAGACAAAGGACCAAAACAGAGTTCAAAAGCCAAGCAGAGTTCAAAAGCATTAAAAAAAAAAAAAAATGGAGACATGGAAAAAAACATTTTTTTGACGTGCAAAAGAGTATTGTCTCCCGGAAAATGTTATTATGAAGGAGGTGGTAAATCCATGAAAGTAAGTGAACTTAAGAATGCAGTTCCCTCCAAAAGATCATCCCTATCATTAGTAGAAAAAAGGGAAGCCATTCAATCAAGTAGGTCGAAGGAACAGACGTGCTCCTCGTAATCTGAAGCTTTCAAAAGCATAACCAAACAACTTGCGTGATATTTGATGAAACTGATGCAAGAGGTTCTGCGCAGGCGCACAGATATCCCTTCATCCAATACTCCAAATGCTGCTACACGCGCCATACTGCCATCCCCAAAACAAGCCTGTTCACGAGCCTCTAAGGGACCCATCAACTGGTTAAAATCCGGGACTGGACATGATGTATTGTAGAGGCATAAATCCATAGCCCAGTAGTAGGGGCACTGTCGACAGTAGAAAACTGGTTGCACGCAAGTAAAGTAGCCAAAGCAAAAAGGTAATCCATAACTCACGCCAAGCGTTGCTAATGGCAAGCATCCAACAACGTGTTGCATTCGATGACGGTACAGTTGCAAGGAGCCTGGTCTGTGCATTACCACAAGATGAGCAGCCATTGCGCAGCAGGAACAGAAGAAGCAGGATTCCACAAGCTAACACTAGTAATAAGTGGAATCGTCCGAAGACGCTAGAAAAAATAGAATGAATAATATTGTCTGAAAAGAAATCACAAGGCCAGATCCCACATGTTTAAAAAAATGTGCAAGGCCTTTAGTGTCAGACGTGTTAAATATCTGATGTATAAGCTCCCCAAAGTGAAGTGGGAGGTTAGAGTTCATAATAATCTTGCTCGATGTCCTAGCCACCTGTAACTCGAAGGTCTCTCGAGCTGAAGTGAGGGCCACTTCTTCTTGTAACAATAGCGCTTTGAGCCTTCTTAATTTGTTGAAATCTATTTTCAAAGTTGGAATGGAAGGTCAAATGGAACTATCTACACTCCATGCGGGGGCAGAAAAAGCACATTGCTACAAAAAGTAACGCGCTGGGAAAATTGTCACTAAATACGGAATTCCCGCTTGTAAACCACAGCAGTTTTGGTTGTTCAAAATAAGATAACTGCCGTTAGTAAGCAAGGTTACAGCGGGGATTATTGATGGGACTGGAGTTCCTTTCAGAAAACGAGCAAGATTAGGCGCAGATACATTACAAGCTCTGTGCAAGTTAACGTGTTTACAAACCCGAGAATGTTCTACTGTGGAATCGCAGTCCTCCACTGTTAGAACAACTTCCTTATCCTCCCATTGACATGTGTAAGTGAAAGATAGGAACAATAATTCATGGAGAAATGCACTACCCATGGGTTCAAAGCGGCCAATCGGAAAATGTTGCATACATGATTTAAATTGAAACAGTGAGAATGGGAGAGAGATAACCCCATGAATTAACCAAACAGCTGAATCCGTCTCCACCACAGAGAATAGCAAAGACTCCAATTGTTCAATGTGCAATAGTGTGTATGTAGCATCTTTCATGGACATAAAACTCGGTTTATCATGCAGATTAATTGGTAGAAATAAAGCAGAAGCATTCAAATAATCCCAAGGGACTTTTCCCATTTTGAGGATCTGTAACGTCCATGCAAACTGCATAACTGATCGTAATTGATTTTGACTATGGTATTACACAGATACATCACTCTGAACAATATCAATAACAGAAGAAACAATAATATCCAATGTATAAATGCGTGAAGAAAGTGTATTGATGCTATTGTCGACCACTGCAAGAACTTTTTCTAAATTTGCTTGATCAATTTGACGCAGACGAAGTGCTGCCTCCATCTGTGAAAGTTTCCAAATCTCATTGTAAGCTGCATAGATAAATCTCTTAGATCTAGGAATCCTAGGTCCTAAGATAAAATCAGCCAATTTGAGGTCACTCGACAAGTGTGTGAGGTGTTGTTTCACCGACGATAAGGTGGAATGTTCCAACCATTATTGGCATAATTTACCCACAGAGTATGTGGCGACCGAATGTGTAAGGGGATAACGAGGATCCAGTCTAGTCTGTGAGAACCAGGTGTTACATTATAAAAACGCAATTGACGTGCATTTGAACTTGTTTGCCACTCTAACCATCCGGATGAATCAATTTCAGAGACATTGAAAGTGTAATTTCACACTGTATTGCATCGATAGTATAATTCATCTGAGCACGCCAATTGTCATATTCCGCTAAAGACTGAATATTTAAATTTTTTACAGTTGCCAGGCTAAAGCAAGTGTTCTGGTGTACTGTATCATTTAAAAATAGAATTTGAGTTAGGATCGGGCAGGCATGATTTAACGCTTCAGTTCCATGAACCTGCCACTGTTTAGTGCCCCAGATTCATTTTAAATTGATTCTCTTTCCATTGATCATAACCCTGTGTGGTCAATTTAGTCCTAAAAGAGTGGGAGTAAATCAATTTAGTTTGGGTCAAGATAAATTTGGATTGAGATGAAAATTGCAGTTTTAAAAAAAAATAGGATTCCGGATGAGACGTGTCATATTATGTAAAACATGTGAATGTATCTCGAATAGTTTTAGAACTCCCCTGTACCGGAGTAGGACAATGTTCCCAATAAGTGTAATTAAGAACAGGTCTCAACATGTTTGTTTTGTGCAAAAAAGGATGCCCATAATGTTGATAACAGAATAAATCTGCATAATTGGCCAAATTCAAATACAAATCTTCACCATCAAAAACCGCATAATATTTTAAATCGGAAAACAATTAATGTACTGCTTGCACATCCCAATCATCAGAATGTATGTTCCGTGTTACCACATCTAATGAGACGCAAAACACATATGGCACCCAGAGCACCTCCATCGGGCCATGAATTTCGGAAGCTACTTTATCTCAAACGATGCCATGTGCAACTGGGAAAGATGAAATGTTCACAAGAGTCTGATCACGTTCCAAGATATGGGATGATGTGTGTGGGGCAAGCATTCCATCGACCACGTTCACATCAGAGCGTGTTGGCAAATAATAACCATTGATGAGTAAGAAGAACACTGTTACAAATCAAATTGACATAAAGAGGAAAATTAGGACAAGCACCATCCGGATGTAGGTCCATGGAGGGACCAGGTAAGTCTTTTTGAACCTAGAGATTAAAACACTTAATTTTGTCAGTGGAAGCACCAAACTGGAAGATGAGGAGTCGTCGTAAGAGAATCTGGCATGGTCCCCAAAATAATCGATTGCACCTAGTGGTATTAGAGGTGGGTGGGATCCATCAGTGTGATGTTGTCGAGGATCACTCGGCACTCCCCTTTGGGACTTGTAAGGAAGTGGCTCTGTATATACTGCACCAAAGTAAGGTACAGTGTGCACAGAGTCCAGCAGTCCACAGAGGTTTGGCAGAGGTTAAAGTTAGATATAACCTTACTCTCTAAAGTGGTAGCTTGGTCGAGCATAAGGCAGTATCGGAGGACAGTGCAAAGCATTTGATGTACACACTCAGTCAGCAAATGGTCTCACACACTCAAGAACTGAACTCTAGGCATATAAAAATATATTGTTGTTTTATTTTAAAACCACATGTTGGTATAAAAATAATTTCTCAGAATGAGATGCTACAGTTTAATACTTTCAGTGAACAATATACTTTTGAATGCAATAGATACAGTTGTTAGAATATGCAACACAAGCTAAACACAATTAAAACATTGGCGTCCGAGGAACCCGTTTCACGGCTTCGCCACCCAGGCAGACCCAGATCACCGTGAATTTCACCAGCTGTACACTGCTCCTTGAGAAAGGACACTCTTGTCCGAAATGCATCGGAGCTACTTACAGGAAAAAATGGATTAAATCGATGGTCTGCTAATTCATATGAATTTAATATGAAACACGAGAATGAAAGACTCTGATTAAAAAACGTTGAAACCTGCTACCAGTGAACTTTATCTTGAATGAACCTTTTTTTGAATGAACTTTTTGGAAACTCGCTGTGTTGTTTCATTACACACAGTTCCGCACAAGTGTGCCCATCGCAGGGATGCGCCTACACACCTGTAGCGCACTCAACCCCTTAATCCTTTAGGACGTATCTAGCGAACAGTTGCGTCACCTGCAGGAGCACCTTAAACCGACACGCTGTTTACCTTTTCACTTATTGTTGAAAATAACCACGCTGTGCGCCACGCCCAAGCACCTTAGTCTACACCCCCTATTCTGCCACTCTCCAGTGAGATGGGGGCAGGAGCCTGTTCCTGGTTGGCTGGATCCCCCATCCTCAAGATGGCGGGGACTCGAGGTTGTGCTTCACCTCGCCTCCCCCACCCTAGTGGTGGAGATGGCAGAGGTGGGCACACCTCTCTTACTCACTTTGTTTTTCCCGCTCGGTCTCCTGCCCAAAGGGGGGGTAGAATCAGTGGGGACCAGTTGCTGAGTACAGCAAGTGGTCTGGAGAGGCTCACAAAAGCGGTATACCTTAGAAGCTTCCCCTTCGGGAACCCTGCCCATCCTGGGGGAATAGGCTTGGCACCTCGTCCCAGGATGTGCATTGTTTCAGGCCCCCGAGAGCGGCAAGCTCTCGACTCAGGGGTCCAGAAAAATGTCTGGGGGTGGCAGCCACTCCGTCAGGTCACTGGGAGTTGGTCGAGTTTCAGGGTGCATCTCTAAGATGCCCTTTGTTGTGCATTTTACATTAAATCCCACACTGGCATCAGTATGGGTTTAATGTGCTGAGAAGTTTGATACCAAGCTTCTCCGACTTCAGTGTAGCCTTTATGGTGCTGTGAAGTTCGTAATGAAAATCTTCCAGCACCATATACTCTTAATGGCAGCACTGCACTTACAGTGTCCAGGAATGGACCTGGGTACTGTAGGGGTACAGGGCTCATGCACCTGTACCCTCACCACTGACATAGGGCACCCAGCTAGAGTGTGACTGATGGATGTGAGGGCAGTGTGTTGTGGGCATGGCACACAGGGATGTGTGCCATGTCGACTCTTTGTTTTGTTCTGGACCAAGACACTCAGCCTGCCAAGGCAGTGTGTGTGTGTGTGTGTGTGTGTCAGGGCCTCTAAGGGTGGCACAATAAGTGCTGCAGCCCTTAAGGCCTTCTCTGGTCACAGTGCCCTGGGTACCTAGGGTACCATTTACCAGGGGCTGACACGTGGCCAGAGATGCCAGTTGGGTTTAGGCTTCAATGCAGTTTTAGGGAAGGAACACAGGCCCTGGGTACCTGATTGGCAGGAGCCCAGGGCACACTCAGTCAAAGTAAATCAGCAATTCAGCAAGAAGTGGGGGAATACCATGCAAGAAAGAGGGCACTTTCTCACAGGACTCATCTGTGGGATATGTATACTCGACATCTGTAGTGGAAGAGGATGGAGGCAGAACAGGCGAAAGGTCAATAGTAGTTTCCATCTCACCGGTACGGGCTTTAGTTGCAGAGGTTGAGGTTACTGGATTCAAAGAAATAGCGTTGCAGGAAACAGCAGGTGGCATACTATTCAGAATTGGCCAGACGGTGCTACTTGACATTGTCCACTGAGATGTATCTGTTGTCCTTGCTACCAGGTAAAGGTGGTAAAATGACTGTACGAGTACCCTTCAATCCAAGTACTGGAACTGGTGCACGATAAGAAGGACCACATTATTTTTTTGTTCGCTAGCTTTTATCGCACCAGATCGCCAATCTTAGGAAGCCAGCCAGCAACAGGAATCCGCAGTGCTGCATCATCAGAAGAGGGTAAATGTTCATTTGCGTAGCTATCACGGGTCTTTTGTAGATCCTCTAACATAGTAGAATTAATACCTACTTCAAAGGTCGCGGCTGCCACCACAACGTCTACACCATCAAGGTCTGGCACAAACATTGTAATGCCAAAGAGCATTTCGTATGGGGTTCGCCCACCCAGAGATCTACAAGGGAGATTGAGTGCACGTTGAACACCATGCAAATGGGCCAGCCAGTTCCTGTGTAGTACCTAAGACTCTAGCTGTCAAAGATTGCTTTAAGTCACGGTTCATTCGCTCCACAATATAATTTCCCTCAGGCCTGTATGGAGACGAAAACTGCACCAGCACCCCCATTGACTTCATTGCGTCCTTGTACGCCTTAGAGGCGAACGCTGGACCTTGGTCGGAATAGAAGGTGCCACAAGCAAACATCCCGACAAAGACACGCAAATTCCTGATGACATTTTGACCGTCAGCACTTTGTTGTGGCCAAACCCAAAGGAATCTAGTGCACAAATCAACTGCAACAAATATATATTTATACACAGTATCAGAAGAGCATGGACTGCAGTGATCAAGATCTACACAGCCAAATGGTCGATTAGAATGCATAGCTGTGTTTTAGGTGGGCGTGTGACCGTAGGCTGTTTAATCTTTTGACAAATGTCACAAGAAAGTATATAATTACGGGTCTGTTTATATAAACCACGCCACCAATAACGTTGCTGTAAAATTGAGACTCCCGCTGATACTCCGGCATGTGTAGAAGCCATGCCTTCGTGTGCGGCTTTGATCAAAGCGAGTCTGCGGTCCATGTTGGGAATCAGCCGATCCCCAACAGATGGAATCATAGCATAAGGAACTTGTTCGGGAGACATATGATAAGAATACTTTGAAGGGAAACCCTGAGGGTAATCAGTTACCACTCCCAGAATATCATTATCTATTTTAGTCACGGACCTTGTAACTGCTGCTACGGAACACGTCGCTACTGCAGATTTGGCTTCTTCATCAGCCAAAGAATTATCAAGAGCATGTGTTCCCACACGCTGATGGCCAAGAGTGTGGATAACTTCGGTGGGAGGCAGACGTTGTCTGTCTGCCACTCGAACCCAAAGCATTTTATGCTTAATTGCACTGCCTTTAGAGTCTCAATAGTCATTTTGAGACCAAAAGAATAAGTTGTCATTAACAGATTAAACACGGTAATAAGAATTGCACACAATAAGAGTATTCACATTAGGATCAGCAAACTCGAGAGCAAGAACAAGCGCACACAGCTCTGCCAATTGCACTGTACAGTCCCCAAGTGCCTGGGTATGCACTATTGAAGACTTAAATTCTCCTTTGACAATTGAACCAGCAACAATCCCGCAAACGCTGAATAAGCGCGTTTGGAACCGGTGGCCAGTTGATCCGAGCCATTGGTATAAATGATACATTTGTACTCGTGTAAAGGAAGCAACGACAACAGAGGAGGATGACATGTTCATATTGTATAAACTCCTGTGTCTGAAGGGCACGGTCAAGGATAAACATGACATCAGGTGAGGTCAAAGGCGTAGCCCATTGCATCCAATGGGGATGTAGTGCCTTAGAGTTAGGTACACTTGCCTTAGTCACGGCCTCCAAAGCAGGGAAGGGCGTGACCGTAAGAATGCGTTTACCTTGCGCCAGTGAGCATTCTTTCAGAATCGCCATTTGGACCACTGTCAAAAAAATTTCAACATTCGAAAAACGCATTTCGGCTGCAGTGTACAAATGTGATTTGTATGCAATCGGTATTGTGTTCTCCTCATTGAAAGTTATGTAAGTGAAACCCACCCTCTCTGGCACTATACATATCACCAGGTTCGTGGTGTTATCACTCGTCAACAACTAGTTTGTTGCAAGCATGTCAGATTGCAAAAATTGTAGGATAGTGGTATGTTTCTGAAGCCAGCTGGCAGAAGAATATGTTGATTGTATCAATGCATAAAGCGGTTTGATATGCTGGGCATAATCAGGAATGTATGTCCTCCCGAAGTTCAAAAATCCCAGCAAAGACTGAAGTTTCTTCAGCGTAGAGGGAGGTTGCAATTGTGCACATTTCTCCAGGAAGTAGGGGGGCTAACCCCTTACCTTAATATTTTAGCTCATAGCCCAAAAACAGCACTGTTAAATGAGCAATGTGTGATTTCTCAAAATTTAACTGGTATCCATAGTCGGCAAACGATAAAATGATGCTGTAGACTCGGACAAAATGTGGCAGAAGTTCGTCGTCCGTCAGATAAATGTCATCAACTTACGAGAACACATCTGGATCTATGTCGTGCAACAAAGCCACAACACGTGCAGCAAATTCCCCGGGCTGTTTTTATACCCATCAGCAAACACGGACATTTTTTCTGATTTCCGACGGCTGTAAATGCTGTCCCGTCACTGCTCTCAGAAGCCAGATTATGACTGTAGAAACAATTGGAAATGTCCAGTATAGTTTTGTATTTTTTACTAACAAGATTGTTCACCAGCGCAGAGCTGTGTGTGTTTTGTACTGCAAAAGTGCGGCAATGTCTGTTCATATTACGGTAATCCAATACAATAAGATATGAACCGTTAGGTTTTGATACCGGAAAAAGAGAATTATTCTTCAGTGATTTACAGGATTCAGTCACTCCCTGATACTCCAACTGTGTTAAAATGTCACAAACGTGAGCCTTAGCTTCACGCCTGATGTTTATTGCAGTTGTGGCATAGATCGTAAAGGTATCTCGTGCCGGTGAATAATATCCCAGCCTACCTGATTAGGATATACCGCTGGAGCAAGGGCCAAAGCCCACTGAGATTCGAAAGCCTTTGCATGCTCCTCAGGGACGTAACTCGAAAAACTCAGAAGTACCACGTCCTCCCCTCTAGAAGCGGCTAGCACAAAGGGTGGAAGCCAATCTGCCTCCGCCTTTAAAATGTTGTATGAGGAGGTGATTCTCCCAGAAAACGGCTTTGATTGGACGCTGTACATCCCCTCCAATTTGGAAGTCAATCTCATATAGTCTATCCGGTGGGGCAAACCGGGTATCTGCAGTTTCTACTTAATGAATGTATCAGTTGCTGTCTCCTAGAGACAGGGACGCAGTGCCTCCCGCACTATGGTAACCACGGCTGCGCTGTCGAGCAGAGTCCCTGCCCATGTCCAGTCCAAGAGATGCGTTCTCATTGTCTGAGGCATATCTCGCTGTTAAAGCGGCAACTTTTTTCTTCTGATACAGGGGTCAAAAACAAGGCAGGTCCTCTTGTTTGGCTTTAATATTAAATTTTTGAGGTTGATCTCGCCCCTGTTGTTTAGCTGGACCTGTGCCTCGATCCTGGCACTCCCCTCCACCAACTTGAGAGTCCGATGTGTCCTGTAAAGAACTAGGATAGCGCTGATCAGGGACTTGAAATTGATCAGGAGTCTTAATTTTCACGCGGTAGCGCAAACCATAAGTACGCTCAGAAGACTCCGGTGTCGGTGAACCAGCATGCAAACCTTGCTTCTGCTGTTGCTGCCCCTGTTTCTTATTTTTCCAGTTCTTTTTAGGAAAACACGGGCGCCGTCTTTATCAGCTTGAGCCTTTTGCGGTTGAAATTGCATCTGCATTTGAGTAAAAGGCTTAACTCCCAGACTATTGCGGTCTATGCTTTTATAAGCCTTTGCAATAATCTTCGGGAATTCGCGTGGCTTATCTGCACCTGTGACAGCCTCCAAGTGGTTAGCCACTTGTAAGCTTATCACTTCATCCTTTAGCAAGGATCATATCTGCAACCACGTCGAACACCCCCACCAGTGTCATCCCCAATTCCAGAGCTGCCTCTGCTCCGTGTTCATCCTGAACACACTATCACGGAAGGGAGTACGGTCATGGAGGGGGTGCTGAAATATTTTGAATATACTGCTGCAAACACCTTACCCTAGGTGTAACAATCCGCTAATTCAGGAATTAAGTCTTTAGACAAACTTATAGTTAAGATCCTGTGTTTCCCTACAGGAGTGGTATTTGGAAAAACGGCCTCTGTTTTCCAAATTTTTCAGCTAGCCAATAAGGGAACTCATCCTTATTTTGTGGACGCTTACCCATCACCGAATAAACCATAAGAGGACTGATGGTACACCACCAGTTCCACCGGGTTGTGCAGCAACGCAAGGTGGTCCCACCTGAAAGTTGCGTGACATGAACTGTAGAACAGCCCTATGCTCACGTCTCAAGGAAGTATGTAATACCCGGAGTTCAGCAATCGTCGCAGTTGTTAGATAACGTGGGTGTGGGGTATACCAAGCCAAAACAGTCCATGTGGCCCCCTCAATCGAGAAAGGGCCTAAACGGACCGGTGTAATTGGGTGTGGAAGAGCGCCATTACCAAACTTTGTGTTGCCCAGCTGTGAGTGGAACCTCAAGAGTTCTATACAGTCTATATTCCTAAAGAGTCGCGGTGGCAGTATACGAGTGAAACAGATTGTCTGTTCCATCAACTGCTGGAAAGGTGACCCAAGAATAAAATACCTCAAAGCGGAAAGCTGGCTCTGCCTCTACAACAAAGATAAGTTCAACACTTGCATCAGGCACACTCTATTTAACCAAATAATCCCTGAGCGGTGTGCGGTTAGGAGCTGTTATGGCAACCGCCAAAATAAAGAAGAAAGATGATCAACCTACATGTGGCAGCAACAAAGGGTTAAAAGAAAAAGAAAGCGCTTTTAAAATTCAATCTTGAAAAACCTATACTATTTATCACAATATAGAAGGCTACACCATCACAGCCGTCTCCAGACATAAAACGTAAGTATACCTTTATTATACTTACCTAATTGGTCTAAATTCTGTCTCCGAGCGTGTGCCATCAGTCTTGATTGAATGAATACAATACATGCTTAACACACCCTCTGGATGAGCCTAACTGCTCACCCACACTACCACTGATAGAGCTGTAAGTACTTACCTAATTTAGCCTCTGCTATATTTCTGAGGACTCCCTGGACTCTGTGCACACTATACTGTACTTTGGTATACCTCAAGCTTTATCTGCTCCATCCAACTATTACTAACTTGGAAGAAGTGTGCTTTCCCTCTGGCTTAATGGTCCAAACAAGAAATGTAACTCAATTGTATGATTATACTGGACTGTTTGGGTCTAGAGAACATTTTTCAAATACCCTGGTTCATAGTTATAAAAGAAGGGTTTAAGTTAATACGGTAACCTGAGAAGCTTTGTTCACCTGGCCAAGACAATTCTTGTTCTAAATGCATGTTCAAAATAATATTAGAAAAGCATAGGGAGATGAGATTAAAAGTTGAGAATATGAAGACTACTGTGTACACTTATTCAATGATCCTAACGGCAGACATGATTAAGCCATAGCTGGTTTTTGTGATGGATGTCCTCCATAGATTTCTTATTATTAGGTTCAGGTTAAACATACTACATGTCTTACTGACAGTTCTACAGAAAGGAATATAAATAAGGCTTTGCCCTAATGTCCCAGTGATAATCGCTCTGTCCAATGCTATATGCACTTTACTGTATTCTGTCATTTCTATAAAAAACCAAGGAAATATTTTTTATTACACTTAGTGCGCTCCCATAATTACAGATTTTATAGACCTGCTTTTTAATCTTTACAGGAATGGTCTACACATTTTTTGGGTATTTCTTTTGTTCGGTATATACAAGGTCATGCACCTGAATTGTACTACACTCGGATACATAAATCTACTTTGTCTAGATGAAATAATTTTTAACTGTTTCTTTTTAATGCACAGTTGTTTTTTGTTATGCTTCTTTTATTTCAGGTTTTGCCAAATAAAGATTTCTTAACTGATTGAAGGGCAGTGATTTGACCTCAAGTCTTGAACCACTCCATTCATTAGGCCCTTGAACTAAAAAGTTTAATTAAGCAGTGTTGCCTTTCTAGTCACATCCATCTTAAGAAACTCAGGTCCTGCATTTTTCAATCATTTTAACCAGGTACTGTATATGTTACAAAGCAGTATATTGCTTCAGGAGCCGTGTTACACACATGGCGCATTTTCCTTGATTTTGCCCGGCGCACCTTTGAAAGGTGTGTCCAGCGCAATGAAGGAAAACGTGCCATATTATGATGATTGTGTTGACTCCAGGGCAGCCACGAACTCACGCTGCTGCATTTATGTGAAAAACAAAGCAGCTGCTTTTGAAGGCGCTCCTGTTTTTTCAAGTGCAGGCGGCACTTGCCTGCAGTTTGAAGGGGAATAGAAATCCCCTTGTAGGCAGGTGCAATGAGAGACTGCACCCACCTGCAAGAGGATGTCTGGAGGTTCCATGGGACCCCTTTTCTCCCCTCCAGAGAGCTGCGTACTGACAGTGCTTAGAGACCCCGGTGGTTATAACGCGCTATACAAATTAAATAAATAAATAAATAAGTGTGTCTCCTCAGAGCTTCTTTGCCTCTGCACCCACGTCAGTAATATGGCACGGGCGCAGAATCAGAGATTCCCTCATTTGCTTGGGGCACACTCCCATGCTAATAAGGGAACAGCCTCTGAAGATAGCGCTGGCACTTTATATGCGCTATCGGTATTACAGAAGGGACCACACAAGCGTCTGCGTTCCCTTCTGTCATACCAAAGTGTCCGGGGGGGCGCGCAAAGCTGGTGCAAACGCCTGTTGACCCCCCCCCCCCCTCCAGGCCTCTATGACCAAATATTTTCTTTGCTAGGTTTTAATTTGCAAATATAGGGAAAACAAAGTAGTATATTAGTTTAGAATGCCACCATCATATTTAAAGAACAATGTTTATGGAGGCTTTCTGAAAAATCTTACAAGCCCATTTTAAATGGTAGAAAATACCTTCCGCCTTGTTCAGTGGTCAATTTTTTTCAAAAACCGAACAAGCACAAAGCAATCAACTGTAAATTCAGTAAGTAAAAGCAATTCAATTGTATCCCTAAAAAATGAGGAGTGTAAAATTCCTTTCACCAAAATAGTAAAAAATTTATTTTATGTGTGACAGCAGGAGTAAGGTCATTTGTGGTGGATTGTTCCTACAATTGCAGTTTTTTCCACCTTTTGGTGTGTGGATAGTGATGCACTGACAATCTTTATTAACAGATGGTGGCCAGCCGAAGTTTGTCATCCTAAGAGCATTCCTGTTAACATCCAGAATATGAAGCACAGTATTGGCGAGTTTCCAGTCATGTTCTTTGGTTCTAATGATTATCTCTGGACTCATCAGGCCAGAGTCTTCCACTACATGGAAGGTGATGCCAGCAATAAAGAAAAGATGGGCAAGGGCGTGGATGGGACCTACAAAAAAGGTAAATGTGTTTCTTAAATGGAGTGATAGTATTATATGATCTAGATGAATATGTTGTGAAAAGAGTGGTCGAAGCACTGTGCTGTATGTCCTGTGTTATTGGCATATTTAAGTTCCTTGATACTTAAGAGTTGTCGGCATGAGGAAATATATCCGACCTTCCTGCTGATTCAAAAAGTGCTGATTGCCAAGGATTAACCTCGTAAATAGCTCTGTCTCACTCATCTTATACAGATCTATCTGCCAGGTTTTTTCCCCTTTTGCTATCTTTTAGGTTTAAATATGTTTTACTGGAATCTACAGTGGAAACAGTTAAGAAAAATCATCAAAACAGAGATGCCCAAATTGGGGATGTCACAATTCCACTTGACAACTTGGCATTGACACCACCGTATTCATCCCATCTGCTCCCTTGGAAGAAATAGGAGGATCAAAGGCTGGGTTAGAAGGGGAGAGCAAAATGGAGCACTAAACAAGGGGAATTCCATGATATTACAAATGTTTTGGAAGACATTTGTGGGGAAATTGCATCTTACCTGGACACGCTGCTGGTCTCCCCGTGCCGCCGCTGCTTCTCGAGATCATAGCGCGGCCGCAGTGCGGGGGGGAGGACCACAAGCCCCAAGCGCCCTTGCGGCAGGAAGCCGCTCCCGCTAATTTTGCGCCAGGAGTCGTTTTAAATTGAGAACACCCCGCGTCGCGGGACAGCGCTCGGGCAGCGCTGGGCCAAGGGCGGGCCCGTTTGAGGCCTGAGAGGCTGGGCTGGGCCTCCCCCCTAACATAGACGATTGACATTTAATACAGTAAGTGCATTTACTCTTAGTAATACCTCCTACCAATACCTATTTGTACCTGAAATGGCTGAACACCGAGGAAGAGGGAAAAGTACTATACATGGAGGTTCCGTGGCTGGAACACTAGACAATTTCATTATAAGAGTCGCTTCAGTATTAGCCCGTGAAATTGATCTAACCGAACGCCGCATCTCCCTAGATCCGGTCTTTAATAAGCGGTCTTCCCTGGGTAATATCGTCCTGTCTAAATCTCCAGAAGGAAATGTAAACATCAATACCACCGCTGATTCGGACGCCATAAGTCTATGCAGTGATATAACTGCAGATTCTTTACCTACTAGGGGTGATGGAACAACTAAAATACACCCTGGAAAATAAAAGACCCAGTGATAAATGTATCCGATGGAGTATCTACCCGTGCTCAAACATTGGCTGAGAAGGGAGGTATCTCTCACTCGGCGGGTCATACTCCAGGGGCAATACCCAAACAGAAGAAGGTGGGGGTGGCCACCAAAAGAGGAAGACAATATAAAGCTACAATAACAAATAAAGACTGCCCACCACTTGTTGTACAAATTACTGCCGATATACACAAAACTGGAACGAGTATTATTTCGGCTAATATACCGGTTTGCCCTTCGACTTCTATGGGGGAAGGCTTCTGGGCTAAATTAAGTGAGATTTTAACCTCCTCTATCAGGCCCATCACGGATAGACTAAAACATATGGAAGAGAGACTGAAAAAACTCGAGCAACTGCTTTATCGAATCTCGAGCTCAATAAAAAGACAAACTCGATAATGCAAACGGCGACCAAGGAGAACCCTGTCGTACTTAAAGAGACAAGGAAAGCCCTGGTGTCATCTTCTACACCCCAGACATCTGACTGTGATCCAACGACACGAACATCACAGAAAAGAGCGGAAGGTGCACCGTCTACAAAGGACGTTGAAATTATACTGGAGAAAAAGGGACTCAAATCACATGGTGGTTGGGGGACAAACTAAAATCACACCAAAGGGGGTGGAAACGACCTGATACATTTATTGATCAAGGCCAATTGTTACCAAGTATAGATCTGCCCCCAGAATCCACTCCCTATGTTATTGTTTTGACAGGAGTCCCTGAACTAGGGAAAGGTATCTCGGAATCCTATACCGAATTAAAAAACAAGACAATACATTGGCTTAACGCCAACAGACCCCTACCGCCGCATATCCATAGTAAGATTCTGCTTGTACGGAGGGTCAGCTGGGTGGGGAGAAGTAGGAAAAACATCCAAAGAGATTGTATTATCATACATTTTAGAGACACGCAAGCTCCCCAGTATATCTGTGATGGGTGGCCTCATATGACAAATACAAGTATACAGCCATTTGATCTTGCACACTTCTATAGCTTTGAAATGACGAGATCAAATTACGCTCCACAGGGAAATCTTATGGACGGGAATACAGGAGTAAATTATCCCAGAAACAGAAGAGCTTTTGAGGGCCATGGGCAGGAAATGGGCTTTCCAACCAATAATAGATTCAGCATACTCGATATGGTGGATTGACTGCCACCAAATACTGCCATATCGAATATACTCGGGCAAAAGAAGAGAGATATAAGTGTAAATGGTAACAAACGAGGAAAATCATTTTTTAGAACCCCCCAGATGGTAGGACTTTGGATGAGTTGGAAACCACAACGGCACTGTGTAAAAGAAATGAGATAGACAGAGGGCCTAACCCCGATACCACCCTAGAAAATAATCAAATTATAGTTGAAATTCCACTCAAGTCAGATTTAACTACAAATCACTTAGTAAGGGAAGCATCCCTGGTATCCCACGAACAGGTTATGGTTTCAAACAAACATCAATTGACATGCCAAAGTAAAACAGGAGGCATGTCAGCTCATACACCCTTACAGACACTAGATAGAACAATAACAACTACCACTGAGATGTCAGATAATATCAGTCTGATGTCCTGGAACATCGCAGGGCTATCTGGTAGGATCGGGGATCCTGGCTGTTTATCATTTATGCAAGAATACTCAATTATTTGCCTGCAGGAAAGCTGGGCCACGGAGCCCATTCATGTAAATGGCTATCGCACCTTTCATACACCCGCTATGCATACGACTAGGGGGAGAAATAAGGGGGGTCTTTGCACCTACATATCAAACCTTTTAACTGATGTAGCAGTAAAATTTGAACCCGCCTCTGAATACTATCAGATACTGCAGCTGACGGATGGGAGAAATCAAAAAATACTCTTGATACATTTTTATAACAACATTCCTCGAACAGAGATAAGTAACATCCTAGAGGATATGTCCCAAACTCTAAAGTCCGTAGAAGAAAATCAGATAGGTGACAAATGTGTGATATGGGTGGGCGACTTCAATTGCCTTCTGTGTTCACAGTCAGTTGAATATCTGTGGTTTGGGCTCAGGTAGAGAGGATATCAGAGCACATTTTTCCCATACGACTCTGGGAAATCTTTTTAATGATTTAGGTTTTCATTTAGACCTGGCTTTCACAAATGAACTATGCTCGCCTCCTGCCACATTTAAACCAACATTTATTGGGAGGGGATGCAAATCTGTCATAGACTTCGCCCTAATCTCCAAGCGGCACTCTAGTTGCGTTCTCGCATATGATACATGTGAGATAGCAATGAGCGATCATTACCCAATTGGCCTATCCCTCTCCTTTGCAAGGACTCAAGGAAAAGCAAATAACTTAATCGAGAACTTATATAATTATAAACTAAGCCTTGCAAAGAAGAATGGTTATACCATAAAATGGAATAAAGTAGAGCCAACAGCCTTTTTTGCAAACCTCATTAAAAATAAACAGAGGGAATTTGAAACATGTCTTACTGTGGAAAAAGATGATGTTAAAATTAGTGAGGCTTTCCTCATAATTACGGAGGAAGTTCGACAGCTTCTTAAAAGACCACAGATACATGATAAAATTAAGGCGCGGAGATGGTTCAACTCGGAGTGCAGCAAGTCACATGCACACCTAATGTTAACACTAAAAGCTGATTCAAGAAATCAGATTGAAATAAGATCCGCCAGAACTGCTTACCAACATGCAGTAAAAAAACGTAAAAGAGAGCTGAAACAGGAAGCCTGGCAGGCTTTACATCAAGCCTGTCTGATTAAAGATAATATTGGGTTCTGGAAGGCCGTAAATGCCCCTTTCTTTGCAGAGAAAGAAATCCACACAATCTAAGTGGCAATTACTGAAGATACTTGGCTAACCCATTTCAGTGAGCTCTATCAGGCAGATGTCTTAAATGAGGCTGCAAGCACAGAACAATTAGACGCAGCTCTTAATGAGGCCCAAAAAACCTTCCCTATAAATCTTGAATTTTCATTAATAGAAGTTCAAGCTGCTATTGATAACAGTGCCGCAGGGAAAGCACCAGGACCTGATGGGGTACCGGTAGATGTATATAAATCTAATATAGAATTATGGGCCCCACTTTTAACTAACGTCTTAAACAGCTGTAATAAATATGGTTTTTTTCCTACATGGCAAGAGGCCATTGTCATTCCCATTTTTAAAAAAGGCGACCGTAGTGATCCAAAATGTTATAGACCAATTTCTCTATTGGACTCACTTATGAAGGTCGCTGGGAGAGTTATAGTTAATAGATTGCAGTCCAGGGTAGAAGACCAAGGTATTTTCTCACCTTTTCAATACGGGTTCAGAGCAGGACTTGGTACAACGGAGCAAGGCCTGAACTTAGCATTGATAATAGCCAAGTATGTAACGGCTAAAAAAGAAAACTTATTTTTAACTTTTGTAGATCTAAGTTCGGCCTTCGACTGTCTGAACCACGACAAATTATGGTCCATATTATCGCAACTGGGTGTAGAACCGAAACTGCTAGATTTTATAAAGGAATTATATCGAGGGGCCGGGACAAGGGTACGGCATGGGAACAAGGGTGAATGTACTTCCAAATTTGATATAAAAAAGGGAGTGAGACAGGGATGCATACTTGCACCCTTCCTGTTTAACTTATATATAAATAGTGTAGCCTCCCACCTTTTGGAAGAGCAACATGACTACCCAAGAATCAGGAACACCCCTGTCCCCATTTTACTCTATGCAGATGATGCAGTAATTATGGCACGGACACAAGTCGGCCTCCAAAGAGCACTTACTAAATTCTCAGGATACATGAGTGATAGAGGTCTAAAGATAAACATAAGCAAGACTTTCACCATGTGCTGTACCACAAAGAAGACCCTAAAATGTGAACTTTTTCTTTCAGATTCAAAAATAGACATGTCTGATACATTCTCCTATCTGGGCATTAATTTTGACAAAAGGGGGACATGGTCTTCGGCAGTTCAGGCCAGAAAAATGGCTTTTTCAAGAGCAATAGAGGCTGTCCGAAACGTTGCTAATAAAGTTGGGGTCCGCCCAATCCCAGTACTAGTGGACATATACAAATCTAAATGTGTGTCCACTGCGACATAGGGTGCAGGGATATGGGGGATAAAAGAATCTCACACCTTACAGCTATGTGAGAATGCATTCTTCCGTTACCTACTAGCTGTTCCACAGTCCACTTCTACTTTAGTGTGCCATCAAGAATTAGGCATGCATTACATTTCAGACCTCATTAAAGTTGATCCCATTTTACTGTGGCATAAAGTGTGGTCAACGGATGAGACAGGTTTGAACAGGGACGTCATACAGGATTGCCTCAGACTTGAGGGGGTCTCAAGAATCCCCTGGATAATGTATGTAAAGAGATTTTTTGCTGATATAGGGCGTACAGAATATTTTGATTCCCCGAGCTGCTTAGTGACTGTATCTAGGAAGAAGCTGAAACAAACTTGCCTGTACTTTTTAGAGAATAAACGATGGTTGGGAGAGAAGTTCAAGACATCAGTCATGGAGAATCATTTGATTCTTCAAGGGGAGGGCATGCAGCCATATTTGATCACGGTGCTAAGCTGCTACTCTCGCATGCTACTGACACGATTCAAGGGGGGGACCTTCTTTAGACTGATTACGTTTCCGGAGTCAAACTGTTGGTCCAAAAAGTTGATATTATGCCCCTGTGACGATGTTTCTGAACAGTCTACTTTACATTGTTGTCATGCCTCGGGACTCCCCTACGCTGTCCCTTTAAGACACATGCTATTTAAAGAACCAGGAAACAGGGAACGACGCTTCACGTTCTTGCGTCAAGCTTCCCTAGTTTCCGGTTCCGTCTACTCCTTGTTGCCTGACTCAGCAGTTCCTGTTTCACATCCTTGTTCCGTTGCCAGTTAGCGTATTGCGTCCCCTGCCTTCTCCTAACTCGGGAGACGCCTACGCTGCATTGTTTGGCAGTCTTCAGCTGCCTTCGGCGTACCTCGAGACGTCTATCTCCCTCTTCCCCTTTCCGTGTGCCTCGCCCGGCGGCCGGGCTTAGCTCCGCCATCCGGCCGGGCACAGCATTCACCGGTGTTGAGGAAGAGCCTGTACTCAGCGCCGGAGTATTTCTTCCTTGTCATTCTATTGATTGTGTCTCCACCCGGCGGCCGGGTCTTGCTCCGCCGTCCGGTGGGATACATTTCAGAGGGTTCTTCTCAACTCGTCCTCAGGTTGCATTCTCCACCCGGCGGCCGGGCTTTGCTCCGCCATCCGGTGGGGATTGTTTTCCCTATTAATTCTCTGCTACTTGTGTACTGCACCCGGCGGCCGGGCTTAGCTCCGCTGTCCGGTGTCAGTAAATTCCCCAATTATTATTTTCTTTTCTTAGCTAGTTAGTTAGTTGCTCCCTCATCATTTTACCTATTCCTATCCTATTTCCACGAAGTCCCTATTACCCCCATATTCCAGTTCATTTCAGCCATATTCGCTGAGATAATACTGAATCCCTCCTTACTTGATATTTGGTGGCACTCTTGCGTGGATCAGGGTGGGTGCATATTCCACACTACCAAGAATCGCGGTAAGAGCGCACATGCGCTACCAATCTTTTACTAAGTATTATATCTACATATGTAAGACTTACATGTCCTGCTTTGGTTCTTCTAGATGGTGATACACTGTGTAAGATATCTCCAGAAGTGTTGGGTGAAAGTGTCTTCGTAGACTGGTTCATTATAGTTGATGTAAGAGGGGAGTTATATGGGCCGTTATTGTACCTAACACCATCTCACATGCAGGTGCTCAACATTCTATTGTGTCATTCCTGTTATAGCTCCAGACGCTGTGCCTTTGTCTTCACCTTCACATGTTACCTCTGCTACATACTAAGAACCTGGGGTATGTGATATGGTTGTATTTTGTGCATTGGTATATTCTAGTTACTGGATTGGAGCTAGAATTGTTGATTTCCTCTTGTTATTACAGCCTACCTGTTTGTTCCGGTTCCTTACGTAGAGACACCATCGTATTCACTACTGGAGTGTACCATCAATCCTCCTTGTCTTCCCCCATCTTTCCTTGTTTTGTCTCCCTGTTTTCCCCTGGCGTGTCTCTCGTACTCTAGTGCTTGATAGAGTCGGAAGACCGTAGGGGAAGGCTGCGGATTACTCTTCGGATTCCTGACGCTCCTGTGGAACCAGCCTGCAATCCTTACAATTGTACCCTTTTCTGCAAATTTTATACCCTGCCAAGGAAAAGATTTCTAATGCCTATCTTAAGAAGCTGGGGCTTGAGGCAATGTAGGACAGCGTTTATAAGATTGAAAATGTTGGAAGACGAACTGATTATGTACCTTGTCATCATTTTTAAAATCCTTGATTAGATCCAGAACTTCAATTAACTAAATTAATATAACTCTGAAATCATTGTAAATCCCCCTCTTTTAAAATGTTTTTTATCTCTAGTGTTTTTATATACGTAAATGAACTAAGATTCAAATGATTTATTGTTTTATTGTGCTTTTATGATTTTTATTTTTAAAATCGAATAAAGCTATTTTTGACTTTGAAATGTATTGAAAATTGACAGTATTTATTCATTTGAGCCCCACTTGCCACAACTTGATGAAAATTATATTGGTAGTTTGCCACTGACACCCCAGTACTACAGTAATCATGCTCTCTTCTTGGATAACAAAGCTACTACTTCAGGGCACTTGACTGCGACATGGTAGTAAGCTGAGCAATCTAGGATTATTCCAGGACTTGGAGGTGGCGGTCAGACTTGCAGTTTCATTAGCATACTGTAAATAGCATTCATTGAGGTAAATGGCGCAATTAAAAAACAGATATGCATAAGATCAGACCCCGAACTTTATGTTCGAGGCATGTGTGACTTTAGATACACATGCTGTGTATCCTCCTGCCATGCAGTGTTGGGCTTGGATGTGTGCACGTTGTTTTCTTCTAAAACTTTTTTGAGTCACAAGGTAATGTGACTACTCCTGCTGGCAACGTGCATGGTCATCCACTCCATTGTCAAATTGCTTTCTTCGGCTGTCTGGTTCGTACCTTTGTTCTAGTTCGACACTGTGCTCTCGTCTCCAATTACACGGTTCCTGCCTCAGTCGGTGTTAACGAACACGTTCCTATTTCCCTTCCATTTGGTTAGTCTACTCATGAATCAACCAGGTGTTTTTCTATCACCTCCAGACCCACTTGTGCCTACTGTCTTTGGGGCCTTCTTTGAACCTTAGATGCATCTCCCTCACCATGTTCAGATAGTGATGGAGTGGGCACCTCTCCACTACTGTCCTCATTGTCAGGCAAAATACCCTTTGACCAATCTCCATCAGGTCTGCAATCTGTCTCTCTCCCTCAAGCCTAGCTTTTTATTGGTAGCTGCCAGATGCAAAAAGGACAACTCTTAGACCACTGGTGATGCCCCTTCACCAGATAGAGTAAGAAGATAGATGCTGCAGGCAAAAGGGTGTGAGCGCAATCATGCAACCGTTGGCGGATTGCCAATTCCATTGGGCTGTTTTCTCTATTTGACCAAGCACATTGGAATGAAATGGTGGAACTCCTCCAGTATCTCCCAGATGAACACAAAAAGAGATGCTATGAGATTGTCTCTGAACTGAAGCAGATCTCAAACACCACCATACGCTCTGCCCTAGATGCTGTGAGTACTACTGCTGAAGAGATGGGGAGGTAATTCTAGTGCCCTTCTAGTATGACTCCATGTCTCTGGTTTCAAACCGTACGTCCAGCAAAAGCAACGTAATCTGCCATCTTTTTGCTGGTCGAATCTTTATTACAAAAAAATTAAAAAGACAATGAAACAGCGAATGTGATGGGTGCCCTTCAAACGCCTTCCCATCGCGGATCCTTTCACCTCTCATCCTACCTTGGAGGTTCCAAGACCACTTCCCCCAAAACCTCCACATCATACCAATGGCCAAAATCCAGAACACCTCTCCCAGGGGCAATTTTCAAAGCTCCTACAGAAGGAGCAATTCAAGAGGTAGAGGCTTATCCCCCAAAGGATTTGCCACCACCAGTAATCCCTGACTTCTCTCATTCCCCCCAATCTCATAACACCAGTCTGGTTGTTTCCAAGGGTTCTTTCCCACTTGGGGGAACGTCACCTCTCCGACCAGTGAGTGTTGGATATCATCCAACATGGTCATTGTCTGAAACTTCCACACCTCCCAACATTCCACCTCATAAACACAACCTCACAACACCAGAGGCTACTCAGGGAAGAGGTCCAAGTGTTCCTCCAGAAAGGATTTATAGAACCCGTCCCTCACCATCAACCAGGTGCGGGGTTTACTCACTAGACTTCCTTATCCCCAGAAAGTACAGGTCCCTCAGACCAATTTTAAATCTATGGGCCCCTAAACGACTAGAATAATAGATACACTCCGAGCTCTCTCACATGGTCACTCTTCAGGATGTCATCCCGCTATTACAACAAGGCGACTTCACGGCCACACTCAACCTCAATTATGTCTATTTTCACGTTCACTTCATCCGGCACAACGCTGGTGCCTCAAACTTGTAAGCGAACAGCATTACCAATCATAGGAAGCTATCTGTATATGCTATGCCAAAAAGAGGTATAGCGTGCACAGAGTCCAGTGGGTCCCCAAAGGTATAGCAGAGGATAAAATAGATAATACCTTACTCTCAATTTAGTGGTAGCTGGGCTGAGCAATTAGGCTTATCAGAGGGTAGTGAAAATGCATTTGGTGCACATGCTCATACAAGGCAGGACACGCACTCAATGACTATGTCCAGCCCAATGTTTGTAAACATATTACTTTAGATTCTTTTATTTCTAGGAACCAAGTTGAGCTCAGTTACAGGTAAATAGGCTTTTATGAAATACTTTCAGATTACTGACAAGAGGTTTGTATAGCATCAAACAATACTTTTCATGCACATGGAATGCTTTCAGTACAGAAAAATATACTTAGTGTTCAGGATCATACTTAGTATAATACAGTGAGAGACCAATGCAATCCTATGGTAGGAAATACAGATAAGTAACTTACAGGTGTAGGAAAGTGCCCCTTTTTGCATGGTTGCCCCCACTTTTTGCCTGATGTTGATGTTCTTTGACTAAGTGTTCCCTGGGTTCCTGCCAACCAGGTACCCAGGGCCTATGTTCTTTCCCTAAATATATACTGTTGCACTCCCAAATTGGCAACTCCCTGGCCACATGTAAACCCCATGTAAAATGTACTATGGGTACCAAGGGCATTGTGACTAGGGAAGGCCTTAAAGGGCTGCAGCACATATTGGGCTACACTTAGAGGCCCTGTACCCTGATGCGCGCACACACACACACACAACCATTGCAGGCAGCGTGTTTTGGTGCAGAACAAAGTGAAAAGTCGACATGGCTAACATCCTTGTGTGCCATGCCTACAGCCACTGCCTCTGGTATAGGTAAGCCACACCTCTAGCAGGGTGGACTATACCATTGGTGAGGGTACAGGGATATGAGCCCTGTACCCCTACAGTCCCTAAGTCTATTCTTGGGCATTGTAAGTGCAGTACAGCCATAAAGAGTATATGGTCTGGGAGTTTGTCATTACGAACTCCACAGCTCCATAATGGCTGTACTGAAAACTGGGAAGTTTGATATCACACTTCTCAGCACATCAAACCCACACTGACGCCAGTGTGGGATTTAACGAAAAATGCACTCCGAGGGCATCTTAGAGACGCCCCCTGAAAAACGACCTGACTCTAGTGTTTTGGATAACTGGCTGCTCCGCAGCTGTCACCCCCAGACATGTTTCTGGAATCCTGAGTTGAGAGCCTCCTGCCCTCGGGGGCCTGAAACAAAGCATATCCTGGGCAGAGGTGCCAAGCTTCCTCCCCCAGGATGGGCAACGTTCACGAAGGAGAGGCTTCTAAGGCTTTACGCTTCTGTGAGCTGGTCCAGCCAGTTGCTGCTCCCAGCAACAGGCCCCACCAGTTCTGACCCCCACTTTAGGTGGGAGAATTGCCGGGAAAACCAAGATAGGAGGAGAGGTGCCCCCACCTTTGCCAACCCCACCCCTCAGGTGGGGGAAGTGAGGCGAAGCACAACACTTTTGTGAGCTGTCCCAGTCATTTGCTGCTCCCAGCATCTGGCCCCCACCAGTTCTGACCACCACTTTAGGTGGGAGAATTGGCGGGAAAACCAAGATAGGAGGAGAGGTGTGCCCACCTGTACCAACCTCACCTCTCAGGTGGGGGAGGTGAGGCACAACTCTCAGTCCCTGCCATCTTGAAGATGGGGGACCAAGCCTAACCAGAGTGAGGTTTATGCCCCCCTCCCACTGGAGGGTGGCATAATAGGGGGTGTACCCACCCCAAGAAAGGGACCCATTGGTCCCAACCATTACATACCTGAAACCCCCCTAAATGTAGTATTCAGGGATGACCCTGAACCTTGCCTCCTCAGACAAGAAGGACCGGAGAAACTGTACTGAAGGAAGAAGAGGAGGACACCAACTGACTTGACACCAGTCCTACTAGCCGGTCCCGACCTCAACCTGCTCCAGCGAAATCCCGGTGTGTCCTGCAGCCAGCAGCCCCCCAGAACCCGGAGGACCTGCCCTGCCTTCCCCAACCAGACTTTGTCTACCATGAGCACTGGATTTACTCACCAACATACTCTGGCTGTGGCCAAATCTGTGAGTCTGCATCCAACGTCCACCGTTGAGTTAGAGTGGCCCAACAGCACAACAAGGTCTCCCTGGCGATCCTGACCTGGGATCTGGAGATCCCTGACCTGCCTCAAGCCTCCAGACGACACCTGCAGCCCCTTTCTGGAGGATCCCCCCACCGTGACTGGAGCTGGTAAATAGAATCTGACCCCAAAAGACAGCCCTGCACCCGTTTACCCACGGTCTTCGGTGGCCCAACCAAGAGTGTCCTGGCATCCCATGACATCCCAACTTACCTCTCCAACTGGTGGTCGCCTCCAGAAGATCTTCGCCCCAGAGCCTGTAGTGTTTATTGCACCCGGAAAATCCCCATTGAAAACAACAGGACACTCTACGCCAAACCAGCACTCTGCACCCAGCCACCCCTGTGCCGCTTGGGGTGCACTTTGGGTTCGAACTTGAAACCCCCTTTGCCCTGAACTTAATTCCAGGAGCTTTGCTCCCACAACCTTGTGGCCTGCTCATGAGCAGCCACCAACCGGAGCCCCCCTATCCCCCATTGGATAACATTGGGCCTCGGCACCTGCCCTCCCTAGGGCCACTGAAGGTGCTTTGAGAGTGCATCCTTGACCCTGGGGGAACCTTTGTTCTAACCCCAGAAAACCAACTTCCAAAACTAAGTACTTGCATGTAAACTGATAACTTGATGTTCGAGGCATATGAGCTGCAGATTGTACACTTAGCATTAAATCGCCACCTGGTGTTGGGCTCGGATGATTGCATGTTGTTGTCTTCTTGGAAGAAGTCTTTGTAGTCATGAGATAGGTGGCTCCTCCCTTGGACAATAGTGCGCATGGGCATCGGCTCCATCCTTAGATTGTTTTTTTCCGCCACTGGGTTTGGATGAAAGTTTTCCACTCCGGCTAGAAATAGATTTTTCAAGCACTTCGAAGCGCAAAAGAACTTCCCAAAACTCTCCAAACTACTCTCGGTATCGACTAACATCGTTTTGACTCCATCAGCTCGATTCCGGTTGTCGACGCGGGCCGTTGGGCCTATCCACGCCGTGAGGCCTACACCACATGGAAAGGACGCCATTCAAGAAATGCCCCGGGTATGGAGTAAAGTTTCCACATAGTGACCACCACGAGGTCTGTAACCTGTGCTTATTGCCAGAACATGTCGAATCCAGCTGTACAGCCTGCGCGTCCTTTCGATCCAAGATAACCATCCGAGATCGGAGGGCCCGTCGACACGACATGCAGAGATCAGCTCCGGAACCGGTGGATATCTTCGACGAGGAGGTTCCGCACGTTCCCGAAGAAGATTCCGATAATCTCCAGATCGTATCAGAGGCAGACGACTCAGATGACTCCATACCATCGGGACAGCGCGTGAGTACTACTGCCCCTGCACCACACACAGCACCTAGATCGAAGGCAAAGGTCAACACTCCGCCTCCGGGGCCCAGTCGCGACCGAAAATCCACTTCGACAGCCCCGCCATCGAGACCGGCTCCGAAGAAAATAACTAAGCCTTCCGGTAGCTCGGTTCCGAGCAAGCCATACATGCCGATCACACCATCTCCCTCGGCACCGAAAGAAGTCTTGGCTCCGAAACCGTCGACTTCTAAAGACAAGGGTACGAAGCTAGCGTCCGACACCTCAAAGCCGACGAGACCAGCTTCCACTCCGAAGACATAGTCTTCGATGCCGAAACCGACAAGGCCTGATTCCGATGCGCCAAAGCCCTCGAAACAGCCTACCACACCGAAAACAACACCTTCGGTGCCGAAAGTTACACCAAAGGACACTACTGTAACCACTCCTAAGGCTAAAGACAAGCAGCAACCTCGTCCGGTAGCGAAAAAATCGACGCCGACAAAGATTTCTCAAGGAGAAGAACTCTTCCAGCCAGATCCTCTCCAAAAGATGTACATTGACCCAAAAACAGGTCACGTGTCCACTACACCACACAAGAAGAGGAAGGCAGATGACATACCCACACCTGTGGTTCCAGCCAAGAAGAAGGACTCTGCCACATCCCCTATGCACCCTTCTTCACCAATACTTCCTTCTCCTTCATCTCCCGCTCCGCTTAACATTTCACCACAAATGTCTCCTTCTCATTCTCCTCTGTTACCTCCACACTCACCTCAAAATGATGATGAGTATAGTTTAGGAGGAGGGATAGACACAGATGAACCTTTCCCATACCCTACACATGATACAGACTGGGAGTACCCAAACCCACAGGATATACCAGACATTCCTGACTCAGTCATACCCATCAAAACCTTCTCCCCCAGAAGATAACATTGGCTTTGGGCACCTATTGAACAGAGCTGCCATGTACCATAAGGTCACTGTGCATTCTGATGAGGCAGAGGAGGATTTTCTGTTAGACACATTTGAACAATCGCAACCACCATGACATCTCCTCCTTCACCTCCTCCGTGAGGGGTATCAACTGATCGTAGCTCATTCCTCTCCGGAGGTGTTGGGCTTTTAGGCGTTGGAGCGCCCTGTAGTGCAGGGGCCCCGGAAAGATCGCTTGGATGGAGGACGACAGGAGTCCCACCACCCTGGCAACGTGACGCAAAGACGTAGTGTCCTTCGTGATCGTCTGCCGCAACAAATGTCGGATTTTTGCAATCTTCCTGGATGGAAGGCTCAGAGCGGCCTCCACAGAATCCACCATGAATCCTAGAAAGGTAATTCGCTGAGTGGGAACCAGTACTGACTTGGAGTCGTTGACCACGAAGCCCAGCCGTTGAAGGAGGTGTACAGCTTGCCGCAACTGCCCGGCCAAAAGCACCGGACACTGCCCCATGAAGAGGATGTCGTCCAAGTAGACCAACATTCGTACTCCCTGGCCTCTCAGATACTCCACCACCGGGTGCAACACTTTCGTGAAGCACCAGGGGGCCGAGGAAAGGCCGAACGGGAGGGCCATGAACTCGTACACCCTGTCGTTCCACAAGAACTGAAGGAAACGACGATGCGGCGGGTGGATAGGAATCACCAAATAAGCATCTTTGAGGTCTAGCCTCACCATCCAATCCCGCGGGAGGAGCACGTCTCGGAGGAGGTGGATACCCTCCATTTTGAAGTGCCGGTAGACCAACCTCCCGTTGAAATCCTTGAGATTGATCACCGGGCGCTTGCCCCCATCTGTCTTGTCCACTAGGAAGACATTGCTGACAAAACCATGGGGGTGGCGCGTTGATTGACGGATGGCGCCCTTGCGAAGCAACTCTGCGACCTCTCCGTCTATCAAACGCGCATCGGACTCTGAGAACACCATCGGCCGTGGAAAAACCTCCTGAATAGGGTGGTCGTAAAACTCTATGTGAAAACCACGGACGGTTTGCAAGACCCAAGCGTCGGCAGTGAGCAACTCCCATTCCTCGTAAAAGGACGCCAACCGCCCCCCTATAGGAACTTGATCCAAACAAAGTACACTCACCGGTGGTATTGTTGGGTCCGGAGTTTTTTCGATAACCTCTGCCGCAAAAACGCTGTCCTCTGGTGGGGTAGAAATTATTGAAGTTCGCAGAGGTCTGGTACTGTCCTCTGCCGGAGCCTTGCCCTCTATTATCGGTCTGTTGGCCACGGCCAGTCGCGCGGCCCCTGCCGCGACCGGCCCCACCGGAGAAACGCTGGTGAAAAACTCGCTTAATGTTGGATTGTGCCCTGTCCAGCGAGGTAAAGGTGGACACAAATTTGCCCAACTCCTTAATGAAAGGTTCGCCAAAGAGGCCCCCTTGGGCCACCGCGCCCGCCTCAGAGGAAGCCAAATCTCCCAATTTCGGGTCCAACTTAATTAGCAAAGAATGCCTGCGTTCGGTGGATAGGGCGCAGTTGGCATTCCCCAGGAACACGATCACACGTTGTGCCCAGTTTGACAGCACCTCCGGGGAAATGACCGTGCCATTCGCCTTCGCCTCCTCAGCCATGTCGAGGATTTTCGTGGCAGGCCCGACTGCATCCAACAACTTATCCTGACACGATTTCCAGGACCGGTCAATGCCCTTGCGGGGGTCTTTCATGAATTTGGCCAGGAAGGTGGCCATTTTGGCGTCCAACTCGGGGGTCATGGCCACCTTGCCGTCCAAAGTGGGCCTCGGGCATTCCCCCCGCAAGCAACCCCTAGCTTCTTTCTCTAGGGGCTTGCGCAGGCGACCCGCAACGAACCTCGCCACAGTCTCCCCCGGTGCCCAGGCCGCAGACCGTGGGTGGACAATCTCGTCCGGGTCCAGCATGCCCGATTCATCCCGAGGGAGCACTGCCGCTGAGCCCGAGGGGCGCCAAGAGCGCACCGACTCCCCGTCGTCATCCGTGTCAGGGGAATCGTACACCGGGGACGAGGGGGCCGTACCCACATCTTCCGCGGGCTCAGGGCCCGACAGAGGCGCTGGGGGGGGAGCAGTCGCCTTAGCCAAAAAGGCGTCCCGGAGACGCTCAAAGGCGCCCCTGTCAACCCCCTGCATCCCTGAAGGGGAACCCTCCCTACAGGGTTTCTTAGGAGGTGGCGGGCGTTCGCCCGACGTCCCTGGGGGGTCAGTAGGCGCCCCCAGATGCGCAGACGCTAACTTAGCACATTCCTCCACAATACGTGCTGAGAGGCGGTCCTCCATGGGCCCCACCACCTCAGTCACGCAGCGGTATATGGAGCTATCCACCGCTTGATAAAATTCATCATCTTGGAGGTAAGAGTAGGGCTCCTCCTCATACTGCTCCTCGTGGGACATATCAGAAATCACCCAAACAACCTACAACACAGGTGGGACAAAAAAGGGGCACAAACCCCCAAACAGCAGCAACTAGGCACCAAAGCACCCAAAAAGGGTGTACTGTAGCTTTAAACAATGTGGGCAGACAGGTTGACTGCAATCAATATTAGGGCCAAATAACGTGGCAGATAGGAGGGCACCTACACCCCAGCGCGCGGACCCTCCACACCGGGACCGGGTCTAACTGCCCCTCAAGCGCGCCAAGCCACACTTTCTTCACACGGTGCACACAAGCGCCTGCAGGCGTTTCCGTGGTCTAAGCCGCAATACAGACCCCAGCGGGCGTCCACCAATCAGGGAAATACAGACCCGGTAACCGGGCGTCAGAGGGGCAGACGAGGGCAGGCTCCGGCGCAGACAGGCTCCCCAGCGCGGCTCCCGAGATCGTAGAGACGTGCTGAGGAGTCGGCGAGACGGGCGGGCGCCCTCTGGCGGGTTCTCTTATCACCGCGCCAAACGGGGAAAAGAAAAGTCGCGTAGGAACGAATCAAGCGTTCCCGCGGCTGAGGGCTCTGAAAAAGAAACAGCGTTACACAACGCGACAAGCCCCCAACAATCTAGAGTAACGGCAACACATTATTTGCAATCACCGAGGAACAACACAAAAGCACTTATCTGGCTGCGGGAGCAGCGAAGAAAGAGGAAGAGCAGAGAGAGGAGACTGGCTATCTAGCTGTTGTAGACATGGTGGAAGGACTATGGACTGGATGTGCATAAGAGACTCTTGGGAGTTGTGGTTTTGGACTATGGAAAAAATGTTACTTCAACTGCTTTATTTGAAAGCATTTGTTCTTTGTTAATATTTTCCTGAGCTGCTATGGAGTTTATGATGTTAATAAAGCGAAGGAAGAATAGCATAATCCTCGCCTCCGTGTCCTTAATAGAATTGAAACTTACCGTTACATAAGCTAGGCAAATTTCGATTCTTCCCATGATCAAAGGGGGTCATCAAACATGCTACAGAAGTTTTTAAAGACCCTTTACGTACTAGGATTTTAAACCCTAGAATTGAGAAAAAATATAGGCCTGCACCTACAGATCCTACCTACATTAAGGGACAACTACCATTAGATTCATTAGTTGTATCAAATGCTAGGAAGAGAGCAAACTCGCAAACTTCAGGTGAAGCACCCCCACCTGACAAAGAATCCAAGGTCATAGATGCCTCAGGCAAAAGAATAGCTGCGCAAGCTACCAACATATGGCGTATAGCTAATACACAAGCCCTACTTTCCCGGTATGATAGGGCTCATTATGACCAGTTAGAGAAACTGCTAGAACATCTACCTGACCAATATAGGACACAGGCAAATGATCTTATACAGGAAGGCAAGCCTATCTCAAATGCCTCAATCAAGTGCCCACTAGATGTAGCAGATACTGCATCTAGAGCTGTAAATACCAGTGTCGTACTTAGAAGACATGCGTGGCTACGCATTTCAGGGTTTAAACAAGAAGTCCAAACTACCATTTTAAACCAACCATTTAATCAAAAACAATTGTTTGGACCTGAAGTAGACACAGCACTTGAAAAAATGAAGAAGGATACAGACACCGCCAAATCAATGGGGGCTCTACAGTCCATACAAACTAGAGGTTCCTTTTGTCGCTCCTTTTATAGAGGGGGCTCCAAACAAACGGGTGCAGATAATACAACATCCTTCAAATCTAACACACAAACTTCCTCTAAAAAGGGATACTTTAGAGGAGGATAAAGAGGGAATAACAACAAAGGAAGAGTTCGTGGTAACAACAATAATTGAACCTCTTCTGCCTCGAAACAGTGACTTTCCTCTGCTCCCCCAATAGCATTCCACTCCTGTGGGGGGCAGATTAACACAATTCCTGCCTGTCTGGAACTCCATCACATCAGACAAGTGGGTAAGACAGATTATCCAGTATGGCTACTGCCTATAACTTACAGCAACCCCTCCACACATACCACCCATACAGCGTTCAATGTCTGCAGAACACCATACTCTGCTCAAACAAAAAGTTCTGTCACTTCTACAAAAGGACGCAATACAATTAGTCCCGTTACAAGAACAAGTAACGGGGGTTTACTCGCTGTACTTTCTAATTCCCAAGAAGGACGGGACACTAAGACCAATTCTCGACCTCAGGCCCCTCAACCATTACATTCAGTCTGATCATTTTCATATGATGACTTTGCAACAAGTGCTCCCACTGCTGCAACAGGGCGATTTCCTCACAACACTAGACCTAAAGGACGCCTATTTCCACATTCCTATAGATCCTGCTCACAGGAAGTATCTAAGGCTTGTACTGGAAGGACAACATTATCAGTTCAAGGTCCTTCCATTCGGAGTAACAACGGCACCACGAGTATTCACAATGTGCCTAGCAGTAGTAGCGCGTAAAAAAGTTTTGGGTAACCCAATAAACCCTTGTAGGCTTGGGCAATGAGTAGTTCAAGGTAAGGAATGGCTACAAGGGATTTTGTTCATAAACTTAGTACCCATGATTTTACATATATCATTCTAGGGTTGTTCAAGCAATTAAACCCAATTGTATCCACAGGATAACTAAATCATTTTTCAGTTGTTCAAAATTTTTCAAAAAGAAGAAAAACAAATGAAGAATAAAGTAAGCACACAGCAAACTAATTTGATCTGAAAAGTTATTTAGTGTTGACTCAATCAAAGAAAACAAATCATGGGGATAATAAAGAAACAAATCCAGTAATCACAGTTTTGCAGCGTGAATCTTTCTGGATTCACTATGCTGTGCATTATTCCGCGGTCTTGTGGTTGGGTCCGGATTCGTAGTCTTTTTTTTTTTTTTTTTTTTTTTTTTTCTTAGCCCAGGTGGGCGTCGGCGTCACACCCCCTTGGGTGTATTTCCGGTGACGTCGGCATGCTTCCTGCGGAAGCTCCCACTCTTGGGCGCCATCTTCAGATTCTTTTTTTCCGCGGTCGGGTCTGGATCGTTCCCGTTTGGGCTCCAGACATTTTTGGAGAAAGAAGAAAGAAAATACAGAAAATACGAGGAATAGTCATCTGAAGACTCCAGGGGACTTCATCGACGAAAAACCAGCAAGGATAAGGCGTTTTCCATCGAGATCTTCGACGACCGTCGACAAACACGCGACCAGAGAGGCCCTGGACGCTCGATGATGGACAACACGCCGTTCAAGTTCTGCCGTAACTGCCACCACAAGTACGCGCAGAAGGACCAGCACCCGGTATGCAACCTTTGCCTACCGGTGGACCACGAAAGCGGAGACTGCAACGCCTGTTCCGCCTTCACCCCGAAGACCCTTCGTGTGAGAGAGAGGCAGAGGGTAGCACACGCCGCCCTGCAGGGGAAGGCCCCGACTCCGTCACTCTACGAGCTGGGGATGTCCTCCGAGGAAGAAGACAACGCTGCCGCCGAAGACGACAGCTACACGGTCGTAGAGACCGATTACACGAAGACTTCTGACAAGGTAGGAGACTCTTCGTCCCCCAAGAACCCGAGAGACTCTGAGTCTAGAAAAATCGAGGGCAAGACCCCGAAAGCGCCGACGCCAAAAAAGGCGGCGTCCGCGACTACTCCCAGGCCCAGCGGATCCTCCGAGAAGGAGTCCCCGGCGCCGAGAGCTGCTGATCAGCAGAAAACGTCGAAAATCGTCCCCGAAAAGGATCGATCGACGCCGAGGGAGAAAGACCCAAAACTGACGACGACGACCAGAGACCCAAAATCCGGTTCGACGTCGAAAACTTCGACTCCGAGAGGCACGGCGACGAGCCATCCGCCGAAGAGAGCGGCCGACCCATCCGACGCGGAACACGCGGCCGAGATGGAGAAGAAAAGAAGGCGCCTCGAGGCAGAAATGGAGAACATCATGCAGCGGAAGAAAGATTTCGACGCAAAGATGAAAGCCTTCACGATCCCTCACAAGACCAAGCCACCGGTGGTGGAGGCGGTCGAGGAGGAAGAGGAGATCGCCGAAGTCACCGAGGAACAAGACCAGGACGTCGAGGTGATCGACGACCAGGAGGAGTACGAGAATCCCTACGATAGTTACAACTATGGGGAGGAAGAGGATGGCAGGACAGACACAGAGTCTGCACCCTCGGACCTTCAGGAGGTAGATTACATCGATGTCGACACCGATAGCCCGGAGGAGGTGGTCGACACTTACCCCTCGAGGCCCTCGCCGCCGGACGACATTGGGGCCTACAACTCGGTGATACAATCTGCCGCAGCAGCTTTCAAGCTCAAGCTCGACGAAGAGAAGCAGAAAGCAGACTTCCTTCTAGAAACATTGCTCCCAACACAAACGAGGAGCCAATTCCTTCCAATGCTCGAAAGCGTCTTGGCTCAGGGGAAGGAAGCATTCAGGGAGCCCGCAACATGCAAAGCAGTAACTCCCAGAACTGAGAAAAAGTACAAACATGCCGCAAAGGACCCGGCCTACATTCAGGGCACGGTCTCCGCAGACTCCATTATCACGGCCACAGCAAGGAGGAGGGCTAACTTACCCACTACCTCGGGCCCGCCACCGGATAAGGAGAGCAAAAGGATGGATCTGGTGGGCAGAAGGATCGAACGGAATGCCGCGACCCACTGGCGTATGGCTAATTCCAACGCCCTGATAAACAGGCACATGTACCAGATCATGGAGGGGCTGGGGCAGTTGGTGAAGGACCTACCCCAGGATGCCAGGCAGAAGGCCGAAAAGCTGGTTGAAGAGGGAAAGAACGCTGCTAATTCTTGCCTTAAGACGGCCCTGGATGGGGCAGACACAGCCAGCAGGCTCATGATGGTGGGTGTCACGGAAAGGAGGCACGCCTGGCTCAGGATTTCAGCTTTCAAACCGGAGGTGCAACACAGCATCCTGAACACACCGTTCAACGGCAGCACGCTTTTCGGGACAACAGTTGATGAAACGCTCAGCCAACTGAAAAAAGATAACGAAACAGCAAGATCCATGGGAGCATTGCAGTTCAGAGGGAACAAGAGGGGCACCCCGTCACGGAGGCCCGGCGGGAGAGGCGGAAACCAGCCAGGTACATCACACCAGGCTTTCCAGCAAACGCACCAGTCAGACCCGCAAGCTCAGCATGGTCAGCAGAAGCAGTCCTGGCAGTACCAACAAAGAGGCCAGTCCTTTCGAGGGAGAAATGGACGGGGACAAAATAGGAGAGGAGGGCAGCAGCCCACCTCTAAGTGACTTCAAAAAACTCCGTGTGCCCGCCCACAAAAAAGGTCCCAGGGGGCAGCACGTACAGATGGGTCAAGACAAACTAGACACCTACGACCACATGACACCAGTGGGAGGAAGATTAAGATTTTACCTCCGAGAGTGGAGAGAAATCACATCAGACAAATGGATCCTCAACATTATCCAATTCGGATACTGCATAGAATTGGAGGGCAGACCAACAAGCAGAAAACCAAAAAGAAAGCCACTAGCAGGCAAGCAGCTGCAGTGTCTTCAGGAGGAGGCGAAGGAACTCCTGCGGAAACAGGCCATAGAACGGGTACCCTTCAAGGAAAGAAACACAGGAATATACTCAACGTACTTCCTGGTACCAAAGGTAGACGAGACAATGAGGCCCATTCTAGACTTACGGTTCCTGAACAAATTCATAAGAACGCAAAAATTCAAAATGACCTCCCTGCAAGAGGTGCTCCCACAGTTGCAGACCGGGGACTTCATGGTCACAATAGACCTCAAAGACGCCTACCTGCACATCCCAATGAACAGAAAGCACAAACACATGCTCAGGTTCACCATTGGAGAAAGCCACTACCAGTTCACGACACTGGCCTTCGGACTAAAATCAGCACCAAGAGTTTTCACAAAGTGCCTCGCAGCAGTCGCAGCGCACCTACGAAGGCACGGTATACACGTATACCCTTATCTGGACGACTGGCTGGTGAAAGCAAACTCATACCAGAAATGCAAGCAGCACACACATACAGTGACAAGCACGCTCATAAACCTGGGGTTCTCCATCCATTGGAAAAAATCATCAATGGAGCCGGAACAGGTCAAAATCTTCCTGGGAGCACTGATCAACACCTTACAGGGCAAGGTGTTCCCCAGCGAGAAGAGGGCGAGGGCGCTGGTGAAGGAAACTCTCCTCTACCGGAAGGGACAAGCTCGGACAGTGAGGACTGCGAGCAAGATCATGGGCATGATGGCATCATGCATCCACCTGGTACCAAATGTACGACTCCACATGAGACCCATTCAAGAATGGCTGCAAGAGCAATGGTCACAAGCCACAGGCGGTTGGGAGGATCTAGTGGTTGTAACGCAGGCAGTGCAGAAGGAGATGGCATGGTGGACCATGGAGAACATAACAAGGGGAAAGCCTCTAACGCCCCCAACGCCAACAGTGACCATCACCACAGACGCATCCCTGAAGGGATGGGGCGCTCACATGGAGGAGCTCAAGGTGAGGGGACTGTGGACGACAACAGATGCGGCAAAGCACATCAATTACCTAGAACTGAAGACGATCTTCTTTGCACTGAAAGCCTTTCAAACAAGACTGTACAAACACAAGGTATTGATACAAACAGACAACACCACTGCGATGTTCTACATCAACAAGCAGGGGGGCACACAGTCAGCACCGCTTTCAACGCTGGCGCAGGAGATATGGAGATGGGCCATCCCTCTCAAGATAGACCTGCTAGCCATACACCTACCAGGGAAGGACAACATACAAGCCGATTGGCTCAGCAGGCAGACATCGGCATCCCACGAGTGGGAGCTCAATGCTCAGGAGACAAGGTGCCTGTTCGACAGGTGGGGGACACCATCGGTGGACCTGTTTGCCACACGCCAGAATGCAAAATGCCAAAACTTCGCATCCAGGCAGCCCCAGGAGGGGTCACTGGGGAATGCCCTATGGATAGATTGGTCAAGGACATTTGCTTACGCCTTTCCCCCGATACCACTGATGCACAGAGTGCTGAGCAAGTGCAGAGCGAGCAACATGACACTGATACTGGTCGCACCACAGTGGGCGAGGCAGACATGGTACTCGCAGATCATGGAGATGACACAGTGTGCACCCCACAGATTCAGCAGGAGGAAAGACCTACTCTCCATGCAGAACGGAGAGGTGCTACATCCAGAGCCAGAGAGCATGAGCCTAGTGGCGTGGCTCCTGAGGACATAGAGTTCGCACATTTGAGACTAACAGAAAGCACCCTGAGAGTACTTAGGGAGGCACGAAGGCCCAGCACTCGAAAGTGCTACGTTGCGAAATGGAAAAGATTCACAATATGGTGCAGACAGGAAAGACTACACAATCGAATGAAGAGGGACTCCCCAGTGCTAAGGTACCTGACGCACTTGCTGGAGAAGAACCTTAGCTCATCCTCTTTAAGAGTCCACTTGGCAGCGATAGTCGCCTACACAAGGGGAGAAACTTGCAGGAGTTTCTTCACATCACAAGTGGTGAAGAGATTCCTAGAAGGAGCGAAAAGGATCGCACCACCCAAGCGGGTGCCGCCACCTGCATGGAACTTGAACACAGTCCTAACGGAACTCATGAAAGAGCCCTTTGAACCACTTCACAAGGCCTCCCTAAAGATGCTAACTATGAAAACAGCCTTCCTGGTTGCAATAACGTCCTTACGCAGAGTAAGCGAGCTTCAAGCGCTGACGCTACAAGAACCATACATACAAATACACAACGATAGAGTTGTGATGAGGACTGACCCACACTTCATGCCGAAGGTGGTATCCAAATTTCAAATGAACCAGTCTATACAGATACCGAGTTTTTTCCAAAAACCTACAACCAGCGCAGAGCGAGCTCTGCACACCCTGGACGCCAGAAAGGCAGTCATGCACTACATTGAAAGGACAAAGGGACACAGGAAAACAAAACAGTTTTTTCTGTCATTCGCAAACAGCTTCATGGGCAAAGCAGTAACCAAAAAGACCATTGCACGGTGGATCGCACAGACAATTCAACTCTGCCACAAACGTGCAGGACAGGAACTGGCTGAGGGGACAAGTGCCCACTCCACCAGGAAGAAGGGCGCTACAATAGCCTTCCTGGCTAACACACCCATAGAGGACATATGCCTGGCGGCAACATGGGCTTCGGTGCACACGTTCACGAAGCACTACTGTGTGGACATACAAATGAACAAGGAAGCTCAAGTGGGACAGAAGGTGCTACAGCACATATTCAACACCCAACGCTCATCTTCCACCCAGCCGCCACAGAGATGAGAAACCGCTACAAAATCTATGCACAGCATAGTGAATCCAGAAAGATTCACGCTGCAAAACGAATAGTTTTCTTACCTGTCGGTGTAGTTTTGCAGCTTGAAGATCTTTCTGGATTCACTAGCGAACCCACCCACCTCCGCCAGAAAGATGAGGCTGGAGAGAGAAGAGGTGGTTAACTAAAAAATGGACTTTGAAAGTACAAAGCGGTAAATACAAACTAAATAGAACATTGCCATTACTTCGGAAACGAAAGAAACACGGAAAAAAAGAACCCGAAGATGGCGCCCAAGAGTGGGAGCTTCCGCAGGAAGCATGCCGACGTCACCGGAAATACACCCAAGGGGGTGTGACGCCGACGCCCACCTGGGCTAAGAAAAAAAAAAATAAATAAAAGAAAAGACTGCGAATCCGGACCCAACCACAAGACCGCGGAATAATGCACAGCATAGTGAATCCAGAAAGATCTTCAAGCTGCAAAACTACACCGACAGGTAAGAAAACTATTCGTTATGAATAGATGTACATACAAATCAACTCATAACATATCTGCAACTCCATAAATAATAAGAGGAGACCAAGTTCAGTGATGCAGAGTAGTACACGCCCTCCCGCCTCCCCGGGACCTGTATCTGTTCCAGTTTTATCTTAGTTAGATGCACCCGCATGGACATCTTTTCTTTACTTCTGCTAACTCCATCATTTCCCATCATGGTGAAAAACAATCTAAGGATGGGGCCGATGCCCATGCACACTATTGTCCAAGGGAAGAGTCACCTATCTCATGACTACAAAGACTTCTTCCAAGAATACAACAACATACAATCATCCGAGCCCAACACCAGGTGGCGATCTAATGCTAAGTGTACTACTCTGGAGCTCTACATGCCAAGAACAGATGCATACTGGTAAGTAGCATTTTCCTTCCTCCCATAGGATTGCATCGACTGTATTTCTGTGAAAAAAATGTTGTGTGTGGAGTTGGAAGATTGTATGAAACCTTACGAAACGGCATACTTACAAAAATTGATTTACTCACCTTTTATCTAGTAAATGTCCCAGTGTGATATCTAGGCATATCACATTAAGTAGAAAAAGTAACTTAAAAAGTAATCTGAAAAGTAACTTAAAAACGAATTTCAATAGTAACTGAAGAGTAATTACAACGGTTTATGAACAAGTTACTTACCTGTAACCAATTCAACTGCATTCAAACTGTATTATATTCTTGCAAATTACTATTACACCTACCTGTACCAGGCTTAGCTTGGTCCTAGAAATGAAATAAAACTAAATTATATTTTTATACAAAACTAATTGGTCAGAGTTCAGTCTTTGAGTCTGTGGACTTGCCTGAGTGTGTACAATAAATCGTTATCACTACCCTATGATAAGGCCTTACTGCTCGCCCACCCTACCACAAATAGAGAGTAAGGTACTATTTACTTTAGCCTCTGCCTACCTTTGGGGATCCACTGGACTCTGTGCACACTATACCTTACTTTGGGATAGTACATACAGAGCCAGCTTCGTACAACAGGTAACTAAGAGATTTTGAGATTCAGTCTCCAGGGGTTTTGGTCAACAATGGGCATGGGTCGGACGAAGATAGAGCCTGCACAACCAGCTGCTCTGGGCCAGCCGGGTGCAGAAGTCACTGAGCCCCATGTTATCCTATGGAGGCTGGGGGCAGCTCGAAGAAGCACCAGTTATGAGTGTGTGCCTGCGGGTAAGGGAGACAGGCCCTGGGTAATAAGGTCAGCACTGGAGGGGCCACCAAATAGCACTGAGACTACTGCACATGGGCAGCCGGGTGCAAATTGCAAAGGAGGCGCCCAAGGTGGGGGGGGGGGGGTCGTTGAAACCAGTGGAGATAGTTGGGGAAAACCGCTGCAGGCTCAGTACGGAAGACTGGTTGAAGGAATCCCACCCACAACTGGAGAGGTAAGTTGGATAGTGGGGGGATGCCAGGACACCATCAGTTGGGCACTCTTAGGCCTGGGGAGACAGCTGTTAGGGTTTGTAGTGATTACAGATACCCAGGCGCTCTGCCTCGAATCAACGTTACAATTCGTAGGAAAACAATGTCTGTAGTGTGGTGCGTAAAGAGCGAACGGAGTAACCCTAAACCGTTCCAAGAAAATCTAGGAGACCTTCGCTAATGAGATAACAGCAAAGCTCTCGCAACCACAAAGCAGTGTGAATACATAAAGGATAAAGAAACAGTAATCTCAGTGGAGTAAAACACAACAACAGATCTTCATATTTTAAGTTTTTCTCCTTCAGGACGTTTATTGGATCCACATTCAGCCGACACGTGTTTCGTCGTGTTCACAAAAGTTGAGTCGACACGACTCTTCAGGGCTGGTAAAAGACCCAAGCATCTAAGGGTCGATGCCACACGTAGGTGAGTTGAGCGGAGAATCCACGTTTAGAATGAGATAATTCTGCTAAAGCGATATACACTATATATATGTTGTTTTATTTTATCAGCCCTGAAGAGTCGTGTCGACTCAACTTTTGTGAACACGACGAAACACGTGTCGGCTGAATGTGGATCCAATAAACGTCCTGAAGGAGAAAAACTTAAAATATGAAGATCTGTTGTTGTGTTTTACTCCACTGAGATTACTGTTTCTTTATCCTTTATGTATTCACACTGCTTTGTGGTTGCGAGAGCTTTGCTGTTAACTCTTAGGCCTGGGGTCAGCCCGTGGGTGTCAGGTGCAGAGTGGTGAGAGTGTTGCAGATCCACTTGGATCCGGAGTCCTTTAGGGTGGCACAATCCATGCTGCAGCCCTAAGGGACCATTTCTGTTCACAAGGCCCTTGGTACAACCGGTACCTTTTACAAGGGATTTATATGTAGGCCACAGGTGTGCCAATTGTAGAAACAAAGGTACAGTTTAGGGAAAGAACACAGTGTAAGAAACTGGCTCTATATATACTGCACCAAAGGCAGGTACAGTGTGTATAGAGTCCCCAGAGGTTTGTCAGAGGTTAAAGTTAGATAGAACCTTACTCTCTAATTGTGGTAGCTTGGTCGAGCAGTAAGGCAGTATCGGAGGACAGTGTTGAGCATTTGATGTCCCCTCTCAGTCAGCAAATGAATTCACACACAAGAACTGAACTCTAGGCCAATTGATTTGTATAAAAAAAATACTGTTGTTGATTTTTAGAACCAAGCAAGCCTGGAGCAGCTAAGCAATAAATACTTTTCAGTAATAAGTTACTGGTTATAGAACTGTTTTAAAATGCAATAGGAATCGTACTTTGTTGGATTTACAGGAGAGCAGTAGAATGCAACACTTAGCAAATACAGCACATTGTAATGAATAGGCTTTTTCAGTAAATTGCAGGTAAGTTACTTTTACGTTACTTTTTCAAACTCAGTACTGGGTGCCTAGATTCTGCACTTCGACATTTCCTGTAAACAGGTGAGTAAATGCGTTTTTGTTATTCGTGCGATTTTTAAAGAATATTTTCAAATTTCAAAACTCCACACTTAGAAACTTTTTGGAGCTGTACATTGAAATGAATAGGCTTTGTCCACAAATTGCAGGTAAGTTACTTTTACATTACTTTTTCTAACTCAGCACAGGGACGTTTTCTGGAAACAGTTGAGAAAATAAGTTTAGGTTATTGTTACGATTTTTAAGGAATATTTCGAGTTTTCAAATCTCCACGCTCGTTTTTCTGAAGAAAATTGTCAATGTTATTCTATGGAGAAAAACAGGTTATCCGTTTGCAGGTAAGTAAACAACTGTGGGAGTTAAGGTTCTGGGGTTAGACTCTGGGGTCCCCCAGGGTCAGTGGTGCACTGTGATTGCACCCTCAGTGGCACTAGGGTGGCCCGGTGGAGAGTGTTGAGGCCCAACGTTATCCTATAGAAGATAGGGAGCTCCGGATGGTGGCTGCTGGCAAGCAGGCCACGGGGCTGTGGGAGTAAAGCTCCTAGGGTTTAGCTCAGAGCAAGTTTTGGACCAAAGTAGCACCAAAGGTGCACCCTCAGCGGCACTATGGCGGCTGGGTGCAGGGTGCTGTTTTGAGGTCGGGTGTCCTGTTGATTTCAATGGAGATTCTCCAGGACAAAGAAACACTGCATGTTCGGGGACGAGGATCTTCGAGGAGCGACCACCACTTCGAGGGGTAAGTTGGATGTTGAAGGTTGGTTAGGCACCACTGGGTTGGGCACACAAGGGCGTCGGGTGCAAGGGTGCCTTTGGACGTCGGATTATATTACCCACTCTGGTCGCCGTAGGGGGGTCCTCTGGATTGAGGCTGCAGGCTTTGTCTGGGGGCTTGAGGCAGGTCAGGGGTCGCCGGATCTCGGGTCAGGATCGCCGGGGGGCCCTCCTCGTGATATTTTTCCACTCGGGCCGAGTTTGGCGTGTGCAGAGTGGGCTAGATTCGCTGTTCCTGGCTGGCACCAGAAGCTGCAGTCTTGAAAGTGAAGGCAGGCAGGTCCTCCGGCATTTGTGAGGTTGCTGGCTGCTGGACACGCCGGGGGTTTCGCAGGTGCATGTTCAAGGGGAGACAGGCCTGTAGGGCTAGTGCTAAGTCAGTGGACGGTGTCCTTGTTAGCTCTGCACAGCTTCTCATCCTTCTTCTTCTCTTCTTTTTCTTGTGGTTGCTGGATCTGAGGAAGGAAGGTGCAGGGTACCCCTAAATACAAAATTTAGGGGTGTTAGAGGTAGTTAAAGGGCAGGGACCAATGGGTTTCTTCCCTGGGGTGGGTACACCCCTATTGTGCCACTCTCCAGTGGGAGGGGGGCAGGAGCCTGTCCTTGGTTGGCTGCCCCCCTAAACCCCCCCCCCCCCCCCCCCATCCACATGATGGAGGATACTCAAGGTTGTGCTTCACCTCGCCTCCCCCACCTTAGGGGTGGAGTTGGCAGAGGTGGGCACGCCTCCCTTCCTCACTTGTTTTTCCTGCAGGTTCTCCCGCCCAAAGTGGGGGGTAGAACCAGTGGGGACCAGTTGCTGAAAGCGGCAAATGGTCTGGAGAGGCTCACAAAGGCGGAATGCCTTTGAAGCTTCTGCTTCGTGAACCCTGCCCATCCTGGGTGAGGAGGCTTGGCACCTCGTCCCAGGATGTGCATTGTTTCAGGCCCCCGATAGCAGCAATCTCTCAACCCAGGGGTCCAGAAAAATGTCTGGTCGTGGCAGCCTAGGCAGCCACTCAGTCAGGTCACTAGAAGTTGTTCGAGTTTCAGGGGGCATCTCTAAGATGCCCCCTGTGGTGCATTTTACATTAAATCCCACATTGACATCAGTGTGGGTTTAATGTGCTGAGAAGTTTGATACCAAACTTCCCAGTCTTCAGTGTAGCCATCATGGTGCTGTGGAGTTGGAAATGACAAACTCCCAGCACCATATACTCTTAATGGTAGCACTGCACTTACAGGGCCCAGGGGTGACTGATGTATGCCAGGGCAGTGGTTTGTGGGCATGGCACACAGGGTTGTGTGCCATGTCGACTCTTCACTTTGTTCTGCACCAAGACACGCAGCCTGCAAAGGCAGTGTTTCAGTGTCAGGGTACAGGGCCTCTAAGGGTGGCACAATAAGTGCTGCAGCCCTTGGAGGCCTTCTCTGGTCACAGTGCCCTGGGTACCTATTGTACCATTTACCAAGGGCTGACGCGGCCAGAGATGCCAATTGGGTTTAGGCTTCAATGCAGTGTTTAGGGAAGGGACATAGGCCCTGGGCACCTGTTTAGCAGGAGCCCAGGGCACTCTCAGTCAAAGAACATCAGAAATTCAGCAAAAAGTGGGGGCATTCCATGCAAGAAAAAGGGCACTTTCTCACACACAGGCACGGGGAACCTGATTTGCATTGATCCAGTGCACACTCAGTCAAGGTACAACAGAAATGTGGCAAAAAGTGGGGGGTAACTGCAGTAGAAACCCACTTTCCTACACCAATCTAAAGTGCTCCCTTTCGAAGTCACTACCGCACCCAGTCTTCACCAAGTGCTTTGCGGTGGTAGTCGCTCACCTGCGCAGACAGGGCATCCACGTCTTTCCCTATCTGGACTATTGGCCCACCAAGAGTGCTGCTCATCTAAAATGTCACAAACACACTCAAGTCTTCATCGGCCTACTTCACAAACTAGGCTTTACCATCAATGCTTTAAAATCCCAGATCCAACCCTATCTCGGGACAGTCCTCAATTCAGAGATGTTCATAGCCTACTCAAATGCCACTACTATGCAATCCTTTCAGGCTCTCTACAACAACTTAGTCTGGACATTTATGCGCCTCCTTGGTGTGGTGGCCTCATGCATCGCTATAGTATCTCATGCCAGGTTACACATGTGTCCGTTAGAGGAGTGCTTGACGCATCAATGGTCTCAAGCGAAGGGTCAATGGTAACATCTAGTGTTGGTCAGCTGTCAAACTTGCTGCTCTCTGCAATGGTGAAACACCAATAACTTGTAAAAGGACAGCCATTCTTAAACCCAATTCCACAGAAGACCATAACAACGGATGCCTCCCTTACGGGATGGGGATGCGCCTTCAGAATTTGACTGTCCATGGTCGGTGGATTCCCAGTCAATGAGTACTCCATATAAATCACCTAGAGTTACTAGCTGTTTACCTTGCATTGAAAGCTTTCCTTCCTCACCTAATTTGCAATGTGGTCTTCATAAAAAATACAACATGACACCCATGTACTACCTTCAGAAACAAGGGGGCGCCAGATCAGGTCAGCTCTCTCACTTAGCCCAGAACATTTGGAAATGGGCTCTCCATCACAAGATCCACCTCTTATTAGAATACTTGTGAGGAGTGGACAACAACTTTGCTGACTTCAGCAGGATACGGCAACTAGTCCATGAGTGGCAACTCCACCCACAAGTCTGCCACCACTCCTTTCAGTGTTGGGAACTACCATAGATAGTCCTCTTCACCACAGCAGAAAACACCAAATGCTCTAACTTTTCCTCCAGGTTTCCACAACCATAGTCCAAAGGCAATGCAGTATGAATGAGGTAGTAGGGATATTTGCTTATAAATTTCTTCCTCACACTCTACTTCCTTATGTGGTTCGTTAACTTCGACCAACATCTCTTTCTGGTGGCTACCGCATGGGCACGCCAGCCATGGTTCACCACCCTCCTCGAACTCTGAGGTCCCACACGAGACATTTCCCAACAGGTAGGACCTTCTCTCACAGAACCCTGGAGAAATCAGGACCCCAGATCCCAGGCCTTTCAACCTTGCAATCTGGCTCCTGATGTCCTAGAATTTGTATACCTTAATCTCCCACCAGAACAAATGGACCTTCTCAGAAAGGCGCACAGGCCTATACTCGTGCCTGCTACGCTGCTAAATGCAAGAGATTTCTTCATTATTATTGTTCCAAACATTTTGATCCTATAGCAGCCAAAGTGCAGGACATTGTCTGCTACCGGTTACACTCACAAACTTCTAGTTGAGCTTTCACATCCATAAGACTACACTTAGAAGCTGTAGCCACTTACCTTCAAAACCGGCTACACATTTCCCTATTCTGAATTCCTGTCATTAAAACCTTCATGAAAGGTCTTGAGTCTTTCCTCCTCAGGTCCTACCAGCCCCGACATTGAATCTTAACTGTTCGATAGCATGTGTGGCTGTAGATACAAATGATCTGCATATTCCTTCCATCTAGTGTTGGATTCTGAATTGTGCAAGTTGTTTTTCTTCGAAGAAAATTTTTGAGTCACAAGATCGAGTGCCTCCTCCTTCTCGGTGATACTGTGCATGGTCATCGACTCATTTTGTTAGATTTTCTCTCCGCGATCGGATTTGGACGTGTCTGCCTATCCTCTGTGTTTATCTCTGTTCAGTGCGAGTCTTAGGTCCTGTTCTTTCTTTGATGGTATAGTTTGTCTCAATAGCGTTTTTCCATCACTGCGCTGCTAGAAAACTTTGTCGCTTCGGGCACTGACTCATCGCCCTTCGGGGGTGCCGCCCCTCTTGGTCCTACTTGTCATGTGCACATTCAGTGCTGAAAATGTGTTTCTAATGGAAAGAACACATTTTCGATTTTGCCTGCAGTGCCGTTCCAATTATCTGCATACTGATTAACACCGTTGCCTCTCGCCTGATCACCGTGATGCCGTTTATGACGCCTGGAAGTCGTTCATTTTGAAACACTCCTGAATCGAGGGGGGTGTCGGTTGGAGATGTCTTGTCAAAGTGAAGACGACACTTCCGATATTTTCGGGAAGAAGCACGCCCAGGAAGAGCCTGCTGCCGAGGAAGAACAAGCGGCTTTCTGATAGATACATCTGCCAGTGGATTCCTCACCTTGTGAATATCCCCTTGCGTCAGCAACATTAGGAAATTAATTTTGTAGCTTCGCGACGACGTGCACGCGACTCCGCTGACGTCACTGACACTACAATAGGCCCACGCCGGCATGATGACGTCAGTTCCCTTTTTTCCGCGTCGTCGACGCTAACGGTTTCGGGGAATCTCTGTAGCCTCTTAGTAACTTTGTTGCTATTTTCTTCATATTTCTGTTTCTTTGTTCCCTTTACGATGTCGACGAAGAAGACCGGCTTCAAGCCTTGCAGAGAGTGTGGGAAAATGATGAAGATCACTGACCCACACGAAGATTGCATCTGGTGTCTAAGTTCTGATCATGATGTTGAAGAATGCTCTTCATGTCGGAAGATAAACCCAAAGGCTCTGCGAGAGAGGGACCAAACTTCTGGTGGCGAAGCTGAGAGGTGACAAAGGAAAAAAGTCTTCGGGGTCTTGTTCGAGAAGGTCGAGGTCGAAATCGGCTTCGAGATCAAGGCCTCGAGAGGAGTCGTCTTCGAAGTCGTCATCAGATCATGCTTCGAAGGCAAGGAAGAAGCATAAGAAAAGAAGACATGAGTCCAGACGTCAATCCGGTAGGGACTCGGACTCGAGGTCGAAGTCACCCAAGAAGGTACGTTCGAAGGTGGTTCCTCCGGAGTAGGACTTGGATCCGGATGGTGAGGCTTCGCCTTCGGATTCGCAGGTTCCGGCTCCATCTCCGGTACAATCTCCGGCGCCGTCCCTGGCCCGTGAGGATGAGGAAGAAGTTCCGATGGGTGAGAATTCTGCGCCTGTGGGAGAGCCGAATTCGGACCCATCTCAACGTCAGCCCGAGGGACTTCAGCCACCATTTCCGACCCCGGGCCAAGACCCATCCGCGTTTTTGAACGCTATGTATGGTGTATTTTCAAGGGCATGGTACCCCTCTGGTGCGCCTTCGGGTCCCATGGGTCCATTAGCCTTCAATTTAGGTGTTTCGCACTCCTATGCTCCGGCACCTTTTTTGCCATTCATGCCGGCTCAGACACCCCTGTGGCAATACCCGGCTCCGTCGAGGTCGTCGACGCCGATACCGACGTCGTCTGCTCCGAGTCGACCTCGCGACCAAGTCATTTTGCCATCGGATTCGATACCGACGTCGGTTCCGGCTCCGTCGGAGTCGTTGGTGGATCCGACTGCGTGGCGTGTGAAGGAAAGGTCCAGGAGAGAGGCTCAGCGCCTCATAGAAGAGTAGAGGTATACAGAAGCTCAAGCTGAGATGGAAGAAGGTGAGCTTGAGGATGACTGTTTTGAAAAACTGGCGGAGGCAGGTGGCCTGGAGTTTTTTCCCGAGAGGGAGTTACCTTCTGTGTCTGATGCCCCTTCGAAAGACGTCCAGCCTTATCACATGGTTATGAGGAAGGCTGCGGAACTTTTGAATTTGTCTCTTCCTACAGTAGAATTTAAGTCCAATATACTAACTGAGGTTCTGCATTCCCCCAGTTCTGTGGTGGAACTGTTACTCCCCTTTAATGAAGCTCTAACGGAGCCTATTATGGAAGTTTGGAAAAAGCCACTTACAACACCTACAGTTTGCAGGAGTGTGGCAAGAAGGTACAGGGTCGCTCCTGAGGACCCTGCTTTTCTGACTTCTCATCCATCACCTGAAAGTTTAGTAATCCAGGCGGCCTGTCCCAAAAAAGACTGTGAGTGCATTTCCTCAAGTGCCTGGGGATAAGGATGCAAAGAAACAGGATCAGGTTGCTAAAAAGACCTTTTCTTCTGCGAGTATGGCATTAAAGTCAACCAATGCCACTTGCCTTATGGGGAGATATGTACATGCCCTCATGGATTCACTGCGTCTTCTGGCACCTAAGATCCCTGATGACAGCAGGAAGGATTTTGAAGAAGTGTTAACGGATGCACAGGCAGCAGCTCGTCAGGTGATACAAAGTGGGCTGGACACTGCGGATTCGGTGGCACGCATCATGGGTACTGCGGTTGCCACAAGAAGATCAGCTTGGCTGAAATCTTCGGATTTTTCAGCGGATGTTCAGGCTGCTTTGTTAGATCTGCCGTTTGATGGAGCTGAACTCTTTGGTAAAAAAGCTGATACAGCCTTAGAAAGATTTAAGGACAGTAGGGCTACTGCCAAATCTTTAGGGCTTCAGACCAGTGGTTCTTCTACCAGGAGGTTCAGAGGATTCGGACGCTCTTCCTTTCGCTCCTATTGGCAAGGTCAGCAGCAGCAGCAGAATCCCTTGTACAAGTCGTACAGGGGTAAGCAGAGAGCTCGCCCTAGAGGTCGCCAGGCCTCCTCCTCCTCCACCTCTTCCAACCCCCCAGCCTCAGAAAAGCAGCCCTAGATCCGCCATTCAGGATCGTGTGGGTCCGGTGGGGGGTCGGCTTACCCACTTCTACGGGATTGGGAATCGGTTACTTCAGATCTTTGGGTTCTCAATCTCGTAGAAAATGGGTATGCTCTTCCCTTTCGGGAATTTCCTCCCTATTACCCTCCTTGCCAAGGTTTTTGCACGGAGGAACACCTCTTACTTCTGCAGGAGGAAGTACAGACACTATTAAGAAAGGGTGCGATAGAGGTGGTTCCAGAGCAGGAAAGGGGTCAGGGATGCTACTCCCGGTATTTCCTGATTCCCAAGAAGGATGGCAGACTTCGTTCAATCCTGGATCTTGAATCTTTATCTGAAACAAGAGAAGTTCAAGATGCTCACTCTTGCGCAGGTTCTTCAAGCGCTGCTGGAAGAAGACTGGATGGTGTCGCTCGACTTGCAGGATGCATATTTTCACATCCCAATCCTGAAGTCGCACAGGAAGTATCTCCATTTTACGGTGGGATCGCAACATTATCAGTTTGCGGTCCTTCCTTTTGGAATTACTACTGCGCCTCGAGTCTTCACCAAGGTGATGGCGGTGGTGGCAGCACATCTCAGAAGATCGGGGGTTCCAGTATTCCCCTATTTGGATGACTGGCTGATCAAGGCAGAGTCGTCAGAGAAAGTGCTCCAGCATCTGCAGGAGACAACTCAGTTGTTGTTCCGGTTGGGTTTTTCGATAAATGTACCCAAGTCTCACCTGGTGCCCTCCTAGCGTATCCTGTTCATAGGTGCTGTACTGGACACCACTGTATGTCGTGCATTCCCTCCTCCACAAAGGATTCGCGACATACAGGAAATGATTCCTTTATTTTACAATGGAGCGGTAGTTCCAGTCCTGAAGGTCCTTCGCCTGCTCGGTCTGATGGCTTCTTGCATACTGTTGGTCAACCATGCACGCTGGCACATGAGGGTGCTCCAGTGGTGCCTCCGCAGGCAGTGGTATCAGCACAGCGGAGATCTCAAGGATTCAGTGAGGATCTCGAGAGAAACTACAGCGGATCTGTCTTGGTGGTGCGTGGAAGGCAATCTGTCACAAGGAAAGCCTTTTCAACTACCTCCATCGGTTGCCACAGTGATAACGGATGCATCCACCCTAGGGTGGGGTGCTCATCTGGAGGATCTGGAGGTCAAAGGTCTTTGGTCTCCAGAGGAAAGGTTGCTGCACATCAACCTTTTAAAGTTGCGGACCACCGCGATGTGGTATGTCATCAAGCAGGGAGGAATGGGTTTGCAGTGTCTCTGCAGAGAGGCTCTGCGCCTCAGGTCCTGGGTTCAGGACCACCAGATTTGTCTGTTGGCAAATCATCTGGCCGGAGTTCTGAACATGCGTGCAGACAGTCTCAGTCGGCAGTTCTCGGCCGACCACGAGTGGAGGCTTCACCCGGAGGTGGTCCGGCATGTCTTTCAGATGTGGGGGACTCCTCGTGTGGACATGTTTGCCACTCGCGAGAATGCTCACTGCCCGTCATTCTGCAGTCTCCAGTATCCGATGCTAGGAGCCTTTGGGGACGCGTTTCAGTTGAGTAGGGGAAGTCAACGCGTTTCCTCCCATACCTTTAATTCCTGAGGAAGATTTGCCAAGACCGGGCCCGAGTTATTCTGATCGCCCCGGATTGGCCAAGAAGGGTGTGGTACACGGATCCTCTCCACCTCTCCTCTCACCCGCCGCTCCGTCTCCCGTTCAGGGCAGATCTCCTCTCCCAGATGGAGGGGCAGGTTCTACACCTCCACCTCCAGTCATTACACCTTCATGCCTGGAGATTGAACGGGGCAACCTGAACTCCTTTTCTCTCCCGCACGATGTGGTGGATGTCATTCTCTCGGCTAGGCGTGACTCCACTAAATCCATTTATTCATACAGATGGTCTAAATTTGTCTCTTGGTGCGGGGAGAAATCTGTTGACCCTTTGAGGGCTCGTTTGTCCGATATTTTACAATTTGCTCTTTCTTTGGCACAGCAGGGTTTTGCTGTTGCCACGATCAAGGGCTATCTTTCAGCATTGTCGGCATTTATCTCTGCCTGATCAGCCGTCTCTTTTCAAGTCTCCTGTGGTTTTAAGGTTTTTGAAGGGCCTCACAAATAAGTTCCCTCCTACTCTCTTTATTGTGCCTCAATGGGATTTAAATCTTGTTTTAACCTTCTTGATGGGTTCTCCCTTCGAACCCTTACACAAGTGTCCCATGAGGCTTTTGTCTTTTAAGACGGTCTTTCTCGTTGCGATCACCTCGGCAAGGAGGGTAAGTGAGCTTCAAGCTCTTTGTTCTAAGTCCCCATTCTTGACCATTCATGCTGATCGAATGGTTCTTAGGACCAGGGCTGCTTTTCTCCCTAAGGTGGTAACTCCCTTCCATCTAGAACAATCTATTACCCTTCCTACCTTTTATCCTCCCCTCACCCTTCCAAGGAGGAGGAGAGACTACACCGTCTGGACCCTAAGAGGGCGGTGAGCTTTTACCTTGATAGGACTAGAGACTATCGAGTGGATGACCAGCTCTTCATTGGTTTTGCTGGCTGCAAGAAAGGAAGAGCGGTGCACAAGCGCACTCTTTCAAGATGGATCATCCTCTGTATAAAGATCTGCTACACTTTGGCCGGTAAGGAACCTCCAGAGGGTATTAGAGCTCACTCTACTAGAGCTAAGTCATCATCTACTGCTTTGTCTAGGGGTGTACCTGTCGAGGATATTTGCAGAGCCGCGACTTGGGCCTCCCTCCACACTTTTGCAAAGCATTACTGCTTGGATACCGAGGTGAGGAGGGACGGCCACTTTGCGCGCTCTGTCCTCCAGGATTTTCTGGTATATGAGAGTGGACACCCTCCTCCGGGAGTGGGGACTGCTTTGGGACTCTATTCACAAGGTGAGGAATCCACTGGCAGATGTATCTATCAGAAGAACAAGTTACTTACCTTCGGTAACGCTTTTTCTGGTAGATACAGTATCTGCCTGTGTATTCCTCACTGACCCGCCCGCCTCCTCGTTGTCCACTCTTCTATTCCGGAGTTTATTGTATTGTATATATTTTTATTGTCAAGGAAATGTTTTATTTCAATTGCATTCCTGCTTTTGCTTCACACTGTGTGTGTTATCTTGACATTTATGTACTGTGTATACTGTGTATATATCTACTGTCATTGGTCTGTCCGTGTGCCTCGAAGGCACGGAAAAAAGGGCGGAACTGACGTCATCACGCCGGCGTGGGCCTATTGTAGTGTCAGTGACGTCAGCGGAGTCGCGTGCGATGCCGTGTCTCTATGATGTCGTCTGCGCGAAGCTACAAAAAGAATTTCCGAATGTTGCTGACACAAGGGGATATTCACAAGGTGAGGAATCCACAGGCAGATACTGTATCTACCAGAAAAAGTGTTACCGAAGGTAAGTAACTTGTTCTTCTCCGTCAAAGAAATCTCCAACTCCAATGTGGAAGGGTACTATCGCCCCAGACCCTGTTCCAAAACCCAAGTTGACCTTAAAACATTCACCCTTCCTCCTACTAGAGGTTGTGGGACCGCCACTATCATTAGGCCATGCTTGAATACGAAAAGGCACTTCTGAATACCCTGCCTTCCTGGGCCCGGCACGAAAATTTCCACCAAGGTTAAGTCCTCTGTGTTGACCTCCTCGGATCGAACGCATGTTTCTGACTCCACCCAATGTTCGGGGCCGACTCAGCTACCAACCTACCTAGGTGCTGAACAAAAAACACTACTCAATTCCGAAATTGTCCAAAACTAAAACCTGAAAGCATTCCTTGGTTTCCATGTCACCGGTCGAGCCTTTTCTTGAAATAATGGACATTAATACAAAAGAAAATCCAGATTCAAGAAGGTACTGGGCGAACAATTACCTCTCCTCCACCAAAGAAGCAATCAACTTTTGAGGATATATTGGACGTTCTGGTTCCTCTGAAAATGAGCATTACTCATCATCTCCCTCCTCCTCCTCCACCACTTGCTCCTCCACCATCCCCTCTTTCTACTACATCTCCACATCACGACCCTCTCGATGTTACACCTCCAGGGTCACCAAGGTCAAACACTGGGGGTATGGGAGAGCCATTAGGGGATCCAGATCCGTGGAGCACATATGATACAGATTTTATAACACCCAATGATCCAGATCTTAACCCAGTCCGCCCTCCTGAATATGCTAATGCTTGCCAACAGGTCATTGTTAGAGCGACTAGTTACCATGGGGTTGAGCAACACAAGGCGCCTTTGGAACAAGACTTGCTCTTTGATCCCCTCTCGCCAACCATAAAGACACACAGTTCTTACCTATTTTTCCTGGTATGCTACGACATGCTGACAACATCTTCATGGAGCAAGTATGTGCCTGAGTTATTACGCCACGGACAGTGGAGCAGTCTCGCAGCGCAGGCTGCCTAATCACTTACACTGCTTGATTCCCATTACGCACTGTAGCTTGGGTGGGACTCGGTCCCCCAGCATATCTCAGGGCAGGAAGGCGTGGCCGGGAGAGGCCCGACGCGAACAATGGCGCCTGAGCAGTCCCACCGCATAGATTTTGCCCGGGTGAAGACCGGGCCCGTGTTAACCCGTCATTGGCCAGAAGAGGCTGTGCCAGGCTTAACCGCTTTTGTCCGTCTCTTTTTGGATCTCAACCAATTAAGCCTCTTCGTTTCCCTTCAATTTGCCACTCCTTTGTTTGGTGGTTTGAAACTTTATCTGGCTGTGGGCAAACGGAAAGCTAAAGACCCAGAGAAATCCGAGTCAAATGCAAAAAAAACACTGAAGCCTCCAAAGAGCTAATCTGAGCTTCCGTTGACTATCAGTAACACGCTTGTTGACATTGGCTCATTAATTGAAGAGGTGGAGTCACTTTTGAACACTAAAGCCCCCGAGTTTAAAGATAAATTTACACGGGTACCAGATTTGTTTAAGAAAATCAAACCGTTATCCATTTTTGATGCTGGTACTAAAGTTTCAAGAATTCCAGCAACCGATACTCTGGAAGTCCCTGGTCATTTTGAGACTAAAGAGCCTGTTTAAATCAGATCTGTGAAACACAAGCTATTGAGCCACCCAATCCAGTGCCACATCCCTTATCTCCTGTAATTGCTATTGGTTCTAATGGTCCGTGCCATAACAGATTTACCTTATTAGCAACTACCGTAGATAATGACGAGCTACCCTCTCGCATGGGACCTTCTTAACACTAATAAATCTGTGCAAAATGATAGTGCTACTCATCAAGAGTCAGGAGCAAATGACCTACAAGTACTTAATCTCAAGCTTGATCTTCTTGGGGACCTATTTACTTCTTTAATCGACCAGGTCACTACTTTACAAACAAAGTCTTGCTGTTGTGGATGTGTGTATAGCACATGGCTATCAGGAGTTCACCCAAAGGATCATAAAACGTCTAAACTCTAATGTAAGTCTCAGTAGATCATTTTCTTACCATAACATGGGGCAGAGGGATCATGCTGCCAAGAAGAAAATATGTTTGCAGGCCAACCCAAGAGCACCAGCACATTAGTTGACGAATAAACTTCCTTTGAAAACATCACAATTACTGCGAGTAAACCCAGAGGATGACACAGAAAGATCTATGTTCGAGGCATATGAGCTACAGATCCTATGCTTTAGCATAGATTGCCATCTGGTGTTGCGTCCGGATGTTTGTACTTTGTTTTTGTTCGAAGAAGTCTTGTAGGCACGAGGTAGGTGACTCCACCTTTCGGTGATAGTGCGTATGGGCATCAACTCCATCCTTAGATTGTTTTTTTCCGCCATTGGGTTCGGATGTGTATTGCTGCACTCTGGTACTTTTTTCAGACCCCTTTGGCGAGCAATCGACTGACCTCGACGGTATTATTATCGATCGCGATTCCTCATTCGACGCGCGTCGTCTCACTTCGAAAAACTTTCCAAACTCGAGGCAGGCCGCCGCGCTAGCATTCGATGGAACAGACTCCATTCAAGCTATGTCCCAGGTGTCGTGCTAAATTTCCACGCACTGACTTGCATGAAGTTTACAGCCTCTGCTTCTCCCCGGAACATGACGAGAAGGACTGCGACGCGTGTCGATCTTTCCGATCGAAAAAGACACTTCATGATCGTCTGGCTCAGGTCCACGAAATGCAACATCAGAGCGACTCTGTTCCGGACATCTTATCGGGTATCCAACATCCAGCGCTAGAGCCAGAGGAAGAAGAGCAGATATTCGAGGCTGACTCCCGACATGGAAGTAGAGAAAGACATCACTGTGGGTCAGCGTACCGTGAGTACAGATCCCCTGTGTCCATTCCACATAAGACAAAGACTCCTGTCCCTCCTTCACCTTCTGGTTTAGGTCGGCACCGACAAAACTTTTCCGATGACCCGCCCGGCTCCGAAACAAAGAGAGAAGCCTTCGGGCTCAAGCCAGCCCCGCTCTGATACCGAACCGACACATTCGGCAACAACACATAAGAGCAAGTATCTATCGGTCAACATACCTTCAGGACCGAAGATTCCAACTTCGACGCCGAAAGGCTCGGAGCTGAAACCCTCCAAGCCCAAAGACTCAAAGCCGAAATCCTCAAAGGCGAAAGACTCTGAGCCGAAACCCTCCAAGCCCATGCACTCTGAGCCAAAACCATTAACACCCAAAGGCTGAAATATCCACGGAAAGAGAAAGACACTCTCCCCAAAGAGCCTTCATCTAATGAGCCAACTTTCGAACAGAAACCGAAAAAGCTGGTTATAAACCCTAAGACAGGACATATCCAGGCAACCATTTCCAAAAAACGGAAAGTTGACTTGCCAGAGGACTATCATATCCCCCTTAAGAAGAAGAATGTGGGCACTAACCTTTCTCCTCCTTTTATTCCACCTCCTTCTTCTCCTCCTAATCCTAACTTGCTTATTATACCAGTAAATTCACCACCACGCCTAGTACACCTGACCCACAGGATGAAGGGGGTGGGGATGAGGATCCAGACACTGACGATTGGGAAGATTACCACACAGATCCAAATACAGATAATGACCCTGATTTATATCCCTCCAGACCTTCTCCACCTGATTGGCTATTTTGAGCTCCTTAACAGGGCTCCTCATTATCATGGGGTAGAACTTCATAAAGAGCCTTTAGAAGAGGATTTCCCCTTTGAGACACTTTCTTCCTCACAAAGAACTACTCATACCTTGCCAATGCTAAAAGGCATGTTAAAACACACAGACGAGGTCTTTAAGGATCATGTAAGGACAAGAATAATCACACCTAGAGTGGATAAAAAATACAAATCCGCTCCTACCGACCCTATTTATATTAAAGGTCAGCTGCTCTTAGACTCTCTTGTAGTCTCCAACGCACGCAAGAGGGCTAACTTGCAAGCCACAGGAGAAACCCCTCCTTCTGACAAGGAGTCCAAGCTTATTGATGCCTCCGGCAAAAGAGTAGCTTCACTGGCAGCAAACAACTGTCACATTGCCAACGCCTCATTATGATGAGCTAGACAAACTCATGCAACACTTGCCTGACCAATATAAATCTAAGGCTAATGACATTATTCAGGAAGGTAAACTCATTACAAACACCTTCATTAAATGTGCACTAGACGCAGCAGACACAGCATCGCATGCAATTAACACCAGTATTCTATTAAGCAGGCACTTGGCTCAGAATTTCTGGATTTAAGCCAGAGGTGCAAACCTCCATACTTAAGCAACCCTTTGACAAAAAGCGTCTTTTCAGCCCAGCTGTTGATACTGTGCTGGAAAAGATGAAAAAGACACCATGGTCGCAAAGTCCATGGGGGCTTTACAGTTACCTGCCAATAGTTTCTTTCCGCCGCTCATTTTACAGGGGTGGCTCACATATTGTGTCCACTGACAATGCCTCCTCCTCTTACAAAGGCAACAGCCAATCCCCCTCGTCCAGAGGCAATTCTAGTGGAGGGTTTAGAGGAAACCATGGTTGGGGAAGAGGAAGAGGTAATCCACACACACTTCCCTCGCAAACAAACAGTGACTTCTCTCTGCTACCCCCGATCATTCCACTCCTGTCGGGTGACATCCCTCCCAGTTCCTACCTGTCTGGAATTCAATCACCTCAGACAAGTGGGTGCTACACATTATTCAATATGGTTACTGCCTGGAGCTTACAAGCACTCCCCCCAAATATTCTTCCCAGAGCACATGCAATGTGACCGAAACATCTTACCCTCTTAAAGCAAGAGGTTCTATATCTGTTAGAGAATCAGGCTATAAAGCCAGTACCATTATTATATCAAGGGACCGAGATATACTTCCTGTATTTCTAATTCCCAAAAAGGACGGCTCTCTCAGGCCTATACTAGACCTCAGACAGCTCAATCTGTACATACAGTCGGACCACTTTCACATAGTCACACTCCAATAGGTGCTCCCACTGCTTCAGCAAGGTGACTCTGTCCACTCTAGACTTAAAGGATGCCTATGTTCGAGGCATGTGGGCTGCTGAATTCATATCTATGCATAGATCGCCGCCTAGTGTTGGGTCCGGATGATTGCACATTGTTGTCCTGGAAGAGTCTTCGAAGTATCACGAGATAGGTGGCTCCTCCCTTGGACCACAGTGCGCATGGGCATCCTCTCCATCCTCAGATTGTTTTTTTCCGCCATTGGGTTCGGATGTACTTTCTTGACTCAAGTTCGGAATCGATATAAAACTTTTTTCACACGGCCAAAAGGCCTTCGGGGCGTCGGTATTGTCTTTCGTTCGGTTCCACGTACTTTCTCCTGTTCTTCGAGCCGGACGTCGAAGGCCGCTTGCCTTTTTCGACACCAAAGGCCCCATCTACGATCAACATGGAACGGAGCCCGTTCAAACTGTGCCCCGTTTGCAACTCTAAATACCCTCACATCGATGTGCACCCGGTGTGTAATAAATGCCTATCACCGGACCACAACGAGGCCAGCTGCATGGCCTGTTCTCGGTTCAGGTAGAAGAAAACACTTTGGCTTCGACGCGCCGCGAGACAGTCGGCGCAGAAAACAGCGCCCGACCCAGAGAACATATTCGAGGCTGAAGACGACGTGGGCGTTGAACGAGAGGATCCTGAGCAGCAGTCGGATCCTGCGTCGGAACAAAACTCTAACTATGATGAAGACGAAGAAGAAGTCTGCGTCCACAGGCCATCGGAGCCGTCGATGACGACTCCAGCGATGAGCAAGGCCCAACCGCAATCGCGGGGCCCAATAATGACACTGTACCTTCGAAGGCTCAGGTCAAGGCATCGCCGGAAGGCCTTAGCCAAGATCTTAATCCACATTCTATAGCCCCGCGTCAAGGCCCGGCTAAGAATATTTCTAAGGAGCCATCGGTCGATCAACCACAATCAGCGGTAAAACCGAAACCAACAGACGCTAAATCGAAACCGAAGCTGCTAAAAACAGTCATCGGATCGACAACCTCGGATTCCTCAGATCCAATCAAATTAAAAAGAGTCATCGACCCCTCGGGGTCACAAGGAGGTGTCGGCCCGAACATCGGGGCGCCGAAGCCTGTATCTAAGGTCAAACACGTCGCACTGACGCAGTCGACGTCCAAAGATGGCGACACTGACAAGGGACTCGAGGCTCAGAAGACTCTCGATCCGAAGCTTCCAGCCTCCAAGCCACTGCTGGTCAAGGCCTTCGAGTCGAAGACCAAAATCGACCCGAAAGAGCATGTCAAGTCGAAGCAAAAGAACATGCCTGCTGCGCACCAAGAGCTCGAGTCAACGCATGGCCACAAACAATCTAGTGGTAAAACAAAGTCGGTCGGATCAAAGGCGGCGCCACCTTCGAAGCAGGTCGGTCCGTCTCCAATGCTTCCGTCACCAATTAAGTACGGACTGCCCCCAACCGCACGACCGAAGGCATTCCACACACAAAAAAGCACCGACACTGCCACAAAGGTGTTGGTAGCCTCAAGGACTCAGCCCATAGAAGAGGACGTTGTGTTCCAAGCGCCATCCTATAATAATCAGTCAAAACTATTCGACTCCGATTCTGGAAAACTCACTATTTATAAAAGAAAAATCATTCCAGAGAATCCTATGGGGTCATACAAGATCCCACTCAAAAAGAAAAGGGACTCTGCCACCTCACCTGTTCTTTTTGAACCTGTAGAGTCCTATGCACAGGAATACACCTATTCTCCCACACGTACCAATGAAGATGTGGGGGAAGGATACAATGAGGAAGAATTTACTTATCCTATTGACACAGATCAAGAGGAGTCTCAACCCTGGACTCACCCTGTTGACCCTGGTGAGCCACACACCACGCCGGACACTCAGTCCTATACAGTCAAAACCTCGCCTACTGAAGATACTGCTGCGTTTAACGCATTGATTGAAAGGGCAGCTACTAACCATGATGTAGAAATGCACGCTGACCCGGTAGAAGAAGACTTTTTGTTTGACACTTTCTCAACATCAGAAAGATCAGTGAGGACATTGCCTATGCTAAAGGGTGTCCTTAAACACGCTGGTGACATTTTCAAAGAAACCACAAGGGCAAGGGTTGTAAACCCAAGAATTGAAAGGAAATACCGGCCTGCGCCTGTAGACCCTACGTATATCAAAGGCCAGATCCCATTGGACTCCTTGGTGGTGGCTAATGCTCGTAAGAGAGCGAACTCTCAAACAAGTGGTGATGCTCCTTCTCCGGACAAAGAATCCAAAATCTTGGAGGCTTCTGGCAAACGAGTAGCGGCTCAATCGGCAAATATTTGGAGAATCTCAAATACACAGGCCATATTAGCCAGATATGATAGGGCTCATTACGACACGTTAGAGCAGCTACTACAACACCTGCCTGATGCTTATAAGGAGGGCACGGAAATGCTGATACAGGAGGGGAAGCTGATTTCAAATGCATCCATTAAATGTGCGATAGATGCAGCAGACACAGCAGCTAGGGCCATCAACACATGTGTGATGCTCAGAAGGCATGCCTGGCTCCGCATCTCTGGTTTCAAGCGAGAGATCCAAACAACTATCCTCAATCAGCCAGTTAACCCTGACTTTCTATTTGGCCCCGACAGCAAAGTCCATGGGAGCTCTGCAGTCACAACAGTTCAGGGGCGGTTCCTTTCGACGCTCCGGTAACAGGGGAGCCTCTAGAGGTCAAGCATCACAGCAAGGCCAATACAACAAGGGAGGTACACAGACGACCTGTAACAAAACCAATAGGGGTGGATACCCTGGAAACAGCGCCAAGGGCAGAGGACGTGGACATAATAATGCCAGGTCCTCAACCACCAATAAACAGTGACGTCTTGTCACTGCCCCCCGACCATATAATACCGGTCGGGGTAAGACTTCAGCAGTTCCTGCCAGTCTGGGAAGGCATCACCACAGACAGGTGGGTGAGACAACTTATACAATACGGCTATTGTCTAGAGCTAACCTCCACTCCACCCAACATACCGCCCAAGGCACCATCCTTTGTCCGCAGAGCACATGCACTTATTGCAGCAAGAAGTCATCTGTATGCTGCAAAAAGGGGCCATAGAACTCGTGCCTTTAGAACAACAGGGTACAGGGGTGTACTCACTGTACTTCTTAATCCCAAAGAAGGACGGATCTCTCAGGCCCATTCTAGACCTCAGACCCCTGAACCCATACATCTTGTCAGAACATTTTCGCATGCTCACTTTGCAGCAAGGTCTACCATTGCTCAGTCAGGGAGATTTCCTAGCAACCCTAAACCTAAAGGACGCATATTTCCACATTTCAATTCGCCCAGGACACAGGCAATATCTCAGGTTCACCATAAACAACCAGCATTACCAGTTCAAGGTCCTGCCTTTCGGGGTCACTACAGCCCCCAGAGTGTTTACCAAGTGCTTAGCGACAGTAGCTGCGCACCTTCGGAGGCAACACATCCATGTCTATCCTTATCTGGACGACTGGCTTATCCAAGCGAAGTCGAACCAGCAATGTGCCAGCCACATGTCCCGCACGATTCACCTCCTACACAGTCAAGGATTTTCACTCAATTACCCAAAATCTCATCTTCAACCCGCCGATGTACAACAGTACCTAGGAGCGGAAATAAACACTGGCAGCAACAGCACAGCTAAACTCAGCACGAATCAACAGCATGCAATTGCTGATTCAGAAATTCAAACCCCAACACTCACTCCCAGCGCAAGTGTTTATGCAGCTGATAGGCATGATGGCTTCCTGCATCTTCATAGTCCCTCACACGAGGCTACACATGCGTCCGCTTCAGGAGTGCTTGGCGCGACAGTGGAATCGGGCTCGGGGACATCTAAAGGACCTATTGTTGGTGACCGGTCGTGCATACAACTCTCTGCATTGGTGGTACACACAAAACCTTTGCAAGGGACGACCGTTCCAAGAGCCTGTACCACAGATAGTGCTGACGACGGACGCATCTCTCCAGGGCTGGGGAGCGCGTGTCCTCCATTATACAGTACAGGGACTATGGACAACGCAGCAGCAGAAAATGCCCATCAACCTGCTGGAATTGATGCCAATCTTCCTGGCGATGAAGGCGTTCAAATTGCATTTGTGCAACAAAGTTGTGCTGATCCGGACGGACAACATGACTGCCATGTATTACATCCAGAAGCAGGGAGGGACACACTCTCCACAATTATCACACCTAGCCCAGAGCATGTGGAAGTGGGCCATTCAAAGAAACATGTTCCTCATGGCGGAACACCTCCCAGGCAAAGACAACCAGATGGCAGACCTGCTCAGCAGGCACAGCCATCAGATGCACGAGTGGGAGATACATCCCTCAGTGCTATAACCCTATTTCCAACAGTGGGGTCATCCAGAAATAGACCTATCCGCCACAAAGGAAAACGCAAAATGCCAAACCTTCGCCGCCAGGTTCCCACACCCGCAGTCTCGGGGCAATGCGATATGGATGAACTGGTCAGGCAGATTTGCGTACGCTTTTCCTCCAGCACCGCTCATACCGCTGGTAGCGCGCAAACTGCGGCAGCACTCAATGACACTCATCCTAGTTGCTCCAACATGGGCAAGGCAGGCATGGTACACCACGTTCCTTGAACTTTCAGTGGTGCCTCACCAATGACTAAAACTCACACCCAGTCTCCTCACTCAGAGCCGTGGAGACATTCAGCACCCAAATCCGCAACAGTTGAGCCTTGCAATATGGCTTCTGAGGTCATAGAGTTTGGCTACCTAAACCTGCCCCCTGACTGTATGAACATTATCAAGGAGGCTAGACGACCTACAACCAGGGCATGCTATGCGGCAAAATGGAAGCGATTTGTCATTTATTGTTCCAATAATGACATAAATCCGCTGGATGCATCAACGCAAAACATTATATGTTATTTGTTGCATCTACACAGATGCAATCTGGCATATAGTTCCATCAGGATACATTTAGCTGCAATGGCAGCTTATCTTGAAAACAGACAGCACCTTTCCCTTTTCAAAGTGCCTGCCATTAAAGCTTTTATGGAGGGACTTAAAAGAGTAATTCCTCCCAGACACCCGCCTTCACCTGTCTGGAATCTAAACATAGTTCTCACCAGACTAATGGGACCACCTTTTGAACCTCTTTACTCTTGTGACATACAATTTCTAACATGGAAAGTGGCCTTTCTCGTGGCGATCACATCGCTAAGAAGGGTTAGTGAGCTGCAAGCCCTAACTATTCAGGAGCCTTTCATACAGATTCATGCTAATAGGGTAGTGCTGCGTACCAACCCTAAATTCATGCATAAGGTGGTGTCACAGTTCCACATTAACCAAACAATAGAACTGCCAGTATTCTTCCCAAATCCAGATTCAGTGGCAGTCCGAGCACTGCACACACTAGATGTTAAAAGAGCTCTCCTGTATTACATTGACAGGACAAAATATTTCAGGAAAACATAGCAACTGTTAGTTGCCTTCTCTCCACAGCATCAAGGCAACCCCATTTCCAAGTCAGGTATAGCCAGATGGATTGTTAAGTGCATACAAATCTGTTATCAAAAAGCTAAACGCACATTAACAGTTCCCCCAAGAGCGCATTCCACACGCAAGCTAGGGGCATCCATGGCTTTCCTAGGTAACATTCCTCTAGAGGATATCTGTAGAGCAGCCACATGGACCACCATACATACATTCACCAAACACTACTGCGTGGATGTACACTCCAAACAGCAAGCTGCGGTAGGTCAGGCTGTTCTCAGGACTCTTTACAGACTGCTGCAGCTGGCACGGGCAACCACCGCTAATGAGGAAACTGCTATTTATTCTATGCATAGATATGAATTCAGCAGCCCACATGCCTCGAACGGAATATGCTACTTACCAGTATGCATCTGTTCTTGGCATGTAGGGCTGCTGACATTCATATCGCCCGCCCTCCTCCCCGGTGCCTGTCGCAGCTGTAGCACTCAGAATTATTCTCAGGCATGGTCATAACTTACAGTATCATACTCCATCTCTGCCACAATGGCGAAAAACAATCTGAGGATGGAGAGGATGCCCATGCGCACTGTGGTCCAAGGGAGGAGCCACCTATCTCGTGATACTTCGAAGACTCTTCCAGGACAACAATGTGCAATCATCCGGACCCAACACTAGGCGGCGATCTATGCATAGATATGAATGTCAGCAGCCCGACATGCCAAGAACAGATGCATACTGGTAAGTAGCATATTCCTTCCATATTCCCATTCAACCTGCTCACAGAAAATATCTCATGTTTGTGGTCGACGGACAACACTACCAGTTCAATGTTTTCCCATTCGAAGTAACTACAGCACCCAAGGTTTTCACCAAGTGCCTAGCTGTAGTTGCAGCTCATCTAAGAAGACCGCATTTTCACTTCTTCCCTTACCTAGACGACTGGCTGTTAAAAGCCAGATCACAACAAAGCTGCCTACATCACACTCCAAGGACAGTCCAACTGTTTCCCGGCTTGGGGTTCACTGTAAACCTCACCAAGTCTCACCTCCAACCATCCAACACACAAGTGTATCTAGGAGCCACACTAGACACTCTCAAAGCTCTAGCGTACCCCAACCCAGTCAGGATTCGCAACATGCAAGCTCTAATATCACAGTTTCAGCCGCAACACTCATTACCAGCCCGAGTGTTCATACATTTGATCAGAATGATGGCTTCTTGCATTTTAATCGTTCCCTACGCAAGACTTCAAATGCGTCCCCTACAGGAATGCTTAGCACCACAGTGGAACCAGGCTCAAGGTCACTTATCAGATCTGGTATTGATAGATGGCCGTACTCCTCGCTCTCTGCAGTGGTGGGACATACAAAACCTTTCAAAGGGGGGACCATTTCTCGATCCAGTTCCACAGATAGTGCTAACAGCAGATGCATCCAATACTGGTTGGGGAGCACATCTGGGAAAACATACCATTCAGGGCATGTGGACTCTGCAACAAAAACAATTCCACATAAACAGTCTCGAACTGCTAGCTATTTCTTTGGCATTAAAAGCTTTTCAACTTTATCTAGTAGACAGAGCTGCCCTGGTTCGCACAGACAACATGACAGCGATGTACTACATATAAAAGCAAGGGGGATGCACTCTCCAGCTAGCACAGAGCATCTGGAGATGGGCCATACCTCAAAAAATATTTCTGATGGCTACATCTGCCAGTGGATTCCTCATCTTGTGAATATCCCCTGCGCCAGCAGCATTCGGAAATTTTTCGTAGCTCTCCACTCCGACAGATGCCTGGCTCTGCACGCCGCTTCATTGACGTCACCGGAGCTATAAGAGTGCCTCGTCAGCGCGATGACGTCAGTTCCCTTTTTTCCAAGCCGTCGACGCTAACGTTATTTTTTGGGACTCTCCGTGGTTTTCTTGTTACATTGTTTTTCTGGATCGTGTTTCTGGTCTTCTCTTGTTTCTTTCTCGAAGATGTCGTCGAGGAAGTCAGGCTTCAAGCCTTGTACGGAGTGCGGAGGACATATGTCCATCACGGATCCCAACGAAGATTGTGTCTGGTGCCTGTCGAATCACGACGTCGAGGGTTGCGCTTGCTGTCGGAACCGAAAGCTTTAAAGGAAAGAGAGGCCAAGCTGTTTGTGGCGAAGATGAGAAAGGAGAAGTAAGGTCGAAGAAGGTCGAGATCCAGGTCGAGCTCGGGCTCAAAGTTGACGTTGGGTCATGCTTCTAAATTAAAGACTTGTACTTTATCAAATTTTGCGTAGGTTTAAAAAAAACCTTATGTACACAACAGAAATCACATTCCTATTTTCAAGATATTCCTATTTACAATAATATATTCCTAAAGTTTCATCATTCAAACATCAGTCATCCATCAATCATACCAATACAAAAAATTAAACAAAAACAGACAAAACAAAGATACATCAATGATTAAATAAGTGCCGGAATCAAAGTATTCACAAACAAAGCCAATGACTATTTTTTGTACTAAACACGAATCTGTCTCTTTCTGAATCCTATCACTTTTTTAATGTTTGGCTTTTTGGCAGTCTACGCGTTTCGAACTCGCGTCAATTGTGCGTTCTCATCAGGACCATAATCTCTCGCTCTTCAGAGTTTAGAGGAAGTTGTGTTGTCCGCGACGTCCAACTACAATTTATGGGTAGATGTTAGTGTCCTACTTCCTGTGTGCGCTACCTGGCTCTCGAATACTCTTAGGGCGAGGCTCAGGCTGATTGAAAGAATTACTTCCGTAGGCTCAGGCTGATTGAAAGAATTACTTCCGTGACCCCGCAGGCAGGATTTTCACAGGACGGGGCACGCTGCGGTAAACAAGATTGCCTTCTTCCTTTCTCGAACGATGCGTCTCAGTCGCATTCACTTCCTGGTCCGCAAAGGCCTTGCTACACTGAAGACTGACAAGTTTGGTACCAAACTTCTCAGCACATTAAACCCGTACTGAGGCCAGTGTGGGATTTAATGTAAAATGCACCCGAGGACATCTTAGAGATGCCCCCTGAAAACCTAACCTACAATCCACGTCTGGACTGAGTGGCTGTAGAGGCTGTTACACAGCAGACATGTTGCACCCGGCCACCCCTGCGCCGCTGAGGGTGAACCAACTGTACCTACCTGACCCTGGGGGACCCCCTGAGTCTATGCCCAGAACCACAACTTCACCAATCGAGTACTCACCAGGAAACCGGTAACTCACTTAACTGCCATTGAATAACATTGACTGGTTTGACTCGCAAAATCTTCTAAGTGTCTACTTTTGAAAACTTGAAATATTCATATAAAATCATCCGAATTCCTAAATACTCACCTGTGATCAGTAGAGGAGCCAGTACTGTACCTTGTATCCCAGTGCTGAAACGCAAAAAAATAATCCCTAGCGGGTTTACTAGCAACTTGTATTTTCTCCATAGGAATCCATTGTCTGCTTTTATATGAAGTTTCTTCTAAGTGTCTACTTTTGAAAACTAGAAATATCCTTTAAAAATCATACAAAATACTGAAACGTAATCACTTACCTGTTTTGAGTTGAGACCCCAGTGCTGGCCCCAGGAGACCAGTACTGGATTACAAAAGTAACGAGATGGTACTTTACCTGCTACCTGAATTTTCTCCCGTTGGATAAGTGTGAAGTTTTAAAATAGCTTTTTATTCCTGAAAAATCACCACAATACCTAAAACGTTTTTGCTAAACTGTTTCCAGCTTAGACCCCAGAACTGAACCTAGGAGGCAGTCCTGGAATTACCAAAGTACTCTACAAAGTAATCACCTGTGTTTATATAAGGGAATCCATTTAGCTAAATTCTAAATAGTGTGTAGAATTGAGTCGCCTACTGCAACTCCTGTACCTATTGTCTTTACAAAGTTTATTGCCTTTCTGCAAAGTACTCATCTGAGACCTCTCATATTTGGAACAGTATATTTTTGATACCTGTTGGTTCTAGAAATAAAACAACTATATCTTTTGATATAAAAACAATTGGCTTGGAGTTCAGTCTTTGAGTGTGTGAAACCTTTTGCTGACTGAGTGTGTACAACAAATGCTTTACACTGTCCTCTGGTACTGCCTTACTGTTCGACCAAGCTACCACTTTAGAGAGTAAGGTCACACCTGGCTTTAACCTCTGTTATACCTCTGGGGTTTGTGGACTCTATATACACACTGTACCTTACTCTGGTCCAGTAGATATAGAGCCACTTTATCACACCCTGCATCCCAGCTTACCTCTCTAACCAGTGGTTTCCCCCAGGAAGCCTCCCTGCCCGTGCCTGCAGTCTTTGTTGCAACTGGAGCGCTCCCATAGAAAACAACAGGGCACCCAATGCCAACTCAGCACCTTGTGTGGTAACTTGGATCCCCCTATGCCCTGAGCTTAACCCTAGGAGCTTTGCTCCCTCAACTATGTGGCTTGTTCAAGAGCAGCCCCCAACCAACGGCCCTCTAACCCCATAGGCTAACATTGGCCTCAGCACTCTACACCCTGCCGTCCTAGTGCTGCTAAGGGTGCTCTTTGAGTGCATCCTTGACCCTGGGGGAAACCTTGTTCTAACCCTGGAAACGTAACTCTCAAAACTGATTGCTTACCTGCAAACCGATGGCCACATTTTCCTCCATAGGGTTGCATTGACTGTTTTCCTCTGAAAAAGTTCATGTTGAGTTGTGTTTGTATGGAAACCCAAAAAACTGTTTTAATGCAGAAGTGTTTTACTTACCTTTGTCTGGGAAATGTTCTAGTGTGATATCTAGGCATATCAAATTGAGTAAAGTAATCTAAAAAGCAATCACAACTGTTTTTAAACATTTTACCAACCTTAACAAAGTCAATTTCAGTTAGCTCACATATCCTTATCAACCTGTCTTGAAAAGTACAACTTTAATTACCTGTACCAAGTCCTACTTGGTTCTAAAAATAAAATACAACTGTAGAAGTATTTTATATTCCAACAGTTGGTTTGAGTTCAGTGTTTGAGTGCGTGACATAATTTCTTGCTTGAGTGCGTTCAATAAATGTTTAACACTACCCTCTGATAAAGCATTACTACTCCCCCATACTATCACAAATAGAGAGTAACTTTCTATCTACTTTTAGCTCTGTAAGCCTTTTGGGATCCACTGGAAAATGTGCACACTATACCTTACTTTAGTATAGTATAGTATATACAGAGCCAGCTTCCTACAAGGAGCACTTGTGTCTGCCCAGATGGCCGCATATAAACCCGCTATAGCCTTGTGCCTGCCAGAGGATATGCACAAAACATGACAATCCTTCTGAGGTGGCGGTTCCTCCTGTCTCCTCCATCACCGTTGTTGCATTTTTGCAGAGACCACGATGTAGAAGAGGAAATGACCCACACGTAGATTATATATTGTTTGCAGGCCCTCAAAGTGCCACAAGTACCCAGAGTACTACAGATCTCAGAGAGTCAGCAGCTCCAGTGCCACCCACTCCCCCAATCGCAGAGCCGCCTCTGCAGGTAGAAAAAGAAATGGTCAACCATTGGAGGGGCAGCGCCGAGGGATAGTGCACATCCACCACCGTCCTTTGTAAATATCACACCCCACAATGCTTGGCCACCGGCTGTAGTATACAAGGCTCCACCTGGACCTTTAAAGGCTCCAGTTGAAGCTGCGCTACCCAGGTCAGGAACCTGGCGCACTGTCTCCTTCTACCGTGGCTACGGAGGAGGGTGGATCATATTCTATGGTGTTGTGTAGGGCAGCCGAGGCTCTCCACCTTGAACTCCCTACTGTGGCCGTCAGGACTAATCTCCTGACAGGTGCTTCGGCCAGTTTCTGCTACTACAGAGCCGCTGCTGCCCTTTAACGACGCACTCTCAGACGTTCTTTTGGGCACCTGGTCCAGGCCCAACACAGGGTCTCCTGTGGAGAAGAACGTGGTCCGACGCCATCGCCCGTCCCGGGCGACCCTGTTTTCCTCTCCCAACACCCTTCCCCGAGAGCTTAGTTTTCCAAGCCTCTGCATCCCCAAGCGCATTCCCTTCCGCACCTCCGGACAGGGAATCCGAGAAACTGGAGCAATTTGGGAAGATTTTCTCTTCTGCCAGTTCAGGCCTGCGGTCTGTGAACACCGCATGTCTCTTGGGCCGTTACTCCCATACTGTGTGGGATACGGTTGCGCAAGTGCTGCCTCAGTGTCGGATCTAGGCTCGGACGATTCTTTCCCAAGCTATTGCTGAGGGGAGAGACACAGCCAAGTTCACCATCCGTTGTGATCTTGACACTACTGACTCGCTGGGCAGGGGGATTTCAACGACAGTGGCGCTACGCCGTCACGCCTGGCTGAGGACGACCGGCTTTTCTGGGGATGTCCAGAACACGTTAATGGACATGCCCTTTGGCACTCGCCTGTTCGCCAATAAAGCAGACTGCGCGTTGGAACGGTTTAAGGACTTGCGGGCTATGGCCAAGTCCGTAGGCCTTTCGGTCACACGCACTTATTCTGCTTTTCCCTCCTTTCGTGGCCAAGGAAGGGGCGCCCAAGCACATTCGTTTCAAAGCCACAGGCCTGCGCAGCAACAGCTCACCAATCATGCCAGGTGGCATATGCTGGCTCTGCAGTGGGACCTGAAGTTCCAGTGGGCGCAGCATCAGGGGAATCTGTCTGACTACGTCCAGATCTCGGAGGGCACTGCACAACAATTGCAGTGGTGGCTCACAAATCAACATTGGGTCAGAGGCAGATCCCTCTCCCTTCCCCAACCGGAGAACATAGTGGTGACAGATGCGTGCCTCCTGGGATGGGGCGGCCACATTGGAGAGGCGGAGATCAGAGGCCTCTGGTCTCTGGCGGAGTCCCCGTTCCATATCAACCTTCTGGAGCTTCGGGCGATCCTTCTTGCACTGAAGGAATTCCTTCCTCTTTCAAGGGGAAGTTGGTGCAGGTGTTCACAGACAACTTCACCGCCATGTGGTATTGCAACAAACAGGGCGGGGTGGGGTAGTGGACCCTATGTCAGGAGGCTCTGCGCCGCGGGACATAGCTGGATCGTCAAGGCATTTCTTTGACGGTTCAACACCTCACAGGTTCTTTGAACGCCAGGGCGGACAAACTCAGCCGCCGGTGCATGATGGATCACGAATGGCGTCTTCACTCAGAGGTGGTGCAAGGTCTCTTTCGACAGTGGGGAGAGCCTTGTTTAGATCTATTCGGCACCGAATGTTAGCTGTTCCCCAGCGTTGGAGTTTCCAAGGCGGCACTCGCTAGGCGCCGCTTTTTGTCGCGAGTGGAGCTGCAGTCTTCTGTACGCCACTCCGCCTATACCACTTCTACCCAGAGTGCTGAAGATCAGGTGCGACCGGGCCCAAGTCATTCTTGTGGCACCGGATTGGGCTCGAAAATTTTGGTATCCCGAGCTACTCAGTATGAGCATGGATCCCCCGATCCGACTGCCTCTTCTGTCGCAGCAGCAGGGGACGGTCCTCTACCCGAACCTGTTCAGCCTCCACCTACATGCGTGGAGATTAAGCGGCGACAGTTGATTCCGTTTGACTTACCTCCTGAAGTCTGTGATGTCATTCTGGCAGCCAGGCGTCCCTGCACTAAATCTGTATACGCCTGCAGGTGAAACAATTTTGTGGCATGGTGCACAGCAAAGGCTGTGGATCCCCTTCCTGCCCCTCTTTGAGAGGTCCTTTGTTCCCTCTTTCTTTTGCCCGGCAGGGCTCTTCTCTGGCCTATACCACTTCTACCCAGAGTGCTGAAGATCAGGTGCGACCGGGCCCAAGTCATTCTTGTGGCACCGGACTGGGCTCGAAGAGTTTGGTGTCCCGAGCTACTCAGTATGAGCATGGATCCCCCGATCCGACTGCCTCTTCTGTCGCAGCAGCAGGGGACGGTCCTCCACCCGAACCTGTCCAGTCTCCACCTACATGCGTGGAGATTAAGCGGCGACAGTTGATTCCATTTGACTTACCTCCTGAAGTCTGTGATGTCATTCTGGCAGCCAGGCGTCCCTCCACTAAATCGGTATACGCCTGCAGGTTAAACAAATTTGTGGCATGGGGCACAGCAAAGGCTGTGGATCCCCTTCCTGTCCCTCTTTGAGAGGTCCTTTGTTCCCTCTTTCTTTGGCCCGGCAGGGCTCTGCTCTGGGCACTATCAAGGACTACCTTTCTGCAATCTCTGCCTTTCTCAGGCTTCCTTATCAGCCCTCTCTTTTCAAGTCCCCTTTTGTTAATTGATTGCTCAAAGGCATTACTCACCTTTTCCCTCCTATTCCGTTTGTGATGCCACAGTGGGACTTGAATCTGGTACTTACTTTTTTGATGTGCGCTCCCTTTGAGCCGCTCCACAACTGTTCTCTTCCTTTGTTGACTTTGAAGATTGCTTTCCTGGTCGCTATCACCTACACTAGGCGTGTGAGTGAGCTCCAGGCTCTTTCTTGTAAGCCTCCTTTTCTGTCAGTCCATTCGGACAAGGTTGTGCTTCGCACTCGTCCTTTCATCTTGCCAAAAGTGGTCACTGCTTTTTACATTGGCCAGACTATCACCTTGCCCACTTTATTTCCGCCTCCGCACCCTTCCAGAGAGGAAGAGTGGCTCCACCGACTGGACCCAAAACGTGTGCTCTCCTTTTATCTGAACCGCACACAAGGTGGATGACCAGCTCTTTGTTGGCTACGTGGGCGCCAAGGAAGGCCGGGCTGTACACAAGAGGACTATCTCCTGCTGAGTCGGTCTTGTGTATCACGGCCTGTTATTCTCTGGCTAAAAAGGAACCTCCTAAGGGGTTGTGCGTCCATTCTACCAGGGCGACAGCAGCTACTACTGCATTGGGATGTGGTGTCCCCCCGCAAAACACACAAGATGATGGACGGAATGTTGCACAATGGCAAAACATTCACCCCAGTCACAGATCTGGGTTTAATCATCGTTAATGGGTGTTCTCCCCACCCCTCCACCCCCAGACATCTGTCAGGCAGCCATGTGGGCCTCGAATGCACACTTTCTCTAAGCATTATTGCCTTGACAGTCAAGTCTGGAGTGACGGCGTCTTTGGCCGTTCTGTTCTCTGTGACTTTCTGGTGTGATCTTTTTTCGCAGACCCTCCACCGGGGTTGGTATTGGTGGGGGTATCAATTCTAAGGTAAGGAATGTATCACTAAAGTGTCTCTTTCAGATGCACAAGTTACTTGCTTGTGTAACGATATATCTGTAAGAGACATTAGTTAGCGATAGATTCCTTACCGCCCCACCCATCCTCCCCATTCTGCGAACTGATTTCTAGGGTTAAGGTCATCCCTTTCAAGGCTCTAGTTTCAATGCACCAGTGGTCAGTATCTTGCATGGCTCTACGTTCCTGGCACGGTTAGTCGTGTACAGAACTAACGTCAGCCCGCATGGGCGCGTCTAAGTAGCTTCAGCGATGTCATCTCGGCCACTACGACGTCAGCGACGTATGTGGAGCCGTAAGACGAGGCCTACCGACACGCAGGAGTACTGCTGACGAAAAAACTTTCCGGATCCTGCCTGACGCCTGGGGATATTCTAAGGTAAGGAATCTATCACTAACTAATGTCTCTTACAGATAAATCGTTACACAAGTAAGTAACTTGTGTCTCACTACGAGCTCCACATCTCCATGATGGCTTTGCTGAGTTCCAAGATATTTTGTGCCAAACATCTCAGATTAATGAGCCCACACTGATGCTGGTGTTGGATTATTTAATACATGCAATCGGAGGGCTCCTCAGAGGTGCCCCTGCAAACCTACCAAACCACTAGTGTGTGCCTGACTGATCTGCAATAGCCTGCCATTTCTAGACTTATTTTTGACCCCCTGACTTGGGAGCCTTTTGCTCTTGTGGGTCAGAAACAAATCCTGCTCTGGGTGGAGGCGCTTCACACCCACCCCCAAGCAAGAACAGCCTCGAACAGCGGTGAGCCTTAAAGACTTCCTGACCTGTGTTGTGCTGAGCAGGGCCTCTCCAGTTAGTGGAGATACCCGCTCCCCTGACCATTTATTTTTTATTTATTTATTTGCAACGTTTTATATAGCGCTGGCTAGACCCGTAGGTATCAGAGCGCTTTACATGAGGATCAGCAATTAAAGATTGCAGTATGCAAAGTATAGACATCAGAGAAAGTTAGAGGGAAGGAAACATAACAGGGAGGTAAAGAAAACAACGTCAGATGTCCGGCTGGGTAGGTGACGGCCGAGGGGGTGAACCCTAGCCAGACTCCTATATAGCTGCATAGGACAGCTCCACCGGGCATTGGCCAAGGTTGCTCGGACTCCTCGGTGAGAACAGACAGTAGAAAAACATGAGATTACACGATAACATAGGTTATTTTCGAGTTATAAATCAAAGACAGAAATGTCTTATGAGGAATGGAAGGTAGAGGGGGAAAGGTAAACAGGGTGAAAAGGAATGCAGAATAGCGTAAGGCAGACCAGAGGGGAAGGGACATCAGGGCAAACAAGCAGTCAGAGTGAAAGATAGACAAGACCGTGAATCACCCTTAAAAACAATACCCGATGTCCGGCTGGGTTGGTGACGGCCGAGGGGGTGAACTATGGCTAGACTCCTCTAAAGCTACATAGGACAGCTCCACTGGGTAACGGCCAATGGTACTCTGGTTCAGCGGTAATTACAAACAGATTCGTTTTTTTGACCCATGGTATAACCAGGATAACAGATTTGCATGGTTACATTAGTTTAAAATTGTAAACTCAAACATAGAAGATCAAGACCTCAGTAGAGGAAGGAGGGACTAAGGGAGGTGAGAAGAAATGCAGGGGGCAGGGAAGCAGATCAGTTCTGGTAGACTGGCAATGAAAGAAAAGTGTCTCATGGGGTCCCAAAAGTTTGAGCAAGCAGGACCAAAACCTAGGTGGGGCCACATAGATACTCAGTCCATTGCCAATAACAAACCCCAATGCAGGGTCATCTCGGCACCTAATTTGATAATGTTTGTCAGCCCCCACAGTCTCACCGCAGCCGATTAAGTCAGGTGAGGGGGTCATCCAGCAGCACAGGTTTGGGGTTTCCGGGCCACTCCTAACCAGCACAGAATAGTTGTGTGCAGCCACGGGTCACTCAGGAGTGTCACTCATGCAGTGTCAGTGCCACCTCAAAAGGTCCTTTTCGCATGGAGTTCCAACCTGTAAGGCAAGCGTGCACACCCCCAGGCAGCGCTGTCGAGAGGAAAATGTCCGGTGACTGCTCACTTTTAGCAGCAAGGTCGGCAGGAAAATGAGTAAACAAGAGAGGTGTGTCCGCTTTGAGCCAGGACCACCCCTAAGGTGCCCTGAACTGAAGTGACCCCTCCTTTGAAAAATCCTCCATATTTGTGGGAGGATTGTAGCCAATAGGGTTAGGGGTATGCCTCCTCCCCAGAAGGAGTGAACATTGGTATTGAACCATGTCGTGGAATTTTTTCACCTTTTAGTGGCATGCTTTTAACACTAAAACTAGCAGCGTGGTATGTATAAGTGCTCAAAGGGGCAATTCTTTGAGTGTCCATGTTTATCCTTGCAGCATATGCTTTTTTTCATAAACGGAGCCTGTACCTTCTGCTTCTTTTTCTCCCTTTGAGATTTTTCTGCATATCTCTAGTCAGACAGATCTTGGAAAAGAATCACCATTGAAAACCTATGTATCACTTTATTTGGAGAGCTTCTAGTTAGCATTGGTCTGTTTTATTATTAATGAAATTTAAACTGTTGTTCCTCAGCACTACTGGAAGCTGCTGCCAGATTTGAAGAGCTGCGGACTCAGAAGGAGATCAGACAGCTGCAGGAAGACAAAAAAAATGACAAGAAGCCCCCTCCGTATAAACACATCAGGGTAAGCTCCTACTATTTTAAGAGTTGCTCCTCATTATGAATTATGTTGTTTGCTATGACTTTGGAAGGTGGCTGTACATTACTCTTCCAACTCTCATGCTTACAAATGGAAGTAATTGTAATGTGAAACATTTTGAAAGGTAAATGGTCATGACTTTTATGAAGTGTATTGTGTGAAATGTAATGTTGCATGTTGGTTGAACATGTTGCTTTGGATACACACACATGCTTTGCATATTCCTGACATCTGTTGTTGGGCACAGATGTTTGCAAGTATTTTAACTCGAAGAATCTTCTATTCACCAGGTACCGCATATTGTTTTTTTCTGCCTTATTGTTTGACATTCAAGTTATTGACCCACAGCATATTTTATGGCTACTTTGATGTGAGATATCGAGAATTCAGCCCCAGCGACAGGAGAACTCTACACTGGATCTGTGATTGTACAGGACTCAACTTTGAGTGGCTTTGATGTGACCATCTAGTTGAAACTCGGGTGAAATTGAGATTGATTGTTGTGGAGAGTACTGTGGAGAAAAAACCCTTCCAGTTCTATAATAAATGTAACTTGATCATTAATTTGTTGACCAGCATTAGGTGTGTAACCTCAACCTGTCTCCAGAGCCCAAGAAGGGGTCCCACTCTTTGTCTAAGGTGTTAAATTGCAAAACACTATTTGTTACTGATAAGAACTCTATTTGACACACTGCAAGATGCAGCTTCAAAACTCACCCAAAAGACTGGACCTGTTCAGACCCAAAGGCATAATCGGCGCTGAAAAAGAAAAGCCTGGGCCTTCAGGTATCCTGCCTGTGCAGGGAGACCAAATCTGATAGACTTTGTCCTCTAGTGTGAGAAAGTGCCATCTTTCTTGCATGGTATGCCCCCACTTTTTGCTGAATTGTTGACGTGCTTTGACTGAGTGTGCCCTGGGCTCTTGCCAATGAGGTGCCCAGGGCCTGTGTTCCTTCCCTAAAACTGTATTGAAGTTGAAACCCAATTGGCATCACTGGCCACATGTCAGCCCCTGGTAAATTGTACCCTAGGTACCCAGGGCATTGTGACCATCGAAGACCACTAAGGGCTGCAGCACTTATTGTGCCACTCTTAGGGGCCCTGCACCCTGACACCCACACCCTGCCTTGGCAGACTGAGTGTCCTGGTGCAAACAAAGAGTTGACATGGCACACATCTCTGTGTGAAGAATGTGCGATAGTTGAAACAACTGTCACTGAAGTGCGCGCTCATATACACATGAAATAATTAAATTTCTTCTCAAATTCAAATTGTCAAGTCGTGATTTCGTTACTCAAATGATTCTCATTTATTTGCCATTGTTTCTTTGAATGTTCATATTTCATTCATATGAATAAATCATTAATTCATCAAATGGTTAAACTTTGTACATTGAGAAGAAATTTAATTATTTCATGTGTATATGAGCGCGCACTTCAGTGACAGTTGTTTCAACTATCGCACATTCTTCAGTTATTTCAAGGCACAATCGGGCATTGTGCGACAAGTGCCGACGCCACCCTAAAGAATATAAATACTTTAGTTAAGGAGATAAATTAAGTGAGTGCATAGGGATCCACGTGACACATCTCTGTGTGCCATGCCCACAAACCCGCTGCCCTGGCATACATCAGTCACCCCTCTAGCTGGGTTCCCTTCTGCCAGTGGTGTGGGCACAGGTGCATGAGCCCTGTGCCCCTACAGTACCCAGGGCCATTCCTGGGCACTGTAAGTGCAGTGATGCCATTAAGAGTATATGGTGCTGGGAGGTTGTCATCACGAACTCCACAGCACCATAATGGCTACACAGAAGACTGACCAGTTTGATATCAAACTTCTCAGCACATTAAATCCACACTGATGCCAGTGTGGGATTTAATGTGAAATGCAATACAGACGGCATCTTAGAGATGCCCCCTGAAACCTAACCTACAATCCACGTCTGGTCTGAGAGGCTGCCACACAGCAGACATGTTGCTGGACCCCTGGGTGGAGAGCCTCTGCTCTCCTGGGCCTGCAACAATGCACATCCTGGGCGAGGTGCTAGGCCTCTTCCCCCAGGATGGGCAGGGGGAAGCTTCAAAGGCATACCTACCGCCTTTGTGAGCTTCTCCAGACCACTTGCTGTACTCAGCAACTGCCCCCACCAGTTCTGGCCTCTACTCTGGCGGGAACACTGTCAGGAACCCCTACGTGAGGAAAGGGGGTGTGCCAGCCTGTGCCAACTCCACCTCTCAGGTGGAAGAGGCGAGGTGAAGCACAACTCTGGGCTCTGCCCATCTTGAGGATGGGGAGCCCTGCCCAATCAGAGATAGGCTCCTGCCCCCCTCCCACAGGAGAGGAGCAGGATAGGGGGTGTACTCACCCCAGGACAGGGACCTATTGGTCCCTACCCTTCCCCTACCTGTAGCACCCCTAAATGTAGCATTTAGGGGCACCCTGAACCTTCCTTCCACAGATCCCGATTTCGAAACAAGAAAGAAGACAAAGAAGAAGATCTGCTGTGCTGCTGCTAACAAGAGGACGACACCAACTGACTTGGCGCCAGCCCTACAGGCCTGTTGATCTTTGAACCTGCTCCTGCTGAACCCCGGCGTCTCCTGCGGACAGCAACCTCAAGAACCCTGGAGGACCTGCCTGGACCCTCTTAGAGACTGGGACTCCCACAAGCAGTGGCTCTGCTCAAACAGCAATACCCCTGGTGCCAGCCGGGAACCGCAAATCCAACCCACTCTGCACCCACCGAGCCCGGCCTGTGCCCAAGTGGACAAAGATCCTGAGGGGTGTCTCCACGGTCATTCTGAACTGGAATCCAGTGCCCAAAGACCCCCCTCGACGACCAAGACGATGCCTGCAGACTCAGACCAGGGACCCCTCCTGCCGCGACCAGCAGAGGGTAAGATTTCCCGACGTCAACGACACCCCGGCGCCCCCCGTGCCCAACTCCGTGGTGCCTACCTACACACCAAGATCCCAACTTACCCCTCGAAGTGTTGGTCGCTCAAGAAGATCCACCATCCCCGGGCCTGCAGCCTTTATTCCCTTTTCAAGATCTTTTTTTTTTTCTTTTTTTTTTTTTCTTTCCTTCTAATAATCTTGATCGCCCGACGGCTCAAAAGCACCCTGCACCCAGCCGCCCGAGTGCCCCTGGCAGTGCAACCTGTGTCCTATCCTACTTCCTCATTTGCTCTGAGCAAGTGACTAGGAGCCCAACTCCCACAGCCGAGTGGCCTGCTAACCCGCAGCAACCAACCGAAGGCCCCCTGCCTCTCATTGGATAACATTGGGCCTAACTACCTCTGCACCCGGCTGCCCCTGTGCCTCTGAAGGTGTACCAACTGTTCCTACCTGACCCTGGGAGACCCCTGAGTCTATGCCCACAACCTTAACTCTGCCAGTCGAGTACTTACCTAAAAGCTGATAACTCACTTTTCTTCCATAGGCGAACATTGACTGGTTTCACTTGAAAATTCTTTTAAGTGTGGAGTTTTGGAACTTTAAAATATTCACCTAAAATCATCCGAACAATGAATTATGATTTACTCACCTGCTATCAGGAGAGACCTCAGTGCTGCACCTTTTAGCCCTAGAAAAGCAAGAAAGTACCCACACTTCCAATTGTTTAATCTCAACTGATTTAAAACAAGAAATGAACCAACTGTGTCATGTTCATCTCGGCAATTACTTATGCCTTTTATTTGTTATTTTACAAAAACATGATATTTTTTAGAAAGAGAACAAGGAGTTCTCCACAAACATAGCCACACGTTTTAGTGAGTAACTTTTACAACAACATATGTGTAAACATAGAAAAACGAACAGTCAATACATTTCATTTCATGATATGACGTGAGTTTAAAACAAACAGGTGGAAAAAAGAATAGTGAAATCAAATACGATGTCCAACTTATTATTCAATAGACATCAATGCATACATGCAATCATATCAACAATACTAAAGTGCCAACAAATATTTTAAATCAATAAGGTTCAGTCGGCATAAAAGGACTAAATCCCACAAGTTTGACATAAAGGATTAAATCCTAAATTATTGAAAAAGTCTGTTGTTGACAAAGGGGACTGAACCTTATTGATGTAAAATATTTGTTGGCACTTTAGTATTGTTGATATGATTGCATGTATGCATTGATGTCTATTGAATAATAAGTTGTGTGGGCACAGGATACCCGCACTTGAAACGCGTGGCATAAAAGGACTAAATCCCACAAGTTTGACATAAAGGATTAAATCCTAAATTATTGAAAAAGTCTGTTGTTGACAAAGGGGACTGAACCTTATTGATTTAAAATATTTGTTGGCACTTTAGTATTGTTGATATGATTGCATGTATGCATTGATGTCTATTGAATAATAAGTTGGACATCGTATTTGATTTCACTATTCTTTTTTCCACCTGTTTGTTTTAAACTCACGTCATATCATGAAATGAAATGTATTGACTGTTCGTTTTTCTATGTTTACACATATGTTGTTGTAAAAGTTACTCACTAAAACGTGTGGCTATGTTTGTGGAGAACTCCTTGTTCTCTTTCTAAAAAATATCATGTTTTTGTAAAATAACAAATAAAAGGCATAAGTAATTGCCGAGATGAACATGACACAGTTGGTTCATTTCTTGTTTTAAATCAGTTGAGATTAAACAATTGGAAGTGTGGGTACTTTCTTGCTTTTCTAAAGATACATTGGGCCCAACCCCACTTCAGTCCACAGGGCCATACCCCCCAGTTTCCGAAGCACCTTTTAGCCCGGCACCAACCCTGAAAAGTAATTTTAACCGTACTTACCAGTAACCTGAATTTTCTTCCATAGGAAACCATTGACTGTATTTCTGTGAAATTTCTGATTTTTGCAAAATACAAATAGTCTTTAAAAATTGTATTAACTACCAAAACGTAATTACTTACCTGTTTTAGATAGAGGTCCCAGTGCTGAACCTAGGAGTCCAAAGCGGTACAAAAGGGGGTGGTGATGAACGGAGCATCTGAACCAATCAAACACTCACACCCAGTCAAAAGATCTTGGTTTGATCCATCACCGTTCTTTAGCCCACTCTGCCACCCCACAGTTCGGGCAGGAACAGTCCAGCCCGAACTGCCAAGCCATGCCTTCCCTGGACCGGAAACAAGCTTCCGAGGACCGGTTTCTGGCATTACAGCCGTCTTCAGCCCGGCTTGCTTGAATCCAGTGGCAAAGTGAGCAAGGGACTCAAGTCTGAGCATACCCTGCCACACTTATGGCGGCCAAAGCGGTACAAAAGGGGGTGGTGATGGACGGAGCATCTGAATCAAACAAACACTCACACCCAGTCAAAAGATCTGGGTTTAATCCATCACCGTTCTTTAGCCCACTCTGCCACCCCAGTTCAGACATGGCTATATGCAAATCAGTCTGACCCTGTGCCTCATGGGAACAGTCCAGCCCGAACTGCCAAGCTGTAATGCCAGAAACCGGTCCTGGGAAGCTTGATTCCGGTCCAGGGAAGACATGGCTTGGCAGTTCGGGCTGGACTGTTCCCATGAGGGTCAGGGTCAGACTGATTTGCATATGGCCATGTCTGAACTGGGGTGGCGGAGTGAGCTAAAGAACGGTGATGGATTAAACCCAGATCAGTTGACTGGGGGTGAGTGTTTGTATTGTCAACGCTCCGTCCATCATCACCTTTGGTTTTTCTTTGTTCGCCCTAAGTTGGCTGGGTATGCTCAGACGTGAGTCCCTTGCTCACTTTGCCACTGGAGTCAAGCAGGTATGCAGCGTTTAGAACGCAAGCATTACAACGGAATACCTTTACAACGCGGGCGTAACAACGAAAGTTGTTACCACGCATTGCACTGGGGGGCGCTCAAGGATAGTAAATGATTTAATTTACTATCCCAACACCTTCCCTACTATCCACGGGGACTGGTGTTGGAATAGTAAATTAAATTAATCAATTTTGCGCCCCCCAGCGCAATGCGTGGTAACAACTTTCGTTGTTACGAACGCGTTGTAAAGGTACGCGTTGTCAATGTATGCGTTCTAACGTCATACATCCAGTCAAGCAAGCCCGGCTGAAGACGGCTGTAATGCCAGAAACCGGTCCTGGGAAGCTTGATTCCGGTCCAGGGAAGACATGGCTTCGCAGTTCGGGCTGGACTGTTCCCATGAGGGTCAGGGTCAGACTGATTTGCATATGGCCATGTCTGAACTGGGGTGGCGGAGTGAGCTAAAGAACGGTGATGGATTAAACCCAGATCAGTTGACTGGGGGTGAGTGTTTGTATTGTCAAAGCTCCGTCCATCATCACCTTTGGTTTTTCTCTGAACTCCACTGACCGCACCACCAAAGAGATCAATACCGTCATCATTCTGAGATGTTGTGACTGGCAAAGATTCCAATGCTATAGACTGGCGGTTCAAGAGCACCTCATCAACTTCTGGTTGGATAGTGAACATATGTTTGGCTCTCAGGTCGACTCTGTACTCAAACATTGAAAAGGATACAGACTGCCAAAGTCATGGGTGCACTGCAGACCAAAACACCCAGGTCTGCCCTCCGCAAACAAGCGAGAGAAAGCCCTAAATCATTCACTCCTACCTATAGGCAGTTACCTCACGCAAAGGCAGTCCTTTCAGGGCACTCAGGCACCCAAGCTTTTTTTGCATTTGGTATAGGGGGCTCCATCACACAACACCTGTTGAAGGAAAAGTGATGTTATTACTTTCTTAGTGGGAGGAAATAACCTCAGACTGATTTATATTCTGTGCTGTACAGCAGGGGTACCACCTGGATTTCACTTAATCCCACCAAACATACCCCTTCGTTGTTAAATAATGAGTTAAGGCCATCTACAACTGTTACAGGAAGAAGTGCAAGCTCTCTTCACCAGAGTTGCCTCCATACTGATGCCCCCTCACCAGCTGAGTGAGGTACTTTACTCCCTTTACCTCCCAAACCCTAGGAAGGATGGAACCCTGTAGCCTTTCCTAGAACTCCGGCCTCTAAGCTGCTACTTAACGTCATTCCGCTGCTCTGCACAGGAGATCACCTAGTGACCTACAACCTCAAAGACTCCTACTTCGAGATCCACACAGACCCGAGACATCACTGCTATCTGCACTTTGTGGGGAGTGTTCAACACTCTCAATTCCGAATTCTACCCCTTGTGGTCACAACAGTCACAAGTGTAGGTAGGAAATACCTAGCCGTCATAGCTGCACATTTGCAAAAACACAATCACATCTTTCCTTAACAGGACGATTGGCTAGTAAAAAGTGCTAGCTGAGACCAATGCCTAGAACGCACTCAGATGGTAGCCTCACTGTTACACAAAATGTGGTATCTTAAGCCACAGCAGATCCAACCCCTTCTAGGGTCTGTGCGACTTCTCACCCACATGACTGATACCTCAACTGATGCCTCAAGGCCCCACTGGATCCGCTTCCGGATCCAGGTCGCCGCTGGTCGACCTTGCGACCCCGCCGGCTTCGACCCCTAGGGTGTCACCCCCGGCGCCGTCCTCGGACGACGCCGTCCCTGGTCCAAACCTCGGTCTGGATCCACCCGACGCCGCATTCGTTGCCGGCCGAAGAGGAATTCTTCGAGGATCTGGGTCCATCCTTTATCCCTGAATTTCAGGACATGGACGACGAGGGAGACTTGGGGGGTCTGAGGACCCCCTGGCACGGGAGTGCCAGTCATATGAGGACTGGACACAGGAACTAGGGGAAGCCAGTGGCCTGGATACCTCCCCAGACACTGGTTTTCTCTCCCCTCCTACCGTGGCTACGGAGGAGGGGGCAGCTTATAGTGCGGTGCTGATGAGGGCAGCCAAGGCCTTGGCTCTTGAGCTCCCCGTCGCAACAGTGAGGTCCAACATCCTCACAGAGGTCCTTAAACTGCAGGTAAGCTCCCCAGAGTCTCTACTGCCGTTTAATGAGGCTCTCACAGACGTCCTGTTGGGCACTTAGTCCAGGCCCACTACAGGTCCTCCTGTAGATAGGAACGTCGCTAGGCGCCACCACCCAGCCCCGGGCGACCCTAGTTTCTTGTCCACCCACCCCACCCCGAGAGTCTGGTTATCCAGGCCTCTACCTCCCAATCCGCATTCCCGACGGCACCACCAGATCGGGAATCCAAGAGGTATGAACAGTTCGGAAAGAAGATGTTCTCCCTTAGTTTGGGGTTGCGGTCAGTTAACACCGCGTACCTCTTGGGCCGCTACACCCACTCTCTGTGGGATACGGTTGCGGCCGTGCTGCCTGAGTGCCCGGAGGGAGCCCGGGCAAAACTCGCTCGAGCCCTTGCGGAGGGAAGAGACACAGTGCGGTACTCTATCAGATGTGGACTGGATACCACGGACTCGCTAGGAAGAGCGATTCCACGTCTGTGGCGGTTCGCCGCCACGCCTGGCTGAGGTCCGCTAACTTTTCGGCCGATGTCCAAAACACCCTTATGGACATGCCATTCGATGGCAGCTACCTCTTCGGTGGCAAGGCAAATCATGCGCTGGAACGCTTTAAGGACTCCAGGGCTACGGCCAAGTCCTTGGGCCTGTCGGCCCCGCGCCAGCAATGTTCTGCCCAGCGCTCCTTTCGTGGCCACGGAAGGAGTGCTCCCACACGTCCTGCCAGCCTTGGGCCGCAGACTACCATTCAGCGCGGCAGCGGACGTGGTTACCTTCGCGGCGGTAACCGGGGACAACGGCGTGGTCAGTCCACATCCACCCCTGCAGCATCCGCCTCAAAGCCTTCCTAGTCCGAGCTTTCAGGCCCATTTGACGCCAGTGGGGGGCAGGGTTCGCCATCACCTCCTCCACTGGCGCTCCATCACGTCGGACAGGAGGGTGCTGCAAATCGTCCGAAGGGGCTACTCCCTCCCCCTCGAGGCGACCCCTCCAGCCATGCCACCGCAGAACCACCGCGTGTCGGGGGTTCACTTGAAACTTCTGCAAGGGGAAGTTGCGGCCCTCTTGGCCAAGGGGGCCATCGAGCGCGTTCCTGGGCCAGAAGTAGGGTGTGGTTGTTATTCCCACTACTTTCTGGTTCCCAAGAAGGGCAAAGGGGGCCTACGCCCTATCTTGGACCTGCGGAACGTCAACGGCTTCCTCCAGAAGGAGAAGTTCAAGATGCTGACTCTCGCTCAGGTCTTAGCAGCCCTGGACCCGGGAGACTGGATGGTAGCGTTGGACTTTCAGGATTCTTATTTTCACATCCCCGTCCTTCCGGCGTTACCTGCAGGTCACGGTAGGCCACGAGCACTTTGTTTACCGTGCTCCCCTTCGGCCTTACCAGAGCCCCACGGGTGTTCACGAAAGTGATGGCGGTGTTCGCAGCTCATCTGCGCAGGTTAGGAGTTTCAGTCTTCCCCTACCTCGACGACTGGTTGTTGAAGGCGGGCTCGCCCCAGACAGTAGTCAGCCTCCTCTAGACTACGACCGACCTCCTGCCCCTGCTGGGATTCTCCATCAATGTGCCTAAGTCGCACCTGTGTCCCTCACAGAAGCTCCTCTTCATCGGAGCGGTTCTAGACTTGGCGCGGTTTCGGGTTTATCCTCCCAAACAGCGGGTTCGGGATAGTCAGGCTCTGATTCCGATCTTTCAGCTGTTATCCCGAGTCTCGGTCAGGTTGACGCTGGGGCTGATGGCCTCCTGCATCCTTCTGGTGCATCACCCCCGGTGGCGAATGCAGGCTCTGCAGTGGGACCTGAAGTTTCAGTGGGCCCAACATCAGGGCAACTTGTCCGACCACGTCTTGATCTCGGAGGGCACTGCAAGACAGTTGCAGTGGTGGTTCACGGACCGCGATTGGGTCAGCGGCAGATCCCTCTCCCTACCTCAACCGGAGCACGTAGTTGTGACGGACGCGTCCCTCCAGGGCTGGGGTGGCCACATGGGAGAGGCGGAGATCAGAGGACTCTGGTCTCCGGCGGAGTCCCGGCTCCATATCAACCTTCTGGAGCTGCGGGCGATCAGACTTGCCCTGAAGGCATTCCTCCCCTTTGTCCGGGGGAGTGTAGTTCAGGTTTTCATGGACAACACCACCGCCATGTGGTACTCCAACAAACAGGGCGGGGTGGGCTCTGCGCCTCGGGCAGTGGCTGGAAAATCAGGGCGTGACCCTGGTGGTTGAACACCTGGCAGGTTCCCTGAACGCCAGGGCGGACGAACTCGGCCGTCGGTGCATGATGGATCACGAATGGCGTCTGAACTCGGATGTGGCGCAAGGTCTCTTTCAGCAGTGGGGAGAGTCTTGGTTAGATCTATTAGCCACGGAAGAGAACGCGCAATGTCATCAGTTCTGAGTGTTGGTATTTCCAAGGCGGCACTTGCTCGGCGACACTTTTCGTCGCGAGTGGAGTTGCGGTCTGTTGTACGCCTTTCCGCCTATACCACTTCTGCCCAGAGTGCTGAAGATCAGGCGCGACCAGGCCCAAGTCATCCTTGTGGCTCCGGACGGGGCACAAAGATACTGGTATCCCGAGCTACTCAGCATGTCAGTCAATCCCCCGATTCGTCTGCCTCTTCAGGATGACCTTCTGTCGCAGCAGCAGGGGATGGTCCTCCACCCGAACCTGTCCAGCCTCCACCTCCATGCGTGGAGATTAAGCGGCGACAGTTGAAGCCATTTGACTTGCCTCCTGAAGTCTGCGATGTTATTCTGTGAGCCAGGCGTCCCTCCACAAAATCGGTATACGCCTGCAGGTGGAACAAATTTGTGGCATGGTGCACAGCAAAGGCTGTGGATCCTCTCTCTGCCCCTCTTTCTGAGGTTCTCCTCTTTCTTCATTCTCTTGCCCAGCAGGGCTCTGCTCTGGGCACTATCAAGGGCTACCTCTCTGCCATTTCCGCCTTCTTAAGGCTACCTGATCAGCCCTTTCTGTTCAAGTCCCCAGTTGTAAATAGGTTCTTGAAGGGCCTCACTCATATGTTCCCTCCTGTTCCTTTCGTGATGCCTCAGTGGGACTTGAACCTAGTTCTAACTTATCTGATGTGCGCTTCCTTCGAGCCACTTCATAACTGTCCTCTTCGTCTTCTTAACCTTAAGACAGGATTCCTGGTTGCCATCACCTCTGCCAGGAGAGTGAGTGAGCTCCAGGCCCTTTCTTCTAAACCTCCTTTCCTTTCTGTCCATCCGGACAAAGTTATGTTGCGGACGTGACCCTCTATACTGCCCAAGGTAGTCACAGCCTTCCACATCGGGCAGTCCATCACCTTGCCCACCTTCTTTCCGTCTCCGCATCCCTCGAAAGAGGAAGAGAGGCTCCACCGTATGGACCCAAAACGTGCGCTCTCATTCTATCTGGATTGCACACGCCAGTTCCGGGTGGATGACCAACTCTTTGTTGGTTAAGTGGGCGCTAAGAAGGGACGGGCGGTGCACAAACGAACCATCTCTTGGTGGGTCGTCTTGTGCATCAAGATTTGCTACTCTTTGGCGAGGAAGGAGCCTCCTGTTGGGCTGAGGGCCCATTCCACTCTGGCCACGGCAGCTACCACTGCCCTGGGTCGTGGAGTCCACTTGCAGGACATCTGTCAGGCAGCTATGTGGGCCTCGCTGCACACGTTCGCAAGACACTACTGCCTGGACAGCCAAGTCCGGAGAGATGGCTTTTTCGGCCGTTCCGTTCTCCAGGACTTTCTGGTGTGATCATTGGTTCGCAGACCCACCACCGGGGTTGGCATTGCTGGGGTATTTATTCAAAGGTAAGGAATCTAATACTAACCTGTTTCTTTCAAATGCACAAGTTACTTAGCTTCGATAAGGATATATCTGTAAGAAACAGTAGTTAGTATTAGATTCCTTACCACCCTACCCATCTTCCCCGTTCTGCGAACCTATATCTAGGGTTAAGGTCATCCCCTTTCATGGCCCTAGTTTTATGGCACCAGTGTTGGTTTTTATCATGGCTCTGCGTTTTCTGGCGCGAAAAAGCTGTGTATAAGAACTGACGTCAGCGCGCGAGGGCGGCGTCTAAGTACTCCGACGTCATCCCGGCACCGACAACGAGCGCGGAGCCGCAGACGGCGCCTACCGACGCGCAGGGGTACTGCTACGCAAAACTTTCCGGATCCAGTCTGACGCCTGGGGATATTCTAAGGTAAGGAATCTAATACTAACTACTGTTTCTTACAGATATATCGTTGCTGAAGGTAAGTAACTTGTGCTTTTTGCACACTGTTCCAGTATTCTCACAATTTTGGTTGCGATGGCTCCGCATTGTGGCGCGGAAAGTTCTCCGAAGAAAACTGAAGCAGGCTCGCCGGGGTGGGACTTGTGTATCCTCGCTGACGTCACGAGTGCGGACGACTTCAGGGCGGAGTCGTGAGGTGCCGACCCCCCGGCGCGCAGGGATGCTGTGGCAGAAAAGTTGACCGGATCCAGTCTCACGCTTGGGGAGAATTCTACATTAAGGATTCTGCAGCTAGAATCACCTCTACACAATACATCGTTACCGAAGGTAAGTAACTCGTACTACAGTATGATTTCAGAGAAATGCAATACTTTGTAAATACAGTACATAGACTTGAATGGGCTTTTCAGTAAAATTACAGGTAAGTTACTTTTGAGATTACTTAGTATACCTGGATACTACTCTGGGACATTTGCTGCAAACAGGCAAGTAAAATCGTTTTTGGTAGTATAATTTTAAAGAATTTCTTAAGGTTCTCAAACTGTACACTTGGAAACTTTTCCAAGAAAAACAGCCAATGTTATCCTATGGAGGAAAATAGTGTTATCGGTTTTGAGGTAAGTATTTGGTAGTGGGAGTTGAGGTTTTGGGGGTAGACTCAGGGGTCTCCTAGGGTCAAGGATGCACTTTAGTTACACCCTCAGCAGCACTAGGGCGGCCGGGTGCAGAGTGCTAAGGCCCAATGTTATCCAATGGGGGATAGGGGGCCTCTGGTTGGTGACTGCTGGCAAGAAGGCCACTTGGTTGTGGGAACAAAGCTCCTGGACTTCAGCTCAGGGCAAATGGGGAAACAAAGTAGCCCCAAAGGTGCACCCTCAGCACCACTAAAGCGTCCGGGTGCAGGGTGCTGTTTCGACGTCGGTCGCCCTGTTGTTTTCAATGGGGAACCTCTGGTTTGCAAAGGCACTGCAGGCTTGGGGACGAAGGTCTTCTGGGTGCGACAACTACTTCGAAAGCTAATTTGGGAAGTTAGAGGTTGGCTAGGCACTGTCTGTTTGGACACCCAAGGTTGTGGGGCGTCTGGTGCAGGGGTGCTTTTTAGGGTCGAATCTTCTTAACAGCTCCTGGTCGCGGTTGGGGGGACCTTCTGGGTTTAGGCTGCAGGCATCGGCTGGAGACTTGAGGCAGGTCCGGGATCGCCGGATCTCTGGTCAGGATCGCCAGGGTGACCTCGTCGTGGAGATTGCCCACTCGATCTCGGGCCATGGATGGCAGGTGCAGAGTGGGGCGGATTCGTGGTATCTGGACGGAGTCAGAGGTTGCAGATGAACAAATCTGGTGTTCACGGGAGACAAAGTCTTTGTGCTTGAAGGGAGGCAGGTCCTCTGGTGTTTTCGAGGTTGCTGCTTGCAGGACACACCAGTATTTCGCAGGAGCAGGTTCGAGGGGGAGACAGGTCGGTAGGGGCGTCTTCTTCTTGTTAGCTGCTATTCGGTCCCTCTTCTTTTACTTGTAGTTTCTTCTTGTCTGAGGGAGCAAGGTTCAGGGATGCCCCTAAATACTAGATTTAGGGGCATAAAGTGTAGGTAAAAGGTAGGGACCAATGGGTCCCTTCCCTGGGGTGGGTACACCCCCTATTATGCCACCCTCCAGTGGGAGGGGGGCATGAGCCTGTCCCTGGTTGGCTGAGCCCCCCCATCTGCAATATGGCGGGGACTGGGAGTTGTGCTTCACCTCGCCTCCCCCACCTGAGCGGTGGAGTTGGCAGAGGTGGGCACACCTCTCTTCGTCACTTGTTTTTTCTGACGGTTCTTGTAGGAGAGTGGGGTCTGCAATCCTATGGTCACCCCAGATTTTTGCTTTTTGCTTCACTGGTTTACGACTTTCCCTGGCTGTGGGCCTGCTAATCAGACCCACAGCCTAGCTGTTCTCTCTCTAAATTGACATCATGTACTTAAGGTGCATTTACCAATTGGTACTGGGCCCCCTTATCAGTCCCTGTACAGTGTATCTTAGGTACCCAGGGCATAGGTGTACCCAGGGCCTACCAGGGGCTGAAGCATGTATTATGCCACCCCTGGCTGGCCATCTACAACTGACACAACTGGCTGCAAGACAGCTGGGGCAAGGTGGTGTAATCACCCTTTGCTATAGATATAGTATACCTATATCTAACCCTAAAATGGACACATATATTCCTATCAGTCACTCCTATGGCAGGCCTTATCAATCCTGAAGGCAGAGTGCTTGGAATTATGTGAGATGGTGCTCTGGCATGAGCTGAGCCCGTCTGCAGCTTGCGGAACCAAGTCCTAATAGCTGTTCCATGATCACGCTATACCATATACTCTTAAGTGCATTATCAACCTCGCGGTTGAATGCTAACTCTGGTATAACATTATCAAAACATGTCAAGTAAGGTGTCATACGAATTGGAATACTACTCCCTCGCCAATTCTGGCGACGGGGGTAGCATTCCACCCTTCTAGAGGGGCATGACATGTATGTAACTGTAAACCCCGGTTAAAGTTAACTCGAGCCTTGGCATCACAAAATGGATGCTGCCACCACATACACAAGTCTGATCTCCTGCTGCTGGGAGTCCTTCCAGCGAGGGAGGCCTGGACAAAGGGTTTCCTGCCTTGGGATGTGCTAGCACCACCCCAGACAGGATTTTGTGTATTGGGTAGGATAGGCCTGAAAGGAATGAGACATGCCTGGGGCACACAAGGTGTCCTGTGCATACACCGGTTGAAACCAGTTGCTGGGGCATCCCTGCCCCAGCTCGGGCGCGAAACCGGACAAAGAATAGGGGGTGTAACCACCCCCCTTCCTGGTCCCACCCAGGGGAGGGACCTAGTCACCAGTACAGCCCCCTTTAGCAGGATAAAGGTAGGAGCTGGTCCCATTTCAAATTAGATTAATCCTGAACTACTCTACAAGAAGAAACTCTGGACTTCGACGTTCTGCTCCACAGAAGACTGAAGAAATCTCCCTTGTGGACAAGGAGTGTCCACCCTGCAACTGCAGGCACCATCAAGCGCCCAGCGGCTTCACTTTGTCGTCTTCCCTCGAGGATCCAGACTTCAGAGCCCGACGAGACCCGGATTCCCAGACCTCTCCGACCTCAACTCACATCTGCAGCAAAGCTGAGACCCGTGGGTGCGACGAGACACGTGGGACCGGCCATCTTGAAAGAAACTGCACTTCGCTTCCAGCACAACTCCCGAGGTAAACTCGACCAAGTGCTTTGGGGATTGAGAAGCCCCAGCCCCGAGCAGCCCCTGCACCGAAGATCAGCCCTCCAGCTTCCACGAGATCTGCGTGGGGCCCTTCTGCTTGTTTGCTGCTCGACGCGTTGTCTGGTCACTTGCCGGCTGGCTAGTGGCCTCCTAGACGACGAACCTTGAAATCTTCACTGCTGGTCTGGTTGCTCCAGACTGGCCCTTGCTCCCTACCAAAAGAGGGGCACCCCGGACTCTCCTAGTCCGCACCAGACGCCTTTTTCACTCACCGCGTGGGTTGCCTTTGCCCCAGCCTGTTGACTCCAAATCCGGATCCGACCCCGCCGACAGCGAGAGCCTGCGTGGGACAGCTCGTGCCTCCATCCTAGTCGTCGAAGACACCTCCTGGTCCACGTGGCTGCAGAGTCAAGCGTCCACTCTTCACTTGATCGCGACGACGACATCTGGTTCCTTCCTGGTTCCACTCCAGTCACTGGCTAGTGACTGTGATCATTGTCCCCTCTGCTTTCAGGTCTTTAGCATCTCTGATCCACCCTTGGATCACACCGGACATCTTTCTCCTGGTCGCCTGCAGCATCTTTTCCTCCAGGCTCCATGGACTTCAACGCCGGAACCCGACACGACTTTGCACCTATGCACCCGCAGCCCGTGGGCGAGGTAACAAGAGCATTTCGGTACTCAAAGGTAGATTGACTCTCCTAGTGTCCAGTTCCACAGTCGTTTTAGTCCTAACTAGTCAGGATTGTCTGTACTTACCTTTTTCTTGAACTGTACTGTCCATAGACGTTGTTACGCATCTCGCGTGTGAGTTCACACTCTGCACACGCGTTCCGTGGGCCTCCTAATACTTACCTAAAGTTAGGACAGCGTAGTCCCAACGATCCTACAGCCTCTGGACAGCTCCATTCCTTCTATCGACTTTCACATTCCATTTACTTAGTATATGGTTTGCCGTGCCCCTAGGGCACCATTGTAAATTTGTGCAACTTATTGTATTTTTCCTAAGAGATTGTCATGTGCTTAGCCCTCTGACCTCATAAAGAGTTCAGAGGTGTTTGTTATTGATAAATATACTGTTTATTTTCATAACAACCTGTGTGGTGTCTTTTCATCTGGTATTCAAGGGGTTATATTGTGGTAAAACAGCTGGCTTCACATGCCAAAAGAGTTTAGCCTAAGACTGCTTTGTCCATGCTACCATTAGGATAGCTGGTCTATAAAGTTGACTTACAACCAATCACCATAAGGGTTGTTTGGACTGATACAAGGTGATCACTAGAACTATTGAGGATCATATATCAGGCCAACTTCTCACATTGGTGTGCAGCGGTTGGGATTTGAGCTTGCTGTTGTTTTTACCAAATATAATCTTGAAATATCATTTGAAAAATCACATAAGGTACCATAGGTACATCTAACAAGCTTAGAAATACTCTGAGTTCTACTGAACCAGCTGTTGTAGTAGAAAGGGCCTAGCACACCCTGACTACAACTCTTAGCAAGGGATCAGTAGGAAAACCTATAGTGTAGGTAAGTGCATCACTTGCACCTCACTAGAAAGCATGTCTACCCATGGAGAGTCTTCAGAGACTCCCCTAGTGATTAGTGACCCTCCACAGGTCCTTTCCAGATATGCAGCTCTCAGTTTCCTGGAGATGAGACAATTGTGTACCTCCAGGAAATTGAAACAGGGTTCTAACCCTACCACTCCTTTTCTGTTAGGTCTCTTAGAGACATATGATGCTAGAAGGGCTTCTAACACAGCCCCCTCTAATCCAGATGGGAGCATGCCCCCCCTTAGAAGGTACACCTGGTGATCCAGACTCCAACCTCCCTGAAGCAGAGAATGAAGATAGGGAAGAAGGGGATGTATCTGAGGATGAGGCAGAAAATGGGCAACCTTTAGTCAGCAGACTTACAAGGGCCAACTTAGACCTACATAGGGAGGGAACTGGGGGACCCTCAGTGCCATCCACTAGCAGGCCTAACTTTGGGGTTTGGAGAGATAGATCTCCTTCTAGGGACTCCAATAGATCTGTGCACTCTAATGCATCTGCTCAGAGGAGAATGACTTCCCCTCAGAGGAGAGAGCATGAAGCAAAAATGAAGGAAGCCAATCTAAGGATCCAAAGGGAAGAACTTGCCCTTGCCAAAGAGAAGCTTGCCTTTGCTAGAGAGCAACAGTTGAGTGGGTTAGCACCCACTGGTGGCAGCAATATCCCTAGGGATAAAGACAGGAGTTTTGATAACAGAAACCTGAGCAAGATAGTGCCCTCCTATAAGACAGGAGATGATATCCACAAGTGGATAACTGCTCTGGAGAGGGCCTGAAAAGTACAGCAGGTACCCCAGAGTCAGTGGGCAGCTATATTGTGGCTCTCCTTTGAAGGTAAAGGTAGAGACAAGCTCCTCACTGTTAGAGATGAGGATGCTAATGATTACCAAGTCTTGAAAACTGCACTGATTGATGGGTTTGGCTTAACAACTGAACAGTACAGGTTAATGTTCAGAGACACCCAGAAAACTCAGGCTCAACATTGGACTGACTTTGTTGATTGTGCCACTAAGGCTTTGGAAGGCTGGTTACTTGGAAGTAAAGTTACTGATTACACAGGATTGTGTAATCTAATTATGAGAGAGCAAATCTTAAATAATTGTCAGAACCAGTTGTTGCATCAGCACTTGATTGACTCAGATCTGACCTCTCCCCAAGAATTGGGAAAGAAGGCAGACAGATGGGTCAGGACAAGGGTCAAGCAGCAGAACCAGAACCAGGGTGGTGGCCAGAAGAAAGCAGACCAGAAGGGTAATAATGAGAATAAGCAAAATGACCAGAAGTCTTCAACAGGGCCCCAACAATCTAAGGAGGGTGGGGTCCCAGAATTCCCAAAAGAAGAAGAATGATGGTCCTAAGAAACCATGGTGCCAATACTGTAAAAGTAAGACTCACTGGTTTAGTGAGTGCACCAAGAAAGGCCAAACCCCTACCACTACTGTCACTAAGACACCTGCACCCCCTAGTACAGTTAGTAGTGGTAGTGAACCTCCCATGGCTATAGCTGGGTTAACCCTGGGAACTGAGGTGGATTCTGACTTAGTCAGAATACCTACTCAGGCAGTTCTTGTTTGTACTGGGGACATGGATATGACCCCTACTGTAAGTCCTAGTACTCTTAGCAAATACAGGCAAACACCTTTAATCAATGGAAAAATGGCTCAGGCCTACAGGGACACAAGTGCCAGTGTCACCATGGTGACACCAACATTTGTGGACCCTGACCAGATCATGCTAGGTTCAGATTACCTAGTGACCAATGCTAGCAATGTCACTACCAATCACAGTATGGCAGTTGTTAATTTCTCCTGGGGAGGGGTAACTGGCCTCAAAAGGGTTGAAGTTAGTTCAGGCCTCCCAGTAGATTGTCTTTTGGGCAATGATTTGGAATCCTCACTGTGGTCAGATGTGGAGTACAGGACTCATGTAGAAATGCTAGGTCTCTCCTCACATGTCCTTGCTGTGACGAGGTCACAGGCCAAGAAATGCCCAGCTGAACAAGTGCTGGATCCTGGAAGAATGGACCAGACACTACCCAAGAGGAAGAGCAGTAGGGGTAAGGCTGAGCCTTCCCCCCTGCCTCAGGTTGAGGATCAGCCCTCTCAAGAGGCTGACCCAAAGACCCCAGAAGGAACTGTCCTAGAAGAGCTTGAACCTGAACAGGTTGAGTTTCTTGGGACAGGGGGACCTTCCAGGGCAGACTTGAGACAGGCACAGTTAGACTGTTCCTCCCTTGAACCCCTCAGACAGCAGGCTGCTGCTGAGGCTGCAGGGAATGCTACAGGTGCCCACAAAGTATACTGGGATGATGGACTCCTATACTCTGAGGCAAGAGACCCCAAGCCTGGTGCTACCAGGAGGCTGGCCATCCCCTTGTCTCTTACAGGTTTCCTTCTCACCTTAGCCCATGAGATTCCCCTTGCAGGTCACTTAGGCCAGAACAAGATTTGGGACAGGCTTGCCCCACACTTTCACTGGCCTCATATGTCTGAGGACACTAAAGAGTTTTGTCGCTCATGTGTCACCTGTCAAGCCAGTGGCAAATCAGGTGGCACAACAAAGGCCCCCCCTTATACCACTACCTGTGGTGGGGGTACCCTTTGAGAGAGTGGGGATAGACATTGTTGGACCAATGGACCCCCCAACAGCATCTGGACACAGATTTATACTGGTGGTAGTGGAGCATGCCACCAGGTACCCAGAAGCTATTCCCCTTAGGACCACTACTGCTCCTGTTGTGGCCAGGGCCCTACTTGGAGTGTTCTCCAGAGTGGGGTTTCCTATGGAGGTTGTCTCTGACAGAGGTGCAAACTTCATGTCAGGATACTTGACTGCAATGTGGAAGGAGTGTGGTGTAAATTACAAATTTACCACACTCTATCACCCACAGTGCAATGGGCTTGTTGAAAGATTCAACAAGACCCTAAAAGGGATGATACAAGGGTTACCTGAAAAGCTTAGGCGAAGATGGGACATCCTTTTACCCTGCCTCCTGTTTGCTTACAGAGAGGTCCCACAGAAGGGGGTTGGCTACAGTCCTTTTGAGCTTCTGTTTGGGCATCCTGTAAGAGGACCCCTATGTCTTGTGAAGGAAGGATGGGAGTTACCTCTCAAAAAGCCTAAGCTTGACATAGTGGACTATGTACTTGGTCTCCGCTCCAGGATGGCAGAGTACATGGAGAAGGCATCCAAAAACCTTGAGGCCAGCCAAGAACTTCAAAAAGCTTGGCATGACCAAAAGGCTGTCCTAACTGTTTATCATGCAGGACAGAAGGTGTGGGTGTTGGAGCCAGTGGCCCCAGCAGCTCTCCAAGACAAGTGGTCTGGACACCATACCATCATTGAGCAAAAGGGAGAAGTCACCTACCTGGTGGACATGGGAACTCCCAGGAGCCCCCACAGGGTGCTTCATGTAAACAGGCTCAAGGCATTTGTCAACAGGGAGGACATGGGCTTGCTCATGGCCACAGATGAGGGGCAGGAGGAAGAGAGTGACCCTCTCCCAGACCTGCTCACTCAGAACCCTGATGATGGGTCAGTAGATGGTGTAGTCTTTTCTGACAGCCTCTCTGAACATCAACAAAAGGATTGCAAACAGGTTCTTCAATCCTTTAGACAAATGTTCTCACTGACCCCCAGTCAGACAAACTGGTGCACCCATGAGCTGGACACTGGTGACAGTCTGCGTGTCAAGAGTAAAATCTACAGGCAACCTGACCACGTCAGGGACTGCATAAAGAAAGAAGTTCAAAAGATGTTGGAATTGGGAGTCATTGAACCCTCAGAGAGCCCTTGGGCTAGTCCTGTTGTTCTAGTGCCAAAACCTCACACCCAGGATGGTAAGAGCGAGATGAGGTTTTGTGTAGACTACAGGGGTCTCAATGCTGTCACTAAGACAGATGCCCATCCAATACCTAGGGCAGATGAACTGATAGATAAGTTGGCTTCTGCAACTTTCTTAAGTACATTTGACCTAACAGCTGGTTATTGGCAGATCAGGTTAGCTGAGGATGCCAAGGCCAAAACAGCATTTTCTACCCCAGGAGGTCATTACCAATTTGTGGTGATGCCCTTTGGTTTATAAAAATGCACCTGCCACTTTTCAAAGGTTGGTGAACCAAGTTCTCACTGGGTTGGATGACTTCTGTGCAGCATATCTAGATGATATTGCTGTCTTTAGCTCCACCTGGGAGGATCACCTGATCCACCTGAGGAAAGTTTTGGAGGCCCTGCAGAAGGCAGGCCTCTCTTTCAAGGCCACCAAGTGCCAGATAGGGCAGAGTCAGGTTGTGTACCTGGGCCACCTTGTAGGTGGAGGCCAGGTTCAACCCTTGGAGAGCAAGATACAGGCCATAAAGGACTGGGCCCCTCCAACCACCCAGACACAGGTCAGAGCTTTCTTGGGCCTGTCTGGTTACTATAGGAAGTTTGTCAAAAATTATGGGTCCATTGTGACACCACTTAATGACCTGACAAGCAAGAAAATGCCAAAGAAAGTTCAGTGAACAGTTAGCTGTCAGAAGGCATTCGATGACCTAAAGCAGGCCATGTGTACTGCACCTATTCTCAAGAGTCACGACTACTCCAAAACCTTCATTGTCCAAACAGATGCATCTGAGTTGGGTGTGGGAGCTGTTCTATCTCAACTGAATATTGATGGTCATGACCAGCCCATTGCTTTTATAAGCAGAAGGCTGACCCCTAGAGAGAAACGTTGGTCAGCTATAGAGAGGGAGGCCTTTGCTGTGGTTTGGGCCCTGAAGAAGTTGAGGCCTTACTTGTTTGGAACTCACTTCAAGATTCAGACCGACCATTAGCCCCTCTTATGGCTAAATCAGATGAAGGGTGAAAACCCCAAACTTCCTAGGTGGTCCATTTCCCTACAGGGGATGGACTTTACAGTGGAGCACAGACCAGGGACTGACCATGGCAAGGCAGATGGTCTCTCCAGGTATTTCCACTTAGAACAGGAAGACTCACCTGGTCAAGGTTAGTTTAATGTCCCTAAGTTGGGGGGGGTTATGTAGGAGAGTGGGTTCTGCAATCCTATGGTCACCCCAGATTTACGCTTTTTGCTTCACTGGTTTATGACTTTCCCTGGCTGTGGGCCTGCTAATCAGACCCACAGCCTAGCTGTTCTCTCTCTAAATTGACATCCATGTACTTTAGGTGCATTTACCAATTGGTACTGGGCCACCTTATCAGTCCCTGTACAGTGTATCTTAGGTACCCAGGGCATAGGTGTACCCAGGGCCTACCAGGGGCTGAAGCATGTATTATGCCACCCCTGGCTGGCCATCTAAAACTGACACAACTGGCTGCAAGACAGCTGGGGCAAGGTGGTGTAATCACCCTTTGCTATAGATATAGTATACCTATATCTAACCCTAAAATGGACACATATATTCCTATCAGTCACTCCTATGGCAGGCCTTATCAATCCTGAAGGCAGAGTGCTTGGAATTATGTGAGATGGTGCTCTTGCATGAGCTGAGCCCGTCTTCAGCTTGCGGAACCAAGTCCTAATAGCTGTTCCATGATAACCTGTACCATATACTCTAAAGTGCATTATCAACCTCGCGGTTAAATGCTAACTCTGGTATAACATTATCAAAACATGTCGAGTAAGGTGTCATACGAATTGGAATACTACCCCCTCGCCAATTCTGGAGACGGGGGTAGCATTCCACCCTTCTAGAGGGGCACGACATGTATGTAACTGTAAACCCCGGTTAAAGTTAACTCGAGCCTTGGCATCACAAAATGGATGCTGCCACCACAGACACAAGTCTGACCTCCTGCTGCTGGGAGTCTTTCCAGTGAGGGAGGCCTGGACAAAGGGTTTCCTGCCTTGGGAGGTGCTAGCACCACCCCAGACAGGATTTTGTGTATTGGGTAGGATAGGCCTGAAAGGAATGAGACATGCCTGGGGCACACAAGCTGTCCTGTGCATACACCGGTTCAAACCAGTTGCTGGGGCATCCCTGCCCCAGCTCGGGCGCGAAACCGGACAAAGGATAGGGGGTGTAACCACCCCCCTTCCTGGTCTCACCCAGGGGAGGGACCTAGTCACCAGTACAGCCCCCTTTAGCAGGATAAAGGTAGGAGCTGGTCCCATTCCAAATTAGATTAATCCTGAACTACTCTACAAGAAGAAACCCTGGACTTCGACGTTCTGCTCCACAGAAGACTGAAGAAATCTCCCTTGTGGACAAGGAGTGTCCACCCTGCAACTGCAGGCACCATCAAGCGTCCAGCGGCTTCACTTTGTCGTCTTACCTCGAGGATCCAGACTTCAGAGCCCGACGAGACCCGGATTCCCAGACCTCTCCGACCTCAATTCACATCTGCAGCAAAGCTGAGACCCGTGGGTGCGACGAGACACGTGGGACCGGCCATCTTGAAAGAAACTGAACTTCACTTCCAGCACGACTCCCGCGGTAAACTCGATCAAGTGCTTTGGGGATTGAGAAGCCCCAGCCCCGAGCAGCCCCTGCACCGAAGATCAGCCCTCCAGCTTCCACGCGATCTACGTGGGGCCCTTCTGCTTGTTTGCTGCTCGACGCGTTGTCTGGTCACTTGCCGGCTGGCTAGTGGGCTCCTAGACGACGAACCTTGAAATCTTCACTGCTGGTCTGGTTGCTCCAGACTGGTCCTTGCTCCCTTCCAAAAGAGGGGCACCCCGGACTCTCCTAGTCCGCACCAGGCGCCTTTTTCACTCACCGCGTGGGTTGCCTTTGCCAAGGCCTGTTGAGTCCAAATCCGGATCCGACACCGCAGACAGCGAGAGCCTGCGTGGGACAGCGCGTGCCTCCATCCTGGTCGTCGAAGACACCTCCTGGTCCACGTGGCTGCAGAGTCAAGCGTCCACTCTTCTTTTGATCGCGATGACGACATCTGGTTCCTTCCTGGCTCCACTCCAGTCACTGGCTAGTGACTGTGAACATTGTCCCCTCTGCTTTCAGGTCTTTAGCATCTCTGATCCACCCTTGGATCACACCGGACATCTTCCTCCTGGTCGCCTGCAGCATCTTTTCCTCCAGGCTCCATAGACTTCAATGCCGGAACCCGACACAACTTTGCACCTATGCACCCGCAGCCCGTGGGTAAGGTAACAAGAGCATTTCGGTGCTCAAGGGTAGATTGACTCTCCTAGTGTCCAGTTCCACAGTCGTTTTAGTCCTAACTAGTCAGGATTGTCCGTACTTACCTTTTACTTGAACTGTACTGTCCATAGACGTTGTTACGCATCTCGCGTGAGAGTTCACACTCTGCACACGCGTTCCGTGGGCCTCCTATTACTTAACTAAAGTTAGGATAGCGTAGTCCCAACAATCCTACAGCCTCTGGACAGCTCCATTCCTTCTATCGACTTTCACATTCCATTTACTTAGTATATGGTATGCCGTGCCCCTAGGGCACCATTGTAAATTTGTGCAACTTATCGTATTTTTCCTAAGAGATTGTCATGTGCTTAGCCCTCTGACCTCATAAAGAGTTCAGAGGTGTTTGTTATTAATAAATATACTGTTTATTTTCTTAACAACCTGTGTGGTGTCCTTTCATCTGGTATTCAAGGGGTTATATTGTGGTAAAACAGCTGGCTTCACATGCCAAAAGAGTTTAGCCTAAGACTGCTTTGTCCATGCTACCATTAAGATAGCTGGTCTATAAGGTTGACTTACAACCAATCACCATAAGGGTTGTTTGGACTGACACAAGGTGATCACTAGAACTAGTGAGCATCATATATCAGGCCAACTTCTCACAGTTCTCCCACCCAAAGTGGGGGTCAGAACCAGTGGGGACCAGTTGCCGAAGGCAGCAAGTGGCCTGGGGAAGCTCACAAAGGCGGCAAGCCTTTAAAGCTTCCCCTTCTCAAACCCTGCCCATCCTGAGGGGGAGGCATGGCACCTCATCCCAGGATGTGCATTGTTTCAGGCCCCCGAGAGCAACAGGCTCTCGACCCAGGGGTCCAGAAACATGTCTGGTGGTAGCAGCTGATACCAAACTTCTCAGTTTTCAGTGTAGCCATGATGGTGCTGTGGCGTTCGTAATGACAAACTCCCATCACCATATATTCTTAATGGCAGCACTGCACTTAATGTCTAAGAAGGAACCTAGACACTGTAGGGGTGCAGGGCCCATGCTCCTGTACCCTCACCACGGGTATAGTGCACCCAGCTAGAGGGGTGACTGATCTGTGCCAGGGCAGTGGGTTGTAGGCATGGCACACAGAGATGTGTCATGTCGACTGTTCACTTTGTTCTGCACCAAAACACGCAGCCTGCAAAGGGTGTGGGGGTGTAGGGGCGGGGGGGGGGGGGGTGTGTGTGTGTGTGTGTGTGTGTGTGTGTGTGTGTGTGTGTGTGTGTGTGTGTGTGTGTTTAAGTGTGTGTAAGTGTGTGTTTAAGTGTGTGTGTGTGTTTAAGTGTGTTTAAGAGTGTATTTAAGTGTGTTTAAGTGTGTATTTAAGTGTGTTTAAGTGTGTATTTAAGTGTGTTTAAGTGTGTTAAAGTGTAAGGGTACAGGACCTCTAATGGTGGCACAATAAGTGTTTCAGGCCTTCGAGGCCTTCTTTGGTCACATTGCCCTGGGTACATGTCGTACCATTTACCAGGGGCTGCACTGTGGCCAGAGATGCCAATTGGGTTTAGGATTCAATGCAGTTTTAGGGAAGAAACATAGGCCCTGGGTACCTGATTAGCAGGAGCCCAGGGCACATTCAGTCAAAACGCTTCTGCAATTCATCAAAAAGTGGGGGCAACCATGCAGAAAGAGGGCACTTTCTCGCTAGCGGCCACCGAAACGCCCGCAAGCCCCACCCGGCTCTAACCAGGCCTCTTCTGCTGGAGCCCCAGGTGCACACCGCAGAGGCTGACTACAGCCGACCTTGTCGCTTGCGAAGCGCGCCGCTGCGGATATCCCCAAGGCATTCAAACTCGACCTCACCTGCCCTAGTGCCCCTCGTGTTATTCGCATGTATTATGCCACCCTCAGAGACCCCGCACCTTAACACCCACACCGTGCCGTTGCAGACCGCTTGTTTTGGTGCAGACCAAACTGAAGTGTCGACGTGGCACACATCCCTGTGGCATGGGTAAGTCTCCCCTCTAGCAGGCCTTATAGCCCTAAAGACAGGTGTACCATAACACAGGTAAGGGCATAGCTGCATGGTCAATATACCCCCACAGTGTCCGTGCTATTCTCAGACATTGTAAGTGCAGTGAAGCCATTTTGAGTACATGGGCTGGGAGTTTTTCAGCACGAACTCTACAGCTCCATGATGGCTTTCCTGAAGATTGAGAAGTTTGGTACCAAACATCTCAGCACATTGAACCCACACTGATCTCAATGTTGGATTTAATGTAAAATTCACAGAGAGGGCATCTAAGAGATGCCCCCTGAAAAACGACCAGCCCTGGTATGGTTCCTGAATGGCTACCCACCATCTGCCAGCACCTGGCAGGTTTCTGACACCCAGGATAGAGAGCCCTTCATATTTTGGGTCCTTAAAAAAACATATCCTGGGCAGAGGTGCCATGCCTCCTCCCCCAGGATGGGCAGGGTCCACAAAGGGGAAGCTTCAAAGGCGTGCTTCCTTTTTTTAGCTACCCCCAGCCTTTGCTGCTGTCAGCAGCTGGCTCCCACCAATTCGGACCCCCCACTTTGGCCAGGATAATCGTTGGGAAACCTAGAAAGGAAGGGAGATGTGCCCACCTTTGCCAACCCAAACTCTCGTGTGGGGGAGGCGAAGTGAAGCACAAATCTCAGTCCCGTCCATCTTGGAGATAAGACCCCCCCCCCCCCAAACAGGACGGGGCATATGCCCCCTCCCACTGGAGGGTAGCATAAGAGGGGGTGTAGACACCCCAGGGAAGGGACCCATTGGGCCCAACCTGCACACCCCTGTAACGACCCTAAATCTAGCATTTGGGGGCACCTTTGAACCTTGCTACTCAGATTACGACAACCTACGAAGAAGGACCAAAGAGCCGGACAGCAGTGTAGAAGACGACGGCAACTGACTTGGCCCCATCCCTACCTCCTCCAGCAACCCTGCTAGAAGAAACCGGTGTATCCTGCAGCCAGCACCTCTCCAGGGACATGAGCTGACTTCAATAAATGCAAATGTAAATGCCAGCATTTGTGAAGCGCACAGTTACCTCCGACGGAGGTGTCCCGGCGCAGGGGGCCGTCGGGAAGATTAAGCAAGCTATTGCCCAGAGTCACATGGTGCTAGGCTAACCTGCCGCCGGAGCCAGGTATCGAACCGTGAACCCTGTGGTCCAGAGTCGAGCACCTTTGCCGCTGCGCCACACCTCTTCCACAAGAAAAACTCTTTCCTCCTGCGGATTTGTCCAAAGAAGAAACTCCAACTTTAAGGACTCTGGATCCAGGCAACCTCTGCACCCGACACCCACTGCCTGAGTTAGAGTGACTCAACTATCCTGTGGAGTTTCCCTGGCGATCCTGACCTTGTCTACATCAGTGGCTGACTGCTCCAGGACCCCTCTCTGTTCGAAGGCTCACCGAAACCAGAACCCGCTGAGAAAGCTCAACACCAAAAGGCACCCCTGCTTCCTCTGCTCCTGACTTTGGGGTACCCAGCTGACTTTACCCAAATGTCCCCCAGCTATCCAAATTACCTGCCCAGCCGTTGGAAAGCATTGGCTGCCCGATGCTGATATGCATCTGTTATGTTATTTTAAATGTATAAGTAGCACAACTACCCCGAGGGGTTTCCTGGCGCCGACAGGTAAGGGTGAAAAGCACCCAGCTGCCCCTGTGCCGCTGGTAGAGTAGCTTTGGTACTACTTTGTGTGCCCTCCCCCACGTGTTCTTTCCTCATTCCCCCAGGGCATTTGCCTTAAGACCGCGAGTACCTTCCTGCAAACCGTGTGTGAAAAAGTGGCTCTATATATACTGGACAATAAGGCAGTACAGTGTATGCATAGAGTTCACAAACCCCAAAGGTATAACAGAGGTTAAAGTCAGAACTGATCTTACTCTCCAAAGTGGTAGCTTGGTCGAGCAGTAAGGCAGTACCAGAGGACAGTGTAACGCATTTGTTGTACACACTCAGTCAGCAAAAGGTTTCACACACTCAAGAACTGAACTCCAGGCCAATTGTTGTTATATCCTCAGATATAGTTGTTTTATTTTTAGAACCAACAGTTATAAAAATATACTTTTCGAGGTACGAGTACTCATGTAAATACTTTGCAGAGGAGCAATAAGTTTGTACACACAATAATTACAGGTTAGCTAATAAGCAATGCAGTTCTGAAACACACTCTAGCATTGAGCTCAATTGGTTTTTCATAGGAAAGTACAGTTGATTACTTTACGGATTACTTTCGTAGTTCTAGGACTAGATCTTTGATTCAGTCCTGGGGTCTAAGCTGAAACCAGATTAGCAAAAACGTTTTAGTAACTGTGATGAATTTTTCTGAATATAAAGCCGTTTTAAAATGTCACAGTTAGAAACTTTTCAAGGTGATTCTGACAATGTTATCCAATGGGCGGAAATTCAGGTTACAGGTAAAGTACGATTGCGTTACTTTTGTAACCCAGCACTAGTCTCCTAGGGCCAGCACTGGGGGCTTACAGGTAGGTAACTGCGTTTCAGTATTTTGTACGATTTTCAAAGAATATTAGCAGTTTTCAAAAGTAGACACTTAAAAGAAATTTCATAGAAAAGCAGACAATGGGTTCCTATGGAGAAAATACAGGTTACTAGTAAACCCGCTAGGGATTACTTTTGCGGTTCAGTACTGGGATGAAAGGTACAGTACTGGCTTCTCTCCTGATCACAGGTGAGTATTTTCGAATTCGGACTTTGGCTGATTTTATAGGAATATTTTCAGCTTTCAAAACTTCACACTTAGAAACATTTTCGAGTCAAAAAGGGGTCAATGTTATCCAACGGCAGGTAAGTGAATTACCGGTTTCCTGGTGAGTACTTGGTTGGTGAAGTTAGGGTTCTGGGTGTAGACTCGGGGGTCACCCAGGGTCAGGTGAGTACAGTTATTTCAGTCCCAGCGGCACAGGGGCGGCCGGGTGCAGAGGTAGGTAGGCCCAATGTTATCCAATGAGGGCAAGGGGGCCTTCGGTTGGTGGCTGCTGGCGAGCAGGCCACGCAGCTCTGGGAGCTGGGCTCCTGGTCACTTGCTCTGGGCAAGGGAGGAAGTAGGATAGGGCAAAGAGGTCACAGCCAGCGGCACTCGGGCGGCTGGGTGCAGGGTGCTTTTGATCCGTCGGGCGCTCAATGTTATCCAATGAGGATCTTGAAAAAGGAACAAAGGCTGCAGGCTCGGGGACGGTGACTCTCCAGGGGCGAACAGCACTTCGAGAGGTAAGTTGGGATGATGGAACACAGGTAGGTACCCCAAAGGGAGGCACAGGGGGGCGCCGGGTGCAGGGGGGTCTTTAGTGATTGGAAAAGCTTACCCTCGGCTGGTCGCGGTTGGGGTGGCCTCTGGTTCCGAGTCTGCAGGCGTCGGCTGGTTTGTCGAGGAGGGTCTTTGGGCACTGGACTTCGGTTCCCAGTCGCCGGGGGGACGTACTCGTGGTCTTGGTTCGGGTTGGCCCGGGCTCGGCTGGTGCAGAGTGGGCTGGTCCGGAGCTTCCTGGTGAGCACCAGGAGGGGTGTTGCAGCAGAGCCTCTGCTGATGGGAGTCCCAATCTTCGAGAGAGTCAAGGCAGGCAGGCCCTCTGGGTGTCCCAAGGTTGCTGTCCGCAGAGGTTGCCGGGATTAGGCAGGGGCAGGTTCCAGGATCAACAGGCCGGTAGGGCTGGGGCCAAGTCAGTTGTTGTTGTCCTGTTGTTAGCAGCTGCGCGGCGGGTCTTCTTCTTCTTGATCTTCTTTTGATATTGGGATCTGAGGAAGGAAGGTTCAGGGAGCTCCTAAATACTAAATTTGGGGGCGTTACAGGTAGGGCAAGGGCAGGGACCAATGGGTCCCTGTCCTGGGGGGAGGACACCCCCTAGCCTGCTGCTCTCCTGTGGGAGGGGGGCAGGAGCCTAGCTGGGTTTGGGCAGGGCTCCCCATCTACAAGATGGCCGGAGCCCGGGGTCGTGCTTCACCTCGCCTCCTCCACCTGAGGGGTGGAGTTGGCAAAGGTTGGCACACCCTCCTTCCTGACATAGTTTTCCTGCCAGTCTTCCTGCCAGAGTGGGGGTAGAACGGGAGGGGGGACCAGTTGCTGGGTACAGCAAATGGTCTGGAGAAGCTCTCAGAGGCGGTATGCCTTTGAAGCTTCCCCATGTCCATCCTGGGGGAGGAGACATAGCACCTCGCCCAGGATGTACATTGTTGCAGGCCCAGGAGAGCGGGGGGCTCTCCACCCAGGGGCCCAGCAACATGTCTGCTGTGTGGCAGCCTCTGCAGCCACTCAGCTCAGACGTGGATTGTAGGTTCGGGTTTTGGAGGGCATCCCTAAGATGCCCTCTCGTGCATTTTACATTAAATCCCACACTGGCATCAGTGCAGGTTTAATGTGCTGAGAAGTTTGTTACCAAACTTGTCAGTCTTCAGTGTAGCCATTATGGTGCTGTGGAGTTCGTAATGACAACCTCCCAGCACCATATACTCTTAAATGGCATCACTGCACTTACAGTGCCCAGGAATGGCCCTGGGTACTGTAGGGACACAGGGCTCATGCACCTGTGCCCTCACCTCTGGCATAGGGCATCCAGCTAGAGGGGTGACTGAAGTATGCCAGGGCAGTGTGGTCTGTGGGCATGGCACACAGGAATGTGCCATGTCGACTCTTTGTTTAGTTCTGTACTTAGGCACTCAGCCTGCAAAGGCAGTGTGTGGGTGCCAGGGTACAGGGCCCCTGAGGGTGGCACAATAAGTGCTGCAGCCCTCAGGGGTCTTCTCTGATCACCATGCCCTGGGTACCTAGGGTACCATTTACTAGGGGCTGACAGGTGGCCAGAGATGCCAATTGGGTATTTTGTTTCAGCATAGCTTTTCTTTTTAGGGAAGGAACACAGGCCCTGATTGGCGGGGACCCAGGGCACACTCAGTCAAAGCGCATCAGCAGTTCAGAAAAAAGTGGGGGGCATACCAAGGCAAGAAAGATGGCACTTTCTCACTCCGTGCCTCTTCGAGGTACCCCCCGACTCCATTGGATAACATTGGGCCCAGTACCTTACCCTGTATTGTCCTAAACCCCCGAAGCCTGGGGAAGTAAGTAGAGTACTTGCCTGCAAACAGTTTAACATTGTTTTCCTCCATAGGTTTGCATTTTAGTTATTTTCCTCCATAGGATTGCATTTTAGTTCTATCTGTTGCAATGAACTGTTTAAACTGATTAGTGCAAAAACATACCACTGTACTTGATTGACACTTACAGAAAGCATTCTTAATACTGTTAAGTTATTTAACTGCATTTACAAAACAATAATACATTCTTGAGAAGTATTGGTACTTTTTCAAACTGTAAGCCTTACCTGCACTAAGTGATTCTTGGTTCAAGAAATAAAATAACTAACGTGTATACAAACCCGTTGGTCTGTGTTCAGTCTTTGAGTGTGTGGCAGCATTTCTTGCCCGAATATGTACAATAAATGCTGAACACTACCCTCTGATAAGCCGAACTGCTCACCCACCACTAAATTGAGAGTAAGGTATTTTCTACTTTAGAATCTGCAATACCTTTATGGACTCACTGGACTATGTGCACACTATACCTCATTTTGGTATGGTATATACAGAGCCAACTTCCTACAAAAAGTGATAGAATGAAGGCTCAATTAATCTCAGCCCCCTAGCAATTGCTCGGGCCATCCTCAAGCTCATTGTTTTCTGCCACCATTGAACTCTAGATAAAGCACTGCCTTATGCAAATCAGTATTGACCCTTCTCATGGAAACAGTTTGCCCTGAGCTGCTAAGCGAGGTCCCATCCAGCAGTGACCACAAGCAACTCCAGACCGGTTTCATCCAACTTCAGGATTGTCATTAACCCCTTCGACGCTGATGACGAGCTGGGCTCGTCATGGCGTAGCCTCCTCGCACGCTCATGACGAGCCCAGCTCGTCACGTAAAGTGCGCTTTTGAAAATCTCAGCGTACGAGCGGAATTCCGCCCGCACGCATGCGGTTAAGGTGTATTTTGAGTCCTATGCCACAGTAAGCACAGGACTCGCATCTGAGCTTACCCATCACACTTAGGGTGTCAGCTGCAGCAAAAATAAGGTGTAGGGAGAGAATGCTTGAATTAATGTGATGTAAGGTGATTTCCAGTTCCATCACTGTCATTGAAATCCTCAGAAGTGCTTTGTCCCATAACTAACTTGGGTTATCTTTCTGCGTCTGAGTTTGCTAGTGATAATTCTCTATAGTTTTTGTTCCTTGTACTCACACACCTAGTGACTAAAATGACACTTCTAGAATTGTTGATCTCCATTTCTGTAATAATGTGAGAGGGACAATGTTAAGTCTCACATGCTTTATGGGAATGGGACAAAGGAGGCTGCTTGTCCTGTCTCATAAACATTATGTATACCCCTAGGTGAACAGGCCAATAGGAGGGGTCCAGATCTTCACAGCGGACATGTCTGAAATTCCACGCTGCAACTGCAAAGCCACTGATGAGAACCCCTGTGGCCAAGACTCTGAGTGTATCAATCGAATGCTCCTGTACGAGTGTCATCCATCTGTATGCCCTGCTGGAGAAAAATGCCAGAATCAGTGCTTCTCTAAAAGGCAGTACCCTGAGGTGGAGGTGTTCCGGACTGCAAGCCGAGGATGGGGTCTACAATGCAAAGTAGACCTTAGAAAGGTATGTGTCAAGTATCCCCTGGTGGCTACTTGGGGGTTAAGTAGTCATTAATGGATAGTCTTACATTGTGATAACTAGGAAGTGCCTTCTCTGAGCGAAGAGGCTAGACAGTAACTGTGTATTCTGTTAACTAAGGCAAAATAATTCTGATACTGTGCATCCATTAGATGGAATGTCTGTCAAATGCCTCATTCATAACTGCTCCATGATATCTAGTAATTCAGTAACTGGGTGGACTCAGTGTCTTTGAAAATAAGTCCATTACTAACATTTTAACAGTTGTGTTTGCTGACTCCTTCCAGGCTAACTACTAATGGTAATAACAGGTCTGCTTAATCTTTTTAATTATTGTTCTAAATTGATTTAGGTTTAATTTTGTACATCTACATCAGTAAGGTAAGAGTATACTAGCTTTAAAAGGCTATTGGTGAAAAATAGGCTGTCTTGGAATTCTTGGAGGTCTGTTTTATTTCGCTAGTAATATAGCTGTGGTTAGTGAAATGTCCTTCAACCTATTGAGTGTTTTTCTTTTCAGGGAGAGTTTGTGAATGAGTATGTTGGTGAACTAATAGACGAAGAGGAGTGTCGAGCAAGAATAAGACATGCCCAGGACAATGATATATCCAACTTCTATATGTTGACTTTGGACAAGGTAAAACAGAAGGGTTAAACACACTCTTGGCACAATTACCATCTAATGTGGTAGCTTTATACCTAAAGTAGAATATCTTCTCCAACCAGTAAGATATTGGGTGAGGTTGTTCCAATTTGTTTGACTGTTTTTCTCAGAATCCAGTAATTGTGATTTTTAGCCCAGTGATAAGTGTTTTCCTCCATGTCAGGAGAAAGGGATACTGTTTCTCACTATTTCTCAATCGTTGAATCCTCATTTACGTACACAGTAAAATATCTTTCGCATAACACATTTCGGTAGATTCGAAGTATATATTTTTACAGTACACTACTGCTTTAATGAATCCAGGAACTCCACTGTACCAAAATGCGCGTGTTGGTTTAGGAGCTCATTTTTCCACTCTGTAATTGATCAGTTATGGTATCACCTCAACTGGAATTATAATTCACTGTGTAAAAGTGTTCTTTGTGGGCATTTCTATGGGTCACTTCCCTGGGGTGGGTACAGCCCCTATTATGCCACCCTCCAGTGGGAGGGGGGCATGAGCCTGTCCTTGGTTGGCTGAGTCCACCCATCTGCAAGATGGCGGGACTGAGCATTGTGCCCCCAGTTGTGCTGCCCATCCTGGGGGAGGAGGGTTGGCACCTCATCCCAGGATGTGCATGGTTTCAGGCCCCATAAGCAGCAGGCTCTCGACCCATGGGTCCAGAAACCTGTCTGGTGGTGGCAGTTGAAAGCAGCCACTCAGCCTGGACACTAGTGGTAGGTTAGTTTTCAGGGGGCATCTCTAAAATGCCTTTTGTGTGCTTTTTTAATTAAATCCCACACTGGCATCAGTGTGGGTTTAATGTGGTGAGAAGCTTGATACGAAATCTTCTCAGTTTTCAGTGTAGCCATTATGGTGCTGTGGAGTTCATAATGACAAACTCCCAGCACCATATACTCTTAATGGCAGCACTGCACTTACAATGTCTAAGAAGGAACCTAGGCACTATAGGGGTACAGGGCTCATGCACCTGTACCCTCGCCAATGGTATAGTGCACCCAGCTAGAGGGGTGACTGATCAATGCCAGGGCATTGGGTTGTAGGCATGGCACACAGAGATGTGTGCCATGTCGACTTTTCACTTTGGTCTGCACCAAAACACGCAGCCTGCAGAGGCAGTGTGTGAGTGTAAGGGTACAGGACCTCTAAGGATGGCACAATAAGTGCTGCAGTCCTTCAAGGCCTTCTCTAGTCACAGTGCCCTGGGTACCTGTGGTACCATTTACTAGGGCTGACCTGTGGCCAGAGATGCCAATTGGGTTTAGACTTCAATGCAGTTTTAGGGAAAGAACATAGGCCCTGGGTACCTGATTAGTAGGAGCCCAGGGCACACTCGGTCAAAGCACATCAGCAATTCAGCAAAAAGTGGAGGCAACCACACAGAAAGAGGGCACTTTCTCACACCCTGTACCACATCTGCCACGTGTGACCGGGCGCAAGTCATTCTTGTGGCTCCGGACTGGGCACGAAGAGTCTGGTACCCAGAGCTACTGAGCATGGCCATCGATCCTCCACTCAGACTACCTCTTCGGGAGAATTTTCTGTTGCAGCAGTAGAGGAGGGTTCTTTACCCAAACCTGTCCATCCTCCACCTCATTGCAGGGAGATTGAGCAGCGACAGTTGACAGCTTTTGACCTTCCACTCGAAGTCTGTAAAGTCATCTTGGCAGCCAGGCGTCCTTCCACTAAAATGGTATATGCCTGTCAATGGAATACGTTTTTGGCATGGTGTACAGCACAGGCTGTGGATGCCCTTTCTACCCCTCTTTCAGAGGTCCTTTGTATATACTTTCTTTTGCCCAGCAGGGCTCTGCCCTGGGCACTCTTTAAGGCTATATTGCGGCCATCTCTGCTTTCCATCGGCAACCAGATCAGCCATCTTTGTTCAAGTCCCCTATTGTAAATAGATTCTTTAAGGGCATTACTCATCTCTTTCCTCCATCTCCTTTCGTAATGCCCCAGTGGGACTTGAACCTTGTCTTAACTTACCCTGTGTGTGCTCCCTACGAGCTTCTTCACAGCTGTCCTCTCAGGCTCCTCACTCTGAAGACCGCTTTCCTTGTTGCGATCACCCCTGCTCGCAGAGTGAGTAAGCTTCGATCTCTTTCTTCTAAGCCCCCTTTCTTCTCTGTGCATCTGGACAAAGTGTTGCTTAGGACAAGACCCTCGTTCCTTTTAAAAGTGGTTATACCTTTTCACATTGGACAAACCATTACTCTGCCCACCTTTTTCCCCAACACCGCACCCTTTCAAGGAGGAGGAGAGACTCCACCGTCTGGACCCTAAATGTGCACTGTCCTTATACATTGACCGCGCAAAAGATTTCTAGATAGACAATCAACTCTTCGTTGGCTATGTAGGTGCCAAGAAAGGTTGAGCTGTTCAAAAGCGTACCATCTCTAGATGGGTTGTCCTTTGTATTAAATTGTTACACTTTGGAGAAAAAGGAACCACCAGAGGTACGGCTGCCACCACTGCCCTTGCACGCGAAGCCCCTCTCTTTAAAATCTGTCATGCAGCAATATGGGCATCCTTGCACACATTCACCAGACATCACTGCCCAGATAGCCAAGTCCGGAGGGACACGCCTGTTATGTACTCCAGGATTTTCTGATGCGAACTTGGTTTGCAGACCCTCTTCCGGGGTTGGTATTGCTAGGGTATCTAGTCTAAGGTAAGGAATCTGTAACTGACTGTCTCTTTCAGATGAACAAGTTACTTACCTTCGGTAACAATGTATCTGTAAGGCAGGTTAGTTATTGATTACCCCAGTATTGGAACTTTCATAGATTCCCATGCTTTTGTATCATTCCTTGTCGTCGGAATGGGAGTCTCTGTAACTAAAATAACATAGCAGTAGGTACAAAAGAGAAAGAAAAAAGGCCTAGGCCTCATTCCCTTTTGTAGCATATCACCCTCTTTGTGTAAAAGAGACCAAACTTTGGCCTCAGCCAATCAGAAGAGCCTCACCCCTTAGAACCCTCCTGAAGGAACCTCAGAGCCTCAGATTTTCTACCGCACCTTGTGCTTAGGGAGTCTCCTTTGACCTCTGCTCATTCTACTCTTCATGAGTTTTTCTCTTCAAGATTTTTCTTCAGATTTTTCTTCAGATTGTCTGCTGATCCTTCCAGGATGTCTGACAAGGAAAAGAAGGCCCTTTTCAAGCCATGTTCCACCTATGGCAAGAAAAGACTTTTCATTGAGGATAAGCTTCAGGATTGCATCTACTGCCTCTATCCTGATCACAAAGCTGCGGACTGTAAGATCTGCCGCACCTTTTCAACCAATACCCTCCGGGACCGTGAGGGTAGGCTTCTGGCTTGGCTCCAGAAGTTGAAGTCCAGGAAGGATACGGTCTCCAGTGACAGTGAGGATTCTGCTTCTGCGTCTTCAACAAGAAGGTCAGTGAAAAGGGGTAGGGGTTCCCCTTCTCCTTCTGTGGAGCATCCTTCTAAGGCCTCAAAAAAGACCCCCAGAGAGTCTGAGAGCCAGGGTCCAGGCGAATCTCCTCATCATGGTGAAAAGGAGAGGGTAGGACCATCTACGCCTTCTAAGGGTGTGAAGACTGATCCAGCCTTCAAGAAACCCTCTTCCCAGTCTTCTGACACAAGTTCCAAGTCGTCGACGAAGAAGGCGTCGTAGACGGAGTCTCCGTCGACCAAGAAATCGAAGCCAAAACTGAATCTGGTTCCGTTGACGGGCTCGTCGACGGGACAATCAGCGACGGCGGGTTCGGCGACGAGGATGGATTAGTCTACGGCAACTACATCAGCGTCGACGAGGGACTCGCCGACGACGGCATCGTCGACGGTGGTGTCTACTACTACAACGTCGACGACGAGGAGTTCGTCGGCGGTGGCGACGACGACTGTGCCGTCGACGAAGGCCTCGTCTACAGCAACATTGACGACGGCTGGGATGTCGACAGTCTCGTCATCGACGACGCCCATCTCGTCATCGAGTGTTCTGGTGTCGGCGAAGCATATTCCGTCGACGAAGCCGACAACGGCTGCATTCTCAATTCCGTCGTCGGCGGTCGACGATTTTGGCTTCGGAAAAGAAAATTACTATTTCCATGACCAGAATTACGCCGGACATGACATCTCCCAGGAGGGTAACCCCCTTGCCTTCAGCTCTGCTGTTTGATGAGGATGAGTCCGAAGGGGAGGATCAGGACTCGTATGGCTATGCGGACAGCCCCTCTCAACTTCTGGTCAAATGCCAGGAGACCGACTCGAAAGGGGGATATGAACAGGAGGAAGGTTATCAACATCATGCTGCCCAACCACAGCAATATTCTGGTCAAGAGATGGTTACGGTACCATCTTCTTTCCTGCAGGACCTGCACAAAATGCTGCAAAATTACAAGTCTAAGGCTGCAGGGCCTGCTCCGGCTCCAGTTGCGCATGACTTGCCGGTCCCGGCGCCAGCCTCAGCGGCTGTTCCTGGATTACCAGCTCAGGTGTCTCCTCAGCCACAGGCATCAACTCCACGGGAGCCTTCCAGACCGGCAGAAACTCATGATTTTTCCACGGATGAGAATCATGATTCGGAGAATGGAGCTGATCAGGCATCTGAGTGGGATGAATAAGTCATTCCGGACCCTCCATCTCCGTGTCCGGATCCGGTGGATTTTCCGCCCGCAGATATAGGAGGTTTTCATCAGCTGATGGAAAGAGCAACTGGCAGGTTCAAGCTAACAATACCTGCGGTGGCCTCCGAGTGTTTCTTGTACGATTTCAAGTAACCTTACAGGAAGACGACAAGGTCCATACCTATAGTACAGCATCTCTGAGATGAAGGCCTTAAGGCTATGAAAAATCCAGCGACGGTGGTCCCTGTGATACCGCGTCTAGATAAAAAGTACAAAGCGCCCGATGATGGTCCAGCTGCCTTGACAGGCCACCCAAGACCGGACTCAGTGATATCCCAAGCCGTGCAGAGAAAATCCCGCAACCCCTCTGCTCCTTTAACAACTCCTCCGGACAAGGAGGGAAGGAGATTGGACAATGCCGGGAAGAGATTCTCGTCGATGGCGAGTCTTTCTGGTGCGGGCAGCTAATGCCCTAGCTATATTGGGCAGATACGACCGCCAACTTTGGTGTGATGTCGCACCGTTCCTGGACCAGCTTCCGCCAGAATCAAAAGCAGAAGCAAGAAAGGTCTTGCAAGAGGGGGAGGCGACATCAATGGAGGTCATTGACTGCGCCATGGACATTGCCACGACGGTGTTTCGTTCTTTGGCAGGAGCGGCGGTCCTTCATCGCCAGGGGTGTCTGAAAGCGACCTGGTTTCATCCCGAGATCCAGAATAAGATCCTGGATCTTCCATTTGATGGAGAGGCACTGTTCGGGAAATTGATAGACGACACTCTTCAAAACATCAAAAAAGACACTGAGACCGCAAGATCCTTGGGTATGCTCCAGTACCGCAAAACTCCTTTTAAAGGGTCCAGGGGCAAGAGTGCAAACTACAGAGGATCTTACCAACAGCAAAGATACTCGTCCTACGGATCAAGTTCTCAGCAGTACCGCCAGCCTTACCAACAGAGGCAGGGCCAATCCTCCACTTATTCCAGGCCTAACAACAGAGGAAAGCAGGCTCGCCAGGGACGTGATACGTCCAAGCGCCAATAGCGGCCTCCTGGCTCTTCCTACTGGACCCTCCTCCAAGAAGTCATCAGTTGGAGGCAGGGTATCCAAATACCTTCAGAATTGGTCCAAGATAACATCGGACCGTTGGGTGCTCAACATCATTCGAAAGGGCCATGCTTTAGAATTCACTCAAATCTTACCACCAAAGCCCCCTGCAGCCATTCCATCAAAGCACCTACGTCTTCTGCGGCTCGAAGTTCATCAGATGCTCCTCAAGGGGGCCGTAGAGCCGGTTCCCTCCGACCAAAAAGGACAGGGATTCTACTCCAGGTTCTTCCTGGTAAGGAAGACGTTAGAGAAATGGCGCCCCATTTTAGATCTCAGGGAGCTCAACACCTATCTCATCTCCCTGTCTTTCCGGATGGTTTCTCTTCAAGACATCCTGAGGCTGATCAATCCGGGGGATTTCATGGCCACGCTCGTTCTCGAGGATGCATACTTTCATGTACCGATTCACCCAGCACACAGAAGGTTTCTACGCTTTACAGTAGCCAAGAGCCACTTTCAATTCAGGTATTTACCCTTCGGACTTCGCTCTGCCCCAAGGATTTTCACGAAGGTGCTGGCGCCAGTAGCGGCATTCCTGCGAATAAATCAGTTTCAAGTCTTCCCTTACCTGGACGACTGGTTGCTGAAGGCTCCGTCCAGGGAAGCAGCGCGGGACGCTGTTCAGACTTGTACAAACCTGTTTCAGAATCTGGGACTCACGTTAAACAAGGACAAATCATCTCTGGTCCCATCCAGGAAGGCACGTTTCCTGGGAGCCATCCTGGACTCAAAACTCTCAACCATAGAAAGGCGGGAAAAGCTGCAAACCATGGCTCTGGACTTACGAAAAAGGTGTCTTTCAGTACGCCGCTACAAGTCTCTGCTGGGGGTAATTTCGTCATGCATACCCCTGATTCCTCACTGATTCCTCACTGCAGACTGCGAATGCGTCCTCTTCAGGAACAACTGGACATTCAATGGAAACAGGTTCACGGATCATTCGACGACAGGGTGACCGTCACTCCGACAATGAAAAGAGCGGTCCTGTGGTGGACGGACCAGAGAAACGTGTCCCAAGGTCTATCATTCGTAGGCGATCCGTCTCCTCAAGTAGTGACAACGGATGCGTCTTTGGAGGGTTGGGGAGCGGTGATGCAAGACCTGCATGTCAGTGGCCATTGGTCTCCTCACGATCGTCGGCTCCACATCAACCTACTGGAGCTCAGAGCGATAAAACTAGCTCTATAAGCCTTTCTCCCTCGCCTAGGAGGTTCACGAGTTCTCATCAGGACGGACAACACCACGGCCATGCATTACGTGAACAAAGAAGGAGGAACCAGGTCTCTCCCGTTGTTGCAGGAAGCTCAGGAGATCTGGGAATGGGCTATCCTTCATGGGATGTCACTGCAGGCAGAACACTTGCCAGGAGTTCTAAACGAGAATGCCGACAGACAGAGCAGGTTGTCTTCAGTCAGTCAAGTGTTGGAACTAAACCAACAAATTCTAGAAGAAGTATTCCGCCAGTGGGGCAAACCGGCGATAGATCTTTTTGCCACGCCGACCAACAAGAAATGCCGGTCTTATGCAAGCAGGATTCACCACCGAGGATCATTGGGGAATGCGCTTTCGATAGCCTGGTCAAGGACATTTGTTTACGCCTTCCACTGATCCTGACGCTTATCAGGAAGATCAAGGTGGAACCATGCAGGATGATCCTGAGAGCTCCTGCTTGGCCGAGACAGTTCTGGTACACGGAACTCCAGCTGTTGTCGCTAGCTCTTCCTCTTCCCTTGAGGACTATTCCAGACCTTCTTACAATGTCCGAAGGACAAATTTGGCATCCGGATCCAAAGTCATTACACCTGACAGCATGGCTCCTGAGCAGCGAGAGTTTATGAATCTCCCCATCTCAAACGAAATTAAAGAAGTCCTTTCCCAAGCGAGGGCTCCTTCTACGAACAGAACATATCGCCTTAAATGGAAGAGATTTTGTATTTGGTGCACGAGAGAGAAAATTGACCCCTTTTCTTCGAAACCTCATCAGCTTCTGCCTTATCTCTTATCCTTTGTTAAGTCTGGGCTGGCCCATTCATCTATAAAAGTACACTTGGCAGCAATTTTAGGATTCAGACGGTCTGAGTCTGGACCTTGGTTGTGGTCTTCCAGAATTGTTAAACAATTTTTAAAAGGCTTGTTTAGTGTCTTTCCACCAGTGAGGCCTCTGCCTCCTACTTGGCACCTAAATCTCGTCCTCACTCAACTCATGAAATGCCCGTTTGAACAAATTCATCGATCAGACATGAAGTTCCTGTCATGGAAATTGGCTATCCTCTTGCCCTCACATCGGCAAGGCGTATTGGGAAGTTGCAGGCTCTCACAATCCTGGAGCCTTTTCTACAATTCAAAAGAAACACAGTCATCTTGAGACCTAACCCAAAGTTCATACCCAAAGTACCCTCGGACTTCTACTTGAACGAGCCGGTTATTCTCAAGGCTTTCTTTCCTCACCCGGCTACACCAGCGGAGAGATCGCTACATTCTCTGGATGTGCAGCGATGTTTGAAATTCTATTTGGATCGCACCAAGGGATTTCGAAAATCCTCCCAATTGTTTGTTGCTTTTGGTGGTCCGAGCAAGGGTCTCCCTCTGTCGAAGCAGGGGATTGCAAGATGGATTACCAGTGCCATCCTACATTGCCATTCTGCAACAGGTAAACCACTGACTGGCAGGGTTCGAGCACATTCCACAAGATCAGTGGCGTCTTAAACAGTTCTCTTCGCGGGGGTACATATTAAGGACATTTGCAGAGCTGCTACCTAAAGCAGTGTCCACACCTTTACTAAGCATTACTGCTTGGACTCCTTGCAACAAGAAGGTACGGCAGTGGGCCAGGCAGTCCTGAGGAACCTCTTCCACTAATTGGTGAGCTTTCCTTTCTATCCCACCTTCCGTAATTTGGCACATTTTGTATCTTTGTCATGTTGGCTATTGCAATGTATAGTATGACAAAATGTGTTTTCTTATTGCTAACTGCTTGCTACTCTGATACAAAAGCATGGGAATCTATGAAAGTTCCAATACTGGGGTAAGAAAACAAGTTACTTACCTGTAACTTTAGTTCCCCGGTATTGAAAACTTTCATAGATTCCCATGCGCCCTCCCACCTCCCCGGAAATCCTTCCCATCTTTATTGGTGGAACCTCTACTGAAGCTATTCCGAGAAATAAATGAGTCAGGTGAAGTTAAGGGCACCCTGTCTGAAGCTATAATCGCAGTACTTCCAAAAGACGGGAAAGACCCCTTTCTCCCGAAAAATTATAGACCCATTTCCCTCATTAATCTTGACTGCACGATCTTGGCTGAGATCCTCTCGGCTCGCCTCCAGAAAGTGCTTCCCCAACTGATCCATCCTTCTCAAGCTGGATTCCTGAAGAATAGAATGTCTAGCGACAACACCAGGATACTAGCGCACGTATTAGAAAAGGCAAAACTACTAGACACACCCACTGCGGCAATTACATTAGATGCCGAAAAAGCTTTCGACAAAGTCGATTGGTCCTTTTTGAAAGCGGTTCTACACAAGTTTAAACTGGGTGAAACATTCACGAAGCTAGTGATGTCCCTTTACTTCTGCCCCTCTGCAAAGGTAAGGGCGGGTGGCTCCTTCTCCTCCTCTTTAAATCTTCACCAGGGAACAAGACAAGGGTGCCCCTATCACTTTTTTTATTTCTATTGGCTATAGAGCCATTCCTGTGCCAAATAAGACATAATGACGCGATTGCTGGTGTTCCTTTTGAGGGCTGTACTGTAAAACTCACAGCGTACGCAGACGATGTACTGATCATGTCCGAAAGAGCTGGGGAAGCCATACCTGCACTCATGGCTACCATTGACGAGTTTTCCCGTGTTTCAGGGTACAAGTTGAACAAAGATAAAACGGAGGTAAACCTCCTAAATAATATAGGCAGTAAAGATATTCTTGGGAACTCTGGCCTAACTTGGCAACCACACTGTTTTAAATACTTAGGTCTCGACTTTGATAAAGATCTGATTTCCACTCTGAAAATAAATGAAGATATAACCTTGAAAAAGATGTCCACTTTGTTAGATGGGTGGTCACCCAAGTTCATCTCTTGGTGGGGCAGGGCAGAAACCCTTAAAATGATGTCTACTCCGTTGGTGAATTACCTGGCCAGCATGCTCCCCATGACGTTCTCGGATGACTTTATCAATAAAGTAGATAAGCTGTTTGGCGGGTTCCTGTGGCGGGGCAAGAAAGCCAGAATATCACTGAAAAAGCTGCAGCTAGCAAAAGACAAGGGAGGCCTGGGTCTTCCCTTGTTCAGGAGCTACCAAACAGCATTCCTCTGCAAACAGGGAGCACAGTGGCTGACAAACTCTCCAACCTATGTTCCCCTGTGGTTACAAATTGAAAAATCACTCATTGGTCACGCGCCTCTACACGCCCTGCTTACCATGGATCTATCCCATCTTCCTCACTCTAAATATATAATGTTAAATACCAGGCGGGCCCTGTTGAGACTCGACCAGACACATAAAACTAACCTGGTAGTTAAAAAATCCACTTTCATGGCCTTATGGAGAAACCCCTACTTTAAGCACGATGGTAAAACCCTGTTCGAGGCATGTGGGCTGCTAAATTCATATCTATTGCATAGATCGCCGCCTAGTGTTGGGTCCGGATGATTGCACATTGTTGTCCTGGAAGAGTCTTCGAAGTATCACGAGATAGGTGGCTCCTCCCCTGGACTACAGTGCGCATGGGCATCGGCTCCATCCCCAGATTGTTTTTTTTCCGCCATTGGGTTCGGATGTGATTTCGACGTCTCCTTGTCGGAATCGAAAAACGTACTTCTTTAAGGCCAAAAGGCCTTCTCTATTGGCGTCGGTATTGTATGCGATCGGTCCCGAGCATCGTCCGACTCTTCGTGTCGGAATTCTGCGGAGTACTTTACTCTTCGGACATCGAGGCCATGTACTCGCAGCAAGACCCCGACGACCTGATCATGGAACGGAGTCCGTTCAAGTGCTGCCCCGTCTGTGGATCCAAATATCCACACATCGACGTGCACCCAGTCTGTAATAAATGCCTCTCGCCGGACCACGACGAGGACAACTGCATGGCCTGTTCGAAATTCAGGTCCAAGAAAACACTCAAGCATCGGCGCGCGGCGCGCCTCGAGGCCCAGCGAGCGGCTCCGGCACCCGATGACATCTTCTACGACCCCGCAGAGGAAGGCAGAAGCCATCATCTTGAAATCTCACCGCCGTCGACGGAGGTCGAGCCCGATCCAGACGAATACATCGAAGAACAGGGCCAAAACCTTCAATACATCGAGGAGGTAGGGGACGACGAAGAAGTCTATGGGGCCGCGGAAGATAGCTCAGAGGAAGAGCTATGCCCCAAACATTACATGCCTCAGGCTCAGGTCACGGGATCGCCACTCGGCCTTACCCACGACCCTGCACCGCTATCCCCAGCCCCGCCTTCTGGCCCGGCCATGGATACACCGGTGGAGCCGCCATTGCGCGTATCGAAAACGAAACCGCAAGCGTTGCAGGCGACATCGTCAAAGATGGCCGACGTCCCACCGAAAACGAAACCTACGGCTTCGACTACATCTAAAATGGCCGATGTCCCAGCCAAATTGACAACGCCTGCTCCATCTTCGGCTCCGTCGCCCTCAGGCCCTCCGAAGTCGAAGAAGGCTGTCGAGTCACCAGCGCCTCAAACGGTGGCCAAGGACACGTCCTCCAAGAAGGTAGTCCATCACGTCTCGACGGCGGCAGCGTCGACCACCAAACGCTCGGTCGAAGCAAAGTCCACTAAGGCCCACGACCCAAAGGCCGGAGGCACTGCGCATCGGCACAAAGATGCCGGATCTGTATCAACGGCGTCGGCGCCTCAGTCTACCACAGGGCCGCGAACCGTAGGATTCGAGGATTCATCGGTGGCCCCTTCAACCACGCCGAAGTCCTCCGAAGCGGACGACCATGAAGCATCGGCTGCCAAACCCTCGGCTTCATTTACGAAACAGGTCACCGACTCACTCCAACGTATTCGGGAGAAATCTCTGCCGTCGGCGTCTACCGCGCCTTCGGATCCGAGACCGGTGGACACACCTGCAAAGACGTCCTCCAAGCTACTCTACACTCTACCACCGAAGGTGGCGCCGAAGGCGTTTGCACCCAGACCGGTGCCGAAAAACACGGAAATGTCGGAATATTCGACGTCCAGTGGGCATTTGGCTCGACAACCAGCGTCAGAGGACCAATCAGAGCAGTACATCGATGCCCACACAGGGAAATTGACACTTTACAAAAGAAAGATCACTTCCCAGCCATTGGAGTCATATGTTATTCCACTAAAGAAGAAAAAGGCACCACAGGACATACCTGCCTCTGTTGTACCTCTTCAGCCACCTCCGAGGAGGAGTCCATCACCTTCCCCCAACCAATCAGGGGGTGACGATGATGACCAAGATGACCAATACAACTTCCCTGCTGGCAATGACCCTGATGTACAACAGGACCCATATGACGACGCTGGGGACCAGGGAAGTCATCAAGTGATACAGGACCCACAGGGTTTTGGGACACGTACATCACCTACTGAGGATTCGGCAGCATTCAATGCTTTGATAGAGCGAGCAGCTGCAAATCATGATGTAGACATGCATGCTGACCCGGTGGAGGAAGATTTCCTGTTTGACACTTTCTCTGTCTCCGAAAGAACAGTCAAAACACTTCCAATGTTAAAAGGGGTCCTTAAACATGCACCAGAGATCTTTAAAGAACCTACAAGGCCAAGAGTGGTGAACCCACGTATTGAGAAAAAATACAGGCCAGCACCTGGGGACCCTGCCTATATTCGGGGACAGTTGCCTCTAGACTCCTTGGTGGTCGCAAATGCCCGCAAGAGGGCCAACTCCCAAACGACGGGTGAAGCTCCTCCCCCCGACAAGGAGTCGAAAGTGCTTGAGGCATCCGGCAAGAGGGTGGCTGCGCAGGCTGCCAATGTCTGGCGTATAGCAAACACACAGGCACTATTGGCACGTTACGATAGGGCGCATTACGACACCCTAGAACAGCTCCTTCAACACCTACCTGATCAGTTTAAGGAAGGGGCCGAGATGCTCATACAAGAGGGAAAACTCATCTCAAACGCTGCAATAAAGTGTGCGCTTGATGTGGCTGATACAGTGGCTAGGGGTATTAACACCAGTGTCATGCTGAGAAGACAGGCTTGGCTTCGCATATCTGGATTTAAGCCCGATATTCAGACAACAATACTCAATCAGCCTGTCAATCCTGACAGACTGTTTGGGCCAGATGTTGACACCACCCTAGAAAAAATTAAAAAGGACAATGAGACTGCTAAATCGATGGGGGCACTTCAGTCTCAACAATTCGGGGGAAACACTTTTCGTCGCTCAGGAGCGCGTGGTGTTACCAGAGGACAATTGGGTCAACAAACACAATTCACAAAAGGTGGTGCACAATCCTCTTACCCCAAGCAAGGTAGAGGGGGTTACCGAGGTAACAGTGCCAAAGGCAGGGGCAGGGGGAACAACAACTCCCGTTCCTCTGCCGCAAACAAACAGTGACTCCCTGTCACTGCCCCCCGACCATCCAACACCTGTCGGGGGGAGACTTCAGCAGTTCCTGCCGGTCTGGACGTCCATCACCACAGACAGGTGGGTGAGAAAACTCATCCAGTACGGTTATTGATTGGAGTTAACATCCACTCCTCCCAACATTCCCCCAAGACAACGTCCTATGTCGGCAGAGCACTTGCACTTATTGCAGCAGGAAGTGCTAGTAATGCTGCAAAAAGGAGCAATCGAACTCGTGCCAGTGGAGGAGGAAGGAACAGGGGTCTATTCTCTGTACTTCCTCATCCCAAAGAAGGACGGATCCCTCAGACCCATTCTGGATCTACGCCCTCTCAACATGTATATACTGTCAGAACACTTTCACATGCTGACACTGCAACAGATCCTTCCCCTTCTAAACCAAGGGGACTTCCTGGCAACATTAGACCTCAAGGATGCTTACTTCCACATCCCACTCCACCCGTCCCACAGAAAATACCTCAGGTTCACCATTCTCAACAAGCACTATCAGTTCAAAGTCCTACCCTTCGGGGTTACTACTGCCCCCAGAGTGTTTACAAAGTGTATGGTGACAGTGGCGGCACACCTCAGGAGACAAAACATACATGTATACCCGTACCTCGACGACTGGCTCGTTCAAGCAAAGTCGGAAAGTCAGTGCGCCTCACACATGTCCCACACTATTCAACTCCTTCACAGCCTGGGGTTCTCCCTAAACTACCCAAAGTCGCACCTTCAACCAGCCCATGTGCGGCAGTATCTGGGCGCGACAATAAACACCCTGACTGCTATGGCTCAGCCAAACACAGTCAGAATCAACAGCATTCAGTCGCTGATCCAAAGGTTCAGACCGCAACACTCCCTGCCAGCGAGAGTGTTCATGCAGTTGATAGGCATGATGGCCTCCTGCATCTTCATAGTCCCGCACGCAAGGTTGCACATGCGTCCCCTCCAAGAATGCTTGGCAAATCAATGGACACAGGCTCAGTGACAACTGACAGACCTAGTGTTGGTGACCGGTCGGGCATACAACTCTCTGCATTGGTGGAATCCACACAACCTTTGCAAGGGACGACCGTTCCAAGAGCCTGTGCCACAGATTGTCCTAACAACGGACGCATCTCTCCAAGGGTGGGGAGCGCATGTGCTCCACTACACGGTGCAGGGACTGTGGTCAACCCAGCAACAACGATTGCACATCAACTACCTGGAATTGATGGCAATCTTCATGGCGCTCAAGTCCTTCAAAGTACATCTGTGCAACAAGGTCGTGTTGATCCGGACGGACAACATGACAGCCATGTACTACATCCAAAAGCAGGGCGGTACTCACTCACCACAGCTGTCTCATCTGGCTCAGAGCATGTGGAAGTGGGCCATTCAGAGGAACATCTTCCTCATGGCAGAACACCTCCCGGGCAAGGACAATCAGATGGCGGATCTGCTCAGCAGATACAGCCATCAAATGCACGAGTGGGAGATACATCCATCAGTACTCCACCCGTACTTCCAGCAGTGGGGTCATCCAGAGATAGACCTGTTTGCCACAAGGGAAAACGCAAAATGCCAAAGCTTTGCCGCCAGGTTCCCTCACCCGGAATCGCAAGGGAATGCGATATGGATGAACTGGTCAGGCAATTTTGCGTACGCTTTTCCCCCAGCGCCTCTCATTCCGCTGGTGGCAAGAAAGCTAAAGCAACACTCGATGACTCTCATCCTGGTTGCTCCAACATGGGCACGCCAACCATGGTACACCACGTTTCTAGAACTTTCCGTGGTACCGCATCAAAGGCTGCATCTCACATCCAGGCTCTTGACGCAGAACCATGGCGACATTCAGCATCCAGATCCGCAACAGCTCAATCTGGCAATCTGGCTCCTGAGGTCTTAGAATTTGGCTACCTCAACCTGCCTCCAGAATGCATGGACATCATCCGAGAGGCAAGAAAGCCCACAACCAGAGCTTGCTATGCAGCGAAATGGAAGCGGTTTGTCATTTACTGTACTGACAACAATATCAACCCGCTAGATGCATCCATTCCTAACATCATCTGCTATTTGTTACATCTTTACAAATGCAATCTAGCGTACGCTTCCATTCGGATACATTTATCCGCCATAGCGGCTTATCTCCAGAATAGGCAGCACCTCTCTGTTTTCAGGGTGCCTGCCATTAAAGCCTTCCTGGAGGGACTAAAGCGAGTCATTCCTCCAAGAACACCACCAGCTCCAGTGTGGAACCTCAATGTAGTCCTCACTAGGCTGATGGGCCCACCTTTCGAGCCACTGCACTCCTGCGAAATTCAATTTCTAACGTGGAAAGTGGCTTTTCTCATTGCTATCACATCGCTCAGACGTGTTAGCGAGCTGCAAGCGCTCACAATCCAAGAGCATTCATCCAAATACATTCTAACAGGGTAGTGCTCCGCACTAACCCCAAATTCCTTCCAAAAGTGGTGTCACAGTTTCATATCAACCAAACTATTGACCTGCCTGCATTCTTCCAAAACCCACAAACGGTAGCAGAAAGAATGCTTCATACATTAGACGTTAGGAGGGCGCTAATGTACTACATTGACAGAACTCAACACTTTAGAAAGACACAACAACTTTTTGTTGCCTTCTCACCACAGCACAAAGGCAACCCCATTTCCAAAGCAGGAATAGCCAGATGGATCGTTAAGTGCATTCAAATCTGTTATCAAAAAGCTAAACGCACTTTAACAATACCCCCAAGGGCGCACTCCACACGCAAATTGGTGGCCTCCATGGCTTTCCTGGGGAACATTCCCTTGGAAGACATTTGTAGAGCAGCCACTTGGGCTACACCACACACGTTTACCAAACATTACTGTGTAGATGTGCATTCCAAACAGCAAGCAGCTGTAGGACAGGCTGTTCTCAAAACACTTTTTCAAGCTTCTGCAGCTGGCACGGGCAACCGCTCTTAATGGAGGGACTGCTGTGTATTCTATGCAATAGATATGAATTTAGCAGCCCACATGCCTCGAACTGAATATGCTACTTACCAGTATGCATCTGTTCTTGGCATGTAGGGCTGCTAACATTCATATCGCCCGCCCTCCTCCCCGGTGCCCGTAGCGGCTGCAGACACTCTCTTGCATTCATCATTAGCATGGACATCATTTACACTATTTCAGTCCATCTCTGCCACAATGGCTGAAAACAATCTGGGGATGGAGCTGATGCCCATGCGCACTGTAGTCCAGGGGAGGAGCCACCTATCTCGTGATACTTCGAAGACTCTTCCAGGACAACAATGTGCAATCATCCGGACCCAACACTAGGCGGCGATCTATGCAATAGATATGAATGTTAGTAGCCCTACATGCCAAGAACAGATGCCTACTGGTAAGTAGCATATTCATTACTGGGACTCGTGGTCCAGGAAAGGCATTAACTTAGTGGGGGACCTCTATGACGGCGCAGTACCGGTCCCGTTCTCGAGCTTACAGGTAACATATGATCTCACGCCAATGGACTTCTACGAATTTTTGAAATTGAAGGCCATTATATCAGCCCGGGGCTTCACCCCTCACGTGCCTTGGCTGGTGACCCATATGCCACGCCTCTTGTCCGCAGGCCACTTCGTCTCTAAAGTATATAATATGTTACTCCCATTGCCCAAGAAGGTACATAGGCTTGTAGAGTCCAAATGGGAAGCTGAATCCAACTCCACTGGGATAGAGTTTGACTGGGATGTGATACACAGAACTGCTCTGTCTAATAAGGTATCGCCCATCCGTTTTCAGACAAAATATATGCTATTGAATAGGGCATTTTGGACTCCAGACAGACTTTTTAAATGTCACCTGAGGGATACACCCACGTGTTGGAATTGCCAGAAAGGAACTGGTGACCTCGCCCATATGCTCTTCCACTGCCCCTCCTTGCAAACCTACTGGGGAAAAATCTTCGACTGCATCCATCATACGCTCAGTCTGAAGCCTGCCAAGGAATTTGTATATATTATATTGGGTGTTCTTGATCCGAATTTGTCAAATACACATGATCGCCAGCTCTTAGACTTGATGTTAACGCTTGCCTGTAAGGTGATTTTATGTAAATGGAAAAACACGTCAGAGGTACATTTTAAAATTTGGCAGGAATGGCTTACATTCCTGAGAGGGGCTGACCACTCGGCTTTGCAGTCTGCTACGTGGCACCCTTCCAACAAGAAGCTCTGAAGTCGCTTGACATGTCCTCCTTCCATTTTGACCCACCATGAGGTATTTATTGATACTGTTTACTCTGGTTAATGCGTAACCCGATGCCGGACCTTATAGATGGTAGTTTGACTTGTAGTGTAACCGTACATTTATTTGATTACATGTATATGTGTCCTTATTGTGTGATATTCATTATATAGTTCTATCTGCACACGATAATTGCAAGCACTATGTGATTTGATTTTCTTTTAGCTTTCTGTATTGTATTCAGACGTTCTGATTGCTCTCATCTCTGTATTGGAAGATTTTCTGTTTGTCTTTTTCCTTTCTCATTAATAAAAATGATTTGAAATGAAAAAAAAAAGAGAGAACAAAAGGACACAGGAAAACAAAACAGTTCTTTGTGCCCTTCGCTAACAGTTTCATGGGGAAACCAGTAACTAAACGAACCATTGCAGGATGGATTGCTCAAACAATACAGTTCTGCCACAGGCGAGCAGGACAGGAACTAGAAGAGGGGACACGCGCCCACTCTACCAGGAAAAAGGGAGCTACAATAGCCTTCCAAGCTAACACACCCATTCAGGACATATGCCTGACGGCAACATGGGCTTCAGTGCACACGTTCACGAAGCACTACTGTGTGGATATACAGATGAACAAGGAAGCACAAGTCGGACAGAAGGTGCTTCAACACATATTCAGTAACCAACGCTCATCTTCCACCCAGCCGCCACAAACATGAGAAACCGCCACAAAGTCTATGCACAGCATAGGGAATCCAGAAAGATTCACGCTGCAAAACGAATAGTTTCTTACCTGTCGGTGTAGTTTTGCAGCCTGAAGATCTTTCTGAATTCACTAGCGAACCCACCCACCTCCGCCAGAAAGATGAGGCTGGAGAAAAAAGGTGGTTTAAACAGAGACAATACTGAAACAAGACGCCTTAAAGGTTAAAGCGGTGAATAACTTAGTGGAACATTGCCATAACTTCGGTAACAGAACAAACACGAAAAAAAGAATCCGAAGATGGCGCCCAAGAGTGGGAGCTTCCGCAGGAAGCGTGCCGACGTCACCAAAAATACACCAAGAGGTGAGACGCCGACGCACACCTGGGCTACAAAAAAAAAAAAAAGAAAAGACTACGATTCCGGACCTAACCACAAGACCGCGGAACAATGCACAGCATAGTGAATCCAGAAAGATCTTCCAGCTGCAAAACTATACCGACAGGTAAACTATTCGTTACCTGCCATTGGATAACATTGACCTATTTTTGACTCGAAAATTTTCCAAGTGTGAAGTTTTGAAAACTGAAAATATTCCTATAAAATCAGCCAAAGTCCGAATTCGAAAATACTCACCTGTGATCAGGAGAGAAGCCAGTACTGTACCTTTCAGCCCAGGACTGAACCGCAAAAGTAATCCCTAGCAGGGTTACTGGTAACCTGTATGTTCGAGGCATGTGGGCTGCTGAATTCACATATGTGCATAGATCGCCGCCTAGTGTTTGGTCCGGATGATTGCACTTTGTTGTCCTGGAAGAGTCTTCGAAGTACCACGATATAGGTGACTCCTTCCCTGGACTAGAGTGCCAATAGGCATCTTTTCCATCCTCAGATTGTTTTTTTCCGCCATTGGGTTCGGATGTTATTCCTATGCTCCAACTTCGGAATCGAAAACAAAACTTTCTAAAGGCCAAAAGGCCTTCGACTTCGGTATTGTTATCGCTCGGTAATTATTAACTCGATCGAACTTTCCATCTCAAACCGGTGGTCGGTGCGGGCTGTTGGGCCTTTTCGACGCCACGTGGGCCTGCTGTCGATGGAAAGGAGCCCGTTCAAACGGTGCCCCCAATGCCACTCCAAGTTCCCCCATACTGACAAACACTCAGTTTGCAACAAGTGCCTCTCACCAGACCATAAAGAAGAAACCTGCCCGGCCTGTGCCCAATTCCAGTCGAAGAAAACCATTCGCATTCGACGGGCCACTAGGCAAGAGATGCAGCAACAGGCACCGGAACTGGACAACCTCTTCGATGATGACCAAGAACTACCGGAGGCACCAGATTCGGACCTAGAGATCGTCACCGTTGAGGACTACTCGGACTCCGACTACGAGATCCCACCGAGGCAAATCGTGAGTACATTGACACCGATTAGCCCGTTACCGAAGGCTCCAGTCGAGGCATCGCCAAAAGGCCTTAGCCAAGATCCGAAGAAACATTCGCCAGCCCCACCGTCCGGCTCGGAAACCAAAGATAAAGCCTTCAGAGACCCCAGGGCCAAGTAACGTGACCCCTAAGAAGGTTCCCGAACACAAGAAGGTCATCGACCCGAAGCGCGTCTAACCAAAAAAGGCTGTACAGCCTAGAGGCGTCGAGCCAAAGAAGGCCGTCGACCTAAAGGGCGCCGATCCAAAGAAGGCCGTCGAGCCTAAAGGCGCCGAACATAAGAAGGCTGTCGAGCCAAAGAAGCCCACACAGCCTAAGGGCGTCAAGCCGAAGAAGGCCCTCGACCCAAAAAAGACTGCTGTGTCGAAGGTCGCCGACGTAAAGGGGGCTCCATCGAAGCCTGTAACCCAGCCGGAGAAGGCTTTCAAACCAAAGTCAGGTGCTCCAAAAAGACCGGTCCATCCAAAAGAAATCATCAACTCGGCAAAGGACAGTCAACCGAAAAAACCTGTCGAGCACAAGAAGCGTGTCGACCCGAAAAACGCGGTAGATCCGAAAACACTCGTCCACCCGAAGGAAGGGTCCGAGCCGAAAAAGACAAAAAAGGCACCAAAAGTCGTCGATACAGAAGGGGATATCGACCCACAGGCGATAGTCGATCCAAAACAGACTACGCCAAAAGAGCCAAGGACACAAACACGGACAGTGGAAGAAGAACTCTTCCATCCAGATCCATCAGACGACCAGGCAAAGATATACATTAATCCAGAAACTGGTAAAGTCACAATCCTACGCACGAAAAAGAGACCACTGGACACAGACTCTTTCCCCCATTCATCTAAAAAAAAAGGACTTTGGGACTTCTCCCTCTAGACCTTCATTCCTTTCTATCCCACAGTGCCTACTACTCCTTTTGCTCCTTACTCTCCTTCTCACCATGGGGACAATGAGGGTGACACAGGGGAAGATCTTTAGCATGATTATTATTATCCACAGGATTCTAACCCCCAAAATGAACCATGGGAAGAGCCATCTGACCCATATGACACGCATCCCATCTCTGTGGTCCCCTCATACCCAACAAAGCCGTCACCTACTGACGACACTGTTGTCTTCAACCAACTGATAGACAGGGCAGTGCAGTACCACAACGTAGACATGCACAATGACCCTATCGAAGAAGACTTCTTATTTGAAACTTTCCCTACTTCAAAGAAAAATGTAAGAACACTTCCTATGTTAAAGGGGGTATTAAAACACGCGCCTGATATATTTAAAGATACAGCCAGAGAACGCGTCATCAATCCCAGGATTGAAAAGAAATATAGAGCAGCCCCTACAGACCCTACCTATATCAGAGGTCAGTTACCCTTAGACTCACTAGTAGTGGCTAATGCACGCAAAAGGGCCAACTCACAAACAGGGGAGGCTCCTCCTCCTGATAAAGAGTCCAAAATACTAGAGGCCTCTGGGAAAAGGGTAGCATCACAGGCCTCCAATTCATGGAGAATTGCGAACACAAAAGCTCTGCTAGCTCGTTACGACAGGGCACACTATGATCAGCTTGAAAGCTTAATGCAACACCTGCCTGAACCTTTTAAAGCCCAAGCTAATGACCTCATGCAAGAGGGAAAATTTATTACAAACGCCTCCATCAAATGTGCGCTTGACGCAGCCGACACTGCAGCCAGGTCTAATAACACTAGCGCTTTACTACGACGACACGCATGGCTGCGTATTTCGGGCTTTAAGAACGAGGTGCAGTCCACCATTCTTAACCAGCCAGCCAACCAAGACTTCCTTTTTGGCCCTGCAGTAGACACCATTTTGGATAAATGAAAAAAGACACAAACTGCAAAATCAATGGGTTCATTACAGTTTCAGCAACACAGAGGTTCCTTTCGAGGCTCCTCATACCGAGCAGCTACACGAGGCAATACCTCACAAACCTCATCAACATATAAAGGCAACACCCAAAGCTCCTTTGACTAAAACTTCAACAGAGGAGGTTATAGGGGCAACAATAGCAAGGGAAGAGAACGTGGAGGCAATAACACCAGAGCCTCCACTGCCCTAAAACAGCGACTTCACCACGCTACCTCCAGACCACCCAACACCGGTCGGAGGCAGACTCCAACAGTTCCTACCTGTCTGGAACGCAATTACCACGGACAGGTGGGTAAGACAAATTATCCAGTATGGTTATTGCCTAGAACTCACTTCTAGTCCGCCAAACATACCACAGTGGAGAAGTGTGGCTCAATGGTTAGAGCGGCAGACCCTGATGCAGAGGTCTAGCCCGGGACCAGGGTTCAATTCCCCGCCTCGGCGGGTCTTGAGCTCAAAAATTCCACGGACCTGATAATTCTCGCCTCGGTGCCTATTCCAATCATGGAGTCCCACTCTGCAACTCTGGGCAATAGCTTGCTTAATCTCCACAACGGCCCCCACAACGCTAAGGATGCCTGGCCTCCACCTTGGGGGTGCCCAGGAGTGGACACCTCACAGGGAAAGCCAGGATGGGTTCCACAGCGGTATTCGTACAAGCGCCTTGAGACCCTTGCGGGTGAGTAGTGCGCTATACAAGTATCAATTTACATTTTTTACATTTACCCAGACATCGTCCTATGTCCAAAGAACACATCACCCTGCTACAACAAGAGGTGAAATGCATCCTGGAAAAGGGGGCCATAGAACCAGTCCCTTTCCAACACCAAGGGACAGGAGTATACTCCCTATACTTCCTTATTCCCAAGAAGGACGGTCCCATCAGACCAATATTGGACCTCAGACCCCTAAATCAATACATACTGTCGGAGCACTTCCATATGATCACACTACAGCAAGTGCTCCCGTTGCTACAACAAGGAGACTTCCTAGCAACACTGGATCTCAAGGATGCGTATTTTCACATACCCATCCATCCGGCTCACAGGAAATACCTCAGGTTCACAATACAAAGTCTACACTACCAATTCAAGGTTCTCCCCTTCGGGGTAACCACAGCTCCAAGAGTGTTTACAAAATGCTTAGCGACAGTAGCTGCACATCTCAGGAAGCAACACATCCATGTGTTCCCGTACCTAGACGATTGGCTAATTCAAGCCAAAACGTACGAACAGTGTGCAAAAGACACGTCTCCGACACTTCAGCTGCTACACAGCCTAGGCTTTTCGATAAACTACCCAAAATCGCATCTACAACCATCCCACACACAACAATATCTAGGAGCTACTATAGACACCTCAGTAGCAAAGGCATATCCAAACTCAGCAAGGATAGCCAGCATGCAGATGCTCATTCGCAAATTTCAGCCACAGCACTCTCTGCCAGCTCGAGTCTTCATGCAGCTCATAGGCATGATGGCCTCCTGCATATTCATTGTCCCCTATGCCAGACTTCAAATGCGTCCATTGCAAGAATGCCTAGCACGGCAGTGGAACCAAGCTCATGGACAACTAAAAGACCTAGTGTTGGTAGACCGTCGCGCTCACAACTCTCTGCAGTGGTGGAACCCACAAAACCTTTCCAAGGGGCGACTGTTCCAAGAGCCGGTTGCACAACTAGTACTAACAGCGGACGCATCACTGACAGGCTGGGGAGCCCACCTCCTTCACTACACAGTACAAGGGCTCTGGACAATCAAACAAAAGAAACTGCATATCAACCAACTAGTTGCTAGCGATATTCCTAGCCCTGAAAGCATTCAGAAAATACTTGTACGGCAAGACTGTGTTGATCCGGACGGACAACATAACAGCGATGTACTATATCCAGAAACAGGGAGGAACACACTCTCCACAGCTGTCCCACTTGGCACAGAGCATATGGAAGACATCTTTCTCCTGGCAGAACACCTCCCCGGGAAAGACAACCAAATAGCGGACCTGCTCAGCAGACACAGCCAGCAAGTACACGAATGGGAAATTCACCCCCAAGTTCTCCAACCAAAATGCCAGTACTTTGCCGCCAGATTCCCACATCCGTTGTCACAGGGCAATGCGATATGGATGAACTGGTCCGGCAGATTTGCGTACGCTTTTCCCCCAGCACCACTGATTCCGCTGGTGGCACGCAAACTGCGGCAACAGTCACTCACACTGATCCTAGTTGCTCCCACATGGGCGAGACAGCCATGGTACACAACGTTCCTGGAGCTTTCAGTAGTTCCTCATCAAAGGCTGCCCTTGCACCCCACCTTCTAACTCAGAACCATGGAGAAATCAGACACCCAGATCCAAACCAGATGAACCTAGCGATCTGGCTCCTGAAGTCTTAGAATTCGGATACCTTAACTTGCCTCCAGACTGCATGAATATCATTAAGGAGGCAAGGCAGCCAACTACTAGAGCATGCTATGCAGCTAAATGGAAAAGCTTTGTGATTTACTGCAACAATAACCAAATCAACCCATTAGATGCTTCCATACAAAACATTATATGTTACCTCCTGCATCTTCAAAGATGCACCCTAGCATACTCTTCAATAAGACTACACCTGGCTGCTATTGCAGCATACCTCCAAAACAGGCAACACCTTTCACTGTTTAGAGTCCCAGCAATCAAGGCTCTTATGGAGGATCTTAACACTATCAATGCTACAGCAATTCATCCTCTGTGCTGCAGATCCTTGAATTCCATTGTTCATGACGAGCTCAGCTCGTCATGAGCACACAAGCATGGAAGGGGTTAAAAGGGTGATTCTTCCAAGACACCCACCTTCCCCAGTCTGGAACCTAAATGTAGTACTTACCAGACTTATGAGTCCTCCTTTCGAACCTCTACATTCATGCGAACTGCAATTTCTAACGTGGAAGGTGGCATTCTTGATTGCGATTACCTCACTTAGGCGAGTTAGCGAGTTACAAGCACTAACTATTCAAGAATCCTTCATGCAAGTACATGCGAACAGGGTGGTTCTTAGAACAAACCCTAAGTTTATGCCAAAAGTCATATCCAAATTTCACATTAATCAATCAATAGAACTGCCAGTTTTCTTCCAGAATCCACAGTCAATAGCTGAAAGAGCCCTACACACACTGGATGTATAGAGAGCTCTGCTTTATTATGTGGACAGAACAAAATCATTTAGAAAAACAAAGCAATTATTTGTTGCTTTTTCACCACAACATAAAGGAAATCCCATATCAAAGTCAGGAATAGCCAGATGGATAGTTAAATGCATGCAAATATGTTACTAAAAAGCTAAACACACTTTAACTGTCCCCCCAAGAGCACACTCTACGCGAAAAATGGGGGCATCCATGGCTTTCCTAGGAAATATTCCTCTTGAAGACATATGTAAAGCAGCCACATGGACTACCATACACACGTTCACAAAACACTACTGTGTAGACGTGCAAGCAAAGCAGCAAGCTGCTGTAGGCCAGGCTGTCCTCAAAACTCTCTTTCAAACTGCTGCAGTTGGCACAGGTAACCACCGCTAGAGGAGATACTGCTATACAGTCTATGCACAGATGTGAATTCAGCAGCCCACATGCCTTGAACGGAATAAGCTACTTACCAGTATGCATCTGTTCTTGGCATGTAGGGCTGCTGACATTCATATCCTCTGCAGAGTATTTACCTGAGAGTTCTCGTATCTCAAAGTATATTTTTATAACTGTTGGTTCTAAAAATAAAACAACTATATCTAAGGATATAATAACAATTGGCCTGGAGTTCAGTTCTTGAGTATGTGAAACCCTTTGCTGACTGAGTGTGTACAACAAATGATTTACATTGTCCTCTGGTACTGCCTTACTGCTCGACCAAGCTACCACTTTGGAGAGTAAGGTCAGTTCTGACTTTAACCTCTGTTAAACCTTTGGGGTTTGTGGACTCTATACACACTGTACGGCCTTATTGTCCAGTAGATCTAGAGCCACCTTCTCACAACCCTTCCCAGTGGCCTTGAAGAAACCGTGTGAAAGACCGAAGGTTGAAGAGCCACCCCCACCCATGGATACCCTTGTACCCACGTTACCTACACCAGGGAAGCCAAGTGCATACGTTTGAAGTGGTGTCAAAAACCGCCATCTAACCCAATGGAGGACTTCAGGAAAGTGCTGCTGCTGGAAGAGGAGAAATTGTCCGGTGGAATCCAAAGGTGGATTCAAAATGAGAGGTACCTGGAAGCAGAGGTGACAGTCTGTCACACAGGAGTGACCAGTAGACTTGAAAGACGAATGCACTCCGATGTCGAGTGTTGCAGGATGGATGACAATGCCCTTGACTCTGAAGCTGTGAGGACCAGGCAATACTGAGGAGGACCAGGAGCCATGCATGAGCTGTCCCACGAAGGATGTCGAGTGCTGAGGGGTCGGTGTCCGGCGGGAGCACCAACAAGCCTTGGTAAATGCAACCAATGCAGTAGTCGAAGAAGGAGCAATGTCCAGGAGACTCACCAAAGGCAGGGGAATCAGGGCAGGCCCAGGCAATCATGGGAGCCCCAAAAAAATAGTCTGACCCTCAAGTGGACACACAGGCTGGAGTCGCGAGAGGACCTCAAGCAGCTCACCAAAAGATGCAGGCCACGATGCGGTGTGGCTGCAGACTGGTCACTGGAGGTGCTCCAGGTTGGGGCTACTTAGAGCCCGAAGATCTTCTTGGAAAGAAGTCAGCAAGCCTTTGCAACTGTAAGATGACGCGATGCATAGGTGTTCGGTTATTGCAACCCCCATGAGGGATACTAGCCTCAAACTTGATGAGCGGGCATGGCAGGCCGCAGGAGCTTTGGAAAACCACCAGCTGTGCTGCAGAACCTTTTGGAGTTCAGAGGAGCTCAGGATCAGCAGACCTGTCGACGTAGTTGCGGTGCCTGCGAATGTACGGGAGTGACTCCTTCACTCCAAGATATTTCTTGACGCGTATTTGATGCTTCACAGGCCTTGGAAGATTCCTGTATGATGCACAGGCTCGGACGATGCAGAAGACTGGAAGGAAGACGAAGTCCGGCACAAACGAAGTCCAGTGAAGTCCAGAGCGCCCAGACGATCGCAGCAGCAGTGGTGTCTGATCTGAATCTTATCCCATGACGAATCTAGGGACCTACACCCAGGTAAGCCCTTAAGTACCCTAGGGAAAGGGTTGAGAAGATTCAGGGGACCCGCCCAGGGGACGGTCTAGACCGGGGTGGGGGGGGGGGGGGGGGGGAGTTTACTCCCATTTCCTTTGTCTAGTTGTGCGCGGAGCAGGAGGACTGGTTTGAACTGGACTATGCACGGAGACACCAAATGTGACCCCCATACAGACTGAGTGGTGCTGGCAAGTGCACCCACCCCACCCCATCCCAATATACTAAATCCTGTCAGAGAAATCGTCACACCTGCCTGTGACAGGATACCTATTGTTCTGCCTTTGCCTGCTCGAGCTTGGCTCAGTAGCAGGAGGGCAGAATCGTGCCTCTGGTCGGCAGCAACGATTTTGTGCCGTCCGGTTCAAGAAGGCTGGTATTGGGAACACTGAGAGCCTAACGGAGGGCTCTTCCAGTGCTTGGAATTATACCTCCCACACAGTTTACGTTGTGGGCATATGATTCCAACATGTTTGATACCAAACATGATAGTATTAGTTGTAGCCATTTTCGAGACGGTCATCGCGTAATTACGCGGTGTCCCTCTATATAGTATATGGGTGCTTCACTGACAACCCAGGAGAATGGACTCCGTAGGCTGCATGGGTGTCCTGCTCATGCAGGTGCACCCTCTCGCTTATAAGCAAGCACCCTGCTTTTAGCATTGCTAAGGCCTGCTGTAGGGGTGACTCATAGGTGCAGTGACCCGAGATGTAGAAAACCTAAATCTTTAGTCTGTGGTGCTAGCACCAGCCTACACAGGCTGCAATGGCAGGCCTGTAGTTCCATTTTTAATGGTCCCTCATGGGTGGCATCATACATGCTTCAGCCCATGGGATACATTTGGGGTACCTATGCCTGGGTACCTTAGTACCTTATACTAGGGACTTATAAGGGTACCACAGCATCCAATCTGGGATGTACCTAAGTACTGAACACAATAGTTTAGGGAGAAAGCAAATAGACTGGGGTCCTGATTAGCAGGATCCCAGTTAGACTAGTCAAATACAGCTTAGCACCAGGCAAAAAGTGGGGTAACCATAGAAGCAGATCCTACTTTCCTACACCTATGTCTCTTACAGATACATTGTTACCGAAATAAATAACTTGTTACTCATTTCGAATGGCCACTCTGCAGGATATTTTAAGCCTTCGGAACCATGGGGATTACATTACTGCTTTGGACCGTCAAGACGCATACTTTCATGTCCCGATTCATCGCAGTCACCTGAGGTTTCTGCGTTTTCAGGTAGCTGGCACACATTTTCAGCTCAAAGTGCTCCCCTTTGGACTACTTTCAGCTCCAAGAATATTCACCAAGTGCATTGCACCAGTGGCTGCACGTCTGAGGCTGAATGGAGTGCAGGTTTTTCTGTACTTAGACGACTGGCTCATAAAAAGTCTCCATCATTCCGTCAAGCCAAAGTGGATACTGCACAATGTCTGTCATTATTCAAACGAATGGGTCTTTAACCAAACCTACAGAAATCAACTCTCGAACCAACGACATTGTTAATGTTTCTTGGAGCAGTCTTCAACACCCAGTCAGACAACACCCAATCAAACAGCTGGCGCAAAAGCTCTACAAAAGAAAGTCTGCTTCTGTCCAACTGTACAAATCATTCCTAGGAATGTGCTCCTCCTGCATAGCTCTAATTCCAAACTGCAGACTTCATATGCGTCCTCTACAAGAGCAGCTAGACAAGCAGTGGCTGCAGGTTCTGGGATCATTTGACGATGTAATTCGGATAACCAACCAATGATAAAAGCTATGCAATGGTGGATGGTATCAACCAACGTTTCTCAAGGGATGACTTTTTTGTCTCAGGCAGCGGATTTAGTAATTACCACGGACTTGTCCCTGGAGGGATTTGGTCCTCATCTTCAGGAGCTATCCGTCAATGGCAAGTGGACGACTGTCAAGAAAATATTGCACATCAATCTCCTAGAATTGAAGGCCATATCTCTGGCGCTGTGTTAATTCATTCCCAGTATTGCAGGCTTGTCAGTTCTCATCCGTACCGACAATACCACCAGCATGCACTACTTAAACAGGGAGGGACAAAATCTGTGGCTCTATCCATCATGCACAAACAATCTGAAATTGGGCTTTACAGCACAAGATAACACTGAGAGCAGAACGTGTGCAAGGAGTATCCAATGTGCTGGCTGACACATTGAGCAGATTGCCATGAGTGGGAACTCTATTCTAAATGACATCTTCCTTCAGTGGGGTACTCCGAAGCTTGATCTTTTTGCAACACAGACAAACAAGAAATGCCTATATTACGCGAGCTGGCATCCCCAGAGAGGATCGCGGGAAATGCCTTTTTGATCGGATAATTAAAAATATTTGCTTTCGCTTTCCCCCAATTCCTTTAATACCAAAGTTCCTAAAGAAACTGAAGAGAGAACCATGCAGATTGATCCTCATTGCTCCGAAATGGCAGAGACAATTCTGGTACATGGAACTTCTCCTTCCCTCAGAGCAACATCACATTCCTCTGGTAGCGTCACCGACTCTTCTATCCATGAACAGGGGCCAAGTACTGCATCCCAACCTGACTTTTCTGCACTTGTCTGCCTGGATCCTGACGATGACAATGAGCTCTGAGAATCGAATATACCTACTGAGTGTAGAGTAATTGTCTATAGCGTGAGCCGAATCCACCATCAATTCATACCAATTTAAGTGGAAACGTTTCTGCATATGGTGCCAAGCAAAATAATTACATCCATTTCTTGCGACGCCAGTACAGATTCTGCCTTATCTTCTTCATTTGGCCAGGACGGGCCTTGCACATTCGTCAATAAAAGTACACCTTGCAGAAATTTCCCGTTTCATAAGATCGAGGAACTTAGTGTCCCTCTGGTCGGCAAGATTAGTAAAGTAGTTCCTCAAAGGACTCTAGATCTTTTCCACCAGTGAAACAACCTCTTCCATCATGGCACTTGAATGTAGTACTGAGTCAGTTAATGAAAAGCCCTTTCGAACCTATCCACAAAACTCAACTGAAATTCCTGTCATGGAAAACGGCTCAGTTACTTGCTCTAACCTCTGCAAGAAAGGTTAGCGAGATACAAGCATTCACAGTCAGACAACCTTTCTTGCAATTCAAAAAGGACAAGGTAATATTAAGGACTAACCCTAAATTTATACCAAAAGTCCCTTCGGACTTTTATCTCAATGAGCCTATTGTTCTGAGAATTTGTTTTCCAAATCCACTCACTCTGGCTGAGAAATCCTTACATACTTTGGATGTTAAGAGACGCATTAGATTCTGAAAATCTGATCAATTGTTTATTGCTTTTGGCAATATGAATTAAGGACTTACAGTCGCTAAATCTTCTATTGCAAGATGGATCGCAACAGCCATTCAGTTTTGCCATTACACTGCAGGAAGTCTATTATCTGCTATAGTCAAGGCTGACTCAACAAGAGCTGTTTCTACATCCACTGCATTATTCGCTGGAGTTCCAATACAGCAAATCTGCATAGCAGCCATATGGTCCACCAGGCATAGCTTTACCCAGCATTATTGCCTGGATGCTGCGGATAAAACTGACAAGGCAGTGGGACAGGCGGTGTTGCGGCCTATGTTTCTGTAAGGTGAGCCTCTTTGCATTTTTGCTTCGTTTTCTATCCCGCCATCCTCTATGGTTATGTTACTAATGTCATTTGTGGTGTTGCAACAATCTTGATATTTTTGCAATATAATGATGCGATAATAAGTCTTGATATTACTGCTGGCTATTGTGATTCAAGCATGTAAATCTATGAAAGATCCAATACAGGAGAAGAAAATTAGTTACTTATCTGTAACTGTAGTTCTCCAGTATTGGTATCTTTCATATATTCACATGCGACCCACTATCCTCGCCGGAGAGGCTCCCCTCAATATCAAATGTTAGAATATTACACTTGTTCTCAAAACTCTGAGAGATTCAGCCTCTCTTGGGATTGTTCTAGGTGGTGCTGTCGTCTGAGTGGTTAAAGTTTGTAGTTTGGTCTTTTTTAGGTCTCGGCTAGCGTTGCTGCACACATGCGCAGCTCGCTCTTCAAGATTTAATGATTTTGAGGAGTTTTGGTAACGGGCTTTCAGCCCCTTTCCTCTTTTCCATTGGCTGGCGTAACCGTTTATGCTAAACATTGGCCTTCCATTGAAAATTATCTTTTTATGACATAGACTTTTGGCTGTTTCAGACGGCCCACTTGGACGGGCTTGCCTGCTTTCCTTCTCCCGTGAAAGGTTTCTCATCTTTATGGGGCTATGTGTTTAAACACATGACCTCATAAAGACAAGAGATCGAGGCTTGTTGTATACAGTTGCTGATAACTTGCACCTTTATTTAGACGTTCTCTCTCTTTTATGATTTATCACTAGTTTCTTCATTTATTAGGCACTCCATTCTTTAATTAGTGTTTGTGTTGGATTGCATTTGTTCATTAGCGCTGTCTTCGGTTATCGTCCTTGCATCCCCTTTTTTTCATTCCGGTACATGTGTCTACAGCATCTAGTATATTTTCCTTTTTTCCCTTTAACCCCCTTATCTCGCTGTGGCATTGCTTTATATTATACTCCACTATCCCAAACAGAACCTGTTTGTAAAGAGACGCACTATACACTTGTCCTGAAGGTGCTAATTTTTAAATATTTGCTAACATGTAATCAAATAAATTTAACCAATGTAATCCAACATGTGAAATTATTGTTTCACTTTTGTGTGAATATGTTATTCCAAACAAAACAATATATTTCCACAAACAATATGCAAATGATTCTCCGTAATTTCTTCTTTATTTTTCTTTTGCAAATGGTTCTTTTCTTTATTCATTACATCATGAATTGCATACATCCTGATTCCCAATGCATTTCGGTAATTGTACCTTCTTCGGGGGAATACTACAATAAAATACATAATAAATCTCATCAATTTATGTGGAAAGCTACCTTATGTTCACATCATGACAAACCAGTGCCAATTTCATTTGTATCTTGGGATTAGTGTAGTGAACTTATGCCAAACTTGTGAGTCAAATAGTGAACCTGTTGTACCACCCCGAAAGAAACATAAAGGAATACTAATAGAGTGAATTAGTCCTTGCCTACCAACACCATAGTGATATTTAAACTGATCGTCAACAACAACATGCCTCACTGACCTGTTGCGCACTTCTTAAAACATCTGCCAAAAAAATAAATACATGCGTAATCAGACTCGTTGTAATACTTGATATACCATCTCACCTCCATCTGCTGATTCCTACACATACCTTGCGCTTATACAACGTGACTCACTGCTGAATGGCGATTATGATATCGTTCTGGTTTGGCCTTGGTGCACTGTCAAAATAAACGTTGTATGTAATCTCCATATGACTACCCACTCATTCAGGTTACATACATTCTATAAACTATTTCCTACCTTGCTTAAACTCTCTTCACGGCTTACTCGCTCCTGTCCTCCACGATACCAGCACTTGTTCTCAAAACCAACTGAACCGGGCTTCTGCGTCTCCTCGTGTTTCATAGCGTGTGACGCATACATGGCCTCAGCAACTAAAAAAGGACTAGCGTGCTGTCGTACAATATTGCGGCCGCCATCTTGAAACAGTCTCTAGTCATTCGTGAATCTTCGCTAAGCTCTGTGATCGCTAGCCTGGTCGTGTACTTGTGAGGGAAATCAATAAAGCTATCTACCACGCTGATCCTGAAAGTATTCCCTTGCCATCTCATAACTGGCCTGTATCTGCCACAACTAAATCTTAATAACAAAACTAACTCGAAAAAGGAGAAAAGAAGATGTGTAACTCGAAGTAAATACATATTCACTGTAAGGTTCACATGACTTGGCTTACTCCCTACGTCGGAAGTGTTCTTGTTTGTAAATCCCAATGTCATCATTTGTATAACTGATGTACCACTCATTGTTATTTTTACAAACTACAATATTAAAAATTCTATTTACAAGGATACATTCCATTTGTTTTTACAGAAAACAAATCATCTCTATTTTGTCATTCAGACCACAAGGTTCTAATGTTAGCAAAAATTGTATCCAAAATGTCTCCCTTTGAGACAAAAAGCGATTGGCATCAACATGTACATTTACATCAATCTGTTCTAACACAGTAAACCGCAATTGTGGTATTGTGTGTTTCTTTTCTTGCCAATGCATGGCTAGGTTTGACTTTTGATTAACTGTTCGAATAAGGCTCTTGTGTTCAGTCAAACGAGTCTTCACTTTTCTTGTGGTTCTGCCTACATAGACAAGCCCACACGGGCATTTAATTGCGTACACCACCATTTCAGAATTACGATCCGCCGTATGCCTCAGTTTAATGGGTTTCCCAGTTTGTGGATGCATGAAGCAATCTCCTACTATGACATTACCACAATGACTACAGTTATAACATTTCCTCATTCCTTTGTGATTAATGTCTATACGCTTGTCTTGACCTTTTTTTTAAATTTTTTTCAAATTGCTAGACCTGGTATATGCAAACATGGGTTTTGTCGGAAAAACCTGCTGAAAATCAGTTTCCTGTTCTATAATTTCCCATCTGCGTAGAACGCTTTTTTTAATAAAGTTGGCTTCTGTCGAATATTTCAGTACAAATATTTCTCTCTTGGATGACACCTTTGCAGTTTTGGTCAACAATTCTGTTCTAGGTATTGTACAAGCCTTTTCTTTAGCTTCATTTATGATCTCTAAGGGGTACCCTCTGTCTTCATATTGTTGTGATAAAGTCTCCATTTCTTTTAAACCCTGATCCTCTTTGGAGCATATCCTCCGTACTCTCAAAAACTGTGAGTATGGTAGGTGTTTTTTCAAAGAAAATGTGTGAAAACTGTGATAATGCAACGCATTGTTCCTATCTGTTGGTTTGTGGTATACTTGCGTTGTTAGCTCATTGCCTCGCTTTTCAATCATTATATCTAAATAGTTCATTACTTGTGGATCATACTGATATGTAATTTTAATTTGCTCATGGCAACTATTCAGTTTTTGCAATTCACTCAACAGTTGCCCCTGCGGTCCCTTCCATATTATGAGTATATCATCAATATACCTGACGTATAATTTCAAATGATCCCTCCATTCTGGTTTCTGCAACACGTTCTCATCCTCAAATTTTGCCATAAAGATATTGGCAAAAGTCGGCGCCTCCGTGAAACCCATGGAGGTCCCCATCCTTTGCAAATAAAATTTGTTTTGCCACCTGAAATATCCATGATATAAACAAAAATGTAAAAGTTCTAACAGAAAGATGTTAATGCCCTCATCATAGTCATGCTTCAATAACATCCACTCTACCGCCTCGATCCCCTCCTCATGTGGTATCGAGGTGTATAGTGCGGATATGTCTACCGTACATAGCAATATTTCCTCATCTAGCTGCAACTCAATACCATCTAATTTCTTCAGACAGTCTGTTGTGTCTTGAATGTAAGTGGACCATTGCTGTACTAGCTGTTGAAGATAGTGATCTAGAAATTTGCCTAGGGGTTCATGAAGCGAACCACAGCCTACCACTATCGGGCGAAAGGGTGGGTCTGTGGGATGCCTATGCATTTTAGGAACCATGTATATGTGTGGTCTTTTGGGATATTGAACTGTTAAAAATTTAGCTGTTTGTTCATTTATCCATCCCATGTCCTTCGCCTTCTGCAAAATCTGTGCTAAGATCAATTGAAATTGATTAGTAGGATCCACATCCAACTCTTTGTATGTGTTAGTATCTAGTACATGTTGGTCAACCTTACTGTCATAATGTTCTTTGTTGAGAACCACTAAGGCTCCACCTTTGTCCGCTGGAACTATCTTAATCAATTCATTGGACGCCGGTCGTTTCAATGTGATTTTCTCTTGTTTCGTCAAATTGGTGTCCTATCTGCCATCTCTCTTAATGCTAACCAGGTCTTTCTTCAATAATGTCTCAAACAGGTCTAGTGACTTATGTGAGAATGGCGCTTGAAATACACTCTTAGGTCTGAAAATTTGTTGAACTCTCTCCTTCCTCTTGTGCTTCTGCATTTTCTCCTACTGTATGAAAAAACCATCTAAGTCTGAGTTTCCTCATGCATTTAAATAGAGACACTTCTGTCTCTAAGGTGTTAGTCTGATAAGTAGGCACATATGACATGCCTTTATTCAATACTTGAAATTCTGCCTTAGTCAAAATGTGGTCTGAAATGTTCATCACTAATTCCTCCTGCTTCGTTGTTGCGTTTTTGTGCCCTTTGCCCCGCCTTGTTCGGGCTCTTTTTCTATGATGTTGTCGTCTGGGGGATGGTTGGATGTCCGGCCTGCCGCTAAAAAAGCCTGCTTGGAGGATATACCACTTTCTACCACTGCCTCAGTGCTAGTACTTGGTGTTGTCCCTAGTGGTGTTCTGGTAAGTAAAGTGTCTGATTCTGTTGCTACACTCTTTTCTGATGTGGATGCTTCAGGTTTCTTAAACACTCTCCTTTGCGCATATGCATCAGCCCACGAGTACACCTCGTATAACTTGTAGTCGATAGTGTCCCGCTTAAACTTACGCAATTTACGTTCGTGAACCTCTTTAATATGCTCCTCTAATCTATCATTAATTTCTTTCAAAGTGGTATTCAATTCCTCTTCTGTAATCCTTTTGGACAACTTGGTTTTAATCTCATGTATTTCCGCCTCTAACTCTTGTAAGATGTTGGATAACTCCTCTATAATTAGCAACATTAAGTCTAACGAACACTTGTTCAAGATGGCAAACCACCTAACCATAAACGGTTTATTGAATTTAAACATTGGTCTCAGTGAAATGCGTAGACCTCTGGGAATTCGTTTAACCTTGTGATACTGGATGAGCGTAGTGGCATGTAGCCTCTGGTTGATTTCCTTTCTTAAAGTATATTGTAATTGTTTGATAATCTGAGTAGTAGAGCCTGGTTTGCCCTGAAAAAAATGGTTTGAAAACATTTGTGGTATGAGTATTTTTTGAATAACTTTGGATTTCACTTGAAAAAATTGTGAAAAGGTGATCTTAAACTCTATATATTTCATTTGTGATGCGCGCAGAACTTCAAGCAAATACTGTGCTTGATTTTCTTTACGCTTATGGCAGTCTGCCAGATGGTGGCGCTTCCAGGTTAATTTAGGAAAGAGCACAACAGTTGTTTATTACTTGAATTTACATTTACAATGGCTTATACCTGACTCCCAAACCATTCTTATTGCTTTGGGGGCCTGGAATAGTATGAATTGTCACACTTGTAAGCGTGTGATGGTTAGTGGTTGTGTTTGTATTCTAATTGGCAGCTGGCAGAGGCAATGTGTATTGGAAGCTGCAGTGACCTCCCAACGAGAGCCCCGGCCCTTATTCTTTTACAAATTAAGTACTGCCAGGAGTCAAACTTTAGATTGCCCTGGGCCTGTGGATATGAGGAATAATGTGTTCAGTGATGGTCCATCAAAAATGATTTCTGCAATCCGGAAGGTATTACAGACCCATTAGGGAAGGTGCAGGCCACAGAAGAGCCCAGAAAGGACCGTTGATGCTATTAACTGGGTGACTCATTCCAAGCAGAGTGCCAGAAGGTAATTATTCTTTTACTTCGCTTTGTTTCACGGCCGCAGATCCTTAAGCATCTCCTTGGGCAGTTCTAATATGATGGTGGCCTTTCCATGTCTGAGAAAATGTACAGATCCTCCTGCTACTTTATAGTAATTGTTCAAATCTATTAACTCATTTTCACAGAGCTTTCTTGGCTCTTTGGGTGCTGCCTGCTGATTGTCATTCAAGTGTACTTTCTTTTAAAAGTTTCTAAATACAATAAGCGAGAAAAAAGGCTTTTCTAATTTCCTTCTGTAATGAAAAGAGCTGAAAACGCAAATGAAAGAAGGCCTCAAATTCCATCCACAAGGCATCTCTGACATCCTCTTGTTCCCTGGAAGGAAACGTAAAGAGCACGTCTCTTCCACCATAACCACTTACAGATCCTTCAATTTTATCCCCTATTTACTTTGATTAGCTCTCTTTTGATTCCTTAGGCTTGCCCTAATCATATTTGTTTAGACCTAATTTACCTTTTTTTTGCTTATGCTGGGGATTCACAAATGGACTCCTGCCAGGCATAAATGCATGTACTACTGTGGATTTCTCTGCCATAAATGTGGGGACATCTGCAGTGGTAAAATCCACTCCAAGTTGTTCTTTACTTTGGAAGTTTTGGGGAAAACACACACACATGAACACTTGTGGGCAGTTACAAATTTCAACGGGTTTAATATAACAAGCACTTAAAATGCAATAGGTCTCGCCTTTGATTAAGTTAAAGCCATTTGCTTTGCTAATAATATTGTATAGCAAAGCAAATGACTTTATCTTAATAAAAGGCGAGACCCATTGCATTTTTAATGCTTGTTTTAAAAGGACATAGATAGGCTATAATATCTATGGTTCGTTGCCATTCTATCCGTTGTAGAATGTACATTGCTTTATTGTAGTATCATGGGACTCCCACTTCGACGGGGAGTGATTCAAGCATTTGAATCTATGAAAGATACCAATACTGGAGAACTACCATTACAGGTAAGTAATTCATTTTCATCTCAAACCTGTAAACAATGTCTCCATAAAGTCAGGTGTCTTCTGGGGCATGAGAAGCTAGCCTTTGACTTAGTGGACCACTCCTCTTTCGTCCTCAAATTGTTGAGCCCTGTTTTCTCCTACCTTAACAAAAACTCACGGGGCTTAATGAGCCCTCAAACCCTGAGAGCCCTGAGCCTGGCCTTCTCTTTTGTCCAGTGCTTTGGGGCCCATGGGTCTCCAGAGGACTGATGACACATGCCTGTTTATTGTGACCACACTGACTCTGTGAGGGGAAGTTTATAGGTGACTTTGTCCACTGTCTTGTTCTGACAGTTCCGTTTTCTGTACAATCTGCAACAAAACCTATTGAAATAACTAACAAAGAAGTGCAAGTGGGACAACACATACTAAAATACCTTTGGCTAATGCGCACTCATTTCAAGAGACTGCTTCATTAAGAAGAGAATACTGCCATAAAGTCTGTGCACAGCATGTGAATCCAGAAAAGGTTCTTGCTGCAAAACAAAATGGTCATTTACCTGTAGGAGTAGTTTTACAGCTTTAAGATTTTTCTGTATTCACATGCGATTGTCCTGCCTCCTCAGTGAATTACAGTGGAGAAATGGAGGAACTATGTGCGTTGTATGAAATAGTCTGATTACACTAAGGTCGACCAAAGGGAGAGGAATGCAGTGTTCGAGGCATGTGGGCTGCTGAATTCATATCTTAGCATAGATCGCCGCCTAGTGTTGGGCCCGGATGTTTGCACCTTGTTGTCTTGGAAGAGTCTTCGAAGTATCACGAGATAGGTGACTCCTCCCCTGGACTACAGTGCGCATGGGCATCTTCTCCATCCTCAGATTGGTTTTCTCCGCCATTGGGTTCGGATGCACTTCGACAACTCCAACTTCGGGATCGAAAGTTTCCTAATTTCCAAGGCCAAAAACCTCATAATTTCGACGGTATTGTTTCCGCTCGATATCCCTCGACTCGACAACTCTTTCCATCCATCTCTGGTAGTTGACGCCGGCCGTTGGGCCTTTTCGACGCCACGTGGGCCTACCGCCGATGGAAAGAACCCCGTTTAAACGATGCCCACAATGTCGATCCAAGTTTCCACATAGCGACAATCATACAGTATGCAACAAGTGCCTGTCTCCGGAGCACAACGAGGAAGATTGTCCAGCTTGTTCTCAGTTCCGGTCGAAGAGCTGCTCGACAAGAGATGCAGCGACAGGCCCCTGAACCGGAAAACATTTTCGACGACGAACATGAACTTCCAGAGGCAGCGGACTCCGACCTAGAGCTAGTCACCGTAGAAGACCAGTCGGACTCCGATGAAGACCTCCCCCCGGGGCAAACTGTGAGTACTAAAGCCCCTACCCTGCCTCCACCTCCAGACAAGGCTCCGGTCAAAGCATCGCCAAAAGGCCTTAGCCGCGACCGAAACACAGCTTCAGAAGCCCGCCTTTCGGCTCGGTTCCGAAGACCATTACCAAGCCTTCCGGTACCCTGGGACAGAGCAAGACCCTTTCCAAAAAGGCCATAGACTCAAAGACTGTTCCACAGCCTAAAACGGGCCACGACACTAGAAAAGTCTTCGATCCGAAAAACAACGGCCACCCAAAAAAGGTCGTCGATCCGAAAAAGACTGTCGACCAGAAAAAGGGCGTTGATCCAAGGAAAACGGTTGACCCAAACTAGGGCGTCGATCCAAAAAAGACAGTCGACCCAAAAAAAGGTCATCGAGCAGAAAAAAGGAATCGACCCAAAAAAGGTCATCGATCCGAACACTGCCTCCGACCCGAAAAAGGCCGTCGAACCGAAAAAAGTCGTCGACCCGAAAAAACACATTGAGCCGAAAAAGGCTGTCGACCCGAAAAAGACTGTCGAACATAAGAAGGTGGTAGAGTCCAACAAGGCCGTCGAGCCGAAAACAGCTGTCGAGCCGACAATAGACGTCGAGCCGAAAAAAGCTCAAGATAAAAATAAAAACAAACAAGCGACCGATCCAAAAACATCGGCGCCGAAGCCACGGACAGTGGAAGAAGAACTTTTTCATCCTGATCCAGTGAGCCAAGACCAAAATAGACTGCATATAGACCCTAATACAGGACATATAACAGTCTACAATAAGAACAAGAGAAGACTGGACACTGAGTCTCCTTCTCCTGTTCCCCCTAAGAAAAAGGACTTTGGGAAATCCCCTTCTAGAACTTTTACACCTCCTCCTTTCACTCCTGACATGCCTTATGTTCCATATTCTCCTCCACCTCCACATTATGATGAGGAAGAGGACATGGGTGAAGACCCTCATCAGGACTTTATAGACCCTGATGATCAGGGAAACCAAGATCACACATGGGAAGATCAAAATGACCCTCATGGCCCATATGGTACACAACCCATACCAGATCCCTCAACATATCCCACTAAGCCATCCCCTACTGACGACACGGTTGCTTTTAACCAGCTACTTGACAGAGCAGCTCAGTATCATGGTGTAAGCATGCACACTGATCCTATAGAGGAGGATTTCCTATTTAATACCTTCCCAACATCAGAGAAGAGTATACGCACACTCCCTATGCTAAAGGCAGTACTTATACACGCACCAGACATCTTTAAAGACCCAGCCAGAGCGCGTGTCCTCAATCCAAGAATTGAAAAGAAATATAAACCAGCCCCTACAGACCCCTCTTATATCAAGTCTCAGTTACCACTAGACTCTCTTGTTGTTTCTAACGCCAGAAAACAGGCGAATTCTCAAACAGGTGATCCCCCCCTCCCGACAAAGAGTCAAAAATCTTAAAAGCCTCAGGAAAGAGAGTGGCCTCTCAGGCAGCAAATACCTGGAGAATCCCCAATACACAAGCTCTTCTAGCACGCTATGACAGAGCACACTATGATGAACTGGAGGTATTATTACAACACCTACCAGACCCTTATAAGGCAAAAGCGAACAACCTAATTCAAGAAGGGAAATTAATCACTAACGCATCTATAAAATGCGCCCTTGATGCGGCTGATACAACCGCTCACTCTGTCAACACTAGTGTGTTGCTACGCCGGCATGCCTGGCTCCGCATCTCAGGATTTAAAAATGAAGTACAGTCTACCGTACTTAATCAACCCATTAACCAGGATTTCTTATTCGGCCCAGCAGTTGATACCATCTTAGAAAAGACGAAGAAAGATACTGACACAGCAAAGTCCATGGGTGCACTTCAATTCCAACAGTCTAGGGGCTCCTTTTGCCGCTTCTCCTTTCGAGGCTCAGGCAGAGGCAACACATCACAAACCTCTTCATCATTTAAAACAAATACCCAAGGCACCTTTAATAAAGGCTCCAACAGGGGAAACTGTAGAGGAAATAATAACAAAGGCAGAGGACTTGGCAATTATAACACCAGAGCCTCTGCCACCAACAAACAGTGACTTGTTCAAACTCCCTCCAGACCACTTAACACCAGTCGGAGGCAGAATAACACAATTCCTACCAGTCTGGAATGCCATTACCACAGACAGGTGGGTGAGACAAATTATCCAGTATGGTACTGCCTGGAACTCACTTCTACTCCACCCAACATACCACCCAAACACCGTCCAATGTCAAAAGAACACATCACGCTGTTACAAGAGGTGCTGTCCATGCTAGAAAAGGGAGCCATAGAGCCAATCCCTTTTTAACACCAGGGCACGGGTATACTCTCTATACTTCCTTATTCCCAAAAAAGACGGGTCCCTCAGACCAATATTGGACCTCAGACCTCTGAACTCATATATACTTTCAGAGCATTTCCATATGATCACTCTACAACAAGTACTCCCGCTACTCCAGCAAGGCGACTTCCTCGCTACATTAGACCTCAAGGATGCATACTTTCACGTACCTATACATCCAGCTCACAGGAAATACCTCAGGTTCACAATAGAGGGTCACCACTACCAATTCAAAGTTATTCCCTTCGGGGTAACTACAGCACCAAGGGTTTTTACAAAATGCCTAGCAGTAGTAGCAGCACACCTCAGAAGGCAACACATCCGTGTGTTCCCCTACCTGGACGATTGGCTCATAAAAGCCAACTCATACGTACAGTGTGCAAACCATACGTCTCACACAATCCAGCTTCTGCACAGTCTACGATTTTCCATAAATTACCCAAAATCACATCTGTAGCCCTCCCACATACAACAATATCTGGGAGCAACAATAGATACCTCAGTGGCGAAGGCATATCCAAATCCAGCCCGGATATCCAACATACAGTCTTTAATTCAAAAATTTCAGCCACAACACTCCCTGCCAGCTCGAGTGTTCATGCAGCTTATAGGCATGATGCCTGAAGCCAGGTCCAGGGGCGGATATCTAGAGTTTGCATAGGTGTTTGCCGAAACTAGGATAAATAATGAAACCCGGGTCCTGGTGTCTGTCTTGTCGCTTACCATTGCAAGGATTCACGTTGCAGTGTGTGGGGCAATTATTCTTGTTGCTGACTTAATAGCCCTAGATTGAGCAAGACAGCGGAGCATCCTAGCTGCCTTCTCTTGAGCCCCAAGACTCCTTGGTACCTTCTGCTGATTAATAACCTGTAACTCAGCAGCCAGCTCCTTCATTCTTCCATGTGCAAGCTGAACCTTGGTACTAGGAACTTGATTTAAGTTTGTTATCAAATAACCTACTCGGAGAGGACATAGATTGGGCCATTTATTTGCTCAGCTCGTCTGAATTTGACACAAGTGCTCTCCTCACTGTTTTTTTAACTCGTATCTTAAGGGATCAAGAGTGGCTGCTGTGGCTTCACTGCAGATAAACTCTTTCACATTTTGTTCACAGATTTGCCTTTGCAGAATATGTGCTAATCTTTTCATTGTATTTATCAACCCCCTTGCTGGCAAATTGGCCCAGAAAAAAAAATCTTGGTGGATTAAACATAGTTATGATATGGTGGCCAAGGCCCCTTTAAAGTTGACGATACAGAAAAGGGGGTGGTGATGAACAGAGTGTCTGAATTAAGCAGACCACTCTTACCCAGTCCAAAGATCAGGGCTTGATCCATCACCGTTATTTATCTCACTGCCCCATCCCAGCTCAGAACCTGGCTATATGCAAATTAGTCTGTCCCTGGCCCAGTGCATCATGGGAACAGGGCAGACCAAACTACAAAGCCAATTCTTCACCAGAAAGGAGACAAGCTACCGGGGACCGGTTTCTGGCATTTCAGCCTCTTCGGCCCGGCTGATGGATCAAGCCCTGATCTTTGGACTGGGTAAGAGTGGTCTGCTTAATTCAGGCACTCTGTTCATCACCACCCCCTTTTCTGAATCATTTTGTCCACCATAAGCGTGGAAGGGTATACTCAGATGTGAGTCCCTTGCTCATTGCACCATCAGGATTCAAGCAAGCCGGGCCGACGAGGCTGAAATGCCAGAAACCGGTCCCCGGTAGCTTGTTTCCTTCCCAGTATAAGAATTGGCTTGGTAGTTTGGTTTGCCCTGTTCCCATCATGCACTGGGACAGGAACAGACTAATTTGCATATAGCCAAGTTCTGAGCTGGGATGGTGCAGTGAGCTAAAAAACGGTGATGGATCAAGCCCTGATCTTTGGACTGGGTAAGAGTGGTCTGCTTAATTCAGGCACTCTGTTCATCACCACCCCCTTTTCTGAATCATTTTGTCCACCATAAGCGTGGAAGGGTATACTCAGATGTGAGTCCCTTGCTCATTGCACCATCAGGATTCAAGCAAGCCGGGCCGACGAGGCTGAAATGACAGAAACCGGTCCCCGGTAGCTTGTTTCCTTCCCAGTATAAGAATTGGCTTGGTAGTTTGGTTTGCCCTGTTCCCATCATGCACTGGGACAGGAACAGACTAATTTGCATATAGCCAAGTTCTGAGCTGGGATGGTGCAGTGAGCTAAAAAACGGTGATGGATCAAGCCCTGATCTTTGGACTGGGTAAGAGTGGTCTGCTTAATTCAGGCACTCTGTTCATCACCACCCCCTTTTCTGAATCATTTTGTCCACCATAAGCGTGGAAGGGTATACTCAGATGTGAGTCCCTTGCTCATTGCACCATCAGGATTCAAGCAAGCCGGGCCGACGAGGCTGAAATGCCAGAAACCGGTCCCCGGTAGCTTGTTTCCTTCCCAGTATAAGAATTGGCTTGGTAGTTTGGTTTGCCCTGTTCCCATCATGCACTGGGACAGGAACAGACTAATTTGCATATAGCCAAGTTCTGAGCTGGGATGGTGCAGTGAGCTAAAAAACGGTGATGGATCAAGCCCTGATCTTTGGACTGGGTAAGAGTGGTCTGCTTAATTCAGGCACTCTGTTCATCACCACCCCCTTTCTGAATCATTTTGTCCACCATAAGCGTGGAAGGGTATACTCAGATGTGAGTCCCTTGCTCATTGCACCATCAGGATTCAAGCAAGCCGGGCCGACGAGGCTGAAATGCCAGAAACCGGTCCCCGGTAGCTTGTTTCCTTCCCAGTATAAGAATTGGCTTGGTAGTTTGGTTTGCCCTGTTCCCATCATGCACTGGGACAGGAACAGACTAATTTGCATATAGCCAAGTTCTGAGCTGGGATGGTGCAGTGAGCTAAAAAACGGTGATGGATCAAGCCCTGATCTTTGGACTGGGTAAGAGTGGTCTGCTTAATTCAGGCACTCTGTTCATCACCACCCCCTTTTCTGAATCATTTTGTCCACCATAAGCGTGGAAGGGTATACTCAGATGTGAGTCCCTTGCTCATTGCACCATCAGGATTCAAGCAAGCCGGGCCGACGAGGCTGAAATGCCAGAAACCGGTCCCCGGTAGCTTGTTTCCTTCCCAGTATAAGAATTGGCTTGGTAGTTTGGTTTGCCCTGTTCCCATCATGCACTGGGACAGGAACAGACTAATTTGCATATAGCCAAGTTCTGAGCTGGGATGGTGCAGTGAGCTAAAAAACGGTGATGGATCAAGCCCTGATCTTTGGACTGGGTAAGAGTGGTCTGCTTAATTCAGGCACTCTGTTCATCACCACCCCCTTTTCTGAATCATTTTGTCCACCATAAGCGTGGAAGGGTATACTCAGATGTGAGTCCCTTGCTCATTGCACCATCAGGATTCAAGCAAGCCGGGCCGACGAGGCTGAAATGCCAGAAACCGGTCCCCGGTAGCTTGTTTCCTTCCCAGTATAAGAATTGGCTTGGTAGTTTGGTTTGCCCTGTTCCCATCATGCACTGGGACAGGAACAGACTAATTTGCATATAGCCAAGTTCTGAGCTGGGATGGTGCAGTGAGCTAAAAAACGGTGATGGATCAAGCCCTGATCTTTGGACTGGGTAAGAGTGGTCTGCTTAATTCAGGCACTCTGTTCATCACCACCCCCTTTTCTGAATCATTTTGTCCACCATAAGCGTGGAAGGGTATACTCAGATGTGAGTCCCTTGCTCATTGCACCATCAGGATTCAAGCAAGCCGGGCCGACGAGGCTGAAATGCCAGAAACCGGTCCCCGGTAGCTTGTTTCCTTCCCAGTATAAGAATTGGCTTGGTAGTTTGGTTTGCCCTGTTCCCATCATGCACTGGGACAGGAACAGACTAATTTGCATATAGCCAAGTTCTGAGCTGGGATGGTGCAGTGAGCTAAAAAACGGTGATGGATCAAGCCCTGATCTTTGGACTGGGTAAGAGTGGTCTGCTTAATTCAGGCACTCTGTTCATCACCACCCCCTTTTCTGAATTCCTTTAAAGTTGAGACGGAAAGCAGCTACGTTGGCTCTCCTGCGGAATGTTTCAGTTCACTCCATCAGTCAAGCTGTCACTTGGGCCACTGTGCACGTTTTGACCAAAAACTCTTAGCTGGACAGAGCATAATTGCAATTTGAAATAGTATTGTTTTAAAGCTCCATAATTAAAGTCTTACAGGCCACCCTTGTGGTTCTTTGGGAGTGGTTCAAATATGGAATCTGCAGGGGAAAATGTCTATTAGAACATTGTTATTTACCAGGAAACTTTCTTTCTGAGAAGTGTCCTCGTATTCCTTGCCATCTCACCGCCCCTTCTGAGGATGGTGTTCTACAGTAGCTACTGTGGTTGTATAGAAAACATTGTGGTAGATTTGTCTTTACAAGCTCTTGTGGTTCATTTGATAAGATTCTCCATCTTCCATTCCATTGAAGTCTTTCAACTCCACTGAACAGTGGCCCTTTCCTCTGGTGACCTGATATCACTGATCGAGTTTGGTGGCTGGGAAGAAGGTCCACATAAGGAATCCGTGGAAGCTGTACTGTCCAGCAAATAGAAAATTACTTAAATAAATAATTTGGTTTTTTTGTTGTTTCCTCTAGAGAGAAAAGAGAACGTGAACGAACAAAAAATAATCAATTATGAACAATCATGCCTGTACAAGAGAGGCAAAAGCTATCAAAGGGATAATGCAGTACACTAGAGTATAGAGTATAATCTAAAGTGATAAGACATCTGCTTGTTGTTAGGATATACACCTACATTTATATACAGGAGAGCAAACTCAATGAGATATTGCTCAAAACAAAATCTATATGGTTGTCACAGCAAAATGACTTTTGGAGCTGTGAACATTTAAAAGCATGCACAATTGGAATAAACTTGAAACGATATGAATCAGAAGTTGACCACCCGAAAGAGATATAAGATGTGCGAGCAGATATGGTATATATGTTCTAACATGCCCCTGTAGTTTGAGATTCATTGGAAGTATATTGAGGACACTTAAATAAAGATGCTAGAACATAGAGCAGTGAAAGAAAGAACAGTCACTCTGCAATTGTGAAGCTCGGGCAATATACTATAACGTTTTACCTTGCATAGAATATTAATTATATCGTTTTTGTGTGGATGTACGTTGCATATTTAGTAACAATGACTTTGTAGTTATGGTTCAGCCTCAGTTTCATCAAAAACTTATTTAATTTTTGGGCTTATGACAGCACTTTTTAAAGATTCCGCACAAAGGTTTCTAATTGGCTATTGTAAGACGCTAGCTAGGGTTTTGGCTTGTCAAGTTTCCTGCAAATTCGCTTGTGGTAAGAGAGCTTAGTTAGGGAATTTAACCTAAAGGGGATTTCATCTCAATGCAGAGTATCACCTGGTAATGACGTTAACAATTTTAATGAGTTTGAATGAATACTGCAGCAAAATGTAATATGCATATTCCTACAGTGACATCACTGACGTCTTTAATCTTTGAGACTATATCATCACTTTACACCGAGGCTAAAGCTTCCTCTTCTTAATAGCATTTTAGAAAAAATAGTGGAACTTTCCTTGACACAAACTTAAACCAAAGCAGCTCCTTAAAGGCTACTGAAAAATAGTGTCTGGGTATAGAATCCTCTAATTTTAGGAATGGATCGTCAACCAGGTTCTCTGATAGTTTCTGGAACAAGGAAATACCATTCCACTGTTCCATCAACAGATCTTCCTAAAAGGAAGTAAATGCCTGGGCAGAAGGCATGACATTGTGACATCTGCTGCTACCATGAAAGCTGGCAGTGCAAAATGTTTACTTTTTTTGACAGATCCCTCTGCGACTCAACACCACTGTGAGAAGACAGGGACGATTTTCACGTGTATTGACAGAAGGGTTGGTGGGCTCAACCCATATCATACGTGCAGCTGCAGATTAGTTGGACCTTGCCACCCATGACTTAGACATGTGATGCTCATCCTTGCTAAGGCTTATAGGTCTGAAATGTGAACTGCAGCAGTGTGTTTTAAACTAGCCTTTTTTGTGGTATCCTTTGCAGTACTCACGCTGCTGAAGAAGTGCAGCCCCCGCACCTCCCCCCGCCCCCCACACACAAAAACACTGCTAGATAGAGAAAAGCTGACCCAAACCTAAAGAACACTAATTGTGAATCCCCCTTCTGTCCTTAATTCCCACAATGGCCTTCCTATGATCCTGCTGCAGTTCACTTGGAATCACTCTCTACTAACCAGCCACATCTGTCTGGGGGTGCATACTCCATTAATTTAGAACTATTTTGAGCCATGCTGCACATCGCTTAGAAAGGAACCTAAAGTGCCCTGAGTCTTTCCACAGTTGCTCATTATGTAGCTCCTGGCTTTCAACACCCCACTTATAATGTGGCAGCCAACTGAGCACAAATACGCAAAGGGATGTCTATCAAAGAGTTGCTACAGCACTAAGCTGTACTTGCGCAAGCATCAGAGAACACAAAGGCTGCACATCTTTTGTGATCCTCAAACGCTCCTGATCTTCACGCTCCTGCCACAAAAGAAGATATACAAGTGCTGTTATTCCAAACATTTTACGCCTAGGTTTCAATAAATCGCTTTCTGATGAACATCCCAGAATCTGCATTGTTCATAGTGTAAGTTTGCTATTATTATTTCTGTTTAGGTGAGTGGTGTTTTCATTTCAAATTATTTTTAGCTTCTTATGTACTAACATGGATAGAGGGCTCACACAAAAACAGGAAAGTCTGTTTCGTCACATGAAAGTATATTCTGGACTTTTCAGATGCCCTTTAGTGTGGGCCTTTCTGAGGATATCTGATACGAGAGAAACAAACATTTCTAAACTCTCCCCTCTGACTCCTTCCCGCCAAAACTCCTTTTTACTCATCCAAAAGCCTCTTCCTACTGCTAAGACTTAAAAAAAAAATAATAATAATAAATCCTCCCTGAATAGCATGCGTCAACAAGCGAGCGATAAATACAAACCTTTGTCCTACTCTATCCTTCTGCTATCATTCCAAATCCAAATAACAGACTAACCTATCCACCACTTAAAATGTACTTGCATGTTTCACGATACTAATTAAACACTAATCCTCTGTGGGTCCCGGAGTAGTGTGCTACCCGCCGAAAAAGCTCTTCGACGCCTCGTCAGGGGTAGTAAGCGCTATATAAATGCAATTACAATACAATACAATACGTCTATCTGCAGATTCCTCAACCTGTAAATACCCTCAGGCACCACACTGGGTCCAGAGATTATTTTCCCAGCATAACTCTTGTGCATCGGTAGATGCGCTGTTCGTCGGGTCTGTCCTGACCCAGAAGTGATGCCGGGCCAGAATACAATTGCCATCTCAACTCGTTGACATCGGTTCCTTTCTTTTTATGACTTCTGACGTGGATCCGAAGCTCGCTATCTAAATCCCTGTTACAAGGCCGAAAAGTTTTCCAAACATTTTTCAGTGTGCAAAGGACATATCTCACCCTAAAATGTCAGGTTGCAAACACTGCAAGGATTTCCACAAACAAGTGTCAGGGACTTGCACTTTCAAGGTCTGTTTCTGGTGTCTCCGCTCCTCAAAAGACTTGAAGCCATGTAATAAAGGTGCTGTGATGAATCCAATGGCCACCTGGGTTCGCAAGGCCAAACATCACCGAGCACCTTATGACCGTTCAAAAGGCCCAGTGAGGATGCAGATTAGTTTTCAGTCATGAGGCCATTCCAGAGAAGTCATGCCTCTCCAAATGCTTTAGTAAATCCAAGAAGAATAAAACACTACTCCAAACATGGCTCCCCTTCTTCCTGCCATTCTCGCCAGGAGAAAGCCCATAGATGTCTTGGTACCTACTGTGAGAAAGTGCCCTCTTTCTTGCATGGTAAGCCCCCCCTTTTTGCTGACTTGCTGATGTGCTTTGACGGAGTGTGCCCTGGGCTCCTGCCAATCAGAAACCCAGGGCCTGTGTTTCTTCCCTAAAACTGCATTGAAGCCTTAACCCAATTGGCATCTCTGGCCACAGGTCAGCCCCTGGTAAATGGTATCACAGGGACCAAGGGCACTGTGACCTCAGAAGGCCCCATAGGGCTGCAACACGTATTGTGGCACCCTCGGAGGCCCTGTACCCTGAGACTCTCACACTGCCTTTGCAGGCTGCGTGTCTTGGGGCAGAACAAAGTGAAGAGTCTACATGGCACACATCCCTGTGTGCCATGCTGACAAAACACTGCCCTGCCATATATCAGTCACCCCTCTAGCTGGGTGCCCTATGCCAGTGGTGAGGGTACAGGTGCATGAGCCCTGTACCCCTACAGTACCCAGGTCCTTTCATGGGCACTGTAAGTTCAGTGCTGCCATTAGGAGTTTATGGTGCTGGGAACTTGTTATTACAGACTCCACAGCACCAAAATAGCTGCACTGAAGACTGGGAAGCATGGTATCAAACTTCTCAGCACATTAAACTCACATTGATGCCAGTGTGAGATTTAATGTAAAATGCACAACAAAGGGCATCTTGGAGATGTCCCCTGAAACTCAACCAACTCCCAGTGACCTGACTAAATGGCTGCCACCACCAGACATGTTTCTGGACCCCTGGGCCGAGAGCTTGCTGCTCTCGGGGGCCTGAAACAATGCACATCCTGGGACGAGGCGCAAAGTCTCCTCCCCCTGGATGGGTTGAGTTCACGAAGGAGAAGCTTCAAAGGCATGCCACTTTTGTGAGCCTCTCCATACCATTTGCTGCTTTCAGCAAACTGGTCCCCACTGGTTCTACCCCCCACTTTGGGCGGGAGACCAGGCGGAAAAAACAAAGTGAGGAAGAGGTGTGCCCACCTCTGCCATCTCCACCCCTAAGGCAGGGAAGGCGAGGTGAAGCACAACCTCCCGAGCCTGCGGTGTTTCTTTGTCCTGGAGAATCTCCATTGAAATCAATAGGGCACCGGCCTGAAAACAGCACCCTGCACCCGGTCGCCCTAGTGCCGCTGAGGGTGCCCTTTTTTTTCAACTTGGTCCCCAACTTGCCCTGAGCTTAACCCTAGGAGCTTTGCTCCCACAACCCTGTGTCCTGCTTGCCAGCAGCCACCAACCGGAGTCCCCCTATCCTCTATAGGATAACACTGGTCCTCAACACTTTGCACCCGGCCGCCCGAGTGCCGCTGAGGGTACAACAACGGTGCATCACTGACCCTGGGAGACCCCTGAGTCTAACCCCGGACCCTAACTCCAAAGACCGATTACCTACCTGGAAACTGATAACCTCTTTTTCCTCATAGAATAACATTGACACTTTTTCTCCCAAAAAGTTTCAAAGTGTCAACTTTTGAAAACTACAAATATTCCTTAAAAATCAGCCGAATAACCAAAACACATTTTCTCAACTGTTTTCAGGAAATGTCCCAGTGCTGAATCTAGGAATCCAGCACTGAGTAAGAAACAGTATTGATAACACAACTTACCTGCTAAGTGAATTTCCTCCCATAGGATAACATTGGTGATTCTATCTGAAAAAAGTTTCTAGGTGTCAACTTTTGAAATGCAATAATATTCTGTTCGAGGCATGTGGGCTGCTGAATTTATATCTATGCATAGATCGCCGCCTAGTGTTGGGTCCGGATGATTGCACATTATTGTCCTGGAAGAGTCTTCGAAGTATCACGAGATAGGTGGCTCCTCCCTTAGACTACAGTGTGCATGGGCATCCTCTCCATCTTCAGATTGTTTTTTTCCGCCATTGGGTTCGGATGTACCTTCTCGACTCCAGTTCGGAATATACTTTAAATACAAAAGGCCTTCGGGGCGTCGGTATTGTCTCTCGTTCGGTGCCCAATACTTCATCCAGTTCTTCGAACAGGACGTCGAAGGCCGTATTGCCTTTCGACAGCTAGGCCCTGACGAGCGTCGACGATGGAACGGAGCCCGTTCAAGAGATGCCCCATCTGCAACTCCAAATACCCTCACATCGATGTGCACCCGGTGTGCAACAAGTGCCTATCCCCGGACCACGACGAGGCCAGCTGCATGGCCTGTTCCAAGTTCTGGTAGAAAAAAACACTTCGGCTTCGCCGCGCCGCAAGGCAGTCGGCCCAGCAAACCGCGCCAGACCCAGAAGTTATCTTCGAGGCAGACGTCATCGAGGGCGCCAATCAAGAGGATCCAGACCGGCAGTCGGACCCTGCATCGGAGCACGACTCACAATATAGTGTGGACGAAGAACAAGCCTACGTCCATGAAGAAGACATCGTCGAGGTAGGAGACGACGCAGACGCCATCGGAGCCGTTGATGACGACTCAAGCGATGAGCAAGGCCCATCCGCAATCGCGGGGCCCAATACTGACACTATACTCTCTACGGCTCAGGTCGAGGCATCGCTGGAAGGCCTTAGCCAAGATCTTTACCCGCATTCTATAGCCCCGCGTCCAGGCCCGGCTAAGAATACTTCTACAGAGCCATCGGTCCATCAGCCACTTTCGACTGCGAAATCGAAACCGACAGGAACTGTATCGAAACCGAAACTGCTTACGTCAGTCCTCGGCTCGACAGCTTCGGATTCATCGGCTCCGACACCATCTAAAGTGTCGTTAACCCTTCGGGGTCACAAGGGGGCGTCGACCCAAAACACGGGACGCCGTAGCCTGTCTCTGCCGTCAAGCACATCGCGCTGACCCTATCGACGCCCACGCCCAAAGCTGCCGACACTGGCAAAGGCTAGGAAGACTGTTGATCCGAAACTTCCAGCTTCGGCGCCGATATCCAGCAAGGCCTTCGAGTCGAAAAGTACACCCGACCCGAAAGAGCACGTCACGTCGACGCAAAAAGGCGTACCTGTTGCGCACCGACAGCTCGAATCGACGCAAGTCCACAAGCAGCCAAGTGATCCTAAAAAGTTGGTCGGATCGAAGACGGCGACACCCTCCAAAACGGTCGGCTCGTCTCCACTGCTTTCACAACCTATAAAATATGGACTGCCCCCAACCGCTCGACCAAAAACCGTCGAGCCACAAAAAAGCACTGACACTACCAAGAAAGTGTCGGCAGTTTCCAGGCGTCAGTCCACTGAAGAGGATGTCATTTTCCAACCACCCTCCTATGACAATCAAACGAAACTGTTCATCGACTCGGATACAGGTAGACTCACCATTTATAAACGGAAAATAGCTCCAGAAAGACCTTTGGAGTCATACAAAATCCCTCTGAAAAGAAAGAGACTCAGCAACCTCACCTGTTCTTTCAGAGCCTGTGGAGTCCTATGAACAAGACTATTCCTATTCACCCACACGCACCTATGAAGATATAAGGGAGGGATACAATGAAGATGAGTTCAATTATCCTGCTGACACAGATCAGGATGAACAGCAAACCTGGACTGACCCTGTTGACCCTGGTGAGCCACAGACCACACCTGACACTCAGTCCTATACCATCAAAACCTCGCCTACTGAAGATACTGCTGCGTTTAACGCTTTGACTGAAAGGGCAGCCAAAAACCATGATGTGGACATGCATGCTGACCCAGTAGAGGAGGACTTTTTGTTTGATACTTTCTTAACTTCAGAAAGGTCAGTAAAAACATTGCCTATGCTAAAAGGTGTCCTTAAACACGCTACTGACATCTTCAAGGAGACCACAAGGGCACGGGTTGTAAACCCAAGGATTGAAAAGAAGTACCGGCCTGCACCTGTGGACCCTACGTACATCAAAGGCCAGCTCCCGTTGGACTCCCTCGTAGTGGCTAATGCTCGTAAACAGGCAAACTCTCAAACCAGTGGTGATGCTCCCCCTCCGGACAAAGAATCCAAAATCTTTGAAGCATCTGGCAAGCGAGTAGCAGCTCAAGCAGCAAATATTTTGAGGATCTCCAACACACAAGCCCTATTAGCCATATATGATAGGGCACACTACGACACGTTAGAGCAGCTACTGCAACACCTGCCTGAGACTTATAAGGAGGGAGCAGAAATGCTATTACAAGAGGGGAAATTGATTGCAAATGCGTCCATTAAGTGTGCGCTAGATGCAGCAGACACAGCAGCTAGGGCCATAAACACAAGTGTGATGCTTAGAAGGCATGCCTGGCTACGCATCTCTGGTTTTAAGCCGGAGATACAAACTACTTTACTCAACCAGCCGGTTAACCCTGATTTTCTCTTTGGCCCTGATGTGGACACATCCCTTGAGAAAATTAAAAAAGACACTGAGACCGCAAAATCCATGGGGGCTCTGCAGTCGCATCAGTTCAGGGGCAGTTCCTTTCGTCGCTCCGGTAACAGGGGAGCCTCCAGAGGTCAAGCATCACAGCAAGCCCAATACAATAGAGGGGGCTCGCAGACCACCTATAACAAGAACAATAGGGGTGGCTATCGTGGAAACAGCACCAAAGGCAGAGGATGCGGAAATAATAATACCAGATCCTCCGCCACCAATAAACAGTGACGTCTTGTCACTGCCCCCCGACCATGTAACACCAGTCGGGGGAAGACTCTAGTGGTTCCTGCCAGTCTGGGAAGGCATAACCACAGACAGGTGGGTGAGAGACATTATACAACACGGCTATTGTCTAGAACTTACCTCCACTCCACCCAACATACCCCAAGGCACCGTCCTATGTCCGCAGAGCACATGCACTTATTGCAGCAAGAAGTCCTCTGCATGCTGCAAAAAGGAGCCATAGAACTCGTGCCTTTAAATCAGCAGGGTACAGGGGTGTACTCACTGTCCTTCTTAATCCCAAAAAGGATGGGTCTCTCAGGCCCATTCTAGACCTCAGACCCCTGAACCAGTACATCTTGTCAGAGCATTTCCACATGCTGACTTTACAACAAGTTCTACCATTGCTCAGTCAGGGAGACTTCCTAGCAACCCTAGACCTAAAAGACGCATATTTCCACATTCCCGTTCACCCAGTACACAGGAACTATCTCAGGTTCACCATAAACAACCAGCATTACCAGTTCAAGGTCCTGCCTTTCGGGGTCACCACTGCCCCCAGGGTGTTCACAAAGTGCTTAGCAACAGTGGCAGCGCACCTTCGCAGACAACACATCCACGTCTATCCTTATCCAGACGACTGGCTTGTTCAAGCAAAGTCAGCCCAGCAATGTGCCAGCCACATGTCCCACACAATTCACCTCCTACACAGTCTAGGATTTTCGCTCAATTACCCAAAATCACACCTTCAACCCGCACATGTGCAACAATACTTGGGTGCGACACTCAACACTCTAACAGCGACAGAGCACCCAAACGCAGCCAGAGTCAACAGCATGCAATTGCTCATTCAGAAGTTCAAGCCACAACACTCGCTCCCAGCTCAGGTTTTCCTGCGGCTGATAGGTATGATGGCCTCCTGCATCTTTATAAACCCTCATGCAAGGCTACACATGCGTCCGCTTCAGGAATGCCTGGCACGGCAGTGGAACCAGGCTCAAGGCCATCTAAAACACCTAGTGTTGGTGCAGGGGACGACCGTTCCAAGAGCCTGTACCACAGATAGTGCTGACAACGGACGCATCTCTCCACGGTTGGGGAGCGCATGTCCTCCATTATACAGTGCAGGGACTGTGGACAGCGCAGCAGCAAAAGATGCACATCAACCTGTTGGAGCTCATGGCAATTTTCATGGCAATGAAGGCCTTCAGGCTGCATCTGTGCAACAAAGTCGTGCTGATCCGGACGGACAACATGACTGCCATCTATTACATCCAGAAGCAGGGAGGCACGCACTCTCCACAATTGTCTCATCTAGCCCAGAGCATGTGGAATTGGGTCATTCAAAGGAACATGTTCCTCATGGTGGAACATCTCCCAGGCAAAGACAACCAGATGGCGGACCTGCTCAGCAGGCACAGCCACCAAATGCACGAGTGGGAGATACACCCCTCGGTGCTCCAACCATATTTCCAGCAGTGGGGTCATCCAGAGATAGACCTATTCGCCACAAAAGAAAACGCAAAATGCCAAACCTTCGCCGCCAGGTTCCCACACCCGCAGTCTCAGGGCAATGCGATATGGATGAACTGGTCAGGCAGATTTGCGTACGCTTTTCCTCCAGCACCGCTCATACCGCTGGTGGCACGCAAACTGCGGCAGCACTCCATGACGCTCATCCTAGTTGCTCCAACGTGGGCACGGCAAGCGTGGTACACCACGTTCCTAGAACTTTCAGTGGTGCCTCACCAACGGCTGCAACTCAAGCCCAATCTCCTCACTCAGAACCGTGGAGACATTCAGCACCCAGATCCGCAACAGTTAAACCTTGCGATATGGCTCCTGAGGTCATAGAGTTTGGCTACCTCAACCTGCCCCCTGACTGTATGGACATCATGAAGGAGGCAAGAAGACCTACAACCAGGGCATGCTACGCGGCCAAATGGAAGCGATTTGTCATTTACTGTTCTAATAATGACATAAATCCGCTAGATGCATCCACGCAAAACATTATATGTTATTTGTTACACCTATACAGATGCAATCTGGCATATAGTTCCATTAGGATACATTTGGCCGCAATATCAGCTTATCTTCAAAACAGACAGCATCTTTCTCTTTTTAAAGTGCCAGCCATTAAAGCTTTTATGGAAGGACTCAAAAGAGTGATTCCTCCCAGACACCCTCCTTCACCTGTCTGGAATCTGAGCATAGTTCTCACCAGACTAATGGGCCCACCCTTTGAACCTCTTCACTCTTGTGAGATACAGTTTCTGACATGGAAAGTGGCTTTTCTAGTGGCAATAACATCGCTAAGGAGAGTTAGTGAGCTTCAAGCCCTAACTATTCAAGAGCCTTTCATACAAATTCATGCTAATCGGGTGGTGCTGCGTACCAACCCTAAATTCATGCCTAAGGTGGTGTCGCAGTTCCACATTAACCAAACCATAGAACTGCCCGTTTTCTTCCCAAATCCAGACTCTGTAGCAGACAGAGCACTGCACACGCTAGATGTCAAAAGAGCTCTCCTGTATTACATAGACAGGACAAAGGATTTCAGGAAGACTAAGCAACTGTTTGTTGCCTTCTCTCCACAACACAAAGGCAACCCCATTTCAAAGTCAGGTATAGCCAGATGGATCGTTAAGTGCATACAAATCTGTTATCAAAAAGCAAAACGCACATTAACAGTTCCCCCAAGACCGCATTCCACACGCAAGTTAGGGGCATCCATGGCTTTCCTAGGTAACATTCCTCTAGAGGATATATGTAGAGCAGCCACATGGACCACCATACACACATTCACCAAACACTACTGCGTGGATGTACACTCCAAACAGCAAGCTGCTGTAGGTCAGGCTGTTCTCAGAACTCTTTTTCAGACTGCTGCAGCTGGCACGGGCAACCGCCGCTAAGGAGGATACTGCTATTTATTCTATGCATAGATATAAATTCAGCAGCCCACATGCCTCGAACAGAATATGCTACTTACCAGTATACATCTGTTCTTGGCATGTAGGGCTGCTGACATTTATATCGCCCGCCCTCCTCCCCGGTGCCTGTCGCAGCTGTAGCACTCCGAATCATTCTCAGGCATGGGCATTACACTCCATCTCTGCCACAATGGCGAAAAACAATCTGAAGATGGAGAGGATGCCCATGCGCACTGTAGTCCAAGGGAGGAGCCACCTATCTCGTGACATTTGGAAGACTCTTCCAGTTCAACAATGTGCAATCATCCGGACCCAACACTAGGCGGCGATCTATGCATAGATATAAATGTCAGCAGCCCTACATGCCAAGAACAGATGCATACTGGTAAGTAGCATATTCCTTAAAAATCGTACCTCTAACTAAAACGCATTTACTCACCTGTTTTCAGGAAATGTCCGAGGGCTGAATCTAGAATCCAGTCCTGTGTTAGCACAAGTAATCTGAAAAGGAAGTAACTGCATTTTACTTAAAAAGCCCATTCATTCGAATGTACTATACCTGCAATGTGTTGCAAACTGCTTACTAAAAACTGTAACCAAAACCAGTACAAGTTACACTGCAATTTCGAACTGTGTTCATACAAGTAATTTACTAATGAAAAGTATTTTTATTCTTACCTGCACCAGGCCTGCTTGGTTCTAGAAATAAAACAACAGTATATTTTGTATACAAAACAATTAGACTAGAGTTCAGTTCTTGAGTGTGTGAATTCATTTGCTGACTGAGTGTGTACATCAAATGCTTAACACTGTCCTCTGATACTGCCATACTGCTCGACCAAGCTACCACTTTGGAGAGTACGGTTCTATCTAACTTTAACCTCTGGAGACCCTTGGACTCTATACACACTGTACCTCACTTTGGTGCAGTATATTTAGAGCCAGTTTCTTATATCAACGGATCTCAGTTCCAGTCACCACCACGGAAGAGGTGCCCTCACTAGTCCTGATCCAGCCTGAGTTCCTGGGTCCATCTGTGAAACTGCACCAGATTCAAGCCTTCAAGGAGGCTTTGTTGCAGATTTTTGGTACTCTTCTGGGGCCCTTGGGAACTCCAGTGAACTGAAGCTTGGACACTGCACTTTCCCAAAAATGTATCGCCAGGATCCTTCCCATTGCTGGAAGACACCTTGTGTTACCTTCAAGTGCAGACACCATTCCTGTTCCACTAGGCATGTCGACTGAGTTCTTCTACCCTGACATTTAAAGATCCTTTCAGGTTCTGGATGACCAGGGACATGCCGTGATGATTTAGCCTCTTCCAGAAGCGCAAGGCCTTCTGGCATTTGACCCACTACTCAAGTTCCCTCTGTTTGTTTGATTGCCCCCATTCTTCTTGATGAAACAGTTTCACTGATGACTGTATTGCCCGCCGTACCAACATGTTGATGTGGAGATGATCTTCTGCCGGATAAGAGTCATCTGATCTCCACCTCTCGCAGATGACTTATGCAACAATGCATCCTTCACGACTATTAGCTCTGGGTGGGATTGGAAGAATGGTCTGCAACAGGTCAAATTACAGTCTTCTAGCCACCACTGCAGGGTTTCTGCAATGTCCATCAGCAGTGCCCATCTTACATGAGTTGGGTCGATGGGACTCTGTCCCAGACACCTAGGTATTAAGGTCTGGTCACACAGTTGAACTTTCCAAAACTCAGTATGGTGCTACCACCTCTGTAAATGCTTACACCCAGGATAGTGCAAATTTATCCAGTCTTGGGGTATCTTTCTTAAATTCACATGCCTGAATCTTTCCCCATCGCCAAGGCGGGAGTCCCCCGGTAAATTATAAAGTAGTGCCAAAGGTAAATAGTAGTAGTAGGCCAAAAGAAAAAGGCCTGAGGCCTAAATCTTAGTAGCCTATCTCATTATGGTAAAAGAACCCAAAGTCAGCTCCAACCAATCAGCTATCAGCAACCTCTAGAACACTCTCAGCAGAGCCAGTTCTCCTCAGATTTTCACTGCACGTCGTGTGGAAGGGAGTCTCCCTGAGTGCCACTCAGTTTTTTTCACTTCAACTCCATGATGTCTGACAGAAAAGCTTTATTCAAGCCTGGACTGCATCTACTACCTCTATCCTAAGCATGAGGCAAAGGATTGCAAGGTCTGCCGTACCTTCCCTACTAAGACTCTTAGGGATAGAGAGGCAAGAGTGCTTTTGTGGCTCCAATCCTCTTCGGCTGAGGAGTTTGACAGATTCTCAACTTCTAGCAAGAGAGCTAGATCTCATGACAACTCTTCGAGTGAGTGAAGAAAACACCGTCAATTTTTACCATTCTATTTCTGACCCTTCACAGAGATCTCCTATCATTTCTTCTGGGTCAACTCTGTCTCCTCCGTCCTCTGCTCTCAAGGCGTCTAAGAAGGCGTCTACTTCAAAAACTGTGAGTAAAAGCCTTCTAAAATATGTTAATTTGACTCCTTCGTCGACGATTTCTGTGACTACTTCTGCTCCATCGTCGATGGCTACTGTCTCAACGGCGGCTATAACTTCACCTATTCTGTCTACGAGAGTTACTATCTTTCCAAGAAGCCCGTCGTTGAGGAATCGACCACGATGAAATCGACGACGTCCACGTCGCCTCCACCGTCGACGAAGATATCATCATCGACGAAGTCTAAGTCGTCTTCTGCCCCGTTGACGACGCCATCGACGACCGTCCCGTCGACGACGGAGAACCCGTCGACGAAGACTCTGTCGACAGCGAGCTTATCTGTTCAATCTACTACATCAACTATGACAGTCGTTCCTACACAGTCAACGCCGATTTCATCTGTGGTTTTCCAGCTCAAAGCCTTTCAGAGACAGGATTATAGCAGGATTTCCTCGCTTACTCCTTCGCATCTCCTAGAAACGTATGTGCAGGATGAAGAATATGAGGACAAAGAGGATGAGGGACCATTTGGTATAGCTCACCATCCTGCTGAGCTCCACATCAAGTGTCAAGATGAGGACGATGAGGAAGATTACCAGGGACAATATTATCAGGAGGAACGTATGGTTCCACACCATAGAGTTTATCGAAGAGTCTCGCCGGAGTGAGATGAGCCACCTACCTCCTACTCTCATACAGGATCTGCAAGCCATGCTGGCGGATTACCGGCAGAGGTTTCCCCCACAACAGGTTGTTCCAGAAAATCCACCCCTATCAGCGGTGGTTCCTGATCCTTTACCTCAACCTGAGGTTCCTGCTACAGCGCCTCAGCCTTCACACCCCCCTCAGGGACAAGACACTACTTCCTCTGAAGATGAGCTTGAAGAGGGCGAACTACCAGATGCCCATACTACAGATCCTTGGGACGAATACATTATACCAATGCCTTCTCCGCCGCTTCCTCCACCATCTGATTCGCCCCCAGAGGATGTCGGGGCCTTTCACAATTTAATGCAGCGAGCGGCAGCCAGATTCCAATTGCCTGTCATGGTCGAACAGACAGAATGCTTCCTGCATGATTTCAAGGAAGAGTCCAGGAAGATCACTAGAGCTGTTCCTATCATTGACTATATCTGGAACGAAGGAGTTAAAATAATGAAGACGCCTTCATCTATTCAAGCGGTGCTTCCCCGTATAGAAAAGAAATATTGTGCCCCTGCTAACAGCCCATCTTGTCTGATTGGCCATCCTCGACCAGATTCGGTCATTTCTCAAGCAGCCCAACAGAGATCTAAAAACCCGGCAACACCCATCACTACACCGCCTGACAAGGAAGGACGTTGTCTTGACCTTATAGGCCAAACATTTTCTACCATGGCAGCAGCTTCCATTAGAGAGGCTAATTCCCTTGCAATAATCGGTCGTTATGACTGTCAAATGTGGTCAGATATGGAGGGGACGTGGCCAACTGCTGAGCATGGCGGTCGCCTACTAAGTGAGCTTCGGACCCGGGCAGCATTATCCTGTCTCAAAGCAGTCATATGCAGTAAATATTGCTCACCAGGGTCGGGTTCTGCTGCGAGACACTGGTGCCATCCATCGGCGATACTTTTTGTCCCTTGTTTGGCCTTCGGAGTGAGGCTGTGGAATCCCGCGCTGACGGCCCTGCGAGTTGGCAGTGTATTGAAGCAGGCCGGGCCGGCACTGAGGTGCGGCGAACCAGTGGACACCGTCTGGGGACGCGCCGTGGCAGCATTGTGGTTCTGGCGCGGTGTGAGCCTGCCGGGATTGAGCGTCAAGGGCTGAGCGGTGCAAGGGACCCGGCATCGGGTTGGCGGTGAGCGGCTCCAGGCGTGGTGCTTGTGACCAAGGGCCTTGACTGCGCGAGTGACGGTGGTGCGCGCAGCCTCGAAGGGCCTCCTCCTCCTCCTGAAGGTAATAGGCAGTAGCCTCCCATAGGCAGTGGGGAGTGCACTGACTGCGAAGTGGATAATCAGAGACAGTGAAGGGGGGCAGAACCCCGCAGTGACACAGTTGCAGGGGCTCCACACGTGGCCAGACAGACGCCAGTAGTCTGAGTCTGCTGAGGATGGCGATTAGACCGGCAGAAGCGTGGAAATGATGTTGGCAGTGATGTGAACCTAGCGGTGCCATACTCTATGGGGGCTGCCCGGTGGGTGAGCGCAGAGCGACAATTACGACGTGCTATTACCCCTATGGCCACAGAGACGGTATCGATCTGTGCAGACACCCAGCACTGAACAGCTGACAGGGAGCAGAACTGGGCACTGCACAATACTGCAGAGGTGGAGCGAGAGACTTGCGGTTCAGGGTTTATGAGCGTGGAATGCTGGTCAGCCCTGGAGCAACTGAGGGGGCCTGCCGGGGGCAGATTTTTAGTGAGGCCTTGCAAGATTGACTGACTGTAGGCATGCCTGGTCCTCCGCAGCCATAGCGAGCGACCCCGTCGGATTCATAGCCGGCATGACCCCTTGCACCTCCACGATGGGGCAATTGAAAGGCAAACAGCAGGAGGCGGATGCTGGACTGGATCATGTCCCGGATACTGCGGAATCCATGGATGCCTCTCAGCAGGCCAGCTGCATACCCTCTACTAACGCAACTGAGACAATGGATAAGCTGGACTTAATATTACAGGAGGTGAGAGACTCTAGGAAAGCCATAGAAGCTCAAATAGGCGCCCTCACGACGGGTCTGTACCTGCTCCAGGCTGATCATGCCAAACTTGCCGACAGGGTGAAAGACTACATGGCAGAATTGGATGTACTATCTCCTCAACAGACTCAAAACACAGCTCATATCACACAGCTACAGACACAAGTTGCTACCCTGATGGAGCGAGTGGAGGACGCGGAAGGGAGTGCACGGAGGAACAATATCCGCGCAATTGGTATGCCGGAGAGAAGTGAGGGGACTGCTGCAGCTCGCTTTATGGAAGGATGGCTCAAGGAACATGTCACCTCTGAGGGCCTTTCTGATCAATACTGTATAGAGGGGCACACAGGATCCTGACGGGTCGCCCGGAACCAGGGGCCCGCCTCGACCACTTATAATCAAGCTACTGAATTATAAGGACCGGGACGAGCTACTGCAGAAATCAAGAGATGTGCCTCAAATCCACTTCGAAAACATCAGAGCCTCGCTATATCCGGATTACACACTCATGGTCCAGAAGCAGCGTTCCTCCATTTCTGCCAGTTAAGAAGAAACTTTTCCTGACCCTTTTCATCTGGGTTGGTGTTAAGCGCCAAGATACTCCCTGGAGTGGTAGCCGCGCTATAAAAATGCACTTTACATTTACATTTACGTGAATTGAACCTGCAATATGCCCTCCTCTTCCCAGCCAGGTTAAAGATCATCTGCGAAAGGAAGACGTATTTTTTCGGGAGCCCTGGGGATGTAGAGGAATGGCTGGAAGTGATGGATCCTGGGAAGCTCACGAGGACTGCCTCCCAGACCTCGACTTCTACTAGCCGTGCCGGGCAAACGCCAGGGCAACTCAGTTCATGGCGACAGCATAAAAAGAATACACAGCTCTGCCCAACAATTCAGCAAATGCAGACAGGCAAGGACAAGGCGGTACTCAGGGTCTCTTCCTTCCGAACCACGACACAGACTGGAGACTTGACCACCTCAGAAGCGGAAACTCAAAGATCGGGAGTGTGGCCTTGTTTCCTACCGTGACTCCGCAGATGGTGGATGGTCTCATTCCCTAACTGGATGGACCCTGCTGTGGACCCGGTTCTGAACAGTAATATACTTGTTCATTGTATCCTTCTTATTGCATTGTTATAAAGGCAACATGCTGCCTGAAAATATGGCCCGGGGGCCTTTTGAACACCAGTTTACACCTGAATAGGAGTGTGCGCTGTATGGGTAGGTATGTCCACGTACCCCAAACTGCGAAGGCTCTGTATGGATGCAATGTTGATATATATATGTTTGGTGTTTAGTTGTATGGACCGGTATAGTTCTCCGACCGGACCGAGTAGTCCTGGGTTGCGTCTTTCACTAGGTTAGCACCACATCACACAAGTTATGACGCACGTTGGGCGGTCAGAGCTGGGTACACAATGCAAACACAGAATAAATATACCATAATATCATGGAATGTTCGGGGACTGGGCTCGGTCCAGAAACGCCATAGGATACACGCACAGTTGTTAAGGCGCAGATAGTATACATGCAATAGTCCCACATGATTGAGCAGGAAGTGGGGAAGCTCCGTAAGAAGTGGAAAGGTTAGGTTTTCTCCACCACATGTTCGGGGTTTGCACGCGGTGCTACAATTTGGGTCCGACGTGGCGTACTATTCACATCAGTGGAACAACGGGTGGGTCAGCAGGGGAGATACAGCCTAGTGCGGGGAACCTTAGATGGCCACCCCGTAGTCCTGGGTTCTATATATGCACCGAACTTGGAACAGGAGAAGTTCCTGGGTACGCTGTCTGTTGCCCTAGCAGGGTGAGAGTCTTACCCATGGCTTATTGGCAGGGATTGTAATTATGTCATGAATGTTGTGCTGGACAGGTCGCATCCTCCCCTCAATGGGGCAGGGGTCTGTAAACAGGCGAATGCACTGTGTGGGTGGGCAGAGGGATGGGGGCTGTGTGATGTATGGCGGATGAGACATCCAGCGCATAGAGAGTACTCCTTCTATTTACCAGTTCACATGTTACACACAAGAATTGATAGAATGTATTGTTCAAATAGAATTGCAATGCATGTGATAGCGACTACATACTTGGCAAAGTCCTTCTCCGACCACAACCCGCTAGAAGTAGTGATTTGCTGGGGCAGGGTGCCCACTCCAGTGCCAACCTGGCGATTATGGCCTCAATTGCTAGAATACTCGGTGTTCTATGCTAATATATCAGACACTATCCAGAATTATTTCCCCGAAAATAGCAACACGGCATCCAATAGTTTGATTGAGTGGGACGCCTTTAAAACGGTGGTCCGTGGAAAAGCAATAAGTGCGACGGTAGGTGCACGGCAAGAGGTCCATAAATCCCTTGTGGATAAAGAAGAGCAGCTGAGCAAACTATAACAGGAAGCCTTGGCGGATGTAGACAAGCGGGCCCCCCTGCAAGAAGCCAGAATTAGACTTGAGTCTCTCCGTGTCATAGACCATCAAAAATACACGCACTTGCGACACACAGAGGCAGACAAAGCGGGGACCCTGTTGGCCAAATTGCTCCGGGAAGACCCCCTCCAATGTCATTATTAACGAGGTCACAACCCCCGCAGGCGACACAGTAACTACTCAAGGGGACATTAACGAGGCTTTTAGACAATACTATGCAGCACTTTACTCCGAGCCTGTAGAGAGAGGCGCCAAGCACATAGATGACTTTCTATCCGCAGTGACATACCCACAGCTGTCAGCGGACACACGGAAAGAGTTAATAGGCCCCGTCACCAAGTCGGAAATTAGGACTGCCATCAAGGGACTCCCCCGCAATAAAACCCCTGGGATGGATGGTCTGCCAGCTGAATTTTATGCCACATATGCGGAGATCCTCGTGGCCCAGTTGGAAGTCTTATACAGCGAGGCACTGGAGAAGAGATGCCTACCCCTCACCACAGCGCAGGCGCTGGTGGTGTCACTCCCAAAACAAAAATAACAACCAAAATGCCAATAATTATAACAATTTCAAACAGTTGAATGAAAGGTGCAAAGACACTTGAGCTATGCATCCATAGGCTCATCAATAGCCTTTAATTCAATATCAAAAGGGTAGTTTCTTATTTACACATAACATCAGGGAAACATACTAATGCATACAATACATCAAAAAAAATGTGAACATTTTTTCCATACCATTACTAACTTCAATAAATCATCACATGTATTCCCCTCAAACTCTCTCACTCACTCGATCTTCATTCAATCACCATACTCACTACACACCACAACAGTCCTTTAGGCCAATATGACTTTTTTCACATCTGTAAAAAGGCCCTACCACCAATCAAACAAAGAAATGGTATATACTATTCTTATGATGCACATTACAGATTAATCATAACCACAATTTGAATTTTTCACATAATATTATGTTCAAAGTGCACCAAAAAGCCGCAAATTTGTAAGAATTGTTTGGTGGTGGAGAACAAAAAGGTCTACGCATTTCAAACCCCCAATCAATCCGGGGTTCTCATCAGGACCAAGCCCAACTATAGAAACAAAAAAGAAAAAAAAACGTGTATAATGACCTTAGTCAAACTAAATTTGCCTCACACTCGCCACCATGTACCAACTGAGCCTTCACTTACCTATTTGAGAGAAACCACCTCCGTGGACCTCCCGCAAAAATTGAGTAAATTGCGTGATTCTAGAAAAAGCAAAGAAAACAACTATAATCCTTCGTGTCTTAGAGAATGTTCAGAAAGAAACAGAGTATGGCGGACATCCTTTGCATAGATATTTGCACTTACTTGGTACAGTCCAGGATTTGTAAGCTGTATTATTTGTCTTGAAATCGATAAACTCCCTGAAGCAAAATGAACGTTCACCTATTCAAAAGAACAATTTACAAAGAATCACTCCTCCGTTTTCCCTATTGCCACGTAGACTTTACTGGCAATTGCACTTTTCAGCCCATTGTTATTGGCAACGTATCTTGTAACTCCCGCGTGTGAAACAAATAAACGCTTGCTCTGTTTGGCGCTCGCAGTTCAGTCAACAGCAGCTCCGGTCAGCTGTGGACAAAATATTTTCAGTACTGCTCTGCTTAAATTTAGAAGAGCAGCGTAGCGTCGCCGAGTTGTATGTCAAACAGTGCTTACCGTCATGAATTGCCGTCCTTCCTTCGCCATAACTCCCGTCAGAGATATCCGGGTTTGACGTCTGTGAACAGCGTCGGAAAGATAAAGTAAACTGACGCGTATGCTGGGAAATGTAGTTTTTTGGCAATCAGGAATATGAAACTAATTCAAATGCGGGTTCAAAAACGGAGCGTCGGATTCTCTAACTGTGGAAGGTGACTAAGCTATTGAGCGCGGACGGGTGGTCACATATCGGCAGAATACCAGATACGCAAAGGGACAAGACAGGGATGCCCGCTCTCTCCTCTAATATTTATCCTGGCACTTGAACCATTGGCATTGAAGATCCGGGCAGAACTGGCTGATATGGGGATAATCGTGGGTAACACCACGCATTTGCTGTCGGCATATGCGGACAATATTATCCTATATGTACATGATCTACGTGCCCCTATGGAAGTTATGGCTGAGAAGTTTAAACGCTTCGCGCGGCTGTCCGGTCTCGTTATCAACCCACAGAAATCGACTGTGTTTTTCTTTAAAGAGCAGGCGCCTTTACTGTACTTTCAGTGTGGCACGCTACACTTCGAGGTTGAAGCTCACACGTTTAAATATCTATGCATCCGGATATACCGGACACATGCAGACTTGCTAGAGGGTAACCTGAACAGAGCCCTTAGAGCTTTACGGTCCAGCATTGCTTTTTGGACCACCCTGCCATTGTCAGTGGCAGGTAAGGCGGCAATCGCGACAATGGTGGTCCTCCCGCACCTGCTCTATTATTTTACGAACCTTCCAATTATGCTCCCGAGTACCACCTTTAAATTAATTAATACCTTACTAATTGACCTTCTTTGAGGATCGGGTAGACGGAGCATAAGTTTTAAAAAGTTGCAGCGCAGCACGTCCGGAGGAGGACTGGGAGTTCCTAGCCTCAGAGCGTATTTCTACGCTTGTCAGTTGCAGCGGCTGGCCTTCTGGACAGCGGGCGTAATTTACAGGAGATTGGGATAACAGAGCAGGAAGTCGGTCTGGGAGCTCTACACACCCTCTTATTGCCCAGGAGCAGAATCCCGCAAGATCTTCCTCCACTCTTGCACACGGCATTGCAGTGTTGGAGGGCAGCTCTGCAGTATACCAACGCCTCCCCTGCATACGCCGGGAATATACCCCTGCTTGGTATTCTTTTGCAGGGCGGACACCTAAGGACACATAGACTTTCCCCTTGGACGGAAGTGGGGTCACTACGGTGGCTGACCTTTTTGGTGATGGGGTATTGTTAAATCATGATAATTTTGAGAGAAACAGGTGCGCCGGCCCACTTATACCTATTACACGCAGCACTATTGTGGTATGTTAGGGTGCATTGGGCCCCACAGCGACAGGAACCGCCCGCTAATGACCTAGTGAAAACACTATACTAACTGGGAAGGGGCCGGCACCTCATCAAGTGGCTCTATGTAGGGCTGCATTCTCACAAACAGTTTGATCTGACACCACTACATACTGCCTGGGAGGGAGACATTGGTAAGGCCCTCGGTGATAAGGAATGGGAGAGAGTCCTGGAGCACCCCAAAAAGGTGTCAAGAAACACGAGGTTGAAGTTTATACAAATTATGATGCTACACAGAGCTTACCTTACCCCACGTCAACTAGACAAAATGTTTCCACAAACACGACATCACTGCCCTAGATGTAATGCGGAAGGAGCGCACCTGGTGCACATGGTATGGGCATGCCCATGTATTGGGGTGTATTGGGACTCGATTAGGCACCACACGGCGGAGATCAAGCAGAGGGAGATACCTGCCACCATAGAGGATTGTATCCTGGGATTGAGGACCAAAGCCTCCAAGTACAAAGTCCAATATATGGTCGTAAATCTGGCGCTCCTACTGGCAGTATGGGTGGTCACCATGCGGTGGAGGTCAAAAAAGCCACCCACCACATATTCCTGGCATGGCGAATTTCTACGATGGGGGGATCAGAGAGTGTGGCATTGAGGCGGGAGGAGGCGAGAGGACTGCGGAAAACCCCAATCGCAATGGACTGGGATGTCATGTTGGAAGCATGTAGGTCTTTGGACATAGCCTTTGATAACACTGTTAGCAATAAGCAATGATATGCATGACAAAGGGAGTAGAGCTGCCATGACCCCGGACATAAATAGTGCGCTACGTACCAGATCTAGAATTACCTTTTTAGTGGTGCCGAAGACCAGGGTTAGAAGTTTGCACACATACAGGACTAGTGGGTGGGGGGAGGGAACAAGCACGGTTGTGGGATGGTGCATTGCATGTTACTATGAGATAAAGTTATGACCATGTGCAGGAATTTGAACCAGATGCAGATAGGACAAATGGCGCAGATTTGGTGGAGACTGGAGCTGTCGATAGTTGAGCGGTACATGTACTGAAATGTGAATCGTACTGTCACATGCCACGTGTAACACAGTGTAACAGCGGATTGAATCACCATCAGCTACTATATGCAATAATATATGATGTCTGTAGTAACTACTCTGTAATATGACGCTACTGTATGGCACATGAAAACTAATAAAATCAATAAAACTTTGTTTAAAAAAAAAATGTGGTCGGATATGGCTGGGCTTATTGAACTCATTCCTGAAGAGTGGAGACAGGATCCAAGGAAAATTTTACTGGAGGGAGAACGTGCTGCATCTGAGACCATAGATTGCGCACTGGACATTGTGAATACTAACTTTTGCCAGCTTGCGGGTGCGGCAGTACTCCGACGGCAAGGTTGGCTTAAAGCCACCACTTTCAGGCCTAAAGTGCAAACAAAGATTTTAGACATGGCTTATGACGGCGAATCGTTGTTTGGTAAACACATTGATGAAGCCCTCTTATCGATAAAAATGGACACGGATACCGCTAAATTGTTTGGCACACTTCAATACAAGCAAGGATCTTTCAGAGGCGCAAGAGGACATGGTTTTTCCTCAAGAGGAGGATACCAAAACCAACAAAACAGGCAGTACCAACCCCAATATAGACAGACTTACAGCCAGTCATCTTACCGGCAATCCAACACAGCTGGTTTCTCTCGTCAGGGTGGTCGAAAGCGATCACAGAATGAAGGTCGAGACACCAACAGGAAAACGTGATCTCCGCAGGGCGCCAACCACATTAACTCCCATTCCCGTGGGTGCGAAAATCTCAGCATTTGTAGACAAGTGGCAAGAAATTACTTCAGATCGATGGGTTCTGGACCTAGTAACCAACGGTCACACCCTGAAATTTATCAAGAAGCCACCTACTACGCCACCGTCTTCACTTATTATTCAAAGAAGCCTTGACGATGCTCCTCAAGAATGCGATAGAGAAAGTTCCATCATATCAGAAATGAACAGGTTTCTATTCTTGTTTCTTCCTGATCAAAAAGTAGTCGGGGGGAATGGCGACCGATTCTAGACCTTCGCAAACTAAACCAATTCCTCAAAAAACAAAGTTTCCGGATGGTCACGCGTTCAGAGATTCTAGGTTGTCTAAACGGGGGAGACTTTATGGCTTCTCTGGATATGGAAGACGCTTACTTCCACATATCAATCCACCACAAATATCGCAAATATCTCCGCTTTACTGTGGTTGGCGCCCACTATCAGTTCAAAGTGCTCCGGTTTGGACTAAAATCGGCTCCAAGAATCTTCACGAAGTGCTTGGCACCTGTGGCAGCAGCTTTAAGATCTCGGGGAATCCAAGTATTCCCGTATTTAGACGATTGGCTGATCAAAGGTCCTTCAGAACACGTAGTCCAGGTTGTCGCAACTACATCTCTTCGCTTCTCTGGGACGGACTATCAACGAGAGCAAATCACAGTTTCACCCGATGCAAGTCCTTCCATTTCTTGGAGAGCTACTGGACACAGTCCAGTGCAAAGCATTCTTATCTCACGAACGACAAGTACGACTTCAAAAGCTGTGGTAAATAAATAAATAATACCTCTATTTTTGAATGAATAAATGAATAACAGATAGCTCAATAAATAAGAGTCAAGATTCGAGGTAGTAGGAGTTTTGCAGGTTTAATACAGCATAAGGACAGGAACAGGACAACCTGCACGGGAACAGGATGGCAGCGCTGCCGGGGGCAGAATCGGGATCGGCGTGCTAACATTTAATAACAATACACGATCATATATACTAAAACAGTTGCATTACAATACATACGATAGGCGGAGCAGTGGGTGTGGTCAATAGCAGTCGCGAAAGATAAGGGTGAAAGTAGGTGTAACAGAGGCGTATACATAGACATGTGATGCAAACGTAACAGAATATGTCATGAATGGGGCGGAAACATGGAGGGGGCTACCTAAGGAGCCGGGACCTCTGACCTAATGGTGCGCGCAAACTGGCAATGACGTGTTACTAGAAGAAGCTGGGGGCTACGAACTCTGTGCTAGGAGCAGAGACTGAAGTCTGGAGAGTCAGGGCGACATGTACCTAAGCAGTATCTAGTATCTGATGTTTAGAGAACATGTTGATATAAACTAAGAGTCAGGAGGGGAGAGGCTAACTTGATTCTAAGACTGGAGCATGCATTATTCTACATGTAGTGCGTGATGAAGAATATTAAATGACCATTAAATGCAGTATTTCTCTAACGTGGAGACGTAAAGGCTAGACAATGACGGAAACTATTGATGCGATTCAGTAGCTTTGGAATGCAGAGAAGAAGGACTGAACTGATAACTGGAATCATAACATACTCTTGGCAGACTCAGAGGCAGAGCCAGGCTGAGCCGGGCACTGTGAGGCAGGAAGTAAGTGAAGGGTCGAGGATACAGGTGGGGGCTGTATCGCTCCTCAGCGAGGCTTCAGGAGACAGGAGCTGAATCTGGTGTCCAGGCCCTTTTGAGGCCTAGAAACGGGAACTTTACAATGGAATAACGTGCACACTGAGAAACGTGGCAACGTAGCTTTACATAGGCCTGATATTCGTAGTATTCACGAGAACTGGAAACTGGCATACTAGAGGTGGACACAACTGTAATTGCGTCTTTAATCGAACATGGGGAATACATATGCATATCAATCATGCACACATAACATATGATGGATGGCACGTAGGGACACAGAACATGGCAAAATTTACTTTTCCACATTCCCTCCTTGTCACTACGTTTCCATCAGGAAACATCAATATTCATGATACCATCTATCATTTCATACAGTATCATTTGCTCGTCTCGAATTTTCTTGGAACGGGATTTAGAACGGGGCTTGGGACTAGGAATACAAGAGGTAGCACACATGCCGCAAATCGCAGGGCCACATTGTATACAGAGGCAGCAGCTGAATATGATCGCTACTGCAATACCTAGAAAGGACAAGACTTTCCATCCCCAAGCGGAAATTATATTCCAGAACCAACCGGACCATGTCCAGGTGCCTGGATCTTGGTGTAACAGATGGGCAATTTTATGGAGTCTGGTTATAGCTGAATAAACAGACGGCGCGTTATTTGGAATGAAAATGCAGCAACTAGATCCGATGACTCTACAGGCCCCGCCCCTATCGGCCAATATGACGTCAAGGACGAGACGATTCTGTAAAACGACAAATCTCATAGCAGATTGCTCTTCAGTTAAGTTACCTAGAGCAGAGGCAGTCTCATTTACTACAGCTTCAAGGGTTCTGGTTAACCTACGAATTAGCTTACTATTCTGGATAGGTCCTATAAAGAAGAAGAAACCTCTATTGAAATCTGTATACTGTTCTAGAGCAGTTTCAGTATAATCGACAATTGGGGACTCGATCTCCCTTCTATGTCTAATGTGTACTAGATGTGTGTTTCTATGATAATCAGATGGGGCTAGGAAAACTGGTGGCAGTAAGAAGGCAATGTAACAGGTTCCCTCCCAATCGAGGGGCAGACGAACATATGCGGTTTGACCACAAATAAAATAAGAATGACGTGAAGCTTTGAAAATAGATTTCCCACTGTCACTATATTTGACAATAGTAGTACAATCGCTATGTCCTACATGTACGGAACCATTATTTCTAACACATAATTCGCCTTTGACTGGTAGTACTGAAATAGCAGGTAAGTCTGGAGTGGAATCAGACTGAACATTCAGGACCATGAAATTCGAAGAATAATTACCTAAGTTGTAAACTTCGTTTTCTAGATCTAACCCTGTTCTGTGGGGAAGACCTTGCTTGTCTGGAAAACATGTACTGTTAAGAAAAGACATATCTGTTGAGGATGACGTTAACGTGGACCATGCTCCACACGAACCATTATGTGAAAATGGATAAGGAAAGAGTGGCAGAACTCCCTTCGGTGTCTGGAAAGGGGGTAGTCGACCACACACCCAACAATTAGTGGCATTGCTGGTCTGGTGTGAATAATGTAACATGCGGATGAAAGAATTATTACGCATAGCGAGGCGGTAAGAGAGTTCATGAGGCGGCAGATCACTAAACGTGTGCTCTACTGTAACATTAGAAGACTTATTTACATGAGAAACTGGAAAATACAGATAAAACGCATAACTGGTGCAGGAAATCATAACACTGAGAAATAATATGAAACTTAGAAAAACGATACATCGGATTGAGTTTTGACTAACTCTCTCACTATGGGGGTCTATTTTATACATGTCAGAAACCGGTCTAACCGTTTCACCTAGGGGAGGACTTAGACAATCAAACTGGCTGATTTATTTTACTAGACCTTAACTTGAGTTTATACTCCTGTTGCGGAGTTGTCTCTAACAGGGAGGGTGCAGTATCATTGTCTTTTGCGGGACAGTCCTTAAGAATAGTACTTTGGCAGTCCTTTGAATCCTGGGAAATGTTCTTTGAAATTGGTTTCAATCCATAAAACCTCTTGATATGCGAAAGGTGCACCCAGCCTTTGCGTCCCTCCAACTTCACGGCTGTACGGGTGGCCAGGAGGACCTGTCGGGGCTCCTTCCAGCGAGGCTCCAGTGGACTTGAGCGATCGAAATTTCGCACTAGGACCATGGATCCGGGAACGATTTCATGCGGTGCCACCTCGGTATTGTCTGGAAATGCGGCGGCAACCTGTGAACGACAAGAGTTGAGGGCAGACATCAAGGAAGCTAGGTAATCTGTCAGCATATTACTTGAAACATCGGTAATACTTCGAGGTCTAGGTGTACCCCACATGTTAGGGGGGCGGCCGAAAACGACCTCATACGGGGACAGACCTGATCTGGAATGTGCGACCATGCGCATATAGAACAGGGCAACTGGCAGAGCTATTAGCCAGTCCACACCTTTCTCTTGACAAACCTTTGCAATTCGGATTTTCAGGGTCTGATTATGTCTCTCTACAAGACCGGCTGCTTCAGGATGGCGTACACAATGGAACTTCCACTGGTACCCTAACAAAAGGGACACGTGTTTCATGAGTTCAGATGAGAATGGCTGGCCGTTGTCAGAATATACGACTCTAGGGAGTCCATAACGGGGGAAGAACTCACGAACCAACTGCTTGGCAGTGGTCGCGGCTGTGTAATCTGGAACTGGATATGCCTCCGTCCACCTGGACAAAGCGCATACAACTACAAGGACATACTTGAAACCTCGACATCGCTCCATCTGAATATAATCCATTTGGAGGACTTCAAAAGGGTGGTCAGGAGGCTGGAAACCACCTTGTTCCACCGGGACACTTTTACCTGGATTAAACTGGCAACATATCATACAGGTACGGACTTTCTGCTTGGCTGCAGCTCGTAAATGCTTGTTGAACCAAATGTTCTGGATACTGCCTAACATAGCTTTTTCTCCTAAATGTGCTGGACTATGTGCGGTATTAATAATGACTTGAACCATAGAGTCGGGGAGAAACCAAGTGGCTTTACCCTTTGTTACCCATCCCTGATCTGTCTGGACCCCTCCTTGTTCGGACCATTTCTTGACTTCATCGGGAGTAGCATGTAACTGGATATCTATGACATCTTGAGTAGGGTCTTTAACTGTCATGCATGTAGTCGGATCTGGAGTATGTGTGTGTGTCGGATTAACTGAAGTGTCTGGAGTCTGAGCTGTAAGCTTGGCTGTGCGATCTGCTAGATCATTACCCTGGGAAATAATGTCAGTAACTTTCGTATGTGCTTTGCACTTCATGATAGCAATGGATGTCGGTAAATGTATTGCATCTAACAGAGCCTGAATGAGGAGACCATGCTGAATCTTGGTTCCATGAGAAGTCATGAAACCTCTCTCCTGCCAGAGCACTCCGAAGTCGTGTACAACTCCAAATGCGTAACGTGAATCGGTGTAAACATTAACTTTCAGGTTCTTGGCGTGTATGCAGGCTTGTGTCAGAGCAACTAGCTCTGCTGCTTGAGCAGACAGGGTGTCAATGCGGTGTGTCTCTATAACGTCGGTGTCGGTAGTCACTGCATACGCGGCGACTAGTTCTCCTGTACTTGTTCTCATACATGAACCATCCACATAAAGTGTCAGGTCGGGATCTGGTAATGGAATATCTGTCAGATCTTGTCTTGGCTTGGTCATGATGTTAACTACTTCCACACAGTCGTGTGTGGCAGAATTCGAAGTAACTGACGGTAACAATGTAGCAGGATTTAAAACGTTGCAGCGTCTGATTTCTATGTGTGGCTGGAACAGTGTCAATTCATAACCTGTTAAACGTGCAATTGTCAAGTGCTGAGTTTGTGTTCGGTTTAAAAGAACTTCCACGGAGTGTGGGACTTGTACTGTCAAGGAGTGTCCTAATACTATGGAATCACTTTGTCTGATAGCTAGTGCTGTGGCTGCAACTGACTTGAGGCACGCAGGCAGAGCCTGGGCTACAGGATCTAATGTGCTCGAAAAATAAGCACAGGGCTTGTACTGTCCTGCTTGATCTTGTGTGAGAACTGATAATGCTGTACCTTCACGTTCTGTGACGAAAAGTGTAAAAGGCTTACTGTAGTTCGGTGTTGCTAGAACTGGAGTTTGACATAGGGCTTTCTTTAACTCATTGAAACTAAGTGTATGTTCAGATGTCCAAGGGAGGACAGTCGATACGGCTGCCTCCTGTGTCGTTAACTGTATCAGTGGCTTGGCAAGAAATGCATACTGAGGAATCCATTGTCTGCAGTAAGAAGTGAGGCCAATAAAAGCACGTACCTCCTTCTGGGTCTTGGGCTGAGGAAGACTCGCTATTAACTGGATTCGGTCTGGTGTCAACTGCCTACCCCTCTTGGACAGTAAGTGTCCTAAGTAGACCACTTGCTGGACACAGAATTGAAGCTTCGAAGGGGACACCTTGTGTCCCATCTCGGCTAGAAAATACAAGACTGTAAGGGATGCTCGCTCGCAAGCACGTTCAGAACGGGCTGTGATCAGGAGATCATCGACATACTGGAGCAGGGCAGTGTCAGTTGGCATGTGAATGTTGTCTAGTTGTCTCTTGAGTGCTTGACTGTAAATACTAGGACTTTCTGTGAAACCTTGAGGAGCGCGTGTGAACATATAGCTCCTTCCATTTAAACAAAATCCGAAAAGGAACTGGCTGTCTGGATGAATGGGGACACTGAAAAATGCGTTCTTGAGGTCTATGACTGAAAAAAATGAGGCTTCGGAATCAATGGCTGTCAACAGGGAAGAGATATCTGGGACAACTGGATACTGGGGAATAATACATTTATTAAGTTCTCGGAGATCAATCACTAATCGATATACTGGGGGTGCATTTGGATCAGTACGTTTCATGACAGGAATGATCGGAGAATTGCATATATTGGAGTCAGTTTCTACAACTACTCCTTGAGCCATGAGCTCGTCAATAATTTTGGATAAGGCTGCTACAGCCTCTGGTGGCAATCTGTACTGTCTGATTCGTGGCAGGACTACACCTGGCTTGAGAGTCACACGATGGGGTGTGATTTGCATAAAGCCAACATCAGTTGGACCTTGCGCCCATAGATGCTGCGGAACATTAGACAATCTTGGATCAAAATCTCGTAATACATAGTGACCCTTGAAGTCACGTAGGAACAATCGTATTCCCTCTGGGGAACAGCATATAACTGCACCTAATTCTTTCAGTGTTTTAATGCCTAACAGATTTTCTGGACATGACTTAGTAAGTAACAGATCAGTAGTGCGGGACAATGGACCTACTTCTAGAGTAACTGGCTTTGATATTTCATTTACAATAGGTTTTCCTGAAAATCCAAGGGAAACATTTCTAGAGCCTGAGAGCGGAGCCCCTGGAACTTCGGCGTGACTGATGGTGGTCCTACTTGCCCCTGTATCAATCAAAAACTTTCTGTCTTTCCCTAATACTTGACTGTGAACATAGGGACCTTCTTGATCTACAGGTATCTCGATGAGAGGCAAGCCTACCTCCCTCTCTAGGCTGTTTCATGAATATGGCTGATACTCAGACTGCGCATACTGGTACATCTGCTGTGTAACATGCTGTGTTGCAGCGATAGGCTGCGGTGCTGTAACTGTCTGTGGTGCATTCTGTGACTGCGGAGTCTGTGTAACTTGTTCTTGTCTAGGCGGACGTGGTCTTTCTTTAGTCTTACCGGTAGCTATGTTGTGTTTCAGAACTGCACACTCGTTTATAAAATGACCTGGCTGTTTACAATAATTGCAGTTTCCTTTAACGGGAGCTGCAGAATGACTGGCTTGATTTGGTCCCCTCTTCTGACTGTCTTGAGGAACAGATTGTGCAACTAGTACTTTCATTTTCGTGTCTTTCATACGTTTCCTTTCATGTTCTTGCTCTTCTCTGATTCTATTCTGGTGATATTGAAGCATCTGTAACATCTGGGACGGGGTATTAGCTTGCCAGGTACTTTCGACTTTCAAAACTCGGTTTTTAATTTGTGGACTTGAATTCTCGACTAATTTAGTAACAAAAAGATGAGGGTATGATTCGCTACTCGTCTTGAGGCCACTATTTATGGTAAAACATTTCTCAAATCTGGAATAATAATCACTAGTGTCTTCGTCTTGTTTCTGTTTACAGGCTGAGATTGCATCCCAGTCTTCTTTTCTAGTTGTCAATAACCTAGGCAAAACTTGTATTAATAATTCTGGTAATTCTTTACATTTATCTCCAAGACCGGTACCTGGTACTCGTGCCTTGTCTTCAGCTTCTAAAACTGTCCAATCGATCTTTTTCTCTCCCACCTCCCATTCTTTTTCTTTGAGTTTCTCATATACCCCTGCGGGCAACAGGACTTTTAACATTTTAATGATATCTGGATACGTGTATTCTCCCATACGGAGCATGTCTTTTAATTCTCGGTGGAACCCTGCTGGATCTTTATCATGACAGGGAATTAACTTTTTCATCTCTAAGAGTTCCATCTTTGTGATCGGGGTGTAAACAAACACTCGTTGCATTTCACCACCCTCTGTCTTAACTGGATGCACTTCTCGTAACGGATTCTGTCTGTCTATGTAAAAGGGTTTACTTTCTGGGGGTGAGACATGAACAAAATGCGGGTTCAGAAACATACTATATTTGTGGCGCTGTTCTAGAATGACACTAATTAAATCGGTACCTAAACCTTTCCATCTATACTGGAGTAACTCGTTCAGGACATCGTGTAACGGACCTGGATCAGAATGTTGACCCTCATACAATGTAATGAGGTGCTGGATCATATACATACCCACCAGTCGTTGCTCGGCTGGGGGCAATTTCAGAAACATTTGTGCCACTATTTCGTCTGGAAAAGTGGTAGAATCAGTAATCCATCGGACTGCTGATCGGACTAGTTCTTGTTCATGCATAGAACTTAACTCACTATAACCGATTCGTGACTTCAGAATGTGATCGGTAGCTTGAAATACTTGTTCCAGAGAACCTTGTTCTGGTGCTGGATGATGAAAAATTGACTTGTGTTCTAGGCGCAAATGGCGATCTGGAAATCTAGATTTTCCTACATACGCTATTCTGTCGGGATTCTCGTCCTCTACCTCTTCTGTAGAAGAGTCATTTTCTTTCTCGCTTACTTGTACTTCTTTACGTTGTTCGTGTAACCTTATTATTTCTTTACGAATCTTCTTGTACATACTCTCTATACTACTGATGGTCTTATGCTTACCCTCGGCTATATTATCACTCCACCTTGTCAGGATTTTCATTTCGGCTCGATCTTTGGTCGGATAATCTTGTTCCCTTATTAGACAATTAATCAGAAACTTTAATATCATGAGCTGGACTTCAACTTTTCTTTGGCTCATGACGTCACTAATACTTTCTGGATCATTCCCTGTACGGATGAAACGATATATTCTGTCTAGATCTTCTTTCATATCTGGGAGGGTAACTAGATACTCGGTCACCTTTCTTACGCGTAATGAATATAAAACCATACTATCCTCGCCTGGGACTGGATCATAGCCACATTCATTAAGGGCTTTTCTTATTTCTGCAACAGACTGATACCTGGGCGTACGCTGTGACGCTTGTGCATGTAATTCGGCTAACGTTAAACGCTTGTGTGGCGGCGGGGTCTGAGGAGGACCTCCTCCTGCGGCCCCTAAACTAGAGTCGTCTACTGATGCTCTTCGTCCTGGCAGAGTGGGAAATGGAAATGTAGGCTGGACTTGTATGGCGGGCTGGACCGGGGGTACCGTAACAGGTACTCCGGTGTCTGGAGGAGCGGGAAGTGCCTGATTTACAGGGACTGGCGGAGCGGGATTTGCATATTCTGGGACTGTGTCGTCCAAATAGGACGAAATGAAAATATCAGCTGCGGTCGGTTTGTGACGTAGCTTGAGCGGAACTAATGGTGGCGGGAAATTACTGGATGCCTCCGGGGTCGCTTTTGGCAAGCCCTCGGCAAGAAGAGGATACATACCCTTAATGAGGGCGTTCCTCTGTCTGTCTGTCTGTTCGGTTTTGACTCGTTCACCTATCTCGATTAATTCCCTTTCTTGGGCTCGTTCTAAGGATTCTCTACTCAATTCTGACTTTCTGATTTCTTTTTCGGTTCTTTTATGAGATTCTTTGCGCCATAACTCGATGGCATCTTTCTGTGACTGTCTGGCTTTCTTTTTCCATAATGCTTCTTCTACTCGCATGATGCACTCGGCATCCCATGTGCCTGATACAGGCCATCTATACTTTTCTTCTAACTGTTTGGTATACTCTACCCATAAATCTAGATATAGTATGGCACTTATGCCATGCTTTTGATACATAAAATGACCTGGACTGTCCCTAGGCGGGACAGGAACTGCTGCTTCTAGCAGACCTTTTCTGGTTTTTAACTGACGCAGTTTTGAAAAGAGCGGCATGACTGAACTATAATCTGGACACAACACAATACACAATAAGCACGATAATTACTTCACACTCATACCACATTAAAATACATGAATAACATTCAGAATAACAGTTCGAACAGAATACTACCTGGAATACGGGAAACAGAATACATGAATTTTCTCGAGAACAGAACTGACTTAGAACAGAAACTAGATGCACTGCTGAAACAGTACGAAACTTACCGGTCTCATACAGAGACACATCAGGACCCGCATCCACCGAAGTGGACACTTCGTTTGTGGGTCTGTGTACCACCAACCCACAGACCAGAGTCAATTAGATTGACCCTGTCTAGATACTACCCCAGCAACGGTACTCACCGGGCAGCAAGAACGGAAGGCCTCGGACTGGACTGGACTGCTTTGACGCCGGACGGACGAACTTCGGACTTCTGTTACGGGTGGGCCTCCGGATACCTCGGACCTTGGACTCTCGGCTTGGGCTCTGGTCGGGACTCGCCGCGTTCCTCCACCGTCTCGTCTGGATGCTGGACCGCCTCCTCCGTCTCCTCCGTGGGCCTGAGGGATACTTAAAGCAGAAATATCTGCCGGTGCGCAGAAGAGTTCCGTCACGACTGCAGAGGGTCAGGGGGCCGGCGTGGCTTCACCGACGCGTGGGGAAAGGGCAAGTCCCTATTCGGGCGCCATTATGTGGTAAATAAATAAATAATACCTCTATTTTTGAATGAATAAATGAATAACAGATAGCTCAATAAATAAGAGTCAAGATTCGAGGTAGTAGGAGTTTTGCAGGTTTAATACAGCATAAGGACAGGAACAGGACAACCTGCACGGGAACAGGATGGCAGCGCTGCCGGGGGCAGAATCGGGATCGGCGTGCTAACATTTAATAACAATACACAATCATATATACTAAAACAGTTGCATTACAATACATACGATAGGCGGAGCAGTGGGTGTGGTCAATAGCAGTCGCGAAAGATAAGGGTGAAAGTAGGTGTAACAGAGGCGTATACATAGACATGTGATGCAAACGTAACAGAATATGTCATGAATGGGGCGGAAACATGGAGGGGGCTACCTAAGGAGCCGGGACCTCTGACCTAATGGTGCGCGCAAACTGGCAATGACGTGTTACTAGAAGAAGCTGGGGGCTACGAACTCTGTGCTAGGAGCAGAGACTGAAGTCTGGAGAGTCAGGGCGACATGTACCTAAGCAGTATCTAGTATCTGATGTTTAGAGAACATGTTGATATAAACTAAGAGTCAGGAGGGGAGAGGCTAACTTGATTCTAAGACTGGAGCATGCATTATTCTACATGTAGTGCGTGATGAAGAATATTAAATGACCATTAAATGCAGTATTTCTCTAACGTGGAGACGTAAAGGCTAGACAATGACGGAAACTATTGATGCGATTCAGTAGCTTTGGAATGCAGAGAAGAAGGACTGAACTGATAACTGGAATCATAACATACTCTTGGCAGACTCAGAGGCAGAGCCAGGCTGAGCCGGGCACTGTGAGGCAGGAAGTAAGTGAAGGGTCGAGGATACAGGTGGGGGCTGTATCGCTCCTCAGCGAGGCTTCAGGAGACAGGAGCTGAATCTGGTGTCCAGGCCCTTTTGAGGCCTAGAAACGGGAACTTTACAATGGAATAACGTGCACACTGAGAAACGTGGCAACGTAGCTTTACATAGGCCTGATATTCGTAGTATTCACGAGAACTGGAAACTGGCATACTAGAGGTGGACACAACTGTAATTGCGTCTTTAATCGAACATGGGGAATACATATGCATATCAATCATGCACACATAACATATGATGGATGGCACGTAGGGACACAGAACATGGCAAAATTTACTTTTCCACAAAGCTGGCAACTCTAATTTCAAGATAAAGGTCAGCTTCTGTCCGGATGTTTGCTTCGCTCCTGGGGATGTGCTCTTCTGCAATAAATCTCATCCCCTTGACAAGACTCAGAATGAGACCTCTTCAAAAGGAGCTGCACCTTCAGTGGCAACAAGCTGTGGGTTTGTTCGACGATACTCTCAGGGTCACACCACGCATGAGAAACACTCTGCATTGGTGGTCGCAGATAACGAACTTAGCACAAGATCTCGCATTCATTTAGACCATTCCAGGCTTTGTTTTAACGACAGATGCCTCCATGGAGGGATGGGGAGGTCATCTACAAGATTTACAGATTCAGGGAAAATGGTCTCAAGTGCACAAGAAACAGCATATCAACAGTCTGGAGTTAACGCGCAATCTTTCTGTCCCTACAAGCATTCCTTCCAAGGATTGCGGGTTCCTCAGTGATGGTCCGCACCGACAATACCACCAGCATATTTTACGTAAACAAGCAAGGAGGAACAAGATCACCAACTCTGTCGCAAGAGGCTCAAGAATTGTGGGAATGGGTCACACTCCACAACATAACCCTGAGAGCCGAGCACGTCCGGGGTCTCTGCAATACCCTGGCGGACACGTTGAGCAGGTCACAATTGAACTGCAACGAGTGGGAACTAGAGCAGGACCAAGTGAACCGAGTGTTCCAAACTTGGGGCAAACCAGCACTGGATTTATTTGCAACGAGAGAGAACAAGAAATGCCGATATCACGCCAGCTGGTTCCCTCAACAGGGCTCAAGGGGGAATTCCCTGTCCATGCGATGGTCAGGGATTTGTGCTTACGCTTTTCCCCCAATACCACTAATCCCGAGAGTAATCCACAAGATGAAGCCGGAAGGTTGTTGTCTGATCCTGATTGCACCCCGGTGGCCAAGGCAGTACTGGGTCCAGAAACTTCTGTTACTATCTCAAGACGAGCCGATTCGCCTTCTTTCAACGCCCACAATGTTGTCGAGGGACAACGGTCAGGTAGTTCACCCAGACCCACAGTCTCTACATTTATACGCAAGGCTCCTGATTTCTTAGAATTGAAGGACCTTAACATTTCTCAAGGCTGTCGTGAAATCTTGGCACAATCTCGAGCCCAGAGCACTATCAAGACTTATCATCTAAAATGGAAGCACTTTTGCTGTTGGTGTGATGTGAATAATATCTACCCGGTAAAAGCTCCTGCGGAGCAAATTCTCCCTTATTTACTCTTTCTAGCCAGGTCTGGACTTACCTTTTCATCGGTCAATGTCCATCTAGTTGCACTCTCCTGATTCAGAAAAGGGGCTAAGCTTCCTTCTCTCTGTTCATCTTCATTGGTCAAACAATTCATGAAAGGGCTTTTCCGAGCCTACCCTCCAGTATGGCCTCCGCCGTGGGAAATCAACACTGTCGTAGCGCAGTTAATGAAACATCCATTTGAGCCGATCCACAAAGCTGAACTCAGATTCGCACGTGGAAGGTCTTCCTGCTTTTGGTTCTAGCGTCCTCAAGAAGGGTTAGTGAAATCCAAGCTTTCACTATCAAGGAACCGTTTCTACATTTTACTAAGGACTACGTAACCCTTTGGACAAATCCTACATTCATCCCCAAAGTATCATTTGAATGAACTGGTGAGATGAAGAACTTTCTGAGCTGCAGATTGCACACTGCATAGATCGCCACCCAGTGTTGGGCCCGGATGTTTGCAGTTTGTTGTTCTCCAGAAAAGTTCTTTGGAAGTGACGAGATAGGTGACTCCTCCTTTGGACCACATTGCGCCTGGGCATCGGCTCCATCCTCAGATTGTTTTTTCCGCCATCGGGCTCGGATGTGTTACCTGTGCTCCGGTTTGGGACCGAATTTGCTTCGGCGCGCAATCCTCACCCAGTTCGGTATTGTTTCGATCGCGCTCCACATCGACGCGGTTCTTCACCACTTCGAAGTCTTCGATTCCGGTCGTCGACGAAGGCCTTCGGGCCTACCTAAGCCTTACTTTCTGGCTCATGGAAAGGACGCCATTCAAGAAGTGTCCTCGATGTGGGTCAAAGTTTCCATACACCGACCTACATGATGTGTGCAACCTTTGCCTCTCACCGGAGCACGAGGCCAAAGACTGTTCCGCTTGTGCCTCATTCCGCTCCAAGAAAACGATTCGGGACCGACGAGCTCGAAGAACTATGGCTTGCTCGTCAGCTTCCATCCCCGACGACATCTTTGAAGAGGGCGTCGACATGCCAGAACACAGCACGCCGAAGAGTACCAGCTCCTCATTTCCCGAAGACTCCGACGTCGAGGACATCACTCCAGCTCAATGGGTCGTAAGTACGACCGTCGACCCCAACCCTTCCTCGACACCCTCAAAAAATGCTTCGGTCACACCCTCACCTTCGGGCCCGGGTGCACACCGAGAGACTGCTTCCCACACCCCGCCTTCGGGCCCGGCATAAAAGCCTACTAAGCCTTGAGGCGGCTCGGGCTCGAGCCGGCCTATTCCCGGTGCCGATCCTATACCAACACCGAAGAAGAAGCCACCTTCCTCAACCACACCGACCGTTGCTCCGACACCTAAGCACACGGAGCCGAAGACTGGCAGCGGCTCGTCGATGCCGAAACCGCACTCGGAGCCGAGTAAAAAACCACCTAAAGCTCCAGATTCACACGCTTCGGAGCCAAAAAAATACCTGTAACTAAAAAAACAGGTTCCGGTAAAAGACATTTCAAAAGGGCACACTTCTAAACCAAAAGACCCAAGACCAGCTACCGACTCGGTGCCGAAAAAACCTACGGAGTCGAAAAACTCAGACGCCGAAGGATCTGCCCTACTCAGAAGAACTTTTCACACCAGATCCTAATCAGAAAACTTTTGTAAAAGATCCTAAGGCTGGTCAATTGACTCTTAGCTCCAAGAAGAGACCACTTGAAGTGCCAGCACCACCTCCTCCTCCAAAGAAGAGACATTGCAACCTCTCCATTAAGGGTCCCTTCTCCACCACCTCCCCATAATGTTCCTCCTCCTACACCTCCTCCACCACATCATTCACCTACACCATCCACTAATCCAGACGATGATGTAGACACAGACTCTGATGACACAGGTGGGGGTGCACTTGACCCAGCAGGGACCAATAGTCCCCCTCAGTCACCTAATCCATGGGATGATTACAACACCCCTGATGTGCCTTACGTCCCACAAGAAGACGTAAACCCTTCCAGACCTTCCCCCACCAAAGGACACTATAGGTTTTAACCTACTAGTCCAAAGAGCTGTCCAATATCACGGGGTGGACTTACACACCGATGCGGTGGAGGAAGATTTCCTATTAGACACAATTGATAACACACAAAGGTCTACGGCCATTTTGCCAATGCTTAAAGGTGTCATCAAGCACGCAACAGAGGTTTTTAAGGATCCTGTCAGAGCTAGGGTCCTCAACCCTCGAATTGAGAAAAAATATAAACCTGCCCCTACAGATCCAGTTTACATTAAAGGTCCAGCACCATTAGATTCTTTAGTAGTGTCTAATGTACGTAAACGTGCTAAATCTCAGACATCAGGTGTGGCCTTACCACCAGACAAAGAATCTAAGCTACTTGACGCCTCCGGCAAACGAACAGCGTCACAAGCAGCTAACATCTGGCGCATTGCCAACACCCAAGCGTTGCTGGCAAGATATGACGGGGCACATTATGATGAACTACAGTCCATAATGCAGCATCTACCAGGCAAATACAAGAATAGGGCCAATGAACTTATACATTAAGGTAAAAATATTACTAATACTTCCATTTGTTGTGCCCTAAATGCTGCAGATACCGCCTCAAGGGCAATCAATACCAGCACCCTTCTACGTAGACATGCCTGGCTACGTATTTCAGGTTTTAAACCTGAGGTTCATTTCACAATCAGTACTGTAATAATGTACTTAAAAGCAATAATGAAAATAAGACGGACCATTTCCCCCGATTAAGTTGCATATTACTGATGTTGTCCCTTTTTAGTTTCATCTATCTGCTCCAATTGAATGTTCTACCCCACTTTGTTTTAAAAATATTGTTCATATGGATTTTATAATATTGGTTCTTTCTTCTTGTTTATTGTAACCAGTATGAACTTTTTATTATTTTGTATGCTTTTATGAATTGTTTTTACTTTTCGAATAAAGCTTTTTGAACTGAACTGAACCTGAGGTACAAAACTCCATCCGTAATCAGCCATTTGATGAGACACATTTATTTGGCCCAAATGTTGACGTGTCTTTAGAAAAAATGAAAAAAGACACTGATCCAGCAAAATCTATGGGAGTCTTGCAGCAGCAAGCTCCCAAACGTTCTTTTTGTTGCTCATCATACAGAGGCACACTAGAGGCTACTCCTCGGAAAGTCCCTCTACTTCTTACAAAGCCCCTAGCCAATCCACTTTCACTAAGGGCTACCAGAGAGGGGGTTACAGGGGTAACAACAACAAAGGCAGAGGCAAGACTAACAACTCCTGCTCTGCCTCTGCCCCTACCCAATGACTTTCCTCCCCTTCCCCCCCAACATTCCACTCCTGTGGGGGGAAGACTGCAACAATTCCTTCATGCCTGGACCAACATCACATCAGACAGGTGGGTGCGACAAATTATTCAGTCAGGTTACTGTCTAGAACTAACATCTACCCCCCAAACATACCACCCAAACAGCGTCCAATGTCAAAAGAACATCTATTACTGTTAAAGCAAGAAGTAGTATCTCTGCTAGAAAAAAGTGCAATAGAACCAGTTCCTCTGTACCAACAAAACAAGGGGGTTTACTCTCTATATTTTCTAATTCCAAAGAAGGACGGTTCTCTAAGGCCTATTCTGGACCTCAGACCGCTACACGTATACATACAGTCAGACCATTTTCACATGGTCACACTCCAACAAGTCCATCCGCTCCTGTTACAAAACGACTTCCTTGCTACTCTAGATCTCAAGGACGCACACTTCCACATTCCCATTCACGAGGCTCACAGGAAGTATCTCAGATTTGTAATAGACGGGCAGCACAATCAATTCAAAGTACTCCCATTCGGAGTCACAACAGCACCAAGAGTTTTCACCAAGTGCTTAGCAGTAGTGGCAGCGCATTTACGAAGACAGCACATCCATGTCTTCCCGTACCTCGACAACTGGCTCATAAAAGCCAGCTCATACAACCAATGCGTGGAACACACTCATGCCACAATCCAACTGCTCCACAACTTGGGGTTCACAATAAACCACACCAAGTCTTATCTACAACCATCCAAAGTACAACAGTACCTTGGTGCCTCAATAAACACTTCAACAGCGCTAGCTTATCCCACTCCAGCAAGGATAGCCAGCATGCAAACTCTTCTGACAAAGTTTCAGCAGCACTCCCTTTCAGCACGTGTGCTCATGCAACTCATAGGGATGATGGCCTCTTGCATTTTCATAGTGCCCCATGCAAGACTTCAAATGCGTCCTCTTCAAGAGTGTTTATCACGTCACTGGAACCAGGCTCAAGGTCAATTAACAGACCTAGTGTTGGTAGACGGTCAGACTCATTGCTCTCTGCAGTGGTGGAACACCAAAAACCTTTCCAAGGGACGACCGTTCCTAGAGCCAGTTCCTCAGATAATCTTGACTGCGGAGGCATCGCTCTTCGGCTGGGGGGCCCACCTACTGCAACACACCATGCAAGGCAGGTGGACACCACAACAAAAGTTACTCCACATCAATCATCTGGAGTTACTAGCAATATTCTTAGCACTAAAAGCTTTCCAAAATCAAGCATCAAACAAAGCTGTGTTAGTCTGCACGGACAACATGACAGCCATGTATTACATACAGAAGCAGGGAGGCACACTCCCTGCAACTCTCTCAACTAGCACAGGACATATGGCGGTGGGCTATACCTCAAAACATATTCCCTCTAGCCCAGGATGTTCCCGGGAGTACAAAATACCATAGCGGATCGGTTAAGTCGTCAAATACAACAGACCCACGAGTGGGAACTTCATATGCAAGTTCTTCAACCATTCTTTCAGATGTGGGGACAACCTCAGATAGACCTCTTTGCCACCCACGAAAATGCCAAATGCCCAAACTTCGCCACCAGATATCCACACCCACTGTCCAAAGGCAATGCTATATGGATGAACTGGTCATACAGATTTGCGTACGCTTTTCCACCTCTACCACTCATGCCACTAGTAGTATGCAAACTACAGCAGCATTCTCTGACCCTCATCCTAGTTGCTCCAACGTGGGCCAGACAGCCGTGGTACACCACACTTCTTCAACTGTCTGTAGTACCGCACCAAAAATTGCACCTGCCTCCACATCTCTTGACACAGAACCGTGGAGAAATCAGACACCCGGACACAGCTCAGCTCAACCTTGCGATCTAGCTCCTGAAATCCTAGAATTTGGATATCTGAACCTTCCTCCAGACTGCATGAATGTCATAAAAAAAGCTAGACGTCCAACCACTAGGGCATGTTATGCAGCCAAGTGGAAACGCTTTGTAATATATTGTCACAACAATAATATTAATCCTCTAGATGTGTCTATTCAACTCATCATAGGATACTTACTGCATCTCCAAAGATGTAACTTAGCCTACACGTCTATTAGGCTACATCTTGCTGCAATAGCACCATACTTGCAAAACAGACAACATCTATCTCTGTTCAGAGTGCCTGCCATTAAAGCCTTTATGGAAGGCCTTAAAAGAATAATTCCTCCCAGAGTACCACCTGTGGAATTTAAACGTTGTTCTCACACGGTTAATGGGACCTCCCTTCGAACCCTTACACAAGTGTGAACTACAATTTTTAGTGTGGAAAGTTGCATTCCTAGTAGCTAGAACTACAAGCACTAACCATTGAAGAACCCTTCTTTCAAATGCATCATAATAAGGTAGTTCTACGTACTAATCCAAAATTCCTGCCCAAAGTCATTTCTCCCTTCCATCTTAATCAATCTGTGGAACTGCCCGTTTTCTTTTCGCAACCACAGACCGTAGCAAAAAGAGCTCTTCACACCTTAGATGTCAAAAGAGCATTGCTATACTACATCGAGAGGACACAACCCTTTCGTAAGACAAAAAAACTTTTTGCGTCTTTCTCGCCACCACACAAGGGTAATCCCATTTCAAAATCTGGGATAGCTAGATGGATTGTCAAATGCATACAGATTTGTTACCACAAAGCTAAACATACGTTATCTGTTCCTCCTAAAGCCCACTCTACAAGAAAGATAAGGGCTTCAATGGCATTTTTAGGGAACATTCCCCTAGATGACATCTGCAGAGCAGCTACATGGTCTACACCGCACACATTCACAAAACACTATTGTGTAGATGTGCAAACCAAACAACAAGCTATGTGGGCCAGGCTGTTCTCAAAACATTATTCCAAAGTACTGCAACAGATAGGGGTGGTCACCGCTAAGAGTGGGTACTGGTATACAATCTATACACAGTGTGTAATCTGCAGCTCATATGCCTCGAACGGAAAATGCTACTTACCAGTATGCATCTGTTCTTGGTATGTAGAGCTGCAGAGTTGCACATGCCTACCCGCCTCCCCGGCTACGTTCCAGTATTATCTTAATTAGATACAAATTATATGGGCATCCTTCCTTTTTCTTGCAAAGCTCCATCATTTCCCTAATGGCGAAAAACAATCTGAGGATGGAGCCGATGCCCATGCGCAATGTGGTCCAAATGAGGAGTCACCTATCTCGTGACGTCCAAAGAACTTTTCAGGACAACAACAAACTGCAAACATCCGGGCCCAACACTAGGTGGCAATCTATGCACAGTGTGCAACTCTGCAGCTCTACATGCCAAGATCAGATGCATACTAGTAAGTAGCATTTTCCTTCCAAATTCATCCACTCCAGTGGAAAGAGCTTTGCTCTCTATCGATATTAAGCGTTGTTTAAAATTCTACCTACAAAAGACATCAGACGCTCCAACCAACTGTTCGTGGCCTATGGCCAAGCAACCCTTGGAAATGCAGTCACGAAAGCCACAATTGCCTGATGGCTGGCATCTACAATTCATTTCTGCCATGGCAAGGCCAACAAACCTTTGCTGAGGAAAGCCAAGGCTCATTCTACAAGAACTATGGCAGCATCTACAGCTTTGTTTGCTGGAGTGACTCTGGAAAATATCTGTCATGCTGCGACATGGAAGAATGTCCACACATTCAGGAAGCATTACTGTCTTCAATCTGCACATGAAGATGATGCAGCGGTTGGACAGGCTGTACTACGCCATCTTTTTCTTTGAGGTCAGATTCAGGTACCTTTTTTTCTTTTAAATGCTATTTTCTGGCTGTCCTATTCATGCTACATATATTTATAGATAGATATCCATATAGTGATATTTGTATGCATGTTTCATTTGATGATGTATCTTACATGATTTTGATTTCTTAAAGACTTGCTTATTTTAAACTTTCTTAACCATTATGGATACAGTTTGGGAGTTTACAAACACTTGTCTCCCACCATCCGCAACCGACTGTATACTTTGTATACTGCACGCTACTCTGATTCAGGCATGTGAATTTATGAAAGATACTCCAATACTGGATAAGAAAACAAGTTACTTACCTGTAACTACAGTTATCCAGTATTGGTATCTTTCATATATTCACATGCACCCACCCTCCTCCCCGGAGAGTCAGTTCTCTATTATTTGGGATACTTACTTCCCACTTGTGCTAAGGAAAATCTGAGGAGAACTTGCTCTGCTGAGTGTTCTAGAGGGTGCTGATTGTTTGGAGTTGACTTTTGGTTCTTTTACCATAATGAGGTAGATAGGCTACTAAGATTTAGGCCTCAGGCCTTTTTCTTTTGTCCTACTACTACTATTTACCTTTGGCACTACTTTTGTAATTTACCGTGGGACTCCCGCCTCGGCGACGGGGAATGAGTCAGGCATGTGAATTTATGAAAGATACAAATACTGGATAACTGTAGTTACAGGTAAGTAACTTGTTTTCATATGTTTGCCAACAAGGAGGACACTTTTGGTGTGCCCCTCCAGATCAATGGGCAGGTCCAGGACCTCACATAGTCAGGAACAGGACTAGGTCTCTGTGCATACTATATTAGTTTAATCCTAAGGTCAAAATAAGTCAGGACACCAATTAGATATGCAGTTGGTCACGGAGGGCAGAGAACACACCCCTATACCATGCAGCAGACATTCCCATTGTCAGAAAGGCATTTCTTGAAAAAAGTAAGTGACCTCTAAATTGCAGCCACCTTGTTTTCAGTTCATTCGGAGGCCCCCTGCAGCTCGCATTGTTTTTAAAAGTTCTTTCACCCTATTTGAGAGAGGTTTCTTAATTTGCATGAGTTCTGCACTGTCCTAACTCAACCTGGGTACTACCTTATCTTCCATATGTGGGTAAATATCGGTTTCCGGTATCTTTTATAAATGTACATGTGGCTGCATTTACTTTTACATTTCGTTACAAGGTATTTGGCCATAAAGAAGTACACTATTTTTAGGGAGTTGATGAATAATCTGTTCAAACTTATGGGCTTCTTCCTCAAAGTCTTGTATATGTGGCTTTTGTGATTCAGAATCAACTGGAAGAGTGAATGGGACCCCAAGCTGTGTGGGGCCACTATGAATGGACCTTAGGAATGCACCTGTGTTTTTAAAAAAAACTATATACCATATTTACAATTAAAAATGTATGCAGGTCAAAATAACTACATGGAAATTATTAAATCAACCACTCTGACTTAGTATTATAAACGCAGTTCATAGCTAGATGTTTAAAGTCCTACATGACCGATTCACCGTCACCTGACAATCAATACATACCTTTATAGAATATTAATACATTAAAACTGAAAACAAAGCTGTTACCTTGGAGGATCTGATCCGCCTGCGTGACTTGTTTGTGTGATTTGATTTCTATTCTTTGTCACTTTTACTCATCACATGCTCACCTTTAGCTTAGTGGAATAGTCTTCATTTATGAATATTAGTCCTCCATTGACGAACTAGATGTGGCTTTTTTGTAAACCCAGTTCTCTAACAAATGTATCACCCTAGATTTCATAACAAAATCCTTCCCTCCTTTAAATCAGAAGTACAGTTATATATGTTAATTAATTTTTTATTTTGTTCTACCTACCCGTGAAAATGAGCTGCCTAATGGAGGTTCCTATATTCCTTAAAGGAGCCATGACAATTTTTTTTATGTAACTTGTGATGCCTGCATACACCATCTCCTAACTTGTTTTTCCTTTTTGTGAAAGCAGTTGAAGTGGTATTTTTAACCAAATGCCATTTAAAGTGTAAACATTTGAATTACTACTTGAAATAAATAGTTGCTGTAATGTCGTATTTGTTTTGATTATTGCATCATTTGTATAGATAATTTTCGTCCTTTAAAATGTGTTAAGAGCGCCAGACACACAGACAGACATTTTCTAACGCTTACAAATTCAAAGAAGGTTGTTGTGTTGGAGATCCTAGAATTACAAGTAACATTCTCAGTGCTATTGTTTTGCTGTCTGCATATGCCCAAAATTGTTCTGTGCTGTCTGCACATGCCCAGAATTCGTCTGTGGTTCTAGGACTGCATTGGCATGTTTGTAAATGTGGTCTTTTTATTGGAAACTCGACCAACTTTGAAGGCAAACCTTGACCATTGGTTGTGTGAAAGGATCTGGTCCCCAAACAAAGAACCCGGATTTCAGAGGGATCCATCTTTGGTGGCTTGTGTGTTTGCACAACCTAGTACATATCCTGACTCAAAAAACAACTGGCTGAGTTAGAATTTGCTAATTGTCAACATTGAAGATTATATCAACCCCCAATCAGCTGCTTGACATTTTATTTCAGTTTTTCTCGACACAACTTAATACCCTGAGTGTATTCTGAATTAATTTGAATTAGAGCTGTTTTCATTGCCTAACTCCTCATTCATCCCACATAAATCCTTGATTGATTAATACTGTAAGGTTAGTGAACTTGATGTTTACATGCGTCATTGAATCCCTTTCTACAAATTTCGACTATAATGCAAATTGGATTTCATGTGTTCAACAGTGCTCGTTTCACAATCCTCACCATTGGTCATGGTTTAATTTTAGGATCGTATCATTGATGCTGGACCCAAAGGAAACCATTCAAGATTCATGAATCACTGCTGTCAGCCAAACTGCGAAACACAGAAGTGGACTGTGAATGGAGACACCCGAGTTGGCCTCTTTGCTCTTTGTGACATCCAAGCTGGTATGGTGGATTCTGAAGTTGGAATGTATGTATTTGTTGAGGCTTGTATAGTGCATACCTAGCTGGGAAGCAGTGAAATTTCATACATGTAGGTCAATGGGGAATGATTCAGCATCTTGTAAATAAGCATGGGGTGCGGCGGGCAGCGACCCAAGAAAGAGTACATAGGTTTTGGTTTCTTTTATTAAAGCATCCATTAAAACAAGACGAGCCAATATGTTTCTGTATAATATTGGACTCGTTGTTTTTTTGAAGAGAATCTTTTTCATCTCCTTCTCAAAGTGAAGAAGAGAAGCACCAAAGTTCCACCTTGACGGGACATAGTTCCACATCATGGGTCTGTAGTTCAATAAGCATTTGCAAAGCAAATAGCACTAGGCTTTAAATTGCTGAGCTATTGGCTTTGCTTATGCTTTTTTCCAAATGCCTTCGTGTGCATGTATAATAATGCATGTGAATGCATGGCTTGGAATGTGATTTCTATTTTGTTTAAATAAATATTTCAAAATGGGTTTCAGCGCACATGGAGGCGACTATTTGACAGGTAAATTGAATTTAAAAAATAACAATACAGCAAGCTGCTTCAAACGTGATAAAAGCTAGTTACTGGCCCAGCAGCACTTTCCAGCTGGCAGCCGTGAAAACAAAAATAATCAATGTGAGATTGGGGAGCAAGTTTGCCAGCAGCGAAAAGTTGGGGGGTGATGAAAGAGAACGCTGCCTGGCAGCACTTTGCAGTTGCCAGATATGCATAAAAAATTAAACAAAAAAATAATTGTATTAAACTGAATGGGTGTGGGGGGAAAGGAGTGAAGAGCGAGAAGCAGGCAGAATAGATTAACATATCCATACCCCGGAAGTGCCAACAACGTAATTAAAAAAAAGTCCCCTGAAGTATGCAGTGGAAGCATAAAACTAATCCTAAAAGAACAGTGCAACACCTCAATGCTACTGTGCAGGGCAAACATAAGAATAAGGGAGAATGGCATCTAATCTGGAGCAGGGATGCAAGATTGACAACAAACTAAACCACTCATGACCAAGGGGCCTGAACTAAAGCCCAATCTAAACATATATAATGCCTTGGAAATAATGGGTCATGCCTACAGGCACATAAAGCAGTCTGTAGCCAAAATCTAAAAACGCTTAATTTTGATTTCCAGTCGCACTGGTATTTTGTTTCCGGCCTGCTAGGGTTGAGTGATATTTGTTTGCTACCTTGTAGATTATGGCACTGGATTTGAAGCTGTATCAAGCTTGTAACCATAGTAAGTGTCATGTTAGGGTGAGGGTCATAAGGCCCTACTGTCTTAGAACCATGAGTCTGGAGCTGCAGATTCCTCCATGTGCAACCACATAATTACCCTGTGCATGTGCTGAAGATGGCAAGTTCTAGCACATAAAGGCTACAATTGGCCAAAACTAGCGCACACAAGAGCAAGGGTGTCCAAATATGGCAGAATTGGGAACCAAAGAAAAGGCAGCCATTTCTGTCGACATTCTATGGTTGCCCTGCAAAGGTGGCCATCTGTAGCCTGTTGTATATTATAGCTTTAATTTAAATGTGGATTATTTTCATTTCTCTTTTACAGAAACAGAGCTGACTTTCAACTATAACCTGGAATGCTTGGGAAACGGAAAAACTGTTTGCAAATGTGGTGCTCCAAATTGCAGTGGCTTTCTTGGTGTGCGTCCAAAGGTACAGCCTTAGTCTACATTTTTTGATCTATGAGACTTTTAACATATAGTTTGTTCTTGAGATAATTTCCCACTTTTTGTCAGAATCTTTTGTAAAAAACCATCATGTTCACTTAAGTTGTTTTCCCTTTCAGAATCAGCCTGCGTCTACGGATGAAAAGACCAAGAGGAAGTTTAGACGCAGGGTACCAACAGCAGTGATCAAAGAGCATGAGGATGAATGTTTTAGTTGTGGTGATGCGGGGCAACTTATTTCTTGCAAGAAGCCAGGCTGTCCAAAGGTGTATCATGCCGACTGCCTCAATCTCAGTAGAAGGCCAGCAGGTAAATATCTGTAACAAGTGGGAATCGTATGCTAGTGGGTAAGAAATCTTTAGCTACAAATTCTTGCCATGGCCAGTGGAAATTAAGAAATTTAATACACACCCTTTAATGTTAATTAGTCAGATTTCTCAAACTAAGGGGAGGTCTTATTAAAGAATAACATATTTTGTCCTGTAATTATTTCACCGACTACCAGAAGCATTAATGTAATTAGTTAATGATGTTACCTTATGGTGTCCCTAGAATGTTTATTCCCCTTGCTCCAGTATTATATTTCAGATTTCTTCAAGCTGATGTTCGTTCCGACTTTGCTCAATCTGTCATTTTTCCTTGGTACAAGTGCTTCTGAACACAGTGTCCCATTAGTTCTCTTCCAGGGGATACTTATCACAGTCGTAAGCACTAAATAGTCCCGCCCATGTGTGGGGACCCCAGAGCATTAAAAAATATATATGCGCATATATATATATATATATATATATATATATATATACACATATATACACATATATATATATATATTAGAACACAATCTGACTCTCCTTCGTCAGAGAAACGGCAAGCACTCAGGAATTCCGGTGTAAAGAATTTTATTCTGCAAACCCCCCTCACCCCAGACAGACGCGTTTTGCTGTAAAAAGCTTCGTCAGTGTAAAAAAAATATATATATAGATAGATAGATAGATATATATCACAGAATCCACAGCGTCAGTGGAGGCAATCCTGTCCCCACCGCAGACACGGACCAGCAGTAGGTGCAAATTTCTTTATTGGTTGTGAACTGCCGCCATAGCCTTTATTTATTTTCAGAGGAAAGGTGATATAAGGCAGATAAGCCTAGAGGCTGCATATAGAAAACTCATTAGAGAAAACTGGCTCCGTGCCTTAAAGACCTGGAGCTTTGAGCTTGTCAGTTAGTGTTTTTCTGTCACTAATTGTTTTTTCAAGTGGGATTTTTTATCTTCAATCAACGTTTTTAGTATTTCTAGTATTAGTACCATCATTTTTTCTGACTTAACAGCTATTTGTCCTCTCAGAATGCCAGCCATATTTAATAAGTGCTCTTCCTGTGGGAAACAAATGGCGAAGTCGGATCCGCACTTGGTCTGTATTGTGTGAGAAGATAAAGCTGCCTGCCATGCAGGAGGGAGGAAAGGAGTCTGTAAGTGGAATGGAAGGATATCCCTCTAAAGAGCCCTCCTCTCAAGTAAGGTCAGAGCACAAAAAACAGGGAGATTAAAGAAAACATTGGTCGAATTCGCCGTTGAGGGAAAGTTAGACGTAGAAAATACCCTTGTGTTCTCCTTCAGCGTCGAAGTCTCCGCTGTCGATGCCGAAGACTCCCGGTACGAAGTTTAAGTCTATACAGGCGTCCTCTTCCCTTCGGCCGATGTCGACACCCCGGGAAGAAATCCAAATCTGAAAGAGACACGTTAGTGATAGATTCTTTACCTTAGAATATCCCCAGGCGTCAGACTGGATCCGGAAAATTTTGCGTAGCAATACTCCTGCGCGCCGGCAGGCGTCGTCCGCGGCAGTCGTCGGCGTCATTAGCGCCGGAATGACGTCGTCGAAGTACTCAGACGCCGCCCATGCACACCGACGTCGGTTCTTCTTTTTTCCGCGCCAGCTAGCACAGATCCGGAGAAGCTCTACCCCTTAGTCATTTTTTGACTAAACTTTTTTGATCTTTTGATCATTTCTCGAGTCTTCGACTCCGACGGTGCCGGTAGGTTTAAACCCTGCTCCAAGTGCGACCGACTGATGTCGGTTACCGACCGCAATCGCCGGTGCCTCAAGTGTTTAGGCCTCGACCACGACTACCGTACCTGCTCCGACTGCCGGGCCCTGACGTCTAAAGCTAGGCGGGAGCGGTCCCGCAAGCGACTCTAGCTCCGGCAGTCGGCCCCGCGCCGCTCCAGTTCCCGGTCCTCGCAGCCCTGGGAGTGGACATCGGTCGTCAGGATCCAAGTCCTCAGGTAAGAGGCATGAGAGGTCGGAGAGACGTCATCGTTTCTCCGACCCACCCCGACGCTCGCACGATGCGGCCGGGTGTTCGGGTGACACCACCCACGCGGCTCCGACTGAGTCACAGGCGTCGCCGTCTGCCCCACACCTTCGGGTCCCTGGGCATGGTGCGACGCCAGAGGAGGTCGAGCGGTACCTCATGGCCATGAGGTCCCTCCCTTCTCAGCCGAGTCCAGTGGCGCCTCCGGGCCCAACAGCCCTGGCTGGAGGGCCTAGCGGGTCGGGTGCTTCGGCTCCGACGCCGTCGGGTGCTTCGGTCCCGGCGCCGCAGGCCCTCACTGGATCCGCATCCGGATCCGGGTCGTCGGCGGTCGACCTCACCGGTGCCGGCCCTGCGGGTGTCGCCCCCGGCGCCCACTATGGACGCCGTCCCCAATCCTCCCTTCGGTCCGGATCTGGCGTCGGAGCGGCGCCGCTGGGCGCCTCTCCCAACGGCCTTTGGAGATTTCTATTGCCACAAACCGGCCCCGTCTGTTGACCCTGCTCTGCAGGAGATGGGTGACGAGGGTGATTGGGAGGGGTTTGTGGACCCTCTGGCACAAGAGTGCCAGTCTCAACAGGACTGGACATATGAGCTTGGGGAGGCCAGTGGAATTGACACTTCGCCAGACACTGGATTTGTCTCCCCTCCCACCGTGGCTACGGAGGAGGGGGCTACTTACAGTGTAGTGTTGACGAGGGCGGTCAAGGCCTTACACCTTGAAATCCTCGTTGCGGCCGTGAGGACTAACCTCCTCACTGAGGTCCTTAAACAGCAGGCAAGCTCCCTGCTGCCGTTTAATGAGGCCTTGTGTGACGTTCTTGTGGGCACTTGGTCCAAGCCAGCCACAGGTCTGCCTGTGGATAGGAACGTTGCCAGACGGTACCGCCCGGCCCCGGGTGACCCTTGCTTTTTGTCCACCCATCCCACCCCCGAGAGCCTGGTCATCCAGGCCTCCACTTCCCAGACCGCATTCCCGACGGCTCCGCCCGATCGGGAATCCAAGAGGTATGAACAATTCGGGAAGAAGGTGTTCTCGTCCCTGAGTTTGGGACTGCGGTCTGTCAATACCGCATGCCTCTTGGGCCGCTACACCCACACCCTTTGGGACACAGTCGCGGACGTGCTGCCACAATGTCCGGAGGAGGTCCGGGCTAAACTCGCCCAAGCCCTTGTGGAGGGCCGAGATGCAGCGCGATATTCCATCCGGTGTGGGCTGGATACCACGGACTCACTGGGCAGGGCTATGGCAACGACGGTGGCGGTTCGACACCACGCCTGGTTGAGGTCTGCCAACTTTTCGGCCGATGTCCAGGCCACCCTTCTGGACATGCCGTTCGATGGCAGTCGCCTCTTGGGCAACAAGTAAGACCATGCGCTTGAGCATTTTAAGGACTCCAGGGCTACGGCCAAGTCCTTGGGCCTCTCGGCCACTCGCCAGCAATCTGGTGCCTTTCACTCCTTTCGTAGCCACGGAAGGGGCGCCCCCACACGTGCTGCCAGCCACGCACCGCAGAATGTTCAACAGCGCGGTGGCGGCCGTGGAAACCGCCGTGGCAGTGGTCGGGGACAACGGCGAGGCCAGTCCACACCTCCCCTCGCAGCACCTGCCTCAAACCCTTCCTAGTCCTTGTTTTCAGGCCCATGTGACGCCAGTGGGGGGCAGGATTCACCATCACCTCTTCCACTGGCGCACTGTCACGTCGGACAGGTGGGTGCTGCAAATCGTCTGAAGGGGCTACTCCCTCCCCTTCGAGGCGACCCCTCCAGCCATGCCACCGCAATTCCACCGCGTGTCGGGGGATCACTTGCAACTTCTGCAAGAAGAAGTCACGGCCCTCTTGGCCAAGGGGGCCATCGAGCGCGTTCCTGGGCCAGAAGTAGGGTGTGGTTGTTACTCCCACTACTTTCTGGTACCCAAGAAGGGCAAAGGGGGCCTATGCCCTATCTTGGACCTACGGAACGTCAACGGCTTCCTCCGGGAGGAGAAGTTCAAGATGCTGACTTTGGCTCAGGTCTTAGCTGACCTGGAGACTGGATGGTAGCGTTGGACTTGCAGGACGCTTATTTTCACATCCCCGTCCTGCCGGCCCACCGGCGTTTTCTGCGGTTCACGGTAGGCCACGAGCACTTAGTTTACCGTGCTCCCCTTCGGCCTTACCAGTGCCCCACGGGTGTTCACGAAAGTGATGGCGGTGGTCGCAGCTCATCTGCGCAGGTTAGGGGTGTCAGTCTTCCCCTTCCTCGACGACTGGTTGTTGAAGGAGGGCTCGCCGCAGACAGTCGTCAGCCACCTCCAGACTACGGCCGACCTCCTGCACTTGCTGGGGTTCTCCATCAACGTGCCGAAGTCGCACCTGTGTCCCTCTCAGAAGCTCCTCTTCATCGGAGCGGTTCTAGACTCAGCACAGTTTCGGGTTTATCCTCCCGAACAGCGGGTTCGGGAAATTCAGGCTCTGATTCCAATCTTTCAGCCTTTATCCCGAGTCTCGGTCAGGTTGACACTGCGGCTTCTGGGGCTGATGGCCTCCTGCATCCTTCTGGTGCATCACGCCCGGTGGCGGATGCGGGCTCTGCAGTAGGACCTGAAGTTTCAGTGGGCCCAGCATCAGGGCAACTTGTCCAATCATGTCTTGATCTCGGAGGGCACTGCCAGACAATTGCAGTGGTGGCTCACGGACCGCGATTGGGTCAGTGGCAGATCCCTCTCCCTACCCCACCCGGAGCACGTGGTTGTGATGGACGCGTCCCTCCAGGGTTGGGGAGGCCACATGGGAGAGGCGGAGTTCAGAGGCCTCTGGTCTCCGGCGGAGTCCCGGCTCCATATCAACCTTTTCGAGCTGCGGGCGATCCGACTAGCACTGAAGGCATTCCTCCCCTCTGTCCGGGGGAGTGTAGTGCAGGTGTTCACGGACAACACCACCGCCATGTGGTACTGCAACAAACAGGGCGGGGTGGGGTCATGGACCCTATGCCAGGAGGCTCTGCGCCTCTGGCAGTGGCTGGAATATCAGGGCGTGACCCTGGTGGTTCAACACCTGGCAGGTTCTCTGAACGCCAGGGCGGACGAACTCAGCCGTCGGTGCATGATGGATCACGAATGGCGTCTGAACTCGGACGTGGCGCAAAGTCTCTTTCAGCAGTGGGGAGAGCCTTGGTTAGATCTATTCGCCACAGAAGAGAACGCGCAATGTCATCAGTTCTGCGCGTTGGAGTTTCCAAGGCGGCACTCGCTCAGAGACGCTTTTCGTCGCAAGTGGAGTTGCGGTCTATTGTACGCCTTTCCGCCTATACCACTTCTGCCCAGAGTGCTGAAGAAGACCAGGCACGACCGGGCCCAGGTTATCCTTGTGGCTCCGGACTGGGCACAAAGATACTGGTATCCCGAGTTACTCAGCATGTCAGTCGATTCCCCGATTCATCTGCCTCTTCGGGAGGACCTTCTGTCGCAGCAGCAGGGGACGGTCCTCCACCCGAACCTGTCCAGTCTCCACCTACAAGCTTGGAGATTGAGCGGCGACAGTTGAGGCCATTTGACTTGCCTCCCGAAGTCTGTAATGTCATTCTGGCAGCCAGGTGTCCCTCCACAAAGTCGGTATACGCCTGCAGGTGGAACAGATTTGTGGCATGGTGCACAGCAAAGGCTGTGGATCCACTCACTGCACCCCTTTCTGAGGTTCTCCTCTTCCTTCTCTCTCTTGCCCAGCAGGGCTCTGCTCTGGGCACTATCAAGGGGTACCTTTCTGCCCTTTCCGCCTTCTTAAGGCTACCTGATCAGCCTTCCTTGTTCAAGTCCCCGATTGTAAATAGGTTTTTGAACGGCATCACACACATGTTTCCTCCTGTTCCGTTCGTGATGCCCCAGTGGGACTTGAATCTTGTACTTACTTACCTGACGTGTGCTCCCTTTGAGCCGCTCCATAACTGTCCTCTCCGTCTTCTTACTTTGAAAACTGCTTTCCTGGTTGCCATCACCTCTGCCAGGAGAGTGAGTGAGCTCCAGGCTCTTTCTTCTACACCTCCTTTCCTCTCTGTCCATCCGGACAAGGTTGTGTTGCGGTCGAGAAATTCGTTCCTGCCCAAGGTTGTCACGGCCTTCCACATCGGGCAGTCCATTACCTTGCCCACCTTCTTTCCGCCTCCGCATCCCTCGAAAGAGGAAGAGAGCCTCCACCGTCTGGACCCAAAACGTTCGCTCTCTTACTATCTGGATCGCACACGCCAGTTACGGGTGGATGACCAACTCTTTGTTGGTTACGTGGGAGCTAAGAAGGGAAAGGCGGTGCACAAGCGGACCATCTCGCGGTGGATGATCTTGTGTATCCAGGCGTGTTACTCCTTGGCTAAGAAGGAGCCCCCTGTTGGACTAAGGGCTCATCCCACTCGGGCCACGGCGACTACCACTGCCCTGGGCCGAGGAGTGCCCTTGCAGGACATTTGCCAGGCAGCTACGTGGGCCTCGCTGCACACGTTTGCAAGACACTATTGCCTGGACAGCCAAGTCCAGAGGGATGGCTTCTTTGGCCGTTCCGTCCTCCAGGACTTTCTGGTGTGATTATTGGTTTGCAGACCCACCACCGGGGTTGGTATTGCAGGGGTATCTATTCTGAGGTAAGGAATCTATCACTAACGTGTCTCTTTCAGATGCACAAGTTACTACTTGTGTAACGATATATCTGTAACAGACATTAGTTAGTGATAGATTCCTTACCGCCCCACCCATCCTACCAGGTTCTGCGAACTGATTTCTAGGGTTAAGGTCATCCCTATCAGGGCCCTAGTTTCATGGCACCAGTGGTCAGTTTCTTGCATGGCTCTGCGTTCATGGCGCAGAAAGTCGTGTACCGAACTGACGTCCACGCGCATGGGTGGCGCCTAAGTAGTCTCCGTGAAGTCATCTCGGCGCATAAATCACGAGCGACGGACGCAGAGCCGCACAACGCCACCTACTGACGTGCAAGGGAACTGCTAGCGAAAACTCTCCGGATCCAGTCTGATGCCTGGGGCTATTCTATGGTAAGGAATCTATCACTAACTAATGTCTCTTACAGATATTTCGTTACTCGTTACACAAGTACTAACTTGTGAATTAGGGCCAGTAATGGCATAATTAGTGTCATACCTTGAATGCTGAAACATTCTGCCATTGGTTACATATTTGAATCCATAGCCAAGCCACCTTTTACAACCCCCCAATCAACCCACAATCAAGCAAAATAAATACTTTTGCTATTATTTGAATTTCTAATCAGAAAATAAGTGTGTTGCAAATCCAGTCACCAAGAAAAAAAACTGTTATTTTCTGTATTTAAAGATAATTCATCAAATTAATTTGAGATTGTGATATGGACTTCTGTTATTGAAAACCTCCACCCAGAAATTTGTTAGGGTTCTTTGTGCACAAAGTCCTACTTTCACATCCCGGGTAGATTGAAATGTCAGTCTTTACTACTGGGATATCACCCTGCATGTTAACCAAATGCTTAACTCCAGTAGGAACATACCATTGCAGGCAGGGGCTACAGGTAACATTGACTGATTAAAAACTGCAACTAAAAGCCATTTAGAAGTAGCTATTCAATGCTCCCTAATGTTTCATTTGAGAAATTATGACTGGCACCAAATGTTTCTCAGTCCACTGTACACCCATTGACTTGTTGCCTTCATGCATGTTGGTTTTTCTGTTTATCTGCAGATTATGAATGAGGGCTCTCCACATTGAACTCCAGTAGATTATTCCATGGGAAACTGGGAAGATAAGCTGCTGCTAACTATATGAAAGAAGCTCTCAAGTGATCGAGTAACCACTAGATTTTTTTCTAGGACATACCCTTTAGCACCGAGAACCAAACCAGTGGTGGCATTTGCTCCTTTCAATGCTTGGTGAACACGCAAGGGCAGTGTTCAGCCGCAGGTCTTTGGACACTAAAGCAATAGCACCTTGATTGTAAGTGTGCTGGAACTGCAGTTAAGCAAGCCATCAAAAATGTCCTACCCCCACCAAAACAGTATCCATTAGGATGAAGAAAACGTGCGTAGGATCCCCTCCTCTTTGAAGAAGCACAGGAACTAAGAGAATCGACTGTCAAACTTTAAATCAAAGTTTAGGCAGAATAATAACCATTTTTACCCAAAAAAAAGTGCAGTTTAATTCCCCAGAAGAGTAAAATGCAGGAACTGGGCTGGATTAACAAATGGAGCCTTCTTTACTTCAATGATGGGGTACCACATTGATCTGTCTACAAGCAGCATAAACATAAAATTGCAGATTCGCCTCTTGATTTCTAAATGGGAGCTTGAAGAGTGAATTATTTTAAGTCTGCTGGTACAGAGTAGATGTTTGGTACCTATTGCCAAGACCCAGGCTATTACTGTACCTTCCCTATCTGACCTCCTCCGGAATACAGCATATTTCTATGACTGCTCCCTGAAAAGAAGGTTAAACATTTTAACAAACAAGACCTAGAAATGCTGTTCTCCCATCTTGTAGTCTTTCCTAAGTTATTGAATAATAATTTTAATTACTGCAATAACCTCATAAATATTATAGTCAAGCTGTTGTGGGACACCTCGCAAACATTTCAGATTATCTTTTCTTTTCTCTAATTTTTAGGTCGAACCTGTAACAACGTGCATGTGCTGTTCTGGCGACAACTTTGTCAGGGATTTTGAAATCTGCACACGCTCGTGCGTGTCCTTTTTCTTTTGTCCTAGGCTTTTGGCCTTTGCGTGCGTCTTTTTAACAAAGACCGCACGCAGTTGGCCAAAGGCAGGCACATTGCTCCACCCAGGGCCTATTGGTGGCGGTTACCTGCACGGCCGCCATGTGGTTTCAATTATCGTGTCCAGACACAGGTGCGATAATTGAAACCACATGGCTCGCTGTGGTGCGCGCGCCCTCTCGTTCTGTTAAAATCTTAACCGTGTTCTGGTTTTGAAAAGGAGGCTGCACGATGTGGCTCGTGTGGATTGCTTGGTACGTGTTAGCAGTGTGTAAATGTCTCACTTGTGAGCTTCATGTAATTCTTATAAATTATACAGTTAATGCCCATAGGTCGCACATTTTTCTTCGTGTGAACTTTCACTTTAAAATGTGGAATTTTACTCTTCTTAAGTTGCTTCAAGGGTAGAAGGTAACCAACACCCATCCACTTTCAAAGTCGCAAGACAAAGGTAAAGTTTGTTCCTGGGTGAATAAAATTGGCATCTATTTTCAATGAGAACTACCGTTCGTGAGAAAATATTGTCAGATTGTGGCAAACACTGCAGAGGGAGTAAATGGCAGAAAAGCAGCATACTGCATAAGCCAGTAATCGGGATGTAGATGAGATTATTGTAATAAAAACTTCACAGTCCCTTTAACGGACCCATGAATGTACTGGCTAGGAAGTCCAACGCTCTAGAAACCCGTGTCCTACCGTGAGGAACTGTAATTCCCCAATGAAATGGTTTTGCGGAATGTTGTTCTTGCGGTCTCCCGGTAAAAGGGACCGCATCTGGCACCAGTGGCTGCCTTGCACTCCAGGGGACTAGAGAAAAAAACAAGCTGCCTCTTTTGTCGGTGACCTTTTCTTCATGGACTGCTGGAGATGCAGGTAATGCAAGCTCTTTGTGTAGCGCCGGGAGTAGGAGGAGGATTGCAGCCACTCAGAGGGACTCGAATCCTCTTCACCGACTATTGCTGTCTTTGCTCCTTTGCAGACAATGCGCCTTAAGCCGTTAAGAGGCTCACAGATTTGGCTGGAGTTTTAGCCAGGCCTGATGCCTTCCAGGGTCTGGGGTGACACATCTGCTCTTCCGATTGGCCGCTTCCCTGGGTGGTCGACGATAGCAGCCATTAACGGAATAGCAAAGCCTATGGGTGATCAGGGAAGGTGGGGGTAGTGGTGGCGAGGACCTTGGTACTTGGGGTGAAGGCAAAGAGGAGGGTGTTGTGCTGGAATCTGTGTAACAAGGACATCTGCTATTTCAGTGACTGGAGGTAGGGAGTACAGCCTGTGACTGAACGGGGTCTCATAGGTGGGTTGCGAAGGCAGCCGCAATCTTCAGTTGATTTATTGGGGGGAGGGGGGTCGTTAGTAACTGGAAGTTGTGGATGGCCAGAGAAAAAGCTGTATTCTGTGCAGTGCTCGAGGTGTTGAGTGGCATGGAGTTGCTGGTTTTTCAAAGACTGTCCCAGCGTCCCGACATTTAAAAAAACAAGCATTTGCAATGCAATAGGTCTCGCATTTACGCAAGCTTGAAGTATTGGCATTGTAAATGGCAATGCCTTTTATTTATGTTTTAAAAACCAAAACATAAATGAAAGGTATTGTCATTTACATTCGCACTAGCTCAAACTCGTTACTCCTTATCACTGACTTATGCCCTAGCTGAGCCCTTAACCCCATTAGAGTTGAGAGCAAAAATAAAAAATAAAAAAAAGTCTTTTTTTGAATGACAATCTTAAATGAAAATTCCGGCAAGCATTTTACGCCATCACCATGTTGTTGTATAACTTTAGTTTGGAGTTGGTGTGTCAAAATGCCCAGACATGTAATATCAGTAACTTATAGCAATAACTTAGATCAACTGATAGTTCTGGGCTCTTTGTTCCGTCTTGCTATGAAGAAAATGAGAGGCAGTGTAACATTCGCTGACTTGAAATTTTCATATGGCCTGGTATTTATACTGTTTTTTGTTGTTCAGCCTTTACACACCCATCTTCTCACCCCTGGCCTCTAACCCTGCTACCTCATTCATTTCAAATTTTTATTCATATCATATTTTATTCTTCCTCATTCCTGGGGCTCTCTAAAGGTTTCGTCAGAGGGGCCTGGGACAGGCCTCTACATATTCCTGGTATCTCCGCCCCATCCAATGGTATATTGTTGGATCTGGTCCATATTGTGGCCTCCCCTTTCTATCTATTGCATGGATGGCCATCTCATGCCCTTCAATGCATAACAATGGCTGTTTTGCATTGGATCACCCTCAGTTTTGCCGTAGCCAATCGAAACCTAGCTAGATTTTGGCCGACAAACTCTGCCCCGACTTTGCGTGAGTAAAAGTCTGACATGGATTGGTGCATGCAGGCAGAGAAGATGGTCTGTGAGGGGAGGGGATGTCCATACAAATGGACAAATACATGGGGAAGATGGAATGAGAGCAGGGGGATGTTGTGTGCACCTATTGCGAGAATTGACCCAAGTGGGCTGGAGTGACGGGGGCAATATATATATGGCCTTGCTACAACGGATAGGCGGTGGAAGTTTTATACCTTGGACGATAAAAGATTTTTGAAAAACTCCTCTGTCATGAACGTTATTGTAATGCTTTGTATACTGATAGTTCTGTAGTTGGGGATCTCTGTGTATAGTCATAATATAGTGAATAGTCCCGCCCATGTGCGTGGACCCCGGAGCAATCAAAAATAATCTCTTAAGCTGTCTTCATTGCAGTCCTGCATAGACATTTAAAAGGAAATTAAAGACAATAATGCAGCATGTACCTACAAGACTACACTGTCCAGTACTTCAACTAGAAATGCCAAGGATATAACACCGATAGCACATTTAACGCAATCTGTCAAGTTTCACCCATAGAGAAACCTTCCTCCCCTCACCAAATCCTTGGAATGATAGAGAGGAAGGTAAGGACAGACAAGCCTCCATAGGCCATTATGTGTCTGGAAAAGGGATACCGTGCTTTTAAGGAACTCTCTTGGGACCCTCTGTATCCCAGCATGCACAGCCCCTTCCTTTTACTTTCAGTTCTTTTTTCCAGCTCCTGCTAGCAGGACCCTGGAGCATTGAGCTCTCCCTTTATGGGTGTTTTGTTAACTTTTTGGCACTTTTAAAGTGTTAGAGTGTGTTCACTCGACGTGTTTTTGCCTCTTCTTCACTTTTCTGGTGATTTTGGCCACTCTTTTATCAAATACTAGCAGCCCGTCCCGAAGTTGTCCGGGCATGCTGTAGCCGACGCCACTGTACCTTAACACGCTCTAGCCGCGAACGTGTTTTTCCGGTGTTCGCTCCATCCCCAAAAGTGTTTGGCCGCTCCAGCGTGTTTGGCCGCACCATCCTACGCCCCTGCAATATGCAAACGTGTGTGTTCGCTCCATCCCCGAACGTGTTTAGCCGCTCCAGCCTACGCCACTTAGACGCACAACATCGCGTCAACGTCCAACGCCCACAACAATGCTAAAGGACACGCCCACTCGTATTGGAACGCTAGTCCCACACAGAACGCTTCTCTTTTGCCGAATCCCACAACGCACACGCCCACAACGGACTACTTTTCACAAAACGTTCTTTTCCCCTTCTAATGTATATGTTGGGCTGCTGTATAGCCTATGACCATCTGCTGATACTGTAGTTTGCAATGCTGTATTGGGTGTTCCGATTGGTGCTGTAGTTCTTGAGCTTACCCGCCTCAAAGGTTTGGGCTCTCTCTTTATTATATTAGTATAGATGCCTGCCTTATTTGAGAAATGTCCAGAGTGTGCCAGGAATAAGGCAAGATCTGATCCACACAGGGTCTGTATCCTGTGTCTCCCTTCTTCCCATGTTCCTGGGACTTGTGAGATCTGCCTGAAGTTTTCCAGTAGGACCCTGAAGGACAAAGACAACTTATCAGCCTTCCGGAAAGCAGTGAAAACTTTTCTATTCCCTTGCCTGTAACCCTCCCTTTATCCATGGACTCTCCACGCTTAGGATCTGATCCGGGTTCCAGCGCCGGGACGCCTCATTGCCGGGGCAGCTGTAGCGCTTTACCAAAACAATAAGATAAGATAAGATAAGAGAGAAGATCAGGCTCCAAGGACTGGAGCAAAGAAGACAGCAAGGTCAAGGTGGGTCTGGGCAGGAAGGGGCTTCTTCCTCTGCCCGTGCTGAGGCCTCTGGGGGGCTCCCCAGTAAGAAAAAGGCTAGAAAACGCCACCGGTCTCCGTCGGCGTCGATAGCCTCGACGCCAGCATCGAGAGGAATGACCACGGTCTGCTCCCAGTCTCCCCAGGGCTCTGGGTCGAAGCGACTTCGACGTCGAGGGGATTGACGTTGAGACCTCCCGACGAGGTCGACGTCGAGAACTGCTTCGTCGTCGAGTCCTCATCGACGTCGAGAGGGTTCGAAAAGGCGCAGGTGGTTGACGTCGAGGCCTCACCGTCGTTCACCATCGACGTCGGCTCGATGTTCGGCGTCGAAGAATATCATCGACGTCGAAGGAAATCATCGACGTCGAGAAGGAGATCATCATCGACGTCAAGGAGGCGTTCATCGACGTCGAAAAGGCGCTCAGGGTCGAGGTCGAGAGCATCGTCCTCCAGGAGGAGTTCCAAAGCCAGGACTGTGTCTTCGGTCACCACAAGTCCACGGTCGCGGCGGCGCCGTCGCTCGGCTGCCAGGGGTACGGCCTCTAGGTCCCCCCCTTCAGGTCAGGCGAAGAAAAGGAAGAGAGGGGAAGAGGCTCCGGGCTCGGAGCACTCACAAGTTTATTCCCTCGCCAAGCCGAGGTCACCTACACCTCCTCCGTTACCTAAGGACCCTCCTCCACGTAACCCGACGCCTCCTCCGCCACCTGATCGTCCTCCACCTCCTACGCCACCACCTGCGCTGAGGTCTGCCTCGTTACCACATCTCCCGAAGCCGCCTACGGGGCCACCGCAACCTAGGCTCCCGTTTAGGCCTCCACAGTGCCCTCCGCTGCGGCCCGTGGAACGTCCGAGGACGCGAAGGTCGAGATCTCGCTCCAGATGGAGAGATAGATCCAGGAGTCGCCGTCGCTCTTCTACAAGATCCAGACGGCGCCACAGGAGGGACCGGTCGAGGTCCCGCTACACGGATTCCTCTAGTGCCAGGGACTATTCACCTACCCTGACGGATTCCCCTCGGACAAGGGTGTCTCCAGTAGACGACATAGTGTCCTTCCAGGACTTGTTGCTACGAGGGGTGGCTAAGCTGTGCATCACGCTCACTGTGCCCATGCCACTGACGTCCGTCATCTTCGAAACGCTGCACAAGAAGCAGTTGTCTCGCCCTTTACTGCCCTTGGTGCCTGGGCTGGTAGAACCGGCCATGGAGCTGTTCCTCACGCCTGCGTCTACGAGATCGACACCTTCAAGGCTGCAGAAGAAATATAAGGCTCCTGACTCAGACCCAGCATTTCTTAGGGTGGATCCCACGCCTGACTCGGTGATTGTGACGGCAGCAAGAAAACAGCACGCCACCACCCCATCATCAACATTGCCTCCTGACAAGGAGAGCCGCTGGATGGATTCGGCAGACAGGAAGGTTTGCGGGACGGGCTCCACTTCGATGAAGGCCGCGAGTGCCTCAGCCCTGTTGGGACGTTACGATCGGGCTCTGTGGGAGTCCCTCCAACAGTTTTCGGAACACCTTCCCAAGGAAAAGAGGGAAGATTTCCAAGAGATCCTCGCTGAAGGTCTGCTGGTTTCCAACCAGGTGATAAGTTCGGCAGCCCACAGGTAATGCCATGGGGTCAACCTGAGGCGCCACGCCTGGCTGCGTCTTACATCCTTGAAGCCCGAGGCGCAGCAGAGAGTTGCTGACCTACCCATTTCGGGCAAGACCCTCTTCGGGAAACATGCGGACGACGAGATGGCCCGCATGAAGGCGGAGGCGGAAACCCTGACGGCTGTCGGGTTGGAAAAGCCGAAGGAACAGAAAAAGACCTTCCGCCCGTTCCAGAGGCGGTACGGGGCGCAAGGCAGAGGGCAAGGTCGGCAGGCTGGACAGCAACAACAGCAGCAGCAGTTCCAGCGGAAACTGTTCCAAAAGCACCAGAGGGGCCGAGGGGGTCAACAGCCTTCCTCCGCGACCAAAGGCCCGGCTGGGTCTAGGCCCTGAGGTGCTTCTTCCCCCTCATCCGTTACCCGCTCCGGTAGGGGGAAGCATTCAACATTACCTGGCAGAGTGGAAAAACATTACTCAGGACAAGTGGGTGCTGAATATTGTTTGCAATGGATACAGTCTTCGTTTCACCAGCCCGCCTCCAGCAATTCCACCGGTCGGCTCGCAATTCCAACTATGCGAGCTCCATGCGGAGGCCGATACCCTGTTAAGAAAAAGGGCGATAGAAGACGTCCCTCTGTCTCAAAGGGGAAAGGGTCTTTACTCACGCTTCTTCCTAGTACAGAAGGACAAGAACGAGTTCAGAACCATTCTGGATTTGCGACAATCAAACAAGTGGATTCGCAGGGAAAAGTTTTGCATGCTGTCTTTGCACCAGATTTATCCTCAGCTGCAGAGAGGAGACTGGATGTGCGCGATAGATCTGCAAGATGCGTACTTCCATGTGCCCATTGCACGGAAACATCGGAAGTTCCTGCGCATCCTCACAGGCACCAATCACTATCAGTACACCGTACGACCGTTTGGACTGAAGTCCGCACCCAGGACTTTTTCGAAATGCATGGCTGTGGTAGCAGCGCACCTGAGAAAGAACAAGGTGTTTGTCTACCCGTACCTGGACGATTGGTTGATCAAAGCCTCAACCTTCCAGGAAGCGCAATTGCACTTCAACAGGACGGCCGTCCTGTTGAACCGTCTGGGGTTGCACATAAATCTGTCCAAGTCTGTCCCGATTCCTGTACAGTGCCTGCAGTACTTGGGAGCCTCCATCAATACGCTGTCGGCAAGCGTGTCTCCTTCGGAGGAGAGACGCTTATCCATCCCTTAAGGCTCAGGCTCTCATAGCTGCTCCATCTACAACAGTGAGGACAGTGTCTTCTCTACTGGGATCGATGGCCTCTTGTATCTTCCTCACTCCGCACGCGCGCCTACACATGAGGCCGCTACAGGAATGTTTGGAGGACCAGTGGGACCAGAGGAAAGGGTGTTGGGACGACCGGATTCAGTTGTCTCTTCACGCCCAACAATCCCTGAGATGGTGGTGCTCAGCAGAGAATCTCCTCAGAGGGGTTCCTTTCCACAAGGACATCCCGACTCATACTATCATTACGGATGCGTCTCTCCTGGGCTGGGGAGCGCACTCAGACCATCTACAGATCCAGGGAACGTGGTCTCAACAGAGTCCACGTATCACATGAATTTCCTGGAACTCAGAGCTGTTCACTTGGCACTGAAGGTTTTTTATTCGTCCTTCCAGACCAACTCCTTGCTTGTGCAGACGGACAATATGACCACGATGTATTACCTCAACAAGCAGGCGAGCTCGAGATCGCAGCACACTGTCACAGGAAGCGCAGGCGATCTGGCACTGGCTGTTAGCCAGAGGACTGACGATAACGGCAACTCATCTGCCAGGTGTGCAGAATGTTCAGGCGGACGCCCTCAGCAGGTTGCTTCACGAAATCCACGAGTGGGTCATAAACGACGAGGTGCCCGGCGACGTCTTCGCCATGTGGGGCACTCCAGAAGTGGATCTATTCGCCACCGCAGAAAACAGCAAATGCCGCGACTTCGCCTCAAGGTATTACCAGCCAGGGACTCTGGGGAATGCCTTATGGATCAGCTGGTCGAACAGCTTTCTGTACGCTTTTCCACCCATTCCCCTGATTCCAGCGGTGCTCATCTAGCTGGCCCGATCCCGGGCGCGGATGATCCTCATTGCGCTGGAATGGCCCAGATAGTGGTGGTTCACGGACCTGCTTCACCGGTCGATCCTACCTCATCGGCGGCTGCCGTGTCGGCCGGACCTTCTCACGAAGTTCGGGGGGCAGATTGTACACCCCAACCTCTCATCGTTGAGTTTGGCGGCATGGCTCCTGAGATAGTGCAATATGGCCACTTGAATCTTCCTGAGGATTGCATGGACATATTGAAGGAGGCTAAGAGGTCATCTACTAGGACCTCTTATGCTTACAAATGGAAGAGATTCTGCATCTGGTGCATGTCTAAGAACTATGATCCGACGACCTGCAAGGAGGATGTTATCCTTCCATACCTTCTGCATCTAGCTCAGTCTGGCCTTAATTTCCATTCCATCAAGGTTCCTCTAGCTGCATTGACTGCTTACAGAAAATGCCCTTCACAGACATCCTTCTTCCAGATTCCTGTGATTAAGGATTTTTTGGAAGGGTTGAAGAAGGTGTTCCCTCCTGTTCGGCTTCCTTCGCCTTCATGGGAACTGAATGTGGTACTGTCCAGGCTGATAAAGGAACCCTTCGAGCCTATTCATAAGGCTTCACTGCAGCACCTGTCTTGGAAGGCGGCGTTCCTTGTGGCCATTACATCGGCCCGCAGGGTGAGTGAAATTCAGGCATTGTGTTGCCAGGAACCTTATACTGTGTTTCATGCTGCTAAGGTTGTTATGCGTACTCACCCTAAGTTCCTTCCCAAGGTGATTTCTGATTTTCATGTTAATCAGACTATAACTTTACCAACATTTTTCCAGAATCCTTCCACTCCAGCGGAATGGTCTCTTCATTCCCTGGATGTCAGAAGGGTGTTGAAATTCTATCTGGATAAGACCAAGGATATTCGTAGATCCGACCAGCTGTCAACTATGGGTCGGTTAGGACTGGTCTGGCTACTTCGAAACAGTCCATCTCTAGGTGGATTGTGTCATGTATCCAGCTCTGTTATCAGAAAGCGAATAAGACCTTAGGGGTTAAGCCTAAGGCTCATTCTACAAGGGGCAAAGCAGCTACAACAGCTTTGCTTCAAAATGTTCCCATTGCAGAGATCTGCAGGGCGGCCACTTGGAAGTCGGTCCACACCTTTGCTAAGCACTACTGTCTGGACTCCGATGCAAGAGCAGATGCTCAGGTTGGGCAGGCTTCGCTGCGAAATCTGTTCACACAATAGTGGTTTTGTCTTTATTTCTCCACCCCCGGATTGTTTTTGGATGGGCTTGCCATTCTATTCACTAGATTATGACTATACACAGAGATCCCCTACTACAAAAGGAGTAGTTTCTTACCTGTAACCCCAGTTCTGCAGTAGGGGTATCTCTGTTATAGTCATAAGCGCCCGCCCTTCTCCCCAGTGGAGAAAATAGTACTGTGATGTATGCTACAGGCCTTGCTTTATGCACCCTCAAAAAGAACTGAAAGTAAAAGGAAGGGGCTGTGCATGCTGGGATATCGAGGGTCTCCAGGGAGTTCCTTAAAGGCACGGTATCCCTTTTCCAGACACATAATGGCAGCCTATGGAGGCTTGTCTGTCCTTACCTTCCTCTCTATCATTCCAAGGATTTGGTGAGGGGAGGAAAGTTTCTCTATGGGTGAAACTTGACAGATTGTGTTAAACGTGTTATTGGTGTTATATCCTTGGCATTTCTAGTTGAAGTACTGGACAGTGTAGCCTTGTAGGTACAGACTGCATTATTTTCTTTAATTTTCTCTTAAATGTCTATGCAGGACTGCAATGAACACAGCTTAAGTGATTATTTTTGATTGCTCCGGGGTCCACGCACATGGGCGGGACTATTCACTAGATTATGACTATAACAGAGATACCCCTACTACAGAACTGGAGTTACAGGTAAGAAACTACTCCTTACTGTAATTGCTGTACTGTACTTTATCACTGCAGTAAAAAGAAATGTAAAAAAAAAAAAGTGGCTGTTTTGGGTAGCATGAGAGTCCGTTCCAAGAGTCTATTTTCCTACTCTGTCTTCTAGCTGTGAATCCCAAAAAATTGATGCAGTGCGAAAAATTGTTTTCTTCACAGGAAGTTTGGAGCTCAAGGCCATGTAAGCCATCTGATTGCTGGCCAGATGCACCCATTTACTATAAGAGTGGTGAACCTTGCAGGGACTTAAAATACAACTTCACAGAGGTAGTCTGGGCAGACAGAGGTCTGCGAAATATATTCCCAGAGCAGGCCTGGACACGTATATTCAGTGGCCAGTGCCATGGGGTCTTCAGTTGTACTCAGGAGACTCACCTGGCTTTGATCAGTAGGCATCTCCAGTTTTTGCCGAAATGTCAGAGGATTGTGCTAGTATTCTTTCCTGAGAAGTGATGGTAGTGTTAGCAAGGGGCACAGTTGAAGTGGTCACCAACACAAAAAGGAATATGGGATGCTACTCCCAGTACTTCCTGGACCCGAAGAAGGACAGGTGATTGATAACTATTTTGGGCCTCCTGCTGAGGAATATCCTTAGGACTCTAAGGATTGGATGGTGTCCTTTGACTTGCAAGATGCATACTTTCATGTGCGTATTCTGCAGTACCACTGGAGATATGTCTGTTCTATGGTCGGAACAGTTTTGATTCACTGTCCTGTCGTTCAGCCTTACCTCAGCCCCTCAGGGTTCACAAAGGTCATGTCGGTGGTTGTGGTCCATCTTAGCTGGCCAAGGAGTCACGTGTTCCTGTGCCTTGGTGACTGGCTCTTGAAGGGCAGGCTTGCCCGAACTGTTTTTTTATCATCTGCAGACTGCAATATCATTGCCCACTGTGGCTGTGATTTTTTTTTTTTACAGCAAACTGAAATCTCATCTTTGATTTGTGCCGAGGATTCCTTTTATATGGGCCATCCTGGACTCCGTAGCTTTAAAGGTCTTTCTGTCTTTGCAACTAACCTGAGTCTTTCAAGCTATAACGCTAATTTTTCGGATGAAAACACTTGTTCTGGGCCTCCTGGGGTTGTACATCCTGCTTGTACCTTACGACCTCCAGCACATGCTGGCCCTTTAGCGCAGGCTTCAGTTTTGTTGGGCTTAGCACTGGAGGATGCCTTTTGGACAGCATCCGCATATTGGACTAAGTGACGTGGGACCTTCCATGGTGGAAACTTCTTGCTAGTCTCACTTGCAGCAAATGTTTTCCCTGGTCCCTCCAGTCATGACGGATTACTCTTCTCTGGCTGCAGCAGTCACCTAATTCGCAGAGAGCTCAGGGACCTCTAGTCTCCGATGGAGCAGCTAATCACACTGTCGTGGCCATGCACCATCCATCTGGCACTCAGAGCTGCATTCCCTCAAGGTTAGAGGCATCCAAGTTTTAGTGAAACACATGACTATCTGGTACTACTCTAGTCCGTGCGAAGCGGGGTCCCTCTGAAGACTCTGGGGGCTGTAGCAGAGCAAATATCCCTGACAATCAAGCCCCTAGCTGGTAGACTCATCGTAAGCCAGACAAACTCAGTAGGCATCATCTTGCTGATCGCCATTGGCATCTTCATTTGGACATAGCACAGGTTATCTTCAGTCAGTGGGTCACACCCTCTGCATAACCATGGGATCCAGCATCTTGGGGCCAGGGGGCCAGTCCACCCTTCCCACCCGTGCACCTGCCACAAAACCTTCCTAGTCCTGACTTTCCGTGCCATCAAAGGTCAATGAGCAGCAGGATTCACCATCACCTCCCCCATTGGCACACATCATGTTGGACAGGTGGGTTTCGCAGATAGTCCGAAGGGGCTACTCCCTCCCCTTCGAGACTACCCCTCCCTCTATGCCACTGTCTTTCAATCGGCGTCGGAGGATCATTTAGCACTTCTCTGCCAGGAAGTTTCAGCTCTCTTGGCCAAGGTAACTATAGAAAGGGCCCCAGCGCCAGAAGTAGGTCTTGGTTGCTATTCCCGCTACTTTCTGGTGCCAAGAAGGACAAAGGCCTGCGTTCTATTCTGCTTACCAGCGCCCCTCGGGTGTTCACGAAAGTGATGTCGGTGGTCGCAGCTCATCTGCACAGATTATGGGTTCCAGTCTTCCCCCTATCTCGACGCCTGACTGTTGAAAGCGGGCTCGCTCCAGGCTGTCTTCTCCCACCTCCAGACTGGCGGACCTCCTCCACTCGCTGGGGTTCACTAACAACGTGCCAAGGTCCCACCTGACTCCCTCTCAGATGCTCCCTTTCATCTGAACTGTTCTGGTCACAGTGCAGTTTCTGGCCTATCCTCCCGAGCAGCGAGTCCGGGATATTCGGGCTATGATACCGATGTTTCATCCTCTATCCAGAATAGCCAGGGCGTCTGACTCCAGATCACGGGGGCTCACTGTTTGATCCCCGGCTCCGGCAACAGGTTAGCCCAGCACCAATGACTCTGGGCAATAGCTTGTTTAATCTTCCCAACGGCCCCCTGCGACTGGACACCCTCTGGTAATTATTGTGCCTTGTTTGTCCTTTGTATTCAAACCTAACCCTTTGGAACTATATGTTTGTTGCAGGTACAGCTGATACTCATGCTCTGCATACTCATACATCTAGTGTTGGGCTGGGACGTGTTCAGTTTGATTTTCTGCAAAGTTTTTCGAGGCACTTGGTATGGTGACTCCTCCCATGACTGTAAAACCCATGGGCATTTGCTTCATAGTTAAATTATTTCCGCCTTCTGGTTTAGACATTTTAATTGGGCTCCAGGTCGACACCTCATAGTGTTTGTCATCGGACTCCTACAGTCTATCCTGTCCTTGTGGCACAAACAGTCTACAGTTACATCTGCTTTTCTTTCCTCTTGTTGCAACCTCCGTTAGGCATGACAGCTGTTTTTCCACTCAAAACCCCTCTCTGGCCTATTGCCTCGTCTTCTCTTTTTTCCCTCTTGGAATGAGTGAATGCTTTTCTGTGGCTCTAGATCAGCCCATCCTTCAGCATCTCCAGGAAGAACTTGGCGCTCCATAGAAGAGATTCATCATCGATTTGCGGGCTCAGAAGATCTCTACCAAGCTGCCTCCGAAGGTGCTGAACACTCTTCCCTGGAAGAACAAAACTGAATTTTGAGGAGAAGCTTGCATTGGAGCCCTTAACAACTCTTAAGTAAAAAATTAAACACTAGGACAGGGGCGCAAGCCCATTACCTCCCCCCCCTCCCCTGCTCTTCCTCCTCCTGCTCCTCTGCCACCTCCATCCCCAGTCACCACCACATTGTCACCTTCTTTCCCAGTGGGTTCTCTTCGCTACTCTGAGGGAGGTGGGGTTAGTGTCTTGTACGGTATAGATCGCTATCAGGCCCCCTACGATCCCCATCCTAGAGACTACCCTTGGGACATGGATCCAGAATTCTATTCGTCCAAGTCCTCCCCACTTCCTATCATGAGGTCATCCACAGGGCTGCCACATTCCACAGAGTAGATCTACACACAGTCCAGGAATACGAAGACTTACTGATCAAGACACTGTCCACCACTCAAAGTACTGTGAAGTTTTTTCCCATCCTCAAAGACATGCTGAAAACTGTGCCTGGCACCTTCAGAGAGCACATAAGGGCCAGAGTGGTTACACAGACGGTATATTAAAAAAATAATACAAATACCCACCCACCAAGCCGCCCTACATCCCGGGTCAACTTCTTGGTGGTCCACACTGTGCTCAAGGGTGCAAATACCCAAGGGACTGAAGCTTGTCTCTGTGGGCCAAATAATTTTCAACACCATCAGGTGTGCCCTTGATGCAGCTTATACTGCACCACACAAAGAGCCTTTTTCTCTCTAAACTGGGCACAGACACACAGCTTGTCAAGTGCATTCAGACTTGCTATGCTAAATCCAAACAGCATTTGCCTGCACCACCGAGGCCCCTCTTTACCCACGAAAAGGCCACCTCTGCGGCCTTCCATGGCAATATCCCCATAGCTGACATACGTAAAGCAGCTACTTGGTCCACACCATTCACATTCACCAAGCACTACTCCGTGGATCTTAGCACGGCAAGAAGCAAGTGTTAACCAGGCTGTCTTAGGTATGTTTTTTCAGTCTTTTGTATGTTCTCCAGCCAGCCATGCTTACTGAGAACTGCTTTACAGTCTACGCAGAGCTTATGTATCTATAGCAGCATTTGCCACAAAAGAATGTTACTGTTACGCTGTAAGCATCTGTTTGTAGCATGCAGTGCTGTAGATTCACATGCGCCCACCCTCCTTTCTGGGAGCATCTGGTTGTTGCAAATTTCTCTTTCTCGTTAGCATGGTCATTTTCTTTTCAATATTCCATCTTTATCCTCACCTGCCATGTGGAAAAAAATCTAACAATGTGGTTGATGCCCATGCCTCTTACCAGTCATAAGAGGAGTCGCCATACCTTGTTACTCAAAAGACTTCATAGAAGAAAAACAAGTTGTACACGTTCGAGCACAGCACTAGATGGTAGGAGTATGCAGAGCATGTGAATCTACAACACTACATGCCAAGAACAGATGCTTATAGGCTTCGTAACATATTCCTTTTTTGGTGACATGGCAGGAGTATGCAGAGCATGTGAATCTACAACACTACATGCCAAGAACAGATGCTTATAGGCTTTGTAACAAATTCCTTTAATGGTGACAATGCCGCTGCACTTTCACATTGTTACTTTCCAAGACATCATACCTATGTTACAACAAGGCGACTTTATGGCGGCACTCAATCTCAGGGATACCTACTTTATTATTCCTGTTCACCTCGACCCGGATCCCCCTCCAACCTCAACCCAAGACGGGGCGAGAAGGGTCCATCTACACCTGTGGCACCGCCAGGGCCAGCAGCTGCCGGCGCCGTAGCGGCGTCACCGCGGCCTCAGACAGAATCACCACCTGTCTAAAGGGCCGAGGGGGGCTCGGAGATGCGACCCGAGCCCCGGCGTCCTCCCGCGACACCACAGGGACTCACGCAGGAGTTTGCGGCGAGGCAGAGGCGCCGTGGTCCGAAGGAGGTACCACCGAAGGGCAGCACCCCACCGGCACCACATCCTCCAAGCCTGGAGCCGAACCAGTCTGTGCCAGGGCCAAAGCCGCAGAGGGCCCCGCATGGTGCAAGGGATCCGCCGACGTCCCAGGAGGCGAAGGAGGAGGAGAAGCCAGCGAGGCCTGCAAAGCCGCCGCATATGTCTTCATCTGGGCTCTCGACGCCCCCTCACCGGGGAACGGTGGATAGGGGGACGATACGCTGGGCCGCATCACCTGCAGAGAACCCACACCCCCAACAGGCCGGAAACCAGCCCTCGGGGACAAACTGCGACACTTCACCACAGGGTAGCGACGCTCTTGCGGCACAGGAGATGGATGACGACAACGATGACGGCCGCTCCGAAAACCCTCAGCAGAAGCAACTTCGGCTTCAACTGTTGACACGCCTCACAGTCAGTGGAGCCGTGATCCTCCCTCAAGCACCACATGCAAATGAGGTGATGGTCCGTCGCCAACATCAAGCGCCCACAAGACGAACACTTCTTGAAGCCTGAAGGCATCCGCGCACTGTTCCCACAGCACACGAAAGATCGAAGGAAAAGGTCTAAACAGGCTCCGAGCATGAACCGGATCCGCATTTCATGCGGAAACGGAAAAAACGGACTCAGGCGCGCCGGGGTGGGACTTATGTGACCTCGCTGACGTCACGTATGCGGACGATGCCTGGGCAGAGCCGCGTGATGCAGTCCCCCCGGCGTGCAGGGATGCTGGACAAAAAGTTTCCGGATCCAGTCTCGCGCCTGGGGATAATTCTACGTTAAGGAATCTGCGGCTAAAATCGTCTCTACCGGATACATCGTTACCGTAGGTCAGTAACTCGTACGTTAACACTTCTCAAAAGGTCAGTAGTCCCTCACGAGACACAGCCAAACAGGCAGGACCTTCTCATGGAGAAATCAGACTTCCAGATTACTCAGCCGTACAATCTGGCTCCTGAGGTCTTAGAATTTGGCTACCTCAATATCCCACCACAATGTATGGATATTCTTAAAGAAGCATGCAAGCCTTCTATGCTGCCAAATGGAAAAGGTGTATTCACTACAATCTGGGGATGGAGCCGATGCCCATGCGCACTGGAGCCGATGCCCATGCGCACTGTAGTCCAGGGGAGGAGCCACCTATCTCAGGATACTTCGAAGACTCTTCCAGGACAACAATGTGCGATCATCCGGACCCAACACTAGGCGGCGATCTATGCAAAAGATATGAATGTTAGCAGCCCTACATGCCAAGATCAGATGCATACTGGTAAGTAGCATATTCAATTCACTACTGTCAATCCAAGAAAATGTATCCCTTATTAGCGAAAGCGCAAGACATTGTCTATTACTTCATTTACAAACAACAGGCCTACCTTTCACCTCTAAAAAGCTACACCTACCTATAGTTGCTGCATATCTTCAAAATAGCCAACACACTTCCCTTTTCAGAATTCCAGATGCCAAAGCCTTCCTAGAAGGGCTAATTCCAGTTGTCAAAGCCTTCAAGAGTCATTCGTCCTAGAGCTCCATTCGCTCCCACATGGAATCTCAATGTTGTGTTGACAAGAAAATTGGGCCCTCCATTTGAACCCCTCCACTCCTGCCTCTTCCAGTTTTTATCCTGGAAGGTAATATTTCTAATTGCTGTCACTTCACGCAGAGGTGTTAGTGAGCTCCGGGCATTAACCTTAGAAGAACCATTCTTCACAATACATAAAGATAGGGTTGTACATGGTACCAGCCCATAATTCCTACCTAAAGTAGGCCCACAATTCCTTCTTAATCAGTCTATTGGTTTTTTCCACAACCTGATTGTGTTGCAGAAAGGGATTTACATGCCTTAAAGAGCTCTCATGTATTATATTGACAGGGCTAAGCCATTTAGAAAAACACAGCTATTTGTTTCTTTAACAAAACCTTCACAAAGGAAAGGCCATATCTAAAACAGGCATTGCGAGATGGATTGTTAGATGCATCCAAACATGCTATGCTAAATCCAGAAGAATTTTTCATGTTCCTCCTAAACCTCACTCCACTCATAAAAAAGGTACTTCAATGGCCTTCTTCGGAAACCTACCTATAGCTCATATATGTAAGACAGCTACATTGTCTACCTCTCATACATTTGCAAAACATTACTTAGTAGATCCATTGGCATGTCAACAAGTCAATGTAGGACAATTAGTCCTATGGACACAACTTCAAACAACTGTAACTCCCACAGATTAACCACCGCTTATGGAGGAGAACTGTTTTACAGTCTATGCTTAGCATGTGTATCTACAGCCATACATGCCTCAAATGGAAAATGTTACTTAACCAATATCATCTGTGGCATGTAGTGCTCTAGATTCACATACGCCCACCTTCCTCCCCGGACACCTGTGTTTATTAGTTTCTTTCACAATGCCACTTTTTACTTCACGTTCACAAAACAATCTAACAGTGGAGTCAATATCCTTTTGCATTACCAGCAAGAGGAACAGTAACACTACCTCATGTCTCAAAAGACTTCCTCGAAGAAAAACAGCTTGCACACATCCGTGCCCAACACTAGATGGCGAACTACTTTACAGTATTACATTTCACAAACCTATGCTTTTGGGTAAGTAATATTTTCTATATACTCATATATATATATATATATATATATATATATATATATATATATATATATATATATATATATATATATATATATATATATATATATATATATATAGTCTATCCACAAAGGTTCTAAATCACGTACCCCTGGCACTTCTTTTCTCGGTGGGAAACAGAGCCACGCCGAAAATTATCCACCACAGCTTCCTTTGTCAGGAAAATGAGTACGCACTCACAGGATGCAGCGTTTCCCCAAATTTCTTTAATTGGAGATAAGCACCCAGATTCACAAAGAAATACCGACGCGTTTCGTTATCAACTGATAACTTGGTCATGGTTGATATTACAACATTCAAAACACCCTATAAAAAGAGATTCACCAAACATGTGACTCATGATGTAACTCAAAGCACCTTGCAAAGTATTCTGGTAATAGTAGGCAACAACAAATATATGTTTGTTAACGTTGTATTGCAGTAATGATGATGGTGTTACATTGTTTGTTGTTGAATGTACCTTTCTTACTTCATCAAGTCTCATACTTATTAATTAATATTTATTTGTTAGTGTTGTTTTTATTTTTGTCTATTTACAACGAATTGTCCCTCACGTAATACAATCGCTCGTTTTCACGTGCCTATGGGGCGTGATCTCAACAAAAACTTTGTTTTTTTCTCACTTTTATCCTACGTTGTTAAATTTTACCCATACAATTAAAACTTGGATCCAATGTGTTCTTTACAACCCTTTCTTTACGGTGACATCGCAACCGCATTGAGCAGTGATTCAACTGTTCCCGATACCAACATTTTTTATTTTATTTTTTCTAAACCTCGGAACTCCGATTCGGTATTCATATTGCGAAAGTCCCCCGGTCAGCTCTTCTATTTTATGAAGTGACTGGGATTGTTTAAATATTTGGAACAAACCTATTTAGGACATCGCACTCTATTTATTTATTTGTTTAAGCCCTCCAGTGGGCATATGAGGCTTTCAATTGTATTTTAACCGGCCGTGGGCCACATTTGTTGCTATGTTGGGAATATCGCAATTCCCATCATGCGATGGGTAGTCACGTTTAGTCAATGTGTCTTGATCTTTTTAAGAGACACTCTCTGTTTATGGTATTGCAACTATTTATTTATTTATTTAAGCCCTCCAGTGGGAAAATAGGGTTTTTTTATATTGAATTTCTTACGAGCCTCTCTGAATTCAAACAACATTGAGGCTCTTTTCCAAAGCTGTCAATGGTTGTGACTATGTTTTGATATGTAGGGTGTACGAGAGAAAGAACCAATTATAACCACAAAGGGCACAAACATTTTTGGGACACTAATTAACAAACCACCACCATATTAAAAAAGCATTTCCTTAACCTGTTTTCTGTGTTTTACCTATATGTAGATAAAATGTCATTACTCAGTGTAAGCATTACAAAACCATTCTCTTATTACTCAGTTCCATTAAAGATGAACATACAGTTCTTCACTTTGATTAAGGCCCCACGGCGCACAAGTTCTGAAATTCCATATCTGACGGGATTCCCTCGCCTCAGTTTCTTTTCTCGATCTCCACCTCTCACATGCAAAGGTATAGTTTCAAGCGCATAAAAACGCAAAGATTTCCAGTCCCCTTCATGGCTGGTTTCCATGTGTTTCGCTACGGCGTTACTCCTATCTTTGTTGTTCTTTGCTCGCACGTGTTCGGGTATTCTCTTTTTCAGTTCACACTTGGTGCTCCTATGTATTTTAATGAGCACGCACACTCAATCACGTACACGATGAATTGACTCTTACACGTTATGAGCTCTTTTATTTGCCACATTTTGTTGTTGGTCAGTTTGATTTCAGTTGTGTTTTTAGCAATCTGGCAAACTTTACATGAGTGGCATTTTAGAAAGCCCTTTGTCTTTAACCATTGTGTCCCTTTCTTTTTTTTCTTGACCTTGATGATGACTGTGTACCAGTTTATCGCTTAAATTTTAGGTAACGCGGAAAGTGATGTTTGGATGATTGCTCATTATTTTTCCAACCGTTGGAACCAATTGTAATAACTTCCAATTTTTTCTGAGACCCTCCACTATTTGTTTTGATTCTCTGGTATGATCCAAAATCAATCTCACTGGATTCCCAGCTGGTTGATTTTCATTTAAGTTTTCGGATACCTTGTGTTTCACATCCAGTGTGTCTTGTTGTTTCTTCTCGTTGGCTCGTTTCCAGCACTTTTTAATGGTACACTCTTTGTACCCACGGTGTTTGAATCTCCTTGCAGTTTTTTTGCTATGTTTCTCCCATTCTTTTTGTTCTGAGCAAATGTAACAGGGTCTCAAAAATTCTCCATATGGGATGTTATCTTTCACTGATGCTTTGTGGAAACTGTCCGCGTGCAAGGTGGCATTTGTAGATGTCTCCTTTCTGTGAAGTGTGGTTTCCAGTTACATGCATTACCAGCAAGAGTAACAGTAACGCTACCTCATGTCTCAAAAGACTTCCTCGAAGAAAAACAGCTTGCAGACATCCATGCCCAACACTAGATGGCGAACTACTTTACAGTATTACATTCCACAAACATATGCTTTTTGGGTAAGTAATGTTATATACACATACACGTTTTGCTCCTGCTGGAAAACCTGGGAGCCACAGGAAGTGGCACATCGGCGGAGCCAGCCGGTAATTTAAATGTGTCCACATGAAAAGTAAAACGCACGCTCAGGCGAAGATGGTGAATGCAAATGTAGATTTATTACTTCATAAATTTGTAGTAATGCGTTTCGGCCGTCCAGTGGCCTAGATCACACAGTGAGGGGTAGAGAGGCATCAATACATAGTCATTATCCAACATAGTTGGAGGACTGAAAATTCCTGTCTAGACATAGTGGTAGGACTGCGCATCTACAATACTGTCAGACATGATGAAAACACAGTTGCCATCTAGGAATGGAGACATCATATAAAGCACATTTCTGAAAATAACAGTCTAGTTCCATCTCAAAGTGCTGTGTTAAGGGACACATTGAACATAAATCAACCAATTGGCCTGCACAAATTTGAGTTCATTGCATGTGAGAAAATTACGAGCAAAATGCACCAAGGTATAATCACAGTCCGTTAAGTTGATGCTCTATATTAATAAATATGCTGAGAAACGTGAGTGTCTCACCGTACTCAAATCCCCAGAAAGACTGATGACCCATGGGGTCTGTGTCGACAAGTGTCATATTGCAATTGGGATATGGTTGCCAAGGAAATGACCGCTCTATCCAGAATGTCCCTGCTATGGTCTGTGTTGACAAGTGTCATGTTAAAGAAAGGGCCCTCTGAAATGTGGCTGCCCAGAGAATGACCACTCTGCTCATAATGGTAAACCCCTGTGTGGGTGGAGTACAGTCTGTGACTAGCACAAAGGCGGCTTGGGCGCTGACGGCTTCAATGAGTGTCCACATAAGGCAAGGTACCATTGCTACCCAAGTGGGTTATGACCTGATCCGTAGGTTAGAGTAAAGACCGGTATGGCGCCCTCTACTTACCTTTATCACCCGCAAGTATGATACAAGCAAAAGTTACAACAGTGAACAATCCAATACAATAAAATTGCAAATGAGACTTAAAAATGTGACATGAGTGAAAAGATCTATCTCTTATCTGTGGTACGTGGAGCGCTCAGTGGATGCCTCATGAAGAAAAGGGTAAGGAGCCCAAAAGGTAAACGACAGTTGAATCCCATGGCTCCCTTCTTTTCCTCCTGTAAAGCCAGACAAGAGCAGTGTCATAAGTAAAATGAAAAACGGGGTCAATATGAATACATGAACACACATTTTGAAGGAATACATGATTGTATAAACAATTAACAAAACGTATATCATGGAACTTGCGAGTCAGCCCAAGAAAGATACAACAAAGCCACAACGTGCACATCAGTGGGGGTAGGACAAAAGCAAACATGATGGCAATAAAGGTTGCACCATAATCCTCATGTAAATGTATACCCAATTCTTCATCACTGTTCCCCTGGATATATGGTTCCTAGGTCAATGATATATCTTGATCCTCTCCTCCTGAGTTTCAGTACCCTGTTGCCTCCACTAGCATCAGGAAATATCTGTTTGATCGCATAGTATCTTAGTTTAGAACAATCTGAGAAGTGGTGTCTCTTGAAGTGTCGTGCTATAGGGTCATGTTGGTCTCTGTTGGTAATCGCCCTCATGTGCTTGAGAACCCTCTCCTTGGCCACGAGAGTGGTGCTTCCTACATATCTGAGGTTGCAAGGACATTCAAGGATATACACCACAAAAGAGGAACTGCTAGTGAGAAATTGTATTTTCCTACTGGTGTTAGTCCCCGGTCTGTAGAATTCCTTTTTCATGCGGCTACTGTGGCACGCCTTGCAGTGGCCGCTTGGAAAAAAGCGTTGTAGATTGAGTCCCTTATGCTGTTCTCTGGTAGTAATGTCACTGTGTCTGAGTAGTCCTTTAGGCTACGTCCCTTCCTGTAGCTGATTCTGGGCTTGTCCGGTATGGAGTTAACTATGACCGGAGCGTTGGTCAAAGTATCCCAGTTCTTCACAAGGATTTTCTGTATGTCACTGGAATTACCATTAGATCTGAGTATGACCCTGGTGGTGTTGTCCCCCTCTTTCTCCTTGACCTCGTTTGGCGTCTCAAGTAGTGTAGTGATCCTACTGATCATATTGACCTTTTCAACTGCCTTCCTGAGAACCCAATCAGGATAACCTCGTTCAGTAAATCTGGATAACATGGTGGATTGTTTAGCCATGAAATATGCATTGGTGCTGCAGTTTCGTCATGCTCTGAGGAGTTCCATAGGTGATGCTCCATTTGAGGTTGTCAGGTTGGCTGCTCATGGCATGTAGCAGACTGTTACCAGCTCTTGCGTTCCTAAACAGGCTGGTATGAATTTCATTGTTCGTGATTTCTACCCTGACGTCCAGAAACTCAACAGATTGTCTTCTCAAATTGCTGGTGCGAGTGAGGTTGTGATTGTTTAGTTGAGCCTCGTGATAAAGTAGTACGCCAACATAGATAACATGATCTTTTGAATTTAAACAGTTGCACCTAGCATTGTAAGGATACACACCTGACAAGTCTTGAAATAGACGAAAAGCGTCAGGGTATGAGCATGCAGCCAGTACAATGTGATAATAAATGCTCAGATGTATTTCGAAATCGGTGTATATTGCTACCAACGTTTGTAGAGCAGCCACCTTAGTATCTGCCCACACATTTGAGAAGGTGCTATATGGATTAAGATATTCATGTTTGGTGGGGGGCTTCTGTGCTAAACATTTTTTGCACCAGTTCTGCTCACCTAATCAACTCTCCATCGCTGCAGTGTGTCCCACTGTTGCTGGAACTGTGGGAGATGATCATTTATGCTTACCGTCATGGTGTAATTTTTAATATCCAATAGTGTAAGAGCAGTTTCACACATTTCGTTTCCTGCCCCTTACAAATTTAATCTGCCTCAATGTTCTCAAATTGTTAAAAAGAAACTGTGGACTGGAGGTAGGATGAAATCTTTTAAAAAGATTGGGATGGAATCTTTAAAATGTAACTTGACCGAATGTCTAAGAATGTTGGCACTACTATACCTAGTAGCAATTAAGGAAAATGCAGTAAAAGAAATGTGTTAGTATCCTGTTTTTTTAACTACAAATTTCTACAGAATTGGAAGATTAAAAATAAAAAGTAGTTTGGAATCATGTGTTCTAGTTGAAAGTAAGTTGAATCTAATCCTTCATTTATTCTCCATAGCAACACAAACATCACGCGTTGGAATTCAGCCATAATGTACGGCCAGTTCCGTTTCATGAAGAGCTGCCCATTTTGCCTTGTCTACTTTAGTTAACCCAAGAGTACATTAGTGATTGGTTTTTTGAGTCAAAGTAGTTTGTAGAGTTGTTAATTTCAGGATGCTTAGAGATTTTATTGTATCTTTTTATATATAATTATGAATTCCTGATTTCTACCCTTTGCTTTTCTTCCCTCATAATTTCAATATTTAAGCAGTGTTCTATATCTTGAGTTTCTTCCTGGACCAATCAAATCTGAAGAAATGCTGTTTGTTTGAAATATGTATAGCTTTCTCTGCTATGGTTCTTGAGTGACTGTTGGGCTTTCGGTTTGAAGGGCACATGGCTGATATTTTGAGTATTGACCTGGCTGATTTATATTCTGTCATCTTCTCTTCCCTTTACAGGTAAATGGGAGTGCCCATGGCATCAATGTGATTCTTGTGGCAAGGAAGCTGCCTCATTTTGTGAGATGTGCCCCAGCTCTTTCTGCAAGCATCATAGGGAAGGCATGCTGTTTATATCTAAGCTGGATGGACGACTCTCTTGCACAGATCATGATCCCTGTGGGCCATACCCGCTAGAACCTGGAGAAATCCGCGAGTATGTGCCACCTTCCCTTCTGGATGTTTCCAAACATTCTGCAGATAAAGCAATTAAAAATAAAAGCAATCAACCTGTCCCAAAAGAAAGAAAACCATCAACTACTGTGGAAGCTCCCACATTGACACTGAAAGGAGCATCACCTTCAAGGCAAAATGAAATACCTGCAGCAGAAATATCTTCAGTTCAGGAGGCAAAGTCTTCTCAAAACCTCCTCCCGGTTCTTGGTCCGAATCCTGAGCTTAAAGGGAAATCTATGGATATGAACTGCCCACTTGAAGAGACTTCAACACCCACTAGTCAGTGTCCCAGTTCTAAAGAGAAAACTCAGTTGCTTATCTTAAAGGACACTGTGCACCAAGATGTAACTGCATCGGGTTTGGATTCTGCTTGTTTATTGAGCAAGGCTACACCTGTTGAACAGAGCTTGACTTCTAAAGACAAAGCACTTACACAAACTGGTGAAAACTCTACCCCTGTAAACGGAGAACATACTCCAGTGAGTAAAACTCCTGCTTCAAAAGGGAGGCCACCAGGACGATTGTGCCAGAATGCTGCTTCTAAATCAAGGTCATCCACACCAGTGGGCCAGAACACAACCCTTAAATTACGGCCATCCACCCCTGCAGGCCAGTACCGTATTCTTAAACCTAGGTCATCCACTTCAACCACTGAGTGCCTAGGTTCGAGATCCAGGCCCTCAACTCCCCTAGGTCAAGATCCTGATAAGTCTAGGCCACCAACACCAGTAAATCAAAACTTAACTCCTGAAGAGAGACTGTCGACCTCATTGGCTGCAAATTTGGATAATCCAAACTCCACTCTTGGAGGGAGAATACGAACTCCAAATCTTCGGGGAAAGAGTTCTGAAAAGAAAGAATTAGGACCAGTTGAACAGGATGTAAGCAACCCCCAGACTGCTGACTAAGGTTTTGGTGCTAAACACAAGTTGTAAAGAAGCATTTGTGCTTTGTTTTGTTGGAAAATCTTTTGGTCGTACTGTAATTCAAAGCGACCAACATTGGTTGTTAAGTTTTGCTAGCCCCTTACAGAGGGAGAATGGTGCATAGTGTTTGTGCTCATCTGAACTTTAAATGAGCTAAGGCCTGCTGAGGACTTCCTTTGCACATACGAAGGAAGAGTAGCAGGAGGCATTTCTGCTGGCTCTTATCAAATTACCTGAATGGAAATGAACAGCTGCCCTGAATTACCGATTTTCAGTTCGAATCATCTTTATCAATCAGGTTCTATCCCTTATGACCCTAATATGCAGGATGAGAATGCTAAGTGCACAGAATTATGCTTGAACAGAAAGGGGAACTCCCTTAAGGACAAAATGCATTTTGTAATCGTGTAGAATCGGGAAAATGGCAGCTTCGTTCCCTCACTTCACACCAATACTAGTGTTTGGCTCTGTGCGCGGGTGAGGGAAACTTTTATGAATTGTTGTTGTTCCAATGATTAAACACTGAATGGAGCTGTCGAATTTATTGTCTATGAAAAAACCGTATGTTGAATAAGGCATGAAACAACTGTATTTGTATGATATGTTGTAGCTATGCTGAGTTTTTAGAAATCTAGAACTGTGATTACCTTGGTGTTGCCAGTCATAGGTTCATTGAGGACTGACCTTCATGTAAAAGGAGACCGGTTGTGTGTGATGAGAAGGGGATATGTGACAAGTGGATGTGCATTTACTAAAGGCTTTTGTTTTCCCACTCTGGATCCGTAATATCCACCTGTTTTAGGTATTGCCAGATGTGTGGAGGAGGATCTCAGGAAAACTTTACATGCTTAGTTGCATGTGGTTTTGGTAAATGAGGAAATCAGTATCCATAGTCGCTGTTGATATTATTGATTGTAGAAGGTCCATACATTCTGACTAGGGGGATTCTTAGAAAGTGAATGTTGAGAATTCCCATGTTGGATTGCCTTTGTGTCAGGCTGAGAACAAATGAGTTCTGTTTACTGCATTTGTGATCAGACAATAATGTTTGCAGTCTGTGTACACAATATCCATTTAGCTTTACCCAAAGAGAATATCTTCTATAGAATGTCATGCTTTAAACCAGATTTTTCTTAAAGAGGCTGTATAGTTTAGAGAACAAAACAAAATGTACCCAGTCCTGAATTTCTAACCGTTTCCAACAATAAGCATTCTAAAATGTGCTTGTGTTAGTTTGCTTGGGTTTTGGACCTCTTGTGACATCTTTCACTGAAAGGTTTGAATGATCTGCAGCATGGCTTTTTCTTTTAGGTAGGTGTCTGTCTTTTCTATATATTTGACTTCATGGCTATCTATGCTGGAGCTTTCAACCAATTCTCCATTCTGGTAGTCTCTCTGGTATTCATAAATGACAGAGTACCATGTGCATGCTTGGCATTTTTTAAATTATACAAATTCATTATTTTAATATATTTGTAATCTGTAAATTCAAGTTTTTCTTGCCAGTTTGGCCCAAAAAGTAGAATAGTCATTATTCTCAAGTGAGCGGTTTAAACTCTGCTTTAAGTTAAGGCTGTGTATTTCCTTCTGACATTTCTTAATTCTTGCAAATTACTCTGATTTATTTATAGATAGTATAGGAAGCTGGTTCCTTACATAGTATACCAAAAAGAGGTATACTGTGCAAAGAGTCCAGGTATCCCTTATGAGTGGACAGGCGCTTTCTCTAGCAATCTCAAGGTGCTCTTCTAGGGGGTAGTGTGTTGAAGCATCTTTAGGTTTATCAGAGACAGCTGCAATATATATACACTCAGTCAAAATGATACACATGACTCGATAAAGAGAACCACACAAATTTACGAAAATAACTCTTATATGTATATAACTTTTGGCACCAAGATCATCAAAATAAGGTTCAATGACGTTTTGAGTTGTAAATTTGTACAGGTTTGAAAAACAACAATTAATACAATTTATGAAGCAGTAATGTTATCCTATGGAGAAAAAATATATGCTGCATACAGGTACTTAACAGCAACGTACGGACCAATCTCTTGGACTTAAAGTAAGTACAGGGCAAGGTCCAAGGCAGCACCAACAGGTCACCTCCGGCGGCACTGGGGCGGCCAGATGCAGAGGTGCTTTTCCCCATCAGGCGCCCAATGTTATCCTATTGGGGGAAAACATGTACTGCATTCGGGCACTTCACAGCAACTTACGGGACCAATCTCCGGGACTTACGGTGGTAAGTATGGGAAAAGGGCCAAGGCAGCATTAACAGGTCACCTCGTACAGCACTGGGGCGGCTGGGTCCAGAGGTGCTTTTCAGCGTCTTGTGCCCAATGTTAATCAATCAAACTGCATTTTTAAAAAGCTCAACACTCACTCCTAGGGGTATCTGGGCACTGTGTCTGTCGAAGAGCCAGGTCTTGAGTCTCTTTCTGAAGTCTGCCAGCGAGGGGTCTGTTCAGAGCTGATGGGGAAGGTTGTTCCAGGTTTTGGCAGCGATGTAGGAGAAGGGGGTGCCATCACTGCGGATGCGGGCGGGTGTGCGAGGGCATGTGAAGAGGAGCGCAGGTGTCTAGTGGGTTAGTAGAAGTTCATTCGGTGGTTGAGGTAGGCAGGTCCTGGGTTGTGGAGGGCTTTGTAGGCTTGCTTGAGGAACTTGAACTGGAATCTTTTCTGGATGGGGTGCCAGTGGTGGGGTCTCAGGTGGGGGGTGATGTGGGTTCATATGAGGAGGTCCAGGACGGCTCTGGCTGCAGCGTTCTGTATGGTCTGGAGCAATCTGAGGAGCTGAGCGGAGATGCCGGTGTTGAGGGTGCAGCCGTAGTTGAGGCGGCTGGTGATGAAGGCCTGAGTAACTGTCTTTCTGGTGTTGGTTGGGATGCATCTGAAGATTCTGCGGAGCATGTGACCAGTATCCAGCAAATGGGTTCCCTGGTCCCTTTTACTGGCAGTAACTGAACTGACCAGCACAGGGGTATATCTGCTTATGCAGATATGTTCACACATGTAATATAATGCACCCTCCCGTAGGGCTGTAAGACCTGCTGTAGATTTTCTTGATTGGCTGCTCTGAGGGTGGTGGTGTGTGCCTGGCAGGGATCTACCAGCACGGTCACGCATCCTGTACACTGTGGTTCGTTTTTTTAAATTGTCTTTAATTATGTTTATGATTGCCTACTTTGCACTCACCTGTTGGGGACTGGAGTGGTAACTCAGCTCCTTGCGATCTCTTCCAACCAGCGGGGTCCGACCGTGCGAGCGGACCCGCCATTTTGAAGGTAGTCTGTCCACGCTCTAGTGGTTGTGGCAACACGCTCAGGACTCCATATAAACACCGATGGTGCGAGCGCGCATTTCTTGATTGGCTGCTCTATGGGTGGTAGTGTGTGCCTGGCAGGGATCTGCCTGCACGGTCATGCATCCTCTAATCTGCGGTTCGTTTTTTAAAATTGTTTTTAATTGTGTTTATGATTGCCTACTTTGCACTCACCTGTTGGGGACTGGAGCGGTAACTCAGCTCCTTGCGATCTCTTCCAACCGGCGGGGTCCGTCCGTGCGAGCGGACCCGCCATTTTGAAGGTAGTCTGTCCACGCTCTAGTGGTTGTGGCAACACGCTCAGGGCTCCATAAAAACACCGATGGTGCGAACGCGTAGCGGATGCGCGCAGCGGGCCAAAGGCAAGCCCGTCAGCGCCAAGGAAGCGCTCCGCGCCAGCCATGCTGCCCTTTTGGGCCTTGATGGGGATCCCCTTGGGGAAGCTGGTCTTATAAGTTATTCCAGGGAGACACTTCTTTATATAGGTGAATCTCATGTTGACAAGGGGACTCTTGGGTTTGCTGAGTCAGCATACCCACTTGGAGACTTCCTTGGTAAAGGTCTTCTAACGTGTGGGCTCCTCAATGTGAGGTCTCTGCTTAAACATAGCGTGGAAATTCAGCTGTTGCTGGAAGCACACAAGCTCGATGTTCTGTTTATGACAGAAACTTGGACTCGCCCTAACTGCGAGGTTGATCCTGGTTGGGCTTGTCCACCGGGTTTTAAAATCCACCACCTTCCGAGGCCAAATGGGAGGGGAGGTGGGGTTGGAGTAATCTACAAAGCTACCTGGAAGATAGGGACCATTGATATGGATGTGGTCAATGGACTGGAATTACTCGGTTTGACCATAAAGAATGATTCTGGGCTCATTTTTACAGGGATCATCTGTTATAGACCTCCCGGGGCTTTTAGTGTTCAGCAGCACCAATCACTGTTAGATACCCTCACTAATATAGCAGCCACTCACAACAAATTAGTAATTATGGGGGACTTTAATCTGTGGTTAAATGGTTCTCTTGACTCTGGTTTTTTCAACTTACTCCAATCATGCGAAGGCCTTGGCCTTTTCCAGCAGGTCGCTGAGGCCACCCATAAGGCTGGGCATCTCCTTGATTTAATTTTCTCTGAACCCCCATCTTCTTCACATTGGGAAATTCTGCCTATGGATTGGACGGATCATTCCTTAATTACATTTTTTGTTAAACTTAAGACCTCTCAGACTCAGGTTTCGCGTCCTAACACTGAATACCTATGCAAAGACTGGAAGGCTCTCACATGGCTGAGGACTTCTGATTCTGTGTTCAAATTCGGAGACTGTTTCTCTTTGGCAAGCAAGTTGAGGAGAATTATACCTCACTGTGTCTAAAGATCACCTCGCCTTGGATTCTTGTGCCCCCCTGAAAAAACACAGTTGTAAGGGCAGAATTTCTGCCCCTTGGTTTAACGATACATTAAAAAATCTGAAATTAGTGTGTAACCAGGCTGAGAGGAGATGGAGGCGTGGCTACAAGGAGACATTTAGGATGTTGTGGAAGCTTAAAATCTTGGATTAAAAGAATGAGATTAGAAGATCTAAAGCCGACTATTTCTCTTCCTTAATTTGTAATGCCTCAATCAGCTCTAGAAGCATTTTTAATATTCTGAATAGTCACACCAGTCCTGACTGCTCTAAGAATTCAGTATCTCCCTCTCAAGAACTCTGTGAGAACCTGGCTAGGTTCTTCCGGGAAAAGATCCAGCTGATTATTGAGGACCTTGAGGGTGGCCAGCAAACGGTCTGGAATACTGTCTCTGAGGCTAGGAGTTCTCCTGCCTCTGTGGGGAGTGTTTCGGAGGGTGTGGATAATGGCCCCGTTTGTCAGTTCACCGAACAACTATCTGAGTTCCTGCCTTTAACGGCAGCAGACTGGCACATGGGTATCTCCTCTGGCTCACCCATGGACCCGGTTCCACACAAGATTTGGAAGAATTGTTCCCTACTCTTCGCCTGATCTGTAACCAGTCGTTAGTTAGTGGTATAGTCCCCTCTCATTGGAAGCAAGCCTTGGTGTCCCCTTTGTTGAAGAAGCCATCCCTTGATCCTGAGTGTTCAAAAAAGTATAGGCCTATTTCCTTGCTGCCATTCCCAGCTAGAATTGTTGAATGTGCAGTTAGTAGCACCCGGAACAGCACAAACTACGGGAGGAGGTACAATTTGGATTTCGTCCGGCTCACGGGACCGAGACGGCCCTGGTGACTGTTATGGATGAGCTTCAAAGGTGGGCAGACAGGGGACAGGCAGCAGCACTGATCCTGCTCGACCTGTCTGCCGCCTTTGATACGGTTAACCCCGAAATCCTGTTGAGAAGATTGAGTGATGCTGGGGTGAAAGGCTGCGCTTTACGTTGGTTTCAGTCTTTTCTGCAGGATAGACAGCAGGCGGTGTCCCTCCCCCTTTTCAATCTGCATTCTCCTGCGTGCCGCACGGTGTTCCTCAGGGCTCGGCAATTAGCCCTATCTTATTCAACATTTACTTAAAACCTCTGATTGTGGTCATCAAATCACATAATATTAACATCATAAATTATGCCGATGACACACAGCTGATCCTCTCCTTTGAGGGAGAGGACTCGACACCAGTGGAGGTGTTTCATAACTGCTTGCGGGACACGGCCCATTGGATACAGAACAACTCCCTACAATTCAATGCAGGAAAGACCGAGGTGCTCTTTTGCACTGCGAATAGGATCCCTCATCCCCTTTCTTGCAATTTCTGTCCCCCTGGAACTTCGACCGCAGTTCGGCCGGTGAAGACTGTCCACAATCTGGGCATCATGCTTGACAACAAGCTTGCTATGGAAACTCAGGTCACGAAAACGACAGCTCGCTGTTTTGCAATCATCTGAAAGAAACAGGTTAGTGTTAGATTCCTTACCTTAGAATATCCCCAGGGTCAGACTGGATCCGGAAAGTTTTGCGTAGCAGTACCCTTGCGCGTCGGTAGGCGGCTCCGCGTCTGTCATCGGTGTTGCTGGCGCCGTGATGACGTCGGAGCACTTAGACACCGCCCTCGCACGCTGACGCCAGTTGTTCTTTTTCCGTGCCGGCAAGCGCAGATCCGGAAAAAGCAGTACTTTAGTCACTTTTTGACTAAACTTTTTTTTCGATCCTTTTTGATCTCACTTCGAGTTTTTACGGCTCTCGGTGCCGGTAGGGATGCCCGGGTTCAAGCCCTGTACCGATTGCCACCGACTGATGTCAGTTTACGATCCCCACCTCCGGTGCCTCTATTGCCTTGGGGCCGACCACGACGACAAATCGTGCCCCGACTGCCGGGCTCAGACGTCGAAAGCTAGGCGGGAGCGGTACCGTAAGCGCCTCGAGGTCCGGCAGTCGGCCCCGTGCCGCTACCGGTCCCGGCTCAGGTGAAGGTCCAGGGACTTGTCGCAGGGCCACAGTTGTCACAGCCCGGCGAGTCAACATCATTTGTCGGGCTCCAAGTCCTCAGGCAAGAAGTCGAAGAGACGTCATCACTCTTCTGACTCCTCCCCGGCCTGCTCCATACCCGCCGGTCCCTGGGCCGAACGCGACGCCGGAGGAGATCGATGCCTTCCTTATGGCCATGAGGTCGCTCTCTCCTCCGTCGGGTTCCACGGTCCCAACTGGGAGCCCAAGCAGGCCGGGTGCTCCGGCCCCGGCGCCGCAGGGCCCCGCTGGATCCGGATCCGGGTCGCCGATGGTCGAACTTACGACCCCGCCGGCGCCGTCCCTGGTCCTTCCCCCGGTCCGGATCCGGCGTCGGACCGGCATCGCTCGACGCTGCATTCGGCGCCGGCAGAGGAGCAATTCTTCTATGATCCGGCTCCATCCTTTGCACCTGATTTTCAGGAGATGGAGGGCGAGGGTGACTGGGAGGGGTCTGAGGACCCTCTGACACGGGCATGTCAGTCATTTCAGGACTGGACAGAAGAGCTAGGGGAAGCAAGTGGTCATGACACTTCACCTGACACTGGCTTTGTCTCCCCTCCTACGGTGGCTAGGGAGGAGGGGGCTGCTTATAGTGTGGTGCTGACGAGGGCAGCCAAGGCCTTGGCTCTTGAGCTCCCCGTCGCGACTGTGAGGTCTAACATCCTCACTGAGGTCCTTAAACCGCAGGCAGGTTCTCCGGAGCTTCTACTGCCATTTAATGAGGCTCTCACGGACGTCCTGTTGGGCACCTGGTCCAGGCCCGCTACAGTTCCCCCTGTAGATAGGAACGTCGCCAGGCGCCACTGCCCGGCTCCGGGCGACCCTAGTTTTCTGTCCACCCACCCCAGAGAGTCTTGTTATCTAGGCCTCTACTTCCCAGTCCGCATTCCCGACTGCACCTCCAGATCGGTAATCCAAAAAGTATGAAGAGTTTGGCAAGAAACTGTTCTCTTCCCTCAGTTTGGGGTTGCAGTCAGTCAACACCGCTTGCCTTTTGGGCCGTTACACCCACTCTCTGTGAGATACGGTTGCGGCCGTGCTGCCGGAGTGCCCGGAGGGGCCCGGGCAAAGCTCGCTCAAGCCCTTGTGGAGGGACAAGACGCAGCGCGGTATTCCATTCGATGTTGGCTGGATACCACAGACTCGCTGGGCAGGGCGATGTCAACGACGGTGGCGGTTCGCCGCCACGCCTGGCTGAGGTCCGCCAACTTCCCAGCCGATGTCCAAAACACCCTTATGGACATGCCGTTCGATGGCAGCCACCTCTTTGGTGGCAAGGCAGATCATGGGCTTGAACGCTTCAAGGACTCCAGGGCTACGGCCTAGTCCTTGAGCCTGTCGGGCCAGCGTCAGCCATCTTCTGCCTTTCGCTCCTTTCGTGGCCAAGGAAGGGGCTCCCCTTCACGACCTGCCAGCCACGGGCCGCAGTCTAACATCCAGCCTGGCGGGGGACGTGGTAACTGACGTGGCGGTGCCAGGGGACAACGGCGAGGCCAGTCCACATCCACCCTGCAGTATCTGCCTCAAAGCCCTCCTGGTCCGAGCTTTCAGGCCCATTTGACGCCAGTGAGGGGCAGGGTCCGCCATCACCTCCTCCACTGGCGCAACATCACTTCGGACAGGTGGGTGCTGCAGATCGTCCGGAGAGGCTACTCCCTCCCCTTCGAGGAGACCCTTCCAGCCATGCCACCGCAGTACCACCGCTTGTCGGGGGATCACTTGCAACTTCTGGAAGAGGAAGTTTCGGCCCTCTTGGCCAAGGGGGCCATCAAGGGCGTTCCTGGGCCAGGAGTAGGGTGTGGTTGCTATTCCCACTACTTTCTGGTTCCCAAGAAGGGCAAAGGGGGCATATGCCCTATCTTGGAGCTGCGAAACGTCAACAGCTTCCTCCGAAAGGAGAAGTTCAAGATGCTGACGTTGGCTCAGGTCTTAGCTGCCCTGGACCCCGGAGACTGGATGGTAGCGTTGGACTTGCAGGACGCTTATTTCCACATCCCCGTCCTGCCGGCCCACGGGCGTTACCTGTGGTTCACGGTAGGCCACGAGCAGTTTCAGTTCACCGTGCTCCCCTTTGGCCTTACCAGCGCCCCACGGGTGTTCACGAAAGTGTTGGCGGTGGTCGCGGCTCATCTGCGCAGATTAGGGGTGTCAGTCTTCCCCTATCTTGACGACTGGTTGTTGAAGGCGGGCTCGCCCCAGACAGTCGTCAGCCACCTTCAGACTACGGCCGACCTCCTGCACTTGCTGGGCTTTTCCATCAATGTGCCGAAGTCACACCGTGTCCCTCTCAAAAGCTCCTCTTCATCGGAGCGGTTCTGGATTCGGCACAGTTTCAGGTTTATACTCCCGAACAGCGGGTTCGCGATATTCAGGCTCTGATTCCGATCTTTCAGCCTTTATCCCGGGTCTCGGTCAGGTTGACGCTGCGGCTTCTGGGGCTTATGGCCTCCTGCATCCATCTGGTGCATCACGCCAGGTGGCGGATGCGGGCTCTGCAGTGGGACCTGAAGTTTCAGTGGGCCCAGCATCAGGGCAACCTGTCCGACCATGCCTAATCTCGGAGGGCACTGCGAGACAGTTGCAGTGGTGGCTCACAAACCGCGATTGGGTCAGCGGCAGATCCCTCTCCCTACTCCTACCGGAGCACGTAGTTGTGACGGATGCGTCCCTCCTGGACTGGAGGGGCCACATGGGAGAGGCGGAGATCAGAGGCCTCTGGTCTCCGGCAGAGTCCCGGCTCCACATCAATCTTCTGGAGGTGCGGGCGATCCGGCTTGCACTGAAGGCATTCCTTCCCTCTGTCCGGGGAAGTGTGGCGCAGGTGTTCACGGACAACACCACCGCCATGTGGTACTGGAACAAACAGGGCGGGTGGGGTCGGGACCCTGTGCCAGGAGGCTCTGCGCCTCTGGCAATGGATGGAACACTAGGGCGTCACCCTGGTGGTTCAACACCTGGCAGGTTCCCTGAACGCCAGGGCGGACGAACTCAGCCGTCGGTGCATGATGGATCCAGAATGGCGTCTGAACTCGGACGTGGCGCAAGGTCTCTTTCGGCAGTGGGAGGACCTTGGTTAGAACTATTCGCCACAGAAGAGAACGCGCAATGGCATCAGTTCTCCGCGTTGGAATTTCCAAGGCGGCACTCGCTCTGCGACGCTTTTCGTCGCAAGTGGAGTTGCGGTCTGTTGTACGCCTTTCCGCCTATACCACTTCTGCCCAGAGTGCTGAAGATCAGGTGCAACCCGGCCCAAGTCATCCTTGTGGCTCCGGACTGGGCACGAAGATACTGGTATCCCGAGCTACTAGGCATGTCAGTTGATCCCCCGATTCGTCTGCCTCTTCAGGAGGACCTTCTGTCGCAGCAGCAGGGGACGGTCCTTCACCCAAACCTGTACAGCCTCCACCTCCATGCTTGGAGATTGAGCGGTGGCAGTTGAGGCCATTTGACTTGCCTCCTGAAGTCTGTGATGTCATTCTGGCAGCCAGGCGTCCCTCCACAAAAACTGTGTAAGCCTGCAGGTGGAACAGATTTGTGGTATGGTGCACAGCAAAGGCTGTGGATCCCCTTTCTGCCCCTCTTTCAGAGGTTCTCCTCTTTTTTCACTTGCCCAGCAGGGCTCTGCTCTGGGCACTATCAAAGGCTACCTCTCTGCCGTTTCAGACTTCTTAAGGCTTCCTGATCCGCCTTCTCTTTTCAAGTCCCCTGTTATAAATAGATTCTTGAAGGGCATCACTCACATGTTTCCTCCTGTTCCTTTCGTGATTCCTCAGTGGGACTTGAACCTTGTTCTAACTTATTTGATGTGCGCTCCCTTTGAGCCACTTCACAACTGTCCTCTCCATCTTCTTACTCTTAAGACTGCATTCCTGGTTGCCATCACCTCTGCCAGGAGGGTGAGCGAGCTCCAGGCTCTTTCTTCTAAGCCTCCTTTCCTTTCTGTCCATCCGGACAAAGTTGTCTTAAGAACACGTCCCTCTTTCCTGCCCAAGGTAGTCACAGCCTTCCACATCGGGCAGTCCATCACCTTGCCCACCTTCTTTCCGCCTCCACATCCCTCAAAAGAGGAAGAGAGGCTCCACCGCCGTCTGGACCCAAAACGTGCGCTTTCATTTTATTTGGACCGCACACGCCAGTTCCGGGTGAAGGACCAGCTCTTTGTTCTAGTTCTAGGACACCCCCGCGCCGCACGGCCACCAGCTGCTGCGTGTGCCTCCCCTTCCATTGTGCCTCGCTGCCCGACTGCCGCCTCGTGACCACGCCCCCTCCTTCGAGCGGCGTGGTCCGTGATCGGCGCTCCTCACCCTGTGCCCCTGGTGCATTTAGTGTGTAGAATTGTTTTTGTTCTGATTGCTGTTTTTCCCGCTGTTTTGCTTGTATTTTTTCCTTCCTGTTACCGCCCTCCGTCTTCCCTCCCTCCCTCCCTCCCCGCTCGGCGCTCCTCACCTTGAGCCCCTGGTGTATTTACTGTGTAGAATTGTTTTTGTTCTGATTGCTGTTTTTCCCGCTGTTTTGCTTGTTTTCTTTCCTGCCTGTTGCCGCCCTCCGTCTTCGCTCCCCGCTTCCCGCCACCACCGCTGACCCCGCCCCTTTTTTCCTTCTGTTCCCTCCCCGCTCCCGCCTCCCAGCTGCTCCGCCCACCCGCGCACTTCGCCATATATGGCGACCGTGCGAACGCGCAGCGGTCACGCGCAGCGGGCGCGCCGATTGTGCGCCGAAGGCGCGCCAAAGGTAAGCCCGTCTGCGCCCGTCCGCGCCTGGACCGCGCCCAGTGCCAGGACCCCTGGCCCTCGAGGACCCCGACCGACCCGCCTGACGTACACCGCCGCCAACCTCAGCGCCCTCAACGCCGGTCGACCCCCAGGATGCTACCAAGCCACCCCGAAACGAACCCACGGACCCTTCAGCTGCCACGCCTGCAAGTTCACCTGCATCCGGACCTGCCCGACACCAGCACCTGCCAAGCCGAACACCAACAGCAACCACCTCAAGTGCATCCTGCTCAACACCGCTCCGTCCACAGACACGCCATCGAACTCTGGAACCTCCTAGACGCCACAGCCCCTGACGTTGCCTTCATCACGGAGACCTGGATGAACGCCTCTTCAGCGCCCGACATCGCCATCGCCATCCCTGAAGGCTACAAGATCACCAGGAGGGACCGCAACGTCAACCAGGTGGGAGGAGGCATCGCCATCATCCACAGGAACACCATCCGCATCACGACCAGCACCGACAACACCCCACCCTCCGCCGAACACCTGCACTTCCAGATCCACACCGACCCGAAGACCACCTTCAGAGGCACCCTGATCTACCGACCTCCAGAACCACGCACTCAATTCAGCGAGGACATCGCCGACTTCATCAGCCCGCACGCCCTCCCCTCCGCTGACTACATCCTCCTAGGGGACTTCAACTTCCACCTGGAGAACAACAACGACTGCAACACCAGCACCCTGCTCGACAACCTCGCCAACCTTGGACTCAAGCAGCTGGTGTCCACCCCCACCCACCTCGCCGGACACACACTCGACGCCATCTTCTCATCCAGCAAAGACATCGCCTTCAGCCACGCCACAGAACTCCACTGGACGGACCACAGATGCATCCACTTCACCTTCAGAAGAACGACGACCCACCACCACCAGCAACAGGTTGCCCGAAGAAGCTGGAACAAGATCACAGCCGACCAGCTCGCCGCTTCCCTGAACCAGCACCCTCCGGCCAGCTCAGCGAACCCCAGCCAGGCCGCCGACAACCTCACGAAGTGGATCAGCAACTGCGCGGACGAACTCGCCCCACTGAGGACCCCGCCCAGCAGACCCGGCAGTAAGAGAGCCCCATGGTTCACCGACGAACTCAAGAGCTCCAAGAAGAACTGCCGAGCCCTGAAAAAGCCTGGAGAAAGGAACCCACGCCGGACAACAGGACCACCCTCAAGCTCGCCTCCCGGAAACACCACCAACTGATCCGCACGCCAAGAAAACGGCTTTCAAGAACCGACTGGACAACAACGCACACAACTGCAAGGAACTCTTCAACATCGTGAAAGAGCTCTCCAACCCCAACGCCGGAAACAACGACATCACCCCATCGCAAGACCTCTGCAACTCCCTCGCCTCCTACTTCCACAACAAGATCGCGGACATACACAACAGCTTCAGCACTCAACCGACGCACGCCACGACCGCAGCAACGCCGCCCACCACCACCCTCCACGCCTGGACCCCGGTCAACACCGAAGGCACCGTCCGCATGATGAACTCCGTCCACTCCGGATCTCCGACCGACCCCTGCCCTCACCACGTCTTCAACAAAGCCGACGCTGTCATCGCACCCCACCTGCGGGACATTATCAACACCTCATTCGACACCGCCACCGTCCCCGAGAGCTGGAAGCACGCCGAACTCAGCGCTCTACTCAAGAAACCGACAGCAGACCCCACCGAACTCAAGAATTATCGCCCCATCTCGCTCCTCCCGTTTCCAGCCAAAGTCATCGATAAGACCGTCAACAAACAGCTGGCCGCCTTCCTCGAGACGAATGGATCCCTCGACCCATCACAGTCCGGATTCCGTGCCAACCACAGCACCGAGACCGCCCTCAACGCCGCCACCGACGACATCCGAGCCCTGATGGACAACGGAGAAACAGCGGCCCTCATCCTCCTAGACCTCTCCGCGGCTTTCGACACGGTCTGCCACCGCACCCTAGTGCAGCGCCTCAGCAACGTCGGAATCCAGGAGAAGGCACTGGAATGGATCGTCTCCTTCCTCGACGGAAGAACACAGAGGGTCTGCCTACCACCGTACAAGTCAGAGGCCACCGAAGTCATCTGCGGCGTCCCTCAAGGATCCTCACTGAGCCCTACTCTCTTCAACGTCTACATGAGCCCCCTCGCGGCCATCGCACGCCAACACAACCTCAACATAATCTCCTACGCCGACGACACCCAGCTGATCCTCTCCCTGACCAACGACCCCGCCGCCGCCAGAGCCAACCTGCACGAAGGGATGAAAGAGGTAGCCGAGTGGATGACGACGAGCCGCCTGAAACTGAACTCAGATAAGACGGAGGTCCTCATCCTGGGCTCCTCGCCCTCCGCCTCGGACGACTCCTGGTGGCCCCCCGCCCTGGGCACCGCACCCAAACCGACGAACCACGCACGCAACCTGGGCTTCATCCTGGACTCCTCCCTCTCCATGACCAGGCAAGTTAACGCCGTCTCCTCGTCGTGCTTCAACACCCTGCGCATGCTTCGAAAGATCTTCTGGTGGCTCCCCACGGAGACCAGGAAGACCGTCACCCAGGCCCTCGTCACCAGCCGACTGGACTACGGCAACGCACTCTACGCCGGAACCACCGCCAAGATCCAGAAGAGACTCCAGCGCATCCAGAACGCCTCAGCCAGACTCATCCTCGACATCCCACGACACAGCCACATCTCCGGACACCTTAGAGACCTGCACTGGCTCCCGGTCAACAAGAGAATCACCTTCCGTCTCCTTACCCACGCACACAAAGCTCTCCACGATCAAGGCCCGAGCTACCTCAACAACCGCATCAACTTCTACGCTCCCAAACGCCACCTCCGATCTGCCAGCCAAGCCCTCGCCGCCGTCCCACGCATCCGTAGAGCCACTACAGGAGGAAGGTCCTTCTCCTACCTGGCCGCCAAGACCTGGAACTCCCTCCCGGCCGACCTGCGCCTGACCCAAGACCACCTCTCCTTCAGGAAGAAGCTCAAGTCCTGGCTGTTCGAGCAGTAGCGGTCCCCCCCCCCCCCCCCCCCCCTAGCGCCTCGAGACCCTACGGGTAGGTAGTGCGCTCTATAAATGTCTTTGATTTGATTTGTTGGTTACGTGGGCGCTAAGAAGGGACGGGCGGTGCACAAATGAACCATTTCTCGATGGGTCGTTTTGTGCATTAAGGCCTGTTATTCTCTGGCTAAGAAGGAGCGTCCGTGGGGCTGCGTGCCCACTCCACTCGGCCACGGTGGCTACGACTGCCCTGGGTCGGGGAGTCCCCTTGCAGGACATCTGTCAGGCAGCTACGTGGGCCTCGCTGCACACGTTCGCTAGACACTACTGCCTGGACAGCCAAGTCCGGAGAGATGGCTTTTTTGGCCGTTCCGTGCTTCAGGACTTTCTGGTGTGATCTTGGTTCTATAGTAATGCCCTCTTCCTGGGTGCTCACTGGCGCACCGGTAAGATCTTCAGCCAGACCAGCATTGAGATCCCTTCACTGGCTGCCAGTGCGGGAGAGGATCAAGTTCAAATCCCTGTGCATTGTACATAAGTCCCTACAGGGCAAGGGACCTCCTATCTTAAGGAGCTTGGTTTACCCTTACAAGGCCAATAGGGCCCTCCGCTCCGACCACGGGCATTTTGCCAATGTTCCTAGAGTGAAGAGGGCTCGAACAGGAGGATGCGATTCTCTGTAAATGCGGCGACCTTGTGGAACGCACTCCCTTTCAGGATTCGAACCGAACCTAGTTACTTGAGGTTTCGAAAGCTCCTTAAAACCTTCCTCTTTCCCCAGGACTCTTAAATAATGGTTACCTCCTCAGTTGTCCTCTGTTCTACAGCGCTGGGACGCTCTCGGGCAGCCATGCGCTTTATACATTTATTTTCATTTCACCACCGGGGTTGGTATTGCTGGGGTATCACTTCTAAGGTAAGGAATCGAACACTAACCTGTTTTTCAGATGCACAAGTTACTTCCCTTCGGTAACAAAATATCTGTAGGAAACAGTAGTTATTGTTAGATTCCTTACCGTCCCACCCATCCTCCCCGTTCTGCGAACCGATATCTAGGGTTAAGGTCATTCCTTTGAGAGCCCTAGTTTCATGGCACCAGTGTCGGTTTTTATCCTGGCTCTGCGTTTCTGGCATGGAAAAGCTATGTATAAGAACTGACGTCAGCGCGTGAGGGCGGCGTCTAAGTGATCCGACGACGTCATCACGGCGCCGACGATGACTGACGCGGAGCCGCGGACGATACCTACCGACGCGTAAGGGTACTGCTACGCAAAACTTTCCGGATCCAGTCTGACGCCTGGGGATATTCTAAGGTAAGGAATCTAACACTAACTACTGTTTCTTACAGATATATCGTTACCGAAGGTAAGTAACTTGTGCATTAGGTCCCTTTGGAAAATCTTTCCGCTATTACCTTCTCAGGCGCGTGCACAAGTGTCAAGGTGTACGATTCTCAGTAGGCTTGACTATTGTAACGCCCTTCTGCTTGACTCCCCTAATATTCTGCTGGACAGGTTACAAAGGATCCAGTCAGCTGCAGCCAAGTTAGTCTTAGGGTTGCCTAGAAGGTCTTCCGGGTCTGCAGCTCTGGCAGAACTTCACTGTCTCCCTTTGAGACAGAGAGTGCAGTTTAAGTCTCTCTGCCTTGTTTTAAAGCCCTCCACGGGATAGGACCTGTGCTGATGCAAACAAAATTTGACTGGTACACCCCAACAAGATTGCTCCGCTCCTCATCGGTGAGCCTGGTGAAGGTACCAAGGTTCAGGAAAGCTAGGTCAGGAGGTAGATCTTTTGGGGTGGCAGCGGCCAAACTGTGGAATAAGACTCCCTTGGGAGATCAGACAAATCAGTGAGCTCCTTCCATTCAGAAAAAGTGTAAAAACCTGGCTGTTCTCCAAGACCTAGATGCCTGACCATGTCTTGATACATCCTCCTGCCTTTTTGAGCCACCAGCGCCAGGATGCCTGCAAGGTGATAGTGCGCTTTATAAGCTGAATAAATAAATAAATAATGTGACATAACTATTACAACCAGTGTTATGGGACATGGCACACAGATGTGTTACTTGTCCCGTTTTGACTTATTAGAGCACCATGTCATGCAGCCTTGATAATCTTGGAATGATGTTTTCTTACACCAGTCTTAGACTGTGGTCTGTGAACACCGTGTGCCTTTTGGTCCGCTAATTATCAGGAGCTGTGGGATACCGCTGCACAGGTGCTGCTATTGGTCCTGACGGAGGTCCAGGTCATGCTCTCCCAGGCTATTGTCGATAGGAGGAGTGCAGCGATGTTCACCATCCGTTGTGGACTTTACACCACCGACTCACTTGATAGAGCCGTTTCATCAACCGGGGCCCTGCAACGCCACGCCTGGTTGAAGACGACTGGCTTTTCTGGGAATTCCAGTCCTCGCTCATGGGCATGCCCTTTGATGGTTCGAGTCTCTTCGGATATGAGGTGTATTCCGCGCTGGAGTGCTTTAAGGACATCAGGGCTTCCGCCAGGTCCATGGGCCTTTCTAGGACCCCTCTTCCTCAATGCGACTTTCGTGGCCATGGGGCAGCCGCATCATTACCCACCCAGCCACTGCAGCGCAGAGTCTCTCCAGTCTGTCCTTTCAGCCCTGGTGGCCAGCGGTCTGGTCAGTCCACCAACCCCCTGCAGCCATAGCCTCCAAACCCTCAGAGTCTGCCGGCGTGTCATCATGGGTGCCCAGTTGGTGGCAGGATTTGTCATCACCGTCCCCGCAGGCAGGCCATATTACTGAACAGGTTTTTGTTTTCCTATTGTCTGAATGGGCTACTCCTTCCCCTTCGAGTCAAACCCTCTCTCCATGCCACTCTCTGATGACTGACTGACAGAGGACCACCTATCTCTTCTCCGCCAGGAAGTGACAGCTATTTTGGACAGATGAGCCGTAGAGAGAGTGCCAGCGCCAGAAGTTGGTTGTGGTTGCTATTCCCACTATCTGGTAACCAACATGTATGGAGACCCTCATCCTATCCTTGTCCTATGCTCTCTCAAGAAGGTCAAATTCAAGATGCTCACTCTGGCTCTGGTACCGTCTACCCTGGAGACTAGGTGATAGCGTTGGACTTGCAGAACACCTGCTTTACATTCCCACGCTGCCTGCTTTTCACCGTGGACCACAGCATTTTCAGCTCTCTGTGCTCCATTTTGGCCTCACCAGCACCCCTCAGGTGTTCACCATGGAGATGTCGGCGGTTGCAGCTCATCTGCGGATATCAAGGGTGCCAGTCTTTCCTTATCTCCATAACTGGCTGTGGAAGGTGGGCTCACCCCAGGCTCTTGTTTCCTACCTCCAGACTAAGGGAAACCACCTGCATTCGCTGGAGTTCACTATCAATGTGCTGAAGTCACACCTGATTCCATCTCAGACACTCCCTTTCATCCTAACTGTTCTTGATACAGTGCAGTTTCGGGCCTATCCTCCCGAACTGTGAGTCCAGGATATTCAGGCGATAATACCAATATTTCCGCCTCTACCCTGGATTTCGGTGAGACTGACTCTGAGACTGCTGGGCCTCATGGCCACCTGCATCTTGCTTGTGACGCATGTTGTTGGCATATGCAGGGTCTGCAGTGGAACCTGAAGTTCCAGTGGGCACAGCTTCAGGGGAATCTCACCGACGTGGTCCAAATCGCAGATGGAACTACAAAGGACCTCCAGTGGTGGCTTACGAAACGCAATTGGGTCGGGGGCAGTCCCCTCTCCCTTCCCTAACCAGATCTTACAGTAGTGACTGAGTCACTCCTGGAATGGGGCAGCCATCCGGAGGTGTTTGAGATCAGAGGACTCTGATCTCTCGCGGTATCCGGACTCCACATCAACCTGTTGGAGCTCAAAGCGAGACAATTGTCATTGAAAGACTTTCTACCCTTCATCCGGGGAAGGCTAGTGCAAGAGTTCATGGACAACACCACTGCAACAAGCATGGTGGGCGGGGTCATAGACCCTTTATCAAGAGGCCCTGCGTCTCATGACATGGCTGAAACAGCAGGGCTTAACCGTGGTGGTTCATCATGTGGCGGAGCCAGAGCGGACTAACTCAGCCGACGCTGCATAGCGGATCACAAATGGCTTCTCCATCAGGACCTGGTGTACAGTCTCTTTCAGCAATGGGGCTAGCCTTGGTTAGATCTGTTTGCCACCGATGAGAACACACAATGTCAGCACATCTGCGCGCTGGAGTCTCCAAGGCTGCTGTGGCTCGGAGGCGCTTTCATCTTCAGTGGTGCACGCCCGCACATCTTTTTGCCCATCCCACTCCTTCCCAGAGTTCTCAAGAAGATCAGGAACAACTGTGCCCAAGTCATCCTTGTGGTGCCAGATTGGGCAAAGACAGTCTTATATCCCAAGCTGATAATCATGCCATCTGTCCTCCGATCAGACGACCCCTTTGGGGGAATCTTCTGTTGCAGCAGATGGGGAGGGTTCTCCACCCAAACCTGTAAATGCTCCACCTTCATGTGTGGAGATTGAGTGGCAACAGTTGACAGCTTTCGACATTCCACACGAAGTCTGTAATGCTATCTTGGCAGCCATGCGTCCCTATACGGCTTACGCCTGCCTTAGGGAAAATTAAGTGGCATGGTGTACAGAAAGAAACATTGATCCCTTTTCTTCCCCCTTTCGGTTCTTCTTCTGTTTGTTCTTTCTCTTGACAAGCATGACTCTGCTCTGGGCATTGTGCAGGGATACCTTTCTGCAATCACTGCATTTCTTCGGTTGCCTGACCAACCTTCCCTTTTCCAATCCCTTATTGTAGATATGTTTTTGAAAAGTTTGCAACATATCTTTGCTCCCAGTTGGGACGTCAATCTTGCCATCATTTTCCCATGTCCGCTCCCTTTGAGCCTCTGTACAATTGACCACTCAGTTTCCTTACCATCAAGACGGCCTTTCTGTGGTAATAACATCTGACGGTCAGTGATCTTCTGGCCTTGTCATCCGAGCCTCCTTATCGTAATATCTACCCAGACAAACTGGTGCTTAGTACAAGAGCTTCCTTTCTTCGAAAGTGGTCCCTCCATTTCACGTAGGCCAAACCATCACTCTTCCAACGTTTTACGCTCTGCGTAATCCCTTCAAAGAAGAGGCGCAACTTTGCCGTTAGGACCCAATAAGAGCAATGTTGTATGTACTACCTTGGCCTCAAAAAAATGTCCCTGGAATACGACCAACTCTTCATGAATTTTGTGAAGAAAGGACGGGCGGTGCAGAAGAGGACCATCGCGAAAGATTGTACTCTGCATCAAAATTTTCTATGCATTGGGTAAGAAGCAACCCCTTGAGGGTTTGCCTTCTCATTCCACCAGAGCAAAAGCGTACTCGCTTGGATGACAGAAGGCTGCACTAGTAATTACTCGTAATCCTGAAAAATGGAGAAAAAAATAATTTGAGACAACACTATTGCGACGAAACACGTGTTTGCTAAAAAGAGAAGTAAACAAGAACTACGAGAATAAATCTATTTCATAGACATCTCGCTGCAGATTCCTTAACTTAGAATATTCCCAGGCTTCCGACTCGCTCCAGCAAATTTTTCCAGCAGTACCTCAGCACGCATGGGGCAGCGACGCCCGGCTCCCTCCTGACGCCGTCCATGGATATGACGTCAGTGGAGCCATATAAGTCCCTCCAGGCGTGCTGATGTCAGTTTCCTTATTTTCTGCATCCCATAGCGGATCCAGGAGAAGCAGTTCCAGTGGCCTGTTTGTTGTTTTCAGGCCTTCTCGATGCCTTTTAGGACCCGGGTACAGTGTGCGATGCCTACGGGCTTCAAATCTTGTGGGACCTGTATGCAGCAGATGATGACGGATCCACACAAAATCTGTATGGGGTGCTTGTAAAAGCACCACGACTCTGCGGAGTGCATCGCCTGCCGGCGGCTGAAGCCGAAGTCCCTGCAGGAATGTCGTATGAAGTTGCTGTCCGCACAGATGTCCCGTTAGGAGTCCTCGCACCCACGGTCTCCATCTCCAGCGGAGGGGTCCAAGCCGTGCCAGTCTACTCATGCTGGGGCTCATGTTCGGGAAAGGTCCCAGAGTCGTTCCCTCGGACGTCGCTCACCTGATGCAGGTAAGCACAGGAGGAAGTCACAGAGGTCTTCGGCCTCGCATAACCGTGATAGGGCTCGCTGCTCCCGGTCTTAGCTGGTCACAGGCCCACAGGAGTCGGTCCCCACCTACCCACCATTCCCTGGTGCTGGGGCGACTCGGGTGCAGATGGAAGCCTATCCTAGGTCTTTGCAGGCCATCTTTGGGTCACCCCCTCTCCCTGGCATGCCTTCAGGCCCCACAGACGGGGTAGGGACGAATGGGTTCGCCCTCGGTGCCCATCACAAGCCCTGACTTTGGTCCCAGAGTCGCTGCAACGTCTGGACACGGCCCGGTGGGGAATCCCAGCCAGATGTCAGGCGCTCCTGTAGCATCTCCACACAGCCCTGTGGGGTTCCCTGTGCCAACTTCAGATGTGGCTGCAGCGCAGGGATCAACTCCAGTTCCTCCCTGCATTTTCCCACCTCGGTGGAGGTTGAGTCGATGCCGGGCGGACGAGTCCTCTTCGCTGGTCATCGATGTCGACCCGGCACCATCTCGACGTCAGTTGATGCCGGTGTCGTCCCTGGCTGTTCCTCTGTTGGTAGGCCAAGGCCACAGAGGGTTCACCACCCCCATGGTTATTTTGCTGCTCCTCAGAGCAGGTGCCCAGGGGGCACTGGCTGGCTCTTCATTCTGTGTTTTGTGGACGGATTAGCCTGCAACCGTGCCCTACAGATAACTTGCTGTCGCCGCCTAGGATGGGCACGGAGGCCAGTGCGGCGTTAGCGAGGGCGGTTCGCAGGGCTGCGGATATCTTGGAGATGCATCCGCCCTCAGTCTCTCTGCCTTCTGATCCTTTGTTGGATCTTCTCCACCAGGGCACCGTGGAGGTGGAGCCCTTGCTGCCCTTTGGCGGGTCATTACATGACATCCTTATGGATATTTGGGCAAGACCCTCATCGGGGGACCCTGTGGGTCGTGCTATTGCGCATCGCCAGGCTCCCGATGACCCTGCCTGTTTGTCCATCCATCCTAGGGCCTAGGATTGGTAGTGCATGCTGCACTTTCTTCTTCTCTTCCTCCATTGCTTGCTCCAACTAGTGAGTCTAGATGGTTAGTCTTTTGACGGCCATGTCTTTGTGTCCCCCAACTCGGGACTTCGGTCCCTGAACACTGCTTGCGTGTTTGCTCGGGCTACTTTTGCCCTTTTGGACTCAGTTGAGCACCTCCTTCCATCCTTGCCGGAGGGCCCTCCTGCTGACCTGGACCGGCTGCTTCGTGATGGCCGGGACATGGCTCAGTTTTCCATCCGGTCGACCATGGACACCACTGATTCCGTGGGTTGGGCAATGGCCAGGTCAGGTATTCTGCGTCACCATGCCTGACTGCGCAATGGCGGTTTCCCTGAAAATGATCAGGAGCATCTCGGGGATCTCTGCTTTGATGGGGTCACTCTGACAGTCATGCTGACTCTGGGGACCAGCGCCTCCTGTCTAGGTTCCCATGACTGCCATAGTTTATAGTCCTCATTGCGGACTTTTAATTTCGTTGCAGTATTGTCACTGCTTTTCTGGTATCCGTCTATGGGTTCACAATGTCATTTTCCAGACAGTTTGTGTGGCTAATCAGACGGTTTTTCCCTTAGTTTGGCACAGCTAGGTCAGCAGTTTTCTGCGATTGCCTTTTTGAGCTCTCTGTCTACGAGCTTGTCTCAAGAGGTGTCGTCCCTTTTTTTTTTATAGGGATGTGACATACCCTTTGTGTGGGGTATTTGTTGGCTATTGTATAGCTGCACTTCATTGCCCAGGAAGTTTCAAAGGCTCCCGCAAAGTCTTCTTCGTGCATTTTCTGTCCCTCTGGGGACTTGTCCTATGGATTGTACTGTAGACTTCTCACTTTGTTGTGATGAGTCACTGTGACATAGTGGTTAAGGTCTCAGACTTACTCCAAAGGTTCTGTGTTCAGATCCTGGTGTTTCGCTGGTTGTGAGTCCTCAGTTCAACATAAAGGTAATGTTGCTTCCTCTCTTCCTACTGTTGTAGGATAGCTTCTTTGGTGAGACCCACCGTTATGGCGTGGCTCTCGACACTGTGTCTATGTCTTTCTGACTCATTCCTCGTTTATGTGATGGTCAGTACCCCCCCACCCCTCCGTCACGCCGGAGACCAGGTTTCCTTCCCAGATGGGGAGGCTGGTATCGCCTTTTCAGTGTCTTGACATTGTCCTGCGATGCTTACATTATATGTCCTGCGATGCTTTACATCAGTGCCGCTGGTACATATTTTGTGGCTCCCTATTCTCTAGGGTTGCTCTTAGAGTTTCCCTTTGTCTTTCATAGTTCATGACTTTTTCATATATAGCTATATGTCTATTTGTATTCTGTCATGAGGGGGACACACGAGGGGAAGGCCAGCATGCTAGGTTTTCCCTGCTGCTGTTCCTGGAGTTTTGCCCTAGATTCCATCTCTCTCTCTCATGGGAGATAGCTTCTTCTGTGGGCCTGGTCTTGCCAGTGTCCTTAGCCATTGAATCTCTGGGTACGGTTGGTCGGTTGACTACCTGGTGATGCACCTGTCTTTCTCTGCAACGCACACGTGGTGGTGGTGTTCCATTTCATTGGGCTTTTGCATTTGTGTGGTGTGGTTCTCACGGTACACACTTTCTGCTTATGGGTATTCCTGTCATCCACAAACAGGTGTCTCCTGGTAGTCATAGTTCTGTATATCTCCGCATGGTTCCATCTGTCCCCTGCCATGTCATTTTTAGCATCCGCTGTTGTGCATGCTCACTGACTAAATTTGGTTCTGCGCTTTGATTTCGTCCTTCTCTGGACGAAAGAGGGCTTGTGCCGTCCTAAGACGGTTTGTGGTACCTTAGCTCCCCTTGCTCATGCTCACTGTCCTGAGCTTGATGAGTCTGGCAGTTCCCACTGTGTTTTAGTCAATATTATTTTTTTTATTTCAAAAGTTTTTATTGGTTGTTTCAGCATAGACATATAAAAAGCAAATCCATTAGCGTAATGAGTCATAAATATACGAATCAAAATTACTGTACGCTACAATATATCATAGTAAATGTCAGTACAAAAGTACATGGCTGGCATCTAGCCTAGAACAGTAGAGCACGTATCACATACTCAATAACAATTTAGTAACAGACATTGTATTTCAACAGCATTTTACTCATTCATTAAGGACAATGTTCTACGATAGTTAATAGTGCAATGAAGGCAGTCGGGGAGCATATGTTGGTGGGTCGTGGACGGTGTGTGGGCCAGTCTAAGGTGGCTTATGTGACGTGAAGTAGTTATCAAGAGTCGACCGTCGTTTTCTCGTGGGAGGGCGCCACGGTGTCTGAAGGAGTGTAATATTGTCTGCTCCACGTAAGCTGATTATCCAATTCAGCCACCCTGCGTAATTGGCCTTGCTGGTATCTTTCCAGTTGCTGAGGACTGTCTTAACCGCCGCCGAGAGGAGGAGGTCAAGTAATGCCCTATCATCTGCAGCAAGGGATGGGTCCTGGGTGAACCCGAAAACTAGGTAAGGGAGCTCTTTTACCGGTGAGATGTGGAATAGCTTTGAGATCAATTCGAATATCTTCCCCCAGAATTGCGCCACGCAGTCGCATTCTAGGATGATGTGTGACAAGTCACCCTCCGCGCGTTTGCAATTCCAGCAAAAGGCATCTGGGGTGAGGTTGTGTGCAAATAATCGCGCTGGGGTCCAGAAGGCCTTATGTAAGAGCCAGTATTTTGTCTGTGATAGTGTAGGGCTGATTTTGTGTCTCGTGCAAGGTATCCATGTGTTGGTCCAATCTGAGTCTGTGATTGGCCTGGATGAAAGGTTATTCCAGAATTGTGTAATTGGGGCAGTAAGGCCAGATTGTTGGGGACGGCTGAGTCTATAGAGAAAGGAAACCTGGTGTCCTAGTCTGTTTAGTCTGGCAAGGTATGGCGGGAGTGAGGGTGGTGTCGGGGAGAGTTTGGTTTTGGACAAAGCCATTTTTACGTTTAGGAAGTTATAGAATTCAATTGGTGCAAGATCGTATTTGATTTGTAGGTCACTGAAGGGAATAGGGTATGCCCCCACGTATAGCTGGTGTGGGAACAGTATGCCTTTTTTGATCCATGTCTCGTTGTGCATGGGTTTACCCTTGTACATAATGTTACGGTTGTCCCAAAGGGATTCCCATCGTGAGCCCCGGATGCTGTTTTCTAGGATTCTATCAAACTTCAGGAGGGCAGATTTTGTGTTGTGAAATATTGATTTAGAGTGGGTCAGCTTGTTCAGGTTAGATGAGAGGGCCGCGCTAGGGGAGATACCGTCTAGAATTTCCTCCTCAATTTCTAGCCATACTGGGGTATAGTCAGGTGAGGGAGCGAGCCAATGGGCTCCTTGTTTGGCTAGGAATGCGGCCTCATACCTTTTAAAGTCTGGCAAATTGACCCCACCCGCGGATTTGTCTAAGCGAAGTTTTTTTATGCTGATTGTTGCCCTTTTCCCTTTCCATAGGAAATTAGAGATGGCCATGTTTAATTTGTGATAGAAGTCAGATGTGAGGGTTAGTGGGAGCATAGATATGAGGTAATTAACTAGAGGTGAAATCATCATCTTGATGGTTTCCACCCTACCCCACCAAGTAATGAAACGGGGGGACCACCCCTCTAGTTGTGTCTTGATTTTATTTAAAGTGATTTTTTCATTTCGATGGAGGGTCTCCATGAGGGAGTCACCAAACTCGATACCTAGGTATTTCACAAACTCTGGTTGCCAACATAGCCCTGAGTCTCCCAGCACCTCTTTGGTGGTTAAAATATTGAGTGGTTTGACCTCAGATTTATCCCGGTTGAGTTTGTATCCTGAATGGGAAAAGTAATTATCTATGGTGGTCATTAGTGCAGTGATGGAAGATTCTGGTGATTCCGTTACAATCAGGATATCGTCCGCATAGGCGGCAAGTTTGACGCACTTATCTCCGAATTTCACACCTTTGATGTTTTCATTTTTATTTATATGTGCAATTAGGGGTTCCATTGCCAAGAGGAAAAGTGAGGGGAAGAGGGGGCAGCCCTGTCTTGTCCCTTGTTCTAAGGGAAAGGGGTCCGACAATGAACCATTTATAGCAATGCGTGCGGAAGGTGAACGGTATAGGGCCATAACCAAATCCGTGAATGGTTCTCCCAGGTTAAAGGCGGACATGCAGCTCTTGAGGAAATACCAGGAGACTCTGTCGAACGCCTTCTCTGCGTCGAGGGTAATGGCTACGGCCGGAGCTGCGAGCATTCTGGCTTTTTCAATGACGTGACAGAGGATCCTCGTATTATCGTTAGACATGCGCTGTTTCATGAAGCCTACTTGTGATGTACTAATTAGCTTTGGGAGTTGTAAATTTAGACGTGTGGCGAGGATCTTTGCGTAAATTTTGCAATCTAAGTTAATTAGGGAGATTGGCCTGTAATTTTTGGTTAGCAGAGGGTCTTTACCTTCTTTAGGTATGACTATGATGGTAGCTTCACTCATTGAATTGGTAATACATTTTGTTACGCTAAAGGATTGGAATAGTTTTAGGAGAGTTGGGCTCAGGGAGTTCGTGAGTTCTTTATAGAAGCTGGCTGAGAACCCGTCAGGACCCGGTGCTTTCTTACATTTAAGCGTTTTAATGGACGCTGATACTTCCTGTAGGGTAATCGGAGAGTTCAGTGTGTCCTTGTCAGCATCGTTGAGTTTAGGAAGACCCAGTGAGGTTAGGTATCTGTTACACTCTTCCGAGTCAAAGTCTAGGTTATTTTTGTACAAGTCTTGGTAAAATGATTTAAATGTATTAAGAATTAGGTTCTGCTTTGTTTGGATGACATTGTTGCTATCTTTAACCGAGGCAATGTTGAATTGCTTATTTTTATGTTTTAGATATGACGCTAAGATCTTCCCAGCTTTGTTGCCCTCACACGTTCTTAGAGCCTTAAACTTATTGACCCAGACCCCCGCCCTTCTACTGAGTATCGAGTTGTATTCATATTTGAGTTTGGTGAGGTCGTTTAAAATCATCGAGTTTTGGAGATCTGCCATATGGGCGGTTTCCAGCTTTTTGATGTTACCTTCCAGAGTGGACAAGTCTTTGTTTAATTTTTTGTTAGCTTGAGCTCGAATGCCTATTAGTACTCCTCTCAGAGTGGCTTTGAGTGCCTCCCAAACATTCGCTATGTCTGAGTCGGGGGTGTCATTAAGTTTGAGGTAGTCTAGGATGGCATCCTCGATCTTTCGTTTGTTTTCCGGCTCAGAAAATATTTCGTCATTGAATCTCCATCTTTTAGGGGGGAGAATGGAACTGGAGCCCACTAGTTTGGTCTGTATGCTTGAGTGGTCGGAAATCAGTTTAGGGGCAATACTGGTTTCTTCGATGAGGTGAGTGAAGGGGCTATTAATGAGGATATAATCTATCCTCGAGTAGGAATTGTGAGGAGGCGAGTAGAAGGTGTAATCTCGGCCGTCAGGGTGTTGGAGTCTCCATGAGTCGTGTAAGTTGAATCTGGAGCATAGGCGGTGTAAACTAGTATGTGAACGTATGGGGTGGTAGGCGCAATTCGAGTGGCGATCGGTGATTGGGTCTAGTGGCAGGTTGAAATCACCCCCCATAATTAGTAGTTCTCCCTGGGGTATACAATCTAGGGTCGGGGCTAGTGAATCCCAAAACTCTGGATCGTCATTGTTGGGGCCATATACGTTCAAGACATGGATATGATCTTCGTTTCTCTGAAGGTGTGCCATGACGAAGCGGCCGTTATTATCGTGAGTGTGTGAAACTACGGAGATGTTGGATTTCTTAGCTATTAGTGTAAGAACCCCCCTCTTTTTGCTAACTGCTGGAGAGCAAAGATTGTGGGATATCCAATGTTGGTTTATAAAGTCAGCGTCATCTTTCGACAGTTTAGTCTCCTGCAGGAGTAGGATGTCACCCTTGGATTTGGCCAGATACTCCAGAACTTTTCTCCTTTTGACCGGATGATTGAGACCTTTAACATTGAGGGAAACAATATTAAGGCCCTCCGAGATAGATGTATTACGAGTCATTGGTTACTATGGTGTCGCTCTTGTTCAGGCGTTATATTGTTGAAGAGTATGTTAGAGGGTATTATATTATTGACGGATTAGTCCTCTTTGGAACTTGGTGGGTTTCCATCACAGACCCTCCTCCAATGGGGTATAGCTTTGGTATCTATTCTAAGTTAAGGAATCTGCAGCTAGATGTCTCTAATGAATTTTTATTTATTTATTTGAAATTTGTATAACAGCGCACAGCTACCCCATGGGGTTTCCCAGCGCTGATAGTGAACAACAGAGAGAAAAGGAACTATTGGCTGAAAAGCCAAGTTTTTATAGATCTGCGAAAAGACAGAAGGTCAGACTGTAGGCGGAGGGGCAATGGAAGCGAATTCCACAGAGAAGGGCCAAGATAAGAGAAAGAGCGCCCTCCCATGCGAGATAGTTTGACTCTGGGGACCTGAAATTTCTCTTGGAAAGAGGATCTAAGAATGCGGGAGGGGGCATAAGATATGGCAAGCTGTTGTACATAGTCGGGAGCCTTTGCATGCTTAATGCGGAACATGTACGTAAGGGCTTTAAACTTGACACGCTTTTCCACTGAAAGCCAGTGGAGATCAATGAGAGACTTGGACGCAGAGACTGTTTTGGGAACTCGGCAGAGTAGTCGCGCGGCAGAGTTTTGAACTTGCTGCAATTTGCGTGTAATTTCCTTGTTGATGCCCAGATAAAGAATGTTCCCATAATCCAGTCTGGATGTCACCAGGGCTTGGACCACGGTACGCTGGGTGTGAGCTGGGAGCATTCACACAACCTTCCTTAACCATTTCAGGATGGTAAAACAGGTGGCAGCAACCTTGGTAGCTTGCTGCCGCATGGAAAGAGAGTCATCCATAATAAAGCCAAGGTTGCGTACCTGGATAGCCGGTTGGGGTAGCGTACCCATTTCTGGGGGCCGAGGTTGAGGGCCCCAGAGGCCGCGGTCCTTGCCAAGGGTCAGAACCTCCGTTTTGTCGCCGTTAAGTTTCAGAAAATTGGCGTTCATCCAGGCCATCACTTTACTGAGGCCGGTTCTGAGTACCGAGGGCTCGGATTGTTTATCAGGTGACAGAGAGAAGAGGATCTGGGTGTCATCAGCGTATGAAAAAAGTGACAACCCTGATTCCTCCACTAATACTGCCAGCGGACGGATGTAGGTGTTGAACAACAAAGGGCTGAGAATTGAGCCCTGGGGGACACCGAATGGCAGGGGATGAGGCCTGGATTTGGAGGTAGATGAAAAAACCTGCAAGGCGCGATCAGAAAGGAACGATGTAAGCCAGCTCAGGGCAGTGCCTGTGACACCCGAGCGCCGGAGGGCCTTAATGAGTACGGTGTGGGAAACCGTGTCAAAGGCCGCGCTCAGGTCGAGGAGCACTAAGGCCATGGTCTTACCCTTGTCGGTGTTAAGAAGGAGCGCTTCTGTAACTCCGAGCAAGGTGGACTCGGTGGAATAGCCGGTCCTGAAGCCAGACTGGGTGGAATGAAGCAGCCCATTAGTTTCAATAAATTTGTACAAATGACCATTAGTATGTCTTTCAAGAATCTTAGAGAGAGCAGGTAAGAGAGAGATAGGGCGAAAGTTAGAGGGAAGAGTAGGGTCTGCATTGTTTTTTTTTTTAGCAATGGGACCACCATAGCATGCTTCCAGCTTAGAGGAACGATGGGAGTCATTAAAGAGGTGTTAAGCACTCTAAGAACATAGGTAAGAGAGGATGGGTCTTGTTGACGCAAAACTGAGATGGGCAATATGTCGCAGGGGGATCCCGATTTAATGTGGCCAAGATGATGTGTAAGTGTCATCATGTCCAAGAGTGGCCAGGATTCAAGGGTGGGCACCGTTTCCAGATCGGCGCAGTTATCAGAATCAGGGCAATCGGCTGGGACAGTGGGAGGGATCGGGGAGACAAGGGTAGAGCTTGCTAGGGAGGAGTAGATATTCTCTACTTTCTTCACAAAGAATAGTGCAAGATCTTCGCATTGAGTAGAGTCGAGTGTGGGAGAAGGTTGTATAGTGGCCGAGCCGGAAAGATCCTTGTCCATATTGAACAGTTTTTGGACAGTTTTTTGCCTGTAGGATGGAGTTGGAAACATAGTTGGCTCGCGCAGCTCGACAAAGGGAGTGGTAGGCCCGTTTACAAGTATTCTAAGCCAGCTTCGCTTCAGCCGAATAGTTTTTGTGCCACCAACGCTCCATATTTTTGCATTTGGTTTTCTCTAACCTAAGTTCATCAGAGAACCAGGGAGCAGGGGGGCGGTGGTTATTGAACTTTCTAATAGTGGTAGGGAGACAGATATCGAGGGCCGTTTGGATCCAACTCTGAAAGGCTACCAAATCTGAAGTGACATTATTGTGATATACGGAGGGTTAAGGGATAACAGTGAATTAAACTTAGTAATGTCCAGCTTCGTCCAATTCCTGGACGGAGTAGCAGAGGTGTTGCAGTTAGTGAGTACAAGATAAGGGATTTCCAAACTGAAGCCTACCAGGAAGTGGTCAGTCCAACAAAGGGGGGTGGCCATATTACAGTGTAATGAAGATAAATTGGAAAAAATGGGGTCTAATAGGTGTCCTGCCTTGTGTGTGGGCCCACTATTTAAGAGAAGAATATTCATGGCTGCTAAGTCAGAGATCAAAGTGCTGGCAGTGTTACAGTTGGCGTACTCAAGAGTTACTGAATGAGTTACTTACCTTCGGTAACGATGTATCTGGTAGAGACACAGTCTAGCCGCAGATTCCTTAATGCCTCCCCGTTCTACGAAGAACTTACCAGGTTGGGGTCTACCCACTTGCCTCCTTACAGGTGGTCTTCCTGCGGGGGGTGGTCTGTTTCACCTCTCTCCGGGCAGGATGTCTCATTCTTCTTGACTGTTTCTTCCACACCCATTCTCGTCCTTGGGTGGTGTAGTTATGTCTCTTTCCACGTTCCCCCACCCTGGTTCTCCCAGTGTGGGAATTTTTCATGTTCCTCTACCCTCCCTTCCACTCTCAACTATTCCTTTCCCATTACTTTGGGGCCTCCTTGACTACGATGTGGTCAATTGGTTTGAGGCCTATTTGGCTGTGCTACAGTCAATAGGTCATTTCTGGGGTATAGAGTTGCACTTTCTCTGATGCTGTAGAAATGTGGTCAATTACGATCAGTCATCTTGTTTCAGCCTTGTTGCCGTTTACAGTTACATCCTGTGGTTGCAGACTGCCTGTCGTTTGTCATGACGTTTGTTTCTAATTCCATTTTACCACATAGGAGGGCATTGTTTCTAGGGGCGGGTACTCTGTCTTCTCCCTTCAGTCCTTTACAGTTTCAAGTACTCTTTCTCAGACATACATGGTGATGTTTCTGAACAATCTATGCATTATTGTCATTGTTTCAAAGATTTTTGATCTTTTTTGACACACTGTTCCACACTCTCACAGTTTTTGTAGTGGCTCCACGTTGTGGTGCGGAAAAGTTTCACAGTAGAAAACTGACGTCAGCGTGCCGGGAGGGACTTATATGGCTCCACTGACGTCATATCAGTGGACGATGTCAAGACTGAGCCGGGCGACACCGCCACCTGGCGCGCAGAGGTACTGCTGGAAAAAAATTCCGGATCCAGTCTGACGCCTGTGGATATTCTAAGTTAAGGAATCTGCGGCTAGGCTGTGTCTCTAACAGATACATTGTTACTGAAGTTAAGTAACTCGTTCAACAATACTAAGAAAAACAAGAATTGTTGATATCTGTAATGTATGTTGACACTAGCGAGTGCTGGGGGAGATATTTAAAGCTGCAACCACTACATTAACTCATGGAGTCCCGGTCTTGGACATCTGACAGGCAGCAGTGTGGCTTTCCATGCACACATTCGTTAAACACTACTGTCTGGACAGTCCGGTCCATAGTAATTGGCACTTTGCCCCTTTGGTCCTGCAGGACTTCCTCATCTGAAATTGGTCTGCAGACCTACCTCCAGGGAAGACTTGCTTGGGTATCTATTTTAGGTAAGGAATCTGCATCTAGAAGTCTCGATTAGATGAACAAGTTACTTACCTTTAGTAACATCGAATCTGGTAGAGACTCTGGTCGCAGATTCCTTACTGGCTCACCCACCCTCCCCACTGTACTAACTGATTTTTAGGGACTGGGTTTCCCCTTTCAGGGCCCTAGTTTTTTCACACCAGTGGGCAATGTACTTCTTGGCTCACCACTTCTGGCGTGGAAAGTCACGAAAAGTAACTGACGTCAGCGTGCCTAGGTGGAACCTATATAGGCACCACAATCATCCTTTCTGGCACTGACTATGCCATGCGGAGTCGAACAACGCCCCATTCTCTTCGAGGGGATCCTCATCAATAGTCATAAGCACATGAATATTCCCGGCCATGCGCGGGACCCCGGAAACATATCACATATATGTAAAAACATATATGTAGCTCTATATATATATCCATATATATATATATTGTAGCACACTTCTGGCAGCGCCAGAAAAGACGGGTCGCACTCACCAAAGGGAATCGCTTAGTCAAGTTTTCTTTTTATTTTGTTTTCATTCCATTTCCATTTATTAGACGGTCACTCTAACTAGGCAAACAAATCCGACGCGTTTCGCAGCAGCCGCTGCTTGATCACGGCATCATATATATATATATATATATATATATATATATATATATAAACATACAATGCAGCCTTCCATACCTGGCTGCCAAAAGATGGAATGAGCTACCCGTAGACCTCAGATTCACCACAAATTACCTTCAATTCCGCCAAAAACTTAAAACTCACCTTTTCCCCAAAAACTAACTCCCCAATTCAGTCCTCAGCAGTTTCCTTTGACTTACAGCGCCGTGATGTCCCATGGGACGAGTGTCGCGCTTTACAAAAACCATAAATAAATAAATAACAATGCTAAGCATTGTTGCAAGAAATTCCCTTGTATATAAACATATTCCATTAAAACAGGGAGAAAGAAAGCATTTGAAAACTGCTTTAATATACAGCAGAAATCACAATCCTGCAAGGAAGAATGAAAAACATTGCCAGCACACAGGCTGCATTGCAGAAACATTAGTGTAGAAAGCTGAAAAGCTAACCCACACAAATACTCAAAATAAACTGTCACTGTGCCTTTAAGGCAGCCATGACCCCTAGCTTCCCATCATGCCTCAGGGGTGAGAGGTCAGTTGTTCGTTCCGCTCCTTCTGTTAGGACCCTGGTTACTTCAGCTCTAACTTTTTTCTGATTTCAGTCAGAAAATACTTCTAATTTTTTGACAAAAGCTTTCTACTTCGTCTTTTTGTTGTTAGAGTATATCTCTGCAATTTATAAGAGTTGAGCATTATTTTTCAGTAAAAAATGCCATCTTTTTGACTCTTGCCCCGCCTGTGGCAAGAAGAAGGCTAAAACAGACTCCCATCCTGTCTGTATTCTCTGCCTTCGTTCTGAACATAATCCCAAGACCTGTCAGCATTGCTAGCTGCTGCCCAAAATAACTCTTAAGGACAAGGAGAGTATTTGCCTCTATGGGCTGGCTGAAAAGAGGAAATCTCCTTCAAGAGGCAGGTCTCAGATGAAGAAGAGGAAAGAGCGCCCACCCACTCCATCTAGAAGTAATGTTCCAGTATGCTCTCCATCGGCGTCTGGCTTGGCGCCACAAATTCCTTCATCAGCAACGAAAACGTTGACTAGAAGACCATCGGCGGCGGGCTCGCCATCAAGAGAACACCGGTCGTCGTTGAAGAAAACAGTTAAGTCGGATCCTCCACCGTCGTCAACCTGACGACGATTGGCGTTGAGGAGTCGCTCTCCGTTGGTGCTTGCTTGCCCAATGACAAGAAACAGATCGCCGTCAAGTCGGCTTTCGATGTCGAGACATGCTCCGCCATCGCAAGGTCATTGGCAATCGGCATCGAAGCAGGCGTCTCCGTTGCTGTCAACGAGGCTGCGGGCAACGTCGAGACGCGCCACGTCACCTGAGGCCAGGCACTCATCACCTCCGTCGTCGTCGAAGGCTCGATCTTCGCCGACGGTGAGGGATTCAACGTCGAAACCAAGAGTAAAATACACCAAATGTCGTTGGACGTAGAGACTACAGTCTCTGTCGACGACAAGAAGTGCCCCGATCTCGACTCCACTGACTTCCAGTAGACTGTCGACGTTGAGAGAGAGATCGACGCCGAGAAGGATTTCTCCATCCAATCGTTCATCGTTGAGGTCTCCTGCACACTCTTACGTCAAAGGCGAGATTTATGAGCTCCAGACATTCGATGTTGCACCATACAACGTTGAAGCACACTGAGTGGTCGATGGTGAGGAGATGATCAGGTTCTAGGGACTCACCAGTGATGGTGACACAGAGGCGGTCGTCATCGAGGCACTCCCCATTGTCGTCACATCGCTCAAGACGCCGATCACGCTCCAGAAGCAGCAGAAAGTCATCTCATTCTATTTGGAGCTCACCCCAGACGATTGCGTCGTCACGCAATTTTTCAGCTCATTCGCATGAACCTCTAAGATCACCGCCAAGAGGCTCTCTAAGGAGACCGCGATCTCCTTCAATCCATCTTTCGCCCAGATGGCTCGCACCTCTCCATCATTGGTGGTCACGCCCAGCGGCCTATGGACTATTCCAGTCCACTGCACAGATCACTGTTGCAACGTCTCGTGCAGGAAGTGGACGGGTCCCCCACCACTCGGACCAGAGAACACAGAGGCAGATCCCCTGAACGCAGGTCGACTCAGGGTCATCGCAAGAGGCGGCGAACACCATCTTGGTCCTCCTCTTCGACGCACTCATCCAAAAGGGATTACTCACCTACCCTAACGGATAGCCCTCTTAGGATGTCACCTATCGATGATGTGAACACCTTTCACGGTGGTCTCACCAGAGGAGCTCAAAAGCTGAGCATAACTATGTCCACCACATTCATAATTTTCTAGCCCCTCCATCAAAGGTCTGCGACTAGGCCATTCCTTCCTTTGGTCCTTGGTATCATTGAGCCGGTAATGGATATCTTCCTCACTCCATCATCGGCTAAAGCAGCTCCAGCTCGGATCCTGAAGAAATGCAAACCGGCTGCATCAGAATCTCTTTTTCTCAAATCAGATCCACCTCCGGACTCTGTCATTATTGCAGCAGCAAAGAAGACACACGCAGTTGCGTCTTCCTCCTCAGCTCCTCAGGATAAAGAGAGTAGAGCACAGAATTCTTGGGGACGGAAGGCTTGCGGCTCTGCAGCGTTTTCTCTTCAAGTGTCTAATGCTGCGGCTCTGCTGGGCCGTTATGACAGGTCCTTATGGGATTCACTGGAGCGTTTTAAGGACAAACTCCCACATGAGAATCAACAGGATTTCTCTGAGAACCAGGAAGGTGCGCTGGTGGCCAACCAGGTAATCAGCACTGCAGCGATTGGTGCGTCTCTGGCAGCTCACTCTTATGCACATGGCATATGTGCGCTAAGATCTTCCTAGTTGCACCTCACAGCGTTGTAACCGGAGGCACAGCAGCGCATCCTGATTCTTCCGTTTTCTGGCACCTCACTGTTCGGAACACACACAGATGAGGAAATGGCCAGAATGAAAGCCGAGTTGGACACCTTAAAGGCTGTGGGCCTGGAGAAGAAAAAGGAGTTTAGACGACGATACAGGCCCTACAATCGGAAAAAATTTCAACAGAGGGTTCAAACCCCTCAATGGCCGCAATGCAAGTAGAACAAGTCCCAGTACCAAGGCGGTCGTTCCTCGAGAGGAAGAGGAGGACACCAACAGCAGTCCTCTTCCGCAACAAAAACTCAAGGGAAGCAATGAGTTTCTGCTTCCTCTAGCATCGTTGCACACTCCAATGGGAGGAAGTATCTCAAACTACATTAAAGAGTGGCGCAACATAACCAAAGACCAGTGGGTGCGGAATATACTGAAAAATGGGTACGCTCTACTCTTTTGCGCGTCCCCTAAGGACATTCGGTAAAATCCTGTCATCTACATCTAGAACTCCTGCGTCAGGAAGTGTCGACCCTTCTCAAGAAACTAGCAAAAGAAATAGAAGAGGTCCCTCCTACACAGAGAGGAAAGGGAGTTTACTCAAGATACTTCCTTGTTCAGAAAAAAAGACCAGCCGTACAAGTTCAGAACAATTCTAGATCTACGTTCTCTGAACAAGTTCATCAAGAAGAAGTATCGAATGTTGGCGCTCCATCAAATATTTCCACATCTGTGAAAAGGCGATTGGATGTGTTCTGTGGATCTCCAAGATGCGTACTTTCGCATCCCAATCACACCACGGCATTGCAAGTTCCTGCGATTCATAGTGAGCGCAAAACATTACCAGTTCAGGGTCTTACCCTTCGGCCTAAAGTTCGCCCCGAGGGAGTTCACGAAATTCATGGCAGTAGTAGCAGCAGCAATACATCGCCAGGGGCTGTTCGTGTATCCGTACCTGGACGACTAGCTGTTGAAGGGATCATCCCCCCACATGGTGCAGGAACACCTTCACATCTGCCTAGATCTCCGTCAACGTTTAGGCCTCCATGTCAACGTGGAAAAATCAGTTCTGAGACCTACTCAATCGCTCCACTATCTGGGTGCGACCTTAAACTCCAACCTCGGAAAAGTGTTTCCTTCGGAGTAGAGATTGTCATCAATGAGAGACAAAAGCAACATCATCCCCCCAGCTCATCAGCCATCGGTAAGACAAGTGGCTTCTCTGCTGGGGTCGATGGCCTCTTGCATTTTTCTCATACCCAACACCAGATTGCGGATGAGACCGTTGCAACAAGATCTGAAGGACAAATGGGACCAATCCTCAGGTCAGTAGAACAACCGGATTCTACTCTCTCCCACAGCGAAGACGTTCATTATCTGGTGGCTGCAGCCACAGAACCTTTTGGTGGGAGTCCCATTCCATCAACCTCTGCCAAAACAAATTCTGACCACGGATGCGTCGCTTCAGGGTTGGGGAGCGCATCTGGGTCAACTACAAACTCAGGGCAGATGGACCAGCTGAGAGCAGACCTATCATATCAACATGCTAGAACTGTGGGTGGTTCATTTAGCCCTCAAGGCTTTTCAACTGTCGATTCAGTCTGAATCAATCCTAATACAAACAGACAATACAGCCACCATGTATTACCTGAACAAACAAGGTGGAACACACTCGCCCGCTGTCTCCCGAATCCCAGGCGATCTGGCACTGGCTGCTAGCCAGGAACCTATCAATCACGGCAGTACATCTGCCAGGAGACCAGAACGTACGAGCAGATGCTGACAGTCGTCACTTCGAGGAACAAGAAGATTGGGTGCTCAACGACGAAGTGGTGGTGGACATTTTTCGTCAATGGGGTCATCCTTTCATCGAACTCGTTGCAGACAATCAAAGCAGAAAATGCCATGCCTTTGCATCCAGGTTTTGCCGACCAGGAACAAGGCGGAATGATCATTTGATAGCCTGGTCAGGGACGTTTTCAAATACCTTTCCACCCCTCCCTCTCATTTCGAATTAGTGGCCAAACTTATCTGATACAGAATGACGATGATCCTCGCCAGTGGTGGTATCTGGACCTGTTGCAGCTCTTGGTTCGCCCGCATCAGAGACTTCCCTGCAGGCCGAACCTTGTCACCAAAATGGGAGGGACGATTCTGCACCCCAGCCTTCCCTCGCTCAGCTTGGCAGCATGGCTCCTGAAGTCCTGCAGTACGGACATTTGACCCTCCCTCAGGACTGCATGGACATTTTGAGGGAGTCAAAGAGACCATCCACAAGGACCTCCTACTCCCTTAAATGGAAAAGGTTTTACTTGTGGTGTATCCGTAATGGTTGGAGTCCAATTAACGGGCAAGAAGAGGTCATCTTGCCGTATCTGCTCTACTTGGCCAAATCTGGTTTGAAGTATTCATCCATAAAAATGCATTTAGCGGCCATCATGGCATATCGTAAATCACCTAACCAGCCTTCTTTCTTCTAACTTCAGGTGGTCAAGGAATTCCTACAAGGGTTGAAGAAGGTTTATCCTCCTGTTCGACCTCCTGCTCCGCCTTGGGAGTTGAATCTATTCTTGCCCAAATTGATGGGTCCCCCATTTGAACCCAGTCATAAGGCCACATTACAACACCTTATATGGAATGTAGCTTATCTAGTGGCGATTACATCAGCACGCAGATTGAGTGAAATACAAGCACTATGTTCTAAGGAACAGTATACGGTTTTCCACCACAATAGGGTGGTTATGCAAACTCACCCTTCCTTCCTGCCCAAGATAATGTCGGATATTCATGTAAATCAGACGATTTCTCTACCCTCTTTCTTTCCCAATCCTGCTACACCAGCGGAAAGGTCTCTTCATTCGTTAGACCTCAAGAGGGTTCTCAAAATCTATTTGGAGGGAACACAATCCATTAGAAAAGCTGATCAATTGATTGTAAACTACGGCTCTGTTAGAACAGGCTTCACAGCTTCCAAAAGAGACATTTCACGATGGATAGTGTCTTGTATAAAGTTGGCCTACTTTCAACAACAAAAGAGTGTGCTTTCATGAAGTGGTTCAAGAGCATAGAATACAGTATCCAAATCCAATTGATTTGTAAGGGAAGCCCTCACTCACCAACCTGGTTGGTGACCTGCTTCATCATAGGGCCCCACCGGGTTAAGCCGAATGCTTACCCGGTGTGCTGCGACGCCAGAATTACTGCGGAGTGGGAATTTGTGAGGATCAGTGAAAGTGTAGCGATCGTTAAAAATGACCAGATTGTGTCTCAAAAAATATTTTATTCAGTGGCCAATCTGACATATTAAAAACTATATGTGAGGAAAATCTACCAAATTAATTGTTTGGCTGTTTCCACTTAGAGTGGGGTCAACATGTTTCTGCCGTTTGTTTAATTTACTGGGCATTCTTCAGGACCATGGGAGATTGTACTTCGGCGGTATGGGCGCGCTAAGGCCCACCCTAACCAGAGGACGTGAAAGTTAAAAAGCTGTGAACAAACCCAAGAGGGGTTGGGGATAGACCTCTAAAATAGAGGTACCCTTAGAATCTGTGAATACACATTTTTTGACATACAGACATAAAACACACAGTTAGTGCATTGGCTTAGGTACTGCATACATACATAACCATGCTCAATGAAGTGTTCTGGCCCTTAGACTCATAAACTGGCCGGCAGAGGAGTACTGTAATATTTATTTTACAGTGGTTGTGAGACTAGTGCAAGGAATACTCGCTAGATAAGGCGCGTGAATAATGAATGACAAGTAATCACTATGGCACCAAGACGCCTAGTTAGGCGATTAAAGCGGTTCGTGGTGTGTTGGATTGGCGATCAATGAGCCCAGAAAAAGGCCAGTGACCCTAGATGCATTGCTACCAACCGCAAACATAAATCACCACACAACGAAAGAAATTAAAAAGGCTGCAATGCTCACTTATGTGAGCGATCCACGCCCCATGGGTCTCGGGAGGGGGGTGGAGGCAAAATTGGCACACCCTAAATAAAGGAAGAAGGACAGAATATACAGACACATCAGTGATTGTCAACATGCACGCCGTCGCGGCAAATGGTTACTTAGCTCGTAATTGCGGCGCCAGTATATTCCAGACTCACGCCCTCAATGCCAGGCACCCGTTCGGAACCTGTCTCAAACCTCTAACCGGACCCCGTGAATGGGCGAGCAAGTGTCCAGGAATTGTAATTGAAGAAGAGCAGGGCGGTGCCAGTGGCAGCGTGTGACCCGGAAGGGTGGATGAGGTGCTCCTATCACTGCGCGACTGGCGGCGTCTAACCGGAAGTTTAGAGAATACACCAATCGGTAGTCAAGTGTGACTAGAGCGCTAAACTGAATGAACACGTCGCGCTTAGGAAATATCCTCAACTAAAGGCTCGACATTTCCAAGGACAGGCTAGGTATAATAAAGCCCAGTGATTAATCAATGCACATAGATGTAACATAAAAATTAGTTTAATAAAGGTGGCCCTGAATTATATGGTTAGTTGTTCCACCAGTGCTATTGATAAAGTTCCGTTGAGGGGTGTGTCCCGCGTTACTAGTGGTTGCCATAGTAACGGAAAATAAACAGATTGACATCGTATGCGATATGCATGGCTATATTCACATAATGTGAGCGTGAGGCTAAATCAAAGGAGTGAACAACTTAATATGGGGTTTCAAGAACCACAGAACAGGGAAGGTTAGAGGATTAGAGACGGGCCAGGTATTAGTATGCCCCCTTCATTGCTGGACATTAAATTCCACATGGGAAATTAGTGCTACAGCCACAATAGGACATCCCAAAAACTCATCAAAGTGAGGCAGACTATGGAGATAGACTAGAGGCTTTAAGTTCAGGTCTTAAAACTGATGCCCACGGTATTGTAGCATCAGAAATGAGGAAGACTATAGAAATGGATTAGAGACTTTCAGTTCAAGTCATGAGAACTGATGCCCAAGGAATTGCGTCGTTCAGACCATTTACATGGGTGCCCAAGCGGTAGATCCATCGTTGTTCTTTCTCGAACAATGTGTTGGCGATGTTCTTGCCTGTACACACTTGTTCAGTGACGGGAAACATCCTTTACAACGCAACTTTTACCACGCAGTGCCTTTACGACGCATGTCATTACAACGCATTGCGCTGGGGGGGCGCTCTAGGATAGGGGATAGATTTAATTTACTATCCAACACCTTCCCTACTATCCACGGGGACTGGAGTTGGAATATGTGAGAAGTTGGCCTGATATATGATGCTCACTAGTTCTAGTGATCACCTTGTATCAGTCCAAACAACCCTTATGGTGATTGGTTGTAAGTCAACCTTATAGACCAGCTATCCTAATGGTAGTATGGACAAAGCAGTCTTAGGCTAAACTCTTTTGGCACGTCAAGCCAGCTGTTTTACCACAATATAACCCCTTGAATACCAGATGAAAGGACACCACACAGGTTGTTATGAAAATAAACACTATATTTATTAATAACAACACCTCTGAACTCTTTATGAGGTCAGAGGGCTAAGCACATGACAATCTCTTACGAAAAATACGACAAGTTGCACAAAATTACAATGGTGCCCTAGCGGCACGACAAACCATATACTAAGTAAGTGGAATGTGAAAGTCGATAGAAAGAATGGAGCTGTCCAGAGGCTGTAGGATCGTTGGGACCACGCTACACTAACACTAGGTAGGTAATAGGAGGCCCACGGAACGCGTGTGCAGAGTGTGAACTCACACGCGAGATGCGTAACAACGTCTATGGACAGTACAGTTCAAGTTAAAGGTAAGTACAGACAATCCTGACTAGTTAGGACTAAAACGACTGTGGAACTGGACACTAGGACAGTTAAACTACCCTTGAGCACCGAAATGCTCTCGTTACCTCACCCACGGGCTGCGGGTGCATAGGTGTCAAAGTGTGTCTGGTTCTCGCGTTGAAGTCTATGGAGCCTGGAAGAAAAGATGCTGCAGGCGACCAGGAGGAAGATGTCCGGTGCGATCCAAGGGTGGATTGGTGAAGAAGAGGACCTGAAAGCAGAGGGGACAGTGTTCACAGCCACTAGCTGTAATGCACGCACCTGGTTGTCTTAGAAGTATCCTGGATTCACGATGCTTAATAATAATAATAATAATCCACATTTGTAAAGCGCACAATCACCCGTAAGGGTCTCTAGGCGCTGGGGGCCGTCGGGAAGATTAAGCGAGCTATTGCCCAGAGTCACATGGTGCTGGGCTAACCTGCCGCCGGAGCCGGGGATCGAACCGTGGTCCCCAAATTCCAGCGTCAGTCGCCCTGGCCGCGGCGCCACACCTCTCCTGTCTCCCCCTCGTCACCCCCCGGGTGCCAGGAAGAGGCACTAACACCCGACAAGTAACCAAGGGGAACACAGGGGAACAAAACAAGGGTAAGAAAAGGAAAAAGAAGTAATGGCGCTCCACACTCCTCTTCTGCTTCAGATGAGGTTTTCTCTTCTGGTAGTGACACTGTAGTAATAGACAAGAACAATTGGTGCAACCTATCCCCTCCCTTGTTGTCCCCAAATTAAGAAGAGTGTAGTAAAAGTGTTAGTACCTTGTGAGATGTGGAGAATGCCTATAAAACTGGAAACATAGGGAAAGCACTGGAATGCTGAAGGTATGACTGGTTTACCAATAGTCAATGCATCTGTAATCGAAATAACCTCATGACTGGTGCACACAATTAATACATATATTGTATTTCTAGTCGTTATGTCACTCACCAGTTCTATGATGTGAATACGCTAAAACAAATAAACTCCTTAACCTAATAATAAGCTTAGGTGACAGGAACTCCAAATACACCACAATACTATGTGGCAATCAGCAAAAGGAAAAGCGCCGACACTACCACTCAATACAAAAGACTACCGCTAAGCTTCGCGGCAGAAATCCACTTCCAAACGGTGAGCGCAGAAACAAAGAATACAATCAAACATTAGAAGCAACCCGCTCCTGCTAACTTACGGACTCCAGAAATGAGCATTCAAAAGCCTAACGGACCACGAACGCCAACACGAACACCTAGCTCCTCGGACGCCACACAAAGACCCGGAACGAATAAGGGACTCTCACTGGCTAAACGCGAAGCGTTTCCTGTGAGTTTGGGGCGGGCTTAAGGCTACAACGCTTCTCTCCCGCGCATGCTCGCATGCTCCAAAGCCCGTATTTTCTTCTTTTCCAACCCAGTTCAACCACGTATAGCTCCCGCGAACCCGACAAGCATGACAGAATACCCCTCCCACAACGCCCCCCACCGGTTTAGGTTTGTGAGGGTAACGTCTGTGAAAAGCTCGCAATAAACGTGGAGCATGTATGTGGCTGGCAGGTTCCCATGATCTTTCCTCTACTCCAAAACCCTTCCAGTGTATCAGATACTGTAGTCTGCGACGAACACGTCTGGAATCAATAATAGCACCCACCTCGTATTCGTCACTATCATCTACCACCGAGGGTATAGGAAGGGGAATTGTCGACAAGTGGGTATCGGGCAACACTGGTTTCAACAAGGAAACATGAAAAACAGGGTGAATTTTCATTGAGGGCGGCAATCCCAATTTCATGGCTACCGGATTGATGACTTGGATAACAGAAAAAGGACCAATATATTTGGGTTTAAATTTACATGCACCTTTCAATGCCAAATGATTGGTAGACAACCATACCTTATCATTCCGTTGGTACTTGGGCTCTACATGTCTGTGTATCGGCTGCCTTTTTATAATCTATCTTCGCTTTGTCCAAATTGTCGTGGATAGTAGAATGTACAATTTGCAAGTGAGAAACTACATCCTGTACAGCAGGAATGGCACAAGGTCTCAAAGGAGAAAAGGGCAAAACCTTAGGATGGAAGCCGTAAGACGCATAAAAAGGAAAAAATAGAGTAGAAAAGTGATGACTGTTATTGTATGACAATTCTGCCAACCAAATCAGCTCATCCCACTCCCTCTGGTCCTGCAGTAGTTGACACCTCAAGAACTGTTCCAGACATTGATTTACCCGCTCAGTTTGTCCATCCGTCTGGGGATGGTGACTAGACGATAGACGAACTTCCATCTGCAAAGAGGTGCACAAATGCCTCCAAAACTTGGATATAAACTGTGAACCTCTATCCGTTATCAGTACAGAGGGCAAACCATGGAGTCTGACTATGTTCTGCATGAACACACCAGCAAGAACAGAGGAGGTGGGTAGACCTTTTAAAGGGATGAAATGAGCTGTCTTGGTGAACATGTCCACTACAACAAGAAGAGTGTTATTGTCTCTCTGCGTCTTGGGTAACTCCACTATAAAGTCCATCGAAACCGAGTGCCAGAGAGCTACGGGTGTGGGAAGTGGAAGCAATAACCCCACTAATCCTTTGTGTGATGGTTTTCCTTGTGCACATATAGGACAAGTCCGTACATACTGTTGTACATCTTTAGCTACTTGGGGCCACCAACAATATCTCCTTATCAATTCTAAGGTCCTTTTGTATCCCGGATGTCCTGCCACCCCATGTGTATGACACCATTCCATAAACTGGTTTTGAAGGGGTACCGTGGGAATGAACAACCGTCCCTGTACATAATGGAGGTTAGCCTTAACTATGGATTGGTGTTGTTGTAAGATTGCCTGAGCTGCGGAATCTTGTTGTGCATTATGTACTTGTAGAATGAATTCTTCTTCAGCAGTAAGTGCTCCTATGATCTTTTGAGGTGCAATGATAGAAGGAGGTTTATCATCATGTGGTAATGGCTCAAATCCCAGGCGAGATAGAGCATCTGCCTTACCGTTTTGTTTTCCTGCTCTGAAATGGATAGTAAAATCATATTCATTGAAGAATTGTGTCCACCTCAATTGTCTCATAGACAAGGCTCTGGCCGATTTTAAATACTGCAAATTACGGTGGTCTGTAAGAACAGTAACTGTATGGTTAGTACCCAATAAGTGTTGTCTCCATTCCTCCAATACCTTTTTTATAGCTAGGAGCTCCTTTTCCCCCACAGCATAGTTTGTCTCAGCTGGAGTCAACTTGTGAGAATAATAAGCTACAGGATGTAATTCCCCCGTGTCTCTGTCTGCTTGAGAAAGGGTACCCCCTACAGCTACCTGCGAGGCGTCCACCTCCACCACATACGGACTAGCAGGACCAGGGTGTCTGAGGATAGGGGCTTGGGTGAATGACTCCTTCAAAATGTTAAAAGCTTTGTCTGCTTCTTCGGACCAATAAAAGGGGACCCCTTTTCGTAACAAGCGAGTGATAGGAGCTACAAGCGCTGAAAACTGATTTATGAAGCGCCTATAGAAATTAGAGAATCCAAGGAATTGCTGGATTTCTTTAACAGTTTTGGGAGGTGGCCATTCCAAAACAGCTTTCACTTTTTGAGGATCCATGCTCAGACCCGTGGCTGACACAATAAACCCCAAAAAGGCGACCTGTTGGCGATGGAAAAAACATTTGTCCAGCTTACAAAAGAGATCATTGGTTTGCAGTTGATGTAAGACGGCCTCCACATGATCTATGTGTTCCTCCAGGGTCTTGGAGTAGATTAGAGGGTCGTCAATATATGCGATTACACTTCTGTCAAGATACTCCTTCAGCACGTCGTTGATGAAATACTGAAATGCTGAAGGAGCATTACAAAGCCCAAAGGGCATTACCATATATTCGTAAAGGCCGAACTTGGTGCAGAATGCCGTCTTCCACTCATCCCCGTCAGCAACTCGAACCAAGTGATAGGCCCCACGTAGATCTAATTTCGTGAACCATTTGGCATCTTTAATTTGGTCGAGAAGTGCGGAGATGAGTGGTAAGGGATACTTATTTTTAATGGTAATGTTGTTCAATGATCTATAATCAATGCAACATCTCAATCCCCCCTCCCTTTTAGGGATGAAAAGCAATGCTGAGGAAGCGGGAGACCTAGAGGGTCTGATGAAGCCAAGCTCCAGCATAGTATCAAGGTATTCCCTTAAGTATATGTTTTCCTTTTCCGGAAGGGAGTATACTCTACTGGTCGGTATACGAGCACCTGGCTGCAACTCAATCCGGCAGTCATATGCCCTATGAGGAGGCAGACAGGTTGCTCTTTCTTTATCAAAGACTGTCTGGTAATCTTGATACACAGAGGGTAGAATAGAATCAGGTTGATCCCTAGTATCTGATTCTACGGAGGTAAGGGAAGCCAAAGAATCCCTGTCTTGTGCGGACAACGTGTTAACCTGCACTGGGGAAACAGGAAGGTAAGAATCATCAGGGGATATGTTATCTCTGTCTCTCTCCTCAAAGGTGAGACTGTTGTTTTTCCAATCAATGTGGGGATTATGGAGCCGTAACCACGGAAGACCCAACACTACTGGAAATTACGGAGATTCAATCATATCAAAAGCAAGTGTTTCCCAGTGTGTAGGTTCAATGTGCAAGTTCAGGAAGATACTAGAATGTGTGATAGGCCCAGATTTCAAAGGACTTCCATCAATAGTGTATACTTCCTCTGTAACTTTTTTCTGTACCTTCGGGATATTCTGAGCCATGGCCCAACGTAAATCCATAAAATTACTGGAAGCTCCTGAATCTATCATGACAGATTGTGTGATAGACTCAGATAACCAGGATAACCTAGCTGTGACAAAAAAATGTCCTTCATTAGTCATTAAAGATGAGACCATATGCATCAAAGGACCCGGCGGTAAGGTCTCTACTACCCTCGGGTCGGCTAGTTTTCCGACTTCCTGTATTGTTTGGGTTTTATGGGACAGTCCCTTAAATAATGTCCCGCCTTACCACAGTAAAGACATAATTTGTTCTCTCTGCGTCGTTGTTTTTCTGCCTCGGATAAAGGCCCTTTAACACTGCCTATCTGCATAGGTTCAGGATCATCAGTCTTGGCTTCAGGTTCTGTTTTCTTTTCTTTACCAACCAATTTTGGGTATTCATATCTGTTTCGGTCTTTACGTCTTTCTCCTAACCGATGGTCTAATTTGACCACTAAATCTATTAATTCAGGGCATGTCTCGGGAGGATCCACTACGTGAGCCAATGCGTCCTTTAATTCATCGCGCAATCCCCTATAAAAAAGGGCGCTGCATTTATTGGCTGGCCAATCAGCCTCCACCACCAGTCTATTAAAGGTGGATATATAAGTGATAAGATCTTTAGACCCCTGTTTTAAATTTAAGAGTTCTGTATCTCCTGCATGAGTGAACAAATGTTTATCAAACATTTTACGTAACTCTCTACGAAATGCCTCATAGTCCAATAATAAAGGGTCATCTTTATCTATCAATGGTATAGTCCAGTTGGCTGCCGACCCCCCTAAATAGGATAAAACAAAGGCTACTTTAGCCTGGTCGTTGGGAAAACATGCAGCTTTACAAAGAAAATGCAATTGACACTGGGTCAAGAATGCTGCGCATTTTGAAGGATCTCCATAGAACCTCTCAGGGGGTGCCAAAGGAATAGTATGAGGAGTAATCACTTGGACTACCGGAGACTGATTGCTTGCACTGGCTCCTTCTCCTCTCTGTTGGCGTAAAGCCGTTAATCTATCTGCAAGGGCTTGGGTTTCTTGTTGGAGATTCCCTACCATGCTAGCTACGTCTTGTAACGTGAGATCCATGATACTCAGGAGACAAATATATAAAGGCTTCGCGTTCTTTAATGCACGCACCTGGTTGTCTCAGAAGTATCCTGGATTCACGATGCTTAACACCCTGTCTCCCCCTCGTCACCCCCCCCCCCGCCCCCCCCCCCCCCGGGTGCCAGGAAGAGGCACTAACACCCGACAAGTAACCAAGGGGAACACAGGGGAACAAAACAAGGGTAAGAAAAGGAAAAAGAAGTAATGGCGCTCCACACTCCTCTTCTGCTTCAGATGAGGTATTCTCTTCTGGTAGTGACACTGTAGTAATAGACAAGAACAATTAGTGCAACCTATCCCCTCCCTTGTTGTCCCCAAATTAAGAAGAGTGTAGTAAAAGTGTTAGTACCTTGTGAGATGTGGAGAATGCCTATAAAACTGGAAACATAGGGAAAGCACTGGAATGCTGAAGGTATGACTGGTTTACCAATAGTCAATGCATCTGTAATCGAAATAACCTCATGACTGGTGCACACAATTAATACATGTATTGTATTTCTAGTCGTTATGTCACTCACCAGTTCTATGATGTGAATACGCTAAAACAAATAAACTCCTTAACCTAATAATAAGCTTAGGTGACAGGAACTCCAAATACACCACAATACTATGTGGCAATCAGCAAAAGGAAAAGCGCCGACACACCACTCAATACAGAAGACTACGGCTAAGCTTCGCGGCAGAGATCCACTTCCAAACGGCGAGCGCAGAAACAAAGAATACAATCAAACATTAGAAGCAAGCCGCTCCTGCTAACTTACGGACTCCAGAAATGAGCATTCAAAAGCCTAACGGACCACGAACGCCAACACGAACACCTAGCTCCTCGGACGCCACACAAAGACCCGGAACGAATAAGGGACTCTCACTGGCTAAACGCGAAGCGTTTCCTGTGAGTTTGGGGCGGGCTTAAGGCTACAACGCTTCTCTCCTGCGCATGCGCGCATGCTCCAAAGCCTGTATTTTCTTCTTTTCCAACCCAGTTCAACCACGTATAGCTCCCGCGAACCCGACAAGCATGACACTAGCCAGTGACTGGAGTGGAACCAGGAAGGAACCAGATGTCGTCGTCGCGATCAGGTGAAGAGTGGACGCTTGACTCTGCAGCCACGTGGACCAGGAGGTGTCTTCGATGACCAGGATGGAGGCACGAGCTGTCCCACGCAGGCTCTCGCTGTCGGCGGTGTTGTATCCGGAATCGGCGTCAACAGACCTTGGCAAAGGCAACCCACGCGGTGAGTGGAGAAAGCGTCTGGTGCGGACTAGGAGAGTCCGGGGTGCCCCTCTTTTGGAAGGGAGCAAGGGCCAGTCTGGAGCAACCAGACCAGCAGCAAAGATTCAAAGGTTCGTCGTCTAGGAGGCCACTAGCCAGCCGGCAAGTGACCAGACAACACGTCGAGCAGCAAACAAGCAGAAGGGCCCCACGCAGATCTGGTGGATGCTGGAGGGCTGATCTTCGGTGCAGGGGCTGCTCGGGGCTGGGGCTTCTCAGTCCCCAAAGCACTTGGTCGAGTTTACCTCAGGAGTCGTGCTGAAAGCGAAGTGCAGGTTCGTTCAAGATGGCCGGTCCCACGTGTCTCGTCGCACCCACGGATCTCAGCTGTGCTGCAGATGTAGGTAGAGGTCGGAGAGGTCTGGGAATCCGGGTCTCGTCGGGCTCTGAAGTCTGGATCCTCGTGGGAAGACGACAAAGTGAAGCCGCTGGACGCTTGATGGTGCCTGCAGTTGCAGGGTGGACACTCCTAGCCCACAAGGGAGATTTTCTTCAGTCTTCTGTGGAGCAGAACGTCGAAGTCCAGAGTTTCTTCTTGTAGAGTAGTTCAGGATTAATCTCATTTGGAATGGGACCAGCTCCTACCTTTATTCTCCTAAAGGGAGCTGCACTACTGACTAGGTCCCTCCCCTGGGTGGAACCAGGAAGGGGGTGGCTACACCCCCTATCCTTTGTCCGGTTTCCCGTGAGAGCTGGGGCAGGGATGCCCCAGCAACTGGTTTGAACCGGTGTACGCACAGGACACCTTGTGTGCCCCAGGCATGTCTCATTCCTTTCAGGCCTCCCTACCTCAATACATAAAATCCTGTCTGGGGTGGTGCTAGCACCTCCCAAGGCAGGAAACCCTTTGTCTAAGCCTCCCTCGCTGGAAGGACTCCCAGCAGCAGGAGGTCAGACTTGTATCTGTGGTGGCAGCATCCATTTTGTGATGCCAAGGCTCGAGTTAACTTTAACCGGGGTTCACAGTTACATACATGTCGTGTCCCTCTAGAAGGGTGGAATTCTACCCCCGTCGCCAGAATTGGCGAGGGGGTAGTATTCCAATTCGTATAACACCTTACTTGACATGTTTTGATAATGTTATACCAGAGTTAGCATTTAACCGCGAGGTTGATAATGCACTTAAGAGTATATGGTATAGCGTTATCGTGGAACAGCTATTAGGACTTGGTTCCGCAAGCTGCAGACGGGCTCAGCTCATGCCAGAGCACCATCTCACATAATTCCAAGCACTCTGCCTTCAGGATTGATAAGGCCTGCCATAGGAGTGACTGATAGGAATATATGTGTCCATTTTAGGGTTAGATATAGGTATACTATATCTATAGCAAAGGGTGATTACACCACCTTGCCCCAGCTGTCATGCAGCCAGTTGTGTCAGTTTTAGATGGCCAGCCAGGGGTGGCATAATACATGCTTCAGCCCCTGGTAGGCCCTGGGTACGCCTATGCCCTGGATACCTAAGGTACACTGTACAGGGACTGATAAGGTGGCCCAGTACCAATTGGTAAATGCACCTAAAGTACATGGTTGTCAATTTAGAGAGAGAACAGCTAGGCTGTGGGTCTGATTAGCAGGCCCACAGCCAGGGAAAGTCGTAAACCAGTGAAGCAAAAAGCAAAAGTCTGGGGTGACAATAGGATTGCAGACCCCACTCTCCTACATAACCCCCCCCCCCCCAAAAAAAAACTTAGGGACATTAAACTAACCTTGACCAGGTGAGTCTTCCTGTTCTAAGTGGAAATACCTGGAGAGACCATCTGCATTGCCATGGTCAGTCCCTGGTCTGTGCTCCACTGTAAAGTCCATCCCCTGTAGGGAAATGGACCACCTAAGAAGTTTGGGGTTTTCACCCTTCATCTGATTTAGCCATAAGAGGGGCTTATGGTCGGTCTGAATCTTGAAGTGAGTTCCAAACAAGTAGGGCCTTAACTTCTTCAGGGCCCAAACCACAGCAAAGGCCTCCCTCTCTATAGCTGACAAACGTTTCTCTCTAGGGGTCAGCCTTCTGCTTATAAAAGCAATGGGCTGGTCATGACCATCAATATTCAGTTGAGATAGAACAGCTCCCACACCCAACTCAAATGCATCTGTTTGGACAATGAAGGTTTTGGAGTAGTCAGGACTCTTGAGAATAGGTGCAGTACACATGGCCTGCTTTAGGTCATCAAATGCCTTTTGACAGCTAGCTGTCCACTGAACTTTCTTTGGCATTTTCTTACTTGTCAGGTCATTAAGAGGGGTCACAATTGACCCATAATTTCTGACAAATTTTCTGTAGTAACCAGACAGGCCCAAGAAAGCTCTGACCTGTGTCTGGGTGGTTGGAGGAGCCCAGTCCTTTATGGCCTGTATCTTGCTCTCCAATGGTTGAACCTGGCCTCCACCCACAAGGTGGCCCAGGTACACAACCTGACTCTGCCCTATCTTGCACTTAGTAGCCTTGATAGTGAGGCCTGCCTTTTGCAGGGCCTCTAAAACTTTCCTCAGGTGGATCAGGTGATCCTCCCAGGTGGAGCTGAAGACAGCAATATCATCTAGATATGCTGCACAAAAGTCATCCAACCCAGTGAGAGAGAACTTGGTTCACCAACCTTTGAAATGTGGCAGGTGCATTTTTCAAACCAAAGGGCATCACCACAAACTGGTAATGACCTCTTGGGGTAGAAAATGCTGTTTTGGCCTTGGCATCCTCAGCTAACCTGATTTGCCAATAACCAGCTGTCAGGTCAAATGTACTCAAGAACCTGGCAGAAGCCAATTTGTCTATGAGTTCATCTGCTCTTGGTATTGGATGGGCATCTGTCTTAATGACAGCATTGAGACCCCTGTAGTCTACACAAAACCTCATCTCTCTCTTACCATCCTGGGTGTGAGGCTTTGGTACTAGAACTACAGGACTAGCCCAAGGGCTCTCTGAGGGTTCAATGACTCCCAATTCCAATTTTACTCTTTATAGGCAGACTGTCACCAGTGTCCACCTCATGGGCGCACCAGTTTGTGTGACTGGGGGTCAGAGAAAACATTTGCCTGAAGGATTGAAGAACCTGTCTACAATCCCCTTGCTGATGCTCCGAGAGGCTGTCAGAAAAGACTACACCATCTACTGACCCATCATCAGGGTTCTGAGTGAGCAGGTCTGGGAGAGGGTCACTCTCTTCCTCCTGCCCCTCATCTGTGGCCATGAGCAAGCTCATGTCCTCCCTGTCAACAAATGCTTTGAGCCTGTTCACATGAAGTACTCTGTGAGGGCTCCTGGGAGTTCCAAGGTCCACCAGATAGGTGACCTCTCCCTTTTGCTCAATGATGGTATGGGGTCCAGACCATTTGTCTTGGAGAGCTGCTGGGGCCACTGGCTCCAACACCCACACCTGCCCTGGGTGATAAACAGTCAGGACAGCCTTTTGGTCATGCCAAGCTTTTTGAAGTTCTTGGCTGGTCTCCAGGTTTTTAGATGCCTTCTCCATGTACTCTGCCATCCTGGAGCGGAGACCAAGTACATAGTCCACTATGTCAAGTTTAGGCTTTTTGAGAGGTAACTCCCATCCTTCCTTCACAAGACATCGGGGTCCTCTTACAGGATGCCCAAACAGAAGCTCAAAAGGGCTGTAACCAACCCCCTTCTGTTGGACCTCTCTGTAAGCAAACAGAAGGCAGGGTAAAAGGATGTCCCATCTTCGCCTAAGCTTGTCTGGTAACCCTTTTATCATCCCTTTGAGGGTCTTGTCGAATCTCTCCACAAGCCCATTGCACTGTGGGTGATAGGGTGTGGTAAACTTGTAGTTTACACCACATTCCTTCCACATTGCAGTCAAGTATCCTGACATGAAGTTTGTACCTCTGTCAGAGACAACCTCCTTAGGAAACCCCACTCTAGTAAAAACTGCAAGTAGGGCCCTGGCCACAACAGGAGCTGTAGTGGTCCTAAGGGGAATAGCTTCTGGGTACCTGGTGGCATGATCCACTATCACCAGTATAAATCTGTGCCCAGATGCTGTTGGGGGGGTCCATTGGTCCAACAATGTCAATCCCCACTCTTTCAAAGGGAACCCCCACCACAGGTAGTGGTATAAGGGGGGCCTTTGTTGTGCCACCTGTTTTGCCACTGGCTTGGCAGGTGACACATGAGCGACAAAACTCTTTAGTGTCCTCGGACATATGAGGCCAGTGAAAGTGTGGGACAAGCCTGTCCCAAGTCTTGTTCTGGCCTAAGTGACCTGCAAGGGGGATTTCATAGGCTAAGGTGAGAAGGAAACCTCTCAGAGACAAGGGGATGACCAGCTTCCTGGTAGCACCAGGCTTGGGGTCTCTTGCCTCAGACTATAGGAGTCCATCATCCCAATATACTTTATGGGCACCTGTAGCATTCCCTGCAGCCTCAGCAGCAGCCTGCTGTCTGAGGGGTTCAAGGGAGGAACAGTCTAACTGTGCCTGCCTCAAGTCTGCCCTGGAAGGTCCCCCTGCCCCAAGAAACTCAACCTGTTCAGGTTCAAGCTCTTCTAGGACAGTTCCTTCTGGTGACTTGGGGTCAGTCTCCTGTGAGAGCTGATCCTCAACCTGAGACAGGGGGGGAAGGCTCAGCCTTACCCCTACTGTTCTTTCTCTTGGATAGTGTCTGGTCCATTCTTCCAGGATCCAGCACTTGTTCAGCTGGGCATTTCGTGGCCTGTGACCTGGTCACAGCAAGGACATGTGAGGAGAGACCTAGCATTTCTACATGAGTCCTGTACTCCACATCTGACCACAGTGAGGATTCCAAATTATTGCCCAAAAGACAATCTACAGGGAGGTCTGAACTAACTACAACCCTTTTGAGGCCAGTTACCCCTCCCCAGGAGAAATTAACAACTGCCATACTGTGATTGGTAGTGACATTGCTAGCATTGGTCACTAGGTATTCCGAACCTAGCATGAGCTGGTCAGGGTCCACAAATGTTGGTGTCACCATAGTGACACTGGCACAAGTGTCCCTGTAGGCCTGAGCCATCTTTCCATTTATCAAAGGCGTTTGCCTGTATTTGCCCAGAGTACTAGGACTTACAGCAGGGGTCATATCCATGTCCCCAGTACAAACAAGAACTGCCTGAGTAGGTATTCTAACTAAGTCAGAACCCACCTCAGTTCCCAGGGTTAACCCAACTATAGCCTTGGGAGGTACACTACCACTACTAACTGTACTAGGGGGTGCAGGTGTCTTAGGGACAGTAGTGGTAGGAGTTTGGCCTTTCTTGGTGCACTCACTAAACCAGTGAGTCTTACTTTTACAGTATTGGCACCATGGTTTCTTAGGACCATCATTCTTCTTCTTTTGGGAAGTTTGGGACCCACCCTCCTTAGGTTGTTGGGGCCCTGTTGAAGACTTCTGGTCATTTTGCTTATTCTCATTACCCTTCTGGTCTGCTTTCTTCTGGCCACGACCCTGGTTCTGGTTCTGCTGCTTGACCCTTGCCCTGACCCATCTGTCTGCCTTCTTTCCCAATTCTTGGGGAGAGGTTAGATCTGAGTCAATCAAGTGCTGATGCAACAACTGATTCTGACAATCATTTAAGATTTGCTCTCTCATAATTAGATTATACAATCCTGTGTAATCAGTAACTTTACTTCCCAGTAACCAGCTTTCCAAAGCCTTAGTGGCACAATCAACAAAGTCAGTCCAATCTTGAGCCTGAGTTTTCTGGGTGTCTCTGAACATTAACTGTACTGTTCAGTGGTTAAACCAAACCCATCAATCAGAGCAGTTTTCAAGACTTGGTAATCATTAGCATCCTCATCTCTAACAGTGAGGAGCTTATCTCCACCTTTACCTTCAAAGGAAAGCCAAAATATAGCTGCCCACTGACTCTGGGGTACCTGCTGTACTTTGCAGGCTCTCTCCAAAGCAGTTATCCACTTATGGATATCATCTCCTGTCTTATAGGAGGGCACTATTTTACTCAGGTTTCTGGTATCAAAACCCCTTTCTCTATCCCTAGGGATATTGCTGCCACCAGTGGGGACTACCCCACTCAACTGTTGCTCTCTAGCAAAGGCAAGCTTTTCTTTGGCATGGGCAAGTTCTTCCCTTTGGATCCTCAGATTAGCCTCCTTCATCTTTGCCTCATGCTCTCTCTTCTGAGGGGAAGTCATCCTCCTCTGAGCAGATGCATGAGAGGCACGAGAGTGCACAGATCTATTGGAGTCCCTAGAATGAGATCTATCTCTAACCCCAAAGTTAGGCCTGCTTAGGGTCAGCACTGGGGGTCCCCCAGTTTCTTCCCTATGTAGGTCTAAGTTGGCCCTTGTGAGTCTGCTGACTATCACAGAACCTTTGTCTGCCTCATCCCCAGATGGTTCCTCTTCTTCCTCCTCCTCATCTACATTCTCTGTTTCAGGGAGGTCTGGATCACCACGAGTACCTTCTAAGGCTGGCATGCTCCTATCTGGATTAGAGGGGTCTGTATCAGCAGCCCTTCTGGCATCATATGTCTCTAAGAGACCTAACAGAAAAGGAGTGGTAGGGTTAGAACCCTGTTTCAATTTCCTGGAGGTACATAATTGTCTCATCACCTGGACACTGAGAGCTGCATATCTGGAAAGGACCTGTGGAGGGTCACTAACCACTAGGGGAGTCTCTGAAGTCTCTCCATGGGTAGACATGCTTTCTAGTGAGGTGTAAGTGATGCACCTACCTACACTATGGGTTTTCCTACTGATCCCTTGCTAAGAGTTGTAGTCAGGGTGTGCTAGGCCCTTTCTACTACAACAGCTGGTTCAGTAGAACTCAGAGTATTTCTAAGCTTGTTATATGTACCTAGAGTACCTTATGTGATCTTTCAAATGATATTTCAAGATTATATTTGGTAAAAACAACAGCAAGCTCAAATCCCAACCGCTGCACACCAATGTGAGAAGTTGGCCTGATGTATGATGCTCACTAGTTCTAGTGATCACCTTGTATCAGTCCAAACAACCCTTATGGTGATTGGTTGTAAGTCAACCTTATAGACCAGCTATCCTAATGGTAGCATGGACAAAGCAGTCTTAGGCTAAACTCTTTTGGCATGTGAATCCAGCTGTTTTACCACAATATAACCCCTTGAATACCAGATGAAAGGACACCACACAGGTTGTTATGAAAATAAACACTATATTTATTAATAACACCTCTGAACTCTTTATGAGGTCAGAGGGCTAAGCACATGACAATCTCTTACGAAAAATATGACAAGTTGCACAAAATTACAATGGTGCCCTAGGGGCACGACAAACCATATACTAAGTAAGTGGAATATGAAAGTCGATAGAAAGAATGGAGCTGTCCAGAGGCTGTAGGATCGTTGGGACCACGCTACACTAACACTAGGTAAGTAATAGGAGGCCCACGGAACGCGTGTGCAGAGTGTGAACTCACACGTGAGATGCGTAACAACGTCTATGGACAGTACAGTTCAAGTTAAAGGTAAGTACGGACAATCCTGACTAGTTAGGACTAAAACGACTGTGGAACTGGACACTAGGACAGTTAAACTACCCTTGAGCACCGAAATGCTCTTGTTACCTCACCCACGGGCTGCGGGTGCATAGGTGTCAAAGTGTGTCGGGTTCTCGCGTTGAAGTCTATGGAGCCTGGAAGAAAAGATGCTGCAGGCGACCAGGAGGAAGATGTCCAGTGCGATCCAAGGGTGGATCGGTGAAGAAGAGGACCGGAAAGCAGAGGGGACAGTGTTCACAGCCACTAGCCAGTGACTGGAGTGGAACCAGGAAGGAACCAGATGTCGTCGTCGCGATCAGGTGAGGAGTGGACGCTTGACTCTGCAGCCACGTGGACCAGGAGGTGTCTTCGACGACCAGGATGGAGGCACGAGCTGTCCCACGCAGGCTCTCGCTGTCAACGGTGTTGGATCCGGAATCGGCGTCAACAGGCCTTGGCAAAGGCAACCCACGCGGTGAGTGGAGAAAGCGTCTGGTGCGGACTAGGAGAGTCCGGGGTGCCCCTGTTTTGGAAGGGAGCAAGGGCCAGTCTGGAGCAACCAGACCAGCAGCAAAGATTCAAAGGTTCGTCGTCTAGGAGGCCACTAGCCAGCCGGCAAGTGACCAGACAACGCGTCGAGCAGCAAACAAGCAGAAGGGCCCCACTCAGATCTCGTGGATGCTGGAGGGCTGATCTTCGGTGCAGGGGCTGCTCGGGGCTGGGGCTTCTCAGTCCCCAAAGCACTTGGTCGAGTTTACCTCGGGAGTCGTGCTAAAAGCGAAGTGCAGGTTCGTTCAAGATGGCCGGTCCCACGTGTCTCGTCGCACCCACGGATCTCAGCTGTGCTGCAGATGTAGGTAGAGGTCGGAGAGGTATGGGAATCCGGGTCTCGTCAGGCTCTGAAGTCTGGATCCTCGAGGTAAGACGACAAAGTGAAGCCGCTGGACGCTTGATGGTGCCTGCAGTTGCAGGGTGGACACTCCTTGCCCACAAGGGAGATTTTCTTCAGTCTTCTGTGGAGCAGAACATCGAAGTCCAGAGTTTCTTCTTGTAGAGTAGTTCAGGATTAATCTCATTTGGAATGGGACCAGCTCCTACCTTTATTCTCCTAAAGGGGGCTGCACTACTGACTAGGTCCCTCCCCTGGGTGGGACCAGGAAGGGGGGTGGCTACACCCCTTATCCTTTGTCCGGTTTCCCGCCAGAGCTGGGGCAAGGAAGCCCCAGCAACTGGTTTGAACCGGTGTACGCACAGGACACCTTGTGTGCCCCAGGCATGTCTCATTCCTTTCAGGCCTCCCTACCTCATTACACAAAATCCTGTCTGGGGTGGTGCTAGCACCTCCCAAGGCAGGAAACCCTTTGTCCAAGCCTCCCTCGCTGGAAGGACTCCCAGCAGCAGGAGGTCAGACTTGTGTCTGTGGTGGCAGCATCCATTTTGAGATGCCAAGGCTCGAGTTAACTTTAACCGGGGTTCACAGTTACATACATGTCGTGTCCCTCTAGAAGGGTGGAATGCTACCCCCGTCGCCAGAATTGGCGAGGGGGTAGTATTCCAATTCGAAAGACACCTTACTCGACATGTTTTGATAATGTTATACCAGAGTTAGCATTTAACCGCAAGGTTGATAATGCACTTAAGAGTATATGGTATAGCGTTATCATGGAACAGCTATTAGGACTTGGTTCCGCAAGCTGCAGACGGGCTCAGCTCATGCCAGAGCACCATCTCACATAATTCCAAGCACTCTGCCTTCAGGATTGATAAGGCCTGCCATAGGAGTGACTGATAGGAATATATGTGTCCATTTTAGGGTTAGATATAGGTATACTATATCTATAGCAAAGTCATGTCATGCAGCCAGTTGTGTCAGTTTTAGATGGCCAGCCAGGGGTGGCATAATACATGCTTCAGCCCCTGGTATGCCCTGGGTACGCCTATGCCCTGGATACCGAAGGTACACTGTACAGGTACTGATAAGGTGGCCCAGTACCAATTGGTAAATGCACCTAAAGTACATTTAGAGAGAGAACAGCTAGGCTGTGGGTCTGATTAGCAGGCCCACAGCCAGGGAAAGTCGTAAACCAGTGAAGCAAAAAGCAAAAATCTGGGGTGACTATAGGATTGCAGACCCACTCTCCTACAGAATAGTAAATTAAACTATTCACTATCCAGCACCCCAAAGCGCTACGCGTTGTAAAAACTGCGTCGTAACAGCATGCGTGGTAAAAGCATGCGTTGTAATGTCATACATCCTCAATGACGGTCCATCGTAGGTTGTTGGTGGTATGGTTAGTCTGGAGGAAATGTTCACTCATTTTGGTTGTGATCTTATGGCACCTGATGTCACTCCGGTGTTCGCAGATCCTCTGCTTGACCTTGCGAGACGTCATGCCCACATATCGTTGGTAGGTTAGAAAAAAGGGGAGGTAGTGTCCAAATTAGTGCTGGGTAGGACAACGTGAAAATGTGTATCAAATTAGAAGAACCCAGTCGCTTTTTGTTTCTGCTGCTTATTTTATTTTGAGCAGATTACACCCTACTTTTTTTTTAAATTTCGTGGTGTTATAATTTGTTTATAACCACGGTTACAAGTTGCTTCACTTGGATCAACCAGTGTAATAGTCCGAGGGTTTATTTTGTCAAACACCAGAAACCCATTTTTATGTGCAAATTTATACAAATAACATTTAAACAAACAATTTAAAGACAAAACTGTACATTGATATACATGTTTACAATTAATTACATATACTGTACAACGAATTGAAATTGAACCCTACTAACAATATGTTACAGCCGGACCCTTACTGAATGACTTGAATATAATTAGGGACTGGTTACGCCAGGGCATGCCTTTTTCACAAATATTTGTTTGGGAATTCAAAACATACAATTAGTGGCCCTTAGCGCATTAAATGTTCATGTGCTGGAATGAACAAGCAAAGAATGAACAAGCCGACGCGTTTCCAAGCCTGTGTCTGATTCAGCAGGCTTTTCTTCAGGGCTTTAGTGCTTGTTAGTTGGGTGCCTATAAAAATCAGGGGGACATACGTTTTAGAATCGGACCTTGCAATTACATCAGTTCTGCATGTGAAAACATTTGCACTTAATATTACCTTTGTGAGCTGTGGGTTGAATCTATCTTGCTTGGAACTCCCGGTTTATCGGTGGTTCTGCAAGGGTAAGAGGCACTAATTATCCCTGTTATCTGTATTTCTGCAAACAGCTACCTGTCACGGTGATTAAAAATGCCACAGGACTTACGTTTGTCCAAACTCTTCGTCGTGTTGGGTCAGGGAGTCTATTTTTCTGTGTTTCTTTTTTTCGTTATGTTTCCGTTTGTCAGGGCGACTGAGGCAAGATCTGTAGTAATGGATTATATGGAGATCCCTCAGTACTATGTTCATGTATTTGCGAGCCATTTAATAAAATCCCCATGTTATAATTATTTACCTGGGGGTTGGTCCGCGGACCTGGCCGCTCCTTTTTTCCAAATGCGCGGCGCCGCCTTTGGCTTCGTTTTCACCGCGTTTGACTACAAGAATAGAATGGAGGGATTTTTAGAAGTTATAGCGTGTTAAAGCCTCGTTAGCCCTGTGGTGACGGCCCCTTACCTTTGAGTTTCTTTGGTGCTCATATTTTTCTTGCCTGCTGTCGTGACGAACTGGTGTTCGATAGTGTTTGGTCACATGACCCCTTCTATTTAATGATGTCGTGTTCTAGGTATTATGGGAGATGTAGTCCTAAGTTGGATATTATGAGTCAGTGTTTTTACTGCGGACACCTGCATAAGTTCAAATTTCGAATTGTTCATTCAATCCTGTAATCACGCAGTTGAACTTCGCGATGAGGTATGCTTCTCTTCTCAATAATAGAGTTTCCACATTTCCTCCTCTTGGAGGAGTCTTTATTCCAGAAAACACAGACCAACGTAAGTCTTTTTCAGTGTGGTTTTTCTCTATGAAGTGTTGGACCATCGGTGCGGTCAACACTTTCTTCTTTATTCTGGAGCGGTGTTGTGCCAGTCTCTGTGTAATTTGTTGGTTTGTCTTGCCTATGTATACTTTGTCGCAAGGACAAAGTATTACGTAGACAATGTTTTTACTTTTACAATTAGTGAATTCCTTGTGATTCCATCTAATGGAGTTGTGTTCAAATTGTGTCCCTTCAATCGTGCTTGCACATGAGATACAGGTTCCACATTTATGGTGGCCCTATACTGGACTCAAGTTCCATATTGTGCGTAGGTCACTTTTCACTGTCGAAAGACCTAAGTCAGCTCTTATTAGTTGTTGACCCAGATTTTTATTCTTTTTTAAAGCAAACATTGGTTTTGCCAATGGAGTTTCTAGGTTTGACAGCATGTGCCAGTTTTTCAAAACTATTGATTTGAAACGATTAGCCAGGGGGCCATATGTAGAGACACACACTAACTGTTCCAGGGGTTTCTTTTCTTTTTTTGTTAGCAGTACCTCTCTTGGAGTGAACCACGCCCGTTTCGTTGCGTGTTTTAGCATCTTTTTCGGGTAGCCTCTCGTTAGAAGTTGCTCACAGAAGATTTCAGCATGTATGAGAAAATCCTCTTTTCGAGAGCAGTTACGCCGAATTCTCAATAGTTGGCTGTACGGTAAATTTTCTTTTAGACTTTGTGGGTGGAAGCTTTGATAATGTAGAATAATGTTTTTATCAGTTTGTTTTCGGTGCAGTGTGGTGACCAGTTCGTTATTGTTGGTAAAGACCTCCACATCTAAGAAGGTTAAGCAGGTGTTACTGTGTGTCATGCTAAATTTGATGTCTGGATGCCTGTTGTTTAACCAATCATGGAACTGGGCAAGATGTTCTTGGGTCCCACTCCAGTGGCACCAGACATCGTCTATGTAGCGATACCATTTTAGGATATGCTTGTTGTACATATCGTTGGTGGCATGGGCAGGTGATCATGTAGATCACATTGCTTGAATTACAATTCGTGTGGACCCGCTGGGTCCATTGTTTGTCTGGTTCGAGTGTCAACAGTTTGGTGTTTGTCGTTTGTCGTCAAGTGGCATAAACTACAATTTGAACATGGGTAGTGACCCGTCACTTTTGGTAACCCCCACGAGTTTGTCACTGATCTCTCAATGGTAAGGTTTTTTGCTAGTGGGCATGTGTGAACCAGTGAGTCCTTCAGACTCCGCCCCTTCTTGAAAGAGAAGAGGGGTTTGTTCCAGGTTCTCCTGTTACTAGTAATGATGCTCCAGTTTTTATTGATGGACTTTTTCATTGCGTTCGAAAAACTACTATACGTTGTCACGCATGTCAGAGGTATTCCTTGGGTAACCCTTATGTTGCCCTCCAATAAGGCTTCACGGGGTAGATTACGGGCCCTCTTGTAGCCCTTGTTCAGGATGTTGGTATGGTAGCCTCTTGCTTTAAGTTTGGTTGTTAGGTCCGAGGCTTGGGCTCGGTAATCCTGTACATTACTACAATTCCTCTTTGTTCTTGGCAGTCGGCTTGTAATGTGTTCTTGTCGTCAGGATGGTGCCAGTTACTTTGATCACGACGACTGGGAAAACCACTTCGTCCTTGCTACTGCAGTGGGTAAACTTCAGGTTCGGGTCAAGAGTATTAATCCAAATGAAGAATTCACCTAGTCGTGTTTCGTCGTCCCTCCATATTAGGAGGACGTCGTCTATATATCGCCTTAATAAGCCTATGGAGGCGGAGTAGTGACCGTCTGCAGGCAAAATGTGCTTGGCCTCAAAATCATGGACGTATACATCAGCCACACTAGGGGCAAAAGTGCTTCCCATTGATGTTCCGGTGCTTTGGAGATACAGTTTCCCTTTGTATTCGAAGTAATTCTGTTTAAGAGCTATCGTTGCACATTCCAGAATGAAACTCTTCGGGGTTTGATAATCCCGGGGTACTGAGTTCAAGGCAGAGGCCAGGACCTTTAGAGTATCGTCTTGCGGTATACTAGTATAAAGACTTTCAATGTCTAAAGTTACTAGGATAATAGATCCTTCTTCAAAGGTAATCTCTTGTAAAAGTTGTAGAAGGCTTTTGGTACCTTTGAGATAGGTACTGGTGTTCTGAATAATAGGTTTGAGAAAATAGTCGCAGAAGCGCGAAAGTGGTTCCAGCAATGATCCTATGCCTGACACGATTGGTCTCCCGGGTGGGGGTATTCGATTTTTATGTGTCTTAGGCAATGTGTAGAATTATGGTATTACACTATTTTTTGCCGCTAGGAAATCTGCTTCGTGTCTGGAGATATGTTCATTCTCCAAAGCCTCCTTTACTAGATCGTCAATATGTGCCTTCAGTTCTGGTGTGGGGTCTCTTGTCAGCGGGATGTAGTTCTTTCTGTCGTTTAACAGATTCTGACAAATCAAGTCATAATCTGTTGTGTTCTGGATAACGATCCCGCCCCCCTTGTTGGCTGGCTTGATTGTAATGGCCTTGTCATTTTGTAGGTCGTGAAGGGCTTGGTATTGTTGAGCACTGAAATTCTTGAAAGTAGTTAGGGTTTCTAGGGCCTCCATGTCATTGAACACAGCTTCTTGCTCAAATGCTCTTATTTCTGCGGGTATCATGTGGGGAGGTGGTATAAACCCTGATTTAATTCTCAGGTTGGTGTCTCCTTGAGATGTTTCATTTTCTGTGTCGTTTTTAGTCTCAAAGAAAGCCTTCAATTTGAGTTTTCTAAAGAACTCCGACAGTTCGCAATGAAGTTTGAACTTGTCATGTCTTGCTGTAGGCATAAAGCCCAGCCCCTTTTCCAGGACCTCAATCGGGGTTAGTTCTTTACTGGAGAGGTTTGTAACCAGACTTACTGGGCACTCGTGCCCGGTGTTGGTGATTTGCTGCGGGTGTGATTGCCCACTGGGTCTTCTGTTTCCCAGGAGACCTGGTTGGACCCTCTTCTCCATCTTCCTCTCCCAACCCTCCCTAAAAAAGGCGGTTGATATTGTTGTTGGTGGAAAGGGGTTTGCAAATATGGGTTCTGTAGTAGGGGATCTCTGTGTATAGTCATAATCTAGTGAATAGTCCCGCTCATGTGCGCGGACCCCGGCAATCAAAAATAATCTCTTAAGTTGTCAGAAAATTGCAGAACTGCAAAGAGACTTAAGAGAGAATTTAAAGACAAATAATGCAGCCTATATCCACAGGCTACACTGTCCAGTACTTCAACTAGAAATTCCACCAAAACACACACAAATAGCACAGCCTGCCCAGTTTCCTCCATAGAGAAAACTTGCCTCTACCAGAAAAAGCCTCTGGAATGATAGAGAGGAAGGCATGGACAGACAAGCCCCATAGGCTGCCATTATGTGGCTTAAATAGGATACTGTGCCTTTAAGAGAACTTTCCAGAACTTCTCCCAGTATCCCAGAATGCACAGCTGGTCCCTCTTTCTTGCAGTTTTTTTTTCCGGCTCCTGCTAACAGGACCCTGGTGCATTGAGCTCTCCCTTTTTCAAGGGTTTATTGAAATTTTGTGCACTTTTGGCTTTAAAAGTGTTTTCAGTTTGTGTACTTGGTGTTTCCCTTCACTCCTGTGTATTTGTTCAGGCTTTTTAGGGCTCTAAAAAGCCTGCTCTCTTCGACAAGTGCCCAGAATGTGGAAGGAAGAAGGCCAAGACTGATCCACACGACGTCTGCATACTCTGTCTCCCTGAAGCACATGTCCCTGAAGAATGTGACATCTGTCAGACCTTTTCACCAAGGACCCTGAGGGACAGGCTGAAGATTAGGCTTCAAGGCCTAGAGGAGAGACGGCTGCAGGCTGCAGGTGGGGCTGGGAAGGTTCCCTCTGCCGAGGCCTCTGGGGGGCTCAGTAAACGGTCCTGGTCTCCGTCGACGTCGATTGCATCGACGACGACGTCGAGAGGGATGACGAAGGTGTGTTCCCCATCTCCCCGGGGCTCCGGGTCGAGACAGCGTGCAGGTTTGACGTCGAAAGGCCAGGGTAGGCCGCCGTCGAGATCACCGTCGACGACGTCTTCGTCAGCGTCGAGCCATCGACGTCGAAGAATGACCGACAGGCATCGGCGCTTGCTGTCAAAGCGACACCGCCGGTCGCCGTCGAGTGGACGGTCGGCGTCGAGGGGAACCTCGACGTCGAGGACCTCGGACAAGCGGTCGGCGCCGAGAAGGAGTCGACGCTCATCGTCGAGGACTGCACGTTCAATGTCGCAGAAGTGGCGTTCGGCGTCGAGGAAGAAGCGCTCGACGTCCCGGAGGCGGCGTTCGAGGCCGGAGTCGCGAAGGCGACGTTCGAGGCCGGAAAAGCGACGCTCGACGTCGAAGAGAAAGAGATCGGCGTCTCTGAGACGTTCCAACTCTCCTAAGCGGCGCAGAAGGATTTCGGGCGCTAGAAGCCACGCCTGGTGGAGCCGGCCATGGACCTTTTGCTCACCCCGGCGGTGACTAAGGCGGCCCCCTCGAGACTGCAGAAAAAATACCGGGCTCCCAACTCGGATCCGGCTTTTCTAAGGGTGGAACCCCCTCCAGACTCTGTGATAGTGACGGCGGCTCGTAAACAGCATGCCACCACTCCGTCACCACAGTTCCGCCAGATAAGGAATCTAGGTGGCTGGATTCGTCTGGGAGAAAGGTTTGTGGGACGTCGGCGACTTCCATGAAAGCTGCGAGTGCCACGGCCATGTTGGGGCGGTATGACCGAGCCCTCTGGGAATCCCTCCAGCAGTTTGTAGAACATCTGCCGCGTGATAAGAGAGAAGATTTCCAAGAGGTGTTGAATGAGGGGATGTTGGTGGCGAATCAGGTCATCGGTGCTGCAGCCGATTCTTCCGTGCTGGCGGCGCATGGTTTCTGCCATGGGATTAACCAGCGAAGACACGCCTGGCTGCGCCTCACGTCACTAAAACCTGATGCACAACAAAGGGTTGCCAATCTACCATTCTGTGGCGAAACCCTATTTGGAAAACATGCGGATGACGAAATGGCCCGCATGAAGGCGGAGGCCGAAACGCTCACGGCTGTGGGTCTGGAAAAACCCAAGGATAACAAGAAGTCGTACCGCCCGTTCCAGAGACAGTTCGGTGGACAGGGCAGAGGGCGTGGCCAGTCTTCGGGACAGCAGCAGCAGCAGCAACAACAGCGACAGTTCCGAAGACCGTTCCAGACGCGTCAGAGAGGCAGAGGGGGCCAACAGTCGGCAACAGCGACTAAAGGCCCGGCCGGGTCTAGGCCCTGAGCGCTTACTTCCCCCTACATCCGTTACCCACTCCGGTGGGGGGAAGCGTTCAATTTTTTCTGGCAGAGTGGAGAAGAATTACTCAGGACAAGTGGGTGATGATTATTGTTTGCAATGGATACAGTCTTCGGTTCACCAGCCCGCCTCCATCAATCCCTCCGGTCAGCTCGCAGTTTCAGCTGCGCGAGCTCCAGGCGGAGGCCGATATCCTGTTAAGAAAAAGGGCGATAGAAGAAGTACCTCTGTCTCAAAGAGGAAGAGGTCTGTACTCCCGGTTCTTCCTGGTTCGCAAACAGGACAAGAACGAGTTCAGGCCCATTCTGGATATGCGGCAAGCAAACAAGTGGATTCGCAGAGAAAAGTTTTGCATGCTGTCGTTGCATCAGATTTATCCTCAGCTGCAACGGGGAGACTGGCTGTGTGCCATAGACCTACAGGATGCATACTTCCATGCGCCCATTGCACACAAACACAGGAAGTTCCTGCGATTCCAAGTCGGCGCCAATCATTATCAGTACACAGTACTGCCATTCGGGCTGAAGTCTGCACCCAGGACATTCTCGAAGTGCATGGCAGTGGTAGCCGCACACCTAAGGAAGAACAAGGTGTTTGTCTACCCGTACCTGGACGATTGGTTGATCAAGGCCTCCTCCTTCTCGGAAGCTCGAGCGCACTTCCAGAAGACGTGTGTTCTCTTGAACAAGCTGGGGTTGCACATCAACATGTCCAAGTCTGTCCCGACTCCGGTCCAGTGCATACAGTACTTGAGAGCCACCATCAATACGCTGTCAGCAAGCGTGTCTCCTTCGGAGGAGCGACGATTATCACTCCTTCGGAAGGCTCAGGCTCTTATGACCACTCCATCTACAACAGTGAGAACGGTTTCTTCTCTACTGGGATCTATGGCCTCTTGTATCTTCCTCACGCCTCACGCACGGCTGCACATGAGACCATTGCAGGAGTGCTTGGAGGATCAGTGGGATCAGAGGAGAGGATCTTAGGACGACAAGATACGACTGTCTCTGCATGCTCTTCAGTCTCTGAAGTGGTGGTGTTTGGCGGAGAATCTCCTGAGAGGGGCTCCCTTCCACAAGGACATTCCCACGCAGACTATCGTGACGGATGCTTCTCTCCACGGCTGGGGGGCGCACTCTGGAGACTTACAGATTCAAGGGACGTGGTCCCAGACGGAGTCCACGTATCACATCAATTTCCTGGAACTCAGAGCTGTTCACTTGGCGCTGAAGGCCTTTCTTCCGTCCTTCCGGACCAACTCTCTGCTTGTGCAAACGGACAATACGACCACGATGTATTACCTCAACAAGCAGGGGGGCTCGAGATCGTGCACCCTGTCACAGGAGGCGCAGACGATCTGGCACTGGCTTCTGGCCAGAGGACTGACGATAACAGCCACCCATCTACCATGTGTGCAGAATGTTCAGGCAGACGCACTGAGCAGACTGATTCAGGAAAACCACGAATGGGTCATAAACGACGAAGTACTAGGAGAAGTCTTCGCAAGGTGGGGGACTCCAGACTTGGATCTGTTCGCCACCGCCGAAAACAGCAAATGCCGAGACTTCGCCTCCAGGTACTACCAGCTGGGGAATGCGTTATGGATCAACTGGTCGAACAGCTTTCTGTACGCTTTTCCACCCATTCCCCTGATTCCGACGGTTCTCATCAAGCTGTCCCAGTCCAGGGCACGGATGATACTGATTGCCCCGGAATGGCCCAGACAGTGGTGGTTCACGGACCTGCTTCACCGGTCACTCCTTCCTCACATGCAGCTGCCGTGCAGGCAGCACCTTCTCACGAAGTTCGGGGGCAGATGTTGCATCCCAACCTCTCGTCTTTGAGTTTGGCGGCATGGCTCCTGAGATAGTGCAATATGGCCATCTGAATCTCCCGGAAGATTGCATGGACATACTGAAGGAGGCTAAGCAACCTTCCACTAGGACTTCTTATGCTTACAAGTGGAAGAGGTTTTGCATCTGGTGCAAGTCTAAGAACTATGACCCGACGGCATGTAAGGAAGATGTCATACTTCCATATCTTCTACATCTGGCGCAGTCTGGCCTTAATGTCCATTCCATTAAGGTTCATCTGGCTGCATTGACTGCCTACAGGAAATGCCCTTCACAGACTTCCTTCTTTCAGATCCCTGTGATCAAAGATTTTTTGGAAGGCTTGAAAAAAGTGTTCCCTCCTGTCAGGCTTCCTTCGCCTTCATGGGAATTGAATGTGGTGCTGTCCAGACTGATGAAGGAGCCTTTTGAACCTATTCATAAGGCTTCGTTGCAGCACCTGTCCTGGAAGGCGGCGTTCCTCGTGTCCATTACATCGGCCCGCAGGGTGAGTGAAATTCAGGCGTTGTGTTGCCAAGAACCTTATACTGTATTTAATGCTGCTAAGGTTGTTATGCGTACTCACCCTAAATTTCTTCCAAAGGTTATTTCTGATTTTCATGTCAACCAGACCATAACTTTGTCTAAGTTTTTTCAGAATCCTTCATCTCCAGCGGAAAGGTCTTTACATTCCCTGGATGTTAGGAGGGTGTTGACATTTTATCTGGATAAAACCAAAGATATTCGTAGGTCAGACCAATTGTTTATCAATTATGGATCGGTCAGGACGGGTTTTGCGACCTCTAAGCAGTCTATCTCTAGGTGGATTGTGTCCTGCCTACAGTTGTGTTACCAAAAAGCTAATAAGACCTTAGGGGTTAAACCTAAGGCTCATTCCACCAGGGGCAAAGCTGCCACGACTGCTTTGCTCCGTAATGTTCCAATTGCAGAAATCTGCAAGGCGGCCACTTGGAAGTCGGTTCATACCTTTGCTAAGCATTACTGTCTGGACACTGATGCCAGGGCAGACGCTCAGGTTGGGCAGGCTTCGCTGCGAAATCTGTTCGCACAATAGTGGTGTTGTTTCTCTTTTCTCCACCGCCGCTTTGGTGTGGGGATGGGCTTGCCATTCTATTCACTAGATTATGACTATACACAGAGATCCCCTACTACAGAAGGAGTAGTTTCTGTCCTGTAACTCCAGTTCTTTAGTAGGGGTATCTCTGTTATAGTCATAAGCGCCCGCCCGCCTCCCCGGTGGAGAGAGATATTCATGTAAGGAATGCTACAGGTCTGGCGTCTTACGCCTTCAAAAAGAACTGAAAGTAAGAGGGACCTGCTGTGCATTCTGGGATACTGGGAGAAGTTCTGGAAAGTTCTCTTAGAGGCACAGTATCCCATTTAAGCCACATAATGGCAGCCTATGTGGCTTGTCTGTCCATGCCTTCCTCTCTATCATTCCAGAGGCTTTTTCTGGTAGAGGCAAGTTTTCTCTATGGAGGAAACTGGGCAGGCTGTGCTATGTGTGTGTGTTTCTGGTGGAATTTCTAGTTGAAGTACTGGACAGTGTAGCCTGTGGATATAGACGGCATTATTTGTCTTTGAATTCTCTCTTAAGTGTCTTTGCAGTTCTGCAATTTTCTGACAATTTAAGAGATTATTTTTGATTGCCGGGGTCCACGCACATGAGCGGGACTATTCACTAGATTATGACTATAACAGAGATACCCCTACTACAGAACTGGAGTTACAGGACAGAAACTACTCCTTCCAACCCATGAGGGGGAAGGGTGGTTGTTGGTAATATAGTGGCGGTCCACTCCCAGGTGGTTGAAAGGTTGGCCATCTTGGTTGTTGGTTGTTGTAATGGAATCTGCCTCTGCCTCCACGTCTCCTTCTTTGTCTCTGGTTCCCGTCACTTGAGCCTACCAAAAAGCGAACAAGCCTCTGTTAGCCTCCCCTAAAGCTCACCCTACTAGGGGCAAGGCTGCTACAGTTGCATTCTTACACAATGTACCGAGGGGTGAGATTTGCAAGGCTGCAACTTGGAAATCGGTCCATACGTTTACCAGACATTACTGTCTGGATTCTGACTCCAGGGCGGATACCCAAGTAGGCCAGGCCTTCTTGAGGAATCTGTTCCAATGCTAACCTATTGGAGTCTGTGTATGCCTTATGGTTACTATGTATCTTGATTGTACTCTGCAGGATGAGGGGATGGGCTTGCTATTCTGTTCATGTGCTTATGACTATTGATGAGGATCCCCTGGAAGAGAAGGATACATTACTTACCTGTAATCCTAGTTCTCTTCCAGGGGTATCCTCATCAAAGTCATAAGCAACCCACCCGCCTCCCCGGGCAAGTAAAAAGATACATATCATCTCTTTGTTAAACGGTCTGCGGGTCTCCGCAAAGAACAACTGACCTAACTGTCACCCATGAGGCATGATGAGAAACTAGGGGTCATGGCTCGCTTAAAGGCATGCTGCCAGTTTATTCTGACTGTTTCTGTGGGTTAGCTTTTCAGCTTTCTACACTAATGTTTCTGCAATGCAACCTGTGTGCTGACAATGTTTTTCATTTTTCCTTGCAGGATTGTTATTTCTGCTGTATATTAAAGCATTTTTCAAATGCTTTCTTTCTCCCTGCTTTATTGGAATATGTTTATATACAAGGTAATTTCTTGCAACATTGATCAGCATTGTTATGAAAGGCTGCATTGAATGTTTCTTATATATATATATATATATATATATATTTCATTCAAACTTGTGACGTATTTTAAGTATGTACCATGAGTCCCCCCTTTGTTTTGACCATTTATAAACTCACCTGTGACTAAGCAATCACATCATGTGATCAAGACTGTGGACACAGTCGAAACGCGTCGTGGCGGCTTGTTAAGCTCAATTTTGCACGAATAAAGACACCTTGTTTTTGGCACCAGACCTGGGTTCCATTCTTCGTCATTTATCCGATTTCCAATCTCTGATCGGTGACGCCGGGAGGCGTCTGGCGAGTATTTCCTCATTGTTGTGCACCAGGAAGGCTTTCGGTGGTGCGAGTGGAACCCCTCCCCCTAGAGAGGCTCGGCGGCAGGAAGCAGTGAGTTCCGGTTCGGGGACTGACTTTTACGTAAACTTCGGCGAGAAGTTAGCCGCGGAGAGCCCCTGGACGCTGCAGAGTCCTGCCACACGAAGGGAATCGGCGCCATCCATATCGGAAGAGCGGACGGCGTAAAGATAGCCCAGTGGAGGTAGGAGACGACGGATTGTCCAGTGGGGAGTGTGCCTGCATTTCGCAAACGCAACCTATCAAAACGTATTTGAATCCAGCGTTTGTGAAATCTATCTTGGGTGTAGTGCAAACACCGGCTACAACTTAACAATGTCCGTGGATGTGCTGCGGAGCAGAGAGGAGGCTGCTGGCCTCGTGTTTATTAGTCCTCCGGCTGGGGGATCGGAACGAACATTACAGACGACAGAAGCTAACACAAATCCCTCAATAAGGGATTTATTTAGAAAATTGGAAAAACTGAAATTAAAAGAACAAGCAAAATGGTGGGAGAATAAATCTTTAACGATGTATCTACAGGTGGGCAGAATACCGAGAGGCTTACGCTTGAGCCTAGCCCCTAGCTACGAGACGCCTGACCCAAATATGCTCACAGAATGGGCAGAAATTATTTTGGAATCCTCTGCTAAATTAATGACTGTGCTTGTAAAATATGCTGAGTCAGACCGTTGCAAACTACAGGCACAAATAGAGGAGCTGAAAGAGAAAATCAGTGCGCTGGGGTCAAGTGAACAAATAGACAAAATGAAGGCGGATATGGCATTCAGGCTCAACAAGGAGGAAGAGATTATAAAGAAGCACAAGTCTTTCAAGTTTGAGCGGGATCGCTTAGATTATCTCAACGGCCAAATCTTCACCTATGCTAAAAAATATGACAACGTAAAAGCACGTGCCATAAATGCCCGTTCAACGCCATCCAGCACCACGCCTGCCACTCCGTCTTCATCGGACATCAGTTCAAGGGAAAGCGAGTCGGAGAATGAGGGAGTACAATCTTCAAGAGTGGGGTTTACAAAGCTATCCCTGTCCCAGGAAGTGAGCTGCATGTGCCAGGATCGCCGAGAGACCCTGAGACCGAGAATAAAGGCTGGCGGGCCACACGCACAAGGAGCAACAGGAGACGCAGTGAAAGACGCAAATGTAGCGCCTGGAAAATCAAACAGCGCAACAAAACCACGAAAAGGACGCTGGAACAAAAAAGCTGCGAAGACACAGGGCCAACCACCTGCTCAGTAATTAATCTCACCTCACAAAAACTGACTAAAAAAGACATTAAAATCCTTAGCCTTGGTCTTTCTGTCCACCTAGCAATTTCAATTATGCAGATATAAGAATGGACGCTTTTAGATACATCAGGAAGTTGAAATTGAGAAAACATTTTAAACTACAACCAATGTCTACAAAGAAAAAAACTGGAATTCCAAATAGCCCTACACTTTTGGAGGCTGGTGACCGCACGGGATTTGAAGAGATTTGGGCATTACAAGAGGAAATATGTCCATCTAGGTCGATGCCACTGGTTACATCCAGAATTGACCAAGCGATATGCAATACTCCCTTTAATCCTAAATCAACTTTTTTTGCCAACAATGACACATGATAACCTAGAGGTCTATCAGGAACTTATCACAAGAGACCTCAAGAAGCTATACATTACTACTAATAGAAAACATTCTGTGGTCAGCAAAATGAATCAAAACTACAATAACTTGATAAAAAACTGGAATCAAACAAAAACATCATTGTCCGTCAGGCGGACAAGGGAGGAAATGTAGTTTTGTGGCCACGCCATATGTATATTGAGGAGGCAGAATCCCAATTAAAAGACCAATCATGCTATAAAAGGAGTAATCTTTCAGCAATAAGGCTTGCATGGCAGGACCAAAACTCTAAACTGGTTGCATGGAGGAGTGGAAACCTAATTTCAAAAGAAGAATTTGGCTATCTAAAGAAAGAATTTCCGGTCATACCATCATTCCATTTACTTCCAAAGGTTCATAAAAATATGGACAAACCACCAGGGCGCCCAATAGTCTCCGTCATAAACAGTTCAACAGAGAACATTTCAACATACATTGATTATTTTTTACAAGACTGTGTCAAAAATTTGAGATCTTATGTACAGGATTCTTCAGACTTTGTGCGTAAATTGAAAAATTGCAGATGGAATTCTGAATGTTTACTCATCACACTAGACGTAACATCTTTATATACGTCGATACGCCACAATGATGGAATAAGAGCTGTCAGCCACTACCTCAATCAACGAGCAATTAATTTCTCTGCTCACAATACTATGTTGATCTCCATGATGAAAATGTGTCTGGAGCAGAACTTCTTCTTATTTAACAACCAAGTATATCAACAAATAAGAGGGGTGGCAATGGGGGCCTGTTTTTCTCCCAGCCTGGCGTGCTTGCACATGGGCTGGTGGGAGGAACAGGTCCTCATGGGGCAACATCTAAATACCATGCAAAATCATGTACCATTATACCTAAGGTACATAGATGACCTTTTCTTGATTTGGCAGGGTTCTATGGAAGAGGCAGTTTCTTTTGTGGCTAAATTGAACAAGAATGACTTGAACTTAGAATTCACTTCTACAATTAGCGCTTCGTCAGTTTGTTTTCTTGACCTGGAGGTATATACAGATTCTGGAGAGTTAGCTACGAGACTGTATAGAAAGCCTACAGCAGGCAATACGGTTCTGCATGCGGCCAGCCAACATCCTTATCATTTGATACGCAGTATCCCCTTTGGGGAGATGCTGCGCATCAAGCGAATATGTAGTACTGAGGTGGAGTGTATTAGAGCTCAGGAGGAGAGCAAATTGCGCTTCCTAGCCAGGGGTTATTCAATTAATGTGATACAGCAGGCAATTATCCGGGCGAATAACATCCCCAGAGATCAGGCATTATTACCCAGGACACTCCCTAGTACGGCTGATACAGTCTCATCATCAGGTACTCCAAGAATAATTGTCACCTACAGCAAACAACACAAGGAAATTCGCAAGATCTTTTCTCGAAATTGGAACCTAGTGACGGGGGATCCTGTCATTGGGGATACAGTGGGCAGAACACCGGAATTTTCCTTCAGAAAATCAACCTCTATGGGGGACAAACTAGTGAAGAATTATCTAGAGCAGCCAATATCTGATACTTTCATGGCTCTGAGGAAGGGGTTCAAAAAATGTTTGAGCTGCAAAGCTTGCAAGCAAGGCTGTAACAAGACCCATTATTTGACTCCCTTCAAAGAGACACCTGTAGCTATTTCTAAACAACTCACCTGCAAGACAGAATTTGCAGTTTATGTGTTGCAGTGTCCTTGTGAGCTCCGGTATGTGGGGAGCACTCGACTGCCGGCTCATAAGCGAATACTGCAACACATAAGAGCAATTAACACCAAGGACCAGTCTATCCGGTGGCACGCCACTTTGAAGGTGTACACAATAGTGATCCTAAACACTTGCTGTATTATGTCATAGACTGTGTAATGCCATTAAAACGAGGGGGTGACAGATGCGCGACTACGGTTACTTGAAACTCGCTATATATTAGAACTAGATAGCTGTACCCCCAAGGGCCTTAATGCAACTGAGGATCTTTACACATGCTTATGAACTTGGCTTTGGACATCATCTAAAGTCTTATGATAGGATCACCAATACCTAGTAATATCCTTGTTTACATAAATAGGCTGCCACCTAAAAAATATTACGTACAATGTAAATCTAATTTTCTATTCTTATATTTAAGTTTTGTTTGACTGTTTTCGGATTAATTGTTTGTATTTTTCTTCCCTTTTTTCTTATTTGTGCAAATATTCCCAAAGGGAGGGGCTCCTCCTTTTCAAAATAATTTAGAATTAAGCACAATAGGATAGAGAAAAATGTAGACACAATTTGTTTTTATAACCTATAATAAGCACTTTTGCACTTGTTTTGTATTATTGCACTATGCCATAATAGCTGCTCTCAGTCAAAAAGCGGGATATCCTCAGGGCACCCTGATTAAATTGGTACATGTACTTTTTATAGATCCCCACTTCGGGCGTATTCACACAAGAATTTTTTACAATAATGAAAATAACGGGTCTCCAATAAATTAGGAGTCTTTATATCTCAACTGACATGTATATTTCTATATAACCGAATAGATTTAAATATTTGATCTTCAATGATGTATTTTACATTTATTAATCATGAAATGTATTGTTTCATATGAAACATTTAATATGTTGAGACTTAGCTCACTATGAGTTTTATTTTCAGACTGAATATGGTAAAATGATGAAATTATTTCTTCAATTTGATGATGTATTTTAAGTCTGTTTTTCATTTCATTCAAACTTGTGACGTATTTTAAGTATGTACCATGAGTCCGCCCTTTGTTTTGACCATTTATAAACTCACCTGTGACTAAGCAATCACATCATGTGATCAAGACTGTGGACACAGTCGAATCGCGTCGTGGCGGCTTGTTAAGCTCAATTTTGCACGAATAAAGACACCTTGATTTTGGCACCAGACCTGGGTTCCATTCTTCGTCATTTATCCGATTTCCAATCTCTGATCGGTGACGCCGGGAGGCGTCTGGCAAGTATTTCCTCATATATATATATATATATATATATATATATATATATATATATTCCCTCCCACCAATGTCCGGTAACAGTCGGATTGCTGTCTTCGGGCGGTCCGAAGCTGGGACACCGGAAGTCCCCAATGTACTCTCCACAATCTCCTTTACTCCAAAAGATTGCTCGACACCTTCCTTTTGCAAGTAAAAAATGTAAGTTTATTTGGCAAAAACAACGCGTTTAGGCAGTTAAGCCTTGATCACGCTTGTAAATCTCCACGCACACAAAGAAATTTAAATCCATAGTTATAAACATAGGACTATTTCATAGGTAGCTTGTTGACAGATGTAAACATGTTGGCCATTTTACAGTGTGGTTCAATACCCAATAAGTAACAGACAATCTGTAGAAATATGTACAGAAAAGAAGGTAAAAAATCTGTACAGACAAGGAGACAAAAATTCAAAACCAAAATCACGGTTTCATGATTATGTACCTTAGTGCGAATTCATTGGTGGCCTGAATATCAACCATTCTGCATGTAATGCGATGTTTAACAATAAATAGAAAAATAGAAAAATGGAAAAGTCTCGCCCAAGTGGGCTTATCGTCACTAACACATCACTAACTAATGCTGCCGAATTGAAAATCAAATTAGGTCTCATCGTGCCCATGTGGGCGAAGAAGAGGCATATTGCTGTTCCAACACAAGAAACATGCTTGGAGATCTACAAGCGGGATCAAGGCTTAACTGCTGAAACGCGTTGTTTTTGCCAAATAAACTTACATTTTTTACTTGCAAAAGGAAGGTGTCCGAGCAATCTTTTGGAGTAAAGGAGATTGTGGAGAGTATATATATATATATATATATATATATATATATATATATATATATTGAGCTACATATATGTTTTCACATATATGCGATGTTTCCTGGGGTCCCTCGCATGGGCAGGAATATTCATGTGCTTATGACTTTGATAATGATACGCCTGGAAGAGAAATAGGATTACAGGTAAGTAACTTATCCTTTAGGTGCACAGGGGTAAGGAACCTGCGGTTAGATAGTCTCTACCCAATTAGGTGTTACCGAAGGTAAATAACTTGTTCTTTAGAAAATGCAACCAATAAACCAAATTGGTCATAAAAAATATATGATGGGAAATGGCAGACGTAAAACTTTAGAAACTGACACTAATCATAGAACGTAAACTGTCTGAAGAGTGACACCACCACTCACCTCTTTTTCAAGCCCCCACCACCTCTAAAGAAAACCTTCTGAAACGTGCCTATCGAATCCTATCCTGCAGGATCAGTCAGGTTTTTTTTTGTTTATCTTTTATGTGTCATTGAGGAGGACTCTGAAACCCCATTTTATTGAAGTATTAAGCAGTTTGCTTCAATTGAAGTATTTTACTATTGATGTTTTCCTCCTTTATTCTCAAGATGTTCCCTCTTCTGAGTCTGTTGTCCAAGTCATTAGGCTAGTCTGAAAAATGTCTGTTGGTGGAAAGAAGTCTTGGAAGGATAACTGTGCCATCTGCGTTCCAGATTCTCACTTCTCCAAAAAACGCAGTTTCACTTGAGATATTGTTTAATAGATTTAGGATAGGACTGGTCCACACTAAGGGCAAGTGGAGCAAGCATCTTCTGGGTACACCAGGTCCTAGCAGACAAGGGTGCAAGAATTTTCCTTCTGTTTGTTTGATCCGCTATAACCAGTCGTCTCTTGGGCCCCCAGTCCTTTATACACCAACAGCTTTCCTTTTAACTGTCGAAATAGGTAATATAAAGGCAGTCAACAGTTTACATTTCACCTTTGTTAATCTTACCTTCAATGTTTGTTTCATGCAGCATTGTTTCATCATGGAAGACAGTAGGGGCTGTGTCTCCATTGTGGGGTCTTCATTGAGAACCATAACAGTTTGTCCCTCCATGTGGAAAATCCAGAAGCACTTTTTATTAATAGCTTACATTTAAAACTGGCATTTTTAAATGCAAAAATGTAGAATAGTCTGTCTTATCTGTGTGTGTGTGTGTGCGTGCGTGCGTATATATATATATATATATATATATATATATATATATATATATATTTTTTTTTTTTTGGGGGGCTAAACAATAATGAAGAACTTTGGGTGCACCTGTAAGTACGGTACCTTATGTATCTGTAGAAAACCTCCACTTGCTTTGCTAATCTGTATATAGAGAAGAAGTATTCTCAAAAAAAGTGAATTTGTCCTTACGAGATATGTTTTTATTGCTTATGGAATTGCCCATTCAGGGCGTAATGAAGATACTGTTGCACTTTAGTAAATGTGAACAAATCAAAAATGAAAGAAATATATCTTTTTGGTGCTACTGAATCCAATATAGCAAAAAGTGATTCTCGCTGTGTATATTAACTAAATGAATTAATGTACATAGAATGGTTAATCCATATGTTTTTAAACACGCACTATGCACTTTTTACTGCACTCGCCACTTTCAAGCCAACAATGTAAATGCCATTTGCACGTTACAAGATGGCCACTGTAATTTTGCAGAGTTGTTGTCCTTCTTTTAGGTTGATCAATATGTACAGGGCAATTGGCTTTATAAATGGCGACTTTAACCATACACTGTGTTACACTGACGAAGCCTGCGAAGGCGAAACGCGTCTGTAAGGGGTGAGGGGGGTTTGGTGCTATTAAATTTTGTAAATCGGATTCCAGTGTGCCTGCCTTCTTATTTCTGCAACCCATGGGATTGGATACAGAAACGTGTATTTATATATATATATATATATATTGTCATCCAAAGTGCCTGTGCTTTCGGGAAGGCATATATATAAATTAGCCTCCCTATCGCATGGTATATGGCATGTCTAAATGCATTTTGCTGCACAGCGTTCCGGTAAACTCCAGTTTAAATTAAGTCCCTGTATGGGTCTAGTGGCGCAGCCAGGAGTGCTGGGGCTTTTGTTTGCTTTAGTAAGGTGAATATTTTTGAAAAAAGTAAAATAAGCCAATAATAAACAACGGAAGTGTTTTTAAAGGCAAGTATTTTCTTGGAGAACCTTTATAAATTTTAAGGAATTTTTTTAAAATCCCATGTGGTTTATAAAATGCTACAGTTTATTGGCACTTTGAAACAGACGGATTACAAGAAACGTTTGTTTAGTTTTGGTGAAGGGGCTTGTATTTTAGCCCACCATAACTGTAATATAATGGTGCGCTATAAAAGCAAGAGTAGGCTGCGGAAGAGTCAATGACTACAGCGCTACCCAACTTGAACCCAAACAACACATATGCATTTTAAATGCACCATAGGAGACGAGGCCTTGGTTACAAACACCTCGTCTGACTGCCTAGAAATAGCCTAAGGCGAGTGGGGGTGGGGGGGGGGGGGTGGCGGGGTGGGGGTCTGTGGTAAAACTAAGCCGAGTCCGCCCTGGAGCAATTCCACTGCCTTATCTATTGTTGTAACATGTCTGCAGACTAGGGACATGTGTCCAGGAGCAAAAAGGAGGCTGTAAAGACAACCCAAGGGAGGTCAGCGGTAAACTAGCAACGGAAGCTGTAAATTCCTTAGTAACAGGATACTAGTTTAAGCAAAGGCTGCAGCTTTTGTAAAGGTACTTCTTTAATTGGAAAATGTATATGATTTCGGAGGAAATCTTTTTAATTCTATGCAGTATACAGAATGTTGCTGCTTTATTGCTCTTTGACACACTATCGCATGATCTATGTGTTACATGTAAAATTGCTTGTTTACATACTTTTTAATAAGAAGCGTTCTGTTAGACACCTGTTCAAATTAAGCCTCTGGAAAGGGGGGAAGGTTAAAAGTGGGAGAGAAGAGGCAGCTAGGGGAAAGAGCAGGAGGGATAGAAAGAAGGGGGAAGAAAAGCGTGGGAGTAGGAAGGCATGTGAAGAGGACAGGCGTGTGACAGGAGGCAATTGATTTCTGGAGAGACAAGTTAAGCAGAGGCGCTCGTGGACTCAAAGCATATTGGAGTGACACAACATGTTTACCCAGAGAACCCCCCAGCACCCACGAAGAAAGGGGATCTACACTTAAACAGTTCCTGGCACTGATTGTTCATACGGAGAAGCCTAAAACTATGTTCTAGTGAACACCAAAACTCCCCAAGAGCTGTGACCAGGGAGGCGGTGCCCAAAGGCATGGGAGCGTAATATTTCTCCAGCACCAATGACCCTGCGCGCATGTGCTCAAGAGGCTTTGTAGAAAGTAGACTATGAAACAGTTTAAATATATATCCATTGTGGCGACGTAGAAAAAGTAGCCACTTTTTGAAAAAGCATCACAAATTAAACAGCAGGCCTGAGCTTCTGGCGTATTTCCCTCAGGCCGAAAAACATCAGGCGTAATACATGCATCTGTTGTAAACTGCTGAGCCATGAAGGGGTCACCATGCACATTTCCAAATATAAAATAAATCAGCCCAGTGATTGCCTTGATACAAATAGGTTGGTATAAAGAAGGTCCAATTGATACAGAGTTTACAAATGTACTTTTTCAAAATAAGTATGCGGGGGGGAGAATCTATAAAGCTCCGGTTTGCCCCAGCGTACATGACCCTTCTTTCTGTGTCAGCATTGGGTGAGCCTGTACAGTCCTCAGTGGTTGCCATGCACAAGGAGACTCTTGCACTTAGGAAGTCTGCTGAAAGGCGAGCCCGCAGAAAACTTGTTTGGATTGCGTGTGCCCTCTAGCGGACAGTGAGCAAGACAGAATATTACTTGGCGCTCACTTCATCCTCAATCTAGAGGGGTGCCAATTCCCAGGATCAGCAGTGCTTTAAGTGGGCAAGGTACTGAGCGAGTACTTACGCTTCTTTAATTTGGAATAGAGAGTACCTGCACTGCTGCAGTATATTTAATGGGCACTCTTCAGGAACAAGTAGGTACTCTAAATAGTGAGTACCTAAACTTATATATTTCCATTTAAAGTATTGCAGAACAAGGATTGCCATAGAAGGAAATCCGCGCTTGGCCATACAAGAGAAGCTGCAGGGAGACAGAAGCGTGCACAAATGACTAATGTGAAACCTTCTGTGTGACATTGGGACTAGACATTTAACCTGGGCTGTAGAGAAATGAGCAGATTTTCTGTGAAGGCACCTTACGCTTCACGACCATTTCTCCAGTCCCACTGGCTTATGTGGATGTCTTTGGAAGGTCCTGTGAAGGGCTCCCCCTACCTGGAAGTCCCCTTGGGGTATTTCCAAGTGCAGTGTCTGCATGTGTGGCAGAGGGTGAGCAGCCCTGTGGCTGCCTCGTACTGTTTAACATCGGGCAAGTGAATGGATCCTCGCTGCAGGGGTGGGTGGGGGCTGTCGACAAACGACCACAAACAGGGTGAAAAGAGAAGCGCGGGGTGAGACGGGGTTGAAAGGAAGACGGGGGATCTATAGGAAAGAGGTGTGTAGCAAGGGGAGGAGAGGTGGACGAAAATGAGGGAGGAAGAAGGGATCACAATGTGGTGATTGTTAGAGGATATTGCAACAGCATGGGGTCATTGGCCTGCTCGCCGGACATGAAAGGGTGTCCGGAGAGAGGTGCTTAATTACCCATGACAAAGGAAAGGCAGATGGCCGCGCGTGACTCGCACGTGCATTCAAGCTTGTAGCCAGCAAGCAAAGGTTGGGTAGCATTTTCAGAATCCCCATTACTAAAAGTCGAGCAGCAAACAGCACATGCGCTGTTCTAGCTCGACCTAAAAAAAAAGACTGCCATGCTCTTGATATTGCTCTGTAGTATTTTATACTTGACCTCAAAGAGAGACAAGCTAACGTGGGGGAGGGGGGTAGTGAGAGCAGACAGCAAGTGGGTGGAGGAGGCTTAATGAGCCATGACAGGAAGGCAGATGGCGGCTGCGGGCGTGCACGCTCACGTGCACTCAACTTTAGGCTCACGTGCACTCAAGCTTTAGGCCACCAAAAGCCTCTGGTGGCACTTTTAAAAGCCACTTACTAAATGTCTTCAAGAGACAGCGTGCGCTGTCTCAAGCGAGACCTAAAAATGGCCATGCATACCTCTTTGCGTTTTTGTTTATTCTTTAATGGAATCCGAATCAAGTTCAAAAAGCTCAAATCTCCAACGGTTAAGTGGGATATTCCTATTAAAAATTGGATCTGAAACAAAAATGTGTACCAGGCTGTAATTACCAACCTCAAATGCGGTTATACGAAATCAATATAGTTCACAGAGCAGAGGTCCATACTAGTTAAAATCCACATACCGCGTATTCAGAAAATACCACAGTATTTTCCTTTGTTGGACTTATTATTGATTTTGTGGAAGTTCTTCCAAGGCGGTACGGTTGCCCCTAAACTGCAACAAAACAGAGTATGTTTTCATATTTTACTCTTTATATCTCAAATATATCTTAGTAACAGAGATTGTACAATTACAACTCAAAGTTGGAGAGTATACCATATCTAACATAAAAAAACATTTGTTCTCTTTAAGTTTTAAAAAAATGCCCGCTTTTGCATTATGGCATTATATATTTTATTTATTTATTTATTTAGCTGTTTTATAGCGCGCTCAGTTACTACCAGAGTGTCCTGGCGCGTGAAGAGAAAAAACAAGCAAGTGGCCAAGGAAGAAAGAGTTGTAGTTCATGTTTCTTTTTCTGTTTTTTAAATAAACTAATAAGCAGTTCTAAAGAGATGGGTTTTAAGTGCCTTCTTGAACGATACAAAATTTTCAATTAATCTCAGGGAGTGGGGGAGAGTGTTCCAAGTCCTAGCCGCGGTGACAGCAAGTGACTGGCCTCCCAGACGCACTCGCTGAAATCGGGGCACTCTTAGAAAGTTACCATCGGCTGAGCGTAATGCCCGAGTGGGGACATAACGGTTAAATCTTTTCCTCAGATAGGAAGGCCCAAGATCATGAACTGCTTTGAAAGCCATGGTAAGAATTTTAAAAGTTATCCTCTGTGCAACTGGCAGCCAGTGTAGTTCCTTCATGTGAATCCGAACACTTTCTCTACACGGCACATTGCACAGCAGGCGTGCAGTCGCATTCTGGATAATCTGAAGTCTCGCGATTAAGAAGGCCGGGGCTCCACACAGCAGAGAGTTGGCATAATCGAGCCGAGATAGAATAAGGGCCCTCGCAACCGACTCTCTTGCTGAAGATGGTAGGTAAGGAAAGATCTTTCTCATGGCTTTTAAGGATCCGAAGCACACCCCAGCAAGTCTTTTTATGTGTGCTTCAAATCGCAGATCCTCTCCAAACCAGACTCCCAAGTTCTTAGCAGGAATATTAACGGAGCTTGGCTGGGGAAAATCGGAAGGCCACAAAGTTTCTCTGAAGTTGGGCGGAAACTGACCATACAACAAGATTTCGGTTTTATCTTCGTTGCATTTCAGCTGTGCTGCTGCCAGCCAGTTAAACACAGCAGAAAGGCACGAACGAACGACCTCAGTATGAGTGTTCGCATCAGGCCACGTAAACAAGAGTTGCGTGTCATCCGCATACGCTATTATTTTTGCTCCCATTTGTTCAGCTAACACAATAAGAGGGGTGAGATATATATTAAAAAGGAGGGGGCTCAACGTAGAACCCTGGGGCACTCCTGTAGTGAGGGGTTTGATCGAGGATGAGTAGGGTGGGATCCAGACCTGCTGAAACCTGTCTGATAAAAAAGATTTCACCCATTCTAATGCTGAACCCAATATGCCGATGTCTGCCAGACGCGTCCGGAGTAGTGAGTGCGGGACAGTGTCGAACGCGGCAGAGAGGTCCAATAAAATCAGAGCCGCTCTGCCGCCACTGTCTAAGCACTCCCTGATCGCCTCTGTAACTCCACCAGAGCTGTCTCCGTGCTGTAGGCTGCACGGAAGCCAGATTGGGCTGGATGTAACGCCCCTGAGGATTCAACAAAGGCATTAAGCTGGGAAAATGCAAGTTTCTCGGCAATTTTTGCCATAGCTGGCAGAAGAGAGATAGGCCTGTAATTACTCGGCACAGCTGGGTCCGCTCCTGTCTTCTTTAGCAGTGGCAGAAGCTTAGCCTGTTTCCATTCTTTGGGGACTTTTGCAGTGATAAATGATAGTCCTATTATTTGAGAGACCTCAGATACCACTACTTCAGCTGCTTCGGCCAACACCCGGGCCGGACAGATATCCCCAGGAGCACCAGATTTTAGCGATTTAATTGCTACCAAGGTATCGACGACCGAAGGGGGGATAAATCTCTCCATGGTAACGATGGGTGGAATCTTAATTTCATCGTTAGCCACCATCTCATTTCCTCCTCCAATTGCTCTCAAGCTTTGTTGAATATTGGCAATTTTTGTTAGGAAGAAGGAGGAGAGCTTTTCACACCATTCGGTAGAAGGACTCATAGATATCTGCTCAGCACAGGGAGAGAGAAAGCTCTTGACTATCGAAAAAATTTCGCGACTATTGTTGTTAGCTCTCTCAATTCTTTTTGAAAAAGACTCCGTTTTTGCATGTTTAATGCTAACATAGTATTCTCGCTGAGCTGAACGATACACTGCTTTAGCCTGTGGGCAGTATGCTATCCTCCATACTCGCTCCAGTTTCTTGCAGGCTAGTTTGAGAGTACGGAGATAAGGCGAATACCAGGGTTGCGAGGGGGTCATCCTATTTCTGCCTGAATCAGCCCTCTTCGAAGAGGAGGACACTGCTGCTTTCATCCAACTATCGTAAGTCTGCAGCGCAGAATCTAAATCTGCACCTAAAATGGGTCTATTCAAATCAAGACAGGTCATAAAATTACCCACATTGATTTTTGGGGGGCCCATTGTTTTAGCGGACTTGGGAAGGTCTCTCAAGGCGGCCCATGAGAATCTAATAAGCTGATGGTCAGTCCAAGTTACAACTTGGGGGGCCTCGACCATCAGTGGAAAGTTAGAGCATACAACGTCTAAGATGTGGCCTCCTGTATGAGTAGGGGAGGAAACCCATTGGGTAAGGGAGGCCAGATCGAAGGAGTCATATAGCAACTTACTTTCCCGTCGTTCCTGAGCGTCAGCATGAATATTAAAATCACCGAGCATTATAAAGCGTGAGAACCTTAATGCGCGGGGAACAAGAGTCTCTAAAAGAGCTTTAAGAAAGGGACCGGAAGGGCCAGGGGGCCGGTAGATAAGGGAACCACCCAGTGTGAAATGAGGGGACAGACATAAGGAAAAATTCATAATCTCGCCTTCTGCTAAATCATCTGAGTCCTCCACCTTAAGAACCCAGCAATCTCTAAAAATAATCGCTAACCCACCGCCCCTACCAACAATCCTGTCCTTCCTTCGAATTTTAAACCCTCTAGGGATAGCTAGTTCAATATCAGGAGCACAAGAGTCATTCAACCATGTTTCTGTGATGAATAACAAATCTAGTGTACCATCTTCTAGCAGAGAGTAAATTTCAGAAGCATGTTTGCTCATAGAGCGAGCGTTTATTAGAGCTGCTGAGATAGAGCCCAGCTCAAAGACAGATTCAAAACAGGTCGTATCATTAGTACAGCAAGCAAAACCGCAGGCAGAGCACGGGTTAAGACTTACTGGGTCAATAGTAGTGCAGTTTGATCTTTTTCCCAATATAGGGCAGAGCGCCATCAAAGTAGCACGGGTATATTTGATAGTAGTTCTGGGCAAGGACGGTGATTGCCAGCCAGCCCGCCCTGCGTCCGCAAACGGAGCAAAAGGCATGTGAACACAAAAGCTGCAGAGAGTCGTGTAAGTGGAAAAAAGGGCATCCACGATCTTTTCAACGAACATAAATGTCTTGAATGATCTAACTCATTAATGTTAATAAAATTATCCGACTTTATATGTAGTCAGAAGATATTTACAGTGAATTAGCTAATGAAATTCCGCAATTTGGAGCCAAAAGCGCGAAGAATGCGAGCGCCATATTGGCATGTACATATGTGGAATGTTCAACCACAGTGCACGCTTAATGTTGAAAAATTGGGGGGTTCAGATTTATGATTGCACTTGATTGTACATAGGTCATTTTATGTGTGAAACATATTGACTACAGTATACACAGGGACAACACAATTTAATTTTCAAAGCTAAGGTTCAAAACCTTGGCAGTCATCACTGCAAGATAGCCGCCATATTGGTGTGTATATTAAAACAAGATTGAGCAATATGAGCCCAAGATCTTGGTCTAAAATAACCTTGTAAAGCGCTAACATCTTATTGGCATGTACAAGCGAGGAATAGTCAAACACAGTGCGCGCTCAACAATAAATTTTAACCCCACACTGCGATATGCACAAAAACAACACAATTTGTTTTTCGGACCTAAAAGTCAAAGCCTTAGTGATAATGGCTCCAAAATTGCCGCCATATTAGCGTATGGAACAAATCTATTGTTTAAAACATCGTTTTTTCAAATGTTAACTTCAAAAGCACCCGAACATGCAAGATATTAAAAAAAGAAAGAAGGGGATTTTTCACCAAAGAACGTCACACGATAAATAATAAGCCTTTAAGCATATGTGAACAAGTTAGGAAAGAAAAAAGGGAGCAGAGTTAAAATTTATCAGAAACAAGCCAATTTAATTAAACCTTTAGTCGCGTTACTATCATCTGTATGACAAAACATTCGGCGTGATATCGGAATCTGTCGATACAACGAACAGAATCGGTTTTGTGTTTCGGCCATGTATTTATACTAGCATTCCAATGGCTTTCACCTGGGCCTGTTTGTAAGAAAACCAACATCGACGATGGTTCGTTATAATGTCCACAAATACTGGATAAACCGGTCGGCCATTTTGAAATGTGTTTGCAAAGCACCTCATTTGTTTATATATAAGGTAATTATGTTTTTTACCCTACATCCACACTAGTACTAATGATTTTTTTAAATCATAAGAGATAGTATATTTAATACTATGATTTAGATGTTTTTCAAACAATAAAAAATGTAGTAGACCAGAGCAATTTCATGTTTTAGCCATAGAAAATATTGGAAACGAACACATATAACAAACAAGATAGTCTCGTTTTAGGCCATATAATTGCCTTTGAATCTCCGATAGCTTGTGCCCGAGTATACTCGTGGGGCAACAAACATCAAAATTGGCATTCTTTTCATTACAACCATCGTCTTTGAAAACAGTCGGCCGTTTTGAAGTGTGTTTACAGTGTGCAAAATTCATTAAATTTAAAAAGCAATTGATGTTTGTTTTTAGCATTATTTGCACGACTGATACTCTAATTATGGTTTAAGGATAGCATATATACCCTTTTTGGTCATAAGCGTTTTCTCATATTGGTTCATTTCTTTGAACTCCTAATTCATTGTGCATGAGGTGAAAATGGCATCAACCATAGTATACTTTCTTTCCTATTAGTGCCAATAAATACATCGGCCATTTTAAAATGTATTCATTAGGCATCTAATCCATATAAGTTCAAGCTCTCAAAGCATTTTGTTAACCAACCAAAGTAACGCAAAATCATAATTAATTTTTTGTTAGAATGTACGTGTAACATATTTTTTAGACATTGCATTTACCTAAGGATATAAGAACACATATAGTAGTGCATACATTCAAAAAATAAAAAATATACATAAAGCAATACAGAGAATTTTGCCAATTAACAACATGATCAAGGTTCTTAAATGTCAACCATGCTATTAATCATAGTGTTCTACGATTATTACAAAAGAAAAATATAGAACCAGACATTAATGTACTATGTACTGGTCTTTTTTATTTTGAGTAAAGAGTCAGTTTTAAGAAAGAACCATACATTTTTTATATTGCTTCGATGTTTTTCTTAAATGTTTTAAAGAAAATGGTGCAACTCGTTATTGATGTTCCGGCTGAACATTACAGTTCTCAGTCGGCAAACCCAACGTGCTTCGACCTGTCTTAGATGGTTAGTTCTATCTCCTCCTCTATCATTGCCAAGTATATGATCAATGGCATAAAATGTGATTTTCGTATTTTCTGGATGTTCTGTATGTGGACAGAAACCGGATATCTATCATCTTAGTTTTTAATAGCACGAACGTGCTCTTGTATGCGTGTTTTTAGACTACGCACACTACTGCCCACATAGGCCTTTTTACATGAACATCTAATCAAATGCACTGTATGGGGTGTGTTGCAATTGATAAATTACTCAATTTTAAATTCCCTTGAGTTGTTGTACTTGAAATTTACAGTTTTGTTTTCTCCTAGTTTACACACACAACAATTCCCACATATGAAAAGATTCAAGGGTTTTTCAGGTAACCATGTTGAGGATGCTTGACATGGTCATTTGATGTAACTAGGGTATATCAAGTTTTTTTATGGTCCTACCCTTTCTGTATACCACTTTTCGTTTTGATGGAACAATACCAGAGGGTAGCGAGTTTGACTTCAAAAGATGCCAGTTCTTTCTTAAAATGTTGAACACATGGCCACTATAGATGTTGTATTCAGTTACAAAAGTCACATCAATACGATTGATATTTTTTCTTTTACCATTTTTTTTCAGAAGGGTAGTTTAACGATCAGTCATCTTGATTTTATTCTCTGCCTTTTCTAAGCAATCTTGATCATACCCTCTTTGACTGAAATTGTTCTTAATTGTCTTCAAATTTTTCATGAAATTGTGTTCTTCATTACAATTTCGCTGAGCTCTTATCATTTCACCGAATGGGATAGCAGAAATAGTAGTTTTGGGATGACAACTTGTTGCATGGGGAACATTATTACTCGCCGTAGGCTTTCTGAAGATATCACTATGTATAACACCTTTATCAGCATACAAGCGGAGATCCAAAAAGTCTATCTCCCGTCTAGAAATTGTTAGCGTAAGTCGGACATTAAAGCCATTGGCATTCAAGTACTGATGGTATGCTTTTAGTTCTTCACTACTGCCCTTCCATATATGAAATATATAGTCAATATATCTTCCAAAAAATAGGATGTTATCAATCCATGTGCCTGCACCTGGACCCCAGGCATGCTCCATCTCATACAAACCCATGAACAGGTTTGCATAAGATGAAGCAAACCTGGAGCCCATCACAGTTCCCTGCTTCTTTAAAAACCAATCACCATTATGCATAAAAGCATTTAAGGGTAATATGAGCTCAGACATCTCCAATAGCATTTGTGTATGCTGTAAATGCTTTGCATTACACTTGTACAAGTACAATCTCAAAGCTCTCATTCCACAGTCTCTCTGGATGTAGGTATATAAACATTCTACATCCATGGTCACAAAGATTAGATCATTCTCTTCCCATTTAAAATCTTCCAATTTACAAATTAGGTCTTGGCTGTCTTTGAGATAGGATGGTAAGTTTACTACAAATGATTGCAGAAATGTATCCACATACTCTGCAATTCTTTCGGTGGGGCCCCCATTTCCACATATAATTGACCTTCCTGGTGGGAAGGGGGCCCCCCTTGTGTAGTTTGGTAAGTGCACAAATGCACGGATGGCTAGAATTCTGTGCAAGTAAATATCTGTATTCCAGATCAGTGATGAGACAGGACTCATGCCAGTCTGTTAGTAGGGCATTGATGTTCTTTTCAATCATCACAGTAGGGTTACTTTTTAGCTTCTCATAGCATTCACCATGGCTGAGTTGTCTATCAATTTCAGCCAAATAATCTGAGCGATTCATTAAAACAATATTTCCCCCTTTGTCAGCTTCTCGCACTACTAGGGTCTGATCTTCCTTTATTGATTGTATAAAATCTTTATATTGTTTTGACAGATTATATTGGTGCAGACATTTGTTGCCCAGATTATGCTCTTCCTCAAGTTTATATAACTCTTGTGTCACTCTATTTGAAAATTCATCAATCACAGAGTTTGTGATTGTGGGCGGAATAAACTTAGATTTACAGCGTCTACATTCAAATCCTCACAGATATCTAAATCTTGTGCAAACTCACTTAGATCTCCAAAATTGTTATCACTATCCAGTGTAGAGATTAGATATGAGACATTCAGATCAGAGATGGTAAATTCTGACTCACAAACTGTATTAGGTACAGAATGATGGACAGAAGGATGATCTGCAAAGTATTTTTTTTATTTGATTTTCCAAACAAATTTGAATAAATCAAGATGTACATTTTCAAATATAGGTTTGTTAGTTATACAAAAATTAAGTCCTTTACGTAAGACAGAGATTTCTTGTTCTTTTAACGTTCTAGATGATAAATTTACAATACTGAGAGCATTGGTTTGGTCACAATAATTACTGTCCACAACAGGGCGCACAGTCTTTGCTATTTCTTGTTCTGTTGGATCTCTGGCCTTGCCTTGGTGCCTGACCTTGTGTTTCTGGCCACCCCGCCTTGTTCTTCTATGGGATTTGTTTTTTTGTTTCCCAACCGACAGCGTTGAACCTCGTGTAAAAAAACTGATGGTGTGTTTGGGGCAGCTGAGCTAGTTCCTTCACCAGTATCGCTATCTACTGATAAGATCGAGGTACTGCTCGATGAAATACTCGAGTCTCTTGCCTCATTCAAAGTAATGGGTGCTGGTTTAGTTGCCATATCGTCATACTTTCTTGCAAAAGTAAAGATTTGCCCCCTGTCATAGTCTCCCTGATCTCGCACTATCTTCTGTTGTTTTTTTATCTTTCAGGTAGATTTAATATTTGGCTACTTCATTTTTTTAAATTTCTTGGTTCTTTGCAATGACATCCGTCCTATTTGTGTCATGACCAAAAACACAAGGTTCAGATAGGCTCAGCACATACCCATATATTAACTAGTCATTGTAAGTGTAACAAGATTAATAATTCTCAAATCAAAGTCATTCAAGATCAGAGAAAATAATCCCTCCAAGAAAATATTAGAAGCTCCAATTCTTTTATGAAATGCTTTTTTCTTCTTTATTTGATACTAGCAGCCGTCCCAACCTTGTCCGGGGGATAAAGAGAATGTGTGCAATGGTGTTTGTGTGTTTCTAGAAATTGTATAACGAGGTAGAAGCGTTGTTCACCAAAGATATTGCACGTCGTCTTTTACCTTTGTACTTCATCTGTGCCTAGTCCTTTGGTGTGTCCGCTTGTGCAGCAGTGAGTGTCAGGAACTGGCCGAGTGAGAAGTGCCTAAACGCCGACTGCAAACTTTCCCGAGCGCTACCCCCCCCACCCCCCCTCCGCGCTTTACAATGAAGCAGGCGAAGGATGTGAAACGTTACTGAACGCGACCCCCCCTACACGTCTTACAATGCAGACGCCCACACACAACAACCTTGAAGGGCACGCATACGTCACGACGTGCACGAACGCTAATCTCATCACAGTGAAATTAGCGTTAGTGCACGTCGTGAGGTGTGCGTGCTGTTTAGCGTTCTTGTGTGTGGGCGTGTGCATTGTGGTCTCTGAACACACGCCGACCCACACGCCCACCTCAATGTTTTTTACCCGGACAACGTTGTCAGGCTGCATGCGCCTGTGAACGCCCACGCCCACCCACACGCCCACCTTTTTTCTACGCGGACAACGTTGTCAGGCTGCATGCGTCTCTGAACTCACACGCCCACCCACATGCCCATGCCAATGCCCACGCCCACAAGGGACTACTTTATCTCTAATGTTGTTTGACCTTTGTAATGTATATGGTGGCCAGATGTATAGCCTATGTCCATCTCCTCAAATTCCCCTTTCCAACGGTGTATTGTATGTTCTGATTGGTGCTGTACTTCTGGAGTTTACCCGCCTCAAAGGTTCCCAGTTCTTTCTTTATAATAGTAGTATAGATTTGATAGATGATCATTCATTCGATTATTTTAAAAATCCAGAAGCACTTTTTATTAATAGCTTACATTTAAAACTGGCATTTTTAAATGCAAAAATGTAGAATAGTCTATGTTATCTGAATGCTATATTTACTGAATTGTATTTTTTTGTCCTTTTTAAAAGAAGGTAATTTGCCTAGAGTTGAAATGAGCTGCTTAATAACTCTACCTTACCTTAAAAAAAAGTAATTAAAATTAAAGAAATGATGCTTGCTAGACAACAGCTTTATAGAGCTAAAATTTGACAATCCTCCTTGACGATATTTAGCAACTCCAACATTCCATCATTCTTTACAAAGATAGTTGTTCATTTTTTTTCCTGCTTCATGTATTAAGGATCTCTGACCACTGGTCTCTGACCGTTAAAATACATTTGACTTGAGATTTTCCTATACATCTATTACTTGCACCTTCTTTTGAAGATGGGTGTTGTGAATTTGTTTTGTAATGAAAATATTTTTTCAGTCATTTTAACTGGCAAGGCACCATCCGGTTGCCCATCCTTATGCAGAAGGAAAGCCCAGAAAGACTTGCAGGCCATGTGTGTTGCCTCCCTGTTTACTCTTACACTGTGGAAAAGTTAATTTGACAGTAGCTGACCTGGAGAGACATGCTGATGCGGAAGGCATGGGATTGTGAATAACACTTAATGTCATCAAGTTCCAACAGATAGGAGAGGCAGAGCAGATAGGAATGACCAGACAACATGGTCATTCTGCAGTTATCCATCATTCTTCTTGCCGGGTATAAAATGGGTTCCTCATTTTATGTTGGGCGAAGCACCTCTTCTCCATGTCACCTTTGAGTCTGTAATGGCATGGAGGCCCTGTGTGCTATCAAAAAAGGCCTTGCAATCAAAATTTTCAAAGTCAAAGACACCATCAATTTTGAAGCTTATGTTAACAGTCTCATTTCTAATTAAAGATGTTTTACTTTTAGAATATTCCTCACGTGCCAGACTAAATCTTGAGATTCTCACAGCAGTGTCTTTAGTATGCCACGAAGTGATGTTGTGCAGCTCCGCGTTGACCTCATTCTGCCTGAAACTGAGCGTAGCCACATTTAGGTGCCACACCTGAACGTTGACTTCTGATAGGTGCATCTTATCACGGACTCCTTACCTCGTGAATAACCCCAGAAACCAGCCTGGATCCAGAGAATTTTCTTCAGACATTCTCTTGCTCGTCAATAGGCGGCATTGTGCAACTTTGTCCCACTCTGGGTGTGACTGGGCCCCAACATAGGCTACACCTCTGAGTGATTCTCAGGCCTGACAGACTTTATTTTTCAGAACTTTTCCAGTGTGCAAGGGATATGTCTCCATCTAAGGTTCAAGCCATACAAGGATTGCCACAAGCAGGTGTCAGTGACGGACCCAAACAAGGTCTGTCTCCAGTGGTTGGGCTTCTCACACGACTCCACGTTGTACAACAAATGTCCACAGATGAATTCAGAGACTGCAGCCCAAGCTCTACATCGATGAGCATTGCCAAAAGGCCCGGTCTTGCTCGAAGTTCAGGGCACAGATGGATCTTTGCTCCATAAGCCGATCCCACAAACGCACTTCTTCACAAAAATAAAATAAAATCATGGCAGTAAGAAGTATATGCTTAAGAAGTCGAAGCATGGCTCCGCCTCTTTCTGCCACAAGGAATTGCGCTGCACACAGGGTACCTTTAACTAGAGCTATCTGACTTCTGACGCGAGCCCACCTTTGACCACAGGTCCACTCAGGTCCTAGGCAATGCCGCAGCTGGCCCAGGCCTCCAGAGAGGCCATACAGCAAATTTGTGGTATCCCTCTGGAGCGCCGTAAGTATCTGAGGAGGCCGCTAGTCAGTCTAACATTGGAGGATCTGTACTATTCAAAGCTCTCTGGGCTCAGCCCGGATTCTTGTCCACCACTAACAATGTCTGAACCCCAAGCGTTAATCCCGGCACTACTGATGCCGGAGTATGAGCCAGTAGTCCTTTCAGACTATCAAGCGCATGCAGCCCGAACTCCACTGAAGTCGCACCCATTTCACTCGTTAGCGAATTCGGAAACACTTTGAATGGCACCAATGATGACAATATTAGACACGTTTATGATGAAGAAAACCTGTTTTGGACATCTAATTTGTCAGTGGACTTGATACCGCCCTAGACACTGGCTTATCCTCATCTCCTAGCAATGCGACAGTGGAGTCATCCTCCTTCGCAATGAGCATCAGGTGAGCAGCAGAGGTCCTCAACCTGCAACTACCCACAACTGAGGTTAAGACCAATGTTCTTACAGAGGTCCTGCAGCCAGGGCAGACCTGATAGAAACATCTTTCATTTCGATGAGTCTCTCACTGTTCCTCTGCTGGGCAACTTGTTGTATCCATGGGCCTGCCCACTAGTTAAGAAGTTGATAGGGAAAAGACATGGCTCTTGCATTTCTCCTGCAGCATCCCACTCCAGATAGTCCTGGTAGTCCAGGCCTCTATCCGCAGTATCAACTCTAATGCATTTCCAACCACCCCGCTAGATAGTCGAGGCACATAGAGAATGTTCTCCACCAGCCTTGCCTTACACTCAGTCAATTCTAGATGACTACTGACTCATTCTTCTAGTGTGTTGTGGGACATGGTGGCGAAGATCTTGCCTGCTGTCCCAGAAGACCTCAGATCAAACTTCCATCAGTTCATAATCTATGGGTAAGACACAGCCAAATATGTGGTTCGCTTGTATCTGGATGCTACTGATTGCTTGGGTAGAGCAGTGGGAACCTTTGTGGTGCTTTAGTGCCACGCTTACACTTGCTCCACAGGGTTCTCAAGCAACATACAACAATGCTTCTTGATGGCATATGTCTATTCAGAAACAAGGCGGACTCAGCCTTGGAGCGCTTCAGAGAGAGGAATGCCACAAAGCTCTCCCTTATGCTCTCACTGCCTACATGGCAATCCCCCCAGCAATTTTGCCCCTTCGAGACTTCAAAAGCAGGATCTGGCAGAGGCTTCGCTAGATTTTGCCTCAGTAGCAGCGGGGATTTGGCTGCCAGTGTCCAGGCCCCCAAGGGCAGTGAATTACCCAGTCCTTCACTCCCCCTCCTGCAGCCACCACAAAACAACTTTAGGTTTCTCTGGGCGACACACAGTTGCTCAGTAAGATGTTGAAACACTCACTATCTCCACAGGTGGCAGGGCATCACATCGGGCCGGTGAGTGTTCCAAATAGTTCCGAATGGATATGCCCTCATCCTCCTCTCCACCCCTCCAAACAGGATACCTACACCGCAGTGACTTACTAAGGATCACTTGTTCTTTCTGTGAGGAGATTTCAGTCGCTCTTAAACAAGAGAGCCTTCAAGGGGATGCCAGCATCAGAGGTCAGGCCTGGCTGTAACTCCCATTACTTCCTGGTGCCAAAGATAACGGAGACCACGTCCTATCCTCGATCTTCACCTTCTGAACTCACTAGATCAAAAAATTCAAAATGCTTGCTCTCGATCTAGAACACTGGATGGTGGTGTTAGATGTGCAAATGCCTTTTTTCACGTACCTGTCCCACAGACGTTATCTGTGGTTTCAGGTTGGCCTTAAGCATTTTATCTTATCAGTGCTACCCTTCCATCTTACCAATGACCCTTGAGTGCTGACAAAAGTGAAGGTCATGGTTGCTATCATCGGAGGTTAAAAATACCAGTCTTCCCGTACCTCGATGACTGGTTGATTAAGGCATATTCGCCTCAGAAAATCGTGGACCACCTCCAGACATCTGCCAACCTGTTGCTATTGCTGAGGTTTTCCATCAGCGTGCTAAAGTAACAACGGACTCCTTCACAGAGGCTCCCCTTCATTGGAGTCATCCTGGAAAATGCCTTTTCTGAGCCTTCCCTATACCTTAGTGAGTCCGGGATGTTCAAGCTGTGATCCCGATATTTCAACCCTTGACCTGGATCCCAGGGAGTGTAGCTGCAAAGCTTCTTGGCCTCCTGCATCATGCAAGTTGACTACGCTAGGTGGAATATACAGGTGTTGGAGTGGGATCTGAAGTCTCAGTGGGCTCCGCATCAATGGAACCTTTCAGACTCAATCTAGGTGTCGGAGGGGACTGAAATAGATCTAAAGTGGTGGCTGCTGATCTGCAATTGGACCAGTGGCAGACCCCTATCCCTACCCAACCCAGATATTACAGTTGTGACAGATACATCGTTGATGGTTTGGGGGGGTCATCTGGGAGAAGAGGAGATTAGAGGACTCTAACCACTAGTGGAAACTCGCTTCCTCATCAACCTGTTAAAGTTGCGACAGATTATCTTGGCATTGAAAACTTTCCTCCTATCAATCAAGAGAGAACAAAGTGGTACAAAAGGGGGTGGTGATAGACGGAGCATCCAAACCAATCAAACACTCACACCCAGTCAACAGATCTGGGTTTAATCCATCACGTTCTTTAGCCCACTTTGCCACCCCAGTTCAGACATGGCCATATGCAAATCAGTCTGACCCTGTGCCTCATGGGAACAATCCAGCCCGAACTGCCAAGCCATGCCTTCCCTGGACCGGAAACAAGCTTCAGAGGACCCGTTTCTGGCATTTCAGCCGTCTTCAGCCCGGCTTGCTTGAATCCAGTGGCAAAGTGAGCAAGGGACCGGTCCTCGGAAGCTTGTTTCCAGTCCAGGGAAGGCATGGTTTGGCAGTTCGGGCTGGACTGTTCCCATGAGGCACAGGGTCAGACTGATTTGCATATGGCCATGTCTGAACTGGGGTGGCAGAGTGGGCTAAAGAACGGTGATGGATTAAACCCAGATCTGTTGACTGGGTGTGAGTGTTTGATTGGTTCAGATGCTCCGTCCATCGCCACCCCCTTTTGTACCGCTTGTTCGCCATAAGTTGGTAGGGTATGCTCAGACGTGAGTCCCTTGCTCACTTTGCCAATGGATTCAAGCAAGCCGGGCTGAAGATGGCTGAAATGCCAGAAACCGGTCCTCGGAAGCTTGTTTCCGGTCCAGGGAAGGCATGGTTTGGCAGTTCGGGCTGGACTGTTCCCATGAGGCACAGGGTCAGACTGATTTGCATATGGCCATGTCTGAACTGGGGTGGCAGAGTGGGCTAAAGAACGGTGATGGATTAAACCCACATCTGTTGACTGGGTGTGAGTGTTTGATTAGTTCAGATGCTCCGTCCATCGCCACCCCCTTTTGTACCGGTTTGTTCGCCATAAGTTGGCAGGGTATGCTCAGACGTGAGTCCCTTGCTCACTTTGCCAATGGATTCAAGCAAGCCGGGCTGAAGACGGCTGAAATGCCAGAAACCGGTCCTCGGAAGCTTGTTTCCGGTCCAGAGAAGGCATGGTTTGGCAGTTCGGGCTGGCTAGTTCCCATGAGGCACAGGGTCAGACTGATTTGCATATGACCCTGTCTGAACTGGGGTGGCAGTGTGGGCTAAAGAACGATGATGGATTAAACCCAGATCTGTTGACTGGGTGTGAGTGTTTGATTGGTTCAGATGCTCCGTCCATCGCTACCCCCTTTTGTACCGCATCAAGGGACAACAGGCACAGATTCTCACAGACAACCCTACTGCCATGTGGTTTTTGCAAGACAGAGTGGGGTACTGTGCCAGTAGGCTTTGCGCCTCAGGAACTGGCTAAATCACCACTGCATCTCACTGGTCATGCAGTAGCTAACACAATCTTTGAGCACCAGCATGGAGAAACTCACCCGGCATTGCCGAGCAAATCACGAATGATGGCTGCAGTCAGATGTGGCACGGGCTGGCATCTAGCAATGGACAGAACCCTGACACTTATCTTTTCATCACCCCTGAGAACGCAAAGTATACAAGCTTTTGTGCGTTGAGGTTCCCAAAATGGCTCTTGATTAAGAATGACCGGACCTAAGTCATCCTGGAGGCTCCTAACTGGGTGAAGAGACTGTGCCATTGAGAATGCCTGGCCATGGGCATCTGTCCTGTGATCCGGCTACTCCTTCAGGAAGACCTCCTTTCACAGCAGCAGGGCAGGGTCCTGCCCTCAAACCTGTACAACTTGCACCTTTGTGTTTGGAAATTGAGTGGCGTCAGTTGACGACTTCTGATCTCCTTTCTAAAGTAGTGAGTGTCATCTCAACAGCCAGGGATCCCTCAACTGAAATAATCTTTCAGATACAGACTTCTAACTGCCGATTCCTTGTGAATTTCTCCAGATGCCAGACTGGATGTGGAAACTTTTCAGCAATTCTATCGCACATAACAGGTGGGGTCGTGTAGCTCCGTATTGGATCTGGCTGCTTCGTGTAGGACGTCAGGGTTCACATACATTCGCCACTTCTCTGCACTGACGCCAGCTCCTTCCTTTTTGTGCCTTCCCACGCGGATCTCCTCAGGAAGAACATTTAACAACTTCTTCACGTGCAGATATGGGGGGTAAAACAACAGGTTTCAAGCTGCGTTGTGACTGTAACAGACAGGGCTCCTGAAGCAGCACTGCTCTACATTCTGCCTCATAAGACAGCCACAGCAGACAAAATACAACGTCTGAAGTTGTCCGTAGCTGTCATTTTTGGTACACCAACGAATCCCACTGAAGCGATTGTCCCAAGTGTTCAAGGTGATAGCCTCTCTGCGGATCTGTCCCTGACCGCGCCACTTGGCCTCCACCTGAGGTCCGCCCTAGCAATGAGCCCAGTGCAACGTCTGACACCATCTGCAACACCAAGACTCAACACAATCACAGACGTCAGACCTCTTCCTTTGATCTCATTCAGAAGCTCAACCTATCCTGAACAATGCCATTATACACCCTGTATGATGTAGATGACGGTGACAAGATGCTAGGGGGTTGGACACCTCCCCTGAAATTGGATTGAATTCTCCAAACACTATAGTCACTGAAGAATCTGCCTCCTTCCCAACTGTCATCAGAAGGGCAGTGGACTTTTTTGATCTAACACTGCCCATCAGCAGGTCAAAACCAACATATTGACAGAAGGCCTTACACCACAGCCACCACCCAGGACCTTCAGCTACCTTTTAGTGAGCCACTCAACAGTATACTGGGGGACAGCTGGGCAAAACCATATATAGTCCATCGGTAAACAGACCGGTGACACAGGCCCGCTTTCGGGACCCAGATTTCTTACTCGAGCACCATACCCTGGAGAGTCTGGTGGTTAAAGCTTCATCCAGTCTCCTACACCTTACCATCCCACTTGACAGGGATTCCAAAAGAACGGAAAATTTCGCAAAAAAGCATCTTTTCCAGTGCCAGCATTGCCTTCTGATGCAACAGTACTTGTTCCCACACATTGTGGGGCTGAGTAGTGAACATCTCGGTTGTTGTCCTGGAAGATGTCAGGCCAACGCTATGTCTGATCCTCAATAATGCTGCGAAATAATCTATTCTGGCCTGGAGAGAGTTGTGCTTGGTTGGGGCAGTTTGAAACAGTGTGGTGCTTGGGCACCTCACTTGGATTCACTTGATGAACTTTTCATTGGACGTCCAGCAATCTCTCGTGGATATGCCATTTGGTAGCTCAAAACTTTTCAGAGTGAAGGCTTACTCTGCCCTCAAACGTTTAGGAGAGGAAGACCACTGTTCGATCTCTGGGTCTAACAAAGCCTGTTCAGGGAATCCACCAACATCAGCGCCCCTTTTGAGGCTTTGTAAGGAATATCAGCTGTGGCAGCGCCAATACCTGCCTGAACAACAACAGGCTCCCTAGCAGTTTCAAGGAAGAGGCAAGGAAGCCGGACAACAGAGTTCAGGCCCCTAAGGACAACGCATTAGTCAAGCACCAACCCCTCCACACTGAATGCTTTACAAAACCAATTTAATTTGTCATTGGTGGTACACGATCACCCAGTCAGAGTTAGGGTCTCCTTCCACCTCACCAGCAGGGAGGAGCATCAGTTCAGACCAATGAGTGTTCCAGATTGTGCAACATAGCAAGTCCCTGCCTTTCCTGTCCTTTCACCTAGATATGCCACCTACGCAACAACAACGCAAGAGGACCACTTGTCCATACTCTGCAGAGGTGTTTACACGCTTGGTCAAGGTAACAAGACTTTGCTGGCATCAGATATCTGTACTGGCTACTATTCCAGTTATTTTCTGTTGCTGAAGGATAGAGGCCTTCACCATCTTGCCTCATGCAGCAGGACAAGCTTAAGAAGGTTACCCTGGCCAAAGGTCTGTGTGCCCTGGCTCCAGGTGAATGGATGTTGGGACTAAACTTCCAGGCCATGTTTTACATCTCCCTCCTTCAGTCCCTTATACGACACCTGCAGTTTTGGGTAAATCAAGAGCATTTTCAGTTCTCTGTGCTCACTTTTGGCATGCCCCACACTTATCTGGTATTCATGAAGATGGTGGTCGCAGCCCATCTTCTGAGGTTGTGAATACCAGTCTTCCCATACCTCGACAATTGGTTACTGAAGGCAGGCTCACCTCATACAGTCATAAGCCACCTCCAGACCAATTGACATTGTTGAGCTGAAGTCACTACTGACTCCACAGCGGCTCCCCTTCATTTGAGTCACCCTGGATATGGTGCTTTTTCGAGACATCCCTCTGCCTCAGGGAGCCTTGGACATTTGGGCTATGATCCCGCTATTTCAGTCATTGACCTCCGTGAGAGCTGCTCTGAGGCTTCTTGGCCTGCTGTATCATTCTCATGTACCTCACCAAGTGGCACATGCAAGATCTGCAGTGGGATCTGAGCTCTTAGTGGGCTTAGAACCTAGGCAGCCAATAAGATTTCATCCAGGTGTTGAAGGATACTGCGAAACATGTGCAGTGGTGGCTGCTTCAACTATGATTGGACTGGTGGCAAACTCGTCTCCCTACCCCACCAAGAATTGGTTTAATTTACTATACAGTTAATTCAAACCGTAACATACAAACGTCATATTGATACTTGATAAAATATTAAAATATAAGTATTAGTAAAAATTATGTACACATTTGTAAATCTGGGAATACGAATAAAATTAAAATCCAAAGAGCAGCATTTCAAGTTAATTGAATATATCACAATTGGCCGTTTGATCCGGAAAAAGGTGTACAGTATAAAAGACAATAGCAAAGAGTGTCACAATACTTGTTACTAAAGGTTTAGCTTTCATCGACGTTCATTTATGCAATAAGAGTAGTGCTTGTCCGTTTTTTAATACTGGGCACTATACAGTGCAGTTAAAATAATGTTAACAAACTTCCCAGCTCTTGCTAGAACTTGGGCTGAATTGTTACAGAAGCACAAATCAGATGCTTCCCTGCAATGTCTCAGTAACTTTTCCCGAAAAACTGGAACCAGTAGGCGTCGGCGATCGGCAAGATGAGGGCAACAACATAACAAATGTAACCAGGACTCATATGGATAATTGCAGAGCCTACATGTTAGTTGACCATTCCTCCGAGCCCACAGCGGGTTAAAGTCATGAATTGGAAGGGCTAACAACCTCATATAAATGATTTTATTGCGAGTTTGTGATTGACGAGAATAGTTAACCTCATGGCTGCTGGTGACGGCCAATGGCCGTCGCGTGCACTACCTTTGGAGTGCTGCGCACGTCCGTTTGCCGTTGTGGCCCTGCCCACGCAATAGAACGTTCTGCACTAGCGCGGAACGTTCGGCGCAGTTAAGGTGTTAAAATATGGTTGAGATTTACCCTTAGTAAACGAGTCGTTCAAAGCTGCAAGGAGTGGTTTTTTGGGAGCCGAGCAACATCTCTCTCAAATGACACTAGAGTAATTTGGCTTTTTATCGTTTTTTCCACATTGACAGGGAAACGATTGAAGTAGAAATGATGATGATTTCAATCTTCAATGTGGAGAGGGGCAAATGCAGCTGTCTGTGCCAAGGAGAGAGTTCATCCGTAAACACTGTTTGCAATTGTTCTTTCATGGATTGAGCTGGAGCGCGTAGAATGCAGATGTAGAATTTAATTAAGTCTCCCAGACAATGAAGATCTGCGCTTGCCAGGCCCAGCTTAAGTCTCAGCCTTGCCCTCCTTGCATGCTGGGGAGCCGAAAATATTTTCTTATAGACCAATATTTGATCATTCACTAAGAATGAATCCATTTTGCCAGGGAAGGCCAGGTGACCATAGGACACTGCCGGGAGCAGTTTGGCGCCTATGACCCTTAAAATTGGCTCGGCTGTCGGGCTGTGCAATTGACGATTCAAGCGCCTCAGACTATGTATTACCCCTGCTCCCTTGGGCCAAAGATGTTTAAGATGGGATACTTGATTTGCCTTTTCATTAAACCAAACTCCTAGATAATTATAGCTAGTGCAGGTCACTATGTGCAGATCGCCTGCTCGCCAGGACAGATTTTTCTTTTTTTTAATGTTTTCCAAAAATCATGACTTTGGTTTTTGATTCATTCATCAGAAGATTGTTTTTTATGTTATATATGTTAAGGGCAGTGAGCGCTCTTTGTAGGCCTGTTTTTGTATGGTCCATGATAATAAAGTCATCAGCTTATTGCATGACCTGTAGACGCATGCCACCCAATTTTGGGGCGACCAAAGTTGCACCTGCCAATTCTTTAGGCAAATCGGTAGTATAGAGATTGAATAGTAGCGGGCTAATATTCAGCATTGCTTTAGACCATTTTTTGTTGCGATTTTTGCAGATACTGTCGTGGCACTTGTTTTGATCCTCACCCAGGTTTTCTGATGCAGAGATATACGTGCAGAGAGAAGTGCAGATGGTATCCCCCATGAGTTTAGTTTGTTCCATAGTGTCCCTCAGTTGAATCTATCAAACGCTGCACTGAAGTCCACGAAGCAGCATAATAACAATAGATGATTGGCCAGAGTGGCTCTCCAAGACAGATAGGACAGTGCTATTATATTATCCGTTGTGGAGCAGCCTGATCTAAAGCCTGACTGAGTGCGGGGACGAATGCTGTTTTCTGTAACCCAGTTTTCAAGTTCTACCAGCAGGACACGAGCATAGGCCTTAGCTTCAATATCCAATAAAGCTATTAGCCTATAATTGGCCGGATTTGAGCGGTTACTCTTTTTGTGAAGTGGGTGTAATATTGAGCCCTGCCAGGTGGATGGAATTGTGGCTGTAAGAAAGGCTTGTTTGAAGAGAGGTGTAAGGAGTTCTGCCCAGAACGGTCAATTTGATTTAAAAACTGTAGCGGGTATTCCATTTGGCCCTGGCACGCCGTCATTCCTCATGCGGCTAATGATCTTAATTACTTCAGCTTCAGAGATGCCTGGACCCTGAGTGTTATCATAATTTGGTGCTTGGGGTGAGGAGAGGGCTGACAGTTCCCCTGTCCCACTGCTGTAGAGCTGATTAATGTAATTCACCCAAACATTCTCGGGTACCCCATTCTCCTTGGACTGGCCACTATTACTGACTTGGTTGATATATCGCCAAAATGGAGCTGGATCTTTTTCCTTAAGTAGAGAGAAGATTTTAAGCCAGGCTTCCTCTATTCGTTTAATGCGTTGCTCCCATGCACGTTTCTTATGGGCAGCTCGAAGCGATCCATTTGTGGCACCCTGCAATACTTTTTCCCCTTTTTGTCCACCAAGAATTAACGGTTGTAACAGGCACATTGATACTGGGGAGTGGAAGTCATCTGAGAGAGGTGGAGATCAGAGGACCCTTACTGAGTCTCACACCCCCATCGGCTTGTTGAATGTGCTGGCAATTCACTTGGCACAGAGGATTCCCAACCAACAGGTGCAGATTCTCACGGCTGCCTTGTTGTATTGCAACAAGGAGGTTGCCGTGGGTTCTGTGCTAGGAGAGACTGCATATTTTGAAGTGCTGACCGCTCAGGACTTCTCCCTGATGGCCCAGCAGCTGGCAGGATGTTTAAATGCTAGGGCAGACAACCTCAGCCAATGTTGCTTAGTGGATCATGAATGGCAGTTGCACTCAGAGGTGCTACAGGATCTTCCCGCAATGGAAAGAACCTGTCTTGATCTATTCACCATCCAAAGAGCATGTAGTCTCAAAACATTTGTGTGTTGGTGTTCCTATGGGAGTCCTCCCTGGTGGTGCCTTCTGCCAACATTGGGTGTTGGGACTCCTGCCCCTCCCGCTCCTGTCCAGAGTACTGAAGAATATCAAAAGAGGTTGAGTCCAAGTTATCCTAGCGGCTCCGGACTGGGTGAGAAAACTTTTGGCCATGAGCATTTGTCCTTTGATTCGGCTGCCTCTCCAAGAAGATCTCCTGTTACAGCAGCAGGGCTGAGATTTTCACCTGAGCCTGCACAGTTTAAACCTCCATGTCTGGAGATTGACCGGGACAGCTGCTGACTTTTATCTTCCAACAGAAGTGATTGGTGTCGTCTTGGCAGCCAGGCGTCCATCTACAAAATATGTCTATGGAGGATGCTGGGAGAAGTTTTTTGCTTAGTGTTCCTCCCAATGCATCCAATCTCTGAATGCACAATTTTTGGATGTTCTCCTGTTATGTTTGTGCTTGGCCCAGCAAGACCTTGCTGTAACAACAGTTAAAGGGTACCTTTAAGCTCTTTCATCATTCTTATGTTTACCAGATCAACCATCCCTCTTCAAGTCCCCTGTTATGAGTTTTTCGAAAGAGTTCCTTATATCTGATAGACATCTAGCAGTGGATTCCTCATCTTGTAATTCTCCCCAGGAGCCAGACTGAATCCAGAAATGTTTAACAGCATTACATCTGCACATCGGTAGAGGGAGTCAAGCGACTCGGTAGCACTTTCGTCCTCCAGATGTGACATCAACGGAGTCCATATAAGCCCTCCCCTGAAGTGCCTGACACCCGTTTCTTCTTTTCCGCACTTACAACGCGATCCAGTAGTGGTTCCACAGGCTGTTTTTTTTGGCCTACTTTGACATTTTTGTCAACGGAACAGTGTGCCTTCTACCTCTGTCTACAGGTTCCAAACCTTGTGTGTCCTGTGGATGGCAAAGGTTGGCCACAGACCATCACTCTGTTTGTATGTGGTGCCTAGGGGAAGCACCATTACTCTGAGGAGTGCAGCGCCTGTCGTCACCTTTGATAGAAGGAGCTGTGGGAACTTCAGATGAAGCTCCTAGCGGCGCAGCTGTTGCAGCCTTTCAAAACTTCCCATCTACTTTGGTATCCTTCCCAGGTCATTTTGCGGGCCCGCTCCAGGAGCCATTCCCGTGGACGTCCCGAGGTAAGGCTAGGTGCAAACGGTCGAAGTCGCGGCATCTCCTAACTTCACAGCGTAAACTCTCTTCTCCCACCTCCTCCCACTCTTCGGTGGAGGGGTTGATACGTGAGTCCACCATGCGCCTCCCTACCTTTCATGGATCCAGGGTGACTCTGACCCAGATGCGAGAATATTATGATTCTCTTCATGCTATCTTTGGGTTTTTACCTTCCCCTGGACTGTGTCCATGCCGGCGGGTTCACCCTCGGCTTCAGTAAGACCTTCTCATTCCATTGTTTAATCCGTTTCAGCACCGTTGCACAGCCCTTTGGGATTCCCACCTTCAGCGCCGGTGTCAGATTGGCCTCTGCCGGCGGCAACTATCAATTCTACACCTCTTCTTCTAACGACACCACTTCGGCAACAAGTACAATGCTGGTGGTGCCGCCTAGCTCAGACATCCTCCCTCTGTTCTCTGTGGAGCCCCTCCTGTTTTTCCTTTTTGGGGACATCGTTTTGGAGGCGATGGGGAGTTTTGATTTCTGCACTCCATGTCTGTCACTGCCTAGCCTCCCTTTCAGGAAAGTTGGCTGACGGAGCTGGGTGAATTTAGTGGCTTAGTCTTCTTGTGCCTCTTTTTCCCTCCTCCCGGCCTTGCCCCAGAGGCAAGCTCTGCCTTGGCTGACATGCTGAGGCATGTTGCTGTGGTTTTGTATTTTACACATACTAATGTGGAAATGACTACTGATCCCCTAATTAGCATCCTGCTTCTGTGTGAAACGTCTGGAGCAGGTGTTCCCTTATAGTGAAACTATTAGGGGCTTGGGCTAAACCTGATATGGGGGCCCCTGTGGATCGGTCTATTTTGCACAGAACTGGCCTGTCTCCTTTGGCACCCTACCCATCATAATTTGGTGGTACAGGCCTCCCATGATGCAGACTCTCTTCCTGATGTCCCTCGTGACAGAGATTCTAGGAGACCAGACACTTGTGGCAGGCATATTTTCTCCACCAGTTCTGCACTACGATCCATCAATACGTCTTGCATTCTCAGACGTTTTCCAAATGCATTTTGTAGCATTAACACATCTGCTGCCTTCGGTTCCAGATAACACCCAGAACAAACATGCCCAATTAATACAAGATAGGTAGCAAACATCTAAATTGATAATCCATTGTGGTATAGATGGCCCTGATTCGGTGGGCCGGGCTATAGCCTCTTCTGTGGCATTATGTCATTGTGCGTGGTTGCGCACCTCTGGTTTTTCGGAGACTGTTCAAGCCACCTTGATTGATATGCCACCCAAATTGTGGCATCAATTTTTTAAAACCACGAAGAAGTTGGACCCATGTTTAGTTCCTGTGTGATCCAAATACAACAATGGATGCTGAAAGCTTAATGCCGGGAAAACAGAGGTCCTTCTGTTTGGGAAAGACAAATCCTTCTGGTCACCAACTTGGCAGCCTCAGGATATGGGTCCACTACTAATATCAGTACAGAAAGGGAGGAACCTAGGAATCATCTCTAATGCCAAACTTAATTTTGAACATCATGTGAATGCACTCAAATTCTCTGTTTTTTTTACTCTGAAAATAATAAGGAAAATGTGTCCCTATATCCCCTATGATCTTCAAAGAATAATAGTGTCCACATTGGTCCTCGCCAAAATAGATTATGGAAATGCCCTTTTTATCGGCATTCGAAAAAAGTCCCTGCAAAAACTACAAATGCTGCAAAATGCTTCAGCTCAGCTCCCAAGAGTAATTCCCAAACATAAGTCAACGTCCCAGGCCTTGCTCAAACTACATTGGCTCCCAATAGCCAGATGTTTGGATTTTAAGGCTCTCGTTATTACTTCTAAAGCACTGTATAATATGGGAACTAATTATTTTTGCTCGAAATTTGTTTGGTATACCCCAAATAGGAAGCTTAGATCCTCAGATGTAATGCTATTAACACTTCCAAGAACAAAGCGTGCAACTTGGGGCGGTAGAAGCTTTTTTCTAAGAGCCACCTAGTTATGGAATGGTCTTCCAATTACCATAAGAAAATGTTCAGATCTCTTGGCTTTTCGGAAATTAGTAAAGACATGGGTATTGAGTCAATAGGAATTATTAGCCAACACCTTCTCTCCATTATTGAATGACATGGCAGCAGCGCCAAGACGCCTCCCGGCATTTGAGAGCTATATAAAATTTAAATCAAATCATGCCAGTCTATTTGGTGCACATGCAGTCTCAGCTTTGCGGCGATTTTCGGGATAGTTGAGGTGGAGCATATTTTTAACTCTACTGTCTGCTTCCCTAGTTTTCCCGTACTAGTTTTTTTCGGAGAAAGTCCCTTCTTGATTTAAATATGAGCCAATCCAGGACAGAGCCCATTGAGTTTTCTTTTCAAATCCCCTTTCCTTCTTCAGGTGACACCGGTGAGGAGTTCCTGCGTTCTGCAAATACTTTTTTTCTTCTTCTACTTTCGTTTTTTTATGACAGTTTATGTTTCCCATTATCTGGGGTGTATATTCATATGTGGCCCCTTAGGACGCCTGCTTTTACAGGCTTATTTCTGAAACTAGTTTTCTACCCAAGTTCTTATATTATAGAGGGTATTATGCTTGTATTGTGCAGATGCACAGTTTCCTTGTTCCGTGTTCTACAGGGACAATCTTTTGTATGCCTTATAGGCATTTTGGGGTCTGTTTCTGCCACTTAGTATCTCTTCTAGGGACTTCAATTTGTCCGCCTCTGAAAACATAGTGCTTGGGCATTCTACCTTGCACCAGCTCCCGATATAACCCCCCGCCCTCCACCCCCCCCAACATCTTAGGGGTTATTGCTCATCAGCATGAGGATTTTCTTCCCTTTAACTAGTGTTCTTCTTTCCTTGGCCGAAGCAGTGGAACAGGTGACATGTTCTTAAGCCTGGGTAGGTTATCCGCTCTGGCCTAAGATAGTGTTCCCACTTAGGTCTTTAATTAGGGCTTTGAAATTTTTTGTTGATCTGCTCTTGTTGTGCATTGGCAAGAAGGCTTCCTGCCACTGCTCCTTTAGGTTCCTTGTTAGGATATAGCTCAGTGATGTATTGGGTATCAGAGGCCTCTCTAATGCAATGATTCATATCCTACCACTAGGTTGCCTAGACCGGTGTCACCGACCTGGCTGCCTTTTCTCTGCTTCATCCCTGGAGAGGATGTTATTGCTTGTAGCTTTCTGGAATGCCTTGTACCTGTATTCCGATAGGCATTATTTATTTGCCAATTCAGATAACCGCCATGGCCCATGGCATTTGCTTACCGTATTGGTTGTTGTTCAGATGTCTCCATCTCATCCCTTTTGTTGGTGTTGTGGGTCATTTTCATCTTCAGTTTTCCTTCTGGGACAGGTGTCCCATCAACATATGGTTCCATCTCTTTGAGAATTGGTTTACAAGGGGGCTGGGGTCTCCATTAGCATCCTATATCTGACGGGTTTTCTTCCTAGTCCTTGGATGTAATAAGGATTCTATTCCTCAAAGGTCCGTTATACCACTTCTACCTTATTTTGCAAATTCCTTCTGCTTGACGGAATTTATTCTCTTTCTCCCCCTCTTCCTTTTGAAGATTTGGGTCTTTCCGCCTTTTTTGGTTGTAGTATATTGAATGTTATGCATTGTATAGATCCTGTCTCCTCTAGACACACTCTTTATTGGCTCCAATCCTTGTTGTGCTTGTACTCTCTGCCATCCATTGTGGCTTTTCCAATTTGTGGGGCTTGATCCCGCCACAACTATGCACTCCATCTTTTTATGCAACAGTCACTTCTTGGTCTGCCTGATATCTTTCTGCTGGATTTGAAATTGGTTATCTGTTGAGGCCTTCTGTGTGTTGGCCTTTTTTACAGACCCCGTTGATGGTCTTCATTCCTTTCATAGCAGGGTTTCCACAGCTACCATTTTCTTTTGATTTCCTGTTAATCGCCTGGTGGTTGTTTTTTTGTCATTATTTTTCTGGGGTGTGTGGTGCCCTCCACTCCCCCTCTCCTCTTATCCAGTACCAAGTTGCTAGTTATCTAGCTCTGTACTAATATCTTTATATCTATAATTTTCTCTCTGTTGTTGTCTCATCTTTGGTCTATTGCCAATGTATGTGGGTAATTATGTGTATCTTTCAATGGATACCTTTGTTCTATAGGTGTTCCTCATTCCTATACTGGTCAGTAGCCCAGCTTGTCGCTGGAGATCGGGGTTCACTTCCCGATGTTGGAGGATAATACATTCTGATAGACTTATGTGTACGTGTGTTCACGAATATACCGGTATATATTGCAAGTTAGGTTGTGCTGAACTTCTTCCATAGGGCAAACGTATCTACTTTTGTAGCTACACCTTTCTTGGTGCTCTAGTTCGACCTTAACTTGGTAGTTGCTTATGCATTTCTTTTCCCTTTTTCCCCTGGGCTTCTACGTTATAGTCCAGAAGGGTTACCTTTCCTCTAGGATGATTTTATCCAAGTGGGAGTGGTTTCTACCAAACGTTCTTTTCATTGATAGGATATATATATATATATATCTCTCTCTGCTTCCCTCCTCCCCATCGTGCAGATCCGGAGAGAGCGACTGTTGGGACATGAACCCGAAGTCTTTGCAGGAGCGGTCCCGAAAGCTTTTGGAGGCCGTGAATCTGCTCTGTGTCACTCGAGGTCCTGGTCGAGAGGAAGGTCACGGGACAGATCGCCGAGCCACCACACCTCACTCAAAGTCTTCCAAGTATTTGTGTAAGTCGAAGCACAAGAAGAAGGCAAAGAAGCATCGGCGCTCTTCGCCGTCTCCCTGTCGGTCGGCTGATGCGATGCAGGACTCGGAGCGTCGTCCCTCTAACGCTCTGTCTGCCGTGCCTACTCCTGGGACGACTCTGCGCCTCCCTCCCTTTCTGGTTGCCGGAGCGTCCCCTGCCCAGCTTCTTACATTTTACGAGGCCCTCCTTCCATCTTTGGGTAGCCCGACTCCGCCAGCACGCCTTTGGGCCCCACGGAGCCGGTGGGGGGTCCTGGGCCTTCGATGCTGGCAGCTCTGGCCCTGGTGCTGGTGGACCCCTAAGGATCCAGGCCTCGATCCGGATCTATGCCGGTCGACCTTCCCCGGTGCTGATCTCAGTGACGACGCCCCCGGCGTCGGTCATGCCCCTGACCCATGCCGTCCCCAACCTCACCCCCATGTTAGAACCGGAGCCGGATCGACATCGGCCAACGTCTAATCCGACGCCTGAGAGTACTTTTGTTCCCCTTTTCCTCCCTGGTGTTCCCTATGCCCTAGAAGGTGGTGATGAGGATTGGGAGGGGTCACCTGACCCTTTAACAGACCAGCTTGAAGAGCCGGACTGGAAAGAGGACCAGAGTGACACCAGTGGAGACCATGGCATGCTTTCTCCCCCTACCTTGGCTATGGAGGAGGGTGCGTCTTATGCTGTGGTGGTGCGAAGGCTCAGCTGAGGTCTTGGGCCTGGAGCTCCTTACAGTGGCAGTCAGGACTAATCTCCTGACGGAGGTGCTTCAACCTGCAGCAACTTCCTTCGAACCCCTCTTGCCCTTCACTGAAGCCCTCACGGAAATCTTTCTGGGCACCTGGTCCAAGCCCAGCACAGGGGCTCCTGTGGAAAGGATTGCCAGGTACCACTGCCCGGCTCCGGACAACCCAGTTTTCCTAACCCAACACCATTCTCCCAAGAGCTCTGTGGTCCAAGCCTCTTCTTCCAAGGGCGCATTCCCTTCTTCTCCCCCAAACGGGGAATTCAAGAAGCTGGATCATCTTGGGAAGCACATGTTCTCTTCCTCCAGCTTGGCACTGCTTTCCGTGAATACAGCCTGCCTCTTGGGCCGATACTCCCATACCATCTGGGATACAGTCACACAGGTGCTGCCTCAGTGCCTGGAGGAGGCCCAGGCTGGTCTCGCCCAAGCAGTGGCAGATGGGAGGGACGCAGCAAAATTCACGATTCGCTGTGGACTGGATACCACCGACTCACTGGGCAGAACGATTGCCACGTCAGTAGCCCTTTGGCACTACGCCTGGTTGAGGATGTCTGGCTTTTCATGGGGGTGTCCAGTCTACTTTGCTGGACATGCCCTTTGATGGCTATCACCTTTATGGTGACAAAGCAGACTCAGGCTGGAGTGCTTTAAGGATTCTCGTGATATGGCCAGATCCTTGGGCCTCGCAGCGGCAGCCCGTCCACTTTAGTCTGCTTTTCGCCCCTTTCATGGCTACAGAAGTAGCACCCCATCACGTCTGGCCCAGTCCAGCCATCAGTTCACGCAAGCTGCCCGGCGTCTGCTTGGCAGCGGACTTGGGGCCCAGCGGGCGGGCCAGTCCACCCTTTCCCGCCCTGAAGCAGCCTCCAAGCCTTCCTAGTCCGATCTTTCAGGGTCCCCAACGGCCAGTTGATGGCAGGATTTTCCATCACCTCTGCCACTGGCAAATCATCCTGCCAGACAGGTGGGTTTTGCAAATAATCCAAGGGGGCTACTCCCTCCCCTTCTATACTACCCGTCCCTCTGTGCCACCGTCTTTCGATCCCATGTCGGAGGATCATTTGGCGCTTCTCCGCCAGGAAGTCTCAGTTCTCTTGGCCAAGGGAGCTATCAAGAGGGTTCCTACGCCAGAAGTAGGTTGTGTTTGTTATTCCTGCTACTTTCTGGTACCCAAGAAGGACAAAGGATTGCGTCTATTCTAGATCTCAGGGTCCTCAACTGCTTCCTCCTGAAGGAGCAGTTCAAAATGCTAACCTTAGCTCCGGTCCTGTCTGCCCTCCACCCTGGTGACTGGATGGTAGCGCTGGACTTGCAGGACGCCTATGTTCACATCCCCGTCCTGCCAGCCCACAGATGCTACCTGCGGTTTACGGTAGACCATGAGCATTTTCAGTTTGCCCTGCTCCTCTTTGACCTTACCAGTGCCCCTCGCTTGTTCACGAAAGTGATGGTGGTGGTCGCAGCTCATCTGCGCAGGTTAGGGGTTCTAGTCTTCCCTATCTCAACGACAGGTTAATGAAGGCGGGCTCACCCCAGGCTGTTGTCTCCCACCTCCAGACTACGGCGGACCTCCTGCATTCGCTGGGGTTCACTATCAACGTTCCGAAGTCACACCTGACTCCCTCTCAGACGCTCCCTTTCATCTGAACTGTTCTGAACACAGTGCAGTTTCTGGCCTATCCTCCCGAGCAGCAAGTCTAGGATATTCGAGCTATGAGACCAATGTTTCAACCTGTATCCAGGCATTTTGGTGAGAATGACCCTGAGGCTGCTTGGCCTCATGGCCTACTGCATCCTGCTGGTTGTATCATGCCAGATGGCATATGCGGGCTCTGGAGTGGGACCTGAAGTTCCAGTGGGCACAGCATTAGGGTAATCTTTCCGACTATGTCCGGATCTCGGAGGGAACTGCGCAACAACTGCAGGGGTGGCTAACGTACCACGCTTGGGTCAGAGGCATATCCCTCTCCTGTCCCCAACCAGATGTCACAGTAGTGACAGATGCATCACTCCTGGAATAGGGCGCCCATCTGGGAGAGGTGGAGATCAGACGCGCCTGGTTTCCGGCGGAGTCTGTGATCCTTCTCGACCTTCTGGAGCTCCGAGCGATCCGCCTGGCACTGAAGACATTCCTTCCCTCTCTAAAGGGAAAGGTGGTGCAGGTGTAAACGGACAACATCACCGTCATGCGGTATGGCAACAAACCGGGCGGGGTGGGGTCGACCACCCTATGCCAGGAGGCTCTTCGTCTTTGGACATGGCTGGAACATCAGGGCATGACCCTGGTGGTTCAACACGTGGCAGGTTCTCTGAACGCCAGGGTGGACAAACTCAGCTGCCGCTTCCTGGTAGATCACGAATGGCGTCTTCACTCAGAGGTGGTGCAAGGTCTCTTTCAGCTGTGGGGAGAGCCTTGGTTAGATCTGTTCGCCACAGAAGAGAACACGCAATGTCCGCAATTCTGCGTGGACCCTATGTCAAGACACTCTTCGTCTTCGGACATGGGTGGAACATCAGGGCATGACCCTGGTGGTTCAATACCTCATTGGTTCTCTGAACGCCAGGGCGAACGAACTCAGCCACTGGTGCCTGGTAGATCACGAATGGTGTCTTCACTCAGGTGGTGAAAGGTCTCTTTCAGCGGTGGGGAGAGCCTTGGTTAGATCTGTTCGCCACTGAAGAGAACGTGCAATGTCCTCAATTCTGCGCGTTGGAGTTTCCAAGGTTGCATTCGCTCAGCGATGCTTTTCAGCACGAGTGGAAGAGGAAGATCAAGCCCCACCAGGCCCAAGTTATTCTTTTGGCTCCGGACTGGGCACGAAGAGTCTGGCACCCAGAGCTCCTGAGCATGGCTATCAATCCTCCTATCAGACTGCCTCTTCTGGAGGATCTTTTGTCGCAGCAGCATGGCAGGGTTCTTCACCCAAACCTGTCCAGCCACCCCCTCCTTGCATGGAGATTGAGCTGTGACAGTTGACAGCCTTTGACCTCCACCCGAAGTCTGTAATGTCATCTTATCAGCCAGGTGTCCCTCCACTAAAACGGAATACGCTTGTCGATGGAATAAGTTTATGGTATGGTGCACAGCAAAGGCTGTAGATCGCTTTTCTGCCCCTCTTTCAGAGGTATTTTTGTATATACTTTATTTGGCCCAGCAGGGCTCTGCCCTGGTCAAGCTTAAGGGCTAACTTGCGGCCATCTCTGCTTTCCTTCGGCTACCAGATGAGCCATCTTTGTTCAAGTCCCCTATTGTAAATAGGTTCTTTAAGGACATTATTAATCTCTTCCCCCTATCTCCCTTTGTATTGCCCCAGTGGGACTTGAACCTGCGTCGAGCCTCTTCACTAATGTCCTCTAAGGCACCGCTCTCTGAAAATAGCGTTCCTTGTTGCCATCACCTCTGCTCGCAGAGTAAGTGAGCTTCAAGCTCCTTCTTCTAAATCCCCTTTCTTCTCTGCATCTGGACAAAGTGGTGCTTAGGATTATACCCTCATTCCTTCCAAAAGTGGTTACACCTTTTCACATTGTACAAACCAATACTTTGCCCACCTTTTTCCCACCTCCGTACCATTCCAGGAAGGAGGAAAGACTCCACCGTCTGGACCCTAAACATGCGCTATCCTTCTACCTTGACCGCACAAAAGATTTCCGGGTGGTTGATCAACTGTTCGTTGGCTACATGGGTGCCAAGAAAGGTCAGGCTGTTCAAAAGCATACCATCTCTAGCTCGGTTGTCCCTTGAATTAAAATCTGTTTTGCTTTGACGAAAAAGGAACCTCCAGTGGGGCTCCAAGCTCATTCCACCAGAGCTGCGGCTGCCATCACTGCTTTTGCATGCGGAGTTCCCCTTCTTGATATCTGTTAGGTAGCTACCTAGGCATCCTTGCACATGTTCACCAGATATTACTGCCTGAACAGCCAAGTCCGGAGAGACTGCTATTTTGCCCTTTCGGTCCTCCAGAACTTACTGGTTGGAACTTGGTGCGCAGACCCTCCTCCGGGTTTGGTATTTCTGGGCTATCTATTCTAAGGTAAGGATCCTATAACTAACAGTCTCTTTCAGATGAACAAGTTACTTACCTTCGGTAATGATGTAACTGTAAGAGATGTAAGTTAGTTGTAGATTCCTTACCGTCCTACCCATCCTCCCTGAACTGCGAATTGATGTCCAGGGTCAGGGGCTGAGTTGCAGGGCCCTAGATTTAGCCCACCAGTGGTCAGTGTCTTACACAGCTCCGTGCTTCTGGCGTGGAAAGTCGTGTCAGGACTGACGTCAGCACGCAGGAGCGGCATCTAAATGGACACTGCAAAGTCATCCCGCGAACACGATGACGGACATGGAGTCGATCAACGCCACCTACCGACGTGCAGGGGTACTGCTAGGAAAAAATTCTTCGGATCCACTCTGACGCCTGAGGGCAATTCTAAGGTAAGGAATCTATAACTAACATATGTCTCTTACAGATACATTGTTACCGGAGGTAAGTAACTTGTTCAATAAGCAAGACAATGTCAAATTCTGTCACTGAGAGATGTTTTTTGGGGGGGCTTTCAACGATGGTGATTTACTGGTGTCCCTCAATCTCCACAAAGCCACATTTGTCTGGTAGATACTTTCACATGCAGGTATCTGAATATCCCTAGGAGCAGAATGGATCTTGGAACTTTTGTCATAGCTGGCCTTTGCTAACAGGTGATGCTGATTCAACTTCAGCGCAGTGCTTAGGGATATCTACCACAAGAAAATGGACAAATGTCCATTTCTGAGCCACGCTGAGGTTTACCTGTGATGTCAGGGCTGAAGAATGCCTTTTAAGTGAGTGACAGATGTGGCCTCATGCTCTCTAAGGATATTAAGGAGCAGGAGGCTATGCTTTTAATGGCCCGCACACATTGAGCATGCTACTCAATTCTGGTAAAGATCAGCCTGAAACTCTAATTCATCAGCGTCCTCCCAGGAGAGAAGAGGAGTTGGAGAGGAATAATTTTTTTTTAACATTTTGACATAAATTAAGGTCTTTAGGTAGGTCACCTAGGCACTGACAGTTTCCAACAAAGTCTTCCTTGGAGCTAGAGCTCATGGACATCACTCGGCTGGAGGACATCACTTCCCTTCCAGCTCTGGCAGCCTCCAGGGTGCCCATCCTAGACCAGCAGCTAGTCATCTCTTTAGATCCAAGGTCAGTGCATGCCCTTCTTTTGCCACCCTTGGCCCCAGCACCTGCTCTGGATTACCCAGAGCCAACCCTGCATAGTTCCCCCACACCATGATGGGGGGTGTAGGCAAGGTGGGCTCAAGTCTACTACGCTGCCAGGCCCATGGACCAACCTGGTCTCCGTTTGCTTTCTCGCCATTGGGTTCCCCCTTGACATTATTCAGCCTGTGATGAACTCTTCATGGCTTACCTCCAGCGTCAACTGGAGGCATTCTGGTGCCATCGCCCATAGCCCCTCGATAGTGAATCCTCCAACGGAGACTGTAGAGTTTCCACCTCCGCTGCTGATTCCAGCAACTGATTGAGACTTCTACCTGCAGATTTCTTGCCTTAGAAATATCTCCAGGCGTCAGACTGGACACGGAAACATTTTCATGAGAGCACCCCTGCATGCCATTAGGTAGCATAGTTTGACTCAGCATGTCAGTTGTTTGCCACTGGTGCCATGATCTGAAGGCCTGTTCGGATGCATCGAGCAGCGGTCGGAAGGCCTTGATGGAGCGATTCCTAAAGCTCTTGGCGGCTCGATGTGCGACACTGTGGAAGAGTGGTCGCAAAGACTGAGGTCATTGTTGCACTCCAAGTCGTCAAGCAAATCTGAAAGAGACTATTAGTTATAGATTCCTTACCTTAGAATTACCCCCAGGCGTGAGACTGAATCTGGAAAATTGTTTTCTTCAGCAGTACCCCTGCGCGTCGGTAGGTGGCGTCGGTTGACTCTGCATTCGTCGTTGGCGTCGTGATCACCGGAATGACGTCGCAGTATCTACTTAGACGCCTCCCCTGCACACTGACGTCAGTTCTTTCTTTTTCCGCGCCAGCCAGCGCAGATCCGGAGAGAGCGGTACCCTTAGTCTTTTTTGATTAGAGTATTTTTGACTTTTGTCAACTTCTTTTTTCGAGTGATTGGACTCCTGGTGCACGGAGGAATGTCACATCGACGGACCAGCTTCAAACCTTGTGACTGCTGTCAGAAGTTGATGTTGGTCACGGACCAACATGTCGTGTGCCTCTGGTGCCTGGAGCGCAACCACGACTCGCAGTCGTGCTCCTACTGCCGGGTCATGAACCTGAAGTCTTTGCGGGAACGGTCCCAAAAGCTTTTCGAGGCCCAGCAGTCAGCTCTGCGCCGCTCAAGGTCCCGGTCAAGAGGGAGGTCGCGGGACCAGTAACGGAGTCACCACCATCACTGCTCTTCAAAGTCCTCGTCTTCAGGTAAGTCGGACCACAAGAAGAAGGAGATAAGCACTGTCCCTCTTCGCCTTCTCCCCTTCCGACTCAGGATGCAGAAGGTCGTTGTCCTTTGGCTCCGCCTGCGGAGCCTTTTGGGTCGGCTCCGAGCTTCCCTCCCTTCCCGGGAGCGACCACTGCCCAACTTCATACCTTTTACGAAGCCCTCCACTCCATTTTTGGCAGCCCTACTGTCAGCGCGAGTTCTAGGCCTTCGATGCCGGCAGTTTTGGCCCCGGCGCTGGAGGGCCCCCTGGGATCCAGGCCTGGATCCAGATCTGCGTCGGCCAACCTTATGACACCCCCTCCAGCGCCGTTTCCATTGACGACATCTCTGCCCCCAGCCGGCGTCAACCCCATCCTCCCCCTGGACATGGACACGGATCGGGATCGGCGCCAACCGTTACTTTTGTACCTCTGTTCAATCCTGGCATTCCTTATCGCCCTGAGTGGCAGCCAGAAGAGGGTGAGGAGGACTGGGAAGGGTCTATTGACCCTCTGGCAGACCAGCTTGAAGAGGAACTTGGTGAGGCCAGTGGTCTGGATACATCCCCATACTTTGGTATGCTTTCTCCCCCTACCATGGCTACGGAGGAGGGAGACTCCTACGCTGGAGTGTTGCATAGGGCGGCTGAGGCCTTGGGCTTTGAGCTACCTACGGTGGCAGTCAGGACTGACCTCCTGACTGAGGTGCTTCAAGCGGCAGCAGCCTCTTCGGAGCCCATACTGCCGTTCAATGAAGCCTTCACAGACATCCTTCTCTGTACTTGGTCCAAGCCCAGCACAGGGGCTCCTGTGGATAGTATGATTGCCCGACGCCACCGCACTGCCCTGGGTGACCCAATTTTACTTTCCCAACACCCTACCCCTAAAATCTTCGTGGTCCAAGCCTCAACGTCCAAAGGCACGTTCCCTTCTGCTCCTCCAATCTGAAAGAGACACGTTAGTGATAGATTCCTTACCTTAGAATATCCCCAGACGTCAGACTGGATCCCGAAAATTTTTGCGTAGCAATACCCCTGCGCGCCGGCAGGCGTCGTCCGCGGCTCTGCGTCCGTCGTCGGCATCGTTAGCGCCGGAATGTCGTCGTCGGAGTACTTAGACGCCGCCCATGCGCACTGACGCCAGTTCTTCTTTTTTCCGCGCCAGCTAGCGCAGATCCAGAGAAGCTCTACCCCTTAGTCTTTTTTGACTAAACTTTTTGATCTTTTTGATCATTTTTCTACTCGAATCTTCGACTCCGACGGTGCCGGTAGGGATGCCCGGGTTCAAACCCTGTTCCAAGTGCGACCGACTGATGTCGGTTACCGACCTCCATTGCCGGTGCCTGAAGTGTTTAGGCCTCGACCACGACGACCGTACCTGCTCCGACTGCCGGGCCCTGACGTCGAAAGCTAGGGGGGAGCGGTCCCGCAAGCGGCTCGAGCTGCGAGGTCGAGGGACCGGTCGCGGGGTCGGAGTCCTCGCAGCTCCGGGAGTGGACATCGGTCATCGGGATCCAAGTCCTCAGGTAAGAGGCATGAGAGGTCGGAGAGATGTCATCATTCCTCCGACCCACCCCGACGCGGCCGGGGGTTTGGGTGACACCACCCACCCGGCTCCGACTGAGTCGCAGGCGTCGCCACCTGCCCCACACCTTCGGGTCCCTGGGCATGGCGTGACGCCAGAGGAGATCGAGCGGTACCTCATGGCCATGAGGTCCCTCCCTCCTCAGCCGGGTCCCGTGGCGCCTTCGGGCCCAGCGGCCCCGGCTGGAGGCCCTAGCGGGTCGGGTGCTTCGGACCCGACGCCGTTGGGTGCTTTGCCCCCGGCGCCGCAGGACCTCACCGGATCCGCTTCCGGATCCGGGTCGTCGCCGGTCGACCTCACGACCTCACCAGCGACGGCCCCGCGGGTGTCGCCCCCGGCGCCCCTTGTGGACGCCGTCCCCAATGTTCCCTTCGGTCCGACTCTGGCGCCGGAGCGGCACCGCTGGGCGCCGCTTCCGACGGCCTTTGGAGATTTTTATTTCCATGAGGAGGCCCCGTCTGTTGAACCTGTTCTACAGGAGATGGGTGACGAGGGTGATTGGGAGGGGTCTGCGGACCCTCTGGCAGAGGAATGCCAGTCTCAAGAGGACTGGACATATGAGCTTGGGGAGGCCAGTGGTATTGACACTTCGCTAGACACTGGATTTGTCTCCCCTCTAACCGTGGCTACGGAGGAGGGGGCTGCTTACAGTGTAGTGTTGACGAGGGCAGCCAAGGCCTTAAATCTTGAGCTCCCCGTCGTGGCCGTGAGGACTAACCTCCTCACTGAGGTCCTTAAACCGCAGGCAAGCTCCAGTGAGCCTCTGCTGCCGTTTAATGAGGCCTTGTGAGACGTTCTTGTGGGCACTTGGTCCAAGCCCGCCTCAGGTCCGCCTGTGGATAGGAACGTGGCCAGACGCTACCGCCCGGCTCCGGGCGACCCTTGCTTTTTGTCCACCCATCCCACCCCCGAGAGCCTGCTCATCCAGGCCTCTACTTCTCAGACCGCATTCCCGACGGCCCCGCCCGATAGGGAATCCAAGAGGTACGAGCAGTTCGGGAAGAAGGTGTTCTCGTCCCTGAGTTTGGGACAGCGGTCTGTCAATACCGCATGCCTCTTGGACCGCTACACCCACACCCTGTGGGATATGGTCGCGGACGTGCTGCCACAATGCCCGGAGGAGGTCCAGGCTAAACTCGCCCAAGCCCTTGTGGAGGGTCGAGATGCAGTGCGATATTCCATCCGGTGTGGGCTAGATACCACGGACTCACTGGGCAGGGCGATCGCAACGACGGTGGCGGTTCGACGCCACGCCTGGTTGAGGACCGCCAACTTTTCGGCCGATGTCCAGTCCACTCTTCTGGACATGCCGTTCGATGGCCGTCGCCTCTTTGGCGACAAGGCAGACCATGCGCTTGAGCGTTTTAAGGACTCCAGGGCTACTGCCAAGTCCTTGGGCCTCTCGGCCCCAGGCCAGCAATCGGGTGCCTTTCGCTCCTTACGTGGCCACGGAAGGGGCGCCCCCACACGAGCTGCCAGCCACGCACCCCAGAATGTTCAACAGCGCGGTGGTGGCCGTGGAAACCGCCGTAACGGCGGTCGGGGACAGCGGCGAGCCCAGTCCACACCTCCCTCCGCAGCACCTGCCTCAAAACATTCCTAGTCCGTGTTTTCAGGCCCATGTGACGCCCGTGGGTGGCAGGGTACGCCATCACCTCTTCCACTGGCGCAATGTCACGTCGGACGGGTGGGTGCTGCAAATCGTCCGAAGGGGCTACTCCCTCCCCTTTGAGGCGTCCCCTGCAGCCATGCCACCGCAATGCCACCGAGTATCGGGGGATCATTTGCGACTTCTGCAGGAGGAAGTTACGGCCCTCTTGGCCAAGGAGGCCATCGAGTGCGTTCCTGGGCCAGAAGTAGGGTGTGGTTGTTACTCCCACTACTTTCTGGTACCCAAGAAGGGCAAAGGGGGCCTACGCCCTATCTTGGACCTACGGAACGTCAACGGCTTCCTCCGGAAGGAGAAGTTCAAGATGCTGACATTGGCTCAGGTCTTGGCTGCCCTGGACCCAGAAGACTGGATGGTAGCATTGGACTTGCAGGACGCTTATTTCCACATTCCTGTCCTGCCGGCCCACCGGCGCTACCTACGGTTCACGGTTGGCCACGAGCACTTTCAGTTTACCGTGCTCCCCTTCGGCCTTACCAGCGCCCCACGGGTGTTCACAAAGGTGATGGCGGTGGTCGCAGCTCATCTGCGCAGGTTAGGGGTTTCAGTCTTCCCCTACCTCGACGACTGGTTGTTGAAGGCGGGCTCGCCCCAGACAGTCGTCAGCCACCTCCAGATGACGGCAGACCTACTGCATCAGCTGGGGTTCTCCATCAATGTGCCAAAGTCACACCTGTGCCCCTCTCAGAAGCTCCTCTTCATCGGAGCGGTTCTCGACTCGGCGCTGTTTCGGGTTTATCCTCCCGAACAGCGGGTCCGGGATATTCAGGCTCTGATTCCACTCTTTCAGCCTTTATCCCGGGTATCGGTCAGGTTGACGCTGCGGCTTCTGGGGCTGATGGCCTCCTGCATCCTTCTGGTGCATCACGCTCGGTGGCGGATGCGGGCTCTACAGTGGGACCTGAAGTTTCAGTGGGCCCAGCATCAGGGCAACCTTTCCGACCATGTCCTGATCTCGGAGGGCACTGCGAGACAGCTGCAGTGGTGGCTCACGGACCGCGATTGGGTCAGTGGCAGATCCCTCTCCCTTCCCCAACCGGAGCACGTAGTTGTGACGGACGCGTCCCTCCAGGGCTGGGGAGGCCACATGGGAGAGGCGGAGATCAGAGGCCTCTGGTCTCCGGCGGAGTCCCAGCTCCATATCAACCTTTTGGAGCTGCGGGCGATTCGTCTAGCACTGAAGGCATTCCTCCCCTCTGTCCGGGGGAGTGTAGTGCAGGTGTTCACGGACAACACCACCGCCATGTGGTACTGCAACAAACAGGGCGGGGTGGGGTCGTGGACCCTTTGCCAGGAGGCTCTGCGCCTCTGGCAGTGGCTGGAACAGCAGGGCGTGACCCTGGTGGTTCAACACTCTGAACGCCAGGGCGGACGAACTCAGCCGTCGGTGCATGATGGATCACGAATGGCGTCTGAACTCGGACGTGGCGCAAGGCCTCTTTCAGCAATGGGGAGAGCCTTGGTTAGATCTATTCGCTACCGAAGAGAACGCGCAATGTCATCAGTTCTGCGCCTTGGAATTTCCAAGGCGGCACTCGCTCGGCAACGCTTTTTGTCGCGTGTGGAGTTGCGGTCTGTTGTACGCCTTTCCGCCTATACCACTTCTGCCCAGAGTGCTGAAGAAGATCAACCGCGACCGGGCACAAGTCATCCTTGTGGCTCCGGACTGGGCACGAAGGCACTGGTATCCAGAGCTACTCAGTATGTCAGTCGATCCCCCGGTTCGTCTGCCTCTTCAGGAGGACCTTCTGTCGCAGCAGCAGGGGACAGTCCTCCACCCGACCCTGTCTAGTCTCCACCTCCATGCTTGGAGATTGAGCGGCGACAGTTGAGGCCATTTGACTTGCCTCCTGAAGTCTGTAATGTCATTCTGGCAGCCAGGCGTCCCTCCACAAAGTCGGTATACGCCTGCAGGTGGAACAGATTTGTGGCATGGTGCACAGCAAAGGCTGTGGATCCTCTTGCTCCTTCTTTCTCTTGCCCTGCAGGGCTCTGCTCTGGGCACTATCAAGGGCTACCTTTCTGCCCTTTCAGCCTTTCTAAGGCTGCCTGATCGACCTTCTTTGTTCAAGTCCCCTATTGTAAATCGATTTCTGAAGGGCATTACACACACATTCCCTTTTGTTCCGTTTGTGATGCCTCAGTGGGACTTGAACCTTGTTCTTACGTTTCTGATGTGCGCTCCCTTTGAGCCACTTCACAACTGTCCTCTCCGTCTTCTTACTTTGAAGACTGCCTTCCTGGTTCCCATCACCTCTGCCGGGAGAGTGAGTGAGCTCCAGGCTCTTTCCTGTACACCCCCTTTCCTTTCTGTCCATCCGACAAGGTTGTGTTACGTACTAAGCCATCTTTCCTACCCAAGGTTGTCACGGCCTTCCATATCGGGCAGTCTATCACCTTGCCCACCTTCTTTCCGTCACCGCATCCCTCTAAAGAGGAAGAGCGGCTCCACCGTCTGGTCCCAAAACGTGCGCTTTCATTCTATTTGGATCGCACACGCCAGTTCCGGGTGGATGACCAACTCTTTGTTGGTTACGTGGGCGCTAAGAAGGGGAAAGCGGTGCACAAGCTGACCATCTCGCGGTGGATCATCTTGTGTATCCAGGCATGTTACTCCTTGGCTAAAAAGGAGCCCCCTGTTGGATTGCGGGCTCATTCCACCCGGGCCACGGCTACTACAACTGCCCTGGGCCGGGGAGTGCCCTTGCAGGACATTTTCCAGGCATCTACGTGGGCCTCGCTGCACACGTTTGCAAGACACTACTGCCTGGACAGTCAAGTCCGGAGGGATGGCTTCTTTGGCCGTTCCGTCCTTTCTGATGTGATTATTGGTTCGCAGACCCACCACCGGGGTTGGTATTGCTGGGGTATCTATTCTAAGGTAAGGAATCTATCACTAACGTGTCTCTTTCAGATGCACAAGTTACTACTTGTGTAACGATATATTTGTAAGAGACATTAGTTAGTGATAGATTCCTTACCGACCCACCCATCCTCCCTGTTCTGCGAACCGATATCTAGGGTTAAGGTCATCCCCTTTCATGGCACCAGTGTTAGTTCTATCATGGCTCTGCGTATCTGGCGCGGAAAAGCTGTGTATCAGAACTGACGTCAGCGCGCATGGGCGGCGTCTAAGTACTCCGACGATGTCATTCCTGCGCTAACGGCGCCGACGACGGACGCGGAGCCGCGGACGACGCCTGCCGGCACGCAGGGGTATTGCTACGCAAACATTTTCCGGATCCAGTCTGACGCCTGGGGATATTCTAAGGTAAGGAATCTATCACTAACTAATGTCTCTTACAGATATATCATTACACAAGTAGTAACTTGTGCGATAGGGATTTCAAGAAGCTGGATCATCTTGGGAAGATGTTTTCCTCTGCCAGCTTAGGACTGCGGTCGGTGAATACCGCATGTCTCTTGGGCCGTTACACCCACTCTGTGTGGGACACGGTTGTGCAGGTGCTGCCACAGTGCCCAGAAGAGGCCCGGGCCGTACTCCCGTGCGGTCGCAGAAGGGAGGGATGAAGCAAAGTTCGCCATTCGCTGTGGGCTGGACACCGCCAACTCGCTAGGCAGGACGATTTCAAAGTCGGTAGCCTTGAGACACTACGCCGGGCTGACGTCCTCTGGCTTCTTGGGCCACGTCCAATCAAGTCTTCTGGACATGTCCTTTGTTGGCCGTCGCTTGTTTGGCGACCAGGTGGACAATGCGCTCAAGCGCTTCAAGGACTCTAGGGCTACGACCGGATCCTTGGTCCTCGCTACCACCTCTCGCCCCATGCAGTCTGCTTTTCGCCCCTTTTGTGGCTACGGAATGGGTGCCCCACCATGTTCCGCCCAGAGCCACAGGCCTGTGCAGGCTGCTCAGCCTCTGCGGGGCCTGGGACGTGGGACCCACTGCAATGGGTCTGAGAGCCGGCGGGTGGGCCAGTTCATCAGTGCCCCCTCTGCCACAGCCTCCAACCCTTCCTAGTCCGACCTTCCAGGGCCACCAGTTGCCTGTGGGCGGCAGGATCTGCCATCGCCTCCCCCACTGGCACAGCATCACTTCGGACAGGTGAGTTTTGCAGATAGTCCGAAAGAGCTACTCGTTCCCCTTCGAGACTACCCCTCCCTCCATACCATCTACTCTCCATCACATGTCGGAGGATCACTTGGCCGTTCTCCATCAGGAAGTTGCGGCACTCTTGGCCAAGGGAGCCATTGAGCGAGTCTGTGTGCCAGAAGAAGGTCGTGGCTGTTACTCCACTACTTTCTGGTACCCAAGAAGGACAAAGACCTACATCCTATCTCAAACCTCAGGGTCGTCAACTGCTTTCTCCGAAAGGAGAAGTTCAAAATATTGACATTGGCTCAGGTCCTGTCTGCCCTTGACCCTGGAGACTGGATGGTAGCGTTGGACTTGCAGGATGCTTATTTCCACATCCGAGTCCTGCCGGCCCGCAGGCGTTACCTATGGTTCACGATAGGCCACCAGCATTTTCAGTTTACCATGCTCCCCTTTGGCCTTACCAGTGTCCCGCAGGTGTTCACGAAAGTGATGGTGGTCGCAGCTCATCTGCACAGATCAGGGGTTCCAGTCTTCCCCTACATTGACGACTGGTTGTTGAAGGGGAGCTCGCCCCAGGCTGTCAGCGCTTTTCTCCAGACTACAGCATGCCTCCTGCATTCGCTGGGGTTCACATTCAAGACGCACCTGAACCCTTCTCAGAAGCTGGTTCTGGACACAGCACAGTTTCGGGCCTATCCGCCCGAACAGTGAGTCCTGGATATTCGGGCTATGATACCGATGTTCCAGCCTCTATCCTGGATTTCGGTGAGAATGTCCCTGAGGCTGCTGGGCCGCATGGCCTCCGTGGCATATGCAGGCTCTGCAGTGGAACCTGAAGTTCCAGTGGTTGCAGCATCAGGGGAATATGTCCGATGTCGTCCACATCTCAGCGGGGACTGCACACCAGATGCAGTGGTAACTCGCGAATCAGGATCGGGTCAATTGCAGATCCCTCTCCCTTCCCCAACTGGATTTCCCAGTGGTGACAGATGCGTCAGTCATTGGATGGGGCAGACACATGGGATAGGCAGAGATCAGAGGCCTCTGGTCTCCGACGGAGTCCAGGCTCCACATCAACCTTCCAGAGCTTCAGGCGATCCGTCTAGCACTGTCAAAGGAAGAGTAGTGCAGGTGTTTACAGACAACACTTCCACCATGTGGTATTGCAACAAACAGGGCAGGGTGGGGTTGTGGGCCCTCCGTCAGGAGGCCATTTGTCTCTGGAAGTGGCTGGAATATCCGGGCATGTCCCTGTGGTTCAACACCTGGCAGGTTCCCTGAACACCAGGGCGGAGGAACTCAGCCGCCGGTGCTTGATGGATCACGAATGGCGTCTTCACTCGGAGGTGGTGCAAGGCCTCATTCCGCAGTGGGGAGAGCCTTGGTTAGATCTATTCGCCACTGAAGAGAACGCGCAATGTCAGCAGTTCTGCGCATTGGAATTTCTAAGGCAGCACTCGCTAGGCGACGCTTTTCGGTGCAAGTGGTGTTGTGGTCTTTTATACGCCTTTCCGCCTATACCACTTCTGCCCAGAGTTCTGAAGAATATCAAGCGAAACAGGGCCCAAGTAATTCTTGTGGCTCTGGACTGGGCACGAAGAGTCTGGTGTCCCAAGCTCTTGCACATGGCCTTCATTCTGACTGCCCCTTTGGGAGGATCTTCTGTCGCAGCAGCAGGGGATGGTCCTCCACTGAAACCTGTCCAGCCTCCACCTCCTTGCTTGGAGATTGAGCGGCGACAGTTGATAGCCTTCGACCTTCCTCCTGAAGTCTGTAATGTTATCTTGGCAGCCAGACTTCCCTCTACTAAAACATTATACGCCTGTAGATGGAACAAATTTGTGGCATGGTGCGCAGCAGAGGCTGTGAATCCCCTTTCTGAGGTTCTCCTCTTCCTGTTTTCTTTGGCCCAGCAGGGCTCTGCTCTGGGCACCCCAAGGGCTTTCTTTCGGCCTTTCTTCCCCTTCCTGATGAGCCTTCTCTTTTCAAGTCCCCTATTGTAAATCGATACCATAAGGGCATTATTTACCTGTTTCCTCTTTTTCCTTTGTAATGCCCCAGTGGGACTTGAACCTTGTTCTGACTTACCTTATGTGCGCTCCTTTCGAGCCGCTACATAATTTTCCTTTCAGACTCTTGACCTTAAAGACTACTTTTCTGGTTGTTATCACCTTTGCTCGCAGAGTGAGTGAGCTTCAGGCTCTTTCTTCTAAACCTCCTTTCCTTGCTGTTCATCCGCACAAGGTTGTCCTTTGAACTAGACCTTCTTTTCTTCACAAAGTGGTTACCTCTTTCCACATAGGACAGACCATCACTTTACCAACCTTCATCCTGCCCACATCCTTCTAAAGAGGAGGAGAGGCTCCACCGCCTGGATCCAAAACGTGCACTACCATTTTATCTGGATCACACAAAACAGTTCCGGGTGGATGATCAGCTCTTTGTTGGCTATGTGGGTGCCAAGTAAGGTCGGGCCATGCAAAAACGAACCATTTCTTGATGGGTTGCTCTTTGTATTAAAATCTGTTATTCCTTGGCAAAAAAGCAGCTTCCAGGAGGGTTGCGTGCCCATTCCACCAGGGCGAAGGCCACCACTACTGCTTTGGGACGTGGAGTCCTCCTCAATGACATCTGCCAGGCAGCCACATGGGCTTCATCGCACACGTTCACTAAAAATTACTGCCAGGATAGGCGAGTCCTAAGAGACGACTTCTTTGGCTGCTCTGTTCTAAAGGACTTTCTGGTGTGAACTTGGTTCGCAGACCCACCTCCGGTATTGCTGGGGTATCTATTCTAAGGTAAAGAATCTATAACTAATAGTCTCTTTCAGATGAACAAGTTACTTACCTTCTGTAACAATACATCTGTAAGATACATATATTAGTTATAGATTCCTTACCATCCCACCCATCCTCCCCGTTCTGCGAACTGACTTCTATAGTAAGGGACTCCCTTTCAGGGCCCTAGTTTTGTGCACCAGTGGTCAGTGTCTTGCATGGCTCTGCGCTTCTGGCGTGAATGCCGTGTAAAGAACTGACGTCAGCGTGCAGGAGCGACGTCTAAGTAGATACTGCAACGTCATTCTGGCGATCAAGACACCAACGACAAACGCAAAGTCGACGGACGCACAGGGGTACTCCTGAAGAAAAAACTCTCTGGATCCAGTCTGATGCCTGGGGGTAATTCTAAGGCAAGGAATCTATAACTAATATATGTCTCTTAGAGATATATTGTTCCCGAAGATAAATAACTTGTTCTTCTGGTAAGTTTCGAAGCGTGCCTCAACTTCTCCATGTCCATTGGCCAACGAGACAAGGATTTCTCTGGACATCTTATGCTGAAGGCACGAATCTATGCCTCATTTCATTAGCGCGATTGACGGCATCTGAGAGCGATTTTAACATTACACTGACGGAGGCTCACTCGTTCGGGCTCCTAGCGGAATTTTAAAAAGCAATTTTATTTTCTTATTCACCACTATTTGAGCACAATATTTTCACCACTGTATTTTGAATGCTAATTTACTGTGCGGACTGTTGGCTCAGGCGTGATCCCCGTTCCACCACTGAATCATTCAGCTTGATGTGGAGGGATAGACCGCCATAACAGGAAGTGCGATACTTACTCACTTCCGGTCTTGAGAGGTTAGCAGTCTAGCTGCTCGCCTCCAGGACTACTTAAACCCCTGATTAAGCGTGCGTTCTGATTTCTCTGGACATCTTATGCTGAAGGCACGAATCTATGCCTCATTTCATTAGCGCGATTTACGGCATCTGAGAGCGATTTTAACATTACGCTGACGGAGGCTCACTAGTTCGGGCTCCTAGCGGAATTTTAAAAAGCAATTTTATTTTCTTATGCACCACTATTTGAGCACAATATTTTCACCACTGTATTTTGAATGCTAATTTACTGTGTGGACTGTTGGCTCAGGCGCGATCCCCGTTCCACCACTGAATCATTCAGCTTGATGTGGAGGGATAGACCGCCATAACAGGAAGTGCGATACTTACTCACTTCCGGTTTTGAGAGGTTAGCAGTCTAGCTGCTCACCTCCACGACTACTTAAACCTTATGCCTTCCCAGTCGCGCAGCGGGCGGGCGCGCCTAAGGCAAGCCCGTCTGCGCCCGTCCGCGCCTGGACCGGGCCTAGGGCCACCCCCCTGTGCAGTTATCTACCCACCATCCTGGCTCCCGTATTACGTACACCTCGGAGCAACTGAAGCAGGTTAACACATCAGTACGAGCACCGGGTTGCGGGCCGCTGCCATTTGCAGATGTCTACCACGGTCGACGTACACGGTGCTCAGCATGTACTTTTACCTTTTCTGCACATTGCAACTCTACTCACCTCCCTCCACCCAAGGTACGCACCCCCTATCGCGCTGCTCTTATAAATGCACGTTCTTTACCCAAACATAATTTGGAAATTTCGGAGCTGATTATCAATCTACAACTGGACATTCTGTTTGTCACAGAAACCTGGGGTGACTTATCGTCAGGTTCGGACTTCTGTGCAGCATTACCTGAGGGTTATTGTGTTACTAGACTAGACAGACCGTCAGGCAAAGGTGGAGGACTCGCTATAATTTATAAAAATCTATATTCTATTAAAACGGAACCGATTTTCAGCCTGAACTGTGAGGTGCTCATGTATTCGATTGCTCTTAACAACAATCAAGCATTCAAAGGTACCCTCCTTTATCGACCCCCTGGCCGCCGCAAACGCTTCCTCACAGCCCTAGATAAGATCACAGAACCCCTGATAGGACCTTCAAGCTACACTATTCTCGGAGATTTTAACTTCTATCTAGAATCTCACAGCGACAAGGACAACTCATCTCCGACATGTCAGCGGTCGGTTTACACCAGCTAGTCTCAGGTCCTACTCACCAAGCAGGCCACACTTTGGATGGCCTGTTTACCAATAGTACTGATATATCACTGCTTGAAGTGCTTCCCTTACCTTGGTCAGACCACGCCGCAGTTATCTTCAGGCTTAAGGCTCAGGACCCTATCTTGCTATATCCCAAGACACAGACCCCTCAAATAATTTGAGATTGGAAACACTTAGATACTCCGTTTCTTACCGATATCCTTACCTCTTCCCCTTACGAGGCATCCTCTAATCCCATCACAGCCTCGAATAGCTACCAAAATTGGCTTCTGGATGCTCTTAATGCAGCAGTTCCCACCAAATCTATTTTTCCTAATCGCTCTACTCCTTCGGCCCTTTGGTTCTCCGAGGATCTTAGACTGCAGAGACAGCACTGCAGGAACTTGGAGCGACGGTGGCGCAAACTCTATAGTATTCAGGATAGACAATGCTATAAAGACGCCTTAGCCATCTACAAGCGATCTATAATCCATCATAAAAGCGCGTTCTTTCGATCTCAAATCGAGTATGCCCAGAACTCTGCAAAAAAATAGTTTCAAGTGGTTACTGCTCTCTCAACTCCTCCAGTAGCCCCCCCAATTGTGCCATCTCAACAGCTATGTGACTCCTTGGCCGATCACTTTGCCTCCAAGGTTACTAATATATTTTCGTCCTTCTCTTCCTTACCCCAATCAGAGGGAACTCCCTTAGGGCTAACACCTACCTTTTCCACTCCATCCTTTTCCCTCTTCGTCCCTGTCATGACAGAGATCATCAGTAGGTATGTGTCTACCATCCGATCAGGTTCCCCTCTAGACCCCTGCCCTCCTTCGGTACTAAATCGTCTCCCTGACGTCATTACCTCACCTCTTAAAGACATCTGCAATGCCATGTTTCATACTGGAGTCTATCCGGAGATCTGAAAAAGAGCAGTTATCAAGCCCTTATTAAAAAAACCTTCTCTAGATCCTTTGCATTTAGCAAACTATAGACCCATAGCCTGCCTCCCCTTTCCGGCTAAGATCTTTGAATCCCTTATGAACCACCAGCTCTCTGACTATGTCAACCAACATCATCTACTGGATGATACCCAGTTCAGGTTCAGGCAGGGTCATGGCACCGAAACGGCATTGATAAAAGCAGCAGATGAGATCAGGTCAATACTAGATCAGGCGGAGCAGCGGTCTTCATATTGCTAGATCTATCTGCCGCATTTGACACGGTCGTTCACTCCATCTTGATCGACCGTGTCTCTGCCTTGGGGGTTAACCATCGAGCTAAGGATCTCTTGGCTTCCTTCCTTGCCAACCGTTCACAATCTGTTAAACTGGGCCCATTCTATTCACCCACTTTCACACTGCCATGTGGAGTACCCCAGGGATCATCGCTAAGTCTGACACTATTTAACATCTATGTGTCGGACTTGGCGAGGGTCATAAAATCTCATGGCCTGATTTTAACCACCTATGCGGACGACACCCAACTGGTGTTGGCCGTTCATAAGGATGGGGGAGCGGTTGCCTCAAGATTCCAGGATGGCATGCGAGCCATCAGCCACTGGATGTCGAGGAATTGCCTAAAGTTAAACTCGGATAAGACCGAGGTCATGATTTTTGGCAGCCTCTCCCCTGGATGGTCTGACAACTGGTGGCCACATGACTTGGGCCCCCCTCCAGTACCAGTTACCAAGGTCAGAAATCTTGGAGTCATATTTGATGATAAATTAACATTCTATCATCATGTCAACACAGTGGTCTCCTCCTCCTTTCTGGTCCTAAGAAAAATCAAAAAGCTGCTTCCATATTTACCAACAGATGCAGGAAAAACTCTTATGTCCACCTTGGTTTTCTCCAAATTGGATTACTGTAACTCCCTCCTGCTCAACGCTCAAGAACAAGTTCTAAATAAATTACAGTCTATCCAAAATGCTGCAGCCAGGGTCCTACTTTCCACTCCCAAGTCTCATTCAATTGCTGCGGGAATCCGGCAATTGCACTGGCTACGTGTCAGATGCCGCATTAAATTCAAGGCGCTTTGCATAGCCTATAAGGCAATGCACAACTCAGGACCTCACTACCTAAGAAAAGCTTTCGCAATTTACAGCCCCCTCAGACCCCTTCGTTCATCTCTTATTCATCTTTTACCAGTTTCCCGCACCAGGACAGTCTCCTGGGGAGACAGACGCTTTCAAGTGGCTACGGCGAAACTTTGGAACACTCTCCCTCTTTCTATCAAGACCAGCCCCACACTTACTATCTTTCGAAAGCAATTGAAGACCTGGTTTTTCGACCAATGACCTTGACTTTGTCCTTTGTTAAATCTCAGGCGCCGAGACACCTCCGGGTATTTGTGCGCCATACAAATTTAAAAAACATAAACATAAGGAATCGTAACTACTAGAGGCCTAGCTCTGCGGTTGAGCCAATGCCTGGGCTGCATCTGTGCGTCCCGGAGTTTCAGTCAGCCGCAGGGACTCCTGCTCATCCATGAGAAATGTTTGAAGCCATGCACCTCATATTTGGGTGGCCCGTTCCATCTGCTGTGCCTTTGGGCACTGCAGGTTCAAAGGCAAGCCTTGCTGGATACACCCCGACGGCTCAAGCCCCACCGCCAGTTGGGCCCCAGGGACCACAGATGGATATGGACCGGTACCGGTTGTACTATTCCAACTTACCCCAGTGCCTATCCCGAGGCTGTAGCTCCTGGCTTCACAAGAGCCATCTCCAATCCCAACCCCAACTCCGACACGGAGCTGGAGGGGAGCCGTCGGCGTTGACTGGAGCGATGTTGTGCAGGCCGGAGCCTGATCTAAATTCTTATTAGCTAGAACTCTGGAAGGAATGGGAGGGTTCGTTGGTTTCTGTGAAACGATAAATTCAAGATGCTCACGCTGGGAGGCGCTAGGGGGCGCACAGCGGGATGGCTGGTTAATACCGCAGCTCCGCCGGACGACCACAACAATGTAGGTTTTTTCCTGCCTGAAGCCCACAAACCCGTCTGTAAACACCGCAAACGGGCGGGGGACCATCCTGAGCACAACATGCAGGCTTGACGGGGCAGGGCACTGTGATACAGCAGCGATTCACAGCGGAAAACGGCACTCACCGGACGGCGGCTACGGTCAAGGTGGCGGCCAGCTCCGGAGCTGGGACAGAAGACTGACAAATTGGTGAGAGCGTCGGAGCCCGGAGTGTGGGAGAAAATAAACGGCGAGGCTGTGATCTGTGACCAGACAGCAGCGCAGACTTCACTGGCGCCAGTGACGAACTCACCTCCACGTCGCGCGACCACCATAGGACAGGGCAGCGGCGAGATCAAGATGGCGGCGCACTAACGGAGAGTTGGAGGAAACCAGCGTAACAATTGCGCATGAAGGTAGTTTTGGCCGCCGCTGCAAGGGACATTCTGCAGACCGCTTGGGAAGACTCGCTGAGGACGCCTGATGCGGCTGCAGGTACGAGCGATGGGATCGGGGACCCCCGCGGCGCTGTGCTGATGGCTGACTGCGTGGTGTACTAACATGGGGCACTGAACGCTGTGGCTTGCCGCCGCAGGGATCAATGCGAGCTACGACCCCTCCGCGCTTCCGGATCGGCACAAGGCTAGGGCTTTCAAGATACGATGGTGGCATAATGGCGATGTCTGCACCGCAGAAGGTCATGGGCGGGGCACTGTACTCCACATGCAGAGCTGCTCAGCTAGGGTCTGAATGAGGTTTGGACGTCTGCACTCGAGGGAAGCCACGTACCGGCTGGTCGGAGCACAAGCAAAAGGGCGCAAATAACGTGTCAAATTAACACAGAGTGCGCCGACTAACGTTCAGAACAGTCACAGGACCCATAGGAGTACTACACCCCAGTGCCAGCTGAGATGTGTATGATCGGCCGTGCATGCAGTGTCCCCTGAAACACCGGTGAGCAAGATCTCGGCGCTTGTCAAGCTCGGCTTTGGGCTCAAGGCTGCGCATAACATCGTGTGCTTGTCGTGACTGTCTGCAACCTACAACTGACCGCGCTCATGGTGAACTGATACACCTTAGTCCTCTCCACACCCACCAGCTACCTATATCACGTCACAGGGGGGTGCAAGAGCCGGAGACACAGAAGTCCTAACCCGGGCGTGCGGCATTCGATCACGCGCCACCCCACAGTCAAAACGGCCACATCAAACAGAGTGACCAGATCATCGCTCCAGGCTACACAGACGAGGCTCCTGCTCCAGGAGAAGATGGGAAAGCCTGATAAACAACAGCAGAAAATTTAATTTGAAAGTAAGAAAGTTCCTAAATCCACGGACCAGATGGCGGACGGTGACATGCCTGCTGACCTAGCGACTAATACCAACATGGAAAAAATACTGCTGGCCATACAGTCGAACCTGCAGGACATTAATGGCAAACTGGATAATTTAACGTGCAGGATGGATGGCATGTCTGCGAAACTTGACAAGCATGGTGAACGTCTGGACACGGCTGAAAACAGGATATCCACGGTGGAGGATGAATCCCGTGCTACCTCCTCTAAATGCACCGGTATGGAACGCATCTTGGAGGTGATAAAGGCAAAGGAGGAAGAATTGGAAGCGCGTTCCAGACGCAATAATGTACGCATCACAGGGCTGCCGGAATCGACCAACACAGGCCGCATGGAGGTTTATATAGAGCAGCTGTGCAAGGATATATTTGGCGAGGACGCACTCTCTCCAGTCTTCATCGTGGAGCGTGCACACAGATCCCTAGCACCACGCCCGCCACCGGGAGCTACACCGCGGCCGATAGTGGCCAGGATTCTAAACTATCGTTAAGAGACCTTAACATTAGCTACTCCATGGTATACCCGGCCAGATTGCGGGTCTCCTGGGAAGGTAAGCCAGTCCTATTATCCACGCCGAAGGCTGCACAGGAATTTGTAAAAAAGGTGATACAGCAGTCTAAAACCAAAGCACGAGAGGAGCAGCAACAGGACTCGGACTGAAGGTGAAAAGCGAGAGGGGTGGACCCCCTCAGATTCTGCGGTAAGATGTTGGATGCTTGTTATGTGAATTGCTGTTCCAAGAAGAGGATAGGGCAGTGACTGTGAGGTGCCGCCCCAGATTTGTTGTCCGGGATCACTCCTGGCGGCCAGCGTTGACTGCAGGGGGTGGCTGCTGTCCTGCTGGACTTATACTTTGATTGAGATCGTGTGGAACATTCAGAGTGGCAGAACATGGAACTGCTTAGGTAGATGGCCGCGTAAGATGAGGGTCCCATACGATCACGGCCGAGGAGGCACAGTGCCTTAGTTCTAGGCTTTAGGGGGCCTATTGTAGACACACACTGCTCGCTGTATAACAACCCTACTTTCTTTTCATCATGTACTTATACTTATACTTTCGAGGGGTCAGACACTGCTAGCTGCTGGGTCGTCCCGACCGTTTGCACTGAATAGGCCCCACTTGGGTTGTCATGTTTGAATAGTGATTGTCTCACATTCCGGGATCAATGGTGAACGCCCCCGAGCATCACATGGACTACTGTCAACTATCCCGTTGAGACATTGACATACTGTGATGCTCACACAAGGGACCTGGTATGTATGTGGGATCCACCGTTGTCCTCCTCGATAGGATACTATGGGAGGGCCACTGTCACCGGTAAACATGTAAGCGTGCTTCTCGCGTGCTACGGGACTACCCCATCTGGTTGACGGCTGCACACTAAAATGCTTTACTATATGGGTGTACCACTGCTGTTACTCGCAATTTCAGTCAGAACATTTATTTACTGCGGGCGGGTCAAAGGTGGATGGGCAGAGCACACGTGCTGGAATCGTACGATATGTGAGTCGTCCGCACCCTTAAAGTTGGGTGCAGAGTTGGGCCCCAAGCGGACCTCCACAAGGGTAATCCCCAAATCAGTTGTTTCTATTTGACTACTTTCCAAGGGATGTTTAAAGAGGGAGAATGGCTTCGGCAGTTTTGGGTTGCTGGAGTGGGAGGGGGTGGGGGGATTTGGGGAAATGTTCATGTTAAGAGACCACAGCTACTACTGCATGTTTACTTACAGGGTATTGCGGGGCAACGGGCTGCTCAGGAGTACTTGCTCTCACCTGTGAAAGAAATGTTGGGCACTGTTTATGCTTATAGTCTGTTCATGAAGTGGAGCCCCCGGTCTTCTAGATGGCCCAGGTAGCTAGAGGTACTGGAAGAACTCATGTCAACTTCCTCACGTGGAATGTACGTGGTTTCACACAGCCGAAAAAGATTAGACAGGTGTTTGCCTACTTAAATAGATGGGAAGTAGATATTGCTGTGCTACAGGAGACACACATCGCGCCTAACACACACAAACACATAGGTGGACGCTGGTCGGAGTCCTCGTATATGGCTAACTACTCCTCGTATTCCAGAGGAGTGATCACGCTAATTCGTAGGGGTGTGAATTTCACTGTACATCAAGTTATCAGCGACCCTGGGGGTAGATACGTGATCGTGGCTGGCACCCTACGTGGTCACCGCATAACGCTTCTCAATGTATATGGCCCAAACATAGATGCACCCGAGTTCTTTCAGGAGCTATGGGGTCATTTACAGACGCTCGCTAACACACACATCATATGTGGGGGTGACTGGAATGTGACTGTAGAGGAGGGTGTAGACCGTTCCGCACATTCAATAGAACCGCACAAACAGGCCAGGGTGAAACTCCTTCATATGCTCACCGATTTGTCACTAACTGACATTTGGAGACATAAATTCCCGGATGAACCGGGGGCCACGCACATTTCAGCACTACATCGTAGTTGGTCACGACTGGACTATTGGCTGGGCACAGACAACATTGCACTATGGACCCGTGAGCTGCGAGTCCTACCCAGAACCCTGTCAGATCATAACCCTGTATTGTTAACCCTAACGATCCCAAATTACACTCCACCCCCTTTTCATTGGCGATTTAACTCCCGTGCTTTAACTGATACAATTTATGCAGACACCATACTCAAAGCAATTAAAGAATACTTTCAATTAAATGAACCTGTGGTGAAGGATCCGGGGCTGCTATGGGAAGCCTTCAAGGCCACAGTAAGGGGGGTGTGCATGAGCACCACGATAGGCATCTTAAAGGACATACGACGGCAAATTACACGTTGTGAGACACGTATGAGGGAGTTGGAGTTGGCCTATGAGACAACTCAAGATATCACACTCTTGGGGGAATTGCGTGAGCTGCACTCAGAACACCAGACATTTGTAGAAGACGAAATTAAATACATAGACAAGAAACACGTAGCGAGATCTTATGGGGAGGGAGGTAGACCAGGCAGCGTACTGGCGGCCAAAATATGCGAGGGTAAAGGCCACACGGCTATACTACGCGTTAAATCTGAAGAGGGTAAGATCCATACACAAGCCACAGAAATCTTACAATGCTTTGCGAGCACATACGAGGATCTATATAGATCGCGTCCGATCGCTGAGAAGGAAGAGATTTTTCGATATCTGGAGGACGTGGCAATAGGATGGCTGTCGGATGGGCAGAGGGAATTCTTAGCGTCACCCATCACAGTAGAGGAAGTAACTGAGGTAATCGGGACTCTCCCTAATGGGAAAGCGCCAGGTCCCGACGGATACACTAATGAATTTTATAAACGATATGTAGATATCCTTGCCCCCCATATGGTGAAAATGTACGGAGCAGCTTTTGACAGGTCGGAATTACCCCCTACACTACGTGAAGCAGTAATAATCGCTCTACTCAAACCTACCAAAGATCCAGAAATATGCGACTCTTACAGACCGCTTTCACTCATAAATACGGACTCCAAAATATTGGCGAAATTATTGGCAATGCGATTGAAACCAATGATGACAAATTTGGTCCTCCCGGACCAAGCAGGGTTCATCCCTACACGTTCCACTTCACATAATACCAGATCATTGTTTGCTCTATCGCATTATCTTCAGCCTTCCACAAAAGCAGTGGCGGTGATGCTAGATGCCGCCAAGGCTTTTGACTCTATTGAGTGGAGATATTTGATAGCTATTTTACAGAGAATGGGTTTCCCCAAGCGCTTCGTTCAGTGGGTATCACTAATATATCACTAATATACACTAACCCGTGCGCCCGAGTTCGCATCAACGGTTACGTATCAGACTTATTTAACATCCAGCGTGCTACTAGGCAGGGGTGTCCGCTTTCACCTTTATTATTTGCCTTAGCACTGGAGCCCCTAGCCTGTCTAATCCGACAGAATTACAAGTCGTCAGCACTGCAGTTCCCATCCAGACCATTACATATCTCTCTGTACGCAGATGACATGCTGTTATACGTCCGCGATCCCAACACACATTCAAACCAAATATTACGTGAATATATCAAATTTGGGGGGCACTCGGGCCTGGCCATACACTGGCCCAAGTCCTCCCTTATCCCTCTAACTGATACGACAACTCCTCAGGACACTGAATATCCATTGGAGTGGCAATCGGACCCTATAAGGTATCTGGGTGTGATGTACCATTGAGACCCCGAGGTGGTTATCAGGTCCAACTATGGACCAGCAATATCCAAATTGGAAGACAAGATACAACGCTGGGTACAACTGCTACTATCGTTAGCGGATCGTATAGCGATCGTGAAAATGAACATATTGCCTAAGCTACTATATCTTTTCAACAACATCCCTATCACGCCCCCTGGAGAGGTGTTCCGCCGCATAAAATCACTTGTACTAAAACTTATATGGGCAGGCAAGCAAGCACGCGTGGACTTCCAAACACTGACGCTTCCATATATTCGGGGAGGTTTCGGGGTGCCGGACTTTCTACTATATTATCTATGCGCTCAGGCACAATACGCTGCATACTGGTACCACGAAATACCATACCTCACACACACTGCTATCGAGGAGGGGGATGCGTTGCCAATACCGCTAACGGCGATCCTATCCCATGTACGGCAGCCACTACATGCTCGAGATATCAACACAGTTGACACCACCATTAAAGCCTGGAGGAAATTGAGCCAACTGGCACATAAGACTCCATTATATGCGCCTGCAATGCCTCTACATTACCACCAGGCACTATCGGTCACGGGTGAAAAAGTGGGCATGTCCCTCTTGCAGCAGGTGGGCATTGTACGAATGGGTGACCTATTTCATGAGGGCACGTTTGTCAACACGGAGGACCTAACATACATCCACAATAAAACACCTATGTTTAAATTCACACACTACAGACTGAAACGGGCAATGCAGGTACACTATCCAACATTCCCTACCGAACCTAGTAGCCTGGACAGCTGATCATTACAACCCAGGACCTATCACACCTGGTATCTAGATTGTACACTGCAGCACAAGCTGAGATAACATACACCACTGACAAAGCCAAAGCTAGATGGGACACTGTACTGGTGAAACCACTGTCTGAAAAGGAGTGGCAGCAAACTTGTGCTTTAACGCAAATACTTACCCCTAACGGCAAACTGAGAATTATCCATTACAAGTTTGTGCATCAGGCACACCTGCACGTATGTGTAAATTTGGCCTACAGGATAACGACAGATGTAAAAGGTGTAACGAGGAGGGCGCAGGGTTTGTACACTTGGCATGGTCCTGTCCTAAGATCCATGATTACTGGACGGAAGTGATAACTGCACTGTCCGTTATGGTAGGGGTAGAGTTGGAATGCACAATACGCACTTGCCTACTGGGTCTTGTACCACAACTCAAAGCTACCCGACGTAAATTTTGTGTGATATCACTGTTGTTAGCCAAGAGACTGGTCGCTAAGTGCTGGCACAGCAAGCAGGTGCCCAAAACATCAGGATGGTTACGGGATATGTCCAGCTGTAGGGACAAGCTGCAAACTTACGAGGAAGAACTACCTGCAAAATCTAGACCCAAGGACTTCTGGTGCTATCTCACTGACTATGTGCTCACACTAGATGCAGGTGAAGAGGAATGACTCATGTACACAAACTACTATATAGGAATTGAGCACCTTCCAGCCCCGTGTGCCTCCCAAAATACCATGATTCGCACTCATTACACTGTTCAGACAGTGAGCTTGTAAAGGTCTCATATTTTATGTTTTTAATTTGTTTGTTTTCTGTTCACTGTTGACCATCTACAAAATCATAAAACTGTAAGACCTCAAGTTATGCATTGCAATGCCGGATCTTACATTATTGCACTGAGAAATTTATGTATAAATCGTCGATTTGTTCGGTCTTCTACTTTGCGGCCGGCCCCAGGGTTGTAGGCTCGTGGCTGTGTATGCATAACAAATGTCAATAAAGGTCTTCAAAAAAAAAAAAAGATGCTCACGCTGGCCCAGATCCTTTTGTCCCTCGAACCAGGAAATAGGATGGTGTCCTTTGTCTTGCAACACACTTATTTTTATATATGTATCCTGTTTTCCCACCCTGTTACCTGCATTTGAAGGTGGTCTAGACTACTTTTGCCATGCTCCCCTTCGGCCTTGCCTTGGCACTATGGGTTTTAAGAGAAGTGATGGCAGTGTTTGCTGTCCATCTTTATAGGTCGGTGGTACAATCCATCTTGTCCCACCTTCAGATGACAGCCGTGCTCCTGATATTATTGGAATTTACTATCAACAAACCAAAGTCACATCTGAGACCCACCCAAATAATCACATTTGCTGAGGTAATCCTAGACATTGGAGTTCAAGGCCTTTCATCCAATGAAGCAAACCCAGGACATTGGGGATATGAGCCCAATACTTCACGATCAGTCTTGGATCGCAATTTGGATCACTGAGGTTTCTTGGTCTCCTGGCCTCCTGCAACCTACTCATCCCCAATGCCAGATGGTACATGTGGCTGCTGCAGTGGGACCTCAAAGCAGTAGTGACTGGTGGATGCCAATTAGCCACTTTCCATTCCTCACCATGGGCGTAGTTTTTTTTGGGTTAAATGCTTTTTATTGGTATTTTGTATCTTTATATACGCCTTACAATCATATATTTGCATTACATTTGCTTCCTACATTTTTTTTTACATTCCTTCTCAAACTGTTTATCTTTTCTGTGGTGTAGATGAGGCAGTATGTGCCATGTGTGGTACATAAACATGCGTGTTTGTCTGATTAATTTATTGTATGCTTTATTTGCATTTATGAGATGTACATCCTTCCTGGAATTTCCTTTCTAGTAACTAACGGTGTGGAATCATAACCCATACCCCCTCCCCCATATAACCCTAGTTAGACCTAAAGTTATCGGTTGTGTACAGGTGGGAACATTTTACCCGTGGGTCGTTATGCCGTCGGTGTTCTGTGTTTAAGTATGTGGGGGGGATGCAACCGCTTCTGTGGGCCTATCTGGGTTCCTGAAATTTGTCTGAGTTGTTATGGGGTGTTGCATGTTATGGGGTGTTGCAGGTGTGTGGCTGGTTGGGGCCTTTGGTGTGATCCTGCCGGTGAGTTCCTGGTCGCTTGAGCTGGTGGGGGTATGGGGTGCAGTGGGCGGCTTGCTGTGTACTGTCTGTTGTCTAAATTAGTGTAGGAGTAGGGCCAACCAAGGGCGTATAGTTGTGACATAAGAGTGGCTGCTTGGGTTGGGCGGTCACTTGGTAGAGGTGGACAAAAGCATCTGGTCTGGTGTGGAGCGGCAGTTCCTTATAACCCTGTTCGATCTTAAGGCAATCCGTCTAGTCCTGCAAGCCTTACTGCCATTAATCTTAGAGAAGGTGGTGCAGGAGCTTGAGGACAACATGATAATTATGCGGTATTGCAACATTTTAGGCAGAGTGGAGCTCTTGATTCTGTCCCAAAAGGTCCTTTGCCCTTGGAGGTGGCTGGACCAATGGAGCATCTCCCTGGTTGTGAACTACCTAGCGCAGGTCCTTAAATGCATCTTCTGATGGATCACATGTGGCGTCTCCACCCTGATGAGGTTTGATATGTCTTGGATCAAAGAAGTATGCCATGGGTAGAGCTATTCTCCACTGTCCAACATGCTGGAGCTACAATTCTGTGCTCTGCAGTTTCTTCCTAGGGGATCCTTCAGCGATGCATCCCAGCTGGAATGGAAGGAGGGACACCTGTACGCCTTTTCTCTCCTAACTATCTTAGCCCGGGTTCTGATGAAGATTAAGTCCGAATAGGCCCATGCTATTCTCATCGCCTCAGACTCGGCCAGGAGAGTGTGGTACCTGAAGCTTCTGGGATTGGGCATTTATCCACTGATCAGGTGGGGTGGACCTGCTGTCTCTGCTACAGGGCAGAATCCTGACTCTCCACAACTTATACTTCCATGCGTGGAGAGTAAGTGGCAGTAGCTAAATGTGTTTGACTTGCGGACAAGGTGGTCAATGTCATCCTTGGGGCCAGATGCCTTTCCATGAAGTATGTCTATGTTGGGCACTGGAAAATGTTTGTTGCTTGGTGTGGTGCCGAAAGCACTGCACCCCTTACAAGCTAAACTTTCTGATGTGCTTTTCTTTGTTCTTTCATTAGCCCTACAAGACCTTGCAGTGGACACAGTTAAAGGCTATTTGTTGGCCCTTTCAGCCTTAATGGGTTTACCTGACCCACCATCATTTAACCCCTTGCATGCTCGTGACGGAACCATTCCGTCACGAGCCACGGTGGGGCTGTGCTGGTGACGGAATGGTTCCGTCACGGCTCGGCCGCCGCGCCTGCACGGCGCTGATTCCGCGCCTGCGCTGAGGGTTCTATTAGGTGGGCGGGGCCGTGACGGAACCATTCTGTCACAAGCACAGCGCCACCGCGGCTCGTGACGGAGTTGTTCCGTCACCAGCATGGCGGCACCGCGCGGCCCCCTCTCCCCCCTAGTGCCGCGGCAAAATTACTGCCGCGGCCAAGGGGTTAAATCACCAGTTTTGATGAGCTTTCTAAAAAAAGGTTTGATGCACGTTTCCCACCAAGTTATTTGTGATGACTCGGGGACATTAATTGGGTCTCCTCATTTCTTATATGCATGTTCTTTGAGCTGATGCACAGCTGTTCCTTAAGCCTCTTGACTCTAAAAACCATCTTCATTATTGCAATCACATCAGCTCACCGCAAACAAAGTACAGATGTTTTTGATACAGCAACCCTACACCTCTGTTACTCCCAGACAAATTGAAGTTGATAACACAAACCGCATTCCTTCCAAAAGTCATGACTCTCTTTTGCGCTTAAACAGTGAATCACTTTGCCAGTAGTCCATGCTGTGCCCTATTACTCAAAGGAGAAAGAAAAACTCCATTACCTTGACCCCAAGAGAACACTTAAGCTTTTATCTCAACTGTATAACGGAATATTGGGCAGACTGTGTCAGGTTTTCAGGAGCAAAAAAAAGGCAAGGCAGTGCAATAGTGGACCTTCACAAGGTGACTGGTCCAATGCACAACATATCCGCTAAGCAATGGCCAAGAAGCAACCTGTGGGCCCATTCTACCGTTTCCAAAGATTCTTCAATGGGTTTGGTGAGACGAGTACCTATTCTAGATATTTGAGATGTGGGCATTAGTGCATATGTTCACGAAATACTGCTGACTTGACAAACGGTTGCAGGTGAAAAGTCACTACGCCTGCTCAGTTCTGCAAGAATGTTTAGGCTGTGTTCCCTCCCCTTACCTTCCACATCTCAGAGGTACTTCTGTGGAATCTATTTTAAATCTGAGGACTATACAGTTGGAAGTATCTATCAGAAGAAAAAGTTACGTACCTTTGGTAACACTTTCTGATAAATCCTCTATCTAACCTTGGATTTCACACTGCCTCCAACTCACCATTCATTTGTCTTTGTCTAAGGGCACGGAAGGAGATCGATATAAGAAACTGATATCGGGACTCAAGAGTGGTGCTTACATGCGGTCCTACTCTGTCATTTGTGGGTGGTATAGAGTCCTTGCAGAGCCATACCAGACCACCTACTGATGTTTGGGAGCATTTTTGAAGAATGCGTAAATCTGTGTTTAGATAGAATATACACCCGAAGCGTTACCGAAGGTAGATGCATCAGAGGAAGTCAGTGGTGGAAACTGAATGCGGCGAGCTTAGAATAAAAGTAGAAATTATATAAATTGCACATAGGTGCCTACCAGCATCAGAAGCATCGCAGGGTTCAAAAGTCCTTAGTGGCAATATTATCATCCACAACAAAGACAACACTGTCTGCAGCATACCATGCTTCAGCAGCAGGATCTTTGAAACCATTGGTTCAGTAAAACAATGACTTCCACACTTCCCCTTTTCTGTGCTTTTTTTATTAGCGGAAAAGGACTTTCTTCAATTAAAACCAATACTCCTGCAGACACAGACAATAGAACTACACTATTAAAGCAAAGAGGCAAAGGACTCTACTTAGGATATTTTCTGGTTGGAAAGAAAGGATAAAAACTGTAAAAACTATAGCCAAATAGATGTAGGTTCTGAACATACTTATTGCTAATTTCATCAGGGAGATTGGATACAATTTATTGATCTGTAGGATGCACATTTACACATTCTAATTGCAAGAAGAAATTGAAGGTTTCTATACTTTCTGGTAGGAAAACAACTGTAATATGGTTCTGCCTAAAATGATGCCTACCCCTATTTCAAAGTATATGGCAGTGGTGGCAACCACTTTCTTACGAATCTCACTGCTAGTTTACATTTCTTCCTACATCTTCATAGTGTTGAATGTCATAATGCACACACAACCTCTTTAGTAGTGCCTGGATTATCAGGGATTAGAGACAACCACACGACATTGGGATGAAATAATTCACCTGAACATCCCCTTTTACATATCATCACTAGTGTCATTAAAACAGATACATTGATGTAGAGCCCACAAACCAGATCGCATTACTTTCAAAGTCAATGTATCTAATAGAGACTTCTAGCTGTAGATTCCTTACCTTAAAATATTCCCCAGGTGTCAGACTGGATCTGGACATTTTTGAGCAGTACCTCTGCACCAGTAGGTAGCGTCACGTTGTTGCTAAATATATATGAATAGCCATGCAAATTCATGTGTATGCACTTCAAAAGATATCATGCTTAGATAGATCACATTAACATGAGGCCTGGAGCTCAAAAGGGCTTCCTATCTGACCTTGACTGGACAAGCTTCAACAAGCTATTCTTTACCCCCTTAGAGGTCACCTTGCTTGTCCTGACTACATGATATTTCTTAATCTGCTTGTGCAAATTGCTTACACAGTGCAGAGCCAGCCTTTCTGATCTGCCCATACATGGCTGTTTATAATTTGCATGGTGCAGACATTGCACATCCGTTTTAGCCATATTTGGTTGGTGCCTTATTCTAGTTCCGCTGACATGGCATTTCAAATGTATATAACACCTAGAAACTTGTCACTCTGGGAAGAAGTGTAGAAGCCATTTTCTTTATGATACCAAATGCAGTAAGCTTCAGTAAGCTTCTAGGCCCTGTTAAGTTGACATAATAAACACTGCACAAGATGCTTGCACTTTTTCTTAGCTTCAGAGAAACAGCTTTAGTAATGCAAGGCTTGCTCGAAAACGAGATACGTGGCACAAGGGAAGATGCTCGCTTAGGCACGTACACCTCAGTATATCCCATTTCGCAATATGTTTCTGGTCATTACTATTATGTTGCAATTATTAACTGGAAAAGCACCAGACTTATATTAAAGTGGAAAGTCCCAGAAGCTGCCCACTTGGGTCACGTGGTGGGCTACAGTATGGTTTGGACCTTAAAAGGTATACAACTGTTTAGATCCTTGCTAATTGGTCAAATGAACTATGCTTAATTTGTGCTACGTATGTTATGATGCTGCATTCTTTACGGTTTGGGCCTATTAAAAACTGTCAGACACGTCACCTCTTTGGACATTCAGTGACTTTGCTGATGTCGCCATGCTGCACGTTAATTTGCTGTTTGTTGGTCTCCAATAAACTTTGCTATCTTATGTGTTGACAGAGAGTCATATGTGTTAAATCATTTCTTATTTCTTATTTCAGCTTCTACATTTGGTGGAGAATGCCGCTTCCAGACCACTGACAATTTCACGGACTGACTGCTGGACTCCTGCTTCCACCGGAGTTTGGAGACCTGAGGTTCGATAAATTTTACATTTGTCTTTCTCTCTCCTCCGCCTCCCTTGGATGCAGGAGGACTGTCTGCCCATAAGTTGACTTTGTCTTGTCTCTGGTTCCTGCTTTCCTTCTCTCTCTCTCAGCATATTTGTGTCGTCCCCAGTTAACGGCCTTTCACCGCTCTATGCTCTCCCTCTCCATCTGCCTTTCCTCTTCTCATATTCTCATGCCTGGGATAGTTTGCCTGTGACCTGGCGACGTATATCACTTATGTTTCCTCAGCTTCTGGGATATACCAATGGCTGTAATTGCTGCAGTACTTATCACTTTCTTCTGTGCTCTTTTCGTGGCTCTCATAATTTATTTCACAGTCTGTCATCATTCTGCTGAAGACTGTACTCCTGTCTAACGTCAGCTCTTGCTAACGGGTGCTGACAGGCTTTCTCCTCTCGTTCCGTGCGCGGCTCTTGACCTCTGACATTGCTGCCGATCTCTGCCAGAATTCTTTACATGTACAATTTTGCTCTACCATTTAGTTCCTGGTCTGGATACCCTCCCCACCGGGCCGGTGACAGCGTCCTTCTGCAAGTTCCCTGTACGCAGTGACTCCCAGGTGCCAGGCAGCACCTAGCTAACGGGTGTACCAAGGAGGGCGACCTACTGCACCCACCCCTGTCTTGCTAGCAGAGAGTCCCTGGCCGATGGGGGGTGGAGGACCTTCGCAGCTACTTCCCATTGGCTGGAGCAGAGGTAGGTATGCTTTGCCAGACTCAACAGTCACCGGTAAGTCTTGTTTGGGGGTTTTAAGTACTCCAGGTTGGGTTGTAGCAGGTAGCCCCTCGTTTTAGAGCTGTGGCAGTTTCGCTCCCCAGGTTCAGGCGGTAATTGCACCCTTGTTATTGCACATCCTACTTGTGCTGGAACGATATCGCGGAGACTGTGGCCAGATTGGGCTGCTCCTCTTGTGGTTGCAACAGTTTCTCAGGGCGCCAGTTCTTAGGGTCCATGAACTCAGGTCTGAGTCCAGCTAACTCACCTCAGTGCCGCTAAACCAGAGTACCCAGTGGGGCGCTGCCTCCTACTGGACGCCAGAGGTGGTCTCCAGCTGTGCCTAGGGAGTTTCCTAGGCACAGAGAGGAGGGAGTATCAGTTGTCCTGTTGTCTGCTATTGTTGGATTCCTTGCATTTTTGTAATGTTATATGCCTCTCATATATTGTGGCAAAGTATAGTTAGGATCGTAGGGTATTGTTAGTATTTGCCAGATTATTTCTTCTGTGGGTATTGCATCGCTACATGACTGACATTTGAAGCTGCTGACTGTCTGACAATATAATAAGCTCCCTTCCAATATTTACTGCCACCATATCAAACGTCCTTTTAAAACACCGTCCATTTATTATGGACTGACTGGCTGACTTCTTAAGATTCGCCCTGTATTGCACAATACCCCCTTCCTTTTGCGTCTTGTTGCTGATGTCCGTTGACATAACAATAATATTGTTCCTATTTCCCCTGTTACTCTTCTGGGATTAGTGTAATAACACTGCACATAGTACAGTACAGAGACTCTCTGACAGCGCTGCGCAGGGTTGCTATAATCTGTTTTAATGTTTTATGTGTTTGTCTGCACTGGACATAGAGTTCACCATCTTGAACTGTTTACGTGATTGCCAGAGTATCTTCAAAATTCCACCTTTCGCCCCTTCCGCCCCTTTCGCCAGATTATGGGATAGCGGAAGATTGCAAGGGGACGGAATTACTAATCTTTTTTCTAAAACACTTTCCAGTCACCTTTCCTTCTTTTCATGGGACACCAGTAATTAGCACCCAGAAATCTTTCTCATTCCCACTGATGAACGCTTGGGTGAACTCAAATTAATTGACCTGTCTGTTTGCCTGATGAATGGCTCCCTCTGCTATCACAACAGCTGGAGAGTGGCTGAGAAGCATATGATAGTGTTCGTTTACCCACTGTATTGTCTGTTCATAGTATAGCGCAAGACCCCACCCATCTGTCCGGTGTGTCTGAACTGTCCCTGTACTACAAGGCAGGTTAGTGCTTGCGCTTCACACACTCCACACTCATCACTCACAATGGGAAACACACTCTGCAAAAATAATTTAGACAGCAGTCAGCCCCCCCCAAAGACTCTCCGGCATACAATGTGACCTTAAGCCAAGGACTTCACTCCATACTATTTATACATAAATGGCATGACCTAACAGCTAGGAGACCGGACTTGCAGTTCCCGCGTCAGGGAACGTACAATGTCAAAAAGTTGTCAGATTTGAGACAAATGTTGAAATTAAAAGGAAAAAAGATAAGGGCAGTAGAATGGGAATCATTTTTCCAGTGGGACCTGATTCTGCGTGACCAACGTGCAACTAACGATGTCAAATCGAAGGTCTGCCGAGAATTATTAGAGGTTAAAAATAGGGTGCTAAATGAGATAAGTAAGCAGAAAATAAATGAGGATTGGAGGAAAGTGCAACTGGATATTGTATGAGAATACCCTTGCATAGCGATAGGAAAAGAAAGGTAGGGAGAGAAGGATGCTGACAAAATATTAGAAGACCTTCTACAGAATTACACTCCGCTCCAATAGACAAAACCTCAGAGTTAACCCAGCAACAAAAGACAGACGCTGTAGCCTTAGCACGCAAACTTATCAATTAAGACGCTACCAAAATAGACTTGGACACCGTCCAAGACATCGCCGTTCTGCAGCTAATGAGGACAGAGGCAGCCCACGCCACCAGAAAATATAGTGATAAGAAAAGACAGCTGCAGGATCAATGTACACGGGGAGACATAATGCAACCGAGGCAAATAGACCGCAAATGGCTGCAACAATTCGATGACATATCAGCAGATGACATTATGTCATTAACACAATGGCAGAGCCTGGTTTGGGAAGTTTGTACATACGTACTACAAACAGTCCATGACATTGGATTACTAGAATCGGCAATACAGGGGTCTCAACAGCCTGCACCACAAAATAGGCGGGACAGTTTAGGTAGACCAAATAGTGCTACTCCATGCCCTCAGGGCTCACCGTCAACGCAAAAGAGACTACTGAAGTCAGACACAGTCAAATGTCAGGATTCTGATAGATACATCTACCAGTGGATTCCTCACCTTGTGAATATCGCCTTGCATCAGCAACATTTGGAAATTCTTTTTGTAGCTTCGCGCCGCCGTGGACGACGTCATAGAGGCACGGCGTCGCGCGCGACTCCGCTGACGTCACCGACACCATAATAGGCCCACGCCGGCGTGATGACATCAGTTCCCTTTTTTCCGCGTCCTCGACGCTAACGGTTTTCAAGGGATCGTCTGTAGCTTTACAGTAACTTTGTTACTTTGTGGTTTTTCTCTGTGTTCCATTGTCTTCTGTCGAGATGTCGTCGAAGAAGACCGGATTTAAAGCTTGCGGGGAATGTGGCAAGACAATGTCAATCAATGACCAGCATGAGTGCTGCGTCTGGTGTCTGAGCTCCGACCATGACGTCGAGGATTGCCCGTCTTGTAAGAGGATGACTCCGAAGGCCCTTCCAGAAATGGAGACGAAGCTCCTCATGGCAAAATTGAAAAGTAAGAAAGAAAAGAAGACTTCGAAGTCACGAACTCGGCGTTCGAGGTCTCGTTTGAGGTCGCGCTCGGAGTCGTCTTCTGTTCATGCTTCGATGTCTTCAAAGAAGAAGCACAAGAAGAGGAGCCATGAGTCTAGACATCATTCAGAGAAGGACTCGAGTTCGAGACCGAAGTCGCAGGTTAAGCTGCTTCGGAAGGAGGTGGCTTCGGTTTCGGAAGCACAGGACTCCGAGGGTGAGGCTACGCGTGCTGATTCGCCTGGATCACCGAAGCAGATAGTGAATCCATCTCCGGTTCCGTCCAATCCTTCTGGTCAGGAGGATGAAGGTGAGGTGGAGGAAGTTGGTGAAGGCCAAGTTCCGTTGCCTGCGGGTCCGTCGACCCCGGTGCATCAGCCTGAAGAGGAGGTCGACGTCGTGACGACTCCGCTCCCTCGAGAGCAACCCGGGGGCTCTTATCCAGCCTTTCCGGCTCCAGGTCAGGATCCAACGCAGTTCCTGAATGCCATGTTTGGCGTTTACTCCAGGGCAATGTACCCCTCTGGAGCACCGGTTGGTCCCACTGGTCCTTTGGCATTTAACCTGGGTGTTCCCCAGGCTTCTGCTCCTGCGCCCTTTATGCCATTCATGCCGGCTCCAGCACCGCATTGGCATTTTCCGGCGCCGGCGAAGCCTTCGACGCCGAAGCCGTCAACGCCGAATCCATCGACGCCGATTCCATCGACGCCGATACCCTCTACTCCGATGCCGAATCCGGTTCGACCTCGAGTTAAGCTGCCTCGTCCGACTTCGGCTTCGACGCCGGCACCGACTCCGGCGGAGTCATTCATGGATCCGTCGGCTTCATTTATGAAGGAAAAGTCGAGGCGTGAGGCCCAGAGGCTTATGGAGGAGGAGAGGTATCGGGATGAAGGCTTGGAGGAAGGTGAGCTACAGGATTCAGAGGATCCTTTTGATGACCTGAGGGAGGCTAGTGGCCTGGAACTGTCTCCTGAATGGGATTTGGCCTCTGTCTCTGATGTACCCTCTAGGGATGTGACTCCTTAACTTGTCGTTATAAAGAAGGCGGCGGACTTGCTGAATATTAATCTGCCTACCGCTGAATATAAATCAAATATTCTTACAGAGGTCCTTCATTCACCTTCCTCTGTGATTGAACCAATGCTTGTATTCAATGATGCTTTGGCAGAACCTATTTATGAAGTGTGGAAGAAACCTCTGACAGCCCCTGCCATGTCAAGGGCGGTTGCGAGGAGATATAGGGTGGCGCCTAATGACCCGGACTTTTTGTATACACACCCCCTGCCTGAGAGTTTGGTTGTGCAGGCTGTCTGCTCAAAGAAGTCTGCGGGTGCTTTTCCGCAGGTTCCTGGGGAAAAAGAGTCGAGAAAGCAAGATCAGGCGGCAAAGAAGGTCTTCTTCTTAGCCAGCATGGCGTTAAAATCTACTAATGCAACTAGCCTGATGGGACGATACATCCATGCCTTGATGGATTCTGTGAAACAGTTAGAGCCAAAAATTCCTGAAGGGGATAGAAAGGACTTTCAGGAAGTAATTTCGGACACTCAGGCTGCTGCAAGGCAAGTAATTCAGAGTGGGCTGGACACGGCTGATTCGGTGGCGAGAGTCATGGGCTCTTCGGTGGCCACTAGGAGAGCTGCATGGTTAAAGTCATCAGAATTCTCTGCAGATGTTCAGTCTGCCTTGATGGATTTGCCCTTTGATGGGTCAGGATTGTTTGGCAAGAAGGCTGACGCTGCTTTAGAATGTTTTAAAGATAGCAGGGCTACAGCAAAATCTTTAGGTCTGCAGACCAGGGGTACTCCTGGGAGGCGTTTCAGAGGATTTGGCAGGTCTTCCTTTCGGTCCTACAAACCATCTCAGCAGCAGCCACAGCAGCAGCAAAATACGCTGTACAAGTTGTACAGAGGCAGACAGAGAGCTCGTCCTAGAGGTCGTCAAGCCTCCTCCTCCTCCTCCTCCCCTTCCCAGCCCCCTGCCACCACAGCAAAGCAGCCCTAGATCCGCCATTACAGATCATGTGGGACCAGTGGGGGGCCGGCTTACCCATTTCCTGTGAGATTGGGAATTGATTACATCAGATCTTTGGGTTCTCAATCTCGTGGAGAATGGGTATGCTCTTCCCTTTCGGGAATTTCCCCCAAATTACCCTCCTTGCCAGGGTTATTGTTCGGAGGACCACTTGCTTCTCCTGCAAGAAGAAGTTCTGGCTCTGTTCAGAAAGGGTGCGATAGAGGTGGTTCCAGAGCAGGAAAGGGGTCAGGGGTGCTACTCCCGGTATTTCCTGTTCCCCAAGAAGGATGGCAGACTTCGTCCAATCTTGGATCTCAGGATCTTGAATCTTTACCTGAAGCAGGAGAAATTCAAGATGCTCACCCTTGCACAGGTTCATCAAGCGCTGCTGGAAGAAGACTGGATTGTGTCGATTGATTTACAGGATGCGTATTTTCATATTCCCATCCTGAGGTCGCACAGGAAGTATCTCTGTTTCCCGGTTGGGTCGCAACACTACCAGTTTGCGGTCTTTCCGTTTGGTCTTACTACTGCACCTCGAGTCTTCACCAAGGTGATGGCTGTGGTGGCTGCGCATCTCAGAAGATCGGGGGTACCGGTATTCCCGTATCTGGACGATTGGCTGATCAAAGCAGAATCTCCAGAGATAGTGCTCCATCATCTGCAAGAGACAACTCAGTTGTTGCACAGGTTGGGTTTTTCAATAAATGTACCCAAATCTCACCTGGTGCCCTCCCAGCGCAACCTGTTCATAGGTGCGGTACTGGACACTACTGTGTGTCGTGCATTCCCTCCTCCTCAAAGGATTTGCGACATACAGGTAATGATTCCTTTATTTTTCAATGGAGCGGTCGTTCCAGTTCTGAAGGTTCTACGTCTGCTCGGTCTGATGGCTTCTTGCATTCTGTTGGACAACCATGCACGCTGGCACATGAGGGCACTCCAGTGGTGCCTCCGCAGGCAGTGGTATCAGCACAGCGGAGATCTCAGGGAGTCAGTCAGGATCTCCAGAGAAACTGCGGCAGATCTGTCTTGGTGGAGCGTGGAAGGCAATCTGTCACAAGAGAAGCCTTTTCAACTACCTGCATCGGTGGCCACAGTGATAACGGATGCATCCACTCTAGGGTGGGGTGCTCATCTGGGGGATCTGGAGATCAAGGGTCTTTGGTCTCCAGAGGAAAGGTTGCTTCACATCAACCTTCTAGAGTTGTGGGCCATACGTTTAGCGCTCAAGGCCTTCCTCCCTTCCCTTTGCGGTCGGTCAGTTCAAGTCCTGACGGACAACACGACCGCGATGTGGTATATCAACAAGCAGGGAGGAGTAGGGTCGCAGTGTCTCTGCAGAGAGGCTCTGCGTCTCTGGTCCTGGGTTCAGGACCATCAGATTTGTCTGATGGCAAATCATCTGGCCGGGGTTCCGAACGTACGTGCGGACAGTCTCAGTTGGCAGTTCTCTGCCGACCACGAGTGGAGGCTCCATCCGGAGGTAGTTCGTGGGGAACGCCTCAGGTGGACCTGTTTGCCACTGACGAGAATGCTCACTGCCCGTTATTCTGCAGTCTCCAGTTTCCAATGCAAGGCGCACTGGGGGACGCGTTTCAGTTGAGTTGGGACTCTCAGCTCCTTTACGCGTTTCCTCCCATACCCTTGATTCCTCGGGTTCTGAGGAAGATTCGCCAAGACCGGGCCCAAGTTATATTGATCGCCCCAGATTGGCCAAGAAGGGTGTTGTACACAGATCTTCTCCACCTCTCCTCGTGCCCTCTGCTCCGTCTCCCTCACAGGGCAGATCTCCTTCATGCCTGGAGACTGAGCGGGGCAACCTGAATTCCTTTTCTCTCCCACACGATGTGGTGGATGTCATATTATCGGCCAGGCGTGACTCCACTAAGTCCATTTATTCTTATAGATGGTCTAAATTTGTTACTTGGTGTGGGGAGAAGTCCGTAGACCCTTTAAGGGCTCGTTTGCCCAATATACTTCAATTTGCACTTTCTTTGGCACAGCAGGGTTTTGCGGTGGCAACTATCAAATGTTATCTATCGGCCTTATCGGCTTTGCTTTGTCTGCCGAGCCAGCCCTCTTTGTTTAAATCTCCTATTGTATTGCGTTTCATTAAGGGCCTTACCAATAAATTTCCTCCTACACCTTTTATTGTGCCTCAGTGGGACTTGAACCTTGTGCTAACATTCTTGATGGGTTCGCCTTTCGAACCTTAACACAAGTGTCCCTTGAGGCTTTTGTCTTTTAAGACTATTTTTCTGGTAGCAATTACCTCGGCAAGGAGGGTAAGTGAGCTTCAAGCTCTTAGTTCAAAGTCCCCATTTTTGTCCATTCATGCTGAACGAATGGTTCTCAGGACCAGGGCTGCTTTTCTGCCGAAGGTGGTAACTCCTTTCCATCTGGGCCAGTCCATTACCCTCCCTACCTTTTATCCTCCCCCTCCCCCGTCCAAGGAGGAGGAGAGACTTCACCGCTTGGACCCTAAGAGGGAGGTGAGCTTTTACCTGGACAGGACAAGGGAGTTCAGGTTGGATGACCAGCTGTTTGTCGGATTTGCTGGCTGCATGAAGGGGAAGGTGGTGCACAAGCGCACGCTCTCGAGATGGATCATACTATGCATCAAGATCTGCTACTCCCTGGCGGGTAAGGAACCTCCAGAGGGTATAAGGGCTCATTCTACTAGAGCAAAGTCTTTGACATCTGCTCTTTCTAGAGGTGTACCTGTTGAGGATATTTGCAGAGCGGCAACTTGGGCCTCCCCCCACACTTTCGAGAAGCATTACTGCTTAGATTCCAAAGTGAGGAGGGACGGTCACTTTGCGCGCTCTGTCCTCCAAGATTTTCTGGTATAGGAGAGTGGACACCCTCCTCCGGGAGTGGGGACTGCTGTGGGACTCTATTCACAAGGTGAGGAATCCACTGGCAGATGTATCTATCAGAAGAACAAGTTACTTACCTTCGGTAACGCTTTTTCTGGTAGATACAGTATCTGCCTGTGGATTCCTCACTGACCCACCCACCTCCCCGTTGTCCACTCTTTTATACCTGAGATTATTGTAATGTGAATATTTTTATTTTCAAGGAGATGTTTTATTTCAATTGCATTCCTGCATTTGCTTCACACTGTGTGTGTTATCTTGACATTTGTGTACTGTGTATACTGTGTATATATCTACTGTCATTGGTCCGTCCGTGTGCCTCGAAGGCACGGAAAAAAGGACGGAACTGATGTCATCACGCCGGCGTGGGCCTATTATGGTGTCGGTGACGTTAGCGGAGACGCGCGCGATGCCATGCCTCTATGACGTCGTCCACGTCGGCGCGAAGCTACAAAAAGAATTTCCGAATGTTGCTGACGCAAGTGGATATTCACAAGGTGAGGAATCCACAGGCAGATACTGTATCTACCAGAAAAGGTGTTACCGAAGGTAAGTAACTTGTTCTTTACTACAACAGATGGTGGCAGGAACACTAACAGTAGAAGACTTCACACAACCCCACAGGCTATACCTAGAAAAAGTCCTGTCACAAGCACAGTTAATGGAAAAGGGACCCCAGGCCCATAATGCTTATATCCAAAGAGCAAAGGCCCCAGGCCCAGACACTACAGGTATACTCCCACTACTACCTGCACAGTATGAATGGGACATAGCGAGGTTCAGTTTCACAGACTCAGATTTGCAAACATACAAAGTGGAAGACATGAAAGATAGACTACAATATGCGGTAGACAAACTGCAACAGTGGAAGCAGCTGGTGCACAGCAGTGTTGGAAGTAGTTCAGACCCTCACCCCTCACATAGGAACACTAGCACCATCAACGGCTGCCACACCAGCACTAATAATGCCCCTTAGAGAAATACCAGGTAGTAAAGATAACGAATTAGCATATGTCCATGTCCCTTGGTCTAGACAAGACATTATGTGCTTTACCAAAGACTTTCCCAAGCTCAGAGAAGGAGCCAAGGAAATGGTACACTGAGCTAGACGGGATGGTGGTTTTGGGAGGACTGTTATGGCAAGATTTGGACACTTTATTTAATATAATAGTTCCAAAGGATCTGTGGGAAGATTGTAAAAGGAAAGTGGATTGACCAAAAGGGGAGCCAGGAAGGGGGAAGGGAGGAGCACCAGGAAATGAAGTAGATGAGAAGTACAAAGAAGTTGTGAAATACTTAAAAAGACAAAATACCAGAAGACAAGGTAGATTGGAACAAGATTACACATACTAAACAAGAAAAGGATGAGAGTGTGAACTCGTATTTTGACCGCCTTCTGCAAGTCTATCAGCAGAACAGTGGGGTAAACAATCCAATGGGAGAAGCCATGCCAGCCTTTGTCACCACTTTCATCCAAGGCCTGAGACCGCCTATTAAAATACATCTACAAACCTCGTTTGTTTGCAGGCAGCAGGCGCCAATAGAAAAGGTGCTGGTAGCAGCAAGGTACTGCTCTGACTATCAGTCCAATGTACAGACCATGGAAGCAGAGAAAATAAAGAAGGAAAAGGTCAGACTAATGGTAGCGCAAGAAATGTTCTACATAAGCCAACAAGGAAGAGGGAGGGGCCGAGGTAGGGCAAAGGGTATGGGAAGGCAACAGGTCAGCTTCCCTACCGCCACCAGGTACAGCTTGCTTCTACTATAAGGACCACAGGCACTAGAAAGCAGACTGCCCCATATTAAAAAAGAAAAATGCGGACGGCAGGCACACAGAATAGGGGACAGGACCAACAACAATACCAGCATAATACTCAGCGCACAGAGCATAGAAACAATGAACAGCAGGGGTACATGTCCAACGAAATGCCTTCAACACAACAGGACTGGGCAGGGAGGGACGGGTGGGGACAGCAGGAGAATAGCTTCCCACCACCACCCCAAGATTTATTCTAGGGATGCCTGAAAGTGGAAGACTGCCTAATAGCTCCAGCCATAGCAGTGGATCAATCAGGTCCATATGTAGAAGGGACAGTTTTGGGTAAAATTGTAACCTTCTTGATAGACACAGGAGCTCGAAGATCAATGCTTAAATCGTCAGTGACGCCGTAGGCACCACTTTCGGGAATAAAGGTTACGGCAGTCGGATTGATAGGACAACCAATAGATGCATATCTAACACAGCCATTGCAATTAAGGGTAAGCACCATAACTGTCAACCATCAGTTTATCCTCAGCAGATTCTGCCCAGTGAACTTGCTAGGAAGGGACTTGCTTTGTAAGTTACAATGCACCATACACTGCTCACTAACAGGGGTCTTCCTGGAAAACAGCCCTAATGGTCTAATGCTACAGGCCTTCATGACCTGCACTGACCCAGTCATACCCTCAGAGCTGCGTGACTGCGTGCCTCCCCAAGTCTGGGCTACCAGTGCAAATGATGTAGGGCAAGTGTTGAATTACCCACCAGTACAGATTACATTGAAGCCAGGAGCCCCGCTCCCGTGAGTACCACAGTGCAAAATTTCAAAAGAAGGGGAGAAGGGCATAGCAACAGTAATACAGGACCTCCTGAAACAGGGAATAATAAGGGAGATACACTCTAGCCAATGCAATACACCCATACTCCCTGTAAAGAAAGCACCCAAGGACCTGAGAGAATTGAACAAAATAGTGATACCTTCCTTCTCAGTCGTTCCAAACCCAGCAACAATAGTGTCTAATATCGCAGTAACAGCCACACACTTCACAGTGGATGAGCCGGACTGGGGCTCTCTCCTCCTGACCCTCCTGATTCCACGGCCACTGCTTTTCGCTACCGCTGGTCCGCCTGCCTGGCTGGAGGCTTTGGTGGGGGTGGGAACTGCGGCGCTGCTCTCCAGGATTTTCTGAGCCTGTCTGTTTCCATCCCTGCCAGTGAGGCGCCCCCTCTGGCTCAGACTCTGTGGTGTCCTGTTCTCTAGACTTCTGCCCTGAAGCCTGTGTCGATCTCCCTTCAACGTGGGAGAATGGATTGGACACTGTTGCCACCGCTGCCCGGGACCTGTGCACATGGGCAGCATGGCTGTGCTTCGGAGACCGCGTACCCGCCTTTTGTCTGTCTGGCTCCTTTCATCTTCTTGTTCTTCCTCCATTGGTTCGGCTCCCTGGTTTGCTTCGGACTTGGCCCTCATAACTTTTAGACTGGAAACACGTGTGCGCCCCGCCACTTTAGGACCGTCTCCTGTTGTCGCTCTTGTCCTTGATCCACCATCTTGCGAAACTGCAGACATTCTACTGCCCTCCCTTGGTGCTGTGACTGCTTCCCCCCTCTGACCCACTTAATAGCAGTCTGCTCTCCTGGTTTTTTGGGTCTTGACCTGAGAAAATCTACTATTTGTATATATATGTATATAGAGATAACTCTAGTAGACCTTTGTACTCTCTACTATTCCTATGTGACTCTTAGAGTTTATCCATTTGTATCTCTTCCTTGAGTGACTTTACAACTTGTACATTTGCAAAAAAAATCTGTTTGTATCTCTTCCTTGTGTGACTCTACAACTTGTACATTTGCAAATTTTTCTGTTTGTATCTTTTATGTAACTCATGTAATCCTAAGTCCTTATGTATCGCAACTAGTTCTTATGTAAAGTGCTCTGACACCTTCGGGTAATGTTCGCGCTATATAAAATCACATTAAATAAATAAATAAATAAACAGTACTGGATTTGAGCTCTACCTTCTTTACCATCACCTTGCACCCTGACAGCCAATTATATTTTTCGTTCTGCTTCAAAGGTAAAAGATTCACCTGGTGTAGGCTTCCTCAAGGGTTTTACAGAATCACCCTCCATCTTTACAAATGCACTGAAGACAGATCTAGACTCCCTAGTGCTGAAGGGTGGCTCAACTCTTGTCCAGTACATAGATGATTTACTACTGGCCTTACCTTCAAGGGAGGCTTGCATTCAGGACACTATTGCCGTCCTGTGCCATCTAGCAATGAAAGGCTATAAGGTTTCCCCAAAGAAATTACAGTTCTGCCTCACTGCTGTGAGGTATCTAGAGAACAACACAAATGTTAACTTTTTTTGCCTTCATTATTTTTGCAAAAAAACTTGATTTTTTTTGTGCATGAAAACACATAGAAAACACTTGAAACAGATTATATACAGAAAAAAATATATACAATTCAATCCAAACTACCCTCACTCAACACACTGACACACCATCCCTTTTCACCTTCAGCAGCTGACGCTGCACGTTATTTTATATGCGCTCAATAGCGAATTTACGGGCGCGTCCTCTCAGTCAAAGCCGGTCTATTACTTCCGCGAGTTGGAGGCAGCAGCAAATGCAACGGGTATACTGCTGCCTACCCAGATAGGACATAAGAAAACCGGGGAGACTGACACACTAGAGTTGAGTTACGCAAGAGGATCACTGATCCTGAAGACTAAAGAGTCTGTTGGTCCTGAGGAGAACCCCATTAATTCGCGGGTTCGAAACGCGTCGACCAATAATTTTGTAAATAGGAGGACAAATCTTTGATTTGGATCATGTTATAAAATACACAAACCTAAGGAAATTTTTGTATTTGAAAATCAGCTTTACTCTCTTGTTTTGCTGACATTGGGACCTTTATGTAGGATGGATGTTTGATGTTTGAATGAGGATTGTATGTTTTGGCCAAATTTGTGAAAAGGGATGGTGTGCCAGTGTGTTGAGTGAGGGTAGTTTGGATTGAATTGTATATATATATTTTCTGTATATAATCTGTTTCAAGTGTTTTCTATGTTTTTTCATGCACAAAAAATCACTTTTTTTGCAAAAATACTGAAGGCAAAAAAAGTTGAATAAACCATTGGATGGTGCAATTTAAAAAGCAGACTATTATGTTTTATTCATAAGGAGTTGAGCTCAGTATTGGCATTTGTGTTGTTCTATAGTTATTTGGCTCAGCCTTACTGAGTCCGAGTCAAGGCCCTTCGCTGTTTTCTTGATGTGAGGTATCTAGGCCACAAACTGTCCGAAGGGACCAGGAGATTACTACCTGACAAGATATCAACTATTACCCACTTTCCCCGACCACGTACACAAAAAGAGGTTCGGGCATTTCTGGTGGTGGCAGGATACTGTCGTCACTGGATCCCATATTTCTCCCTCATTGCAAAGCCATTACAAGCCCTGACACACAAAGAGGTCCCAGACGTGGTACCTTGGCCACCAGATTATGACAAGGCATTCAACAGACTCAAGAGCGAACTGATCGGAGCACCAGCGCTAGGCCTCCCAGATTACAGCAAAGATTTCCACCTGTTCTGCCATGAGAAGGGAGGGTGCGCACTGGGGGTACTGAGTCAAGATCAAAAAGTACTTTATTCGGTTAAAAGCAATAATCATAAAAGCAACAGAAAATCACAGTTCATTTACAATTTTGAATAGTGCAGCAATTTACAAGGAAAATATTAATATGGTACATAGTATTTACACTGTTACAATTCGTTTGAACAAATTGATTTCCGATATTTAAAAACCTGTTTAAAATACTCAGATAACGAGGCAACAGTAAAAACATTGTCCATTTTTTGCAATTCTAAAAACGCTGGGCGACATCTGTACAAATTCATCTCCTTTAGGATAGGGACGATCAGTTTTCTACGGGGCAGTGTGTAAAATTTACAGAAAAATAAAACATGCATGTTAGATTGTACAGATTTTTCATCGCAGGGGCATACTGGCAATTCATTAGACCACGAGTTCATTTCAGGGAAGGTAAATAATCTAAAAACAATATTGGATCTGAAACGTGTTAAAAGGAATCTGTCATAATTGGACATATGTAGGCTTAAGTATGGCTGTAGTTTGTCTCTGGTTAAAATTAACTGATGTGAAGTCACAGAATTTTTCTTAGATTCTTCAAGCAGTCTTTTTTCACTAAGGCAATCCATACACAATTTTTTCAGTGCTTTTCTGGGGATGTGTGCCATGGTAAACGGATCATCATAGTATTGTGAACGGTCAATTTCCTTCAGGAATGTTCTAATATAGTTTAGCCATTCGACTCAGTTTACTCTACCAAGTTTTAGAACGTCCTGTAATATGGCACGATTTAATACACATTCATTCACAGTCCAGACTCTGTGCCAGAGGAGAATGGGTTGTACTCTAATTGTATCTGAAATATACGGCAACCCCAGCTCAGCATGGCAAATAAAAGTCGCTGTACTTTCTGGTAGTGATAAGATGTGCCGTAGAAACTTATTTTCAACTGTTTGGAGTGCTTTTGTGTTAGAATAACCCCAGAGCCCAGCTCCATATATTGCCACAGATACACACGGTGCATTATAAATAGTTAAAATTTCCCTGATCGGTTTCATTCCCAGTTTTCTTATAAAGCTCTTCAGTGCCATTTATTTTTTTTATTTTTAAGGTTTTATAGAGCGCGTAGTAACCCTAGAGCATCCCAGCGCTAGAACCAGAACTCAGGAGAGGTCAGAATCGAAGGGGGGGGATTTAAGGAAAGAGAAAGGTTTTCAAGGCCTTCCTGAATTGGAGAAGATTAGGTTCAGTTCTCAGTCTCCGAGGAAGGTTGTTCCAGTGTTTGGCCGTGTGGACCGAGAAGCGGCGTCCTCCGGACCGGGCCTTTTTGACTCTGGGAACAGTGATGAAGTTCTCTCCGCCTGAGCGGAGGACCCTACTCGCATTGTAAGGGATGATGAAATCCTTGAGGATGGGTGGGCCTTTGTCATGGAGGGTCTTATGGGCCAGACAGAGGGCCTTGAAAGCCACCCTTTCTCTGACTGGGAGCCAATGCAGGAGCTTCAAGGCTGGCTTTGCCGAGGATCTGGCGGGGGTGTCGGTAAGTAGGCGGGCCGCGGCATTTTGGACTTTCTGCAGGGTATTGAGGGTGGCTTCGGGGGCACCCAGGTAGATTGCGTTGCAGTAGTCCAGCCTCGCCATAATGAGGCCCTGAATCAGGAGTTTCTTGGAGGTAGCGGGGAGCAGGGGGAAGACCTTTCTGCAGGCCCTAAGGAATCCAAAGCAGATTCCTGCCGTTTTTTTGGCCTGTGATCTGAAGCTCAGGTCCTTTTCGAGCCATACGCCCAGGCTCTTGACCTCCTCCTTCGGTGTAGGGGGGTCACCTAGACGGACGGGCCAGATGTCAGGCGGCAGGGAGGGCTCTTTATGTCCGAGCAGCAGGATCTCGGTCTTGGACCCGTTCAGTTTCAGTGCCGAGGAGTTCATCCAGTTATGAATTTCCGAGAGACAGCTGTGAAGGTCGGGTGGGGATTGGTGCGGGTGTGAGAGGGTTACCACCAGCTGGGTGTCGTCGGCGTAGTTGATAATCGAGACGCCGAACGGGTTGACCAGTTTCTCCAGCGGGGACATATACACGTTAAATAACGTAGGGCTAAGGGATGAGCTCTGCGGTACGCCACAACGGAGGGGGATTGCGGGGGAGTGGCTGTCATTCTCCCAGACTTGGAAGGAGCGTCCGTCTAGGAAAGATTTTAGCCACTTCAAGGCCGTGCCCCTTACTCCGATGTCTCCCAGTCGTTGGATTAGGGTGTGGTGGCTCACAGTGTCGAAGGCCGCACTGAGGTCCAGGAGGATCACTGCCACTGATCCTCCCGTGTCCAGAATGCTTCTGGCCTTCTCCACTGCTGCCAGGAGGGCTGTGTCAGTGCCCTGTCCTGGATGAAACCCTGTCTGGGAGGTCCCGAGTAGGTTGTTGCTCTCAAGGAATAGTGATAGTTTTTTATTCACTAGCTTCTCCGTGATCTTGCTATTTCCTGGGAGGAGGGAGATAGGTCTGTAGTTGGCTAGGTCCAGGGGGTCTAGAGAGGGTTTCTTTAAAAGGCCTTTGAGGGGGCGTGGCCAAGATGGAGGAGTAGGAAGACGTGTCCTTCCCGAGCTCCCGCTCCCGGCCAGGCCCGAAACCCCTAAATTGAGCAATTTCTCCCCCCCCCTGCCTACCTGAGGTAGCGGAGCTGACTGGGGGAGCTTCCGGTCACCGCTGGACAGGGGTCCGGACTCGCCGTCACTGTCAGGGCCGGGTGCGGTGTAGGCGGCCTCAGAGCCCCGAAGTGCTGCAGGGAAGCGGGCCGGAGCTGTAGCACGGCTACTGGTGTCGCGGCGCCTGGCGCCCCCGGGGTCCAGCCTGAGAGCCGGTGCACATAGGGTCGGTGACCCGGCGGAGACGAGCGCTGGAGTCCGGTGAAGGAGGAGCGGAGCCCCGAGGACGGCGCCAACCCTAATGACTGCCTGCCCCTGAGCCCGCCCCTCGGCTAATTGAGGCCGCGGCTGTGGCCTAGCCGGAAGGCGGCAGTGATCAGAACTGCGGAGGGGCGGCTCCGGCGGCGGAGGAGAACTCGGCGCAGCAGCGGTGCCTGCAGACCAGTGAGCCCGCCTGTGACCCCCCGCTGCAGTGCCCATACCAGCGCACCCGGAGCGCGGTGCAAGGGAGGCCGGGAGAGCTGCAGATCGGGCGAAGACGGAGCGGGCCCCCCCCCCCCCCAGGTCACTCGGAAGAGGTGAGGAGGCAGCAAGTGGGGTGTGGAGCCGAGCCGGGGGCCCAGGTGCGGTGGCAATTGCCCCCGCGGACTGCATGGAGGCAGAGTGAAGCACGCAGGAGGCGAGGCGGCACTGGAGAGGTGACGAGTCTCAGCGAAGGTGATCCGGGGCGGCTTGCGCAGTGTGCTCGGGGGCTGGAGCGGTGAGGGCCCGAAATTCGGGACAGTGCAGAGACGGAGCGGGGCCCTGGACACGAACCCCCCCCCCCGGTTTCTGCAGTGGAGGTGAGGAGGGAGCTGGAGGGGAGTGAGGTGACACGGAGCTCCAGAGACACTGCAGATCGGAGCCTGCAGCGCACCACACCGGAGAAATCTGGGAGCTGCTGCGGCGCCTGGCCTGTAGCGCCTGACCGAGAGGGGGAAGTGGCCCCTGGGTGCGGTGACTGAGCAGGGAAAGGCTCCCCAAGAGTGAGCGGACATTGGAGGCATAGCAGGTTCCACAGTAGCAGTTGGTGAAGCGGCGCGCTGACCTTGGGCGTGGCCTCGCCGGCGATTGAGTAGCAGTGAACTCCTGGGGCGATCGACGGAAGAAGGGGCTCTAGCGTTCTGGGCCTGACGTTGAGTGTCGGATTGGCTGGTGTTGAGGAACATAGCGCACGTGCTGCTGAGGCACAGGACAAATGGCTGGACAGAAGGGTGGCAAGGGGAGCAGTCGCACGCTTCCGGAGATGCTTAATAAATCCCAGGGGAAAGGAGACAAGAACGCAACGCCGCCGGGAGGTGCCAGCAGCTCTCACATGGCGGGCAGTGGAGAGCCCCCAGTCACCAAATCCTTTTTGGAATAACTTTTTGGGACGCTTAGGGAGGACTTTCAAGCGTTAAAGCAAGAAGTGGCCGGCGAAGTGCGTGAAATACGTAGAGAAGTGGACGGACTAGGCGAGAGAGTGGCCACGGTCGAAAGCTCCACTCAGAGGCAAGATGAGGAGATCACGCACCTGCAGCAGGAGGTGCTCCGCCTCAGGGACCAGCACATAGATCTACAACTGCATAATGAGGACTTGGAGAACAGATCTCGGCGGAACAACATAAGGGTTCGAGGAGTGCCGTCCTCGGAAGAGAACACTGGCATAATGGACTATCTGCAGGGACTGTTCCGTGACATCCTGGGCGAGTCTGCCGACTTCCCCATTAGGATAGATAGAGCCCATAGGGTTGGTCCGCAACGGCGTGCTACGGGGCCTCCCCCAGACATTCTAGCTTTTCTACCCGATTTTCCGCTGAAGGAGCGGATCATGACTGAGGCGAGGAGGAAACATTCGATCACTTTCCGAGGCCATCCAGTAGCATTGTATCAAGACTTGGCAGCGACAACTCTCCAGAAGAGGCGGGCGTTTAAGATTGCGACGGACTTCTTGAGGCAACACGACACGCCCTACTCATGGGGGCACCCTTTTCGCCTTATCTTCCGATGGAATGGGGAATCACATCAGCTACGGTCTCTTCTGGATGAGTGCGAAGTGCTGGGGATCACTGCAGAGGAGGAGGAATCCTCCACGCCAAGGAGAAGAGATCCCCCTAACAGTGGCTGGCGGAGAGTTTCGAGACGCAGGTCGTCCGCCGCTCCTCGGAGGCCGGGCTCGCCCACCATTAGGGCAGAGATGGAGGATGCCATTCAAACTGTTTCCAGGTCTTCGGCGGTCGAGGTGGAAGTGGCATTGACCGCATAATTTGGCTCCGGGGGGAGAATGACTACGCATCACTGTTGAAGCAGGCGCAGGGGTAGGCCGGAGGGCGGGGGCGGAGGAGGGATGCCTGTGGCAGGTCGCCCACGAAGGTCATTTACCACAGACTTGTCCGGTGAGGGCAGGACTGGGACTATCTGGACTGGGGGTCATGATTGGGAAGGGAGGGATGGGAGGGTGGGGGGAGTTTGGGGTTCGAGTTGGGGCGCGGGAGGGGGGTGTGTTGAGGTGTTGGGGGATGGGGAACAGGGGAACCGGGAGGGGGGAGTTGAGGGCGGATCTGTCCGGTGCTGTCACCAAGTCCATTCAGCGTTGCCGGAGCTCGCAGGCCTATTGGTCCAATGGTGTGGTACTCTCTGCTAAGATCCGGCCGCTGGGAAGCGGTGACTCTGTTTTGGTATGGCGGGGCTGAAAGTAGTGACCCTGAATGTGAAAGGGTTGAACAACCCCACGAAACGAAGAGCAATTCTCTCTTTACTGGAGGGTTCTCAGGCAGACATTTGTCTGCTTCAGGAAACACACCTGCTAGCCGGGGACTGCCATAGGTTACGGTCCCGCTCCTTTCCCACGCAGTTCTTTTCTTCCAGTACCACAAAAACGGCTGGAGTGGCTATCTTAGTGTCTAAATCTTTTAGAGGGGAGGTCATACACAAACTCGTAGAACAGAAAGGGAGACCGCTAGTCTATAGGTTTAAGCTGGGCCCCCTTCAGTTTACGATAGGGTCAGTTTACAGCCCAAACGAGCACCAGGACCGTTTCCTACACTCTGCATTAGTGGATGTCACAGCGTCACCAGACAGACACATCATACTGGGAGGGGACCTAAACTTAGTGTTCGATTCCTCTCTAGATAGGTCAGCGCAGCGTCACCCACAGACTGGGGAATTGTCGAGCATAGTGAGAACACAATTAGCTGATTTGGATCTGCATGACCTCTGGCGGGGGTTTCATCCCTTAGACAGGGACTACTCTTACTACTCACACGCACATAAAACATACGCTCGGTTGGACTATCTGCTGGTCTCAGGGCCGGTTCGGGACATGGCCACTGCCTCCGGGATAGGGGTCATCTCTCTTTCGGATCACGCGCCGGTCTCGGGGTCCTTCCTCCCCCCATCGACCCCGGTACATCGAGGGGTCTGGCGACTTCGGGACACTCTCCTACACAAAAAGACCGTGGTGCAGCGCATAACAGAGTCTGTGCAGGAATTTCAGCTGCATAACTCTAACCCCGACACTACATTGGCAACACAATGGGGAGCACTCAAGGCGGTTCTGAGGGGAGATTTCATAGCGATTTCATCGGCCAAAAACAAAGAGAGAAAGGTTAAGCGGGAGGAGCTCACGCAGAAAGTCAGGGAATTGGAGCAAGCACATCGTCGCACTGGGGCTCCCAGGATTTGGAAACAGCTGAAGGCGGCAAGGAAACTCCTCTCGTCTTTGGATTTAGACAGGGCTGAATATGCGGCGCTGCGTCTAAAACACGCTTATTACTCGGGGGGATCGCTGTGGCCGGTTACTAGCGGCTAAGCTCAGAATTGCGCACCAGAGCCGTCGAGTGAAAGAAATTGCGGCTGCAGGGGGGCAGTCAGTCACCGAAGATGTCGAAATAGCTGAGAGTTTCCGCCAATTCTATTCTGAGCTTTACACGGCGGATAACTCGATGGTAGGTGAGCCCGATGACTACCTGGATTCGGTAGCTCTCCAGTCCCTGGCTCCGGCACAGGCCGATTACCTAGAACGCGAGATTCGGATTGAGGAGGTTGTTGCGGCGATTTCCAGGCTGAAGCAGGGGAAGGCCCCAGGCCCGGACGGCTACACCTCCCTTTTCTACAAAACGTTCTGCACGATCTTAGCACCCATACTGACCAAGCTGTTCAATTCCTTCGCCTGCCCCGGTGCAATCCCACCAGATCTCCTGCAGGCGACCGTGTCAGTTATACCTAAACCGGGGAAGGACAGAACTCAATGTAGCTCGTATAGACCAATCTCTCTCCTAAATGTAGATCTCAAGATCTATACGGGGATCCTGGCTGCGAGATTGGCGCAGTATCTTCCTGGGCTGATTGAACCGGACCAGTCCGGCTTTGTACCTGGCAGGCAAACAGTGGATAATACTAAGAGGTTGGTGCATATACTGGAAAAAGCCTTGCGGATCCCGGGGGAGAGGATGCTTCTCTCGGTTGACGCCGAAAAAGCGTTCGACCGGGTGCACTGGCCATATCTGGAACGGGTGATGGCACGGATGGGTATAGGGGAGAAGTTTAGGAGCATGGTCTTTAACTGTTACAAATTCCCGTCGGCTATGGTGCGTGTCAATGGCTGCGGTTCAAGGCGCTTTGATATTGAGCGGGGCACAAGACAGGGGTGCCCGCTATCCCCTCTTCTCTTTGCGCTCTACATGGAGCCCTTTGCCCAGAGAGTGAGGCAGAATCCGGATGCGATCGGGGTGCGGATGGGAGGGTACATTCACACGGTTAGCCTATATGCGGACGATGTCATTTTCACGCTAGAGGACCCGAGGCGGGCCTTACCCGCATGTATGGCGGAGCTCGAAGCTTTTGCGGACACAGCTGGGTTTCGAATGAATGTAGGGAAATCTACTGCATTGGATATCTCCCTGGCGCCTGCGACGAGACAGGACCTGCAGAGGCGTTTCCCGCTTCACTGGTCACAGCACCACGTGCCATACCTGGGTATCCTATTAGCACCCACGTTACAGGCGATGGTGGCGGCTAATTATGAGGTGTTAGGTAAGAGAGTTACTGAGGAGTTGGGGAGATGGAGCAAGGGGACGATATCCTGGCTAGGTAGGATAGCAGCAATTAAGATGACAGTCTTACCCCAAATTCTGTATTTATTCCGTGCGCTTCCGCTGCAGCCCCCTCAGGGTTGGATACGGCGGATGTAGACTGACTTATCCCGATTTGTTTGGCAAGGCCGTAAACCCCGAATGAAAAGGACGTTGACGACTCTGGCGCCGGAGGCGGGTGGGCTGGGGGTCCCTGATCTTCAAAAGTATTTCCAGGCGTCGCAGCTAAGGTATCTGGTGGAATGGAGCAGGTGGGAGTCAGATAAGCACTGGCTCTTCCAGGATCAGGCGGTGGCGGGCCGGCCCCTGCAAGAAATACCGTTCCTGCGCAGACAGCACCGCCCCCCGAACCTTTACGCATCCCATATCACGCGGGTGCCGCTGCGGATTTGGGACGGCACTTACGGGCCTTTTGGCCTCACCACATTCCCTTCACCGTTCACGCCCATTGTGGACAACCCGGACTTCACACCAGGGACTGAACCGGGAGCCTATACACACTGGCGGGGGAGGGGATGCAGAGCACTCTTTCATGTATACGGTGAAGGGGGAGTCCTCCCCTTTGAGACTCTCAAAGAGACTTACCAACTGACCGAGGTAGATAGGATGAAGTATTGGCAGGTTCGGCACTGGGCCCTGCAGCCACAGGTGCGGGAGTCGGCAGACAGGAACCTGTTGCTTTATGAACGGTGGCTGGCGACACGCAAGTCAAACTCTAAACTAATATCTGATCTGTATAAATTGCTGCAACCACCGCCCTCTCATCTCTATAACCCCGGTAGGGAGAGGTGGGACAGAGAATTGGGGAGAACACTTAGCCACAAGGAATGGGAACAAATCTCATACAGGGCACGACATTCTGCTTATCATGTAGGACTCACCGAAACCTTCACCAAGGTCTCTACATATTGGTACCGCACTCCGGAGCTCCTACATGAAATGAACCGCCTCCTAGACACTGCATGTTGGCGTAATTGCGGGCAAGTTGGCACACTGACACATATTTTATGGGACTGCCCACTGCTACAGGATTACTGGACGGAGGTGATCAATGAGATAGATGCATGTTTTGGTATCGAGCTGCCCCGCCTCCCCGCCTACACCTTATTGGGGCTCCCCAATGACTTAATGTACCCACTGAAATCCAGGAGGGGGAGGCACATTGCTATTGCGCTGGGCTCAGCGATCCAGAACATTTTAATACACTGGCGTACACCCACCATCCCCTCCATTACGGGTTGGCTACATAGGCTGTGGCATGTCCTTGGAATGGAAAAAATATCACTTACACTGGCTGGGGAAGTAGATCAATTCCAAGACCTGTGGCTACCCTTCCACACATTGCTGGCCACTGAATTCAGGGAGCTTACCTGCCCGAGATACTTGAGACTTCTGCGACTCACACCACCGATACAGTGAATGGACAGACTGGAGAGGAGTAAACCTTACTAGTGCCAGAAGGGTTTCTGCGAGTGGGATATGCGAGTGTCCGAGTTTTATCTGATGCAGCACCGGACAGGAGGGGGGTGGGAAAGGGAGTGGGGTGGACAGGGGGTTGTTGGGGTGTTTTGTTCTGTTGAAAGAGAAGTACAGCGGGGTTGTTATACGCCTATAGTCCAATGTACGAGTGCGCAATACTAGCGAGCTGCCCAGGGCGGCTCTGACGCGGCGGGGACTGTTGACCGCTATGGGTAGCTGCGGCCCTGGATGAAGCATTGACTCATTTTGTCGCGGATTGTCTTTAATCGCCTTTTCATTTATATCTCCACTGCTGTACTGTACTTAATAAAAATACTTTAAACATAAAGGCCTTTGACCACTGCCGCCTTCCAGCTAGGAGGGACTAGACCCTGCGAGAGGGAGGAATTAATGAGGGACGTGAGGGGGGGAGGATGGTGCTGGACACTTTTTTCAGAAAACGGAGGGGGGCGGGATCGCGAGGAGAGCCACTTTTAATTGTAGCCAATGTCGCGGCTACCTCTTCCGTAGACACTGGGCCAAAGGTGTCCAGAAAGGGTAGGTTGCCATCAGGGGAGTGAGGGCAGTAAATGGGAGATTTAGAAGGATCCCCGCCCAGGTTGTCAGCCGTGATTGGGGGTAGGTCCGCGAGAATTTTATGGATTTTCTCGTCAAAGAAGGTGGCAAGGTTAATGCATTTGCTTTCCGCTGCTTTGGGGTCCAGAGGTTTTACTGGGGGGTCTGGGGCCTGGAGGAGTTCCTTAAGGACGGCAAAGGTTTCATGTGCCGAGCAGGAGGCGTTTTTAATTCTATCTTCGTAGAAGGCGCTTTTAGTATTGAGGAGTTCCGTTTTATAGGATTTTAAAGAGGCCCGAAATATATCTTTTTTGTCTGCCTTTTTATCTTTCCTCCATAAGCGTTCGTTCCTCTTACATTCCTTCCGTAGTAAGTTTAATTCGGGGGTGTACCAGGGGGAAGGGGTGACTCTCTTGGTACGTTTGAGGGTGCTGGATTTCGGGAGGATGTCGTCCAGAGATTGGGAGATCCATGTGTTAAATTTGGTGTCAGCAGTGATAGTGTCTTGAGAGGGGGGAGGGGTATCTTCACTTAGTTTAGCTGCCCATTCCTCTGGGACCAGTTTATGCCAGCGTCTAATAAGGGTTCTGAATTTAGGAGGTTGAGGTGGAGGGATGTTAATGTGCCATTCGAAGGGGACCAGGAAGTGGTCGGTCCAAGGGAGGGGGACGTGGGGGCGAGTGCTCAGGTCTTGGATGTTAGTGAATATGGGATCGAGTAGCTGTCCTTTGTCGTGAGTCGCCTGTGCGTTTTTTAGGCCGAGGCCCATAGAGGAAAGATCTTGTAGGAGTTCTACAGCCTGTTTGTCGACCGGGTCCAGGAAGTGGATATTGAGGTCCCCCAGTAGGAGATAGTTGGAGGAAGTCGTGCAATCCATGGTGATGTGGTCAGTGAGTTTGCTAGGAAAATCGGTGAGTTGGCCAGGGGGGCGATATACAAGCATTCCCGACAGGGATGTTACTGGGGAGATTTGGATGGAGAAGTGGCAGCTTTCACAACCTTTGATGTTACCATCCGAGATTCTACAGGAGAACACGTCCTTAGATATTATGGCTAGGCCGCCTCCTCTACCAACTGGTCTATTCAATGAGCAGATTTGATAGCCCGGAGGGAGTGCTAGGACTATATCAGGGCCATTGTTGTGAGTAAGCCATGTTTCAGTGAGAAACAGAATGTCCATAGCGTGGTTTAGAATCAAGAGGTTAATTTCATGCGCATGTTTAGCGAGCGATCTGCAGTTGAGGAGGCCTAGTTGTAGTCCGCCTGGTGCCGAGTCTGTGCCAGGAGGGTTGCAGAAACTGCAGCCGGTAAAAGGATTGTCGCCCGAATAGGTGTAATTGCAGAGGGGGTGTTTTTGTGTGTTCAGGGCCAGGAGCCTGTCCCGGGTGTAGTTCGGGCATTTCGTGACAGAAATGGGCAGAGTAACTGGGCCCGGGTCCGGCTGGGCCCGGACGGGCCCAGACGGGCTTGCCTTTGGCGCGCCTTTGGCGCGCTGACGGCGCGCCCGCTGCGCCCGTCCGCTGCGCGTCCGAATGCGGCACATGATTTTATACCGACAGGGGGGGCGTGGCCAAAAGTAGTGGGCGTGGCCTGTAATCAGGCTCACTCGCTAATGGCGGTGAAGGAGACTTTTCTTCCCCGTGGCAGTGTTTAGGTCGGCTGCACGGGTGTTTTCAGAGTCTAGGTGAGTGCCCCTAACAGGTTAGTGGGAGGTGTACAAATTCTAAAATCAATTTACACACACTTTAAAAAAACATAAAATTTTTCATATAATTTTTCAGCAGAGCTCCCGGCTGTGCCTCAGGAGTATAGGTTCTGAGAGAGACTGGGCGTCGGCGCTTTAAGTAGTCAAGGGGGCGTGGCCAAAAGTAGTGGGCGTGGCCTGTAATCAGGCTCACTCGCTAATGGCGGTGAAGGAGACTTTTCTTCCCCGTGGCAGTGTTTAGGTCGGCTGCACGGGTGTTTTCAGAGTCTAGGTGAGTGCCCCTAACAGGTTAGTGGGAGGTGTACAAATTCTAAAATCAATTTACACACACTTTAAAAAAAACATAACATTTTTCATACAATTTTTCAGCAGAGCTCCCGGCTGTGCCTCAGGAGTATAGGTTCTGAGAGAGACTGGGCGTCGGCGCTTTAAGTAGTCAAGGGGGCGTGGCCAAAAGTAGTGGGCGTGGCCTGTAATCAGGCTCACTCGCTAATGGCGGTGAAGGAGACTTTTCTTCCCCGTGGCAGTGTTTAGGTCGGCTGCACGGGTGTTTTCAGAGTCTAGGTGAGTGCCCCTAACAGGTTAGTGGGAGGTGTACAAATTCTAAAATCAATTTACACACACTTTAAAAAAACATAAAATTTTTCATACAATTTTTCAGCAGAGCTCCCGGCTGTGCCTCAGGAGTATAGGTTCTGAGAGAGACTGGGCGTCGGCGCTTTAAGTAGTCAAGGGGGCGTGGCCGAAAGTAGTGGGCGTGGCCTGTAATCAGGCTCACTCGCTAATGGCGGTGAAGGAGACTTTTCTTCCCCGTGGCAGTGTTTAGGTCGGCTGCACGGGTGTTTTCAGAGTCTAGGTGAGTGCCCCTAACAGGTTAGTGGGAGGTGTACAAATTCTAAAATCAATTTACACACACTTTAAAAAAACATAAAAATTTTCATACAATTTTTCAGCAGAGCTCCCGGCTGTGCCTCAGGAGTATATAGCCATAATTGTCTTGGAAAACAAGAGCGTTCTTGCCTTCACCGCACTTGTCCAGGAGCCGGTCTCGTGGAACAAGATTCCAAGGTAGGGGAAGGTGGATGTTCTTTCTAAAGGGGCGTTATTTATGTACATCAATTTCATTTGTTTTTTAATGCGTGTGCCACAGTTCATAGAGAAAGTCTTACTGCAATTTATTTTTAAATCAAGGCTGAGCATAAACCGGTTAAAGGATGTTATCAGTTTTTGCAGGGCCATGGGGGTACGAGCCATTAAGACGGCGTCATCTGCATACAGCAGTGCAGGGATGAACCTCTTTCCAATCTTAGGCATATCCCCACACTCTTGCAACAGATGATTCTCCAGGCCATTTATATAGATAAGGAATAAAAAGGGCGCCAGGACGCACCCCTGGCGCACTCCGCGCCCTATTCCAAAAGACCTACTGCATTCCCCCCCTTTGCCATAACGCACAACAGCAGTGGCTCCTGAATATAACTCCCTTAAAAATTGAATTATCGACTTTTCCACGCCCAGCCGTGACATCAGGTCCCATAGTTTAGAGTGAGACACGCAGTCGAAAGCCGATGTAAAAGCACGGATCTTACTGCCGCCCAGTGGAATACTACTCAGCCACACGAGACCCAGTGGCCTCCACGCTTCTGCCTTGCCTCCGAGCCGTGGCTGCAGCTGCACTAGCAGTAGAACAGTCAGAGAGCATAGTACTGGCACACACCATGATTTTGCACGTTCCCCATGCGGTGGACACCCTACTCACGTCCACTAAGACTCGGCACCTGACAATTGCACGTCTTACTAGGTATGAACTGATACTGCTGGCACCACACATTGCCATCAGAAGGTCCACCACCCTGAACCCAGCATGCCTTTTGCCAACAGAGCACGAGTTGGATGACCTAGAATCAGACAACACATTTCACGATTGTGTATTAGCCATTGATAGACACACGAAGGTGCGCCCAGACTTGAAAGACACACCACTTCCCGATGAACAAGGGAACTTGTTTGTAGATGGGTCATGTCTTCGGGATGACGAAGGAACTTTGCAGGCCTCCTATGCAGTGGGCAAAGCTAATAAACTACTGGAAGGGGGAAGGCTGGCAAATGCCAAGAGCGCACATGCAGCTGAACTCGTGGCACTAACGAGGGCATGCGCATTGGCTAAAGGAAAAAGATAAAATATATATACAGACAACCAGTATGCCTTCAGAGTGGTCCATGACTTTGGCCAGCTGTGGTCAATGAGGGGATTTCTCACATCAGCAAGCCAACAAATCCAACACGCCCAATTGATAAGTGACCTCCTCCATGCCCTGCTACTACCATCAAAGGTGGCTATCATCAAATGTGCCTCACACAAGACTATGTGTCAAAAGGAAATGCATTCATTGATGGGGAAGCAAAGAGAATAGCACTGACAGGCTGTCAGCTAGCTATGGTACAGATGATAAGCATCAGCAATAACACAGAGGCTACCAATGATTCCCTACACTTTGACCCCATACACATTCAGAGCAAAGTGGAGAAAGAAGAAAGGAAGAGCGGGTAAAGGGAGGGTGTGTGCAAACAAAGGAGGGATTATGGACAGGGCCAAATGAAAAATTATGCCTACCTTCATCCATGCTCCCCTCCATGGCGCCGCCTTTTTCATGGCCCCTCACATGTTGGCAGAGATGGAATGATCCGACTATTTTCCCAATGCTGGTACAGCTGCAAGTTTTGCCAAATAGCAGAAAGGCTTTGCAGGCAGTGCACCGTTTGCACACAATACAATTCTGGGAAAGGTACATAAACTGTACCTGGCCACTTCCCACCACCCCACGGACCGTTTGAGAGCCTCCAGCTGGACTTTATTGACATGCCCCCACCCACAAGTACAAACATGTGTTGGTAATTGTGTGCATGTTCAGTAAGTGGCCCGAAGCATAACCAACAAAGAACTGTGATGCACATAGGGTTGGTAAATGCCTCCTACAGGAACTTATCCCACACTGTGGAATACCAGCCCTTCTGAGCTTCGACAGATGTAATAGGGGGAATATGCAAGGGACTTGGGGGTCACACAGAAACTACACTGCCCCTATCATCCCCGGCAGCGAGCGCGGTGGAGAGGAAGAATGGGGTGTTGAAGAATAAGATGGAAAAATGTGTGCATCAACTGTACTTTCATGGGTAGACGCACTACCACTAGCCCTGCTGGCAATGAGGAGCACACCAGATAGAATAACAACACTCAGCCCCCACTAAATAGTATTTGGCCGCCCCATGAACATTGCAGGCCATATGTCCACGCCCCCACTATCAGTAACAGATGATCTGCTTTTATGTTATTGTAAGAAATTAACAGAGACTTTACGTTATCTTCACCGCCAGGTTCTGCGGGCTCTTCCAGAAGCAACAACTCCACCGCCACATGACCTGCAGCCTGGTGACTGGATCTGGGTAAAGGCCCACACCCGACGGCACTGCCTCCAGCCAAGGTGGAAGGGACCCCACCAGATTATTCTCAGCACAGCAACAGCAGTCAAGTGCCAAGGGCTGACATCCTGGATCCACAGCTCTCACACCAAGAAAGCAGAAGGACCAGATAGCAGAGAACCAGCTCCACCAGCACCACCAGTGACATCTGAAACACCAGGCAGGTACAACCTTTGATCCACCGCGCAAGACAAGACCAACGGGAAGTAAGAGGCAGATACCTGCTTGGGGCAGGCTGGGCCTCCAACAGAAGACACCAGAGGCAGATACCTGTTTGGGGCAGGTTAGGCCTCCAACAGAAGACACCAGAGGCAGTCACCTACTGCGCACAACACGTCCAGGTCCAGGCCTCTGGGTGTCACCTCTCCAAAGACGTCTGTACCAGCTGCCTTCCAAGGGAGTGCCAACTGTCATGTGCTAGTAACCTCTGATGGTACACCATCAAGGCATCAACGTTTTCTTCTAAATGGTTAACTGGTGTCTGCACAAATAGACCCCTAGGAGGTGCAGGACCCGCTAGTTAGAGTTGCTGGTGATGCTCCAATAAGACACATAGCGGTGCATCACCCGCTAGTTACATATCGAAGACAAGACTTTGGAACATCAAAGAACTAATTTGAACGCATGGTTAAGGATATGCCAACACCGAAGTAGACCACATTTATGACAAATGCCAGCAAACTGATCGGGAAGGCTTAGGTCTATACAGGTGAGAGTAGAAGAGTCACAACTAATAATTCATATAAGGCTGTTGTGTCCTGGAATAGACTTAAATAGTGTGCTGGAACTGTCTGTGCCAAATCCCCCGCTCGTGAGTGGGTTGAAAAACCTGATCTTGCAAGACATTTCATTTTCCACTTTTGGACTTCAAACAACAGCACAAGATAGTGCAGACGTACGCCTTGACATTTTGGATTGGTGATCTATGCAATAGAAAACATAGGATCTGGTCTTATCAGGGACATTAACTGAACAAGTGAAAGTAAGGAAAAATGCCAAGAACGAAAAGACCGGACAGAAAATGGCCATCAGTGATAGGAGCAATATTGACACCAGTCCCAGGGATAATAGTGACTGCGCTGGAAGAAGATGTTTTCTTACGCCAGTCTAGCATTGTGGTTGGTGAACATCGCAGCCTTTTGGTCCATTTGTTGCATTTCTCATGGGAAACGGTTGCGCAAGTGCTGCCACAGGTCCCGGAGGAGGCCCGGGCCGTGGTCTACCAAGCAGTGAGAGATGGGGGATGCAGCAGAGTTCATAATCAGGTATGGTCTGGATACGATTCGTTCGCTGGGTGGAGTGGTTTTGTTGACAGTGTCCTTGGCAGATCACATCTGGCTTTTCAAGGGATGTCTAGGCCAACCTCATGGACTTATAATTGAATGGGACTCGTCTCTTTGGAGAAAAGGCAGACCTGGTGCTGGAGCGCTTCAAGAACTCGCAATGTCCTTGGCTTCTCAGTGACACCTCACCCCCAGACTGCCTTTCGGCCCAATGGAGTGGGCCTTCAACCATGTCAGCCACTGTCCTGCACAGACTTCCTACGTTGTGTGAAAACGTGGACGCAGTGCATTCCGACCTTGTGGGAATAGTAGCCATAAGTCATCTGCCACCAACACCCCGGTAGCTGAAGACTCCAAGACCTTCTAGTTTGGTTCTGCAAGACCATGGGTACCCCGATGGAGAATCCAACTTTATCTCCTCCACTGGCAGTCCATAACATCAGACCAGTGGGTCTTGCATTTGGAGGGGTTACTCCCTCCCTTTCCAGTCTTTCTCTCTCCCTTCACCGCCATCTTGCAAACGGCTGGCAGAGGATCATATTATCTTGGTCTGAGAAGAAGTTACAGCTTTCCTGGCCAAGGGGGCAATAGAAAATGTTCCAACACCAGAAGTAGGAAGTGGTTGTTATTCCCGCTATTTTCTAATACCCAAAAAGAACAAAAGATTTTGTCCTATTCTAGACCTCCAAACCGTCAATCTCTTCCTCAAAAAAAGAGAACATCTTTCTTAAAACTACTAGAGGGATTTCTAGACCCAAACATCAGATCTCGCAATGACAGCCTACTAATTGATATCCTCCTTACGGCTGCCCGAAATCTATACTAACGAATTGGTAAAACACAGCCGCCTCCTCCTTCCGTCCTTGTCTAAAATGGATCTCCTTCCTGAGAGGGGCAGAACAAAACTCCCCATGGATTAAGCTCAACACATATTCAAAACAGTTAGCACCACCATTCAAAACCTTGGACTGAACCCTTTGACTGAATGGAACATATGATCAGGATTGCAACTGCATTTAAAACTTGTTAAGATCTCCTTGGATTTTACACAGTTGTACATGTGATTGTCTCCATACCTACTAGTGCCCCCCTCTTCTCCCCCTTTCATTTTACTCATTTTACTTTACTTCTATCTCTTATTTTTACGCTATACTACACGTCTTTGGGTTTATCGAATCTCCATTTGATGCTTTCCTCTTATTTATCATCTGTCTCCTGGATTTTGTTTGTAAATCTAGACCCTCGGGTCTCGATCAATCCTCCAGGAATGTAAGCATTTGTACTGTATATTTTAAACTGGACCCTTGTATTCTCTGATTGTCCCTTTCTCTCTCTTCATTTGTTGACCAAAAGTTTCTCAATAAAATTCTTCTGAAATAAAAAAAAGGGAGACATTTAAGATGCTCACATTGGCACAGGTCTTGTCTGCTCTAGACCAAGGAGGCTGGCACTGGACTTGCAGTATTCCTATTTTACATCCCCATCCTGCCTGCCATCAGGCATTACCAGCGGTTTAAGGTAGACCACAAGCACTTTCCGTTCACTGTGTGTCACTTTGGCCTTACCAGCGCCCCTAAGGTGTTCACCAAGGTGATGGCTTCCTGCATCCTGTTGGTGAAACATGCCAGATGGCGTTTGCGGGCTCTGCAGTGGGACCTGAAGTTCAAATGGGCGCAGCATCAGGAGAATCTCTACGAGCTGGTCCAGATCTCAAAGGAACTACAAAGAACCTGCAATGGTGGCTTACGAACTGTGATTGGGTCAGAGGCAGACCCCACTCCCTTCCCCAACCAGATCTCACAGTAGTAACCGATGCATCACTTCTGGGATGGGGCTGCCATTTGAGAGAGCTGCTGTTCAGAGAACTCTGGTCTCCGGCAGAATCAGGACTCCACATCACCTTGTTGGAGCTCTGGGTGATTTGACCTGCATTAAAAGGATTTCTTCCCTCCGTTAAGGGGAAGTGCCGTTGTTTAAGGACAACACCACGTTCATGTGGCACTGCAGCAAGCAGGGCAGGGTGGGGTCATGGGCCTCTTGTCAAGAGGAAAAGAAGAAAAGAAGGGTGTCCGCTGCACTCCGGAGTACGAACAAAAGTAGTTAACTGGGTATTTGGGGAAAGTCGAGTCTCTTAGGGTGATCAGGATGCTGCCCTTACTGTCCAGGAAGGGCGAAAGAGTAAATCACACTGTGAAACCTTGTAGGCAAAAGGGGGATAACCTGATCACTCCTCTGTGCTAATAAAGCCAAATGTTTCCAAAGTATAGTTAAATAGTTCAAAGTTTTATTCACTTTGTATTTTCGCTTATTGATCCATGTGTGTCTCCACTTTTATAATTTCAAATCATTATATTTTCCACACATCGATATTCACAACTTGATTATATCCAAGGTATTCAGAAATTCACAAAATTCACATTATGTACATGGTTGAAGTCCCCAATGCATTTCGAGGAATGTCCTCTTCGTCAGGGGGTTCAGATTGTACTAGAGGGTTGAAGGTGATTAGGAATCATGCTGGTGCCGAAACGCCATTCCGAGAACGCGTTCTGAATACCTTGGATATAATCAAGTTGTGAATATCGATGTGTGGAAAATATAATGATTTGAAATTATAAAAGTGGAGACACACATGGATCAATAAGCGAAAATACAAAGTGAATACAACTTTGAACTGTTTAACTATACTTTGGAAACATTTGGCTTTATTAGCACAGAGGAGTGATCAGGTTATCCCTCTTGTCAAGAGGCCATGCGTCTCTGGACATGGCTGGCACAGCAGGGCATAACCCTGTTGGAGGAAAGTGTCCCTTTTTGCATGGGTGCCCCCCCCCCCCACCCCACTTTTTGCCTAATGTTAATGCACTTTGACTGAGTGTGCCATGGGCTCCTGACAACCTGGTACCCAGGGCCTGTGTTCTTTCCCTAAACTGTACAGTTACAAAACCCAATTGGCAACTCTCTGGCCACATGTAAGTCCCATGTAAAAGGTACCATGAGTACCAAAGGCACTGTGAACAGGGAAGGCCTGCATCACTTTTTGTGCCACCCTCAGAGGCCCTGTACCTTTACAAACACACACAGAGACTGCCATTGCAGGCTGCGTGTTGTGGTGCAGAACAAAGTGAAGAGTCGACATGGCACACATTCCTGTGCTATGCCTACAAACCACTGCCCTGGCATAGGTAAGCCACCCCTCTAGCTGGGTGCACTATACCAATGGTGAGGGTACAGGTGCATGAGCCCTGCACCCCAACAGTGACTAAGTCCATTCTTAGACATTGTAAGGGCAGTACAGCCATAAAGAGCATATGGTCTGGGAGTTTGTCAATACAAACTCCACAGCACCATAATGGCTTTACTGAAAACTGGGAAGTTTGATATCACATTTCTTGCCACATTAAACCCCCACTGATGCCACTTTGGGATTTAATGAAAAATGCACTCAGAGGGCATCTTAGAGATGCCCCCTGAAAAATGACCTAACTCCAGTGTCCTGGCTGATGGCTGCTCGCCAGCTGTCACCACCAGACATGTGTCCGGACTCCTGGGTCATGCGGCTCTCCGGGTCCTGAAACAAAGCACATCCTGGGTCGAGGTGCCAAGCTTCCTCCCCCAGGATGGGTAGGGTCCACCTTTGTGAGCTACCCCAGCCAGTTGCTGCTCCCAGCAACTGGCCCCACTGATTCTGACCCCACTTTGAACAGAAAAATCAGTGGGAAAACCAAGTTAGGAAGAGAGGTGTGCCCACCTTTGGCAACCCCACCCCTCAGGTCGGGGAGGCGAGGTGAAGCACAACTCTCAGTCCCAGTCATCTTGAAGATGGGGGGACCCAGCCAACCAGAGTGAGGCTTATGTCCCTTCCCACTGGAGGGTGGCATAATAGGGGGTGTACCCATCCCCAGGAAGTGATCCATTTGTCCCGACCATTTGTCCCGACCTTTACCTACCTGTAACGCCCCTAAATTTAGTATTTAGGGGCAACCCCGAACTTTGTCTCCTCAGACAAGAAGAGAGAAGAAGGACAAAAGAAGCGTGCTGAAAGAAGATGAGGAGGACACCAACTGACTTGGCGCCAGCCCTACCGGCCTATCCCGACCTCGATCTGCTTCAGCTAAATCCCAGTGTGTCCTGCAGTCAATAGCCCCCCAGAACTGGAGGAGGACCTGCCCTGCCTTCCCAAACCAAACTTTATCTCCTGTGAGCACCGGATTTGCTTACCAACAGACTCTGGCTCCGGCCAAATCCGTGAGTCTGCACCACTCTGCACCCGACGCCCACGACCCGAGTTTGAGTGGCCCAACACCACGAGGAGGTCTCCTCTGCAATCCTGACCTGGGATCTGGTGATCCCTGACCTACCTCAAGTCTGCAGCCCCTTTCTGGAGGATCCCTACGACCGGAGCCGGTAAGAAGAATCCGATGCCAAAAGACACCCGTGCACCCGACGCCCCATTGCCTTGGGTGGCCCAACCGACGGTGTTCCGACATCCCATCTTACCTCTCCAACCAGTGGTCGCCTCCAAAAGATTTTCCTTCCCGAGCCTGCAGTGTTTGTTGCAACCGGAGAATCCCCATTGAAAACAACAGGGCACCCGATGCCAAAACAGCACCCAGCCGCCCCTGTGCCCCTTTGGGCGCCAAATTGGATCCCCCTTTGCCCTGAGCTTAAGTCCAGGAGCTTTCCCACAACCCTGTGCCTCCTAGTGAGCAGCCACCAACCGGAGGCCCCCTATCTCCCACTGGATTACATTGGGCCTCAGCACTCTGCACCCGGCCGCTCTAGTGCCGCTAAGGGTGCTTTGAGAGTGCATCCTTGACTCTGGGTGAACCCTTGGTCTAACCCTAAACACCCAACTCCCTGAACAAAGTACTTACCTTGAAACCGATAACTTAATTTCTTCCCATAGCACTGTATTGACTGCTTTTCTGTAAAAAGTTCAAAGTGTGGAGTTGGGAGTACTATGAAAAAGCATAAAAGTGTGTTGTGATAATGAATTGCATTACTTACATTCATCCCAGAAATTTCCCTGTGTGGTATCTAGGTATAACACAGTGAGTAAAAAAAGTAATCTGAAAAGTAACTAAAACAGTAATCCCAAAAGTAACTGTAAAGCAATTACAATAGTAACTTAAAATTAATTTTAACTGTTGATACCTGTAAACAAACTAATTGCATTCTACTGCATTTCAACTACATTATTCTTGCAAAGTGTTATTTCACTTACCTGCACCAGGCCTGGCTTGGTTCCAGAAATAAAATACAACTGAATAATATTTTTATACAAACAAATTGGTCTGAGTTCAGTCTTTGAGTGTGTCACATAATTTCTTGCCTGAGTGTGTAAAATAAATGCCTAACGCCACCCTCCAATAAAGCCTTACTGCTTGCCCGCACTACGACAAATAGTAAGGTATTACCTACTTTTACCTCTGTCTACCTTTGGGGTTCCATTGGACTCTGTGCACACTATACCTTACTTTTGTATAGTATATACAGAGAAGTGCTCAAAGAGCAATCTGAGTGGGATGACTATAGTAGAAGAAGAGTCCTTCTTTTGTTTATAAACCCCTCACTCACCAACCTGATTGGTGACATGCTTCATCATCGGGGTCCACCCTGATAGCCGAGTGCCATCAGGGTGTGCTTCGACACCTGGATTACAGTGGAGCTGGTATTTGTGTGAATGGTGCAAAAAAATTATGTTAAAAAATGTCCTGGTATAACTTATGTGAAAAATAATTTTATTCTAAAGCTACTGGACAAAGTTAAAATAGGTGTATAGATACAGGTAAGGTTTGTTATGGCCAAGTGTATCGGTATGTGAAAGGTCTACATGTTTCAACCCGTGGATGGAAAATGCCGGGTTTTCTTCAGGACCAGAGGAAAATGGGTGGTCAGGGCACACTAACGCGCCTCCAGTCCTAGATTCCTTCAACCTACTGACAAAAATCTGTAGTAGGAAAGTGTCTCGTTCCCAAATGGGCGAGAAAAATGCAAAAAGACCTGTGGGAGAAAAAGGGGAACAGTCACAAATAGACCTGTTACATGCCTGTAACGTAGTGCAGTGCTGACTCTCACATGTCTGCTCGCTCTGTGTGCATCCCATTCAGAACTGATGGGAACTGGCGTGTACCGTAAGGCTCCCAATCAATAATATATACTTATGATGGTGCTTACATGTATTTAGCTAACATATATTAAGACAAAGCCCTTAGTGGCTTGCACTGGCACACCTATCAATCGTGGCGTGCTCGGTGATCAAATCATCGTTATTTCATCGGTCTCTCACACTCATCGATTATTGGTGCGTGGCTCGATTTCTCTCACTGACATTATCGTTAGTTTACAACGATGTGTGGCGTATTCTTTCTCCTTTCAAACATTCATAAAATACAAGACAAACACACATAAAAAGACCGTTAGTGGACAGGGCTTACTCCTGTTCCGGGTCTTAAGGCTTCACAGGGTGGAGGGAAGGTTGGCCTCTGTTAGGGACATACTCTGTTGGGAGAGGGGAACTGGATTAGGACTCGCCGAGTTGAAAAAAAACACAAGAAAAATACGGGGTTGCCTCATGACGGCGCCAGATCCATAAGGTATGATTAATACTCACAGTTTCGCAGAGGTAATTTGGCTAGGTACCTACTCGCCTCTCCATACCGCCCCGCAATAATACAACGCCGGCCGGCGTGTGTAGTAAGCTGCAATCGGCTTCCGGGGTGGGCGGAGTCACGTGCACGCGTAATGACGCAGTGTCGGGTTCCGCCCCAGTCTATGCTAGGGGTGGTGCCTATGGACAAAAAAACTAAGACAGTGAGTGTGCTAGTTGCATAGCAACCTAAATGCACACGAGGAGACTCGGACAAATGCTCCGTAGTGGTGTGGGCAAGGTCTACGCTAAACAGTGAATAGCTGGGGTTACAATGAACAAGCTAATGGATTAAAAAACAGGAGTGAAGGGAGGTTATATATAAGGATAAGCACAATAGATTAAATGTGCAGATGGGTGGTACTTATTAAAAGGACAGCACAAAAGGTCACAACAGGAAAAGCACAACAGGTGGATGTGCAAATGAGTGGTGATATTATAGGTTATATTACAGAAAAAACACAGTAGTTGGATGTGCAAATCGGTGGTAAAACTTATGAGGACCACACAAGGGGTCACAGCAGGATACGCACAGCAATTGGATGTGCATATGAGTGGCGATGTTCATAGAAACACTATGCACAGGAAAAATATTTTTGCATTACACAGGACTAAGGGTTGGTGTCAATACAACACCAATTTAGAGGACGTTTGCCCAAGGAATATTGTCGTTGAGTCCTGTGACATGAGTGGATGATCTGTAGATCCATCTCTGTTCCTTCTCGTACAAGCGTTTCTGCAGGTTGGGTCCTGTGGTGATCTGTTCAATAACTGTCCACATCATATCGTTGGGCGTGTGGTTGTTTTCAAGGAAGTGGTCAGTTAGCCTGATAGCACTTTTTCTGCACCGGATGGTGCTGCGATGTTCGCAGATTCGCTGCTTTATCTTACTGGTTGTCATCCCTATGTACCGTTTTTTGCAGGTGCACTCAATTAAGTAGACCACGTTGCAGCTATTGCAGTTAGTGTGAGATTGTTGTCTCCACACCTTACCTTCTTCGATGTCAAGTGTTTTTGTCTTCCTTGTTAGGTGGCACACGCTGCAGTTGCCACAGCGATAATGCCCAGTGACCGCCGGTAAGCCCCAGGCTTTTGTGATTGATATGTTTTCATTTGCATTTTTGATTTTTGGCCTGGTATTCACCAATGTGTCTTTTAGACTGTGTGATTTTTTGAAAGAAAACAGTGGTTTCTCCCAACGAAGGTTGCCAGTACTCAGGATAGACCAATGTTTGTTGATGCTCCTAGTTACTTGATTGGAGATGGCATTAAAAGTAGTCACACAAGTTAGTGGTATGGTGTTTTCTGAAGGAGGTTTATTCTCCAGGAGGGCTTCTCTTGGTTGGATTCCTGGCTCTCTTTTGACATTTGTTGACAATTTTAGTTGGATACCCTCGTGACACCAATTTGTCAGTTAAGTCGGAAGCTTGTTTCTTATATTCCGTCACCTTGCTACAGTTACGTCGTAGTCTTAAAAACTGCCCATAAGGGAGGTTTTCCCTGAGGGGTCGAGAGTGGAAGCTTTCAAACCTAAGCAAATTGTTTTTGGCGGTAGGCTTGTAATGCGTTCTGGTCTCCAGGCGTTCATTCTCCTTGGTGATGACAACATCAAGGAACACTATCTTTTCTTTGTCAAAGCAGTTGGTGAATTTTAGATTTTGATTACAAGTGTTGATCCAGGTAATGAATTCAGTCAGCCGGTCGATAGGTCCTTGCCAAATTGCCAGGACGTCGTCAATGTAGCGTTTCCAAAATGTTATGTTATCCTGGAATGGATTCTGATTGCTCAGGATGAACTTCTTTTCGAAATCATAGGTTAGGTTAGGTAACCTGCGGGGAGTCGTCTGCGTATTAGTAAGTGGACAGCCAATTTGACTGTGTTTTTGGTTTTCTGTTAGCGCAGTATGCGATACCAGAGAGCTCGTTATATTTGGGTCTCTGTTTAACTGAAACATAGTTTGGTTTTTATATACAGAGAACGCGACGTGAAGATAACCCCCTACCGTGTCGGCCCAGGCAATGCGATAAATAAACGCCTCCTGTGAGTTATTTGAGCAGCCTTTGTCTTTTCCTCGTTTCAAAAATAACCTAATCGAGCCCCTGACAGGTTCGGTTTATACAAAGTGCATTTTTCGCCGTTTTTTAAAAAGAAATTTTCTTTCAGAAAATAGAGCTCAACTTTAATTAGATTGGACCCTATTCCATTCACCATATAAAGTAATTCGGTGGACCTTGAATACCCTGCCTGCCACTTGCAAACAGGCACTTGAGACAGATATTTCGATATGCTGTTTGAATTCTACAGTAGAATGTGTGAATGTGTTTTGCATATTCAATTTCCTCACCTGTTCTTTATTGGTGATCACGGGGAACTGTGAATTTGGTGAAGGGAGTGATATAATAATGTATTCCATGAAAGAATCACACATTAGTAAAGAAGGGTTTTTATCTGCTTAACATAATTTTGTTTTACAGGTACTTGGCCCCAGCAATTAGCTGAGTGTGCCTCATACGGCACCTGCCGTGAGTATTTACAAGAAAAGTAAAAAAAAATTAAAACCCCTTTTCACACTATTATCCCCACGGTTGGATGCACCTTAGCGCGTGCAGACCGCCGGGGGAGCACACAACTGGTCCTGAAGAATGCTGAGCGACTCGGGCTCTCTTAGCAGAAACATGTTGACCAAATTTGTTTAAAATCTATTGAGGACTAGGGGTCTCCATTAATTGAGACAACACCTATGAGTCCACTCATCACCTGTTTTTAACTAGTGCTGGTTGGACTATTAATAAAATAGTTGACAGTCACAACTTAGCATTTTTTATCTTTGCACTCACTTAGCACAATTGGTTTATTCTGATCACTCCAACACACACAAGAACCAGCTCCGCTGTAACCAGGCGTTGTAGCACACTGGGGGGACGCTAGGTCCTTCCAGTGGGAACCCAGTGATGAAGCATGTCACCACCAGGTTGGTGAGTGAGGGTTCTTTTTAACTATCGTTCTGTGTGTTTTTCTTCACCGCTCCCTTTTTCCTTCCCGTTTGACTGTCCCTCACATGATTTTTTTGTGAGGTTTTCCTGTTTTCTCAGCCGTTTCACTCTCCTGTTGTTGATCAATATTAAGACTAGGGGTAAGAGAGCGAATACTTATACCCTTACTCTCCTGTTGTTTGATTGTGATTAAGGCAGCGCACAGCTGCGAGAGAACTCTGCGAATTATTGCACTTTCCCACGAATTTTGTACCTTATGTGTTTTTTTGAAACGATGGAAGATTTAGGCCTTTCTTTCTCTAAGGAGGAAGTTGATGCCTTACTAGGGGATAACTCCCTTTTTGCAGACACCCTACTAGCACAAACTATTTCTCAGACAGAAGACTGGGAAAAATTAGGAGAACTTAAAAGAAGCCGCATTAGGGCTATACTACATGGGACAATGATTAAAGAATACCTCAATAACAACGCAGCACCAAAAGGGTTACTCGTGACGAATGCCCCTAGGATTTTTCTGGATGATGCCACATTCCGTAAGGAGTGGGCACAAATTGCCTGGCACTGTACCAGGGACTGGGGGATTTTAATTATAAAAACAGCACTTCGTCTGTCCGAAACTCTCTTAATAGAAATTCAAACAACTGAGTCTCAATTTAAGGCAACACTGACGGGTTTTAAAAAAAAGCTGGACGAGCTAAATAAGGAACAGATGAATATAAGGAAAACCTAGCGCAATCTAAGGCACAAAAATTACAAAAAGACTTGAAACGCTGGTCCTATACTCGTGTCTATCCTTATTCTAGTCCGGAATATGTCCAACCGACAGGGACTGATTACAACTCAGACTCCTCAGCTGACTCTAATACAAGTAGCTCCAGTGGTGGCAATATAAAAAGAGGCAATAGGGGAAGGGGTCGTGGGCGTGGTCGTGGTAACCAGAGTTTTCCTACCTATCAAGGGTGGCCACCATTTTTTCAACATCCAGGATTAGCGCCTTTTCAGAACAACCCCTTCCAACCACCTGCTCCACCCATGATGGGGTGGAACCCACATTTTGCGCCACAGCCCCATTTTCAGCAGAATACTTATCTCCAGCCTTTTTTAGACCAGGGCCGACGCGGTAGGGGGAAACGCAAGGGAACCAACCAGGTCCACTGGGAACAACCAGAAGCAGTGGGGGACAACACCCGAAGCAAGACGGGGGAACAGAGGGCAGGCCCGAGCAATCAATGAGCCTAGTGACGAACTTGTCATCTTATACACTCACTGAATCTGAGAGGGCCGTTTTGGAAAAAGGCTTGGGTTTTCTACCCACCCCCTGTTTTGACAAGTTTAAATTGCTTTGTGAGCTAAATGAATTTTTTAGGAAATTAAGATTGAAGAGCTTTTTTGAGAATAAGGACACCGAACAAACTGATGTGATTCAAATTGATACACCTTTTAAACCAAAATCGAATTTCACGCCTCCAACACATCTCATACCTCCAGAAATTCTGGCCTTTGAGCAGGCTGTTTTACATGAGGTAGAAGCCCTCACCTGCCCAACCGTATTTAAAAATCTGAAAGCAGTTGAATACCAGGCAATCCAGTCACTGAAGAAAAATTCCACGATTGTGAATAAAAGTGCCGACAAAGGCGGAGGTACAGTAATCCAGGACAAGGTAGCATATGATCTAGAATGCAGAAGATTACTGAATGACAGCACCAATTATACTCCCCTGAGAGAAGATCCAACCGAAAATGTTAGAAATGAGATTTTAGAACTAGTCTCTACAGCTGAGGGAGAAGGTTGGATATCGAAGCGGGAATCTGATTTCCTCTCATCCTCTGGTGGTAAAGTACCATACTTTTACACCCTACCGAAAACACACAAAAACATCTTGCCACCACCAGGACGTCCAATAGTTTCAGGTATTGGATCATTATTAGAACCTCTCTCCCAATACTGCGACTTCTTTCTGAAACCTATAATACAGTCCACAGAAACATATATCAAGGATACGAAGAGCCTCCTTGCTATGTTACGTACTATTGAGATACCAGAGGAACCAAGCTTCCTTGTCACTTTGTTGGCATCGAAAGCCTGTATACCTGCATACCACAAGATGAGACTATCAAGGTGGTAGCAGAAGCCTTAGATCAAACTACCTGGAATTTTACAGTACCCGGAGGCTTCGTAGTGGATTGTGCCACACTAGCACTGAAGAGGAATTACTTTGAATATGAAAACCAAATCTTCCTTCAAACAACAGGGACTTCCATGGGCAGCACTTTTGCCCCTTCGGTGGCAGGATTGTACGTTTACAACTTCGAGAAGAAACATATCCTGGTCCCTTCGAACCCTTTTTCCGCTAACATCGTTCTATGGCAACGTTACATAGACGATGTTCTGATAATATGGCAAGGGGAGGAAACCACCTTATCTCCTTTCTTCACTTGGATCAATACCTGTGACCCTCATCTGAGGTTCACTCATGAATACTCCAGAGAGAGTATCACCTTCCTCGACGTGAAGATCAGCAAACGAGATCACTTGATCCAAACGAAAACATACTATAAAGATACTTCTAAAAATAATTTGTTGCTTTTTTCCAGCTTTCATCCACGCCTCCTAAGGGAGAACCTCCCCTATGGACAGTATCTCCGCTTAAGGCGGAACTGTAGCGAAACAGCCGATTTTAAAAGACAAGCTGATGATTTGACGGCTAAACTGGAAAAACGAGGCTATCCAAAAAAGATCCTTCACAGAAGTCGAAAAAGAGCGGCTAATCAAAACAGAGATGCCCTTTTGGAGACGTATCCCAAGGATACACCACAGAAAGTACCACTCACATGTGTAACCACATTCAACTCCCTATCGAATGTGGGGAGCATACAAAAAAACTGGAAGATCGTGACAAGCAACCGTTTTGATTGGGAAAACCCTCTCTTTTCCTATAAAAGAGCAGCAAGTCTCAAAGACGCGTTAGTCCATACCCGTCCGGTAAAAAAACAGAGAAATCAAGAACCTACAGTACTGAATGCCTGGGGGCTCCCAGCGGTGACGGGCCATTTGCCCTGCGGGGACTGCAGTATTTGCCATCTGACCACCCACACGAAATTCCTGAATATTGAACCGGGCAAACAGTGGGAGCAACGCAGTCACACCAATTGCAACACAAGTAACGTTGTATATTTAATAACTTGCACGTGTACTTTGAATTATGTGGGAATGACCACCAGACGTGTAAAACTGAGGATCTGTGAACATCGGAGCAGCATCCGCTGCAAACGGAATGCAACGAAACTCACAAATCACTTCATTGAGAAGAATCACACGCCTAATGACATGCGCTGGACGATTCTTGAACATGTCATGGGTGATGAGAAAGTCTTATTTGAGAAGGAACAGCGATGGATCCATCGTCTATCAAGCCATCGCATAGGATTGAACGATGAAATACCGTGGGGCTCTGTATTGAGACGCTAACATTTCTCAAACATTTTTCAACCTGGTATTCTGTTAGACGACTAACTAGTTCCCTATACACACACTGCAACATTCTTTCTCAGTTTAGTAGAATATTATGGAAATGGGACTTTGTTTCTTCGCCCTTTCTTTACTGTCAGCCAGCATATAGACCTCGTGCTAACTTGACAATAAGGCTTTTGTTAATCCAGGCCCAACTGACCTTTTGTCTGTTCACATACAAATCACTCTGCAAACAGCGGTCCCCAAAACCCGATTATCCACGATACCGATTGACTCTTTAACTCGTATTTTTATTAAGACAACCGAGTGTCCTGATAGCCTAACAACTAAAGTACAATGCCATCTTATTCCATTTAACCTAAATAGTTGAGGCAATACCTTACTATATAATACTATGCTGAACACATAATAACAAATGTTTTGTGCATTTGCCAATAAAGTTTGGTTTCTGGTGTTGAAATTAAGCATGGCCACTTTAAGAAAGAGCGGAGGATACAACCACCTGAGCGTTACGTGCCGCTGTCACATGACGCGGAAACAACGCTATCTCTAACCGCGGCGCCCAGATTCAATCTTCATTCGGGTCGCGGTGGAGAAAGGTTAGGTAACCTGCGGGGAGTCGTCTGCGTATTAGTAAGTGGACAGCCAATTTGACTGTGTTTTTGGTTTTCTGTTAGCGCAGTATGCGATACCAGAGAGCTCGTTATATTTGGGTCTCTGTTTAACTGAAACATATTTTGTTTTTTATATACAGAGAACGCGACGTGAAGATAACCCCGTACCGTGTCGGCCCAGGAAATGCGATAAATAAACGCCTCCTGTGAGTTATTTGAGCAGCCTTTGTCTTTTCCTCGTTTCAAAAATAACCTAATCGAGCCCCTGACAGGTTCGGTTTATACAAAGTGCATTTTTCGCCGTTTTTTAAAAAGAAATTTTCTTTCAGAAATAGAGCTCAACTTTAATTAGATTGGACCCTATTCCATTCACCATATAAAGTAATTCGGTGGACCTTGAATACCCTGCCTGCCACTTGCAAACAGGCACTTGAGACAGATATTTCGATATGCTGTTTGAATTCTACAGTAGAATGTGTGAATGTGTTTTGCATATTCAATTTCCTCACCTGTTCTTTATTGGTGATCACGGGGAACTGTGAATTTGGTGAAGGGAGTGATATAATAATGTATTCCATGAAAGAATCACACATTAGTAAAGAAGGGTTTTTATCTGCTTAACATAATTTTGTTTTACAGGTACTTGGCCCCAGCAATTAGCTGAGTGTGCCTCATACGGCAACTGCCGTGAGTATTTACAAGAAAAGTTTAAAAAAAATTAAAACCACTTTTCACACTATTATCCCCACGGTTGGATGCACCTTAGCGCATGCAGACCGCCGGGGGAGCACACAACTTGTCCTGAAGAATGCTGAGCGACTCGGGCTCTCTTAGCAGAAACATGTTGACCAAATTTGTTTAAAATCTATTGAGGACTAGGGGTCTCCATTAATTGAGACAACACCTATGAGTCCACTCATCACCTGTTTTTAACTAGTGCTGGTTGGACTATTAATAAAATAGTTGACAGTCACAACCTAGCATTTTTTATCTTTGCACTCACTTAGCACAATTGGTTTATTCTGATCACTCCAACACACACAAGAACCAGCTCCGCTGTAACCAGGTGTTGTAGCACACTGGGGGGACGCTAGGTCCTTCCAGTGGGAACCCAGTGAGGAAGCATGTCACCACCAGGTTGGTGAGTGAGGGTTCTTTTTAACTATCATTCTGTGTGTTTTTCTTCACCGCTCCCTTTTCCCTAACAGAGGCCAACCTTCCCTCCACCCCGTGAAGCCTTAAGACCTGGAACAGGAGTAAGCCCTGTCGACTAACGTTTTTTTTTTATGTGTGTTTGTCTTGTATTTTATGAATGTTTGAAAGGAGAAAGAATATGCCGCACGTCGTTGTAAACTCACGATAATGTCAGTGAGAGAAATCGAGCCACGCACCAATAATCGATGAGTGTGAGAGACCGATGAAATAACGATGATTTGATCACCGAGCACGCCACGATTGATAGGTGTGCCAGTGCAAGCCACTAAGGGCTTTGTCTTAATATATGTTAGCTAAATACATGTAAGCACCATCATAAGTATATATTATTGATTGGGAGCCTTACAGTACACGCCAGTTCGCATCAGTTCTGAATGGGATGCACACAGAGCGAGCAGACACGTGAGAGTCAGCACTGCACTACGTTACAGGCATGTAACAGGTCTATTTATGACTGTTCCCCTTTTTCTCCCACAGGTCTTTTTGCATTTTTCTCGCCCATTTGGGAACGAGATACTTTCCTACTACAGATTTTTGTCAGTAGGTTGAAGGAATCTAGGACTGGAGGCGCGTTAGTGTGCCCTGACCACCCATTTTCCTCTGGTCCTGAAGAAAACCCGGCATTTTCCATCCACGGGTTGAAACATGTAGACCTTTCACATACTGATACACTTGGTCATAACAAACCTTACCTGTATCTATACACCTATTTTAACTTTGTCCAGTAGCTTTAGAATAAAATTATTTTTCACATAAGTTATACCAGGACATTTTTTAACATTATTTTTTGCACCATTCATACAAATACCAGCTCCACTGTAATCCAGGTGTCGAAGCACACCCTGATGGCACTCGGCTATCAGGGTGGACCCCGATGATGAAGCATGTCACCAACCAGGTTGGTGAGTGAGGGGTTTATAAACAAAAGAAGGACTCTCTTCTTCTACTATAGTCATCCCACTCAGATTGCTCTTTGAGCACTTCTTGGTGGTACTCATCCCATGTTTTTTAGATATTTAGTCCAGGGGACTAGGAGTACTCTCCATTCACCTTTGTGAATAGATTCCCTTACTCTCCCATTTGTTTATATATAGTATATACAGAGCCAGCTTCCTACACCTGGTGGTTCAACACCTGGCAGGTTCTCTGAATGCCAGGTTGAAAAAACTCAGCCGTCGACACCTAGCGGATCACGAATGGCGTCTCCAGCCAGAGGTGGCGCAAGGTCTCTTTCAGCAGTGGGGAGAGCCTTGGTTAGATCTGTTTACCTTCGAAGAGAATGTGCAATGTCAGCAGTATTGCACGTTGGAGTTTCCTAGACGGCTATCGCTCTGCAACACTTCATCGCAAGTGGAGCTCAGGCCTCATGAATGCCTTCCCACCCATACCACTCCTGCCAAGAGTTCTCAAGAAGATCAGGAGCGACCAGGCTCAAGTAATTCATGTGGCTCCCGTCTGAGCTGGAGAGTTTGGAATCCAGAGCATCGATCCTCCAATCGGGCTGCCCCTTCTGGAGGATCTTCGATCGCAGCAGCAGGGGGAGGGTTCTCCATTCGAACCTGTCAACTTTCCACCTCCTTGCGTGGAGATTAAGCGGCAACCGTTGATAACTTTGGACCTTCCTCCCAAAGTATGTAGTTATTCTGGCAGCCAGGCGGCCCTCCACCAAAATGGTATACGCCTGCCGTTGGCAAAACATTGTAATATAATGTACAGAAAAGTCTATTGACCTTCTTTCTGATATTCTTCTCTTTATTCTTACCCTTGTCCCGGCAGGGCTCTGCTTTAGGCACTCTTAAGGATTATCTATCTGCTCTGCCCACTTTCCTGCGGCTGCCTGACCAACTCTCTTTATTCAAGTCCTATTCAAGTCCCCTATTGTAAATAGTTTCCTGAAAGGGCATGTACGTGTTTCCCCCTACACCCTTTGTTATGCCTCAATGGGATCTGAACCTGGTTCTCACTTACCTCATGTGTGCCCCCTTTGAGCCACTACATAATTGTCCCTTCCGGTTGCTGACCATCAAGACAGCATTTCTAATGGCAATATCATGTGCCCAGAAGGTGAGTGAGCTGCAGGCTCTATCATCTAAGCCTGCCTATCTTATGGTATTTCTGGATCCGGTGGTGCTTTGTGCCCGGGCCTCTCTCCTACTTAAAGTGGTGACCTCATTCCATTTGGGTCAATTGGTTTCACTGGTCACCATGCTCCTTCACATCAAAAAGAGTGTTGTCGTTCTACCTCGACCGCACAGAAGAGTTCCGGGTGGACAATCAACTCTTCCTGGGCTAAAAAAGGCCGAGCAGTACAGTAGCAGTCTATTTCGCGCTGGGTCATTCTGTATAGACATCTGCTATGCGCTGACTAAAAAGCAGCCTCCTGAGGGCTTAAGGCAGTATTTCCCAAACTTTTTCAACCCCAACTCCCTTGACCTAATTGGCAGTTTGCCTCAGCTCCCCATCATGTTACTGTTTTTATTTTACCGGTGGGAGGATGTAAGCCCGACCTCGGGAGTACTTCCAGTTTTCTCCCTGAAATTAATTGGGATGAAGCTAATGAAATTCTAATCATAATTGTAACAAACCTTAATTAGTTAGGTAAGAAACAATACAATATTAATTGCCCAAAAATGTTCCTTGATCACACAACAATAGTTAGAAAATATGTTTTTCAATGAACAGGAAAAACCACCGAGTCTGAATGTATCTTAAAAATCCTGGTGAGATGGATGTGCTTGTTTTTCCTTAAATACCTACTGGACCTTTGGTGTTATTTTTTTAGATCACAACACGCATTTCTTTTTCAAGGTTAATTTTTGCCCTATATTTGACTTTACAACTGCAACTACTGAGAAACCAGCTTCCCAAGGGTAAGAAGTAGCAAACCGGGTCAAAGCACCCAGGACTTTCTTGCTTTTCATTGGGTATTCATCTTCAGTTTGGCACTAGGACTCAAGCAGTGACTGAGACTGGAACCTTACTTTCAATGTTGAGTCACCTGAAACATAAATAGGCTGTCCTACTTCCTCGTTGTTGAAATGCTGAGGTATCTCAGCATTGAAGGGGTCTCACCCATTTTATTGGCTCCACTTCATCCTCTGGAAAATATTTGTCAAGGTAAAAATGCAGTTGTGACAAATACAGAACAAAAACTGTCCTCAGTGCCTCCTTTAACGCCATCTCATTGTCTTGCAGGAACTAGTCGAATGAAGGAAAACATTCGTAATCACCTTTGCTTACACTGCTTTTCCAAAGGATCACTTTCTTCTTAAAGTCTGAAACTAAGGGGCTTTTTGTGACGCACAGGCGAAGCATTTTCCTGCCACATATAAACAAGGTCCGGAAAAGCCACCTGCGTGGTTTTCCTTTCCTTGTAAATATGGCCCTTTTACATGCAGCACTTTGCGTAAAAGGGGCATTCCATGGGTATTGCTCTGGGTGTTCCAACGCAACACCCATGGAACCTGACACATTTCCAGATTTACGAGAAATTGTAAACCTGGAAATGCGTCTGAATGCTACGCCTCCCTAAGGGAAGCATAGAGAGGCACAACGAGGAGAAATGTATTAATTTCTTCTTCCTGTTTTTTTTTTTATCTCTTTCTATGCATGATGCTTTCTGCAGCACACATAGAATGAGGAAATCACCTCTGGTGATTGTTTATGTACAGGAAGGTGTCCCTTTCTGCACATAAACAATCATTTAGATAATTTACGTTTTGAAAGTTCTATGTGTGCTAATGCAGCATACACAGAATTTTAAAAACGCCATTTCAGGTTGTTCCCTTCCTGCACATAAGCAATCATCCCCGTGAGGCAGGCATCCTTGCGCATGGCAGCCAATTGTGCACCAGCGGACAGGAATCTTTCATATCCTTGTAGATATGACGCATCCCTGTACTTTGAAAGTGCCACAGCATGGCACAGCCAAAGGGCTTGAGGTGCTATGCTGCAGCACTTTCTTGTAAATGAGACCCTTAGTCTGAAAGTTGCAAGATAGTTAGCTAGTATTATTGCCTTGCCAAGGACTTGTTCAGTGCATTCAGTTTTTCAAATAGATCAGAAAGAAAAAACACTTGTATTAGAAAGTCTGCATCAATACATTTGTCAGCGAAACAATGTTCAGCATCACGTAGATATGAGTATATTTTGTTCCTCAGCTCATACACTCTAAGCAGGGAGTTACCGAGAGACAGCCACCGAGAACTGCTGTAGAACATGAAGCATGAGTGTTTGGCACCCATGTCATCACACAGTTTAGCGAAATATTGTGCCTTCATTGGTCTTGTTTTAATAAAATGTACCACATTGGTTACTATTGTCAGAATACCATGCAGTTCTTAACTGACGTTTCCTGCTACCAGTGCTTTTCTGTGTATTATACAGTGTGTCCAAACAGCAAGGAAACCTCAGTGACATATACCCTGTGTGGCTCATTGCCAGGGAGAGGTGACACGTCTTCCAGCGGTAGGCTTCTATTGTTTCTTTTCCTGGGGGTCCTTTACACTTCTCCCTAGGAGGACAGAAGGCTGTCCTGTGGCTATCATCTTCGAATGGCCATCGGAAAACTTGGGCAATGGCATGGCAACTTTCTCAAAGCTCAATTTATTCAAAAGTTATATTAAATTTGACTAAGAAATCAAGTCGAGTTTAATGTAGTGATTATTTTCATACCTTGCAGTACCAACTTTAGTGGTCCAATTAGCATGCTGGGTTATTAGCATGTAAACCTGTACTCGCCGATGGGGCTACTAACTTTTCCACAGTAAAGATTATAGTTTTAGGTTTTTATTTTAAGGACACAGAAATACATATCCTACTTTTTAAAATAAAGCAGGGTGGCCAATATATATATGAAAAAGAGTTTAAATCAGCAAGTTGAGTTAGCAGTCTAAAACCGATTCATCCAGTCTGCAGAGGCAGGCTGGGAGACATGTTTTACTTTGCCACACTCAGGGAGGGACAATAAGTGCTGCACCCATGAGGGACAAATCAACTTGCACGTCCTACGTACCCCTGGTACCATACACTAGGGACACATAAGTGAGTTAAATTATGTCAATTGGGTATAAGCCAATCAAACATTACACCTTTAAGGGTTAGAGCACTGGAATTGAGGTTTGGTTAGCAGGCCTCTGTTCACTCACAGTCGAAATACCAGCAGCATCAGTCTAAAACACTGGGGGTGATCATGCAAAAAGAGGCATTTTCTTACAATGCTGCAGTGGGATTTGAATTGGATCCTTACTTCTCTAATGAGAAGTGGTTACATTGTTTGAATCCTAAATGGGCACTTAATTTCTACACTTATAGGATTAAGTACTACAGAGTGGGTGATCAGCTCTTTGTTGGATTTGCTGGTATGAAAAAAGTAAAGCCAGTCCAAAACAGATCTTATTACTGTGGGTTGTCCTTTGCATAACGTTTGTCCTTTGTGTTATGGCTTAGTTAAATAGGATTCTTGTGAGGGTCTGTGGGCTCATTCTACCAGGGTGAAGGCCGTTACTGTAACCCTGGCTCTTGGTGTTTCTGCTTTGGGAATCAATCAAGCTGCCCTGTGGGCATCTGTCCATACTTTCATCAGCCACTACAATATGAACTCTCGGGTCTGAGGATAGTCCTTCTGACCACTCTGTCCTGCAGGACATCTGGTTTAAAGTCTGCTCCTCAGCACCACCTCTATAAGGGGGCATCGCTGTGGTGTATAATCCTCACTGCCAAACCTCCTCACTGTTCTATGTATTGGATTTTGCAGAGTTAATAAGGTTACAAGTTAGATTACACACACTTCCAATGTTCTCTATTTGTCAGTAATACTCTACGTCAATTGTCATTTTATAACTTAATGCCTATATGCAGGAGTGGCACCTTTATGCTGCTCACTATTGTCACATGTGGAGGCAGGGCAGACTTGCAACAGTGCTTGATGGTGCCACCCATTGGACTGCAGGAGCAATTGAAGAATGTTTTCCAGTCTGATGCTTGGGAAGGTTCACAAGGTGAGGAATCTTTGGTTAGCTAGAATTTTCACCATAAAGAGCATTACTGAATGTAACTTGTTCTCCTGATGGATACTTCTAACTGCAAACCTTTCACCTTTTGAATTACCCCCAGGTGTCAGAGTTGGTCAGGAAATATTTTCTGGTAATTGCTCCTGCATGTCTGTAAGTGATACCATTAGACTTTGCTGCAGCCTTGTCGCACCTCTGGACGGTGTGGATCCATATATAAGTGTCACCCATACTCGCTGTCACCTCCTTTTCTTTAGGGGTGAGGGAAAATTCCACTCTGCCAGCGGACAAGTTTTTTCCCAAGCGCAGCTCGCCCAACATTACGTTGGCGAGCGCAAGTGAGAATTTGCGCCCGCTAGCATGGTTTTCATGCACATCCCGGTGAGATTTCTCAATGCAACCGTTCTCGTTGAGAAAGTTGCTGCTCGTTTAGAAAATCTATTTAAGCAGCAGAGAGAAACAGCACCCTATGGGCCCACCGCGTGGTGCAGCTTGTGCTGATTTTACAGTGTGGAACACGTTCAAGCTGCTAATAGTCAGCGCGAGCAGTGCTACGTGCCAAATTCCGCCTGTGTGAGGAGCTCCCTTATGTACTTGAAAGCCATCATGGAGTGGGAAGTGGATCACCAAGCAAATGACAGTTTCACTCCATGTTTCTGGCGTGCTCCAAGTCCCAGTGTTTAGACAACATCTTTTTGAATCGAGATTTCATCTTAGATTCACCCAGACAGGTGTCCTTTCCCTAACCCCCTTCCCCTGTCCCTCCTACTCCAGGGAGAGATTGCGTAGTCTGTACTCTAAGGGCCTAACTCCTAAACAGTCATCTGACTCCAACCCTATGCCACAGCTGGGTCTGGTTAACCCTGAATTTCCTAAGTCATTCTTGAGTCTGTAGCAGGTACAGACCTTCCAAGAGACTGTCCTGCAGCTTTTCTGGACTATTCTAGATCCTCCGGGAGCACCATTGAGCTCCATAGGGAGCCACCGGCCCAGGTGGAGCGAAAAGAGTAAACTTACTTTGGGAAAGGGCCCTGAAGCAGGTCTCCAATGGGAGGAGCGGATTGCTGAGGAGTAAAATGAGGTTAAAAAGAGGAAGGGCTTAGTATTAAATAGTTGGAAAGAGGAGAAAACTAGGTAAAAGAAGAAGAGGAAAAAAGACAGATAAAGTAACTAAGAACAAGATGGGAAGAAAGACTGGATAGGATAAAGGGAGCCGAAACGTATAAAAACAGACTACAAAAGTCATTATCCTGAACGTTCATGCTATGAAATGTGGGAAGAGAACGCAAATTAAGGAGTGGCAACGACTACATGGAAAGGCTGCAACTGGACATAAATGTCACATAGAGCAGAGACTAGCCTAAACAGGCCTTTAAAGGAAGTCTGAGCACTGACAACTAATTAGAAAGAGAGAACTGGGCACAGCAACTTGCCGGCTTCACCAGGAGAGTAGAGGTAAGGTGAGGACGACGAGCTGGAGGAGGACTTCTTCCATGGGCTCCCTCCATAAGGAGAAACTTCACATGATGGCTAAGGAGAGCTGTTGCTTACTCAGGTGGATGGTAGGACTCAGAACAGGATCAAAGCAAATAGCACAAATGTAATTTATGTTTCACTGGGCTTGTGGAATTTAAATTTTCCTTGAAAAGGTAACAGAATAAAGATGGGTAAGAACCCCAAGAAGAGGGGTAATGCATGGGAACCTTCTTAACCTGTATAACCACTAGGGGAGCGTGGCTAGCCGGCCAAGATGGAGGTCGCAGCCCGATAGAGCTCCGGATCCTCCCGGGGGTAATCACCTTGAAGGCGCAGTCCTGACGGCGCCTACACTCGCACAAGAGCGAAAAGGGTAACGCTGGTGCCCCTAGATGCCCGCATCGTTCCTGAAGACTGCCCTGGGCCGGAGGAACACGGGGAGGCCTGTCTGCGGATTGGAGTGGGCCGCAGCCGGGAGCTCTGGTGGAGGTGTGGCCCGCCCTCTGTGGAGCCTCCTCCTGCAGGCCATGACTGAGACCCTTGGAGTGCGGCCGCGTATACAGTGCTGTGGATACGGCGGTGGGTCGCGGCGAAGTCGCTTGACCTCTGCAGATATCCGGATGGAGGTGGAGAGCGGACCGCGAGTGTGAGGGACCTGTCACGGGACCTGGCCGAGAGCCGCAGCGGAGTGCGGGGCGGCGCAAGGCCATTGCAGCGGGTGAGGCCTGCTTGGACTTGGGCCGGCTGCGGGCCTCGCAAAGGAATCTGGACGGGTGAGCAGGACATTAAAGACTTGTCGGAGAAGGTGAGGGCCCCCTCCTGGAACCGAGGAGTCGAATAGGGCCGCCTGTGTTCGGTGGCCGGTCCAGCCGGTGCCTGCTGTGGAGCTGGATGACGCCCGCTGCGAGATCGGGTGCTACGTGGGCATCGTGCAGACCTGTGCCTATGAGTGGCCCCACGAGACTGGGCCATTGATTACCGGGTGCAGATAGAGCGGAAGAGGCCCGACGCAGCTTGCGACGTGGGGGCCCGTGCGCTGACCACAATCACGGAGTACGCACTACCCAGGCCTAATTGCAGAGATACCAGAGGCTGCCGAGGGCCCGATGCTGCCCCGGGGGGAGCGGCGCGACTATCTAGAAGTGCCCAAGGCCGGTACAGACTGGAGCTTCAGAGACGCTTTGCCTGGCTTTGAGGTTAGGGAATGAGACACTACCATCCAGGAAGCCTCGGGCCATAACAACAGGCTTGGAGACTGCACCGCCTGCTAGCCGGGACACCTGCAGTATTTCCTGGACCTCGTCGCCTAGTCTCACTGGCGGCCATGCTTGTGCCCCCTGACGGGGCTGGTTGGACCTGGAGACGGAGACTGCGGGGGAGACGAAATAACTAGGAGTGGCCCAGCGGAGTGGTAGCGGTGAGTGAGGGTGCTCCCGGTGGGCCCCATGTTTCTTTAACTCTTTTCGTTTCTCGCCGCCCCCCTCCCCCCACCCCCTTGCGGGTCATCGCCGCTTCGTGGTTGGAGCTTAGTCCGCCTGAGGGAGATAGACTGGGACGGCCCTCGCGGATTGCCCTCTTCTGGCCTGGACTTTGTTCTAGAGGTCGGAGATAGAGTGTTTTCTAACTCGCACAGCATTCCATTGGACCGACACTGCGCATTGCGGAGTAATTGTCTCACCCTGAAGACCACCCTGTTAGGCGCGGGCGGGTGCCACCGTGACCAGACATAGCAGCTCGACCTTGGGACCTCGGAGGCCGGAACGTCCCTTATCCTAGCGGACCGTGGTAGCGGCCCTGTGGGGAGTTGGACAGATACCCGATATCATGGGCAGAAACCGAGCAAAGGGGCAAGAGAGACGGGACGGTGCTGATACCCCTCGTAATATGGCAGGTGATGCAAGCGGGGGCTCGATTGGACACGTGGATGAACACCCCCCCGGATAAACTGGACTTAATTCTTAAGGAGATATGAGAATCTGGGGCGGCGATGGAATTACAACTAGGCACTCTTACCACGGGTCTGACTCTCCTTAAAGCTGACCATGGCAAGCTAGCGGACCAAGTCAAGGAACATGGCATAACCTTAATGGACCTCACACCAACAGTGGCGGAACATTCCACCTCCTTGAAAGTTGTCACGCTCCTGGACCGGTTGAAGATGCAGAAGGGAGAAATAGATGCAACAATGTACGTGTTATTGGCCTGCTGGAGCACTGTGAAGGGAACCGGGTGGCGGACTTTATGGAGCAATGGTCAAAGGACCATGTAGCGCCCGAAGGACTCTCGCCGTATTTCTGTGTGGAACGGGCACACAGGATTCCGACTGGACAACCTAAACCCGGATTGCCGCCCGCCCACTGATTGTGAAGATTCTTAATTATAGAGACCGGGACACCCTGTTACAAAAGGCTAGGGAGAAAGCGCTCATCCAATATGAGAACCACCGTGTGTCCTTATACCCAGATTACACCATGCTGGTCCAAAGACAACGCTCCTCATACCAAGCAGTAAAGAAAAAACTACAGAATGTACAACTCAAATATGCACTTCTATATCCCTCTCGACTGAAGGTCATTCATGAGAAGAAAACACACTTTTTTGAGAGTCCTGCGGACGTTGAAGAGTGGATGGAAGTGATGTGCATAGGATCAAGCCAGGTCAGCGCTCCGGAGGGGTCTACGCAGGGCTCTGGGGGGATCTGGAGCGGGCCACTCGCCGAGATCCAGCCGAGGCAGCAGAGGAGCCGGCCCCCTGAAGGAACAACAGGTGTCCCTCCATGAGGGGGCGTTAGCAATGGCAGGTGCCTTTCCAGAAGACTCACACAAAATCACAACTGACTCAGATGATAGCACCCTACATTCAGACTCGGAACACAGTGCCATCCTGTTCCCCACCATCACCCCTAGAGCAGCGGATGACCTGATGGATAATTGACTGTAGGGATCGAATTCTTACCTTACGACCTTCGATTACGAGTATTGATGATACTGCTGTTGTAACATTTGGGGATTGGATTTGCTGTCCGATGTGGTAACTGGGTTCCTTGGACCACGTATGTAGCCATGCTTTGATAATACACCGAGGGTTGGGTCTCCTGATTATGACTTTTGTTTGAATGCTTTACAATCTGGATGCAACTGAGGTTCTGCACTGAGGTCAGAGAGCTCCCGATTACTTGGAATTTGCTGTGGGGCTAGGTCCAGGCATACCACTCCCTCCGCATTTCTAACATCCACCCTCCCTCGGGATGGAGTTCCGTAGAGCCATTGGGTAACAACGATTGGCTGCACTACGGCCAGGCAAACGACTGGCCACCTCCCTTCAAGCGTATGCACCGTTATTGGTTTAATTTGCCTGTTGCACTATTGTTGGGCTCCGTGCAGTTCTAGCGCTGTGCCGGGTTTAGTTATAGTTATGGGCGAACGGGGACTCCTGGTCGCGCCTACCCGAGCACTTAACACGAGAAGAGATAACACCTTATCACTGGGAATATGGCAAGATCAGCTGAAACTAAAGGGTCCTTTAATGTACTCACATGGAATGTGCGGGGGTTAAGCTCAATTCAAAAACGCCACCGCATTTCATGCGTTCCTTCTTCGACACCAAACACATATCGCGTTCCTCCAGGAATCCCACCTCACAGATGCTGAAACTCAGAAGATGCGGAACAAATCGAGGGGATGTATTTATTCTACAAATTATTCGGCCTTTGCTAGGGGGGCAACTATCTGGGTACGACATGGGATCCCATTTGTTGAGATTGAACGTCGAGTAGACGACTAGGGGAGATATATCTTAGTGAAGGGAACTCTGGATGGCTCCTTGCTGGTCCTGGAGAGCATTTATGCTCCGAATTTTGATCAAGATAAATTTCTAAACAGGCTGGGTACGGTTTTGGCAGAGTGGGATGGGATCCCTTGGGCTCTTGTGGGGGACTGGAATGTGATACTAGACATAGGATTAGATAGATCACATCCCCCACTTCAGGCCTCTGTAATGAACAGATTGACCGAGCAGTTCACCTCCTGGGTAGATGGCTGGACATTGTCTGATGCATGGCGGAGTCTCCAGCACACACATAAGGAATACTCTTTTTATTCTCCAATACACAACCTCCACACTAGGATTGACCGCTTCCTGTGCTCCAGGGCTATCATCACAGCCATAGGCGGGTCAGAATACCTAGCTAAGACCTTCTCTGACCATAGGCCCCCAACACTCACACTTCTCTGGGGTAGGGTGCCGACCCCGGTACCCACCTGGAAATTAAATACACGTTTACCAGAGGACGCTCCCTTTCGTTCATTATTATCTATCACTATCTCTAATTACCTGAGAGAGAATTGGAATACTGCCTCCTCGAATTTGATAGAGTGGGACACCCTAAAGGTAGTGGTCAGGGGAGCGACGATAGGACAACTAGTAGGGGCTAGACATGAGTTAAACCAGAAACTTTGCGAAGTAGACAATAGACTGCAGACACTGGAGAGGGAGGCAGCCCTCAACCCGAGGAGGAAAGGAGAGTTGCAAACGGCCCACATTGAACACGCTGAAACGTTAGAGATGCTCAGGGTGATAGACTACAGGGAATACACTCAGCGGGGACACACCGAGGCTCATAGATCCAGCACACTGCTTGCCCGACAGGTGATGGACCAACCTGATCCACCAAACATAACCAGTATTCGTAAACAGATGGGCATCATAGTCAACACGCAAGCGGAAATAAATACTGCATTTCGCGACCATCTCCAAGCGCTCTATACACCCCCAAGCCAATAGACGGTGCAAGGATCGATGAGTTCCTACGAGAACTCCCATTCCGGACACTGTCGGAAGACACAAAGAAATATATCGATGGCCCCATTACCCAACATGAGATACGGGCCGCAAATAAGAGCCTGAACTGCAATAAGACACCAGGCATGGATGGTCTCCCTATGGAGTTTTACCTAACGTACTCGGAACTTCTAGTGCCGGTACAGGAAACTGTCTATAGGGTAGCATTCGATACTGGCCACCTACCCGACTCCACCATGCAAGCGTTAGTTGCATCGATACCTAAGCCGGGACGAGACGTGCTAGAAATGACCAATTTTAGCCCCCTCTCGTTGCTCTCTATTGAATACAAGATCCTAAGTAAGGCCCTTGCAAACCGTATACAGTCGCACCTCTCCACACTTATTCACCAGGCTCAATGTGGATTTCTTCCAAATCGTAGCACTTCTCTGAACACTCGTAGATTGCATTCGATCATGTCAGCTACTTCACGTGAGCTCCCCAGCGCGGATTCATAGCGCTTGATCTCAAACAAGTATTTGACTCTCTGTCTTGGGAATTTATGTTCGAGTCTTTGAAATGATTTGGGTTTCCGGATAATTTCCTGGAGTGGGTCCGCCTATTGTATGCATATCCTAGGGCCAGGGCTTGCACTGGTCGATATATCTCAGACCGTTATAGGGTATACAGAGGTACGAGACAGGACTGCCCCCTGTCCCCATTTTTGTTTGTGCTTGCCCTTGAACCCTTAGCATTATCCCTTCGGGGAATGGCTGGTCGCCTGGGCATCCCTATTGACGGAATTTAACATCTTATATGTATATACGCAGACGACATTCTGTTATATCTCCGCGACCTTACAGCAGATCACAATCCGATACCTGACATATTTGACCCGTTTGAGCAGTTATCAGGACTAGCGATAAACCCTGCAAAGTCAATCAGTTTTTTCTTCCGAGAGACACCACAACTAACCCACATACCGTTTGGAACACATTGTATGCCGGTTGCTCCTACTACCTTTAAGTACCTGGGTATACAGGTGTATAGGACACCTGAAGATCAGATTGATGGTAACATCCAAAGCGCAATAACGAGACTCCGAAATAGTGTAGGGTTCTGGACCTCCTTGCCCCTATCAGTGATGGGAAGAATCGCCATTTCAAAAATGGTTATGCTCCCTCACCTCCTGTATTATTTTGTGAATCTACCAGTGAATCTCCCTCAATCTATTTTTGGTACACTGAACACCATCTTGATCACTCTTATTTGGGGGGCAGGCCGGAGATGGATCAGCCTTCGGAAATTTCAGCTGGGAACGATGGCAGGCGGGCTGGGACCCCCGACTTTCGAGGATACTACTACGCTAGTCAGCTCCAATGGCTTTCCTATTGGACTGCGGGTAGGAATTTGCATGAGATCGGCTTCACGCCAGAAAGACTTAATCGGGGAGAACTCCATTCTTTATTGTTGCCCAAGACCCGGATTCCTCCAGATTGCCCCCCCCAAACGGCTTTAGTTTGTTGGAGGAAAGCCCTTTCATACACGTCGGCGATACCACCCTATGTGGCGAACATCCCCTTATTAGGCATCCCCACGCCGCAGGGTAGACTCACACGAAATAGACTTCAAGGATGGACAGATAGTGGGGTGGAGGAAGTGGGTTCCTTTGTTTGGGGATGACGCCCTACTGGACCACGAAACTTTTGTGCAGATCACTGGCGCTGCACCACGCCTATACTTGCTACACGCCACAGTGACACATTATATTAGGACCACTAGGGCACCACAACGAACTAAACCCACACAACATGAACTAGTACCCCTATTATATTACATGGGACCGGGAGGCCATCTGGTCCGTTGGTTATATACAGGGATAAGGCCACACGCAGCGATCCCGCTTTTGACCCTTAGAACACGCTGGGCAGAGGACGCAGACACTGAAATTACGGATAGAGCATGGAAGACCATATTGGAACACCCTAAAAGAGTATCACGTAATGTCAGACTTAAATTTATTCAAACGATGGTACACCATAGAGCATATCTCACCCCCAAGAGAATAAATCGTATGTTCCCGGGCTTCCCTCATTGTTGCCCTCGCTACGGGGGGAAGAAGCGGATTTTGTCCATATGATGTGGTCCTGCCCTCGACTACGAGGATACTGGGCCGAGGTCTGCCAAACCCTCAGGACTCTGACACAACTGCCGATTCCTGCTGAGGCCTTATCCTGCCTTGTGGGACTGCGGCCGCCGCTCAGGCAGGCAAAAAGTCAAGCTAAAATTCCTAGATCTGGCACTCGTCTTGGCCATAAGGGTCATAACGATGAAATGGAAGTCTCCCAGACCCCCTGCAGTGACTGTGTGGCAGGCGGACTTAGTGCAGTGGGGTCGGGCGAAGGGGGCGGCCCTCCAGAGGGAGGAGGAGAGAGAGCTACCAGCCGCGGTGCGTCCATTGGGGCGTAGGGGCGTAGCCCCACTAAGCCTGGACGCACCGTGACAAGAGCATAATTGCTGCCTGCAATTATAATTCACAAATATAAAGCGCTGCAGCGCAGCGCTTCAATTCCGGGACACACCCGATGGAATGTGGAGTGCGTAGGGGGTGGGGCTGGCTGTCTTCAGCAGGCCAGCAGCAGTACTACAGTTACAGTACTGTCTATGCATGAGGATTTTCGGGCTGTATCTAGCCCGAGCATGCGCGTTAGTGGCTGGCAGTCAGTGACAGTGTGAAGTTCCCATTAGAGAGGGACCGAAGGGATGGAGGGTGCTGCTTTAGCCGGGCCCCGGGGTTTGAAAGGCACCAGGGCGAGCAGTCAGTGTGCCCCCCTAGCCAATCCTGGCGCTGCATGCAGTGCCAGGATTGGCTAGTCCACCGCGCAGAAGGGCAGGCAATCCTATTGGATGCCGCGCGTCGTTGGTGGCACACAGCATACTGCCTCTGCCTCAGCACTGCATATCATGGCCAATCACTGTGTGACTTCAGCAGGTGAAGCCATGCAGTGATTGGCCATTCGGGACGCGCGCCGTGACGTTTTCAGTAAGTAGTTAGTTTTCTACTGTACTTTACTTGTACTTCTAGTGTGTACTAGGGGGCTCTAGTTGTCGCCAAGTGTGCGCGGGCAGGCAGCAGCAGACGTCCGTTGGCGTCCGACACAGCACTTCACTCGAGTCTTTGTCTAAGCTGTCACCACCTGGGGTAAGGCATTTTCTGGAAAACAAAAGCGTCGCTAAATGAATCACTTCCAACCTCGAATCACTTCCAACCTCGTATCACACAAGTGCTAACCGAACCGCATGCGTACGCGACTACTCACTACTGTCAAATTAAAATTCGATGCATTTGCAGGCGGGCGACAACTGTCCTGAGGATACCCTCCCATGTGGCCTGCAGTATTATAACCGCATCCCACTGATGGCGCTGCCTGTGTTCCCAAAACTCGTAGTGTAGTTACGCTGTGCCTGCAGAGTGACGGAGACGTGGCTCTAAAGATCAGCGCTTTCTCATTTCTTGCATAATCTTTATTGAACCCCTCCTCATAACAATAGTGCATTTTGACATAGCACTTGCTGCTACCGAGTGCTTTCACTACCACTGCACTGACTGAGCCGAACCCAGGGCCGCTCGCTTTATTGCCCACCCAAGGCTGCCTTGCAGGCTCTGAAGCCTTTCTAACTAGAAAAGTGTTTGAAAAACATTACACATTGGAAGGCCCGCGATAGGCTCTGCATTCAAATGATTTACTCAAATTTAGTTTACCACAACCACAGCGTGGAAAGGATCATTATCTGCCCATCATACGTAAGCACTAAATGTGGCTCATGCGTCTATTTATGTTTTTTACTTCTGGTGCATCTAGCATTTTCACTCGACTCTCTGAATATCCTCAAAGCTACTTTGAAAGCAATGTACATGCTCTCGTTCATTGTGTCTGGTGGAAGAACACCTACAATTGGCAGAAGATAACCGTATTACAAAGTACTTTAGTGGTGCAGATAAACCAGAGCGAATCTAGTTGCATCATTTGGGATGCGTCCAGCAAAGGGAATTGTGTAACTACTATTTGGCCAAAAGTAGTTTTCCTCCAGAGGAAAACATAGGGCAAGTTGATTTCACATTAAGCAATTTAAAAGAAATTACGGGTCCTGATTTTCAAACGTGAAAAGACAGCGGAGTTCAGGGCAAAATCAGTTTGCTGCACTTTATCGCACACTATTGGCAGACGGAACACCAATAGGGCGAATTGATTTTGCTCTATTGACTGGGATGTAGTGACTAAAATCTGTATCTGAAAGAGACGCGTTAGTATTAGATTCCTTACCTTAGAATATCCCCAGGTGTCAGTCTGGATCCGGAAACTTTTGCGTAGCAGTACCCTTGCGCGTCGGTAGGCGTCGTCTGCGGCTCCGCGTCAGTCGTCGGCGTCGGGGGAGCCCTGATGACGTCTTCGGAGTACTTAGACGCCGCCTCCGCGTGCTGACGTCAGTTCTTCTTTTTTCCGCGCCAGCAAGCGCAGATCTGGAAAAAGCAGTAACCCTAGTCAATTTTTGACTACCTTTTTGATCACTTTTTGATTGTTATTTCGAGTCTCTCAACTCCGAACGGTGCCGTAGGGATGCCCGGCTTCAAGCACTGTGACGATTGCGACCGCCTGATGTCGGTCACGGATCCTCACCGCGTCTGTTTGTCTTGTCTGGGCGTCGACCACGACGACAAGGCCTGCTCCGACTGCCGGGCCCTCTCTTCGAAAGCCAGGCGGGAGCGGTCCCGCAGGCGACTCGAACTCCGGCAGTCGGTCCCGCGCCGCGAGAGGTCCCGATCCCATGGGAGGTCGAGGGACAGGTCGCGGGCTCGGAGCCACCACAGTTCCGAGGGTAGGCCGCACTCCTCCGGGTCGAAGTCGTCGTCAGGTAAGAGGCACAAGAAGTCCAAGCGGCATCATCGCTCTTCGGACTCCCCCTGACGCTCGCACGATGCCGCCGGGGGTTCGGGTGACACCACCCACGCGGCTCCGTCGGAGTCGCGGGCGCCGCGTTCAGCTCCACACCCTCCGGTCCCTGGGCTGAACGCGACGCAGGAGGAAATCGAGCGCTTCCTCATGGCCATGAGGAAACTCTCTCCTCTGGCGGGCTCAGCGGCGCCTTGACCCGTCTGGGGCCCCTAGCGCCTTCGGGCCCGGCGCCGCAGGTCCCCCCTATCCCGATGCCCCCGGCGCCTTCGGGCCTGACGCCGGGGGGTTCAGTTGTCCCGGCGCTGCCGGTGCCTTCGGGCACGGCGCCGCAGGACTCCGCTGGCCCTCCTTCGGGATCTGGTTCGTCGCCGGTGGATCCTACGGCCTCCCCGGCGTCGGACCCGCAGGTGTCGCCTCCGGCGCCGTCCTCGGGCGGCGCCGTCCCCGGTTCCACCTTCGTTCCTGTTCAGTCGTCGGGACGGCCCCGATGGGCGCCGCTCCAGACGCCGTTGGGTGAATTTCACTTTTATGAACAGGCCCCATTAGTTGAGAACCCTGGGTTTCAGGAGATGGGTGATGAAGAGGACTGGGAGGGGTCTGAGGACCCTCTGACCAGGGAGTGTCAGTCTCATGAGGACTGGACAGGAGACCTTGGGGAGGCCAGTGGCCTGGACACCTCTCCAGACACTGGTTTTGTCTCCCCTCCTACCGTGGCTTCGGAGGAGGGGGCAACCTATAGTGTGGTGCTGATGAGGGCTGCCAAGGCCTTGGGCCTTGAGCTCCCCGTTGCGGCCGTGAGGACTAACCTCCTCACTGAGGTCCTTAAACCGCAGTCAAGCTCGGCCGAGCCTCTGCTGCCCTTTAATGAGGCCTTGACCGACGTTCTTCTGGGCACTTGGTCCAAGCGTGCTACGGGTTCGCCCGTAGATAGGAACGTGGCCAGACGCCACCGCCCAGCCCCGGCCGACCCATGTTTCCTGTCCTCCCACCCTACCCCCGAGAGCCTGGTCATCCAGGCCTCCAATTCCCAGACCGCATTCCCGTCGGCCCCGCCCGACAGGGAATCCAAGAGGTATGACCAGTATGGGAAGAAGATCTTCTCATCCCTTAGTCTAGGCCTGCAGTCTTCCAACACCGCCTGCCTCTTGGGACGTTACACCCACTCTGTGTGGTATAAGGTCGCGGAAGTGCTGCCAGAGTGTCCGTTGGAGGTACGGGCCAAACTCGGCCAATCCCTTGTGGAGGGCCGGGATGCAGCCAAGTATTCCATCAGGTGTGGGCTGGATACCACCGACTCGCTGGGTAGAGCGATGGCAACGACGGTGGCGGTCAGACGCCATGCCTGGCTGAGGTCCGCCAACTTCTCGGCTAATGTCCAGAGCACACTCATGGACATGCCGTTCGATGGCCGTCGCCTCTTTGGCGACAAGGCAGACCATGCTCTTGAGCGCTTTAAGGACTCCAGGGCTACGGCCAAGTCCTTGGGCCTCTCGGGCCAGCGCCAGCAATCGGCTGCCTTTCACTCCTTTCATGGCCACGGAAGGGGTGCGCCCACACGCGCCGCCAGCCACGCTCCGCAGGGCAATACCCAACGCGGTGGCGGCCGTGGGAACCGCCGTCCGGGCGGTCGGGGGCAGCGGCGAGGTCAGTCCACACCTTCCCCCGCAGCATCCGCCTCAAAACCCTCCTAGTCCGTGCTTTCAGGCCCATGTGACGCCAGTGGGGGGCAGGGTTCGCCATCACCACCTCCACTGGCGCACTGTCACTTCGGACAGGTGGGTGCTGCAAATCGACCGAAGGGGCTATTCCCTCCCCTTCGAGGCGACTCCTCCAGCCATGCCACCGCAGAACCACCGTGTATCGGGGGATCACTTGCGACTTTTGCAGGAGGAAGTTACGGCCCTCTTGGCCAAGGGGGCCATCGAGCGCGTTCCTGGGCCAGAAGTAGGGTGTGGTTGCTACTCCCACTACTTTCTGGTACCCAAGAAGGGCAAAGGGGGCCTACGCCCTATCTTGGATCTACGGAACGTCAACGGCTTCCTCCGGAAGGAGAAGTTCAAGATGCTGACACTGGCTCAGGTCCTAGCTGCCCTGGACCCGGGAGACTGGATGGTAGCGTTGGACTTGCAGGACGCTTATTTCCACATCCCCGTCCTGCCGGCCCACCAACGCTACCTGCAGTTCACGGTTGGCCACGAGCACTTTCAGTTTACCGTGCTCCCCTTTGGCCTTACCAGCTCCCCACGGGTGTTCACGAAGGTGATGGCGGTGGTCGCAGCTCATCTGCGCAGGTTCGGGATTTCAGTCTTCCCCTACCTGGACGACTGGCTGTTGAAGGCGGGCTCGCCCCTGACAGTCGTCAGCCACCTCCAGACTACGGCAGATCTCCTGCACCAGCTGGGGTTCTCCATCAATGTGCCAAAGTCACACCTGTGTCCCTCTCAGAAGCTCCTCTTCATCGGAGCGGTTCTGGACTCGGCGCAGTTTCGGGTTTATCCACCCGAACAGCGGGTCCGGGATATTCAGGCTCTGATTCCCATCTTTCAGCCGTTATCCCGGGTCTCGGTCAGGTTGACGCTGCAGCTTCTGGGGCTGATGGCCTCCTGCATCCTTCTGGTGCATCACGCCAGGTGGCGGATGCGGCTCTGCAGTGGGACCTGAAGTTTCAGTGGGCCCAGCATCAGGGCAATCTGTCCGACCACGTCCTGATCTCGGAGGGCACTGCGAGACAGCTGCAGTGGTGGCTCACAGACCGCGATTGGGTCAGCGGCAGATCCCTCTCCCTTCCCCAACCGGAGCACATAGTTGTGACGGACGCGTCCCTCCAGGGCTGGGGAGGCCACATGGGAGAGGCGGAGATCAGAGGCCTCTGGTCTCCGGCGGAGGCCCGGCTCCACATCAACCTGTTGGAGTTGCGGGCGATTCGTCTAGCACTGAAGGCATTCCTCCCCTCTGTCCGGGGGAGTGTAGTGCAGGTGTTCACGGACAACACCACCGCCATGTGGTACTGCAACAAACAGGGCGGGGTGGGGTCGTGGACCCTTTGCCAGGAGGCTCTTTGCCTTTGGCAATGGCTGGAACGCCAGGGCGTGACCCTGGTGGCTCAACACCTGGCAGGTTCTCTGAACGCCAGGGCGGACGAGCTCAGCCGTCGGTGCATGATGGATCACGAAAGGCGTCTGAACTCGGACGTGGCGCAAGGCCTCTTTCAGCGATGGGGAGAGCCTTGGTTAGATCTATTCGCCACCGACGAGAACGCGCAATGTCATCAGTTCTGCGCGTTGGAATTTCCAAGGCGGCACTCGCTCGGAGACGCTTTTCGTCGCGAGTGGAGTTGCGGTCTGTTGTACGCCTTTCCGCCTATACCAGTTCTACCCAGAGTGCTGAAGAAGATCAAGCGCGACCGGGCCCAAGTCATCCTTGTGGCTCCGGACTGGGCGAGAAGGTACTGGTATCCAGAGCTACTCAATATGTCAGTCGATCCCCCGGTTCGTCTGCCTCTTCAGGAGGACCTTCTGTCGCAGCAGCAGGGGACGGTCCTCCACCCGAGCCTGTCCAGTCTCCACCTCCATGCTTGGAGATTGAGCGGCGACAGTTGAGGCCATTTGACTTGCCTCCTGAAGTCTGTAACGTCATTCTGGCAGCCAGGCGTCCCTCCACAAAGTCGGTATACGCCTGCAGGTGGAACAGATTTGTGGCATGGTGCACAGCAAAGGCTGTGGATCCTCTTGCTGCCCCTCTTTCTGAGGTTCTTCTCTTCCTTCTTTCTCTTGCCCAGCAGGGCTCTGCTCTGGGCACTATCAAGGGCTATCTTTCTGCCCTTTCAGCCTTTCTCAGGCTACCTGATCAGCCTTCTTTGTTCAAGTCCCCTATTGTAAACAGATTTCTTAAGGGCATCACACACACGTTCACTCCTGTTCCGTTTGTGATGCCTCAGTGGGACTTGAACCTGGTTCTTACCTTTCTGATGTGCGCTCCCTTTGAGCCACTTCACAACTGTTCTCTTCGCCTTCTGACTTTGAAGACAGCTTTCCTGGTTGCCATCACCTCTACCAGGAGGGTGAGTGAGCTCCAGGCTCTTTCTTGTACTCCACCTTTCCTTTCTGTCCATCCGGACAAAGTGGTGCTACGTACCAAACCTTCTTTCCTGCCCAAGGTTGTCACGGCTTTCCACATCGGGCAGTCTTATCACCTTGCCAACCTTCTTCCCGCCACCGCATCCCTCTAAAGAGGAAGAGCGGCTCCACCGTCTGGACCCAAAACGTGCGCTCTCATTTTATTTGAGTCGCACACGCCAGTTCCGGGTGGATGACCAACTCTTTGTTGGTTACGTGGGCGCTAAGAAGGGGAAAGCGGTGCACAAGAGGACCATCTCCCGGTGGATCATCTTGTGTATCCAGGCATGCTACTCTTTGGCTAGGAAGGAGCCCCCGGCTGGATTGCGGGCTCATTCCACCCGAGCCACGGCGACTACCACTGCCCTGGGCAGGGGTGTGCCCTTACAAGACATCTGTCAGGCAGCTACGTGGGCGTCGCTGCACCCGTTTGCGAGACACTACTGCCTGGACAGCCAAGTCCGGAGGGATGGCTTCTTTGGCCGTTCCGTCCTCCAGGACTTTCTGGTGTGATTATTGGTTCGCAGACCCACCACCGGGGTTGGTATTGCTGGGGTATCTATTCTAAGGTAAGGAATCTAATACTAACGTGTCTCTTTCAGATGCACAAGTTACTACTTGTGTAACGATATATCTGTAAGAGACATTAGTTAGTATAAGATTCCTTACCGACCCACCCATCCTCCCCGTTCTGCGAACCAATATCTAGGGTTAGGGTTGTCCCCTTTCAGGGCCCTAGTTTCAATGGCACCAGTGTTAGTTTTTAACATGGCTCTGCGTTTCTGGCGCGGAAAAGCTGTGTCTAAGAACTGACGTCAGCACGCGGAGGCGGCGTCTAAGTACTCCGACGAGGTCAAGCCGACGACGGACGCGGAGCCGCAGACGACGCCTACCGACGCGCAAGGGTACTGCTACGCAAAAGTTTCTGGATCCAGTCTGACGCCTGGGGATATTCTAAGGTAAGGAATCTAATACTAACTAATGTCTCTTACAGATATATCGTTACACAAGTAGTAACTTGTGCATTACAACTAGGCCCAGGTGAAATCTAGTTCATGCCGGTGTAATAATTAGTCTAATTGTGGGGAGTTAGATGTTACCCTTCTTAGCTGAAATTCCACTGTGAAGCCACATTGTATATTTATGCTACCATTCACTGTAAAATTATAGTGACAGAGCACGAGGGCGATGCAATCAACCAGAATGTGAGCAGCCGTGTTTTTTGATGCAATTATGTATTGTCCGATTTGTTTTGAGCAAAAAGTATACTTTTGTCAAATTGATGTGAGGACGCACTTTACCCTAAAATACAACACTAAATAATAGATTTGTATTTTGTGTAATTATGTGTAATTTTCCTACATTTCATGCAATTATGCTAAAGCAACTTTTTATGGTGTATAGGTGTAGCAGTAGTTAAGAAAATCATTCTGTCATTTGTGCCCTGATGCAAAAATCTTTCTGTAGAACTGGCCAGAGGAAGTTCTGTTTCCAAAACTCCTTACTTCCCAAGCAACACCATTGTGTAAAATGGATTTGTCTTGTTTGTCACCAACACAAGGGAGCTGTACCATGTCCCTCTTACCATTGTCACCATTACTTTTGTATGTGGCTATGGAGCCACTGGCTTGCCGCCTCAGGATGATGCTACGGGGGTGGGGTATCCAGATTGAGGATGCCACCCACGTGGTGTCCCTCTATGTGGATGATGCATTAATATACCTACGAAGCTTAAGTTACTCTGTTCCCATCATGCTGGCAGTTCTGGCGTAATTTGGTGAGAACACCGGGCTTCATGTAAGCCGCACCAAGTCCAAATTTGTTCCTTTGGGCATACTAGCAGGGAGGCCAAAACATGATCTGCCATCTCTTGATCTCCCCAGGGAACTGAGGATAGCCAGGTATCTGGCAATCCGAGTTGCACACGGGGTCAGGACTTCGAGGAGGCAGACATGGGTAAAATATGGTAATACTTTCCAGGTGATTATACTTCTTCCAGGGAACCCTGTTTGATATACGTAGACAGATCTTTACAGACCTGGATACATTGATTGTGGAACTATTGTGGGACAGCAGGAGGAAAAGAGTCAGCCTGGCGAGATTGAAATGTACCTGGCATACCTACAGTGCTTAGGGTATTATTATCTGGCCATGCAGCTCCAACACATGGTTCACTTAATGGCATGTTAACCATTTTATGAGCTAAAAATAAATTGTGGTTGTTACTGACGTTTGCAGTTATCGTTTCTGTTAAAATGTTAAAGGTGTTTTCCACGAGCAATTTTTTATCTTTGGTGCACAAACACAGTGTACATCCGTGCAATCTTCATTTGTAGTACATGCCAGTATTACTTTACTAGTACAGAGAACTTATTTATGTCCAGAAAGACAAGAATGCATAAAGCATTTTATATAGGTGGAAAAGTGTAGGTATCAACCAGTAGGAGATTTGTAGATTCTGGTACATTCCAGTCCGGATTTTGCACAGAGCCGGAGCCACAGCGAGAGCGAGAGGCAGCCGGCACACGGCAGCAGCAGCGGCAGCCCAGACCAGACCCGCGACCCAAATACCGGGTATTTGGGAAATCAGATACCGCAGGCAAGGCGCGGTTTGAAGCCGTGGACCTGTGGCGTTGGTTCCGCGTCGGTCCCAGTGCCGCGCTGAGCGAGGCTGACGGTTGCTGCGGTGGCGGCTTGTGAGCGGAAGCAGGAGCAGCAAGGTCCACAGCGTTAACCGGAGCCGGGGAGAAGGTTTGTGTGAGCCGACAGGTGGCGGCGTGTTCAGCTGGAGGAACCCGAGCCAGACTGACACCGGGGGGCCGTGTCAGGGGGGGCTCTTAAGCACTGCTGGCTGCACCCCCTGTTCGCCCGCTAGCTCGTTGCCTTCCGTAGCTGCTATTCATCCTCGGCTCCAGTCTCTGCCCCAAACCCCAAGCCAAACCCAAGCAGGGCGGGAGCAGGCAGGAGCCGCAAGAGGTCTGGTAGTGGTGGCAGAGGTGGCAGAGGCAGCAGTGGTAGCAGTGGTGCTTTGTAGTCCGACGCTTTGCAAAATACTTTGGGCACACGTACTGACCTGGTGGGATAGCTGTTGCCCAGTGCTGTGCAGGAGATCTTTTTGAGCGCCGGAGTTTGCCGCCTGTCCCCCTCTCGCCGCCGCCTTCTACATCAACGCGGCTGCCGAGCAGAGGGGGGCATTGAACTCCAAATTCCGCCAGCCCTTGCGGCGGGAATCTCGGCCCCAGAGCGCGCCAGGCGGCGCTGATAAGGCACGTCATCCCCGCGTCGCGGGAGCGCCCGGGGCTAAGCCCGGGCAAAGGGCGGGCCCTCTGTGGCCCTCGGTGGCTGAGGTAGGCTGAGCTGGACCCGGTTATTTCCATTTCCATTGACACAACTACTTGTATTCCGTTGGATATTGAAGTGTCTGCACCGAGGGTTCAGCGTACCTTCATTTTTATTTCATAGACTTTGTCTGCGGGCTGATTGTTCTCATCACTCCAGCTTTCCTGTTTTTATATTACTTTTAAAGTTCATTTAATAATTATTTCAATTTAATATCAGTGGACATACCCCTCTCTTGCGCGGTGTCAATCCCTTTGGAAACTCGTAAGGATGACTAAGAAACTCCGCTCTGGGAGATTAGTGGGGGGAAGGACCTGTGCAAAAACAAAATCTAACCCCTTGAGAAATAAATCTGTGATTAATTATTCGCTTAAAGGACAATGTCAGCTCTTTGACCTTTGGGAAAAAGCTGTGGATAAGAAAGCAGCTATGGAGACGATTGACGGTTTCCGACCATTCTCACAGGCAGGTCCATCTCAAGCGGCTGACAATATGGTCTCTTCTCCATCACTGATAGATCCATTTCAAATAGAAATTATTGCTGGGATAAGACCTGCTCTTGTCACTGATAATGGTCCCATTGATAATGGCCCCACTGGGCCTCTAGTGCATTTAATGGAAGGAAAACACACTACCAATTTCCCGGCGCCACAGGCTGGTAATGCACGTGTCAGCTCAGAGGGAGTGTTTCTCTATCATCTATCGACCTCGAACTTTGTGGCCGTTATGTGAGTACAGGAAGTCCAAAACTCTTTGAAACCTCTAAACCATTTGTGGGCGAGACTCCATCTGGCCTATTGCTATACAGTAGTACTCCCTCCATAAATGCGCAGGATATGTCCGCACTGTTAAATGTTTCTGTGTCTCCTGAATTCCATCTTTCAGGAATCTGTCCTCCTGTTGCTACGGGCGAAAAACCAATATCGGAGTCTTTGATTGCCCTTGAAAATTTGCTCTCATCTATATTATGTCTTTTGGGTAAATTTGTGGGCAGCTCGGACTGTATCTTAGAGACTGTCACTAAAATACTGAATGCAATGTTGCACAAGGTCCCTGAAATGAGGAGTGCTCCCTGGAATGTGACTGATACCAACCAAACAATGGGGAACTTACATGTACCTTTGGAGAAGCCTGATATAAAGCCGATAGCTATGGTTCAAGAAAACATCCTTACGGCTACATCAGCTCCAGTGGCAAACAATTGTGTAAATAACTCTGATCTTGTAATAGAGGAAGAAATTCACTCTGGTGTACCAAGTGCAGTAGCACAGGAATTATTCCAGATTTTTAAACCCGGGAAAATAGAGTTACAAGAAGAGGACGATCAAGAAATCAGCAAAAAAACTGGAAAACACAGAAACAACAAAGGGAAAAAAAGGAAACCTCTACGTAAATATAGGAAGAAAAGACAAAGGCGGATAATCTTTCAAGATTCTATTGTGTCAATTAACAATGAGGAGAACACCACTAATTCAAACTTGGGGATTATCAAAAGGGCAAGTGAATCTTATCATGAACACTTGGGTATGGAGACTAACGGTAATATTTTGCCTTTGCCTCTAGAAGACTTGTCCAAGAAGGGTGGTCATGGCCCGATTACCCCGCTGGTGGCTGAGACAGGAAGCATTACCCCGGTTGTACTGGGGGACCTTAATCCTTTTGCTCCCTCTTTTGCCCCTACGGTTGGTGCAGATATAGGCCCGCCCCAGTGCCCTCAGGCAAAAAAAGCAATGAATTATGTGGACACTTTTGTTTTGGACTTTGTTCCTTTATTTGATGAAAATCTGCCTCTAAATAGATCATGGCTGCTTAAATGTCTTAGTGATCAGGAATGCCTTCACCTTATTCAATCAAGGGATATTGAGTTAGTGTCTCTGTTAGGTGAAGATAGTGTGACCAGTATTAGAGTCAAATTTTATTCTAAATTCATTGTAAATTTGATACTACAGCAAATGGAGAGTTTTCAATGTAGAGGCATTGATGTTCTGCCTATTTTTAGTTCTGATGTGACCATTTCTCCCCACGGGATGACCCGAAAGGGTGACAAGTTTGATAGGGTACCCTCTCCGTTTGAGGACTTAAAGATCTGGGTCTCAAAGGGGAAACGGTCAGTCTCTAAAGCACTGCTTCTTCCGCCAATCCAGAACCCTGCACCAGTAGATGAGAATCATCGGTGGAATTGGCTGCATGGTGCCCTTGCAACCAAGAGCACCGATAATTCCAAATTATTTCATCATCTTTAATAATCAAATAAAATTAATTTCTTGGAACGCAGCCGGGACACACAGTAGCCCCGAGAAACTTGATATTTTATTCTCGTTAGGAGCAAGTGTGATCTGTATCCAAGAAACATGGTGTACGGATAATATTAGTGGAGGGAAGGAATACTTTGTGTTGGAAGCACCGGCCGCCCCTTCTAGGAAAGGTCATGCTAAAGGGGGAATAGCTTGTATGCTAACTAATAAACTGAGCTGGAGATTTTCGCATTACATTGATCCAAGTAATCTCTTTCAAGCTATAAGAATCTCGAATCTCCCAAATTTCCCTAATAAATCTGGCATTGTAATTATTAATGTGTATGTCCCCCCTGAAGAGTGTTATAACATTTTAGTGAAGCATGTATTTCAATATATTGGACAGATTAAGAATGTTTCTTCTCCACCGGACGTTATCCTAGTTGGAGATTTGAATTGTAAAATCTCGAACGCCAGTTTAAATTTATTTAGAAATATACCCAAAGAAGAGGCTTATTTCATTCCACAATCGATTTTCCCCGATAAAATTATAACTAATAAAAGAGGGAAGATTCTCCTGGAGGAATTATCGGCTGTTGAGGGGCTTATTTTAAATGGGAGATTTCCTTCTGATGCGCCTGCGAACTTCACGCATAAGTCTCCTTTTAGCTCCTCTATCCTGGACTATGTGATCTCTGACTTTAACATTTTCCCTCATGTCCAGGACCTAATGATAACCCCCACCTCTTTTAGTGATCATTGCATAATTTCCATAACGCTCTCTATTAAACCCCCACCCACTGAGTCTTGGTCGCTTGGCAATAATGAGGTCACCTTCCAGGGAACTTCGGGTAGGTGCTGCTGGAACAGCACTTCAATAAGAGGTGTGTTGGAATTAGGTAGCCTGGCCTAGGGCAAGACTAACATCTAGAGGCACAGTGTAAAGGTTGCAGACCACCCAAAGGTAACTTCACGCAATAGCACTCAAAAAGAAAAAAACACTACACCAAAATTATATGAAAATACGTGCTGCTTTATGTAAAAATAATATTCTCTCTGTGGTCAAATTTCAGTAGCTCACATGTAAATAATTCAAAGCAGTTTAAATCACTTTCAGGGTCAACAATTACGCTTTTTAAATTATTGGCAGATTGTCACTTAATACATTTCGAGTTAACTTAGTAATAGCAAGCACTTCTAACCGGCTAGGCAATTCTCCAGATAGATTTAACATTACAATACATTTGTCATTTAGTCAATATTAACACTCTCAGGTCTATTAATGTAAGTTAAGCCTCAACAGTGCACTAGCTTAGACTCCAGAAACACTGTGTATGGGTATTATGCAATGTACTATAGGCGTCTCCCCCAGCACCAGAGTTCCCTCCTTCTTCTTACTGCATAAACTCTGAGGGTTCAAATATACCAACTTTTCATAGCAAGGATTACCCAAGAACTCAACTCCAGTAGCAGAAGGGGGGAGGGGGCAAACTGTCATAAGTGATCAAGAGCCCAGGGTGTTATAGCGACTTTATGCTCCTGGAACCCCCACTGGTAATCGGCTTCTTGAGTCAGCCAGTATTTTATTTAATAAGGCTTTTGTTTTCAGGCTCTCCTCCTCTTGTGCTTAATTAGGGTCAGTGGAAGGAAGAAGCTGAACGCGTAGGAGGCCTGACCAGCTCTCCCACGCTATCCCACACTCCTCCCTGCTTACTTGAAAAGGGGGGCCGGCAGACGGATCTTCCGCCCACCCCCTGTACCTTGGGACTGCTCCTCACACAGCCTCGATCTCTCCGCCTCTGGAGAGAACAGAACCGGAGCGCTGCACACAGCGCGTCAGCCGCTTGCCAGGCTGCTCCTCACAACCGGATCTGTCCCTCGGCGCGCAGGTCACTTACAAACACTCGCCGAAGCCGCCTCCTCAGCAAAAGGTGACGACGTCGATTTCCACACCCCCGGCCTCCACTGCGCATGCGCGGGGGAAAAGCGACTCCGCTCCGGGCCTGCTCAATGCTCGGCCCTCTCTCTCACCACAGTCCTGCAATTTCACTGGGGGATTAGCGCGCTGGCGCCGGGAAGGAGCACTGCGCTCTTACTTATCTCAGGATTCACTGGACACTGACCCACAGCGCGACAGGTGCCCCCGGGGTCCCGTTCTCGGCGCTGGCCTCACAAGGTTGCCCAGGCTCAAGGGAATCCTCCACCAGGCTCCAACCACTGGTCCATTAACACAGGGTCAGCTCCTTGCCAGTTCTGTCCCAGGTAAGAGGTGCCCAGCGCCACCCAGGACAACAGTTATCTTCTTGTTTCCACTGCTGGGCAGAGGACTGCGCTCCACTGCGCTGCAGTCTCCTTACCCTACCTACACCCTACTATTTTGAAGTTAGGGGTCAGTCAGGCGCCCAGGGTCTCCCTCAACTTTCCCAGCGGGGACAGGACAAGGAACCCACAGGAGGAATAGAGAAGTGGAATTATTAGGCTGCTTCCCAGTCCAGGAGTTCAACCCTTACACTAGTCTCCTCCCACCTGCCAGGATAGCCTGTCCTCCAGCTGACTCTCACAGGTAGACAAAATGGCTGCCCCGCATTCCGCCTTATATAGGCTGCCCTTCAGTGGTCCAGAATGGACCAGAAGGTTCTAGAATGCCCTATGTTGGTCTATAGCCAGGTTCTGTTGGTGACAGTTGGGGCAGTTGGTGGCCACCATTTTAGGTGGTGCCAACTTTCCTGTCAGAACAGGCCTCTGAACCTGAGGTAAAAAACTATGAGGGGGAGAGGGAACACCTATCCCCCTGGCCAACACCTATAAAAATCCAGTAGACACAAAAATTAATAAGGGTATGAGGGGCAAAAAGGGGACAAAATAAATAAAAATTAGGAGGGACTTCGCCAAAAAGTCAGACAGGTCTAACACGCGTCCCCCCCAGCTGAAAGTGGGGAGAACTACCCAACCCCTTGGGAGTCCTCATCACTAAGGCGGAAATACCTGGAGAGACCGTCTGCATTGGCGTGGTCCACTCCAGGCCGATGTTCCACCCGGAAGTCCATTCCCTGTAGGGAGATGGACCACCTCAACAGCTTGGGATTTTCCCCCTTCATTTGCATCAGCCAACGAAGGGGGCGGTGGTCAGTCTGAACCAGGAAGTGCGAGCCAAAGAGGTATGGCCGCAGCTTCTTCAGAGCCCACACCACCGCAAAAGCTTCCCTCTCCATGGCACTCCACTTCTGTTCCCGGGGAAGCAGTCTCCTGGATAAGAAGACTATAGGTTGATCCAGGCCCTCTTCATTTAGTTGCGATAACACTGCCCCAATGCCATGTTCGGATGCATCTGTTTGAACAATGAACTCCTTGGAGAAATCGGGAGCCTTCAGGACCGGTGCTTCGCACATTGCCTGCTTCAACTTTTCAAAGGCTTGCTGACAAGCCTTTGTCCATACTACCCGTCGAGGTTGTTTCCTAGAGGTGAGCTCTGTGAGGGGCGCTACAATAGTGCCATACCCCTTCACAAAGCGACGGTAGTAACCTGTGAGGCCCAGAAAAGCCCGGACCTCAGTTTGTGTCTTGGGGGGTTCCCAGGCCATGATTGCCTCAATTTTTGCCTGCAGGGGCTGCACTGACCCCCTACCCACCAAGTGTCCAAGGTACACAACCGACCCCTGCCCAATCTGGCATTTGCTGGCTTTGATGGTCAATCCAGCTTGTTTCAGCGCCTGGAGAACTGCTTGCAAATGTTGCAAGTGGTCCTCCCAACTGCTACTGAAGACAGCAATGTCATCCAGGTAAGCAGCCGAGAATCCCTCCATTCCAGAGAGGACCTGGTTCACCAGTCGCTGAAATGTGGCAGGAGCGTTCTTGAGACCAAAGGGCATCACGCAGAACTGGAAGTGTCCCTCGGGCGTGGAAAAGGCTGACCTTTCCCTTGCTCCATCTGTCAAGGAGATCTGCCAGTACCCTGAAGTGAGGTCAAAGGTACTGAGGTATTGGGCAGCTCCTAGCCGGTCAATTAACTCATCCGCCCTGGGGATGGGATGAGCATCAGTTTTGGTAACTGAGTTCAGTCCTCGGTAATCCACACAGAACCTCAGTTCTGGTGTGGTGCCCGGTGGGGCAGCTTTTGGGACTAGCACCACCGGACTGGACCAAGGGCTGCTGGACGGTTCTATCACCCCTAGCTCCAACATCTTGGCAACTTCGCCATGGATGCTAGCCTTCACCTTGTCCGACAGCCTATAGGTCTTGGATTTCACTGGGGGGCTGTCTCCTGTGTCCACATCATGGGTACACAGGTGGGTTCTGCCTGGGACAAGGGAAAACAGTGAAGAGTACTGCCCCAATACCTGTCGGCAGTCCTCTCGTTGCTCAGGAGTGAGAGACGGGGAGAGAATCACTCCCTCCACCGACCCATCCTTCTCTTGACATGAAAAGAGGTCTGGGAGAGGCTCGCTTTCTGCTTCCTCAGCACCATCAGTCACCAACATCAGGATGACCTCTGGCCTCTCATGGTGGGGTTTGAGGCGATTGGCATGCAGCACCCGTAGGGGCTGCCTCGGGGTCTTAAGATCCACCAAGTAAGTGGCCTTACCCTTTTTCTCCAACACCTCAAAGGGGCCTGTCCAACGATCCTGAAGGGCACTTAGCTCTCCAGGTTCCATCACCCAGACTTTCTGGCCAGGCTCCAACTCCACCGGGTGAGCATTCTGATCGTACCATTCCTTCATGACCGCCTGACTGGCCTCCAAGTTGTCAGCAGCCTGCTTCCACAACTTGGCCATCTGGCTTCTGAAGGCCAACATGTAGCTCACCACATCCTGGGGAGGTTTTCTGGGAGACTTCTCCCATCCTTCCTTCACCAGGCTGAGAGGCCCACGCACTGGATGCCCATACAACAATTCAAATGGGCTGAAGCCCACTCCTTTCTGTGGCACCTCTCTGTAGGAGAACAGTAAGCAAGGTAGGAGGATGTCCCACTTCCTCCGTAAACTCTCTGGCAGACTTCTTATCATGCCCTTCAGGGTCTTATTGAACCTCTCAACCAGTCCATTGGACTGGGGGTGATAAGGAGTGGTGAACCGGTAGGTCACCCCACACTCCTTCCACATAGTCCGCATGTAAGCAGACAGGAAGTTAGTCCCCCTGTCAGACACAACCTCCTTTGGGAATCCTACCCTAGTAAAGATTCCCATCAGGGCCCTAGCCACCACAGGTGCAGTAACAGTCCTCAGAGGGATGGCCTCTGGGTACCGTGTGGCATGATCCACCAGAACCAGGATGAACCTGTGACCAGCTGTTGTTGGTGGATCCAATGGCCCTACAATGTCGATGCCCACCCTTTCAAAGGGGGTGCTAACGACAGGAAGTGGTTCCAGGGGAGCCTTTAGCTTCACCCCTGTCTTCCCACTGGCCTGGCAGGATACACATGTCCTACAGTATGTGTTGGACGCCGCTTTCATCTGAGGCCAGTAAAAGTGGAGAACAAGCCGTGCAAAGGTCTTGTCCTGGCCTAAGTGTCCTGCCAGTGGTATCGCATGAGCCAATTCCAGCAGAAAGGCTCGGTATTGCTGCGGGACCACCAAGGCCCTTGATGAGCCAGGTAGAGGAACCTTAGGTTCACTGTAGAGGAGGCCATCCTCCCAGTAAATATGGTGGTGTCCCGTAGCATCACCTGCTGCCTGGGCTTCAGCCTGACGCCTCAGTCCCTCAAGGGTAGGGCACTCCCTCTGCCCCCTACAGAATTCCTCTCTGGTAGGGCCTCCCTCCACATGCCATTCAGCAGGGATGGGCAAATCCTCCAGAGAGTCTACTTCCCCCTCCACGGACTCCTGGCCTACCATTGCAGGTGGCCGATCTGTCACATGGGGCGTGGAAGCAGGAGCAGGCTGTCCCTGTCTCCGTTTCTGACCCTTTTTAGCAGCGGGTTGGGCCATTGTTCCAGGCTCCAACCCAGGCGAACTCCCTCTCCGGGCAGTCGCAGACCTTGTGCTGACACAGGCCCAGTTAGGTGTACCCAGCATCGCAGAATGCGTCCGGTATTCCACCTCTCTCCAAGTGTTGTGTTCCATGTCATTCCCCAACAGACAATCGACTGGCACGGCAGGGCTTACGGCAACTCGAAGTGAACCTGCAACCCCCTCCCACTCAAAGGGAACCTCAGCCACTGGATAGTGGCCCATTCTGCCGTCAGCCATCGCGGCGGGGTGGAGTACATTAGGAACAACCTGCTCTGGGGACACCAGCTGACTTCTCACCATAGTCATGCTGGCTCCTGTATCCCTCAGAGCCTCCCCTCTCTGGCCATTGACGGTAACCCATTGCCCATACTTTGTAGTATTTGGGGGCACCTGGATCTTTGGCACCATCTCCCGCTCTCCCAGGGACACTAAGGTGACACCCGCCCACTCACCCCCCTTATCTAAGGGCAACTCCTCCCCGAGCGCTACACTAGCTACTCCCGGTGACTTTCCTCCGGTGGGAGGGGGTGGTCTCTTTGGGCATCTGACATCTCCCTTATAATGTCCAACGCCACCGCATTCAAAACAGTGGGGAACCCTGGGCTGCTGGCTTTGGCCAGGATAAGGGTTCCGGGGCGGGTTTGCCCTAGGGGTGAAACCTGCTCCCTTCCCTTGGAAGTTATTTTGGGGACCTTTAGAGAACTCTTTCTTTTTCTCCCCCCCTTCCTTCTTCTGGGGGGCGCCCTGTCCGGCTTTTTGAGATTCCCCTCCAGTCCCCTTGGAGGACACCCGAGTACTTGTCCAGATGTCCGCCTCCTCTGCAAGCTTCCGGGGATTGGTCAGCTTGCTGTCTACCAGGTGTTGGCGCAGCTCGGGAAAACATTTCTCGAGGAGGTGTTCTTTCAAAAATAGATTGTACAGCCCCTCATAATCCTTTACCTCACTGCCCTTGACCCAACCCTCTAAGGCCTTTCTGGCATAATCAAGGAAGTCCACCCAGTTCTGAGTGCCCATCTTGTGACTCCCCCTAAACTTCTGTCGGTACCTCTCTGGGGTGAGCCCAAACTTCCTCAATAACGCCAACTTCATGGTGGGGTAGTTTGTCTGTTCCTCTGGATCCAGGGCCAGCAAGGTGTCCCGACCAGCAGGAGGCATGTACTTGTACAAACTACCCCCCCAGTGCTTCTCCTGCACTCCATGAACCTTCAAAGAAACCTCATAAGCGGCCAGCCACTTAGCTACATCATCCCCCTGACTGAAACTCGCTATCAGGTCCTTTGGGATATAGGGTTTGGTCTCCCTGGCTGACTCTTTTGGTTCGCTGCCACCATTCCTAACAGGAGAGGACCCCCGTTGCAGACTTTGGAGCTCCAGTTCCTTCAGTCTAAACTCGTGGACCATCCTCCTCTCCTCTTTCTCCTGCTCCAACTTAGCCAACTCCCACTTTAGCTGTCTGTTCTCTCTCCTATCGGTGAGCTCGGCTTCTGTTAGGCTTCTCCCAGAGATGCTACTGCCCTTACTGGAATAGGACATTGGTTTGGTGAGTAAGTTTTCCCCCTTATCGCGGAATAACTCTTCTACCTCCCCCAGCATGTCCTGGTCAACCTCTTCATCCTCCTCCTTTGTCTCTTGGTGTGCCTCCACCCAGGCCCTAAGGCTAGTCTGGAGCTCCCCCTTCCTGGCACCCTGTTTGAAAAAGACCCCCATTTGTTGGCAGAACATTCTCAATTGGGGCACGGAATAGACCTCCAGGTTTTCCACTGCAAACTCCATTGTGAGTCTGGCAAACCTGGACACACACCAGAAATTTCAGAGGGGTAAGGGTAACCTAAAACCAACTCCACCCACCACCAGGAATAAATTTAGAAAAAACAAAAGGACTAATTGGGAGGGCCGCAAGGAGAAAACTCCTGGTGTAGGTTAGGTGTATTACGTCAAATTACTAGTAAGTAGCTGCAACCAAGTCCGCAATCCCACCGCTAGGCACCAATATGTTGGAATTAGGTAGCCTGGCCTAGGGCAAGACTAACATCTAGAGGCACAGTGTAAAGGTTGCAGACCACCCAAAGGTAACTTCACGCAATAGCACTCAAAAAGAAAAAAACACTACACCAAAATTATATGAAAATACGTGCTGCTTTATGTAAAAATAATATTCTCTCTGTGGTCAAATTTCAGTAGCTCACATGTAAATAATTCAAAGCAGTTTAAATCACTTTCAGGGTCAACAATTACGCTTTTTAAATTATTGGCAGATTGTCACTTAATACATTTCGAGTTAACTTAGTAATAGCAAGCACTTCTAACCGGCTAGGCAATTCTCCAGATAGATTTAACATTACAATACATTTGTCATTTAGTCAATATTAACACTCTCAGGTCTATTAATGTAAGTTAAGCCTCAACAGTGCACTAGCTTAGACTCCAGAAACACTGTGTATGGGTATTATGCAATGTACTATAGGCGTCTCCCCCAGCACCAGAGTTCCCTCCTTCTTCTTACTGCATAAACTCTGAGGGTTCAAATATACCAACTTTTCATAGCAAGGATTACCCAAGAACTCAACTCCAGTAGCAGAAGGGGGGAGGGGGCAAACTGTCATAAGTGATCAAGAGCCCAGGGTGTTATAGCGACTTTATGCTCCTGGAACCCCCACTGGTAATCGGCTTCTTGAGTCAGCCAGTATTTTATTTAATAAGGCTTTTGTTTTCAGGCTCTCCTCCTCTTGTGCTTAATTAGGGTCAGTGGAAGGAAGAAGCTGAACGCGTAGGAGGCCTGACCAGCTCTCCCACGCTATCCCACACTCCTCCCTGCTTACTTGAAAAGGGGGGCCGGCAGACGGATCTTCCGCCCACCCCCTGTACCTTGGGACTGCTCCTCACACAGCCTCGATCTCTCCGCCTCTGGAGAGAACAGAACCGGAGCGCTGCACACAGCGCGTCAGCCGCTTGCCAGGCTGCTCCTCACAACCGGATCTGTCCCTCGGCGCGCAGGTCACTTACAAACACTCGCCGAAGCCGCCTCCTCAGCAAAAGGTGACGACGTCGATTTCCACACCCCCGGCCTCCACTGCGCATGCGCGGGGGAAAAGCGACTCCGCTCCGGGCCTGCTCAATGCTCGGCCCTCTCTCTCACCACAGTCCTGCAATTTCACTGGGGGATTAGCGCGCTGGCGCCGGGAAGGAGCACTGCGCTCTTACTTATCTCAGGATTCACTGGACACTGACCCACAGCGCGACAGGTGCCCCCGGGGTCCCGTTCTCGGCGCTGGCCTCACAAGGTTGCCCAGGCTCAAGGGAATCCTCCACCAGGCTCCAACCACTGGTCCATTAACACAGGGTCAGCTCCTTGCCAGTTCTGTCCCAGGTAAGAGGTGCCCAGCGCCACCCAGGACAACAGTTATCTTCTTGTTTCCACTGCTGGGCAGAGGACTGCGCTCCACTGCGCTGCAGTCTCCTTACCCTACCTACACCCTACTATTTTGAAGTTAGGGGTCAGTCAGGCGCCCAGGGTCTCCCTCAACTTTCCCAGCGGGGACAGGACAAGGAACCCACAGGAGGAATAGAGAAGTGGAATTATTAGGCTGCTTCCCAGTCCAGGAGTTCAACCCTTACACTAGTCTCCTCCCACCTGCCAGGATAGCCTGTCCTCCAGCTGACTCTCACAGGTAGACAAAATGGCTGCCCCGCATTCCGCCTTATATAGGCTGCCCTTCAGTGGTCCAGAATGGACCAGAAGGTTCTAGAATGCCCTATGTTGGTCTATAGCCAGGTTCTGTTGGTGACAGTTGGGGCAGTTGGTGGCCACCATTTTAGGTGGTGCCAACTTTCCTGTCAGAACAGGCCTCTGAACCTGAGGTAAAAAACTATGAGGGGGAGAGGGAACACCTATCCCCCTGGCCAACACCTATAAAAATCCAGTAGACACAAAAATTAATAAGGGTATGAGGGGCAAAAAGGGGACAAAATAAATAAAAATTAGGAGGGACTTCGCCAAAAAGTCAGACAGGTCTAACACGGTGTATATGACATTTTATGCAAAACTACACTGGAATTAAATAGCTGGTGTGGTTCTGAAATCGCTAATTATGAAAACTTGGTGAGAAAGATCACTTCAGATGTTAAAAAGGTTAGTGGCGCTGGAAAGAAGCCTTTTGTCCCTAGTGCATTGCGCACCCTGAATAAGGAAATAAATAAATTAGTGCGAATGCAATATATAGGAAGATCTGGGGAACTTGCTAAAGAAATATCGAGGTTAAAAAGAAGGAGAATCAGATTAAGAAGGAATCTAAAAAAGGAGAAGGAAGACTCACTGTGGATAAACTTACGGGAGGCAGTGGCCCATGGTAAAACTAGAGAATTTTGGTCCACAGTCGGGAGGGGCTGTGGTAGTAGAAGCAGTCCTCTTCCTATACCCATCTCCGAAGAGGTATGGTCCGCTTATGTCAGAAAGTTGTATGCCGGGAACGATGACACGACATTAGATAGTGCTCCTGAACTCCTTTCTGAGGATTTGAGTGACTATCCATCTATGAAAACAATAGAAATGGCTATAAAGAATATGCGCGTGTCGGGCGCAATGGGACCTGACGAACTCCCCATGACAGTTTTAAAGCAGGAACCTTTACTCTGGAGTAGGATTCTTCACCCAGTGTTTAAATCCTGCTTTGTTACTAAAGCTGTCCCAGCCTCCTGGAAGGGAAGTATATTGGTCCCTATTTTTAAGAAGGGATCAAGGGATTGTCCCACGAATTACCGTTTGATTGCTCTCCTGGACTCAGTCGGAAAGGTTTTTGCTAAATGTATCTTGGGCTTGCTCGAGGACTGGGTCAAGGAGAATAATATTCTTCCATGTGAACAGACTGGTTTCCGTAAGGAACACGGTACACTGGACAATCTCACCACCCTGCATGTGATTACGGATAAATATGCACGTGTAAGAGGAGGAGTGGTGTTCGCAGCGTTCATTGATTTCTCCACAGCGTTCGATAAAGTCGATCGTCGAACGCTGTGGAGAAAATTAGCTGCCCTTGGTTTACCGGTGTATCTATTGGAGCTGTTACGTGCACTCCATTCAGATACATGGTGCAGTGTTCTCCAAGGGGGTGAGAGGGGACTTTCACAGAAGATTCCCTCCCAGAATGGCCTTAAACAAGGCTGTCTCTTGGCACCTCTATTGTTTTCACTATACACTGCAGACCTTCCTGCTCACTTAGCAGCATGTGTGGGTATAGCTCCGGTGGTAGGTGGGACCCCGATTTCTTGTCTCATGTACGCTGACGATATCCTCGTACTAGATCTAACCCCTAAAGGTCTTGCTAATCGGCTGCTAGCTTTACACGTTTTTGCAGATACCCACGGTATGAAAATTAATATATCTAAAAGCAAAATTATGTGTATCGCTGGAAAAAAGAAATGCCGTTCTGTAAATTTTGGATGGTTTATTGGTGGCCAAAAACTAGAGGTTGTTAAAACCTACACCTTTCTGGGAAAAATTATTGCGGCCAACTTAAGTGAGAGGCCCCATATAGAGCACTGCTCACGTAAAGCACTGGCCCACGGTAGAGGCTTAAACTCCCTATATTCCGCTACTGGAAAGAGACACTTTGCCTGTCTTCTTGAAGTGTTTAGGGCTAAGATTCCTCCTACGATACTGTATGGTATAGAACTTTTAGAGTTGAAGCATTGGGAGTTCTGCAATAAAATTGAGGGGAAAATCCTAAGATCTCTATCCAACTTTAATACTTCCTGCCCCTTGGCAGCTTGTAGGCTGGATTTCGGCCTTAGAAGCAGCTGGGTTCAGGGACTATGTGCCTTGGTAAGATGGGTGGCTTGCTTGGCTAGAGCTGAATCAGGGTCGATGAGGGCCCTCCTTAAAAAGGAATTGTTGGGCAACTTTAACGAGTTCTCACGGATGGTAAGGAATTTTAGAAGAGCTGTGTCACTCTTAAAGCTAGATGAAAGTATGTTATTCCTGTATTCATCATCACAGCTAAAACTTGTGCTAAAACAGGCATTGTGGGAACTTTGTTATCAAATGGATAGGAACATAATACAAGGGAAAGGGGGTAGTTATCTTCTCCATAATTCCTACACTATGAAGTTGGCCCAACCATATGCCACATGGAATTTACTGCATGGCATTCGTAGATTATGGTTTCTGTTACGCTACGATTTACTGCCTTTAAATTCACTTCTTTCTAAATGGTACGGCACCTCCCCCTTGTGTAACCTCTGTAGTTTGAGTACTCAGAACTGTATCCACGTTATGTTAATCTGCCCTGCACTCCGACCATTGCGTTTTAAATGGTTAAAATCGATATGTCTAAAATTGGGTATATGTGACGTCAATGTTTTTTTACGATCTTTATACTGTCCCCCAAATGAAATGTTTTGCTTCTATATTTTTAATTTCTTTAAAGGTTTTTTAGCTATTTATTAAGGCAAGCTGGAGAGATTTGACTTTGTGACCTCGTGCCATTGATTCTATGGATGAAATTTGTTTTGTATATGTGATGTAGTTTCTTTTTTCTGTCTGTACTTGTTATGAATTTTATGTGGCCCTTAACCAGAGCCAAACATAATAAATAAAATTGAATTGAAATTGAATCAAACAATCAAATTCTGGTACATTGAAACTTTGCCTGCAGTCTCCGCTTTCCCCACTTGACCCAACTGCGTGGTCTTGATCAAACTCCCTTTATCTTTCTGTGCCTTGTGGTTTTTTTCCTTAAGTGACAATGCCCTGCTAACATGGTTAGTCATTCAAGATATTTAGAAAGCCACATATTACCATGAAACTCCCTGGGCAACAAAGACTGCCAGAAACACCTGGTTTGTGTTCGTGTCTGGAGATGAACAGAAGTTTTGCCGAATTTATAGCAGGATCTTCCGATAATTTCTTAAGGCTTAAAATGCTCTAAAGTAGCAAAATTGCTGGTAACAGTAGTTGCCAGGGGTGGTAGTGCCCCTTTGTTTTTGCGCTTTAAAGCTCCCAGTATATAGTGCTTGTATATACTAAGAAAACTAAAGCAAATTATCTGATGAAAAGCAAAGTAGGTTCCTTTAGAGAGTATGGCAGGCTGGAGCCAAGTTAAGGATGTGAGGTTTAGGTCATAGGAAAGAAAACAGAGCAGCCCTCCCCCCCCCCACACAACTTACGCACTCCAAGATGCTTCAATGTAAAGCACATACAATTAGTGGCAGCGAATTTTTAAGGGGTATTCTTGAAATATGCATAAACTCGAGGGTGCTTCCCATTTGTTTATCTAGCATAATCAACCCCAACATCACTGCCTGAAAATTTGCACATCGCAGTAATGTCAGGCGTATCTATGATTTGATTTCTTATATGAGACGAAAGCATTAATACTGGGCTAGGAAAATGAATGGATGCCAAATGACCACCATCAATTTCTATGCAAGGGGGAGTGAGTTGCTGGCTACTCTACTTTCTATTACCTTCTGTGTGTTTCTTTTTCGCGCTCCCTGCTTAGATACAATTCTCTGGAACCGAGTTTGCAGTTGCTTGCTTCGCCGATGGGAAGACGTCAGGGAAATTACATTGAACAAATTCACCTAACACACCTGAAGTCAGTCATTTGCACCTGAAAAGGTCAAGACTGGAGACAATGTCCATAGTGACCTGGGGTGAAGTGATCGCCCTAATCACGCCCCAAAGAACTTAGGGAAGTTTGGACTGTGGCTCTTCTTTGTACTGCACCTGCTTGTGAGGGAATCTGGTACTATGAATACCTGCACCTGTGTGTGAGACGCTTTCTCAGCAGACGCCTGATGTGTATCTGCTGTGAGCGTTATGGCACCTTTTACTGTTATTTCCAGTATTATAAACAGTCTGATAACTGGAATCATGCCATCCGGGCCCGGTTCTGTGTGTGGGAAGCTTGCAGTGCAGATCTGTATCGTGGAAACAAATATTTAGTGTGTGTGTGTGTGCGCGTACGTGTGTGTGAGGAAAGCTTACGAATGCACCTGCTTTTTGTATTAGGGCAGCTTGCGCTACTGGTCCCTTAGCTGTTCCTGCTCTGTGTGTGTGTGTGTGTGTGTGAGGAGCTCGAAGTGCCAGCTTCTCGCCTTCTGTGTGTGCTACAGGGAGCTTGCACTGTGGATGAGTTTATATGACCTACTCTTGCTATGAGGAAAGTGGCAATGGTATACAAAGTGTATACAGTGGTGTACATAATATGATATCTTGAAACAGGTCTTTTTTGTGGCTGATTCACCTAAGGACAAGAATCTGTGTCCTGTATCTATGTTGAGAGAAACATGTTTGCGTAGCCAGTCAGTGTGCTAGGGATGCTTACACCGTGGATGCCTGTAGTATGCCTGCTGTACGTTTGAGGGAAGCCCGAAGTACGGATGCCTCTGTGAATTGTACACCTTCTTAGGTATTTTGTGAAAGTGTTTTATTTTTTTAATGCGCATGCTACCTATAATGAGTCTTTTTGAAGCTGCCTACATATTTCATTACAACTCGAACATGGCGGTAGTAGATAGTGAGACTTTTTCTTTTGGACCTGGGACATTAGGTGGTTACTGGGCACTATATGTGGTGGGCACTGCTAAGGACGGCAGGACGGCACTGTTCAGGACGGCATTATTTTTAGCACTTTGTGAAAGCTGATAATCTAAATCATTGCGACTGACATGCCTTTATTTAATTGCCTCAAGCTGTGCATGGTGCGAGCATGAGCCACACTGTTAAAACATGGTATTTCAAACTGGTATTTATTTAAAGTCTTATAGTCTGAATTCAGCACCTGAGCATAATAGGACGGAATGTATGAAGCTCTGTGGTTATACTGAATAAGCAGCTACCTATGTTATGCCATCTATTAATGTAATAACTGCACTTTCACAATTGCTTTATTAACCTTCCTTCTTTCTCAAATTTGCTTGAAAATGCACAATTTTGAAAGGGCCTTAATTCCGAGTAGAGCACCTCTGATTCTTGGGGGGGATTTCAATCTTATTTTAGATATTCAACTGGATCGCACCTCTAGAGCAAAATACATCTTGCCCAAAAAATGCCTCTCTGCTCTTAAAAATATAATGAAGGAATATAACCTGTTGGATGCCTGGAGAACTAAGAACGGCAACCTCAGAGAATATTCCTTCTACAGTAAGAGATACAAGCAATTTTCGAGAATTGACCTATTTTTGATAGATCAGTCTTTGAAAACAGTTTTGACATCTGTCACTCACATTCCAGTGGGCCTTTCTGATCACTCAGTAGTATAACTTAATATTAATTTCACAAATACCGCTACTGTACGAAGATGGACCCTAGATAGAACTATTCTCTTAGATGACAATATTGGAGTTAAAATCAAAAATAGTATAAGGGATTTTTTTTTATTTAACGAGGGCTCAGCACCAGAGCAGTTTGTCTGGGAATCATTCAAGGCCTTTCTTAGAGGTCTATTGGGATATCACATGAGGTTAAAAAGAAGAGAGATAAAAGATATAGAAACTAAAGCACTAGATTCTATTAAAAAGAAAGAGCTGGAGCTCCAACACGCAGCCTTGGAGGAAAGGGAGAAGATTCCAGAATTAGAAAAGGAGCTTCAAAGATTACAGCTGAGTCTTAAAGTTAGAGCTGATAAACAGACCCATGATAGATGGGAGATTAGTAAATTAAAAAACTTTGAGTATGGAGAGAGGTGCGGGGCACTGCTGGCGTGCCAGAGCAGACAGGACCAGAAACAACATCGAAACTCAAAACCAAAGGTCCTCCGGAAAGCAGTTAACCGAGGAAGAAGAGATCAGGGAGGAAGCCAGAGGATTCATGGAAGAACTGTATCGAGAAAATATCAAGGTTGGAATAGAAGACTTGGAGAAATGGTGGTACCAAAGGACTTTACCCCAATTGAATGAAGAAGATAAAAATACCTTGTCGAGAGACATTACTGAGGGGGAAATTAGAGTTCAGCTAAAAAAGATGAGCAGGAACAAAGCGCCAGGTCCCGATGGTTTGCCAACCGAGATTTAGAAAGACAATGAAGAGGTGACTATTTCACATCTATTGTCCCTCTTTAATAATATTTATCATCAAAGAGGAGATATTCCACCATCCTGGTTTGAGGCAACAATCACCTTAATAGCGAAACCAAATAAGGACCCAAGGAACATAGAGTCATATAGACCTATATCCCTCTTAAATTCGGACCTTAAAATATTCTCGGGGATCTTGGCTGAGAGACTATCCAAAGTTATCAGATCTGTCATTCACCCTGATCAAAGGGGCTTTATCCCTGGACGACAACTGAACGAGTTGACTTTTCAGGTCATCGGTGCAATCGATTATGCCGAAGTTAAGGGATTGCCACTTACCATCGTGGCAATAGATGCCGCGAAGGCTTTTGACCAAGTTAACTGGGTGTTTCTGTGGGACACCCTTACAAGGTTCGGCTTTCCACCACTCTTTATTCAGGCTGTCAAAAATCTATACGGGCGTCCTCGAGCTAAGGTTTTAATCAATGGGATCTTGTCAGAGTGGTTCGAGATATCAAGAGGGACGAGGCAGGGTTGCCCCCTGTCTCCTCTCCTTTTTGACCTTTATATTGAGCCCTTTGTGATAGCGATAGATACTGATCCAACAATTTTTCCTTTTAATATGGGTGGGCTGGAGTTAAAGACGGCATTGTACGCTGATGATCTGTTGCTATACACCATTAAGTCAATAAATTGAGAGAAGACCCCACAAGTTCCAGGGAACAGGGTACTAGGGACAATATAAAGTCAAAGGACGATCCCTGGACAAGTTAATATAAGAGAATCCTATAACACTCACTAGCAGTATATAATTAGAATAATATCGGGATCACTGATCACAGACTAGTTTGTAACGTTCACAATTTTTTTTATTATTAAAAAGCATATATATTAAATAAAATTTCAGTATGAAGTCAATTATACTGAAAACATAAAATATACAAAAGGAATTCTTTTCTATACACCAACACACCACAATATGCAATGAAATTAAAAACAAAAGGACATTATCATGTTAAGCTATACAGCACAATATTTGAACAAATACACAGGAAAGGAAAAAAGCGTCCTTAAATGAAATTCAAGCCTCTGGGATTCTGGATATCTTGCATATTGTAATACCAGAAATCTTAGTATATCACTTTGAAGGCGGTTGAATTTAATTATCTGTTTAAATATTAGGTATTTTTTCCTGTATGTGGGGTTTTCTCCTTTTTTTCGTCTATCTTTTTCTTCTAAGATGAAAAGTGTGTTGCCTATTTTAGAAAATGTGTATTTGTTCAAATATTGTGCTGTATAGCTTAACATGATAATGTCCTTTTGTTTTTAATTTCATTGCATATTGTGGTGTGTTGGTGTATAGAAAAGAATTCCTTTTGTATATTTGATGTTTTCAGTATAATTGACTTCATACTGAAATTTTATTTAATATATATGCTTTTTAATAATAAAAAAAATTGTGAACGTTACAAACTAGTCTGTGATCAGTGATCCCGATATTATTCTAATTATATACTGCTAGTGAGTGTTATAGGATTCTCTTATATTAACTTGTCCAGGGATCGTCCTTTGGCTATACACCATTAACCCTTTAGAGGCCATCCCGAAGTTATTTAATCTAGCAGAGGAATTTGGAGCAGTCTCAGGCTATGGTATCAACAAAAATAAAACAGATGTAATGAGTTGGAATAGTCCCGTTCCTATACCAGATACAAAAACAAAGATTAGGTATCTGGGTATACACATCACTCAGAAACTACAGGAGACACCCAAAGTATCCTGGCAGATTGTGGTAAAAGAGATAACTAAGCTTCTCCAAAGATGGTCAAACCTCCCTCTCAGTATCTATGGAAGAGTTAATTTAATTAAAATGGTAGTATTACCCAAGGTGACTTTCTTATTTAATAGCATTCCACTAACATTTTGTAACAAAGACATTTCAAATCTCCAGGGAAAAATTGGCTCGTTTATCTGGGCATCTAAGTCACCAAGAATAGCATGGAAGAAGTTAAGGAGGGGGCTAAAAAGAGGAGGATTAGCTCTCCCAGACTTGTTATTTTACTGTTATGCATTTCAGTTGAAAAATTTTAGACTCCTAGCCAATAAGTTAGACTCATCATCACACGGTAGTTTGTTTCAAGCTTTGTTATCCGACCTTCCTAAGGGCCTTGAATACTTTTTGTTTAAATTTGGCGCCCAAAAATTTTACAAAAAAGTCCGCCTTAAAATTTTGCTAACAGCCTTAAAATTGTGGCAAGCAGCTTGCAAAATTTGGAAAATCCCCTACTATAACTGCTTGGCGCCAATCTGGGACTCCCCCGGAACACCTGAATGCTTACTAGATCGACTCTCCCTTCCCTTGAGAGAGGCTGGCTTAAAACGATTGGGAGATGTCCTGGTCAATCAAGAACTAATGGATTGGACATCTATATCTAATCTGACGGGAGGGTCCCTAGCGAGGTTTAAATACTATCAAATATCATCATGGTGGGGAAGCCAAAATTGCGTGTCAGAAACAGTGGGTTGTGAATTTTTAGATCTAGTTAATAGACAAGAAGGGTGGAAGGGTGAGGTTTCAGCATGGTATAACACACTAATTGGGGCAAATGATAGGCAGGAGGAAGAGATTTCGAAACTTTGGGGGGATACAATAGGAGATAACCTGGAGAAACAATCGGAGGTTTGGTTAGACTCATTTGCAACATCTCAAAAAATAGTGAAACCTGCTAACCTCAGAAGAAATCACCTATACACGGCATACAGGGTCTATTGGACTCCCTCCAGGCTTTCAAAAATATCGGGAATACCACACCTCTGTCCCAGATGTAAAAATATAGAGGCAGACGATGTACATATTTTTGCAGACTGCATAAAGATCAAGAACTATTGGTTATCGGTCTGCACCTTTTTAGAGGAGGTATTGTCCAGATCAGTCACGTGTAACCTTAGACTGATATTGATGGGTTTGCCAGAGGAATATGATATTAGAGACAGCATCACCCAGTTTATATTCTACGTAATTATTATTGCCAGGAGGGAGATATGTAGAGAATGGAAATCCCCAATCCCCCCTAGGTTTGCAGATTGTCTAAAAAATGTTATGACTATTAGCAAAATGGATCTATCATGTGGAGGAGAGGAGGCGGCTAAGATCTGGGCCCCACTGACAAGATGGTCGGACAGTTAGACAACAAACGTCCAATGATTATGCCAGGGGTTTGTGGTCCGGTCCTCCCCAAGATAAGACAAGGCACAGATATGTTGATCTGGGGAGTTGGACTGGTAGAGAACCTACCTCTGGGAGACTTCATGAAAGCTAAACGCAATAACAAGAACACTCCAGGGCGCACAGTTAGGTATTGTGTTGGCAGAATCGAGAGTTTCCATCTAGAGTCATTCCATCTGGTGGCAAATATGAGGACACAAAAAAAAAAAAAAGAAAATGCACAATTGTTCTTCTTTTTTTTCAAAATTTTCTTGGGGGGGGGGGTAATTGCCCCAAACCCCCCTTTTGGGGTTCGGGCTCGCTCGCTGCGCTCGCTACGGTGCTGTATGTAAATCACTTTCCGCCCCACCACTTTAAAATGTCACCCACCGCCCCTGAGAGCTACGAAAATACCCTATAGCACTGGAATGGGAAGCCATATTGATTGAATTCGAATCACTCGACCTAATTCCCACACAGGCGGTTGGGTCCCAGTAATGTGCATTTGCCCCCAGGTACTTTGGAGTTCATGACCCCTTCTTGTTGACACAGACGATCTCCTTCTGTCATATGTACCCTATAGTTTGAGAAATGCCCGAGGTTATCCACGGGTAGTGAAAGGTCGGGAATGGGAAGACCAGGAGTGGGTGGGGGGCGGCTTAGGGTAGGTTTGGTTAGAAGGGTTTATAGAAGTTTTTGTTTACTTATAAATAATGCACGTTAGTACACCAATATTTGAATTGTACTGAAAATGCTCCTTAATTGATACGCTGGGTCATGTCTACGAAATACTGATTTGCTTTTGATAAAGGGATATACTGAATTGCAAATGAGACAATGATTATGATTTATGTACCCGGCAGACTAGGGACCGGGAAAAATGAAAAGGACTGTTAAATACTTTCATAATTATGTGACTCATGTCAATCTTGCAGTCAATAATAAAGTGTGTTATAAAAATAAACCTGTATAACCACTACAAGAACCTGTTCTATCAACCAAGTAACCTAGAAGAGAAGGGAGGTTTATTTGTTTACTGAAAAGAGGAATAAAGAAAGCAACGAGGCAGAAACTCTTTCGTACTATGGGAATTAGTTTAGAAAGGCTGCACCAGAAGAAGTAGAAAGAACCAAAAAAGAGAAAAGAACCATATGATCATATCTTAAGTAAGAACAGTCAGGATTTGCGTAGGGCTATATTTGTGGGCTTTAGTCTTTAGGATTTTTTTAATGTCTACTTACCTATCGATTCTCTTTCAAGGACCAACATGGGGGAGTGTCGCTATGACTGTGCTCTATAAAAAGAGGTCAGCCCACCATTGACTGTCACCTGGAGCTAGGAGAAGAACAAGGACACTTTGAAGGCCAGCGTCAGCAAGTGATATTTTCACCTTGTCTAATACTTTTATGGAGATTCATAAAAGAGATTCAACTTACTAAAACAAACAGGAGTATTGCAGTGCAATGTGTTCGATGAGGTCCACCCGTGCAACAATCCACCAGTTGGACTTTTGCTGGCAGGTCCTGCATCAGTGCTGACTGACCTTGTTACACTCTGTCTGGTCCCTCACTGGTGCCAGGCCCACACCTCTACTGCTTTGGCAGAGGCCACACCTGTTCCAGCTAGGCCAGGGCTGCCTCTAGCTTCAGAGGTACTAGTTCGGGATCTGATCCTGACACCAATAACTAACCGCAGATTCTTACCCAACCTTCCAGTTGGAGGGGCCTTCTTGTTGTTGTTAATATGTGTTCAATCTAGTTCTTTCGCACTGTTGTGTTTCTCAATCTGTTCCTGACTGTTCGCATATAATGGGAGAGAATGCTTGATTGTAAACTAACATCAGCGGGCAGGGGTGGCACCTATGTATATGACTTGTGCTGTTACTTCCGGAAGCAGGATTAGGCTGCTACAGAGTACGATGGTCCCATCGATCGACATGCAAGAGTGATTGCTGGATAAAAAATGCATCAGTTCTGGGTTGCGGGAGGGAATTCAAAGAGTGGGGAATCTTTGGTTAGAGTATCCGCCAGAAAAAACCCTTACCAATCCAAGTAACCTGATCTTTAGACTGTAACCTGATAGATGTCCGGTAGCTCTGGCTGGTAGTCCTACATGGGCTTCAACCCATTCAAATGTAGTGAAAGGGTAGACAATCTCCATGATGGCTATGTTATATCTCACTTTGCTTTAGAGCAAGTTACAGGTGTAATCTGCCAAGAACCCTTTAAAGTGTTACAGAAGAATAAGGGAATCTCCAAGTTTCTCCTACTTTTCTGCTTATTTTATTCTCAGACTCCCATATTAATCATGATTTTTTAAAAACATTTTAACTAATCCGTCTTACCAAGTTTGTATTGACGTAATCGTTGCATTTTCTGCTCATGTGCCCCCATAGGATTTAATTTATTCCACATATTCATTTATTTGAGTGCACATTTCTCGTTTATAAATGCATTCTGTATTTAGTATTTTTTGCTTAAGTATAACATATGCTTTATTAGCGTTTGATAGCCGATCAATTATTCACACATGTATTTGTATGGTTTTTACAGAAGTAAGTGAAGGTTCAATACCATTAACATGTTAATTCTTGCACTTGACATAATTAATTGTGAGGCCTACTCTTTTCAAAATAATCACTTTAAAAAGTCCATGTAAGCTGAATACAAACAAGTATTAGGACAGAGGAAAATCTTCGACTTCCTGGGAGACTTGGTTCGAGCAAGCACAGCTTTAAATATTTTTTTGTGAAGGCCACAGGCAATCTAGTCTGAGCCAGATGGCTTTTTTGGCTTGCCGGGAACTCAACAAATTAATGAGCACAGAGACCTAGAGCGACCTTCTCAGTACATAACAACATGACCATTGTTCACCTGAGGTATGCAGGTGAAAGACCGTCTTAGAAACTCATACAGCCCCTCTTCATGCTAAGACAACTTAGCTGGTGATAAGAATAGATTCACTGGAGAACAGAGATATCATTTCATGAAAGGAAATTCTGACACACTGTCATAGTGTTGCAATTTTTAGGTCTTGGCCTGATGTAAGCAGTGCATGCGCTGCTCTCGTCATACAAGGCTTCTTGGAATCAATACGATTCCAGAAGCCTCGTCCCAGCTCCGCCTTCAGTTTTGATTTGTGCGCGTCGTTTGGCATCACAAATTATGCCAAAGGCAGTGCAATGATTGCACGGAAGGCATGTCAATCGCTACTTGTTACCACCCTGTCTCCTTTTAGCCACACCCAGCAGGATTGGATCTCTTACAGCGGCGTGACACAGAAGGGTTAGTATTAGCTTGCCGCACTTTTTTTTGTATGCTTGTTTTGGGTGGGTGATTCAAAGTAACTGATATGACACTTGTACGAGCAGCCTTGATTGTCACCGTTGTTGATTAGTAAGATGTTATATATATATATATATATATTTATTTTTAAACCTTTTACATTGTTTTGTTTTTATAGCTGACCACAGCAAGGATGTGAGTAAAGAGAAAACGCCTACAAAAACCAATTTTACAAGAACTGTGTGACAATCCAATTAAAGGCAGTTGAACTGTAGTCCAGCTGTACACTTAATCACCCCCTCTCAGTAACTAGCTTCCTACAAATTATCAATGTATCTTTAATTTCTCTTTCTTGATATAAGCAGGAGTCACTAAATATCACTTGGCATTTGCTTGCTCAACCAGATTGTGAACAACAAACTCAACGAAGAAACATATAACGCTAAAGTTGTGTTTTTTAAGTCGAGCCTATGGCGTAAGCAGACTTATTGTAGGCTTACCACGAATTTACAGAGGTTTACATGCCTGCCCATTCCATACCATTGGTGGACATTGTCACTCTTATTTTCTTGGTTCTTAGTCAGTGGCTTTCCTTTTGTGCCTATTCCCTGAGGTATAGGCTTGTTACAATCTCTCACATTAGCTGGCTTCTATCCTTCAACTGCTCACTTTTAGGGAGCTACTTTTTGCTGGCGCGTTTGTTTTAATTTACTTATCCTTCTCGGATAGATAATAAATAAAATGGCTGCAATGTGACTGTTTTTAGGTACCCATGCATAATGACTCATTTACACGTATGTCATCACGCATAAATACGATTACAAGATAACAAGGCCAAAACATCAAGCCTGTGGTGTATGTGTTGTTTTTTTTTTTTTTTTGCCATGCTGCATAACGTCACCAAAAGACCTTGGCGAAGTCGGCATCCGTATGTCCCAAAGGCGAGACCGGTTTGCTTTGCCAAAACATGGGATATTTTTTTGTTGCAAAGTCAAATCTTATGTCAAGCCTATACACTCCTCTTTTACTAGGTTAAATACCTTAATTTCACTAAGCGGTCTCAAGTCAAAGCACAATGTCACTAACAGTCTGCTTCAAAGACAAATCTTATGTCAAGCCTATACACTCCTCTTTTGCTAGTTTAAAGACCTTAGTTTTACTAAGCTGTCTCTCAAGTCAAAGCACAATGTCACTAACAGTCTGCTACTGAGAGAATCCCTGAATTATTGGTTGTAAGAAGAGTTTTTAAGTTCATAGTTCTTCTAAGGGCATCAAAGGAGAAGTCCCTCATAGAGATGTATATATGCAGATATTTAAATTGCTCCAAGGTAGGTGAGAGTAGTGCTGTGATGTTAATTGAGGCAGGCAAGTATTAGGGAGAGTAGGCTCAGGGTGGAGTACAATTGTGGTGTGTGAGGGGAGCATAAGAAGCAAGAAGGTAGTTCTCAATCACCCAGTGGATGAATGATGATGGCATTTATTTGCAGATTATCGTTGATTATATGCTTCTTTAAAGCAAGTTGGGATAATTTCAGCTCTCCCTGTAGATTTTGCCAAAACCTCTCAGACTTGTGTATGCAGCATAGATTGTGCAAAGCTGGAGCTCACCAATCCTGCAAATTGGCTTAGTTCAGAGGTAGGTCAGTGTAGACTTTACTCCATGCCAGAGAACCTTACATGGTATTTATTCTTAAGGGCTCCCGCCATGCTCTAAGAAGTCACGATCAAACTCTTCTGTTCTCTTTATTAAGCCTCTTTATAAGTTAAAGCCATTTGCTTTGCTATACAATACCATTAGCAAAGCAAATGGCTTTAACTTAATCAAAGGCGAGGCCTATTGCATTTTCAATGCTTGTTTTATATTTTGTTTAATCACTTTCAATGCCATTATTGTTTATTTTTATAAATATAAAGATAACCATTATTTGCACTAAAATAAGATCTTATTTAAAAAAAAATCAGAGAAGGTACCATCCTTACAAAATGTATAGGTGGTTTGTGGGTTACAATCTACCAGGTTTGCTGACTTTAGTTGGCACTGAGCATACACTTTGCCAGAGGGTCTAGAAAACCTAATTCCAAGCCGTATGTCACCTAGATTAGAAAAAAAACGTATTAGAGTTATTCAAGCATACCTTTTGTTAACAGGGGTGGCCTTCATTTTGGAATCAGGTTTCCATGGATTCTATTGTCTGTTGGATGGTATTTCTCTTGTACGTCGTTCTCTATAGCAGCCCCCTTACCTTTGCCCCGATTCAAGTTTGTGTCCTAATGCAAAAACAGCATTCAAACAGCAAATGCCGCTTTCACACTATTTCTCACGAAGCAATCGTCGTGGCAGATTCCTAGGCTGCACTCACACATTCTGTAAGCAGTATGCACTGAGTAGCTGTTTTACATCTGGTTGCCTGACCAAAATTGAGAAAGGACTTTATTCGAACCTTCAAATTGCCATCACCAAAATAGCATTATTTTGCTTGGAACACTTGCCAGGCGTAAAAAGGAAGTGTGGGCGAAGGTAAATATAATAAAATGATCCCTACTGCAGTAGATTCTATATTTATTATTATGTAATAACTTTTAATAGTTTTATATTCTAGTTTCTGTACTTAATAAAAGATAAGAACCCAATATGAAGCGAATAGGCTATTTCTAAAAGATATATTGTGAATTGCATTAACCTTATTTTTACTGTGATCTTCACTTTTTCAGAGCGAACAGGAAGCATAGAAAATAGCAATCTCCTTACTTCTGATGAAATTCCCTTGACCAATAGAAAGTTAGCTTAACCAATCATCGATCAATCATACATGTGCTTTATATAATTTAAATAAAGTATTAGTATAGGTTCAATTATAGGTGTGATGAGAAAATTACAGAAAGGGAAAATAGACACTGGTTCTGAATTATAGAGCAGTTCAAGCCATTCCCATCTGAATTTTACTATTCATTTGGATTGCCTCACCCATGATCCTTAATGAAGCAAATTATTGGATTTCACCACTTTAGATGAATAATGTAAACTGACCAATGTAGCACACTTACCTTCAAAGGACCCACCTTGGTCTTTAAAATGTTTGTCCTAACTGACAAAAAGATGAGGCAGTTCCAGATGGTGCTTGTTAACTATTACAATAAGGTCCTCAGACATTTATACTTCCAGGGAGCACAGAGGAGAATACATGTGAAAAAGAAAGCGATGCAGATGGTTTGCCATGACCCACTGAAGGGGGAACTTTGTTTGATGGCCTTATCAATTAAGTAAACTTGTTTTCACCACCCGTGAACTCCACGACCAGTGACTCAAGGTGGCATATGAGTGTGTTAGTTATCTCTACTGTGCTGTGTCCACAGAGTTGTTTTCAATAACACAGTTTTGAGTGGCACATTGTGCTGCTGACAATAACTTAAATACCTTGTTACAAATTCAAATAATTTGAGGCTATAAAACCAGCATCTATTCCACTGCGGAATCTCTACAAGCCAGTAACAGATAGCCTGTGTGCCAACTCCAAAATGGTGCCTCGTGCTACAACTTACTTTACCTGCCAGAATCTACTGCAACTCAGTTGCTTTTGGATATCCATATTTAAGTGTTTAGATCAGTGAACTGGATTGTGGGACCTGAATGTTCTTCCTGGATCCTAATATGTAAATTCTATAAATTGTGATCTTATCTGGCTTGACATTGTATTGTATTGCAGCATTGTTTTTTAAACATATCTTTATTGGCATGAAAAAAAGTACAGCACATTCATATTACATCCACATTTCAATAACTGAGCCCATATATTGTGTGTAAATATTGCCATCATGAGGGGCCATGCATGTTCCATTTTGTCTGCACCAGCCCACCCATCCCACAGCTAAATGCTCATGGATCCGCAGCGGTATAGCTAAAGGGTGGCCTGCCACCTACGTGAGCGTATCATTTTCTTTGGTCCCTGACCATTTGGGTCTACATTACATAGAGCGTGCTATCTATTATGAGGGTATGTTTTAAAGTTAAGGGACTGATTTGTCGCAAATAAAGGAGGGAATCTGGGAAATAATAGATAAGCATTGATAAACAGGTGATAAACAGGTGTAAACTAACAGTAACTACCAAAATGTCTAGGGGGAGGAATCTAGACACCCCTGGCTGCAAAAGAGAATATTTCCAAGGAGCCCTGGTGTTCATATGTCCAAGTTGTGTAGGGGAGTGATGGCACAGTCTATATCACACTTCATGTCTCAGCTGGAGCCTGGTGACAGCTGACAATTTGGCATGCAAAGTGCATGTAATCCTCTCTGTCCATGCTTAGTCCTGGACCCGTGTGGCACTGCTCTTATCCCCACCCAACTTGTGTCTCCTCCGTTGCCATCCCTATTTATGCCCTGTAAGTCATTTTGTTCAGGACCTGTGTCCCCATCGGGGTGTTCCCAGCTCTCCAGTACCTCAACCCCGCTATGGGATGGCTCATTTCTATAGAGCTTACTACACCTTTGTGGGGCACTGAAGTATTTGCCTGCATAGGTAGCAAGGTATGGCTGGAAGGGTGTTTGTTGCCTTTGTTTGTTTTCTTTCATTCATATATGGGAAGAGGTTGCCATATTTTGCGTGATGACCAATCCGGTGTGGCTAGTTTTGTGTGGTTGATTAAGTGGTATGAGAGACAGACTTGCAGGTGTGGTTTTAAGTAAGCTGGCAGATTTGAGCAGCTGTGCAGGAGCCTTTGTGCCATTAATGATGATCATAGTCGACTTAGCTGGTTACTGCCCTGGGTTGTTCAACCAGATATTATGTTTAAAGTTTTTTTATTTTTTATATCCTGAGCAGGCATGAGTGGAGAGAGGTGGTGGGGTGAGCTGCTGAGATGGGCTTTGTTACTATCATCCCACATCTGAATGTCATTGTGAGATGAAAGGAAGCAGCATAGTGTGTAGCTAGTTGGGACCTGCACTGGTGGACTAGATTAGAGTCTTCTGATTAGCCAGCAGTATGCACCAGATATTTTCAGTTATTCCATACCTGTTCAGTTGGTGATGGTTTATTGACTGGTACAGTACTAGGTGAAGGGCAAGACCTGAGGCATACATGCCCTATGGTATTCTGAGATGATGGAATCGTTGTAGTTGCGTGTGGTGATGGACAGTGTTGAATGCAGCCTATAAATCCAGACTCAATAGGGAGGCCGCTCCACTCTTGTCCACTGTGAGTATTTGGTTATCCCAAATGGATATGATGGCTGACTGTGCCTCTGACTGGCCTGAAGCTGGACTGTTGGTCTGACAACTTATTTTCTTCTATAAATGTTGAAAGGGGAGTAAATACTGCTCTTTCAAATATTTTTCCTAAGAATAGTCCATCTAATACAGGCTTTCTAGTTTGCAGAGCTGAATGAGTTAGAGGTTTTTCTTTTTCAGTAGCAGTCTAGTGTAGGAGGCTTTCAGCTCGGATGGATAGAACTTAGCTGCATGGACCTGATGAGTAGGCTCCTTACTTCCCCCCCTGCGTAGGTTGTGTAGAAGATGTCTTTGTATATTTTTTGAGGTGCTGGGACTTAAGGTAATCCTGGTGGTCTACTTGTGATGGTAATGTTGAGGAAATCTTTTTCTGAGAAGGTTTTGAATGTATATAGTGGTGGAAATTAACTTGGTCTCTTTCCATGGTGGTTGAGTCATTTGTTGAGCGGTGTTGTCTGTATTGTCCATTTTAACAACATTTTTTTTTTGTTTTGTTTTAATATAGAACAAGACAAAGGAAGAAACTCTGGGTGATAGTAGCTGCAGTATGTCATCCGCATCATTTATCGGCACTGCATACAAAATAGTAAAACATAAGGAAAAACAGACAGTGCAAAGTCATCATAAGGCATACTGGTCTTGTTATCCCCAATGGCATAACATAGTATATAGAAGGTGGAGGCCCGGACAGCGGTACAATCATGGCTAAAAGGTGTCATGACATTGCATATCAAACCGCGAAACCACATCTCCCCTGCTTTGAAAGCCCTGCATTGGTTAGCGGTTGCCAGAAGATCCATGTTCAGGCTGCCTTGTATCACCCACAAAGCAATACATGGAATAGGACCACTCTTCATCAGGAATAAAATCACCAAACACATTCAACAGAGGAACTTCCGCTCTAAAGGAGTATCTCGCCTCAAAATACCAAGATACAAGAAAAAACCCATGGGTGGCACATCCTTCTCTGTTCAAGCAGCCAAACTATGGAACTCTTTACCCCCCAACATAAGATCCACCAACAACCACCTTATCTTCAGAAAACTACTCAAGAATTGGCTCTTCCCCACATAAGCACCATACGCAAACAGAAATTTACAGCATATCCCTCTGTATATAAGCATTTGTTTACACTCTATATATGTACCTATCTTTGTGTATTGCTTTGTACAAACATGAAGAATAATTATGTTGTTAGAAAAAAAGAAAAAAACATTTATAAATAAATAAATACAAATCATCTTTGGTCTACATGTACTTACTTCCATTGTGCATCTATGTACCTTCCATGTACTTGGATCTGTGTGTCTGTTACTTTTCTTCCAAAAAAGCATATCCAATTTACTACCCTATTTCTCATCCTGTGCCTCTATCAATATCTTTAATCTACACATACTTACCTCCTTTATCTATCTATATACTTTCAATGTACTTATTTATGGATCTATATATTTATCACTTTCTTCTAATTTAGCATTTCCAATGCACTACCCTATTTCTCAGCTTATACTTCTCTCAATATATCTTCTAGCCCAACCTTCAGACGCATCTCAAACTTCTTTCTACTACTCTTTCCAATGCACTACCCTATCTCTCATCCTATACATCTATCAATATATCCTCTACATCCACTCTCTCATTTATCCCAAACCCATACCACTACTATGATCCCAAAAATAACCCTTTCTAGACTCTCTCCTACTCTACCCCTCCTTGCATCATCTGACACATCTTTTACTATACCGATCCCCTAAAATAAACCTTTCTAAACTCTTCCCTCCGACTCCTCACCTCCAAAACTCCCTTTTACACATGCAAAAGCCTCCTCCTACTGCGAAGACCTAAAAAAAAATCCTTTACTCTTTTATCCCTCCACTATCCTTTTCAATCAAAATAACAGACTAACATGTTCACTTCTCAAATTCCATATTCAACTATACAGTAAAACAGTCAAAATAAAAATTTGATCCAGACCTCAACCGAGATCAACAAATACAAAGTTAGAATAATTTTAGATACTCATAATGCTTAGCTAAAACACTTTTGCTTTTTAGGTTCACTACAAGATGGTACAGTAGCGATGTTCAACCGCCTACTCAAACAGCATTAGAATGAATTTGATAAAGTAAAATCTTCGGATTGTACTTATTGTTTAAAACAGCTTCAAGAAGCTTTTTAAGAACTTCAACAGATTATGATAAACATATTCATTAACCGGAAAGTTACACAATGTAATTAAATCTTGAGCAGAGAAAGCGTTATACTTTAATTGAATTTGGATTATATAACGTTGGTAGGCCTTAACTATGCTCTCATTAGGGCAGATTAATAAAACGTGGAGCAAATCTTGTTGGCCACCTTTGCAAAGTTCACATAAACCTTTAGGATTATTAGTTCCATCCCAGCTAGCTAAAAAAGTGGCTAAAGGGAGTATACCCAAGCATAAAAGTACAATACACCGCCTTACGCCGTGCTTTAATTGAAAACGCAGGTAAGGGACAGAAATTTTGAATTCTTTTTGCTCAGCAAACCGTTTATAGTGCTTCAATTGACAACAGTGATCTTTATCAGATTCAAAACTGATTCTAGGGGCCAAATGTTTTAAAAACAATTTCAGGTGTGCTGGGGACCACTCCTGTAAAAGTTAAAGCGTGCATTGTGAAACCTCCAAGGCTTTTACCATACTCTTATTAAACGTATACCCAGACGCTTCCTCTCTAAAAGTCTCTAATTTTAACAAATGTTTTAAGATGTCTGGGGCTGCATGTAGTAAATTGTATGCCCACCTAATAATATTAGATATTACTCTGGCAGAGATACCTGTTACCGATAGCTCAAGACGTAGGGCTTGAACTGGGACCGACTGTGCCACTTTTATCAATTTTCGGAGTAGGGTCCCTTCCTTTACTTTTAGAGATTGCCAAATTTTAATTTGTGAATATTCCATGGCATATGATAAGATCGGAGGGATTTTCATACTGTAGACTTCCAGCATTGAAGAAAAGTGTCTATTTACTGTGGAGAGGTACAATCTCTGTAAAGCCCCAACATGGGAATCTGCCTTCCGGTTCAGGTGGCAAAGGTGGGCTGTATCTAGGAGGTTGGAAGTGAGTGTACGACCCAAATACACATACAGTCTCTATCGGTTTGTCTCCTAAAGACCAAGTATGAGGTAAAGGTTTCCTTCTGCCACTAAAGGGAAGTGCTTTAGTTTTATTAATATTTGGCATCAGGAAGTTTTCGGTTACATAAAGATTTAATTCATTCAAAGATCTTTGTAAACCTATCGGGGTCTGGTCAAGAATTACGATATCATCTGCATACATTAAACACAGTATATCTACTTGAGCTAATTTTGGAGGAAAATTTTTACTTTGAGAGAGACGCCCTGGGAGATCGCTGATATAAATAGAAAATAATAAGGGAGCTAGTAAGCATCCTTGTTTTAGCCCATTCCGCTAAGGGCTGGGTTTGATTAGGCTTTTTTCGCCCCCCATTTGAACTCTGCACCATGTAGATGTTTGAAGGGAGATTATTATTGTTAAGAGATCTTTAGGTATCCCTATTTTAGCCAATTTTCTCCATAGTGTCGGGGGATCTACACTATCGAACGCCATTGAGAAATCGATAAAAGCACAATATAAAATGTGGCCGTTTGTCTTCGCAAACTAATCAAGCAGAGTTTGAAACACAGCAATATTGTCCAATGTAGAATGCTTTGGGCGAAAACCAGCCTGATACATAGGAATTACTTTCCTGGAAAAAGCCCAGTCTTTTATGTGTTCCAAAATACAAGCAGCAGAGATCTTGCCGGAGGCGTCTAGGAGAGCTATTTGTCTATAGTTTGCAGGGTTCGTTCTGACGCCTTCTTTTAAAAGAGGGACAACCACGCTCCCTCGCCAAGATTCAGGAATTTCACCACTTTCCAGGCAATATTGGAAAAGAGGGGCTAAAAATGTTCCCCAGTCATCAGCGTTTTTTTGTAAAACGTTGATAGGAATCTTATCTGGACCCATTGCCGCTGAAGACCTGGCGGAGGAAATCAAAGTAGAAATCAGAGCGGCTGAGATTTCCATTGTATACTGATCAGTGCCTGATCCAGTCCGGGGGATATAAGGTCTTGATGGTTGGATTTATAGAGCCTTAAGATATACTTTTCCCAATCTGATGCTGATACGGGAGTCGCTTCAACAGATTTTCGTATCCCCATCTGCGCGGAAATTATTTTCCAGAATGCTTTATTATTGTGTTTTACTGCTTGTTGGATGTCTACCCAGACACAATCTCTCAGAGCTTGTCTTTCTTTCGCCTTTTTCTGTTGGTGGAGTTTTTTCAATTCCTTATTTCTCCTTGTCTTAGCACGCAAAAGGAACGGAATTGCGTTCTAGTCAATTTATTTAATTGTCGAGAATTATCGTTCTCCAAAGTTTTTCCCGTCTGGCATGTTTTAACAAGTTCACGTCTCGGAATGCTACCTTGGAGAGAGGCAACTACCGTCTGTAAGGTTACTTGGAATCTGTTTATTGGATTACCAGTATTACTCACTGATGTTAGCAAATCTTGTGAGATCATACGATTTATTTTACTAATTGCTTTGGAATTCCAATGGAAACTTCCTGTTTTCTGATTTACGGCTGCCTGGCCATCATAGGAATGGAGTGACCACGGGGAGGGGTGCTGTGTATAGATTTCAACTTCCACAGTAAGTAGTGCATGATCGCTTTCATGTGAATGTCTAGTAGAGAGCCATTGAACCTTTGAGAATAAGTCTAGGCTGCAGATGAAATAGACTATAATTGAAGACTTAGTTGGGCCCAATCTGGTAAATGCAGCTGGAATATTGCAATCTTTTCTCCCATTAATTATTACACCTCTAATTGCTTCAATGGATGACAAAAGCATTTTCCCCCTTTTGTCTGCTTTTAGTTCGTCGGGGAAGACAGGAGTTGGAATCTGGCAGGCTTCTTCATGTGGAGATTTCCCCCTATTATAGATTAATGAATTTGAGATCTTACCATTGAAGTCCCCAGCCATTATCATCATAGGGTATCCTCTTACTTCTAATATTGATTCAATTTCCTTGAAAGCTTTAATCAGGATTTGATCTTTTGAGGTTCCTGGTGGAAAATATATGTTAAAAAGTAAGAGGTCAGATAAAGACTCCAATCTTTCTTTCCGGCACTTAATGCTAATGCATTGAACATTTGGGAGTGATAGCTCGATTTCCTCCGGGTCCCAATCTATCTCTTCTCTCAATAGGATTGCTAGGCCTCCTTTTGCGTGACCTCTTCTGGAAGCCTCTGCTGCTTTAGCGAACACCAAGTACTCTTTTTTTGCAAAAGTTGTCATGGACCATGTTTCTTGGAGTAACATGATAGACGGTGGATGTTCCAGAATAAAAAGCAATTTTTCACTTGTCTTTCCCGCGATGTTCCATGACGTAATAACATGCCTATCGCTAAAAAGGCAGTTTCAAATCGTTGCCCGACTTATTCCTGTTTAGAGAACCCGCAATCCAAGCCCAGGAATTTTCATCCAGATACAGCTTTTGCCGGGAGTCCGATCCGTCTGAAAATTGCCGAACACCACCTTTTATAGAGATTCAACTATACTAATTCACCACTAATCCTTTATTGGTTCCAGAGTAGCGTGCTACTCACCAATAAAGCGTCTCAACACCCCATCAGGGTTACAAGCGCTATATAAATGCAAACCATTTCCCTTTTCTACCCCTCCCCAACCCTTCTCAATCCAAATAACTGACTAACATATCCACCACTTAAATTACTTTCATGTATCACCATACTAATTCAACACTAATCCTTATGGGTTCCAGAGTAGCGTGCTACTTGTGCTTCAAAACCCCATCAGGGGTAGCAAGCGCTATACAAATACAAACCTCTTTCCCTCTTCTATCCCGCCACCTACCCTTCTCTACTCAAATAACTGAGTAACATATCCACTACTCAAATTACTTCATATTTCACTATACTAATTTTCAACACTAATCCTTTATGGGCTACGGAGTGGACATCAGGGGTAACAAGTGCTATATGAATGCAAACCTTTCTTCCCCTTTTATCCCTCCGCTATCCTTCTCACTCCAAAAAACTGACTAATATGCACCACTGAAATTACTTTCATATTTCACCATATTAATTCACCACTAATCCTTTATGGGCTTCTGTAGTAGGGTGCTTATCCAGTATTAGGGGTGCCTTTCATAGATTCACATGCCTGAATCATTGGCCGTCGTCGAGATGGGAGTCCCCAGTACATAAAGATAGTAATGTCCTATTAGACATATAGAGAACTAGGCCTAAGGGCCTCACCTTAGTAACATATCCTTGTCCTTTTGTAGTAAGGACCAAACTCTAGAGAAGAGCCAATCAGCTATCACCTCCCTCTAGAACCCTCCTGGAAGGAGCCTCAGTCCCTCAGATTTTCTACCGCACGTCGTGCTAAGGGAGTCTCCTCTGAGCTCTGCTCAGTTTTCTCTTCTCAACTGGTTTTCCAGTGTTCTCTGGTACTATTTTTGTTTTCTGGACTAGAGTTACAAATATCTTTATGGCTGAGACACCAAAAAAGGGTATTTTTAGGCCCTGTGGTTCCTGTGGGAAGAAAAGGCTGCATATAGATGACCAACATAAAGACTGTCTATATTGCCTGTATCCAGATCATTCTTCCAAGGATTGCAAGGTATGTCATACCTTCTCCTCTAAAACCCTTAAAGATCGTGAGGGACGTCTCCTAATCTGGCTTCAGAGATTGAAAGATAGAGACCAGCTGGAATCTTCTGAAGAAAGTGAAGGCTCTTCAGTTTCTTCCAAATCTTCTCAGAAGAGACCAAGAGTGACCTCCTGGCCCTTCCACACAGCCTCCTCAAAAGAAGACACTGAAACAGTCTTCAGAGGTCCACTTTAAGGTAGTTTCATCGAAGGTGTCCTCTCAGGACGTTTCCACCTTCAAGAAGCCGACTTCGACTCCGTCCACGACGTCATCGTCAATGACGGCTTCAACGACGAAGAAAGCTGTTTCTTCAGTGCAGTATGTCACTACGTCGACGAATTCTGTCTCAACGTCGATGGCAACATCGTCACTGACCTAGTGTACGACTACAACCCCATCGTCGACGACAGGTAAGACTGTGTCGTCGACGATAAGCATCAAGAAGACACCGTCGACGACGAAGCAGTCATCAACGCTGCGCTCGCCGACGACTGACTCGTCGACGAGTTCGACGAAGACATCATCGTCGACGTCAACAACATCGTCGACGAAGACTCCGTCGACTCGAGCACCGTCGACGAGGACGCCGTCGTCGAGATCTCCAGCGACACCAGTATCGACGACGGCACCATCGACGATAACACCAACGACTACAACATCCGTCGACGCCTCGTCGTCGACTACCACTCCGTCGACTACCACTCCATCGACGGGCTCGACGACGACGAGGGATCCAAGTTTAAAGAGCACATATGTGCACCTTAGGATCACAAAAAAGACGCTAATGCCGGATTTAACATCACCAAGTAGAGTCCAACTGCTGCCTCCAGCATGTCTCCTTGAGGAGGAGGATTCAGATGAAGGGAACATGTTCCAAACTGCGACAAGCCCCTCTGAGCTTAATGTGAAATATCAGGAAAGTTCGGATGAAGATGAGGAGCAGGAGGAAGAATATCATCCACCTCCTCCACCAATGGTTTGCCTTCCAGCCTCTTTAGTCTCGGACTTACAATACCTCATAACAGATTACAAACAGAGGTTTCCACAGTCACCTGCACCTCAACCCTCAGCAGTATCTCTCTCACCAAGACCACGGCCTCCACCTTTAAATTTAGAGCCGGATCCAGTCAACTTATCACATCCTCCGTCTACCGATGTAGACGAAGAAGACCAGCATGAAGAGGGAGAGCTTCAATCTAACCACGATGAATGGGATGACTATGTCATTCCCTGCCCTGCTTCTCCAGTACAGGCTCAAGCAGACTCGCCACCCGGAGACATTGGAGGGTTCCATAATGTCATTGAGAGGGCAGCTCAACGCTTCCAAATCCCCATGGTCTCTCTCCAGCAGGAATGCTTCTTAAGTGATTTTAAGGAGCCCTTAAAAAAATCAATGAAATCCTATTATAGAATACCTGTGGAGACAAGGTGTTAAAGTGATGCAGAACCCATCGTCAGTACCTAAGGTAGTTCCTCGCTTAGACAAGAAGTATAGAGCGCCTGATACTGCGCCAGCTTGTTTAATAGGACATCCCAAGCCGGACTCGGTGATTACACAGGCAGCTCAAAAAAAGTCCAAAAATCCTTCTGCCCCGTTGTCACCTCCGCCAGATAAAGAAGGCCGAAGGCTGGACAATATTGGGAAATGTTTCTCAACAATGTTTGCTCTGACAGTAAAGGCTTCCAATGCCTTAGCGCTTTTGGGACGTTACAACAGACAGTTATGGGCAGACACAGCCCCTTATCTAACGTCCTTGCCTGAGGAATTGAAGGAAGAAGTGAAGAAAATATTACTCGAAGGGGAACGCTCAGCGTCAGAAATAATAGACTGCGCGATGGATATCGCAACAACTGGATTTCGCCAACTTGCCGGGGCAGCTGTTTTGAGATGGCAAGGTTAGCTGAAGGCAACTTCCTTTCGTCCCCAGATTCAGACGAAAATCTTGGATATGCCTTATGATGGCCAATTTCTCTTTGGACCTTAGATCGATGAGGCGTTGCAGAGTATAAAAAAGGACACAGACATGGCCAGAGCGTTGGGAACTCTCCAATACAAAAGTCTGTCCTTTCGTGGCTCAAGAAGAAGAGGACAGTCCTCTCACAAGGGGGATTATCAATATCTGTCATCATAGTCTTCGGGGCAGCAACATCGGCCACAGTTTCAACAGCGCCAACAGCAGCACCAACAATCTTCATATGGCAAAACGTCCTTTCGGGGTAAAGGCCAACGAAAAGGCAACGCTCATAGACAATGACCTTTCCCTTCGGCCAGTCTCCAATTCCTCAGTGCCCTCAAAGATTGGAGGAAGAATTTCCCATTACCTAGAAAATTGGAAGAAAATTACCACGCACCGGTGGGTTCTACAATTAGTTCAATTCGGCCATTCATTGGAGTTCCTTCACAGACCTCCCCGAACCCCTCCCCGACCTATGCTTCACAAAAATCTGCATCTGCTACTCCGAGAGGTCTCTCTTATGCTCCAGAAAGGGGCGATAGAAAAAGTCCCTCTGTCCCAACGAGGGAAAGGATTTTATTCCCGCTTCTTCCTAATTCAGAAGAAGGAAAAGAAGTGGAGGCCGATTTTAGACCTCAGAGCCCTCAAAAAATTCCTAAAAAAGCAGTTGTTTTGTATGGTAACGATCCAGGAGGTCTTACAACTCCTAGATATGGAAGATTACATGGTATGCCTGGATCTTCAGGATGCTTATTTTCACATCACAATTCACAAAAATCACAAACATTTTTTAAGATTTGCAGTAGCGGGCAGACACTTCCAGTTTTGTGTCCTTCCTTTCGGACTCAAGTCTGCACCTCGCATTTTTACAAAATGCCTCTCTCCAGTGACTGCATATCTCAGACAACAGCACCATCAAGTTTTTCCATATCTGGACGACTGACTGATCAAAGCTCCATCCCTAGAAGACGCGTCCAGGTCTTCCAACGCTTGTTTACAACTTTTCAATCGTTTAGGACTCACACTCAATCGGGAAAAATCAGTCCTTCTACCTTCTCAACGTATAAATTTCCTAGGTGCTACACTCGATACAGAACTGAGAAAAGCTTTTCCATCACAGGAGAGAATGGAAAAGTTAGTGTCACTGGCTGTTCTCGTAGCCTCAAAGAGAACCTTAACGGTTTGCCTTTTCAAGTCCCTACTCGGAATGATGTCATCATGCATCCTACTGGTTCCTCACTGCCGCCTAAAGATGCACCATCTCCAAGAGGCACCCTCAGCGCAATGGGTCCAATGCACAGGGTCATTCGACGATCCCGTAAAGATGACTCCCTCAAATTGTCAAGGCTCTGCAATGGTGGATGTCTATTCGAAATCTTTCTCAAGGCTTGCCCTTCTTACTTCCGGCTTCGCCTCATGTCATCACAACGGATGCCTCTCTGGGAGGCTGGGGAGCTTTCCTCCAAGAACTACAGATCAGCGGAAAGTGGTCCCCCTCCGAAAAAGGGCTTCATATAAATCTCCTCGAACTGCGGGTGGTCTTCCTCGCCCTTCAAGCCTTTCTCCCAAGAATCAAGAACTCACTAGTGCTCGTACGTACTGACAATACCACTACGATGCACTATCTCAACAAACAAGGAGGGACTCGCTCTCTAACACTCTCTCGCGAATCACAGAAAATCTGGAACTGGTTAATCCTGCACAATATCTCACTTCGGGCGGAATATGTCCCAGGCACGGACAACGTTCTAGCCGATTCACTAAGCAGACAACACACAACGTCTCACGAGTGGGAGCTAGATCAGGAGACCGTCAACCAAGTATTCTCTCAATGGGGTACTCTTCTGACTGACCTATTCGCCACAAAAGACAATGTCAAATGCCAACACTTTGCAAGCTGGCATCCCCAAAAAGGATCTCTAGGGAATGCATTTTCGATTGCATGGTGCAACGTCTTTGCGTACGCCTTTCCGCCATTTCCAATGATTCCCAGAGTCCTCAGGAAATTGAAAGCGGAGCCCTGTACACTCATTCTGATAGCCCCAACCTGGACACGCCAACATTGGTTCGCAGAACTCCACCGTCTGTCTCTAGAACCACCAATGCGATTGAAGCAGTTTCCATCCCTCAGCACGATGAGCAACAGGCAAGTCCAGCATCCGAATCTTGCATCACTCAGATTATCCGCTTGGCTTCTGAGTTCAAGGACTTCCAGAATTTAGATATTCCGCCAGATTGTAGAGCCATTCTGGCTCGGGCAAGAGCAGATAGTACCAACAAAACATATTCTTTGAAATGGAAGAGGTTTTGCATTTGGTGTAAGACTCAGAAGATACATCCTTTTTCTTCTTCTCCAGAACAAATACTGCCTTACCTTCTCCTTCTAGCAAACTCAGGCCTTGCTCATGCTTCCATCAGGGTCCACTTGGCGGCCATATCCCATTACAGGAGATCTACTACAGGTCCTTCTCTCAGATTGATCAAACAGTTTCTTAAAGGTCTCTTCAGGACTTTTCCACCCGTGAAGACTTTACTGCCTACCTGGCTACTTAACACGGTCCTTAATCAGCTCATGAAGCATCCCTTCGAACTGGTACACAGGGCTGATCTGAAATACCTCTCTTGGAAGACAGCACTCCTTCTTGCACTTACTTTGGCAAGACGAGTAAGTGAACTGCAAGCTTTCTGGATTCAGAGCCCTTTCTCCAATTCAGGCAAGACAGGGTAATATTGCGGAGAAATCCAAAATTTGTACCAAAAGTCCCATCGGACTTCCATCTCAATAAGCCTGTTGTCTTGCGCTCTTTCTTTCCAAATCCTCAGACCGCAGCAGAAAGAACGTTACATTCTCTGGACCTTAAACGCTGTCTGAAATTTTATATTGAGAAGACAAAATCCTTTTGTAAATCTAACCAACTTTTTTGTAGCTTACAGTAGACCCAGGAAAGGTCTTCCATTCACTAAGCAAAGTATTTCTCGCTGGATCTCTGCAGCTATTGCATTCTGTCACGATCGTGCAGGACAACCCCTGCATTCTAAAGTAGGTGCCCATTCTACTAGAGCAATGTCTACATCCATGGCGCTGTTCGCAGAGTGCCAATCATAGACGTTTGCAGAGCGGCAACATGGAAGTCGCCACATACCTTCACCAGGCATTACTGCCTGGATACAGAACTCATGAAAGATGCTGCTGTAGGACAAGCAGTACTTTGCCATCTGTTTCAATAGGGGTGAGCCTTCCTTTCATCCCACCATCCTTTTTTCATGTACACACATTTCTTTATAGTATTGTTTGATGGTATTGCTGCTTATAATAGAATTTTCTATTGGTCACTTGATATGTTATTATCTGATGACTTGTATATTCTATACCATCCGAAATGTGCTTATCATTGCTTGCTACTCTGATTCAGGCATGTTAATCTATGAAAGACACCCCTAATACTGGATAAGAAATGCGTTACTTACCTGTAACTGCAGTTATCCAGTATTGGTGTCTTTCATAGATGCACATGCAACCCTCCCGCCTCCCCTGGAAGGACTCATCTAGTTCTCTCAGTGATGTACTTGTTTAGCACGGTGCTTCCGAAAATCTGAGGGACTGAGGCTCCTTCCAGGAGGGTTCTAGAGGGAGGTGATAGCTGATTGGCTCTTCTCTAGAGTTTGGTCCTTTCTACAAAAGGACAAGGATATGTTACTAAGGTAAGGCCCTTAGGCCTATTTCTCTATATGTCTAACAGGACATTACTATCTTTATGTACCGGGGACTCCCATCTCGACGACGGGGAATGATTCAGGCATGTGAATCTATGAAAGACACCAATACTGGATAACTGCAGTTACAGGTAAGTAATGGATTTCTTCAACACCCCATCAGGGGTAATAAGCGCTATATAAATACAAACCTTTTTTCCTCCTCTATCCTTCTGCTATCATTCCAAATCCAAATAACCGACTAACTCCTACACTACTTAAAATGTACTTGCATGTTTCACTATACTAATTCAACACTAATCCTCTATGGGTCCCAGAGTAGCGTGCTACTCGCTGACAAAGCTCTTTGACGCCTCGAGAGGGGTAGTAAGCACCATATATATATATATATTCACTGAAAAAACCATAGGTTAGAGACCATATATAGTTAGCTGGACATTTTATTGACATAAAACCAATGAAATTCCATATATAGTTAGTTGCACTAACTATATATCGCGCACCCGCAATCCACTGCTGATGATGTCACATATTACATCATTCATGACATGGTCAGTGACATCACTGATGACATCTCAAATGACATCACTGATGACATCTCAAATGACATCACTGATGACATCATCTAGTGTCTGTGTGTTTTTGTAAAGTTTAAATATGTTTTACATATTGAAGAATGAGTGGATGTATGGAAGACTGAGTGTGTGTGTGGCTGGCTGGGAGGTGTGTGACTGTGCATATCAATGTGTACTTGTATCAGTGATTGTATAAGAGAGTAAGTATGTGTTAGTATATGTGTGAAAAGTATGGTGTTCTGTGTTTAACTGTATAGATGAGGAAATCGAAGTGTGATTGATTCTTCACAGGACTGACTAGGTGTATGAGTGCATATGATAGTGTTGTAATAATGAGTGACTGTATGTATGAGTGATTGTATGGGTGAATGAGTGAATGTGTGTGTAGACGTAGGAATCAGTGAGTGCGTATGTAGTAACTGGTATTGGTGTGTCATGATGTCATCAGTGATGTCATTTGAGATGTCATCAGTGATGTCATTTGAGATGTCATCAGTGATGTCATCAGTGATGTCACTGAAGTATGGTGTTCTGTGTTTAACTGTATAGATGAGGAAATGGAAGTGTGATTGATTCTTTACAGGACTGACTAGGTGTGTGAGTAACTCCATGGATGAGTGGCAGTGTGTGAGTGTCTGCATAGGTGTATGAGTGCATATGATAGTGTTGTAATAATGAGTGACTGTATGTATGAGTGATTGTATGGGTGAATGAGTGAATGTGTGTGTAGACGTAGGAATCAGTGAGTGCGTATGCAGTAACTGGTATTGGTGTGTCATGATGTCATCAGTGATGTCATTTGAGATGTCATCAGTGATGTCACTGACCATGTCATGAATGATGTAATATGTGACATCATCAGCAGTGGATTGCGGGTGCGCGATATATAGTTAGTGCAACTAACTATATATGGAATTTCATTGGTTTTATGTCAATAAAATGTCCAGCTAACTATATATGGTCTCTAACCTATGGTTTTTTCAGTGAATTTTCAAGGTTTTGTAAATGCAAATTCCTAACTATATATGGTCTATAACCTATGGTTTTTTCAGTGAATTTCATTGGTTTTTTAAAAGCTAATATCTATAACTGTAAAATATATTCTTTATTACGTGACGTATCACGTAGCCACGTGAGACGCCTCATGGCGCGTCGCATAACCGTGACGTATCGGCTCTGCAGTGCAAACAAAACCCGTAACGTAAGCGTGCCGGGGCACGCTTACAGATATATATATATTTTTTAACCTTAATTAGACAAAATCCACACGTGCACATATCTTGAGGCCTTGCAAAGGCACATCAAACAAACAGTCCCTACAATTTTGCCAAGTTTGCTGGAAATCTATTCCCTTAATTTTTTTTTTACTGTTTCTCTTGGTTTTCCCCTTGTTACGCTTACCGGGACGCTACACGGTACGCGAACCGGACGCTCCAAAAACACAAGATGGCGGACTCCCGTTACGCTGCCAGGTAGCTGCCCGGTTCGCGTACCGGGAAGCGCCTCTACCGCGAAAAATCGCGGGGGACTTTAATATCCCCCTCATCAATCCTAGGGGGTCAGGAGGGGTTTACCTTGCCCCCTTTCCTTCATTTCCCCCTTCTTTTTTCACCACATCTTGTCTCTCGAACCTACCGAGAGACAAGATGGCGGCCGCTCCGGACTGTTTACAATGTTGACAGCTACGCTGCCGGTGAGCTGCCCGGTGAGCTGCCCGGTTCGCGTACCGGGACGCGCCTCTACGGCGTAAAATCGCAAAAAAAAAATTATTTTTATTTTTTGCCCCGCGGGGCACTTTAATATCCCCCTCATCAATCCTAGGGGGTCAGGAGTGGTCTACCTTGCCCCCTTTCCTTCATTTCCCCCTTCGTTTTTCACCACATCTTGTCTCTCGATCGTACCGAGAGACAAGATGGCGGCCGCTCCGGACTGTTTAGAATGTTGACAGACACCGGAGAGCCAATCAGCTTCGCTTCGCGAAGTTCCGTTACGCGTCAGGTACGCGAACCGGGGCGCTAACCGGAGCGCTGTCACAGATATATATATTTTTTTAAACGTTCATTTCTCAAAATCCACTGGAGCACATATATTGAGACATAGCAAAGGCACGTCGGGCAAACCATATCTACAATTTTGCCAAGTTTCATGTAAATCTATTCAGCCGTTCGAGCTAAAAGTGAGTCCAACCGCCCTATGGAAAAATGAATGGGAAAAACGCGTTTTGGGACCCCCCTTTTTTCTCGGCCCCCCTTGACGAACCCCCCCCCCAAATTTTCAGGGGCTGCTCAGAAACAAAATGTGCCATTTTCCTGAAAATTTCAACCAATTCCGTCCACAAACGCCAAAGTTATTAGACATAGAATTTTCAGAAATCCCATAGAGAAAAAATCCTAACTATATATACCCACTGGCTATCGCCAGTAGGTAATATACATATATAAACATATATAATCTGCATATCTATATAAATATAAATGCATGCATACATATACATATATGCATGTTATTTACATGAAAGTTTTAAAAACACTAATAAAAGCAAAGCTAAAAAGCCACCTCATTACAAACAGAATGGCTTTAACTTAAACGAGGGCGAGATCTATTGCATTTTCAATGCTTGTTTACTTTGGTTCTACCAAGAAGGCATTCAGATGTGTCACACATTTGCCATAAATTCTGAATGTTAGCACTCTAGTTGCTCATTAGATCACTGTAGTAAAGCTAGTGCTCACCAGGGAAGTCTGCTGCTAATCATGGTTTGCAGCCATTTTCCCGCATTTTTTATCCCGCAGACTTTCAGTCCGCATACCATTATCCCGCAAGGTCATTGACCTCGCATACCATTATCCCGCATTGTTTCAAAACGCATGTGCATTTATCGCGCATGCCTTTACAAAGAATTACGTTTTAAAGGCATGTATGGTAAATGCATTTGCGTTGTGAAAACCACGATGACGAGAGAGGTAAGTGGGTTTGTGTTAATTTTTTCGTGGGTTAGTGATTGTGTAGTGTTGTGTAGTGTAGTGTTGTGTTAGTGTAGTGTAGAGTTGTGGTGGTTGTTTAGTGTAGGGTCATGCTGGGGGTAGTGTTTTAGGGTTTAGGGTTGTGTTGTAGTGTTTGCGTAGTGTAGGGTCATGCTGGGGGTAGTGTTTTAGGGTTTAGGGTAGTGTTGTAGTGTTTGCGTAGTGTAGGGTCATGCTGGGGGTAGTGTTTTAGGGTTTAGGGTTGTGTTGTAGTGTTTGCGTAGTGTAGGGTCATGCTGGGGCTAGTGTTTTAGGGTTTAGGGTAGTGTTGTAGTGTTTGCGTAGTGTAGGGTCATGCTGGGCGTAGTGTTTTAGGGTTTAGGATAGTGTTGTAGTGTTTGCGTAGTGTAGGGTCATGCTGGGGTGTAGTGTTTTAGGGTTTTGGGTAGTGTTGTAGTGTTTGCGTAGTGTAGGGTCATGCTGGGGGTAGTGTTTTAGGGTTTAGGGTAGTGTTGTAGTGTTTGCGTAGTGTAGGGTCATGCTGGGGGTAGTGTTTTAGGGTTTTGGGTAGTGTTGTAGTGTTTGCGTAGTGTAGGGTCATGCTGGGGGTAGTGTTTTAGGGTTTAGGGTAGTGTTGTAGTGTTTGCGTAGTGTAGGGTCATGCTGGGGGTAGTGTTTTAGGGTTTAGGGTAGTGTTGTAGTGTTTGCGTAGTGTAGGGTCATGCTGGGGGTAGTGTTTTAGGGTTTAGGGTAGTGTTGTAGTGTTTGCGTAGTGTAGGGTCATGCTGGGGTGTAGTGTTTTAGGGTTTTGTGTAGTGTTGTAGTGTTTGCGTAGTGTAGGGTCATGCTGGGGGTAGTGTTTTAGGGTTTAGGGTAGTGTTGTAGTGTTTGCGTAGTGTAGGGTCATGCTGGGGTGTAGTGTTTTAGGGTTTTGGGTAGTGTTGTAGTGTTTGCGTAGTGTAGGGTCATGCTGGGGGTAGTGTTTTAGGGTTTACGGTAGTGTTGTAGTGTTTGCGTAGTGTAGGGTCATGCTGGGGGTAGTGTTTTAGGGTTTAGGGTTGTGTTGTAGTGTTTGCGTAGTGTAGGGTCATGCTGGGGGTAGTGTTTTAGGGTTTAGGGTTGTGTTGTAGTGTTTGTGTAGTGTAGGGTCATGCTGGGGGTAGTGTTTTAGGGTTTAGGGTAGTGTTGTAGTGTTTGCGTAGTGTAGGGTCATGCTGGGGTGTAGTGTTTTAGGGTTTTGGGTAGTGTTGTAGTGTTTGCGTAGTGTAGGGTCATGCTGGGGGTAGTGTTTTAGGGTTTAGGGTAGTGTTGTAGTGTTTGTGTAGTGTAGGGTCATGCTGGGGGTAGTGTTTTAGGGTTTAGGGTAGTGTTGTACTGTTTGTGTAGTGTAGGGTCATGCTGGGGGTAGTGTTTTAGGGTTTAGGGTAGTTTAGTTGTTTAGTGTATGCTAAAGGCATATTCGTTCTAAAAGTTTTCGTTATTTTAATTTGCGGCCTAATAGTACATGCGGGATTTCGTCATATATTCGCTAATCATACTTTCTATGGCAAAATGAACCCCCTCATTTTGTTCCTTTTTAAATTAAATGTTTTAAGAGTTACCACTTTATTCCAATCAAGATGGCTTCAGGTGTGCCATACCTTTGTAATAAGTAGGACTGTTAGCACTCTAGTTGTTCTTTAGAACACTCTGGGACATTCTGTCATTGGGCTATAGTTGGGCTACATCTGGCTGATATTTGGGCTACATTTGTTTTTTTTGTCTCTGGTGGCCATCTTTGGGCTACATTGGGCTACATTTGGGCTCCAACATATATATAGCCCAATGTAGCCCAATATATATTTTTCAAAGTTAATTTTCGTAAAAACCACTGGAGCCTATATCTTGAGACATAGCAAAGGCACATCGGGCTACCAGTCCCTACAATTTTGCCAAGTTTGGTGTAAATCCATTCAGCCGTTCAGGCTAAAAGTGAGGCCAACCGCCCTATGGAAAATTGCATGGGAAAAACACGTTTTGGGACCCCCCTTTTTTCTCGGCCCCCCCTTGACGAAACCCCCCAATGTTCCATTTTCCTGAAAATTTCAGCCAATTCTGTCCTCAAACGCCAAAGTTATTCGACATAGAATTTTCAAAAATCCCATAGGAAAAAAATCCTAACTATATATACCTACTGGCTATCGCCAGTAGGTAATATATATATATATATATATATGTAATTACAATACAATATATCACAGATACGAAATCGCAGCTGGTGGTGGTGCCCTCATGTACCCAACCAGCAACTTTTGAGTATGTGTCTCATGGAAATGCTGGAGAAGTTGGTTCCCTAGCGTGAATGGGCATTCTGTATTCTCTTTAAGGTCATTTTCTATCTTTCTAAGTGTTTAGATCAATTCCATGGAGATTTTATACAGAAGTATTCGATTGTGGTATTTCTGTGATTTGGCACTTTGCATTGCAGAATTCTGGTAGAATCGTGTGGAGTTTCTAAGAAGGGAAGTGTGTGTTAGTTATGCACATTGAGCAGTCTTGTCTTTTCATGGTTCTGATGGCTCTTCTGTATACTCTATTATTGTGGTGTAGTGTGATCGTGTCCATTTCATCTCTTTATTTTCTCCACTTGCATTTTAGTATGTTGAGCAGTGTATTCATTCTTTTGATGTTGTCATTAATCCATACAGGGTCCTTTTTGTGGATAACTCTGGATGTGGTTTTTATTGATATCCGTTTGTCCAGTGCTATGGAGATCCAGCTGTATAAGGTGTGTATATTTTGAGGTCATATATTTATTAGATTTCTTTCAATTTGGCAGTTCAGTTTGTGGAGATCCCGTTTTTAGGTCTCGCCTACGGAGTGCGCAAGCACTGCTTAGGAGGGGACCTTTAGCAATCGATCACCAATTTTGCCTAAACGTGTGCACGTTTTGCATTACTTTGTATTGCAACATGTGCACGTTTGGTGTTTCCCTTGCGGGAGCGGGCAGCGGCGCAATCTGTTAGTAATTATCTTCCAAACAGATGGTGCTGCTGCTCTCTCCCGCAAGGGAAACGCTGTGTGTGTCTGGTCCCCATGCACATCCCCTCCACCCACGCCCTTGTTTTTCACTGTGACGTGCGAGACTGCAATGGCAGAACTACAGCATTAAATAAAATACGCAGTCATTAGAAGGCCTTCATAGATAAGCTTTTCCCGTGTTTTCTGTGGTTTGCAGAATGAAAATACTGTAGGATTTTAGGTGCATTCCATTGCTAGAGATCTCCTTCAGGGCATCCACCCGTGGCATCTGTCTGAGAGAGTCTAGAATCTCAATCTTTCCCTTCCCCTACCTCGCCTTGCACCCCTTCGCTTTAGAGCTTTGTGGGGCTTCCTTCTGCGCTATGAAGTTCCTCTCTTGAGGGTGGGGTGTTTTGAACTGGTTTCATGTGGCCTGTCGGCAGCCGGTTTTGCCACACAGCGCCATTCAGTGTGCGGTGAGGAAACACGCCCGGGGTTCGCATGCCATTCCAGGCTGACGTGCAGGCCGCCGGCTTCTTAACGGAGGTTTACAGGAGGTCAAGGTAAAAGTAACATCCCAGAGGACAATGACGACATAAGCTGCAGTGAGTAACGCTGGGACTCTTAATTGCATACCTTCTCGTGGGTTGAGTTGAGGGACTTGAGACAGCAGCTGTGCATTATCAGAGCACGTTATATTTACTTGCACATTGCCTTCCATTTTTTATTTTTTTTAAAACTCTTTCAGCCTGATTCATGAAAAACGGGATTTGCGAGTCTCAAATAGCGATAAAATGCGAATCGCTATTGAGAACTCGCAAATCAGAATTCATGTAGATTACCGGAAAAAAAAAGCGACTTGCACGCGGGCGCTAAATCCGTTAGCGACTAACGATAATCGCAGAATAATCGCTATTTCCGGCTACCAGCGTCGGGAATGCGAGTCGCAATCTCGTGCGATCGGGAATGCGAGTCGCAATCTCGTGCGATCGGGAATCCGAGTCGCAATCTCGCGCGATCGGGAAAACGGGAAGTCGCTTTTCGAGCACAGTGATGACATCACAACCAGGAAGCAGGCAGTTCCCACCCCCAAACACCACAGTGAGGCAAACCTCGAGGGAGCAAGTTGGAAAGCAGCAGCTATTCTGGTGATTGCGAAATTACTACTAAACTGCTGCCATGTCAGAGGAACCTGTTCCTGGCCCCAGCAACAGCACAGGGCGGAAGAGGAAGCTAAAGTTCTCAGAGCAGGAGCTCGAAAATTTGATAGAAGGGGTGGTGGCCAACCACAACAGACTCTTTGGGATAAACTCCAGGAAGGTCCCGGAGCAAGACAAAAGGAGGATCTGGCTGGGAATAGCCTCCAGTGTGAACTCCGTGGGTGTGGCCGATAGGTCATTGGAGGAGCTCAAGAAGCGATGGTATGACCTCCGAGGTCGTGCCAAGGAGAGGGTGGCGGAGCGCCTTGGAGAGGCATCGGGCACTGGAGGTGGCGGACCTACAGTCCCTCCCAACACACACTTGAAGGACCAGGTGGAGAACACCCTTGAGAGGGAGGCGTGCGTTGGCGTCACACTTCTGGACTCCTCCCGCCCCACCCAAGACACCCAAGGTAAGTGGCATGCGACTGCGACCCTGTCCCCTATGACCGTCCCTGACCAAATAGGCTCACATAATGTCCCTTAGTCATGCCTTTGTTGCGCATCAGGAAATGCCCTGAAGCATTGTGGGAGATGTAGTATGTCCACAATGTAGTAGTACCACAATGCAGCCAGACAGGTTCCAAAGTACGCAAAACCACAGCCATCCAGGGAATGTCACCCAGCATGCATGTAACATCAGCACGTCTGACAGTCACATGCAACTAATGAGTATCCACTTACCCTCACAGGTGGCGCAGAAAGCAGCGACAGTGAAAGGCTGCAAATAGATGAGGAGGCCCAGGAGGAGGATTTTCCACCGCAAACCCAGGCACCCGCCCCTGCCGCTGCAACAACACCAGCAGCCAGGCCCCCCACCGTTGTGGCCCCTGCATCTGCCGTTCCACCCACAGCCAAAGCCAGGCCCCCCACCGTTTTGGCCCCTGCATCTGCCGTTCCACCCACAGCCAAAGCCAGGCACCCCACCGTTGTGGCCCCTGCATCTGCCGTTCCACCCACAGCCAAAGCCAGGCCCCCCACCGTTGTGGCCCCTGCATCTGCCGTTCCACCCACAGCCAAGCCAGGCACCCCACTAATGTGCCTCCAGTCCCTGCCGCACCAGCAACGCCTGCTGTGACACCACCTGCAGCTGGTGCTACGACATCTGGGCCTGCGACAGCGCCAACACAGCGGCCAGCCACTGTGACAGGCCAGCAGAGCAGGCGTGGGAGTTCTCGCCATCACACCACAGCTGCAATCAGCAGGAGGGGCAATGGACAGAGACAGGCCTGTTTGAGCGTAGAAAGACGCATGTTGAGGATCCATCAGCGCCAGTCACAGCAGCAAGGTGCCATTCAGCTCCAGCTACACAAGATTGGGCGCAATGTGGCCGGAGTGGAAGACCGCATGGACCGCATGACGGCGGCCATGGGCCGCATGACTGCAGCCATGGAGGCAAACACTGCTGCGATGATTAAGCAGCGCAGTGCAGCAAGCCGGCGCCACCACCAGCTCATGAGCCGGCTGGCCTCCTACAGCAGGTCTAATTATGTGGCTGCAAATGCCACCTCACAGTTGTCGCGGCGGTCACTCACACAGCAGCACCAACTAGTACAGTGCTGTGAGGACATCACCAGGGTCCTGGAGCACCTCACCACGGCGGTAACGGCACTACACCCTCCTGCTCTACCTGCCACTGTAGGGGGTGACCATGGCAGTGAGGGGGCTTCCAGCGTCAGCAGCCAATCTGCCACACTAGTCCCGCCACTTAGGCGCAGCACCAGGGCAACGCCAGGTACAGGTGCCCCGGAAGAGGAAGAGCCTCAGAGGCGCTTGGGCATAACGCGCAGGAGGCGCAATTGACTCTTTCAGACAATCACTGGCACAGGCTGACTATAAGCCTGCCCTGTCCTTTCACACTGCAGTATGAAGGAATACTGTTAGTTGTAAATAGTTGTACTGATTACCTTTTTTTTTGTGAATGAAACAAATATATTTATTTTGCAGCACACATTAGCGTTGTGTAATCATTACATTTTGCATGCAATTGTGATTTGTGGGGTGAGGGAAGAGGGTGGGCTAGAAATTGTTCTCTGTGATGTGGTTGCGACGTCTGTGGCCTTCAGCTGGGTTCTCCCCGCGTGCATGGTGCGCATGTGCTGGTGGCCGGTCGTCCCCTTCTGATTCACTGCCTGAGATGTCAACAGGTATCCGGCGCTTGGTTGCAATGTTATGAAGCATTGCACAGACAGCCACAATGCGGCAGCACACAGCAGGACTGTAATACATGGCCCCACCTGTCTTGTGCAGTATACGGAACCTGCTCTTGAGCAGCCCAAATGTCCTTTCTATACAGTTCCTTGTCCGGATGTGCGCAACATTGTAGCACCGTTGCTGAGGTGTGGCAGGGTTGAGGTAAGGGGTCAGGAGGTATTCCCGTAGGGCGTAGCCACTGTCACCTGAATGAGAGGAGCAGATGTTGATTGCCTGTGCAGCGCAGTTACTTCATAGCAATGTGACATTATCGACAAAGTGTACTTACCAAGTAGGTGTCCTTCCCCAAACTCTCCCCTGAGCAGTCGTGTGTGGAGTCCGCTGTGCCTGAAGATAAAGGAGTCATGGGTACTCCCTGGGTACTGGGCGACAATGTCAGTGATGATGGTCTTGGCATTGCAGACCATCTGTATGTTGAGGGAGTGGTAGGACTTCCTGTTGCGGTACATATACTCCGTGGCAGCTGGTGGGCAGATGGCGACGTGGGTACAGTCTATGCAGCCGAGGACATGGGGAAAATGGGCTACATTGTAAAATTGTAGTTTTGTCAGGTCCAATTCCTGTTGGCTCGTGGGAAATGTGATGTGACGGTGGAGCTGGGTGAGCATGGCGTCAACGAAAGTGTGGAGGCAGCGTGACATGGTGGGCTGGGATATCCCCCCAGCAGCCGCTACTATGCCCTGGAAACTCCCGGAGGCCAGGAGGTGCAGGCTACACAATACCTGCACATGTGTAGGCACCGAATTGTTTCGCCTTGTTGGGTGCTGCATGAGGGGGTCAAGTTCATGTATCAGCCAGATGATCATTTCCCCATTCAGCCTGTATTTAGCATATATCTGTTCTCTGGTTTGGCCCAGCAAGGTGACCCGCTGCCGGTAAATCCTTTCCTGCCTCATGCGTCTCCTCCGTGCTGCTCGCTGTAGCCTTCGCCGCCTCACCACCATGTACATTCCTGGCATTGTGGAACGCCTAATGCTGCTGCTGAATGTCCTTATGTGTGATTGGTCAGGCCTGGACCTGTTGGTGATTGGCCAACGGTTTTTCAAATTTTACTTAATCATGGCTTTTATGGTTACCACCTGCTTTGAGTTGTCCTTAATTTGCGGCGCGCAAACTGCGATTTTGGGGTTTTTCGCAATTGTATATTTTTCATGAATGCCGATTGAGAATATATTGTGTTTCGCTATTTATTTCGCAGATTCCGTGGTTGGTCGCTATTTCCGTATCGCTAATGCTCGACTACCGGGAATCTGCGACTATTATAGCGTAATCGCTATTATGTGTTAGCGTATTCGCTATTATGTGTTAGCGAATTCGCTATTTTGTTCTTGAATGCCAATTCCGTAAATTGCACCCGCAATTGCATTTTCGCTGCGATTGCGGGCGCTATTTCGCTTCATGAATCAGGCTGTTTATTCACAGCTGTGTTATCAAAACAATGACAGTATAAAATCTCTACGGTACATCAGCTGGTATTTTCTATTTTACCCCACTAATCACAACAACCCACTTCCTCGTGTTGGTTCCCAAACGGAGAGCCGTCTACAATACAGGTAGGCCAATCATGGTGTGTAACATATCAAATATACTCCTCTGTATTCATAGGCCGCAGTGTCATGGGACTTCAACAAGAGATTAACTCGTCTCCCTTTTCCCTCCCTCCTCTCCCCAAACATTCCCCTCCCTCCCCGTCTCCTGGTGTCTTGTGTGACTCTCTTCTTCTGAGCTCAGGTTATACTGGCCTTCACGTATCATGATAAGTAGTGTGCCCTGAAACAGTCGCACAGGTTGCGGGGGTCAACAGGCCTCACCCCTGCCGTCCCTGACTCCCACCTTCTAACCTTGAGAACTAAGCCCTGGTGCCGGGGCTAGATCCATATCTTCGAGCGCTATGAGCATGACCTCCCAATCCTGGGATATGGGATATTTCCTGTGACCCCGCACTTCCTCCTTCCTAAGGGCCACTCCTTCTGCACTGCCCCATTTCAATACTTCTGATTGCCATGTGTGTATTCCCGGTGCTCTTGGAGATTTCCATCTCATTGTCAATGCCCGTATTGCTAGTAACATGGCGAAGTCTAATAATTTCAGTCTGGCTTTCTGCGGTTTGGGCGGTCTACGCAGCCCTAGAAGACAGGGCATCGCTTCGACCGGTACTGGTAGGTTCGTGATCGTGTGGAGTACCCTGCATACTTCCGACCAGTATTCTCGAAGTCTCGTGCAACGCCAGATCATATGGAGAAACCCAGCGTCATCCTCCCTGCAACGCGGGCATCTATGTGGGGCGTCCGGGAACATTAGGTGTAGCCTTTTAGGGGTGAGGTATGCCCTGTGCAATATCATCACTTGCATGAATCTGAATCTAACATTTCATGAAACCCTCCTAGGATGTTCCAGTGCTGCCTGCCACTCCCTCTCTGTCAATATCTTGTCCGTGTCCCGCTCCCAAGTATGTTTCAGTGTCGTGAGCGGAATCGCGGCATGTGCCCTGATGCCGGTGTACAGCCAACGTACCAGGTGATCTCCTGTACCCATGTAATACAGGAGGTGTACCAGTTCATGTTGTGGAGGTCGAAGTCGCTGCGGCGCCCATCTGGTGCGTATGAAATGTGTAACAGTGGCGTGAAGCAAATACAATTGTGGAGGGGCACCGGTAGCCTGCTGGAAGGCGGCATGGTCAAATAAATTATCGTCTCCGAAAAAATCACCCACCTCGGTTACCCCAGCCTCCCGCCAGGGGCGCATTGTTCTGCTAGTGAGTCTACCTTGTGGCGTCGGGATTCCCAATAAGGGGATATTATCCGCGTACGCTATTGTCGGGGCTGTGTACACCAGGGCCTTCCGACAGCATGCCAAACCCATACGGAGGAGCGAGTGCCCATCCGCAGGGATGCGGCTCCGCGGGAGTAATAATGTGTGTAGCTCACCTCTGTCCAGCCTGTCAGGTGTGTAGCCTATTTCGTGCAGGTTCCGCCCTGCCGTCCAATAGGAGAGCCATTGGAGCTGACTGGCCAGGTAATAACTTTTTGAAATCCGGTGCCCCTAGCCCTCTGTCTTTAGACCCTAGTTGTAGTTTCCGGAGACCTATCCGGCGCCTCCCATTACCCCATATTAGAGTAACTAGTAATGTATTAAAAGTGGCAAAAATGGACTGAGGCAAGCTGACAGGGAGATTGACAAAGAAGTATAGTATCCTGGGAAGCATCACCATTTTAGAAACTGCGATCCGGCCTACCACCGATAATGGCAACGTATTCCAGAACCCCACCGAGCTGCGGAGCCGTGTGATGGCTTTCTTGATGTTTCTGTCTATCTCGTCTTCAGGTGTACCAGTTCATGTTGTGGAGGTCGAAGTCGCTGCGGCGCCCATCTGGTGCGTATGAAATGTGTAACAGTGGCGTGAAGCAAATACAATTGTGGAGGGGCACCGGTAGCCTGCTGGAAGGCGGCATGGTCAAATAAATTATCGTCTCCGAAAAAATCACCCACCTCGGTTACCCCAGCCTCCCGCCAGGGGCGCATTGTTCTGCTAGTGAGTCTACCTTGTGGCGTCGGGATTCCCAATAAGGGGATATTATCCGCGTACGCTATTGTCGGGCTGTGTACACCAGGGCCTTCCGACAGCATGCCAAACCCATACGGAGGAGCGAGTGCCCATCTGCAGGGATGCGGCTCCGCGGGAGTAATAATGTGTGTAGCTCACCTCTGTCCAGCCTGTCAGGTGTGTAGCCTATTTCGTGCAGGTTCCGCCCTGCCGTCCAATAGGAGAGCCATTGGAGCTGACTGGCCAGGTAATAACTTTTTGAAATCCGGTGCCCCTAGCCCTCTGTCTTTAGACCCTAGTTGTAGTTTCCGGAGACCTATCCGGCGCCTCCCATTACCCCATATTAGAGTAACTAGTAATGTATTAAAAGTGGCAAAAATGGACTGAGGCAAGCTGACAGGGAGATTGACAAAGAAGTATAGTATCCTGGGAAGCATCACCATTTTAGAAACTGCGATCCGGCCTACCACCGATAATGGCAACGTATTCCAGAACCCCACCGAGCTGCGGAGCCGTGTGATGGCTTTCTTGATGTTTCTGTCTATCTCGTCTTCAGGTGTCCTGTACACCTGGATCCCCAGGTATTTGAACAACGTAGTTGAGGCCACTGGAATAAGATGGGCCCCGAAGGGGATGGGGTCTGGGTTCGGGATGGTCCGAAAGTAAAAACCATTAGATTTTTCCGGGTTAATGGTTAGGCCAGAGACCCTTGCAAATTGTTTGAATATGTCATGAATGGCCGTGTGATCCGCCTCCAGGTCTCAGAGGTATAACAGAATATCATCTGCATAGATCGATATGAGGTCATATGTGCCATTGCTCGGGATACCTCTTTGGCCTTCTTTCGTGCGCAGAGCTATGGCCAGGGGTTCTAGAGCAAGGACAAACAGCATTGGGGACAGGGGGCATCCTTGTCTGGTGCCCCTATGCACTGTATATGTGGCTGATATGTGTCGGCCCGTGCGTGCTCGAGCCGTGGGTGCCGTGTAGAGCAGTCGGATCCATGCTAAGATGGAGTCCGGTAGCCCAAACCTTCGCAAGGTCAGAAACATGAAGGCCCAGGATAGAGAATCGAAGGCCTGCCTAAGGTCCAAGGCTATACATCCTGCTCTAGGGAGGGTCTGTGGGGTGGTCGCCATGATAGCATGCAGTCTTCTCGTGTTCATGGAGGTACTTCTACCCGGAAGGAAACCGCACTGGTCCCTGTGAATTAAGGTAGGGAGGTGTGCCTGAAGTCTATGGGCTATCGCTTTGCTAAGGATTTTGTACTTGGTGGAGAGCATCGACAGGGGCCTATAGTTGGACATGTCAAGTTGATCCCTTCCCGGCTTTGGCAATGAAACCACCAATGCCTGCAAAGTGGAGTCAGGTAGATGACCTTCCTCCAACGCCGTCCGGTACACCTTTTCCAAGACAGGCACCAGGGTGTCGGAGTAGGTTGCGTAAAACTCCACAGGGAGTCCGTCCATGCCTGGAGTTTTATTACGGTTAAGGGATTTAATAGCGGCACGTATCTCGTGTTGTGTGATGGGTCCCTCAAGGTCCTTCTTAGCCTCCGCAGTCAGTTCCGGGAAAGGGAGGTCGGCCAGGAAGTCAGACATTTGGCCTACATCTTCCTGGGCAGGTCGTGCATACAGCGCTGTCAGATGAGCACAGAATGCCCGGTTGATGTTACTCTGTGTGCCTACCAGGGTACCGTCTCGAGTTCGAATTTGGGTTACCACCGGAGTGTCCGGGCGATCTCTCACCAGACGGGCCAGTAGTGCCCCCGATCGGTCCGCCTCTGTATGTTGTCGACGAAGGTATTCTTTGTGATCGATAACACGGAGCGTTTCTAGTGTATCTGCGTGTTCTACGTTTTCTCTCTGTAAGTCTGCCTTCCTTGTAGGGTTGATTCCCACCTCCCTCTCCAGCAGCTGTAATCTAGACTCTATATCGCATAATTTCTGGTGTATTTCCTGTCGGGCACTGACTAACTGTCCTATCGCTGCGCCGCGGATCACCACCTTCATGGCATCCCACACCACCAAGTTGGTAGAGGCCGAGTCCCAGTTGTCCGCAAAATAGCTGACCAGTGTTTCAGATAACGAAGTCCGGAAGGGGCCATCCTCCAGTAGGAGCGGGTCAAGGCGCCAGGTGGGGACTGGAGTCGGAGCCCTACCCCATAAAAGACAGAATGTTAAAGGTCGGTGATTGGAGAAAGTCTTGGCCAGATATGCGGGGGTCTCCACCTTCGCAACCACGGAGTCGGAACATAGGAACCTATCTATCCTATGGTGTAACCTGTGTATATGTGAATAATGGGAGTATTCCCTGTCCTCTGGGTGAAGTGCGCGCCATATGTCACTCAAGCCCCAGCCCGCTGTCCATGTTCGGAACAGGTCCGTCAACCTGGCTACTCCCGCCACCTGTAGGGGGGGATGTGACCGGTCCAATTCCACATCTAAGATCATATTGCCTTCCATTTTTAACGTGCTCGGGTGTCAGCTGTATCTAGCTCGATAGTTTGCGTGACTTTTTATCAACAAGCATTTGCAATGCCATAAGTCTTGCAGTTACTCGAGTTTATGCTAATGGCATTGTAAATGACAATGCCTTTTATTTGTGTTTTTAAAAAGAAAACAAAACTAAAAGGCATTGTTATTTGCAATGTCAGGCAATGTCAATAGCTCAAACTTGCAAATGCTTGTTTCTATTGTCTGTGTTTGATGCTCTTCGTTTTTGGTGTCTTTGAAGTTTTGTCCTTGATAGGTGTGTTGATCGTGAAAGTTGTGTTTTGGTTGCTTCAGCTTACAGAGGAATTGTCTGCATCTGTGGCCCCATTGGGGGGAAGTTATGATATCCAGAGTGTGTGCAGTGAGCGAATTGGGCCAGAAACAATTTGTTGGATGTTGAAGGCATCACAGCTGGTTCTGATAGCCATGGTTAGTCTTTTTGTCAAACCATATGTTGAGATTTCCTACAACGTATAGGTTTGGGTGGTCCTTGGCTTGGTTTACAATATATGCTATTTTTGTGATTTTTATGGATGAGGGCCAGGTCTCCTCAGATTTTGCCAATACAGTTTTAGTTGATGCCACATTCAGGTGGGATGGCTTTGTGGCATGTGGGTGCAATGTCTTTGCAGAGCCATGTTTCTGTCATAAAGGTGAGGTCTGGTATGGTTTTCTGAGCGTATATAAAAAATAGGGAACCCTTTTTGTTCTTGAATCGAAGAGTAAGCATTTTAGTTGTTGTGTTTCTTTCCTCTTGAAGTAGTACTTTAAGGGGGATGTGTGTTCTACAATGGGAGGAAGGAACAAAGGCATAGTCAATATTGGTGTGGGTAGGGAGTAGAGTACTCTGGTTTCAGTTTGGGTTGGAGGGAAAATTGTAGGGTTATGGAATTTTGAAGTCTGACAAAGTGTGCATATGTGAGGGCTTTGACAATCAAGAAAAAAGAAATCATCTTTCCCTGTATTTGATAAACAATCAAACTCTTTATATTTGACTAGACATATAAAACACCAGGACTCAAACTTTTAACCTTCAATGTGAGAGTCTGAGACCTTAATTATTGGGCCACAAGATACTCTTTACCATGATGGGTCAAAACATAACTATGATATTTGGCTCAAAAACACAAGTCAGTGTGGTGCCATAGGCAAGTGTACATTGACATCTACATCATTTAAAGAATTACATGGAAGGGAGGGAAAAGGCCAGAAAATGTTGCATCAGCTTTGGGGTATGATCCATACTACTATTATAAAGAGAGAGCTGAAACCTTTGAGGCGGGTACACTCAAGAAGTACAGCACCAATCACAACACCCAATACGGCATTGGAAAGGGGAGTTGCAGCAGATGGACATAGGCTATACAGGTGGCCACCATATACATTAGAAACGTCAAAGAACCTAAGGGGTAAAGTAGTCCCTTGTGGGCGTGGGCGTTGGCGTGGGCGTGTTCGTGGGCGTGTCAAACTACACACATTTTACTTTGTGGCCGTAACCGTTGTCAGAGGGGCGTGGGCGTCTCAAACTACACACTCAGAGGGCCGTGGGCGTGTCGGGGGCGTGGTCGTAGCCGTGTCAAAGTACACACATTATACTTTGTGAGAGGGGCGTACTACAACAGCGTTCTCAGAGGGGCGTGCCACAAATTTTATAACAAAAAAATGGACGCATCACTCAGTAGCGCGCCTTTCCATTCACGAGTAATAATCACTTCTCACACGTCCGTATAGAAGACACAAGGTGTGCCGCATTCACGCACATTGCCATTCAGGCAGCGATAATAACATATGTTGCGAAGCAACCTTTCTGGGCATAAGTGTGACCGATCTCAACCGGGGATAAACGCAGGCGTCTCAGAATGCACACGCCCACATGTCTCAGAATGCACACGCCCACACACAACAACGCTGAAGGGCACGCACACCTCACGACATGCATGAACGCTAATCTCACTGTGATGAGATTAGCGTTCGTGCACGTCGTGAGGTGTGCGTGCCCTTCAGCGTTGTTGTGTGTGGGCGTGTGCATTCTAAGACGCCTGCTGCATTAGAAAGCGGTGGGGTAGCGTTCGGTAAAGTTTGCCGTTCTTCAGGTAAATCTTTTTTATACCCGAACAATGTCGGGACAGGCAGCTAGTTTACTTATAAAGAGGTATTTTCTGCCAAAGGGAAATTAAAAATAAAAATAAATTAAAAATATTTGACAACCAGGAAGAAAATAAATCATCATTCCTTATATTTGATAAACATTGGTATCCCTGGTATTTGATCAGACACAAGACTTTTAAAACACCAGGACTCGAACCCTTAACCTTCAGAGTGGAAGTCTAACCTGAACCATTAGGCCGTGAGAGACACTTTACCATGGGTACTCGACCCAAAACCACAAGTCAGTGTGGTGCCATAGGTGAGTGTAGATTGACAGCTACATCATTTACAGAATGGCATGGAAGATAAGGGCGAGGGAGAAAGAATTTTTGTTTTAGCTTTGGGGCATGATTTAGTTAAAAAGGGGTAATTTAAGCCTAATTGAAAAGGAAAAATATTTGACAACCAGGAAAAAAGAAATAATCTTTTCTGGTATTCGATAAACATTGGAACCCTTTGTACTTGACCAGAAACATGCACTTTGAAACACCAGTACTCAAACGCTTAACCTTCAGAAGGAGCGTCTAAGCCCTTGACCATTAGGCCACAAATGAATCTTTACTGTTGTTGCTCAAAACATAACTAGGACATTTGACCCCCAACACAAATATGTGTGGTGCCATAGGTAGGTGTTATTGACAGCTACATAATTTAAAGAATAGCATGGAAGGTGAAGGAGAGAGAATTTTAGTTATCGCTTTGAGGCATGATTTACTTAAAAAGAGAACATTTCGGCCAAAGTGAAATGAAAAATATTTGACAATCAGGGAGAAAGGAGTCATCTTTCCTTGAATTTGATAAGCATTAGAACACATTGTTTGACCAGATACATGACCTTTGAAACACCAGAACTCTAACCCCTAGCAACCAAAGTGACAGTGTAAGAGCATAACCATTAGTTTGCGAAAAGTGAATTATTAGTTGTGGTAGTCATTGCCAAGTAATAATGTCACTATTTTGTATCAGGTCCAAATAGTTTTCTTTAAATTCAATTATAGCTCAGTCCTGGGCAGCTGTTGCACCGAGCAGTCAGGTTTAAATCAAAGAAAAAACTAGTGGAAAGAATTTAACAGAATCAAAACAGTCAATAAGTAAGAGACGTGACACAATACAAATCTCACTCCAACTTACTCAATAGTATATATTTTTATATTTTTATAGACCCCAAAATGACAAAAATCTGATGAAGGGAACCGAAGTTATAATTTTTAAGGTTTTTGTAAATCACTGCAATTCTCTCTAAAAGGTTTTATCACTGTTTTTCACGTGTAGCAGTATTCTATGAGCCTCGAATTATGTTGGGCTAAAGTTAGAGAGCCTCAATTATGAAAAGTTACGCATCGCTGTGTGAAAACAGCAATGCGTCACTTTTCATTGCGCCCTCCTTGCGACACCAATGATGCGTCATATTTACAGTATGACGCATCATGTCGCAAGGAGTTACAGATAAGTCAATATTTCTGACGTATCTGTAGGCGCAAAAATGACGCATTACTGGAGTGTGTCACAAAAGTGATTTTTGACATGGGCAAGTCCCATTTCAAATGTGCCTGCGCCAGTCTTACGCCTGCTGTGAGGCAGGCGTAAGATATTGACACATTTGCGTCCTAGAAGTGACGCAGAGAAATCTCATATATTTCACTGCGTCACGTCTACGAGGCTTACTTGTGTCGGAACGCAGACCCTGCATACATTATACCTGGCGCAGGTATATTGTGGCGCAGAGGTTTACAAAGTGATGCATCTACCTAGATGCGTCACTTTGTAAAGTATGAGTAGAGGTGCCTACAAGGATTTTGTTCGAGAAATATAACTTTTGGTGTACTTTACATAAAATGACTTAGTGGTTCAGTCCAATCAGATCCTGAACCTTTAGAAAATCAATGCATACGTCAAAATTAAGAGAATCTAAATATTCAATGAATGAAGAAACAGAAAAAGCACCTTTACTTATCATTGACTTAACTGCCCAAGCCTCCAAGGGTATATTGGGTTTCCCCATGTCCTCATCCTACTTTATAAATATTTCACAACATGGCTGTAGCGTGGGGGTGGGAGCGGGCGCGCTAGGCTCGACGGGCAACTCAAGAACAGGCTGAGCACTATGTCTGCGCAAAGAGGGTTTTATTCTTATAAAGGTCTTTCTAGTCCGGAATGTCAAGCGTTCTTTTGCAAACTACACTCGGTCCGTGGTGGCTGGTGTGCTGCCTTGCGACGACGCTGTTATCTTCACGTCAGGGGAGGGTCCGGCCTGGTCAGCTCCGCAATGAGAAAACCAACAGAGAGGGATACCGTCAGTTGAATGCACTGATAACGGTGTTACCACGGGGAACCCAGTGAAAGTGAAGGGCACCAGTGCTGTAGAAGTACTACGGTGCTCGGTGTACTAACAACAAGGGGGGGGGGGAGAGTGAGGATAGGAGGGGCGGATAGGTGAGCACAATGGGGGTTTGAGGTAAGCGGGAAGGGTAACGGGAGGGACGCTATACAGTATTTACACACGGGCTCCTTTACTCCCGACCCAAGCTGCCCAACGCCGCCGTACCTGTGAAAGCCACACTCCTCCCTCGGGAGGGTGGCACGGCGATTCACCGGGTCGTTGGCCTCCTGGCTCTCCACCTCTGTCCTCCACGCTTTCTCCTCCGTCCTCTCCTCGCACGCCGTCTTCTCCGCCTCGATTCTCCTCGTCCTGACTTCCTTCTTCCCGGGTGTCGACACACCCCCAGTAGAGGGCTTCCGGGCCTTTGTCCAGTCCTGGTCCTCCTACGTCATACGGGGGCGTGGCTTCATCACAACTCAGGTCCCAGTTAAAGGCGCCTCCCCTCGAGTAATCTTCGTTGTTCGGGAGTAGGGGACTGGAGTCCCAATCCGACTGAAGGGAAGGAGGGGAAGTACAGTCAGCTTTCCACCAGTCCATTGGCAGTGTCGCACCCACCCCGTTACATCGGCACATTTTTTTGCGCTGCTTATGCGTCACAAAAGTGACACAAGGGCTCATAATTAAGCCCCAAAGTTTCAAGCAGACGCTGGGTTTGTCCCAGTCAAACCTTTACATTCTGAAAAAATAAAGAACAGAACGACCAACCAAGATCTACCACAACCAAAACACAAGTACCATCAATAAATCTAACTTCGGTGCGACACACTTCCTGTACCCGTCGTCCCAAGGTGCAGTTCAGGTCAATTTGTTCATAAATAAGCGGAAGGCGCACTCATTGAAATCCAACACAAGTTCTTTCAGTCAAGTAATTATTTTCTTTGTTTCTGTAGTTTTTACCAAGAGCGACACACAGCCAACGGGTTTCGTTCCTTGTTGGAACTTCGTCAGGGCTCCTATAGATATATGCCGAATCGGCGTAGCAACTTGATCCAGGTCAATTCAAACTAATAAAAAGAACACCGTATGGAGATTTGATTCATCATCAAGTTGTAAATTGTTGGCCACGCGCAGGGTGCCTGGTGCTGGACCTGGAGAAAGCGTTTGACTCGGTGGAATGGCGTTACCTACGTGCAGTCATGGACAAATTTGAGTTGGGGGATGATTATGAGACGATGGTTGGCCTTTTGTACCGCAGACCCACGGTCCGCGTCCGCACCGGTACACTGCTATCGGACCCTCTGCATGTACAGAGAGGCACCAGGCAGGGCTGCCCCCTGTCGGCCTTGCTGTTCTCCTTAGCTGTGGAACCCCTGGCTGCGATCCTCAATTCCCGAGGGGTAGAGTGGGGCATTCCGATGGCAGATGGCCTACATGCGGTGTCCTTATACGCAGACGATCTCCTCCTCTACGTCAAAGACCTGAGTGATGTACCGGCGTCCCTAACTGACATCTTCTGCACCTTTGAGGAAATGTCAGGCTTGAAGGTGAATTGGGCCAAATCAGGGGCTTACTCCTTTAACCCGAACGCTCCCGAGAGCGAGATACACATCGGTGGCGAGAGGTTACAGTGGTATCCCACGACGTTCAGGTATCTAGGGATTCACGTTTACCGTGACCCTGCAGACATATTGGAGGGGAACCTGATGCGAGCGATCGCATCCACCCGTTCGCAAGTTGGGTTCTGGAAAACATTACCACTGAACGTTCCCAGCCGCGTAGCCCTAACAAAAATGATAGTCCTGCCGCGGCTACTATACTACTTTGCCTATATTCCAACCTATGTCCCCAACCAAGTATTTCGTGACCTCGAGGTCCTAATACGCGACCTGATCTGGAATAAGGGTCGGCCGCGTGTTGCACTGGCGAAATTATATATGCCTGCTGCAGCAGGAGGACTGGCTATTCCCAATATGGAGCTATACTATCTGGCGGCGCAAATGCAGTGGGTGTCAGGATGGCTAGGTGGCAAGAGCTTGGGAGACACCGCTACGGACACTGCTGTCTGGTCCCAGATGCAAGTCCAAGTGCTGTTTCATCCGCTGACCCGGACTACCCGCCCTTCACAGCTGTATCTTGCGGTGGTGCGCAAATGTTTCCTCCACTGCCTGCGCCTAACCTGGGAGACAGTACCATATGCCCCGATACTCCCTCTACTAGGCACCCCGACTACGGCGGGGACTCTGACGGCTGTGAAGCTTGACAGCTGGACTACTGTGGGAGTGGAACACTGGGGGACCTGTACTCTGATGGAGCCCTCCTCCCCTTCGCCAGTCTCGCGGAAGACACGTCTTTACCAGCTGGACAGTTCCTATTACATGCGTCCCTTACCCACACGCTGACTACCGCCTGGGGTGACATATCTGACGAGTTGCCCATACACCATTTTATACAATACCTTCATGTCATGAGTAATGGCACACACATAATCCACTGGCTAGCACAAGCTCTCCTTCTCCATACACATCCCGCCACTGTGCAGCTGAGAGAGAAATGGGCGACGGATAGGGGGAGGGATTGGACGGATAAGGAGTGGGCGATGATCCTGGCTGGCCCAGTAAACGTCCCACGTAACCCTCGCTTCAAGATTATACAACTCTACATACTACACCGTGGATACCTCACCCCGGACAAAATAAATAGGTATTTTCTGGTCACGGAGACTGCCTGCAGCCGCTGCTCCTTGGTGGGAGCGGACCTCCTCCACATGCTATGGCTCTGTCCTGCCCTTCAACATTACTGGGTTGAGGTGACTACACTGCTTAAGCATTGCACTAAAGAACAAGTACCGAGGACTTGGGAGGCCTGCATATTGGGACTATACAAACGCACACGGCTGAATAAGGTCCAGGCCAGGTACTGGGATCTCGGGCTGATCACGGCCAAACGACTGCTTACCAAGCGGTGGAAGGCTGACACACCCCCACACATCCGACACTGGAGCCTGTCGCTTACAAACTGGGCGCGAGCGGAGAGTACTGTCCTGCAGCGAGAAGAGACGGCGGGCCTTAGGAAATTCCCGATTGCACAATACTGGGATGACATCCTCCAATCCTTTCAGCAGAAGTGTGTGGAACAGGGAATCACGTGATGAGATATATACTGCCCTCCCTTCCCCTCCCCATAGTAGACATCATGAGGAGCGTCCACACCCAGCAGACACCCCTACTCACATAATTTTCCTTCTCCCCCCTCCCCCTGCGCCCGCACATAGTTGCACCTTCGCATATAATGCGCTGCTCGCTGCCCACATGACCCCCATGCCCTGATCACCATGAGCCACATATCTAGCAGCCCTGCAATGGCAAGTGTATTGCCCCCCCGCGCCCCCACACGCCCAACTACTGCCGGGGGCACTGTTACTGACTGCCTCACGACCAATACTGCATTATTGATTTTGACGCGCACTTATGACGGTGTCTCCCTTGAGCGCCTGACATACAGGCGATCTGCCTGCTGTAATCTCCTGCCTCCCCGCCCACTGGACCACCATCGATACATTGGCACTGCACTTCCCTCTCTAAACACATGGCAATCTCTACCTCCATTCCCTCTCCCTTTAATATACATTTTCTATGTTACTGTTTTGAAGTTTGTTGATATGCTGGTCCTGTTCCCCTTTGGACCAGGCTTTTCGAAATTGGCTATTGTATACGCTACCCTATGGGGCCATTGCGTGATGCAGTCAAGGCCGGGATGATCCTGCTCGAACACCAGTACAACCACCAGACACTCTCACTGGAGTGGACAAACTGTACAGACATTCGCTCACCGACACACTTAGGAAGCTGAGTAGCCTCATCCCTCAATACAACTGCCCCACACCCTCTTGGGGGTGAACTCCACTGACACTCTTCCTCATGACCCACATGTGTCAAAACGGGCCGCAGTCCACTTGCAGACATTGATGAGTGCCGACAGAGCCTTATAACGATAAGTTCGCATATAAAATACGAAAAGCCTACATACCCATACCTCTACGTTACCAAATGGTTGTATGATTGTGCAGTGCAGAAATAGACCATTATATGCCGCCGGACCCCAGGGTTGTCGGCCTTAAGGCTGTGTCCATTAAAATGTTCATGAAACATATACCATATATGCGGCTGGCCCGGATGGGTTGTCAGCAGAACGCTGTGTATCATACATGTTGAATAATAAAGGTCTTAAAATATAAAAAAAAAAAAAATCAAGTTGTAATTGTACTCCCAATGAATATTGTAATTGCATTTATATAGCTCTTGCTACCCCTGACGAGGCGTCAAAGCGCTTTTTCGGCGAGTAGCACGCTACTCCGGGACCCATAGAGGATTTGTGTTGAATTAGTATAGTGAAACATGCAAGTACATTTTAAGTGGTGGATAGGTTAGTCAGTTATTTGGATTTGGAATGATAGCAGAAGGATAGAGGAGGACAAAGGTTTGTATTTATATAGCGCTTGTTGACGCAAGCTATTCAGGAAGCCTACAAAGGATTAGTGGTGAATTAACGTGGTGAAATATGAAGTAATTTCAGTGGTGGATATTAGTCAGTTACTTGGAGTGAGAAGGATAGCGGAGGGATAAAAGGGGAAGAAAGATTTGCATTCATATAGCACTTGTTACCCCTGATGGGTGTTGAATCGCTTTTCTGGCGAGTAGCACGCCACTCCGGAACCCATAAAGGATTACTGTTGAAAATTAGTATAGTAAAAAAATATATATATATGAAGTAATTTGAGTAGTGGATATGTTATTCAGTTATTTGGGTAGTATATTAGTATAGTTTAATATGGAATTTGAGAAGTGAACATGTTAGTCTGTTAACTTCGATTGAAAAAAATAGTGGAGGGATAAAAGAGTGAAAGGTTATTTTTTTGCTTTTTTTTAGGTCTTAGCAATAGGAGGAGGCTTTTGGATGTGTAAAAAGGAGTTTTGGAGGGGAGGACTCAGAGGAAAGAATTTAGAAAGGTTTGTTTTATGGGATCGGTATAGGAGAAGAGGTGTCGGATGATGCAAGGAGGGGTAGAGTAGGAGAAAGTCTAGAAAGGGTTATTTTGGCAATCATGTGGATGTAGAGGATATATTGATAGATGTATAGGATATTATTCCCTGTAATGTCCACAAGCATGATGTTCCTTCTGCCAATGTTTGACCAGCTGGCTTCTCCTAATCTAACCCTGCTACTTCCTCATTTCTCCCAAGCAAATCTATCCAGGCACAAAAACTTGCATCCACTTCAGGTGCTTTTAGTGTTCTATAATCCGCCCATCTAGGCCTCGGTTGAAGAAACCAAACTTCTGTCAACGCTTCCGAGGAGGTCTATCACACAAGCTTGCAGTTTCATCAAACCACACATGTATATGATGTCTGAATGGACACTACAGAGTACCCACTGTTTGCCGTCATGCCAGGCACATCGTACTAAGGTACTGAACAATCCACACAGCATGCCTATCTAATGTTCTGTGCTCGCCATCATACAGTCCATGTGGAATCCTATAGTCAGCCCAACCGTGCTAAAAAATACTTGCCACTCGTGATTTTGAGAGCAACATGTTTTCACATGCTTTTGAATGGTTTCAGGTTGTCTCAAGTTTACTCATGGTGTATTTGGAGGTGTTGAGCTTGATTAGAACTTGCTGAGGTTTGTCTTGTAACATTACTTGAGAGACGCAATGAAGAAGTCAATACACCAAAAAAACAAAGCAGAGATACCACTTTACACATGCACATCCATCCCATTCGTCCGTCGGAAAGTAATTATCCCAGATGTAAGTGAACTGTAGTGCTCTCCAGGCATAGAGCCTCCCTCTGCTCATAGTAGGCCAAATCAACTCCCAAGATGGAAAATCCCTCTTGAGGTTTAACAATAAGCTACACAAATGCTGTGGCACAAAAAGAAATCCATTACAGTCAAATTTGCTTCAGCCACTTAAGTAAGCAAGAAGTCCATAAAGCGGTGTTGATTTTTCTTTGTATATCCTTTATTCCAATTCAAGTACAATTTTCATATTATCCGAAACAGGCACTGTAATGGACTTCTTTTTGTGGATCGGCATTTGTGTAGCTCATGCAATAAAGAAGTGCCTGACGATAGTTCACCCTACAAAAATCTTGAACTGAGCTGCAGGTATTCATCAAGTGTGGATTCCAGTCCTGATCGAAGTACTGTGTGGATCACCCATGGCTACAAATGTTGGTGCAAAATTAAACCAAAGTGTTTCCTTTAACTGACAACAAAAAAATCTCAGAGGAGCCAACATCGGAGTGTCTTGGCATCAGGCTTACTAGATGCTCTTAATGAGCATGATGAACATAAATAATACTACTGCTAGAAACTTTAATGAAAGAAAAACAACGAAGTTAAGATGGAACTTTTCAGTATATAGAGAAATCAACTCATGGGCATTCAGGGAAAATGTTCACCACACACGGGGTGAAGAAACCAAGCACTGGCCACAGGGTGGCACTATGTCCTGAGCCCTAGGATCCAAGCCTACTAGCGGAACTCTGGAACTACCACTAGGTTCAAATGTACTACATTCCGAGACCTGCAGAGTGAGGATTGCCCAGACAGGCTAGGGGCCTATCACTACCTGGCTATGTGACTTGCAGTTTTATAAGAAAAGGGTTTAGCAGGTTAGTCTCCGATTCTCTTTGTTTGACGAAGTCTTGTCACATTTATTTACTGCCCAGCCCTCAGGTCCATGAAATGGCCGCAAGGGCAGCAGAGAAGGGGGCCATGGGTAGGACTTACAAGAATCTAAGGACCCACCATAAAAAAAATCTGGGATCCATGAATAGACTAAACGAGGTGGCCAGAACAAATGGTAAAAACCATGTATGGAGCTTGATAAACATGGTTAACGTTGAAAGTGTGAGGCTTCTGAACAGATCAATTGAGCAGTGTGAAGCGAGGTAGTGTGAAGAGTAAGGAAACACTGCCAGAGAGAGGTGCTTTCTATGCTTCAGGGGACACTTCAAGTGGCTCCCCATCAACACCAGGAAAATGTAAACACAGCCCCTCATCATCACCTGATTGGACTACGGCAAAGTACTCTATACCGGCACCACTACCAGATTCATGCAGAGACTACAGCTGATACAGATTGCAGCGGCCAGACTGATCCTCAATCTGCCGAAGAGAGCCCACATCACCCAACACCGGAAAGACCTCTACTGGCTCCGAGTCCAGAAAAGATGACATTTCAAAATCCTGAACCACGCCTACAAAGCTCTCCACAACCAAGGACCTGCCTACATGAACCACCGACTACACTTCCACAAGCCCGAAAGGAACCTTCGCTCAGCACACTCGCCGAGATATCTTGCTGCCAAAGCCTGCAATGCCACTCCACCTTTGGACTGCGTCATCGCTGACAGACTTCAGGAAAGGGCTCAAGACTCAACGGCGTTGACACTTGCTCCAGGCCAATTCAGACTAATAAAAACGAAACCGGATGGAAATTTGATGCAAATAATAAAATGCAAACTCGCAGGGATGTATATCCATGGGCATATGAAAAGGAATGAAGAAGCACCTGTGTACCCCCTCTGGTACGGCCAGACCAACGGTGGCTAGCAGGTGACAACCTATTCGGCATGAACTAGATCTTATGTGGTGGTCCCCGGCATGATAACAGGAAAACCTCGAAGCTGATGAATCAAATCTCCATAAGGTGTTCTTTTTATTACTTTGAATTGACCTGGATCAAGTTGCTACACCGATTTGGCATATATCTATTGGAGCCCTGACGAAGTTCCAACAAGGAACCAAACGCGTAGGCTGTGTGTCGCTCTTGGTAAAAACTACCGAAATAAAGAAAATAATTACTGGACTGAAAGAACTTGTGTTGGATTTCAATGAGTGCGCCTTCCGCTTTTTTATGAACAAACATTTACATTCTCACGTAGAACAATTTCTACTTCTTTGTCTCGTTGACTGGCTCCTCAATAGGATCCTCAGCAGCTTGAGATTGGCGTTGAGTTTAATGTCGACAGACATGTAAAGTCCAGGGGTCGGATTGAAGCCTTAGTTTTCAGCGGTGTTTGAGGCCATCTACAAACCGTCAAGTAGCAGTAGTCTATGAGCTTCAACGTCTGTACCCAAAATTCATTATCTTTAGCTTTAGGCTCAAAAGTTGCAGTTTTGTGGGGCTAAAGAGTTCTCTCTAGCACTAGCCAAGTGGCAGCAGGTGCCACATTGCTTTCTGTAGAGTTGGAACAAAACAATCCCACAGTGCATCTCTGGCCAAATACAAGATGTTAGAACCATTCTTCCCTGGGTCAGAGCTATGGGAACACCGCTGAGGTGTGTCCAGAATAATGAACAACACCCCCTGGCAAACCTTGCAACAGGTTTTCCCCATCTGGGTGGGTGATGCCATTCTGTCTACCTCAACAAAGAACTGGGCAGGCTACAGTGTGACTTGAATGTGCCCTTCAGAGGCAGCTGCCTCTTTGAAGCTGGGCTATCTGTGGCAACATCCCTCTGACCATCTTGTCAGGAGGAGGTCACATCGCCTCTCACCAACAGGCTCTTTGTTCCCATTTCCTGGGAGCCATTCACTCTCTCGATAGGAGGGCCGCAGGCTGTCTCAGATGACAACTGTTGCAGTTAATCAGAAAGCTACTAGAACTTTGGGGCAAGAAAGTGGTGACTTTCCAAAGTCACCTTTATATTAAAAGTAACCTTAAATCCTAATTCAGCAATGTATGGTTTAATGTAGCAATTAGATATTTTGGATTACAAGGTTTGATGGTCCCAAATGAAGTTAGCACTTCGGGCCTGATTTAGATTTTGGCGGACGGGTTACTCCGTCAAAATGGTCCCGCATATCCCAGCAGCCGAAATATAAATCCCGTTCTATCCTATGGGATTTATATTTCGGTGGACAGGTTATTAATCAGCATTTTGACGAAGTAACCTGCCTGCCGGGATCTAAATCAGGTCCTTAGTGTCTGGTCTAGTGAAATTTCATACAACCCAATGGGGCCACTGGCCTTGCTACAGTGATGATGGCAATTTGAGTTTTCACTGTCAGGACATGTAACATATGAATGGAGAACATATTTCTCTTTAATGTTTAGCACCTTGCCTTGTGCTCTACTAAAAACCTTCCCTAGTAGTGACTTATAAATATTAAAAAGGACGGTTTGGATCTGGCAAGAAGGTTTATTTTGCCATGCTGGGATGTCAGTTTAAAAACTGCGTGACTAGGCTGCAGTGGTAGGACTGGAGCCATGTTCTCATCTTGTTGCGCTAGTGGTGGCACAATAAGTGCTGCAGTCCATTAGTGACATTTAACTTACTAGGCGTGGGCACACTATGTACCATATACTAGGGACCTGTAGATAAGTTACATTTGCCAATCTGGTATTAGCCAATTGCAGATCTACCTTTGAGGGCCTGGTCAGCAGGGCATAGGGCATTTAAGAGTAGAAATATCATCAGCATCAGTCCAAAAACATGTGGCTGGGAGGCGGGTCGTTCATTTAAAAAGAGGTACTTTCTTAAAAAGAGTGTCAGAGGCCTTGGACACCCTGAAATAAGCAATGTGCTCAGCATCTGTCCTGAAGCACATGAATGGCATAGCGTTTATTGTCCAGACAGATGCTTCTGAACATGGGATTGGGGCAGGGGTGGCACAGGTAAATGATGAGGGCCAGGATTAGCTAGTTGCCTTTATTAGTAGGCGACTCCTCCCCAGGGAGCAGCGTCAGACTTGCATTGAAAGGGAAGCCTTTGCTGTGGTTTTATCCCTGAAGAAGCTGATTTGGACTCACTTCAGAGTTCAAAGCGACCACAGGCCTCTCAGGTGACTGATATAGATGAGCAGAGATAACCCCAAACTGTTGAGGTGGTTTATCTCCCTACAGAGTATGGTGTTTACACTGGAACACAGAGCAGGGAGTGACCATGCCTATGCAGATGGCCTTTTGAGGGTTTTCACTAAGATGATGAGAACTACGAGAGTGTAGGTTAGTTGCTTAACACTATTCCTGTGGAGGGGAGCCATGTAAGAATATGCCTCTTTTTGTACAATCGTGATTCCCCCCACCCCAAATGTTTGGACCGAATTTGCTTGTTTTCTGACTCTAATGTTTAGTGGGCCCTGCTGACCTGGCCCCAGTGCATGTGACACCTCAAAGTGTATGTGCAATTGGTTAACACTTGATATGCATATTAAACTTACCTATAAATCCCAAGTACATGGTACAAAGTGTACCCACTAGAGACAACCTGCTGCCCTCCTGCTAAGATTTTTTGTATTTTTGTATTTTTTTTATTTTTCAAAAACCTTTAATAAAGGCAAGATGCATTAACCACAGCATAATGCCTAAATTTCTGAGTGGGCCGGCATTGCAATGTAACATTTTAGGAATCGTTTAGGGCAGAGGAGGAGGAATACACAGCAAACCCCCTACAACCACTACGGACCGGCTGCGTCGAGTGGGACAAGGAGCACTAGCATCGGTAGATAATCTTGAATCATTGATCTTCAAAACAACAACAACAAACAATAAAAGAACAGTACCATTGTTATGCTTGGTGGAGGTGGAGCATGCCTATGTGTGTTGACGCATTCTGATCATTGAGGTATGTAGTAGGAGTACATGGTGACCCATTGTCTCCCTTACCCAGTGTGTTTTGGCAAGGGTAGGGTTCCTCCCGCTTCAGTTCCCGTCTCTAATTTGGCGTTCGTCTTCATTGATTGGGGGGGGGGGGTGGCTGCTGAGTCTGTGGTGGTGGTGTGTTTCGATAAGTATGTTTGGAGGGGGGCCCATATACATCCTGTGGGCGGGAGGAGAGAGTAGGAGTTCCGCATAAGTGTGTAATTGCTCTTGGCAGTAGATAAGGTCCTGTAGCCAGTCTTTAAATTTGGGCGCTCTTCCCCTTCCCCATCTGAAGGGAATCCTTCTTTTAGCGAGGAGGAGTGCTAAGGAGGTGTATCTACTTATTTTGGTAGCCAGTGGTTCTGTGTATCCTAGGATTGTGGTTAGGGGGTCGTCAGGAATGTGCAAACCAGTCATGTGGTCCAGTGCTGCTAGTACCTCAGTCCAGAAACTATGAATAGGTGGAAAGTCCCAGGCTATGTGTCTAAAATCTGCCCCTTCTCTCCCGCAGCGATCGCACCGGTCATTATTACGAAGGCGTAGTTGGTGTAATTGCGCAGGTGTGTAGTAAAGACTGTGGATATATTTGTAAAGAATGACACGAAATTTGCTGCTGGCAGAAATGTCTCCCGTTTGTCTGCAGCAGAAGGACCACTGATCATCAGTAAGCGAGCATACCAGTTCCTCCTCCCATCTACCCCTGACAAGGAGGGGGGCATATGTTCTGTCCTTCTGTACTGTACGATATAGTAGTGAAATCACGTGTGCGGGAGCCGTTTGTTGTAATAGGGCGTGTAAGGGGGACATGATGGTGGGTTCTTGTGGAAAGCAGGGGGTGAGGGCTTTCCTAACTTGACGCAGCCTAACGTAATAAAACCGCTCTAATGGGGTAGGATTTGTGGAGCCAAACAATTATTTGCAGGTGCAGAACCTGCCCCCGATGTATAGTTGCCCCCTTGTATGGATGGACAATTTATGAAGGAGCCGGCAACAGCCGCCTTCTTGTGTGACTGGGAGATCCTGTCTTTCGGAAATAGGAAGGAGGGGGAAGTATAGCAGGGCGCATTGTATCAAATTAGCTATTTCGTGTCCAGCGCTAGTAGTGCACTGTACAGTGGTGGATGTGAAGCGCTGCGGGACCGCAGGGGTACTTAAGTAGGCAGTGCATGGAGTCAGGGCCATGTAGCTGTCCTCAATTGCAAGGTGAGGCATGTAAGGGGGGGTTATCCAATATGAGGCTAAATGAGCTTGAGCACAAATGAAGTATAGCTCTAGATCTGTTATTTAGAATCCGCCCTCGCAAAAGGGTCATGTGAGAGTGTCCCATCTCAGCCTGGCTTGTTTCCCTCCCCATGTGAGTCGTGTGAGCTGAGTTTTGACAGTTGAGAAAAAGTGTTGGCTTGGGGCATAAGGGATGTTAATGAATAGGTAGAGCAGCTTTGGTAATACTACCATTTTTATGAGAGCAGCTCTGCCAGCCAGGGATAGGGGTAACATGATCCATCTTGTAATTTTGTCAGTTAGTAGATTCAGTGCGCGACCATAGTTGGCTCTCATCAGCTCCTACCGATTGCGGGAGATGACTATGCAGAGGTAAGTAAGTGTATCATCGCACCATTTCAGAGGATAGTCAGACGCGAAGCGCGGGGTGCAGTCGGTGAGGGGATATATCTGAGATTTACCCCAATTAATGGTGACCCCAATTAGACGACCAAAGAGAATAAATAATCTTAGAATTGGGTTCAGACTTTCATCTGGGTTCCGTAAATAGAGGGTGAGGTCGTCCGCATATAGGGAGATTAGTATTTGTCTTTCAGGGTAGATGAGGGCGTGGTCTCGAAAATGTTGGCAGACCTTGGCAGCGAGAGGTTCAATAGCCAGGGCAAGTAAAAGGGGGGAGACGGGGCATCCTTGCCTAGTGCCTCTTGCTATTGTGAAGGAGGATGATTGTGTGCCATTTACCATCACTGTGGCCCGCAGGCCAGTGTATAGCAGAGTTATCCAGGCCAGGAATGGGGGAGGAAAGCCCATACAATGTAATACAAAGGCAAAATAATCCCATTCCAGGGAATCAAACACCTTGGTGGCGTCTAGGAAAATGGGAGCAGCATTCGTGTCGGGGTCGATATCCTGAAGGATCGCAAATAGGGTACGCAAATTGTGGGATGTGCTTCTGCTTAGGGAGGACCAATACAGGCATAAGGGGGCTAATGCGAACCGCAATTAGTTTGGATAAAATCTTGGCGTCGACATTGATGAGGGACAGCGGCCTGTACGAGTCACATTGCGTAGCTGATTTCCCCGGTTTTGGTAAGGAGATAATGAGTGATTTGCGCATGGTTCGGGCAGAATACCCGATTCATGGGCTTCTTCACAGACATGGTGCAGCACAGGAATGAGCAAGTGGCGTCTAGGAAAATGGGAGCAGCATTCGTGTGAGAGTCGATATCCTGAAGGATCGCAAATAGGGTACGCAAATTGCGGGATGTGCTTCTGCTGAGGGAGGACCAATATAGGCATAAGGGGGCTAATGCGAACCGCAATTAGTTTGGTTAAAATCTTGGCGTCGACATTGATGAGGGACAGGGGCCTGTACGAGTCGCATTGCGCAGCTGGTTTTGGTAAGGAGATAATGAGTGCTTCACGCATGGTTTGGGGCAGAATACTCGATTCATGGGCTTCTTCAAAGACATGGCGCAGCACAGGAATGAGCAGTTGTCAAAATGTTTTATAAAATTCAGCTGGGAGGCCATCCGGCCGCAGAGCTTTGCCAAATTGTAGTTGCATTATAACGGATATAATCTCCTAGTCCTCGTGATGTGCAAGGAGAAATTCTCTCTGGCCGTCTCCTAGCCAGGCAATGGTTGTGTCTTCAAAAAAGGGGGTAAAGTCTACAGGGTTCATTCTGTGTGTTTTGTATAGGTTTTTGTGGAAGCGTTTGAATACGTCCACTATATCTGGGGTGTTTCTAAGTGTTTGTCCATCATCATCTTCAATTTCTAACACGGTATTGGAAAAGGGAGGGGGCGAATTACGGAGGTTATCGCTTTGTCCGGTCTCTCTCCTTTGCCATAGCGGAGTGCCTGATGGTATTTCCCTCTGAATTGACATTCTCTTTCAGCTGTCTCTTGGTATTTGGTAAGCAGGTCCTGTAAGTGTTTTTAATTCAGGGGTGGATGTAGTTTGTAACAACAGGTCTGTTTGTTTGATTCCGAGTTCCAATTTTCCAAGTGTGGTCGGGATATCTCTTAAGATTCCACCACTTTTGGCGATGCAGACACCCCGTATGGTGACCTTAAAGGCCTCCCACATAGTAGCGTAGTGTAGCACTGAGTTGTCATTTCGAGGGAAGAAGTCTGTTATTTCTTGCTCTAATTCCACTTTGAATATGGGGTCAAGTAGTGTCTGTGGGGCGAGCCGCCAGGAGATGTAAGGTGATTGTTCATGGAGCGGTGTGAGGGTAAGGAGGACCGGTGTGTGGTCCGAGTATGTGCGTAAGAGATGAGACGAGTGTGACATCTAGGTTGCTAACCCTTTAGTGAGTAGCCATTCATCTATGCGCAACCAGGAGGAGTGGGCAGTGGAATAGCAGGATCCTTCTCGCGCTTGCGGGTGAAGAGTGCACCAGGCATCTACAAGGTCATGCTCATCTACAGTGTTTTTGAGTGTGTGATGCGCGTTAGAGTAGTGATGGGGTTGTGGGTGTGATCTGTCCATTGTCGGGTTTAATGTGACATTAAAATCTCCCCGTGAATACGTGATAAACAGCAGGAGAACCTACTGGTACCATGCACTGTTCAATGGGTTTGTAAACATGAACCCCTAAGTTTTACTAAGTTTACTTCAATATGTATAATTAAAATATATCTGTTGTAGGTTTTGCCCCTGAAGAAGGGACCCTACCGTCCCAAAATGCATCGGGCATCAAACTAGAAATGGATGACGAACTTTTATGCATACAAAGTCTTACTTTTACATTGTATGTGTGTAATGTTTATCATTCAAGTATGAATACTGTTTAGTTTCACAAAGAACAAGTGATGTATATTCAATATGCATAAACAAAAGGAATCCTCCTTAGAATGACAGGGAAGTGTTCTCCTCAGTGGTATAGGAGCACTTAGTGTTTTGTAAAATACCCCTCACACACCAAAAGGCCCCTTGGTGTCATGCTTCATCATAGGGGTCTTCGCAACCCTCTAGCGGGTTGCGGCGTGCTGCGACCTACGACTACGCGTGAGCACTTTTAAGTTAATGTGGTGTGTGTGAGTGGGTAAGTGTTTATGTGAGTGGTGGGATTCAGTGAGAAAATTAAAAAAGCACCTGGCTCGTGGGTATAGCAGAAAAAAATGTATTCATAACCCCGGGCTGGTACTAGTAAAGAAGTGAAGTGCGAGGCGTGTTTTGTCGTGATTATGGACAAAACCTCATGTGTGCGTCGACATGTTTCGGAGGCAGGGCTCCTTCTTCAGGATGGGGGCACAACTTCCCCACCTTACTCACGTTTCACTAATAGTTAAAGATATGTTTAAGTCAATTTAACAAAAGTGAGAAAAAACTAAATATGTGTCTGTATATACAGGCTATTATGTACCTACAGCAGTTTTGGCTCAAGTAAATGCAAATTGCATGACCTGAGAAATAGGAAACAAGAAAAATATGGTCACCCTAGTCATGGGTAGCTCAAACAGGTGCAGTCACCTGGATCAGACCATCCAGCTTAATCAGCCCTGTGGAAAAAGACACTGACATGACAAACAACATAGATAACAAATAACACACTCATAAACAGCTTGCAATGGTTTTTGTCATACTTGTATAGTAGAGCTTGCTTGCTTCATGAGCATTCAGAACGTCTGGGGGGTGATTGCTAATATGCAGTCTAAATGGAAAAATATGTAAAGTTATCAGTGTGGTCCCTTTACTTAGGTAGTCTCAGTATGCACTATGTAACACCTATACTCACGAACACGGGAGGAGTTCTCCTCGGTCTTGCCCCACACCCTGCTCCGCTGGACTGAAGTGAGAGCTCAAGGTGTGTGGCTTATATACTCCAAGTTAGAGGGCAGGCTGGAGACAAAAGAGGCAGCAGTTCCCCAGACAACGTCTGTGGAGAGGATATCAAGCCCCACCCCAATATCCACAATACATGGGACCACCACCATTTACATCTTTCCAGTATGGCCCTCCAGCTACTAACCAAGGTTATCCACAATGGAATCCAAAATATGATGGGGGATTCTATGGTCCACAGCCTTTTTTAGGCACCCGCCCCGGAACACGGGGAAGAAACAGGAAGGGCAACAATGTCGTATGGGAAGACCAGGATCAGGGCAACTCCCGGACAACCAGGAGCATGACGGGATCCCTCCCAAACCAACCCTCAACCTCAACCAACAAGAGAGGGACCTAGTGGTTAATTTGACCCCATGGCCCTTGACCGAAACACAGAGGAATGTGTTAAACAAGGGCTTGGGTTTTGTGCCTACACACAGACCCGATATATTCAAACTTAACATGGAAATACAAGACTTCATTAGGAAGTTGAAATTGCAGGTCTTTTTCAAAGATAAAACACCTATGAATGTACCAACGGACACAGGTCTGCGACCTAGGTCTACTTTCACCCCCCCAGACTCAGGGTTACCCATCGAGCTACTAGCTTTTGAGAAAGCCATCATGACAGAGGTCAACAAACTAAACCCGTCCAACACCAACACCTTCCACAATACCAGTAGGCTGGAACAACAAGCCATAAAAGAACTGTCTGACAAAAAAGACATGATAATCAAACCCGCAGATAAAGGCGGTGCCATAGTCTTGCAAACTGAGGAAGCATATGACAGAGAATGCATGAGACTTTTGGCAGACAGAAGGAACTATACCATCCTGGAGGAAGACCCGACAGAGACCCTACGAATTAGGATAGGAGGAATGATAGAAGAGGGCCTGGCACACGACTGGCTAAGTAAAAAAGAAGCAGAGTTCTTGGCACAGAAGGCACCGCGCATCCCTTATTTCTACTGCATCCCCAAAATCCACAAAAACATCAGCAACCCGCCCGGACGACCCATAGTATCGGGCATTTGCTCGATTCTGGAGCCCTTATCGAAATTCGCGGACGCGTTCCTACGCCCCCTGGTACAATCCACGGACACTTACCTGAAGGACACAAAATCTGTCCTCCAACTGCTCCAGGACGTAACTTTCAATCCCACAACCCAACTGCTGTTGGGTTTGGATGTAGAAAGTTTATACACCAGCTTGCCACATGACGAGACACTTCAAATCATCGAAGAGGTACTCTTCACAACACCATGGCAATACCAAATGCCCCGTGGTTTAGTCCTGGAGTGCATCTCATTGGCAATTCAAAAAAACTTCTTTCAGTACAAATCAACCATCTACCAGCAAAGCCACGGCACAAGTATGGGTAGTACTTTTGCTCTGAGCCTGGCGGGACTGTATGTACACCACCTAGAAACCAACAGAATTCTCAATACCCAGAACCCTTACAGACAAAACATAAAAATCTGGAAAAGATACATAGATGACGTGTTGGTCATCTGGGAAGGCGATCTACGGTCAGTAAATGACTTTATGATCTGGTTAAACAATCAGAACGCTTTTCTCAAATTCACGAACTCTGTGTCAAACCATGTCACTGGTATTCTTGGACCTGAACATATATGCTGAGGACGGAGGGTTGAAAACGACAACGCACTTTAAACCCACGGCAAGAAACTGTCTTTTAAGATTCGACAACTTCCACCCCCGCCATCTCAGGGAGAACTTATCATATGGTCAATTTTTACGCCTGAGGCGGAAATGTACGGATATGGCAGAATTTAGATCACAGGCTAATGACCTCAAAGAAAAACTGAAACTGAAACAGTAACCTACACGGATAATTAACAAGGCCATGAAGAGGGCTAAAAATAACAATAGAGATGCACTCCTTGAGGACAGACAACAAGCAGAACCAGAGGTCAAACGGCCAATCTGCGTCACGACGTACAATACCATGTCCAACGAGGTCTCTAAAATAGTCAACAAGCACTGGGGTATTCTAACATGTGGTGCTTTAGAATCTTGAAAAACCAATGTTCGCACATCGCGTTGGTAGAAATTTAAAGGACATACTCGTTCACACGCGTCCTAAAACAAATCAGGAGCCGAGGCAACCAGCCTTAGGCATCCAAGGTAATTTTCCCTGTGGGAACTGCAGCAGTTGCCATCTGACACAGAAAAGTACAAAACTCACATTCAGAAATGGCACGACCTGGGAGCAGCGAAAAATGACGAACTGCAATAGTAAAAACGTGGTCTACCTGATCACCTGCCCCTGCGGCCTGGAATACGTGGGTAGGACCACCAGGGCCATCAAGACACGCATGAACGAGCATAAAAGCAACGTCCGCTGTAAAAAAAGCACGACAACGATGGCAACACACTACTTGAATGCTCAACACTGTGTGAACGATCTTAAGTGGACAGTAATCGAACAAATGCCATCCGAGACAGGCCTCTTCCAGAAGGAACAGAGATGGGTGTTCCGTCTAGGTACACAAAAGAACGGATTGAATGATGAGGTCCCTTGGGGACAATTGTCTACATGACTACCCCTAACATTCACATTTTATATCAGGAACACGTCCCAATGTGATGTGTCACCACACAACATAAGGCTCGGTCACAACGATATTTACAAGAACAGAGTTATGGTAATAACTTATTCTGAACCCTAAGCCTTGTTTAAGCAGAAGACATTGAGTGTCAGCACTTTATAAGACCTCCTTCCGTTTATTTTATTTTATTCTATTTTATCTGATGAGCACGGCCATTGGTTTCCAGAAAATAGACCATTTGTGCCAATAACTACAATGCTATCTTGAGCTCAGATGTTCAATTGGCAATACCGATACAACCTCAATAAAGACAACCATGTGTCCCTCAACACAATGTAACTGATGCCTTTATTTCGCTGAATACCATATGAGGCCAGGATGCAGCTCGCATCATCCTATGCGGAGGCTGATTTCATAATGGAATGGCTTTCCCATCAAAAACAGCGTGCCGAGATCGAACAATAAACATCTTCCGTTAGCGCATGCGCGGGGAAGACCAGTCCGTCTTCGGCACATGCGCGGTCTAGTCAGGCTTTCCCACGCTTGCGCAAAAGAAGAACACTCAGTACAGGGATGATCTCGTACCGGACACACCATAGAAGGTCTGGTAATCATTCAATTAGCACAGAAACGCCTAACTAAACACCGGGCTATCCATACATGGGCATCCCCGGACTTCCGCTTTAACGGCATCCATAACGAGCAATCAACACTCGAACTTGGGGTATATAAGCCACACGCCTTGAGCTCTCACTTCAGTCCAATGGAGCAGCGTGTGGGGCAAGACCGAGGAGAACTCCTCCCGTGTTCGTGAGTATAGGTGTTACATAGTGCATACTGAGACTACCTAAGTAAGTAAAGGGACCACACTGATAACTTTACATATTTTTCCATTTAGACTGCATATTAGCAATCACCCCACAGACGTTCTGAATGCTCATGAAGCAAGCAAGCTCTACTATATAAGTATGACAAAACCATTGCAATCTGTTTATGAGTGTGTTATTTGTTATCTATGTTGTTTGTCAGGTCAGTGTCTTTTTCCACAGGGCTGATTAAGCTGGATGGTCTGTTCCAGGTGACTGCACCTGTTTGAGCTACCCATGACTAGGGTGACCATATTTTTCTTGTTTCCTTTTTCTCAGGTCATGTAATTTGCATTTACTTGAGCCAAAACCGCTGTAGGTACATAATAGCCTGTATATACAGACACATATTTAGTTTTTTCTCACTTTTGTTAAATTGACTTAAACAGATCTTTAACTATTAGTGAAACGTGAGTAAGGTGGGGAAGTTGTGCCCCCGTCCTGAAGAAGGAGCCCTGCCTCCGAAACATGTTGACGCACACATGAGGTTTTGTCCATAATCACAACAAACAACACCTCGCACTTCACTTCTTTACTAGTACCAGCCCGGGGTTATGAATAATTTTTTTTCCTGCTATACCCAAGAGCCAGGTGCTTTTTAATTTTCTCACTGAATCCCACCACTCACATAAACACTTACCCACTCACACGCAACACTTACCCACTCACACGCACCACATAACTTAAAAGTGCTCCCGCGTAGTCGTAGGTCGCAGCACGCTGCAACCCGCTAGAGGGTTGCGAAGACCCCTATGATGAAGCATGACACCAAGGGGCTTTTGGTGTGTGAGGGGTATTTTACAAAACACTAAGTGCTCCCATACCACTGAGGAGAACACTTCCCTGTCATTCTAAGGAGGATTCCTTTTGTTTATGCATATTAGTTTGTGGAGTAAGAATCCTTCAATACTACTCTACCTCCCCTCTCCTGTTTATTTATATGTATATTCAATATGTACAGGATTGCAATATGCTTTAGAGATCTCACAAAATTGTATATAAACCTCACAGTATAAACCAGTTTATGTTCTTGACTAATTTTGTAAAACTTAGGGGTTTAGGTTTACAAACCCATTGAACAGTGCATGGTACCAGTAGGTTCTCCTGCTGTTTATCATGTATTCACATGCAGGCATCCGTATTGACAGCGGAAGCAGTACAATACCACCAGTGTCACAAGTTAAAAACATATATCACCGTCTAATTCAATATTGGTGTGCACCTTCACCCACTCTCTATTAAAATCTCCCCCCCCATATCAGATGTGTGGAACCAATATCTAGTATTTTGCCCAAAAGGATCCGGAAGACTTCGGGATCATCAGTGTTAGGTACATAGCAAGAGACAAGGGTGATGGATTGAGCGGAGAGTCGTCCCCACAGTATACTGTAGCGGCCTTGGCGGTCTCCATAAGATCCAATGGGAGTGTAGGGGAGCGTGCGTTTCACTAGGATAAGTTTACCTCGGGCATATGAGGAGTAGGACAAGAAACATTTGCAGGACGCCCAGCGTGTTGTAAATGCGGTGGGCGAGGTGTGTTTCCTGGAGCATAGCGCAGTGAATATTGTGTCGGTCCAAATAGGATAGGATATGGCGACGTTTGCGGAGGTCTCCCAATCTGCGCTCGTTCCAAGTCAAGAAGTTATAATTGGGGGAGCTAGGTTGGAACTCCATAGTATGTGCTCCAAATAATCATTGTGGAGCATGCGTGTGGTATGTTCGGGATTCTCAAGGTAGGCATCCGTGTGCATAGTGGTGCGATAAAAAGTGGTATTAAACATTTCCCATGTCCTCCCCCTCCCACAGCAGATGCCCAAACCCGCCGTGACATTTCACTCCCCCTCCCCGTAAATTCCCTGTACCACCTTCCCAACAGGGGATAGCGCAGCCAACATTTTAACCATTTCAAAACAAGTCAGTATAGGGTTCACCTGAGCGGGATGGCATAAAGAGGGAGGCCATTAATCCTGTGTTCCAACAAGGGTACTCAGGGGGGGATTTAGGGGGAGGGGTAAGAGTGGTGCTCTTTTCCAGTCCGTATCAAGTGGGGGGCCACCAACAGCACAGGATGCAGCTGAGTTCAGCACAAGGTGCATAAACCATAATGCAGTGTGAAGGGAGTAGTGGGAGGATTTCTCCATCTTGGCGTGTGTCTTGTGAAGATGGATATAGGCTCTGTAGTTCAGGATGCAGTTGTCACTCCACGTCTGATTCGTCGCCGCCTTCGTGAGTGTTTTCAGGAAATCATAGACATGTTGAGGATTCGTGAAGAAGTGTTGTTTCCCCAGGTGGGTGATCTTAAGACACATGAGGAAGGGCATTGCATATTCGATGTTGATTTTTTGAAGTTTTTTCTTCACTGGAAGACATTTTCTACGCCCTTCTTGAACAGCTTGGGTGAAATCTGGATATATTGATACTTCAGTGCCATCGAATAGTAGGTTCTTGTGTTCTCTGACGAGTCGAAAGGCTGTGTCGCGGTCCCAGTAATTGAGAACCCTCGCAATAATAGGGCAGAGAGGAGCTCCAGGCACTGGACGGGGGGCCAGCGAGCGGTGTGCCCTTTCGACAATGAACATCGGGGAGAATGCCTCTTTGCCAAAGGCGGCCACAAGCATACGTTCTAAATAGTCCTCCATTTTACCTGTGGTGGTGGATTCTGGTACTCCTAAAGTTCACAAATTTTTGCGCCTAGCGCGCGATTCTAAATCTTTGTTTTTTGCGGCAATTAGCTTTAGAATTTTTTCCATATCCAGCGTTTTGGTGATGGTGGTAGCGGAGGCATCATCAAGATCAGAAATACGCGGCTCGGTTTTCTTCGTGTTGGTCACTTTTGTGCGCTAGATGGTCAATGAGCGTGTTCATAGTGTCCATTTTTGTTTCTATGGAAGTTAGACTAGATTGTATAGCGAGGATGAGAGTTTTCCGGTCATCTGTAGATGTGGGTTGTTCAGAGGTTGTGGATTGTTAGTCCTCCATTTCCGTCTGGGATCTTGAAGACTTCAGAGATCAAAGTTTAGCTTGGGATGTTTGGTGTTGGTGTGGCCCATGGCAAGGTGATAGTTGCACAGGGGGGCTGGAGATGTGAGGTTGTCGCGGTGTAAGGGCGTTGATGTATCTGCACGGTGTCCTCTTTCGTGCCACTGAGGTTTAATGGTGCATTTGCGTGGGGGGGTCCAGTGGGTCGCAATCCCCTATGTGTGGGAGTCAGTTTGCCATGTGCTTAATTATTCACTGCATGCAGGCACGCTGAAAAAAAGGTTGTACGAGGATAGTGGCGGAGTAGCAAGCCACTAGAAATGAGGCACTATCGTGGACTTCAGCCAGGTAACATGCTTTATTGTGCTTAAACAGTATTTTTACTACCTCGCAGGAGGCCAACAGCGTCCGTGGGTGGTTATTGCCCAGGTTTCCTTCAGGCAGACCCTCAGATTATGGGAATCCGTCCCAGCAGTGGGGTGGAGGGGTTGGTTGGAGGTTCCAGGTAATTTTTCTTAAACAGTGGGTGTCCGGCGAAGGCAGCTGGGGATGGCGTCCAACAATGGCAGCCCAGTGCGGTCAAGCAGTGTAGGTAGGATCCCAGTGGAGTGCGCCCTTCCCTATGGGTGCAGCGGGGAGATGTATGGCAGCAGGCAGGAGCAGCAAGCAGCAGCATTAGACTAACCGGTGCCCCGGCGGGTGGATGTCACTACATTAGTGCGGGTCGTCCAGTGGTGCGAAGGTTTCTCTCTGCCCACCACGATTTCCCTGTTTTTCCGGCAAGGCCACAGCACTCCGGAGAGACGCCTCTGCCCTCAGGCCCAGGAGCGCAGGCAGGATCTCAGCGGGCTGCGTCCTTCCCTAACGGAGCAGCAGGGGGATGTAGAGCAGCAGGCAGGAGCAGCAAGCGGCAGCGTTTGACTCACCCGTGCCGCGGTGGGAGGATGTCACTTCATTAGCGAGGCCGTTCAGCGGCGCGAAGGTTCCTCTCTGTCCACCACGAATTCCCCGTCTTACAAGCCAGGCCTCGACAGCTCCGGGGAGGCGCCTCCACCCCAGGCTTAGGAGCAGCGGCTGCGCTCACCTTGTTCCACACTTTTTTTTAAATTAAATTTCTTTATTAAGTTTGCAATATGAACATCAAAGCAAAATGACAATACAAGTCTGTATCCCCCCCGCCCCCCCATCTGACTTTGCTGACCTTCCCCTAGATTGGATAACATTGCTTCTCTTCAATTATTATACACACAGCCATTTAGCCAACAACCCACTGCAGGGCAGGCGGCGATTCATCAGTAATGCAAAAGTGTGTGTCTGTGTAAAGACACCCCACCCGTTTCTCAGTGCCGATGCCACTTCAGCCCTCTTGCTCTATTCTCCAGTGCTATGCGTCTCTCAAGCAAATAGTACATTGTCATTCTGTTGTCCCCTCGGTTCCCTCTCTGCTAGTCAAGTATGTTTGGTACAGGCCCCAGAAGTTCTTAGGTCTGCTAGTGGGGGGTTGTAATTCACTATAATTTTCTGACTGCGTGCAGCAATATAGCATGTCATTCGCCCAGCGCTTAGGAGTGGGCAATGGGCCTTTCATCCAGCAGCACGCCAGCAGTCGACGAGCCACGAGCAGGCCCATGTCTACCAGGCGTCTGGTTGCCCTAGGCAGCTTTTTAGTGTATCCCAATAGTGCCATCAGGGGGTCAGGCGGGACGACGACCTCCGTCAGTTCACCAATGTCAGCAAATATTCTCCTCCAGAAATCCCAGACACCCGGGCATTGCCATGCGAGATGAAGGAAGTCAGCATTCTGGGCTTCACACCTCTCGCAGCGAGCCGAGTCCCTTAAGCCATATCTGCAGAGTCTGGCTGGGGTATAATAAACCCTGTTCAGGAATTTAAAATGAACCAGTCTGTGTCTGCCATTAAGCGATACTTTCTTTGTAATAGTGCAGCAATATCGCCACGTGTCATCGTCCAGTGCAATGTCCAAGTCAGTCTGCCATGCTAGGCGTGCCTTAGTGTATGCTTGGTACTTATGCGTCTGTGTCAGTTTGTATATAGTGGACAGTAATTTACAGGGAGTAGCGGTTTGAAGTACATATGTGAGTTCGGGGACCTCAGGGGGCTCTGCCATGTCTCCGCCCAGCTGTTCCTCGAGAGCGCGGCGCACCCTGTGATATTGAAAGCGTGTCAGCAGCGAGGGCATGTCACTGTTTCCCAGGGCTTGCTCCCATGTCTTCGCCACCCCATCAATGAACAGGTCTCCCGCTGTCTCTATGTGCAGTGTCTGTAAGGCAGAGACTACTCCCTTCTCCTTGAGCGGGGGGAGCCATCTGGCCCAGTCGACCGGCATCACCGGCGAATACAATAACGCACCATTTTGCATATGTAAGATACTGTGCCATGCGTGATTTGTGGCTGTTATAGAGTCCAGTATGCCTGTTCTGCGGTCAGTACCATTGAAGATCGTGTGAGGGAGTGAGTCGGGGCTAGCGAAGACTGTCTCCATGCGAACATGCGGTATTCTCCGGTCTCCATGTACCCAAGTGTGTAGGTGCGATGCCTGAGCAGCACGATAGTATGCCTCGAAATCCGGGGCACCGAGTCCCCCCATAGAATACGGCATAGTAAGTATCGTCCATCGGACCCGCGGCTGTCCGGCCATCCAGGCCAGCTTGACCATTTGCTGTTGTAGCCGCGCAAAGAAGGTTTTGGGGAGGACCATTGGGATAGTCATGAATAGAAATAAAAAGCGAGGGAGCACTACCATCTTCATTATGGAAATACGCCCCATCAAGGACAAATGGAGTCTACTCCAAGCTGTTACATCATCTTCCAGCTTACTCTCTGCAGTGCCATAGTTAGCTCTAAAAAGGGTTTCCGCATCTGTGTGCAGCTGGATCCCCAGATACCGGACCGTGTCTGTGGTCCACTGAAGTGGGTATTCCATTGGTGTAGGCTTAGTGATCGGTGTTAGTGGGAAAGCCAGCGATTTAGTCCAGTTTACTCTCAAGCCAGAGAGCGCCCCGAATCGGACCACCTCCCGGAGCACCGATGTTAGGTTATTATCCGGATCTCGCACATACAGTAGGGTGTCGTCTGCGTACATCGACACTATGATCTTGTAGCCCGGGAAGCCTACGCCTTCATTGCCGTGGTGCTCTCTCAGGGCGCACGCCAGTGGGTCAGCGACAAGGGCGTATAGTAAAGGCGAGAGAGGGCACCCCTGCCGTGTCCCTCTACAGATGGGAAAAGAGTCCGCGACCAGGTCACCCATGCGAAGTCGGGCTCGCGGATCGTGGTACAGTGACCCCAACATTTGCAGGAACGGCTGCCCTATGCCCATACGCTGCAGTACCTTGCGCATGAAAGGCTATTCCACTGAATCAAAGGCTTTCTCCATATGAGAAATACCGCCAACGCCTGCCTGTCTTGTCGAACATGCTGTATAGTGCCCAGGACCGTGCGGATATTATAGACTAGGTTCCTGCCAGGAATAAATCCTGCCTGCTCCGGGGCTACCAGTCTATCAGCTAGGAGCGCTAGGCGGGTGGCCAATACCTTGGCGAACAGTTTGGTGTCAGTGTTTAGGAGCGATAGAGGTCTATATGAACTGCATTCATCATGGGGCTTTCCCGGCTTCAGTATCGCGACCAGGAGTGCCTCCCTCATAGATCGTGGCATACTGCCCTCCACGCATATGTCGTCAAAGAGAGCCGATAGGTGGGGGATCAGCTGAGTCTTGAAGGCTTTATAGAAGCCTGCCGTGAGACCGTCTGTCCCTGGGGCGCTGCTAGATCTCATACTGGCCAGGGAGTCAAGGATCTCGTCCTTTTCTATGGGATGCATGAGGAAGTCCCTGTCCGAGTTGGACAATGTGGGGATATCAATGTGGCCTAAGTAGTCGTCAATTTCGTCTTCCAGGTCGCCGCACTTGGAAGAGTACAGGTCAGAGTAGTAGTCCATAAAGACTTGAGCTATGTCTCTCTCGTCCCTTAGCGGTTCTCCTGCGGGAGAGTTCACAACTGTTATGCACTGTCGTTGCTTTGCGCCTTTCATAAGATTGGCCAGAACCGAGCTTGGTCGTTCCCCTTCGCCGTAGACTCTGGCGGTGGCATACTTGCCCATGTGCCTAACCTCCCTATCTGCCTCCTCGTGGTATTCTGCGAGCAGGGTCTTAATCTCTTCCGCCGCACTGAGGTCTGCTAGGTCCCTCTGCCTGCGCTCCAGCTCACCTAATTTGTTCTCCAGGTCGGCCAACCTCCGCCGTATGGCCTTGAGGATGCCCGAGTGTTTTGACATCGCTACCCCCTGGATATACACCTTGAAGGTCTCCCAAATCACTTGGAAGCTATCCACGGAGCCAATATTGGTTTCGAAGAAAACGTCTATGGCCTCAGCCAGTTCTCCCCTAAAGACAGGGTCCAAGAGGGAGTTGGGCGGGAACCTCCATGTGAATGGCAGTATAGACTTGCCTGGGATGCGTAACTCCAGCAGCACTGGTGAATGGTCAGACTGCGTTCTGGGCAGCACTGTGCAGTCTTTGATACAGTCCAGGTGAGAGGAGGAGACTAGCCAATAATCTATCCTAGTGTGGATATTGTGATATGCTGAGTAGTGTGTGTACCCTCCCTTTTGTGGGTTGCGAGAGCGCCATACATCCCCAGGCCCAGGCATATCATTGCGCTTTGTAGTTCCAGGGCTGCTGCAGTCGGTCTCCGGGCAGGACCGGATGACCTGTCTAGGGTCGGGTCCATGTTTAAGTTGAAGTCTCCTCCCCATAGGAGCACCATGCTCCTGTCTAAACTTTTAATCTTGGCTGCTAGGGCTTTAAAGAAGTCCGGCGAGTCAAAGTTAGGGCCGTAGGCATTGACCACCATGAGGTCTATGGCTGGGCCGTAGCAACTAGAGATGACAAATCTGCCCTCAGTGTCCGTCACTAGGGTTTGTAACTTCAGTTTGGACTTAGGGTTCACCCATGTCAAGACCCCTCTGGAGCTAGAGGTGAAGCCCGCTACAGAAACATTACCTGCAAGCCCCCTGCAGTTGAGTATGTTACTGTGTGACGAGAGGTGCGTTTCCTGTAGCAGGGCGATATCTATATGGTGACGCTGCAGATAGCTGAGGACTTTCCTGATCTTACGGTGGTCATTTAGGCCACGAACGTTCCATGTCAATGCTTTTAATCTAGGCGAGTGCCTGGTCTCGCTACCTATGACGGGGTCAGCCATAGCTCTGTGTCAATGGGTGTAAATGAAGTATGCTCAAATCAATGCCAATCACAGTTATAGAATGAGAAGTCAGATTAGTCAAATTCCCAAAAATAACACAGCCCGGAAGGTCAGAACTTAAACAATACAACCCCTTCCCACCCTCCTCCCACAGCAGACCAACCCCAATTCGGCCTAGCATGTCCATACCCCACCCCATTTTAAACTCCCCGATTGCGAAGGGTAGCTCCCGAGGGAGCGGTTTGTGCTTACAGCTCTAGGGCCGAGGTTGCCGGGAAGAATACTTAGTAACACTAGCAATTTCCGACCGTCCAACCACCCCCAACGCCTTCGCTCTGCTGTGCATTCTCAACTTTAGACATCGTATTGCTGACGAGCACCTCAAATAGAATTTAACATCATTGTACAGTTCCCATGGTGCATATAAGGTCCATATCCTTACCCTCCCCGCCATGAGCCGCATGCACTATCGCAGTTGACAACGTAATAGTTCGCCGTTAGACCAATGCCAAATAGAGCGGATTATTCCCCCCAACTAAGTAGTGGCTCCATGGTCTCGCGGGCAAGCAGGGTCAACAGCTTTAACCTTCAAACAGGAGTGAAAGAGGTGTCTCTGTCAATTTCGGACTCCAGGTCCGGCACGAGATATCATTCCTGGGGATAGAGTCTCATCCATGAGTCCAGAAATGTCGCTGCTCTCTACTTTCATTCTTGCTCGTCCATTCGGCCGCTGCTGCTCCCCCCTCTCTCTGGCTGCTAGGGGCCTCCCGATGTTCCCTGGATCATACCTTCAGGGTCTTTTGGAGTTCTCTCGGGTCCATAAAGAAATGGGAATGGCCTTGTCGGTTGATTCTCAATTTCGCCGGGTACAGCATGGCGTAGTCCAGGCCAAGATCTCTCAGTTGCTTCTTGTAGGGAGCAAAATGCTTGCGCTCCTCTTGGACCTTTGCTGTGAAATCTGGGTATAAGGAGACTTCTGAGCCTTCATATTGCAAAGATTTCTTCTCCCGGGCAATCCGCAGGGCAGTGTCCCTATCTCTATAGTTCAGCAATTTTGCGATGATTGGTCTCGTGGGCTGTCCCGGGCAGGGCCGTGGGCCCAGAGAGCGGTGTGCCCTCTCTACGATGAACATTGGCGAGAAGACGTCCGCACCCAGCAGCGCGATGAGGAGCTTCTCGACAAATAGCTCAATTTTACCAGTTTGCGTTGTTTCCGCAATTCCAGTGATGCGTATGTTGGAGCGTCGGGAGCGGGCCTCCAAATCTTCCGACTTGTCTTGTATCACCTGAAGGAGCTTGCTCATCTGCTTGCGGTATTTGTCCAGCTCAGTTTGGCCTTCCTCCACTTCCGTCAGGCGCCGCTCCGACATATCCAGGCGCTCCGCGTGCTTGTCCACTCTCTCTGCCATGCGGTCCATCCGATATGTTAAGGCGTCGATTTTGGTGCCTATGGATGCCATACTGTCTTGCAGACCCTTCTCCATTGTGACGAGTAGGGCTTTGATGTCCAAGTAGATAGTTCCTTCAGCTCCTCCGGGCGCTGGCACTGAGACCGTATCCTGAGCCTCAGAGGGTTTAGTACGTAGGCTCTCAAAGAGTAGCTTGCTCTGGGTTTTATCTCCTTTACCCATGGTTGAATCAGGCACCAGGCCCCTTGAATTGCAATCAGCCCACTCGAGCAGCGACAGTAATGGCGTCACCTCTGTGCTTCTGCCCAGTAGTTCTCCGCCGCCGGTCAGCCCCGATGCAGTGCAGTAGATCTTCCACGTCTCAGTGCGCCACTTATGTCTGTGTCCAGGCCCGAGGTCCCCGTCCTCCCTCTGCCTCGGTGCGCAGGTTTGGCTGTTCGTAGCATTGCTACATATAATACGGGTGGCATCCTCTTGAATTGGGACGGCCCAACTGGGTATCCCACAGCCCCCCGCAGAGGGCCCCGGGGTTCAGGCGCTCCCAAGGAAGCAACCGGGGGCAGCAGCCAGATCAGCCCCCCCCCACGTTTTGTCTAACAGCGTGGGGGTGGAGGGTGAAGATCCACTCTCAGAGCCTCGGGATGGTAGTCCAACAAGGGCGCCTCCCGTAGCTCCCGCTCAACTTCCCCTCACCTCTGTGACGGCCCCCACCGGTCCAGCGCCTTGAGTCGTCTCGCTAAGGGGCTGCTATGTTCTAGGCTGGTACCGGCCCAGTCCGCTCCTCCTCAGAGTCCCCGGGCCCGCTCCGGAAGTCCCAGCTGTTCTCCGGTGCTCGAGGGGTCAGGGCGCATCAGCGTGGCCGCACGTCAAGTCACGCCAGCCGGCGTGTTCCGAACCGAGGGCCGGGGACTCGCGGCCCTGCCCACCAGCAGCCGCAGCTGTCCGACCCAGGCTCCGTGCAAATCTTGCGCGCTGGAATCAGCCCGTGCCAGGCACCGGAGCCCTTCAGCAAGCTTGCCGAGTGATTTTCGCCGCTAACTCTTCGTTGAGAGAGGATTATTGCAGGATATTTGGAGCGTTGCCACGGAGCTGAGGAATCAGACATCCGCCATTGACGCCGGCAAGCTCCGCCCCCCCCCCCACCTTGTTCCACACTTCCCGCCTTGTGGCAGATCCGATCCTCCGGTGCCGGGGGGCCTTTCGGCAGACCTCTTGTGCAAGCAGACCCCGCTGGAAGCCCCAGACAGTCGTGGGATCCGAACTCAGAGTCTGCAAAGGAGATCCACGCTCAACTTCCGTGGCAATGCAGAGGTCCCGGTCCGGGCAGTAGGAAAGAGTTTGTGCCGCAATCGCTCAGGTCTGGTGAGTGGTAGCGGTCAGTGGAGCATACCTCCTGCGTTCACGTTATTGGATCGGCCGCGATCGCTGCATCCGCCATTTTGTTGTAGTCGGGCGCGATATGAGTGAGATCAATATCTGAGGTTCTCTGGGTATTCTCGGCGAAATGAGTATTGCAAAGGGTGGCCAAGGGTTAGGTCTAGTACCTCAGACCAGTTGCGGACATGCATGGCTGGATAAAGGGAGGATAACTGTTGGATGTCGTCCCGTGCGGCAGGAGCCTCACAGAGGTGCGGCCATCTTGCTTGGCGCCCTCTAGCGGCCTCCTGCTAAGATGTATGAAGCACTCCCATGAATGGGAATCTTAGCATCTGCATATGTAGTTGAGCTTATATAGCGCACAGCTACCCGCAGTGGGTTTCCCGGCGCTTGCTTAGGGAACCCTTCCTGGTATTCCCCTGTGAGATAGCAGGGTATCCACAAGGTGAAAGTCAGGCATCCCGCCGCGAGGGGCCGTTGTGGAGATTAAGCAAGCTATTGCCCAGAGTCGCAGAGTGTGAACCCGTGAGTCGAGGAGGCACCGGGGCGAGAATTATCGAGTCCGTGGAATTTTTAGCCCAAGACCCCGCCGAGGCAGGGAATTGAACCCTGGTCCAGGACCGATCTCAGCTTCCGGGTCTGCTGCCTCTAACCCCTGAGCCACACTTCTCCGCATATAACGAAATATACTGCCGTTCTCCCCTGCACCACAGGCCGTCATATTTCTCTCCCAATCTGGCCCTTGCCGCTAGCAATTCTATGGCTAGGGCAAACAGCAAGGGGGACAGCGAACATCCCTGTCTCGTCCCTCGGGCCACCGGGTACTGAGATGATATCAATGATCCAACCCGCACCCTAGCCACTGTGGATGCGTACAGCACTCTTGTCCAAGCCACAAAGTGAGTCAGTTGGTCTGATCTCTTAAGATCTGTGAAGCATGAAGTGTTCATGAAGGTGGGTGTTTGCAGTGTGAAAAATGTAATGTGTATAGTGATATTAAAATTGGCTACCAAACGAAAAAGAAACTTTAATGGTTAACGCTTGGTGTTAATTGTTAAAAACAGTGCAAACGCGCCCTGAAAGAATTGTTGCTCGTGACAGATACCAGATGGTCCGGGGTACCGACGGAGGGAGCGGTGCCTCACATCCTGAGCTGTTGCCAGGAGTGATGAGGAGTCTACCCGTACATATATGGGTGACAACACTAATCCTGTAAATTCTTCTTAAAGGAGACCACAGGTGACTGTAGGTTGTATTGTTCCACCTACTTAGTTTCAATTTTAATTTTTTGCTTTGTACACATATATTTGCAGTAGCATCACCATCTAGGTCCTGAGGAATGCCAAGATCAAAGGTCGATCATCATGGCTGAAACATGTAGACCCTCCATTTAGACCAGCACGGTTCGACAATTCTTTCAGGGCGCTTTTGCACTGTTTTTAACAGATATTGACATATTTAGCTCTATCTGGCAGGATCACCTCACCTATCTGAAGGAAATGCTGCAGGCCCTGTAGCAGGTAGGCCTGACTATTAAGGCAGGAAAGTGCCATATAGGGCAAGAGACCATTGTGTACCTGGGGCATCTTGATGTGAAGGCCATGTACAGCCACTCCTGGCTTTTTCTAAAAGGGTATCCACTATTGTACCACCCCTGACCGAACTCACTTTCATGAAACAGCCAAAGAAGGAAGTTTGGACCCCAGAGTATCAGAAGGCCATTTAACACCCTGAAAGAAGCAATGTTCTCAGCACCTATCCTAAAAGCACCTAACTATAGCAGAGAGTAGAGTTGGAGTGCATAGAGAGGGAAGCCTATTCTGTGGTCTGGTCCATGAAGAAGCTGAAACCCCACCAGTTTGAGTCTCACTTCAGATTTCAGCTGACCACAGATCTCTCAGGTGACATATGCAGATGACATGAGAAAGTCTCAAACTGTTGAGGTGGTCCATCTTCCTGCAGACTTGACAAAAGAACACAGACCAGGGAGTGCCTTGGCAATGCTGATGACCTTTCCAGGTTTTTTTTTCACTTAGATGATGAGAACTACCGGGGTGTGGGTTTGTTGCTCTTCATCTTTCATCCTGAAGGGGGAAATGTAAGAAAGTGCCTCTTTTTCTATGATCACCCCGAAGTTTTTAGAATGCTGCTGCTGGTGTTTCAACTCTGAAATGCACTGGGCCTTGCTGACCATGCCCCGGTGCAAGTGCTCTGACTTTCAAATTGGTATTTCTAATTGGCTAATAACTGATTAGCATATTTAACATACATACCATACTCCATGGACTGGTGCACGTATTGTGCCACCACTAAAGTGACAAGATGAAAATATAACTCTAGGTCTGACAGCGCAGCCTTGTTTGGCAGCTTTTAAACTTCCACCCGAACTAGGAAAAATAAATCCTTTAGCTAGATCAAAAGCTTCCTTTCTGTCCTAGAGGCGGAGCCCTATCAATCCGCCTCCGGCTAATCCAATTTAAGTACCTCCATAGAGTATACTATACAAGGCAGAGGTTGTGGAAGGCAGGACTTATTGCATCTCCTGAGTGTACTAGATGTGGGAGTGAGGAGGGCACCTTCCTCCATACGGTGTGGAGCTGTGGGGGCCTAGAGCGGTTCTGGCGTGGTGTCTGGAATGGTCTGGATGAGGCGTTGGGCTGGGTGCTCCCGCGCTCGCCGCTCCTGGGCCTGTTGCATGTGCTAGAGGGAGTGGGAGGCAATCTGTACAAGAGGCACTTGTTACTATTGGGACTTACGGTCACCAAGCGCGACATAGCCAGGGCCTGGAAGGACCCGCAAGCCCCGTCACTTGTCGCTTGGAAGAGAGGCCTAAATTTCTGTATGGGGATGGAGAGACCTATCTTTCTTGCCCGAGGCTGCCCCCGCAAATATTATAAGATTAGGAAAAGGTGGGCCGACTACAGGGGACTCTGGCTAGAGCCCCCGCCGGAGCCAGACCCGGAATTGGAAGCATGAGTGAGCCGTGCTGTATGATGTATATGAGCAAGGTGGCTGGATCGATCGAATGCCGTGCGAGGGGGGAGGGATCCGGGTGGGATGGGATGGGGGCTAGATGGGAGGGGGTTGGGGGGAAGGGTGGGGGGATTTGTTACCTGCAATGAACCTGTTGTTCTGACTATAAAAGACATGATGGATTGTGTTGCTCAATGCGTGTGTATCAATACTTGGCAGATTCCTCTGGGGTACAGAGATCTGCGGCTGTATATGTGATCTATCAATAAAAATCTGTTTTAAAAAAAAAAAAATAGCTTCCTTTCTGATATTTATAAGTTACCCCTAGGGAAGGCCTTAGTAGCTCACAAGGGAGGTTTCTAAATGTTGAAAAGAAGGACATGTCCCTTTCATACGACACATACCCTGACAGTGAAAACTCGAAATTGACATTTTCACTGTAGCAAGGCCAGTGGCCCCATTGGTTAATATGGAGTTTCTTTAGCCCACAAGCTAACAGCTATATTCTATTTGGGACTACCAAACCTAGAACTCCAAGTCAAAATAATCATCACATTAAACTTGACTTAATGCTGCAGTTTGATTAAAGGTAATTTTTAACACAAAGATGACTTTAGAAAATCACTGCTTTCTAGCCTCAAACGTATAATAGCCGCTTCTGGTTAGCTGCAGCAGTTGTCACCCAAGAAAACCTGCAGCCTTTCTTCTAAGAGGTGTGAAGGGCTCCAAGGCAAGAGGAACAAAGGTTTGGCTGGAGGCAGGATGTGTGACAACCTACAGCCAGGTGGCCACAGATGGCTCAGCTTCAAAGGGGCTTCCGACTCTGAGAGGCAAATGTGAGTCACACCTTAGCCTGCCAGCTCCTTTATGCTGGTGGACATGCTGACATCTCCCTCCTCCAAAGGGGGATAACCTGTTGCAGAACTGGTTTTACAGGAGGGGTGGCTTATTATACTGGACTCATGTCTGGGGTGAACCCATGGCTCTGCCCCAGTGAAAAAGTGTTCCAACACCTTGCATCTGGTTAAAGAGTTGCACTGTGCTATTGTTTAGTGCCAACCCTACACGAAATGATGTAAAAGTGGGTAGGTTTGCCACGTGGGAATTGTCTCCCCATTGTCTTGTGAGTCCTCCCCACCCACAAACTCGAAATTGGCATAAAAGTGCCATCCCTGGCCTCCAGCCTCAGAACACTTCTGGACTTGAAAAGAACAGAAGTGGGGCTGCATCTGCTGAACCTGTGGACCCCAGAAAGAAAGGCTGCACAAGCGAGACTACACCTGCTGCACTTGCTGGACCAAGCCAGGGTTTCAGAGAAAGAAGGGCTGCCCCTGCTGTTGAACCTGTGGAGAGAGACTCCAAGGGCTGGTTCTGCTACCTCTTGCGCCACAGATTAGTGCGTGGACTTAATGGGCTAGTTGGCTAGCCTCCTGTTAAGCTTCAGGGACATAAACACTAAAGAAGCCCTCCACCTGCAAAGTATTCAGCTGACCAGTTTGCCCTGGACTTGCACAACACTCCGGTGATGTAACCAAGAAATCAAGTGCTAGCCCCCAAGAGGTTCCATTTAGGTCCTAAAACCCTTGGCTAATGCTAGAGTGTGCACTTTCTTGACACTGGACTGCAACTTGTGAGCTGAAGCCAAAGATATTGGGTTTTAAACGCAGAGTCCAGGGACCATCTATACATGCTAGTTGGTGGGTTGCCTAGAATACCATTGAGAACCAAGTCATCCACGAGACCCTTGGACTTAATTCATCCATCTACGTCAAACCCAAGCCTGAACTCCAGCTGCATAGGAATCCCCCCAAACTTCCCGCCGGTGAAATAAAGAAACAGAATTGTTTCTCTAAGTGCAAAGGTAAAATTGTGATCGGGACCAACTTGGCACCCACATTTATTTATTTGAAAAACTGTATATAGCGCTGGCTAGACCCGGGGGTATCAGAGCGCTTTACACGAGCATTTATCATTCCAGTACAAACAGTTTTTCAATAGGGTACACAACACGGACTGGCCTGATTACAAACATTATTAAATTGACAAATAGGCAATAAGCTATTAACATGAGGAGATGTTGGCAGGAAAGACTATTTAACGCGAAGACAATAATAAACTGGCAAAATGTCAAAAAGAAGGGCAATTTACATGGGAAGAGGATGTCATGAAAAGCTATTTTTATACATTGACAAAAACACAAAGGTCAGCTCATTTTTAGGAGGGGTGAACAAAGTTCAAGGCTATTTGGTGGGGAAGAAATGAATTGAGTAAAATAGATGGGAGAGAACAAATTGAGGAGAAAGGAAGTAACGATTGAGGAAGATTAAGGAGGACATGGGGGGAGTGAGAGGAGACAGGGGAACGAGTCAGGCAGAAAGGAATTTGGAAACTGAGTCAGGGAAGTTGAATAAAGTGTCCGAGGCAAGGTTATGGGCCCCAATATTTATTGAGAAGGTGAGATTTGAGGTATTTTTTTAAAGCTGAGGTAAGAGATGTTACAGCGGGAGAGCATTTCAGATGATCGGGGCATTTCCAGTGAAGGAACGAGATTGTGTGTTGTTCTTGTTGAACAGGGGGAGGTGGGCGAGGAGTAGAGCATTAGAGCTTTTCATCTGTCGGGATCAGCCGGCTTTTTTGAGTTTGTTTGAAAGGTACCACGGGGTTTGTTGGTGAAGGGCTTTGTGAGTTATGCATGCAGTCTTGTATGCGGATCTTCCTTCAACAGGTAGCCAATTTAGGTCCTTGAGGGCTGGGGAGATGTGGTTGAAGCGTTTACAGTCTGTGATTAGCCTGGCGTCTAGGTTGAGCACCAATCTGAGGGGGCAAGGTGAATTTTGGGGGTTCAGGTGAGGTTAGCGTTACCATAGTCAATTTTGGAGAGAACTAGGGATTGGACCACCCATTTAAAGTCGTCAGAAGGAATGAAAGGTTTGAGTTTTTTAAGATGTCGGAGAGTGAAAAGAGCTCCTTTACCCGAGTTTTTTATGTGGTTGTTAAGAGTGAGTTTGTTATCAACAGTTAAACCAAGAGATTTCACTGAGTTTGATAAGGAGAAGGAGCAGTTAAGGGCATTAAGGTCAGAGAGCCATCCTTGGATGGGGATCTTGTTGGGTTTAGGCGAAGAGAATGATTTCAGTTTTTTTAGGGTTAAGTTTGAGGTGGTTAGAGAAGAACCAGGATTGGATCTTACTCAGGGAGTTGTTTAGGTGAAGTATATCGGAGTGTGATTTGATCTTGTAGTACAGTTGGGTGTCATCCGCATAGAGATGGTAGTTGATTCCTGCTTGTTTCAGAATAAGTTGTTCCATAAAGAGGCTAAAGAGGGAGGAGGAGAGAATGGAGCCCTGAGGGACGCCTAGGGAGACAGGTGTAGGGTTAGAGAGGCAGTCATTGATTTTGATTTGTTATGTTCTGTGTTGGAGATAAGAGGAGAACCATTTGAGGACCAGACCATTGAGGCCAAAGCGAGCTTTAAGTGAGTTAAGTAGGGAAGAGTGGTTAACTGTATCAAAGGCTGCAGAGAGGTCAAGGAGAATGAGTAGGCAGGACTCACCATTGTCGAGGTACCAGTGGAGGTCGTCGCCAATATTTAGCATGGCGGTTTCTGTGCTGCATCCTTCTCTGAAACCGTATTGCAAGGAGTCAAGTAGGTTAAAATTGCAGCTGTGATTGTCCAATTGTCGGAGGGCACATTTTTCAAGGACTTTAGATAGAAGTGGGAGGTTCGAGATAGGGCGGAAATTGTTGGGGTCGTTAGGGTCAGCAGATGGGTTTTTAAGGATCGGCGTGATTTGACCGAGTTGGAGAGAGTCAGGGACACAACCCGAGGCAAAGGAGGTGTTAATGATAGAAGCCCAATAATGGTTAATGATAGGTTTCATATCTTGGACAAGGTTGTAAGGGAGAGGATCTTTGGTGTGTGAAGTCGGCTTAAGTTTGGAAGTGATGTTGAGGACTTCATGTTCAGTCACAGGATGGAAATTATGCCAGGAGGCATTATTTTTCAGATGTATGTTGGAGGAGCTGGATTCAGGAGAAGTTGAAATGGGTCGGTCAGTTGAGAGATTGGGATGTAGGGGCGGGGTCAACAAGGGAGGTAAATCTAAGGAGGCATCAACGGCAAGTTGATGGGAGGGCGGGGCTTGGGTTGGATGGAAGGATTGATTGATTTTGGTGATTTTATCCGAGAGGAAGATAGCAATTTCTTCGCATCTCTCTGTTGAGGCCATCAGCTCATGGGGAGTAGATGATATTTGTTTTCTTACAATATTAAACAGTTCTATGGGACTATTTTTGGCCTGATCAATCTGTTGTGCTCGAAAAAAGTTGGCCATTTCCTTGAAGATGTGTTTCTTGTATTTCGATCTGGCGGATCTGAGGGGGGCGAGATGGGAGGGAGTGGGGTGTTGTCTCCATGTTCTTTCGGTCAGTCTAAGAGAACGTCTTTCATTATTCAGATCAAGGTTGAACCAAGATTTGGATGCAATATTTCTTAGTTTTTTTAGTTTAGGAAGGGCTAATTGGTCCAAGACATCATTGACGGTCTTGTTGAAGTGTTCGGTGAGCTCGTTGGCATTTTGGGAGAGAGGGGTGAGTAGGAGTTGGGTTTGGAGTTTAGATTTGAGTACATCCAACTCCGACTTCCACTGGGTTCAACCTGAAACTTTGACTTTGCCCCAGACCCTTGCATTTGAGTCTCTTCAAGTACTACTAAGAGTGAAAAGCAGTTATTTGCCAAACTTTCACAGTGAAAAGTAGTGATTTATGAAAATGTTGCAGAAATCATAACTCTGATTCCCTTCATCTGATATTTGTCATTTTGGTGTCTAATTAAAGACAAAAATATTGTATATTTATATAAATTGGAGTGGGATTTTCATTGTATTGTGTCATGTTTCTTACTTGTTGACTGTTCTCGAAATGGTATATGATTTGCACTTGTAATCCTTTGAGTGAAGTCTGACTGCTCTGTGCCACAGATACCCAGGATTGAGCTAAGGTTTAATTTAAAGAAACGTTAATGGACCCGATACGGATTAGTGACAGTATTATTTAATAAGGTCTCACAACCACACTGACTAATAATCAACTATTCGCACACTCTACAGTCCAAACAACTTCTTTTGGGCTGTTTCTTGGAAGTGAGTTATGTCAAGGGTGCTGAAGTAGAGCCATACCCTTTTACAAACCTCCTGTAGCATTAAGTCAGGCTCTGAGGTGGTTTTGGAAGATTTCCAAGCCAAAATTGTCTGGATCTTGGCTGAGAGAGGTTGTACATTTCCCCCATTTACATCATGGCCCAGGTACACAACAGTCCCTTGCCATATTTAGCACTTGCTAGGTTAAATGGTCAGGCCTGCTTGCTGCCGGACCTGAAGCACTTCCTTCACATGGGTGAGGTGATCCTGCCAGGTGAAGGTAAATATAGAAAGACCATCCACATATGCAGCACTGCAAGCTTCCAGTCCAGACAGAACACTTCACCAACCTTTGGATGATGACGGGAGCATTCTTTAAACCACCTCAAACGGAAAGTGGCCCACTGGTGTTGAGAATGCAGACATCTCCTTGGCTCCTTCTGTTAGGGCAATCTGCAGTATGGTAAAAAGTGCTCAGTTTATCTATGAGTGCATCAGTTTTGGAGGTGAGGGGGGGGAAAGAGTTTTGGTTACTGCGTTGAGCCCTCGGTAGTTCCCAAAAATGGTAGCACCCCACCTTTTGGGCGCGGTTTGCGCCATTGGGCTGGACCTAGGACTACATGAGGGCTCAATCACCCCTAACTCCAGCAGCTTAGCAACCTCAGCTTCGATGATGGCCTTCACCTTGACAGACGACCGGTAGATTTCTATCGTTTGACAGGTATTTGGTCAATCTCAGCCACTTGTCCTTCAAGGCCCTGGGAGCCATATGATCCAACATCCATACCTTTTAACCTGGCTGGTACTCAACCAAAGCAGCCTTCTGGTCATGCCAGTGCTTCACAAGCTCCTGACTTGCCTCCAAATTGCTATTTGCCTTTTTCATAAAGTGTGCCACGTGTTACCACAAACATAGTACATAGTCTACAATATCCTGCTTTAGTTCTGTAGGAGTAGCAGGCCGAGACACTGCAGGTGGCAGCAGATATAGCTGCACAGACGGGCTGGAATCTGGATGTGACACTCCCTCTGTGAGTCACGCCACAGATTCAGAACAAGCAAGCTCACTGATGGATGGTGAGGGGCTCCCTGTGTTGACCTGCAGTCTGTTGAGGACCTTATTTGATTTGTGGCCAACATGTACGGAGAATGCTGTGCACAAGGGTTATGGGATCGTCTTGGACGATTGACGCTTAAGGATATGAGGGTTGTCCTTGGTCTCTGACCATGCCCCTTGCAAGACTGTGAATGTTCTTTGATGAGGGCCTGAGGAGATTGCTGGAGATGGAATGGTCACCATTCCCTAGAGCGGACATTCAGCAACAAGTTCCTGAGGAGGGGATTTTGCCTGACCCTATCACCTGACGCCATTTAGGAGTCTGGTGGGACCTTATTAATGTTGTTGCTCCCAGGTTGTAAGGTGTTTAGACGAACAGCCATTGCTGCTCTTTCTGCAGGGTGGGGGGTCTTATGTTGGGGAATTCATTCTTATGTCATTTGTTTGTCTCTGCATGGTGGGAGGGTGGGAGGGAGTAGGCCTCGGGACAGCCAATACAAAGAAGTCACCATCAGTGTCTCTGGCACTATCATGGCCACCAGGACCCAAGACTTTAAGTGTATGACATGGAATATCCGGGGGATGGGGTCTACCACCAAAAGGCATAATATACACAGCTATCTTAGGCGTAGGAGAGTACAAATTGCCATGTATCAAGAAACTCATCTTACTGGGGTGGAAGTGGAGCGATAACGCCGCAGATGGCATGCTCAATTGCATGCAACGTCCTACTCTGCATATGCAAGAATAATACTGATATGGGTTTGAGCCGGGACCCCTTTTGAGTGTTTGCACTCCCTCATCGACAAAGAGGGTCAGTATATGTTCTATTGAGAGGTAGATTACTAGGGAAAGAGATCACACTGGGATGCATTTATGCCTCTAACCAAGTCCAATGGGCATAATTTCACTCACTATCGGCATCACTGGGACAAACACGGGGCAGCGATCTGATATTGGGTGGAGATTTTAACTGTGTTGAAAATGTGGACCTAAACCACTCCACATCACCATGCCGGGAGTAGTAGCTCATAACCTAGCAACAGGCTTTCGGAACCGGACGCAACATTGGGGGCTGTAAGACCTTTGGCGTGCCCAACATGGCCCCATGCATGACTATTCCTACTTTGGAGCACGGGGTTCACGGTTCGATCCCCGGCACTGGCGGCAGCTCAGCTCAGCACCCTGTGACTCTGGGCAATAGCTTACTTAATCTCCCTTGACAGCCCCCACCACCTTGAGACCCCTAGGGGTGATTATTTTGTGCTTTACCAATAACGGATACAAACATACATTTCACCCATTTACCCACTCCATACCCGACTGGACAAATTCTTATGTTCAGAGAGGCTGAGTCAATATGCCACCTTTACTAAATACCTTGGACATACGCTTTCTGTCCACAGCCCCCTATTGCTGGGGTTTATGCCCATTGATGACAGACCAGCTATACCATCATGGCGTCTCCAGCCGGCAACTCTTGAAGACATCTGTTACAGGGAGTCCCTTCATGCATTTATTATTGACTATTTTGAACACAATCAGGGCTCCGCATCGTCCTCTTTAACTGAATGGGAGGTATTCGATGTGGTAGTGAAAGGGCGCTGTATAAGCCATTCAGTAGGTGTAACTAGGGAGCTCCTTCCAGAACGGGCCACCCTAGATAATACGCTCCACACTTTAGAGGATACTCTGGGAAAGGATCCAGATGCCAATAAACAGCTAGTTGGTGCAAAAGAATGCTACAGCACTATACTGGAGCATTTGAGTTGCCATGACTTAAAATACTATCTATCTAGGGCACATGCAGCGGAGGGTAGATCAGGGAGATTTCTGGCATGGCTTATCCATCTGGAATTACAGGGTGCACCCATCACACACATCACCTCCTACACTGGGACGCAAATCCATGAGCCAGGTGAAATCAACAATGAGTTCCGCAGGTATTATGAAACACTGTACTGAAGCCCAGAGATGCTGCCTGAGGGGGTGCAAGACAGATTCCTGGACCAAATTAATCTTCCCCTCTCTGCCACCAGAGGCCAAAGAAGACATATGAGGCCCTGTGATGGCTCAGGAAGTACGTGCAGCACTGAAGGACCTGGCCACGGGTAGACTCTGGTTCTAGGTGGTCTCTCAGCAGAGTTTTACTCAACCTTCGCAGGCACTCTGGCTTTCAGAATTGTTATACTCTGTGCTGATTCTTTACGGATAGGCCACCTTCCGGACTCCACACAGAGTAGAACTGTGATTCCCCTGCCTAAGACTGCTGTACCAGATGTGCCCCCATCGGCGTTTCGCCCACTGTCCATGTTGAATATAGACTTCAAACTCCTTAACAAAATATTGGTGAGTAGGTTTCTCTCATACATGCAGAAGCTGGTACACAGAGACCAGAATGGTTTTATCCCGAACCGTAGCACATCACTCAACCTCAGGAGACTAAATTACATACTTTATCACCCTGAGGTACAGGCTGTTTGGGAGGCTCTTATGTCAGTAGACCTCGAGATGGTCTTCAGCTCTATTCGGTGGGACTTTCTCATAAAGATTATGAACAAGATGGGGTTGGGGGAGCGGTGGATTAAATGGATCGCCCTCCTTTATGCAGATCTGACAGCCAGAGTGAAGACTGGTTCCACATTTTCCACCACATTCGGCATTTTTAGGGGAACCAGGCAGGGCTGCCCACTGTCCCCCCTTCTTTTTGTGTTAGACATAGAGCCATTGGCAGAACTGTTCCAGAAGGAGGGCAGGGGTACTGGTATATTGATAGACGACCATGAACACATTATGTTTATGTTTATGTTTTGGTGAATTGTATAGCGCGCAAATACCCTGGGGTGTCTCACTCTATGCTGACAATCTCCTACTATATTACCTGGGTGGATCAGCTGGTGTGCTGAGGGTCTCTCAGCTCCTGGAAGATTACTGGACTATGTTGAGCTTAAAGATTAATCGAGCTAAGACGTATATATTCCTGTGCATAAGGGGGGACCACTTGGCCAGTGGATCTTCCGTCGGATTTCATATGATTCACCACCAACTTAAAATATTTGGGAGTGAGGGTGTGCCAAGGCCTGGACGACATGCAAGAAGGGTCCTTGGGTACAGCTCTCTGGTCCCTTCGGTCATATGTGACCTTTTAGAGATATTTTCACCAGCCCCTTATGGCGCATGTGTCGCTCACCAAAATGGTGATGCCCCCGCTTATTATACCTTTTTACGAACCTCCTGGTTAAGATACACGTGATGTTGTTCAAATACCTTGATTCCTTCTTTTGCGACCTGATAAAGGATGGCAGTCACCATTGAGTGTCCCTGGAAATTGTGAGATGCCTGCCAGATGCTAGGGGCCTGGGAGTGCCGGATTTTTAGCTCTACTATCTGGCGGCACAGTTGCAATGGGTAGCTAGATGGCTGGATGACACTCATGCATACGTCTTGGACCTCTTGGGACTAACTCCATATCTGGGACTTTTGCTGGCCTGCCTGCTCTGCCCTGAGGTATCCATTTCACAGCTAGTGTACTGTTACAAGTGCCATTGCAGTGTTGGCGTCGATGTCTTGTGTGAAATCAGAGGGCTCCCTTGTATGCATCAGCTTTGCTGCTGGTGGGCCTCCCTCTACTTTTTCACCGCAGCTCAACTCTTACAGTGGATGGAAGCGGTGCTCAGTGCAGTGGGAGATTGTTTTTGGCAGGGAGTCCTACTCCCATTAGAGAACTTATTGGATACCCACCCTACCCAGAGGTTAATTTCTGACCTATGAAGCACTAGCATGGACGTTCGCTGATCTGTGGGCCAAGGGTCGGGGATAACCCACACGGTCCTTCAACTCCTGCTGTTAGTGAGCTCTGCACAACACTCAGTGATATGGTTCTACCGAGCCCTGAATGAGATGGGGAGGAAACCATTAGAGACACCGAAGGCTTGTTGGGGAGCGATACTGGTGCATGATAACACGGATAAAAAATGGGAAAGGGTAATCGCATACCCCAAAAAGTTCTCCCGCAATAACAAGCTAAAATATATACAGTTTAACTTTCTACACATGACGTACCTTACCCCACACAGACTACAGATCATACATGTGGGAGAACCTCAACGCCGTCCGTTCTGTAAAGCGTTTGAAGCTGACTTTTGTCTTGTGACTTGGGGATGCCAAGCACTGCAGTCCTTTTGGACCGCGATACAACAGCGGTTTTAGACTACCCTGGGGCGTCTCCTTCCCTGTATGATATACAGATCTGTTCCTGGGGGGCTTCACCAGATTCAGGGCACGTAAAATGGGCTCTAGATTCATTGACCTGGCACTGGCCTTAGCTCGCCATAGAATAGCAATGACATGGAAATCAGACAGAGGGACAAAACTAGAGACTTGGGAGAGGAACGTCATGACCTGGGCAGAGGTGGAGGGGCAGGCACTCAGGAGGGAGGATGCCGAAGCCGCAGGGGCGGCTGGTGTTAATGGGCGAAAGGGGCGTTGCCCTACTAGCTTCCGGGCTAGGATCGGGGAGGAGACTGTACGCAATGCAGCAGCTTCAAATGAAGTGCTCACTGCTTCGTGTTCATTACAATTAAAATAGCACAAGAGAACAACAGACAAACAGGACCATGGGGGGTCTAACAGGACCAATGACAGAGACACAGTGGCAACAAAAGAACATGGGATAACTAAAAGTGAGAAATACAAAGTACATATTGACTATGCCGGGGAGACAATTCTAGAGGTAGCAAGCACAAAAAAACAAAACGCTGGCAGACTACGGGTGGGACTGCAGCAGCGTGGGGAAGCTTGCACGAGGACCTTACAAGTCTTACCTTCTTAGGTTCTGGATGTTTCTATGGCCAATCAGAACGAGAACGTTCCTGTGCTAATTTAAAGTATGGTACCACTGAAGGAGTTTGCAAGCAGGGAGATAACAATTGGGAAATTAATAGTACAGTCTTAATGAGGGTCTTATTGCCAATGTTCGAATAACGCCATTACTTTTTAGCAGTTACTTTCTGATCAAAATGATTTCCCTGACTGATACTTCTAACTGAGGATTCCTAACAATGTGACTCTCCTCAGGCACCAGACTGGATCCAGAAACTCTAGCAATAGCTTCAGCATGATGGCAGACGGAGCCATCGGACTCCGTCTTACCTTAGGACATGACGAAATGGGGCTGCATATAGGTGCCGAAGCATGACTAGGGGGGGACTTAAGCTCACGAAAGGTAGGCGAGTTGCATCTTAAGTATATAAGTTAATATATATAATAACAAAATGAATACACAAGGGTTGACACTTAAATTACCATGCAGGTCATCCTCTTCATGATGTCCTTAGGATGACCCAAATGGACAACTAAACATATCACATACTTTTTATCAGTTAAATAAATACAGAAAGGTACAGTTTTACAACTTAATTTATATGCCAAACACAAAATAAATATGGATAAATACAGATAAAATGGCCCAAAAATGAATATGGATACATATAGACAGAAATGTTACCCAAAAAAATACTCTAAAACCTGGTTTGTATAGAAGTTGATAAATATCCTTGCCTACCCAACTTCAAAATATAAAACAACTTTGTAACAAGGCTTGAGACAAATCAAGACTCACTAAATCAAGAAACTTATTTGAACTATGTTCATATGCATTCGCACATTGCATGAGCACTCTTCTTTTCACTGCGCACAGAGCAGCATGTCTTGGATATATTGTTGGCAAACTATTGTGTGATATATACTCTCACTCTATATAGATATATATATATCTACTCATTAAAAAATGTATGTGCGTGTGTATGTATATATATGTATACATATACTTAAATATACACACTCATGTGTACTTTGACTTTCCCTAAATTCAATTAATGTGCATATGGGAGGATTGTGCAAACCTCCCACTGAAGCTGTGAAATACTATAAACTAATCCCACAGAAACATATGAATTTGTACTGTAATAAGCCCAGGCTCTGAGGATCACATGGTAGTCCCATTGCCTATCACGTATGGATGGGATTTGAGCCTCCTCTACGCATTTCTACCTCTAACTGTGATCCCGCAGGCCCAGAAAGATATAATGTGGTACTGCGCAGGGCTGATTATGGTGGACCTGAATTTGACATGGAGGGGCTTTTAATATAAAATGCTGGCCCTCAGCATCTACCATCTTCTTCATCTTCCTCTTCAGGAGGACCTGCTGTCCCAAAAGATCAACCTACACATTTATACAAGGAGATTGATCAGAACCAACTAACAGGTTTTGATCTATCGAAAGTGGTGTATGTCATTCTGGTTGCTCTGCTCGCCTCCCCCAAGTCTGTATATTGAGGCTGTTGGTCTACATTTGTAACCTGTTGTGAAGGGAAGCAAGTTCAATACTAAAGGTGAAACTGTCTGATTTTCTGTTGTTTGTCTTGTCATTGGACCTGCAAGGATTTACTGTGGCTCAGTTAAAGGTTACTTTTCAGCACTTTCAACCTTTCTTCCTTGTGCATGATCAGCCCTCATTATTCAAGTCACCCATTGTCATGTGCTTTATAGAAGAGCGTTCACATATTTCTCCCTGCCTGCTCTGTTATGCCTCAGTTGGACCTCCGATCGTCTTGATATGGGCTCCATTTATGTTTCTTCACAGTTGCACTCAGAGGCTCTTATCTGGAGACCATTTCACATAGCCATCACTAAAGTGCGTTGCATCAATGAACTACAAGCACTGTCGGTCTAACCTCTGTACACTACCTTTTATCCTTACAAGGTGGTAATTTGGACTTGTGTTTCCTTTTTAGGTCTCGCTGGCGTTGCAGCGCGAAGCGCTGCCGCCAACGAGACTTATAGCCGCCTTCATCCCTGTCAAGGGAGTAACAGCTGTTAACGAGCCCGATACAGACCTGGGCACGAGCCGACCCAGGTCTGTGAACGCGCTTCAAGGTTGAGCAGCTTGTGCACGTTTGTTGGACGTCAGGCACCGCAAGCGCCGCCAGACCAATTATCCCAGCATGAAACTCTACTTCCTGAGGCCCACAAGACCAATTATCCCAGCAGGAGTCTCCACTTCCTCAGGCACCGCAACAATTATCACAGCATGAGACCCACTTATCACAGCATGTCAACAGGTGCCTCAGGCTGCTGGAGCACTCAACTATAATTAATGCACAGTTGAGTGCTCCAGCAGCTTGGGGCGCCTCTCTGCATGCTGTGATTATTATCACTTTGGGGCCTCATGCTGTGATAATTAGGGCGGCATGCTCTATTTGCAGCACTGAACATTTTCAAAGAAGGCGAAACAGTGACATTCATTGGAGACACTCACCCTCATGCCCTCACCCCCCTCACTCGCCCTCACCCCCTGACCCCTCACACACCTCCTCACCCTCACACCCCCTCACTCTCACACCCTCACCCTCACACACCCTCACCCTCCCTCACCCTCACTCACCCTCTCACCCTCACACACCCTCTCACCCTCACACCCCCTCACCCCCTCACACCCTCACACCCCCTCACCTTCACACCCCCTCACCCTCACTCACCCCCTCACCCTCACTCACCCCCTCACCCTCACTCACCCCCTCACCCTCACACCCCCTCACCCTCACACCCCCTCACCCTCACACCCCCTCACCCTCACACCCCTCACCCTCACACCCCTCACCCTCTCACCCCCCTCACCCTCACACCCCTCACCCTCACACCCCTCACACCCCCTCACCCTCACACCCCCTCACCCTCACACACTCTCACCCTCACACTCTCACCCTCACACACTCACCCTCACACACTCACCCTCACACACTCACCCTCACACACTCACCCTCACACACTCTCACCCTCACACCCCTCACATACCCTCACACACCCTCACCCACCCTCACACACCCTCACACACCCTCACACCCCCTCACCCTCACACCCCCTCACCCTCACCCTCCCTCACCCCCCTCACTCACCCTCACACATACTCACACACACACCCTCACATACCCTTACCAGCATAGCATAACAAAACATAGCATAGCATAACAAAACACAGCATAGCATAACATAACAAACAAAAGCATAGGATAGCAAAAGCACAGCATAACAAAACAAAGCATAGGATAGCAAAACACAACAAAACATAGCATAGCAAAACACAACAAAGCATAGCATAACAAAACACAACAAAACACCATAGCATAACAAAGCATAGCAAAATAAAGCATATCATAGTAAAAAAACAAAACATAGCATAACATAACACAACAAAACATAGCATAACAACACATAGCATAACAAAACATAGCATAACAAATCATAACATAACAAAACTTAGCATAAGAAAACATAGCATAACAAAACATAGCATAACACAGCAAAACATAGAATAGCATAACAAAACAAACCATAGCATAACATAACAAAGAATAGCAAAACAAAACATAGCATAGTAAAACAAAACAAACCATAGCATAACATAACATAACAAAGAATAGCAAAACAAAACATAGCATAGTAAAACAAAACAAAACATAGCATAGCATAACATAACACAACAAAACAGCAGAACAAAACAGCAGATCATAACAAAACATAGCAAAGCATAGGATAGCAAAACACAACATAGCATAGCAAAACATAGCATATCATAGTAAAACAACAAAACATAGCATAACATAACACAACAAACCATAGCAGAACAAATCATAGCATAACAAATCATAGCATAACAAAACATAGCATAACAAAACATAGCATAACAAAACATAGCATAACAAAACAGCAGAACATAACAAAACATAGCATACCACAGCAAAACATAGAATAGCATAACAAAACAAACCATAGCATAACATAGAATAGCATAACAAAACAAACCATAGCATAACAAAGAATAGCAAAACAAAACATAGCATAGTAAAACAAACCATAGCATAGCATAACATAACACAACAAAACAGCAGAACAAAAAAGCAGAACATAGCAAAACAAAGCATAGGATAGCATAGCAAAACGTAGCATAACATAACTTAAAACAAAACATAGCATAGCAAAATATAGAATAGTATAGCATAGCAAAACATACAATAGCATAACAAAACAAAACATAGCATAGCATAACATAACACAACAAAACAGCAGAACAAAACAGCAGAACATAACAAAACATAGCAAAACAAAGCATAGGATAGCAAAACAAAACATAGCATAGCAAAACATAGCATATCATAGTAAAACAACAAAACATAGCATAACATAATACAGCAAAGCATAGGATAGCAAAACACAGCAAAGCATAGGATAGCAAAACACAGCAAAGCATAGGATAGCAAAACACAGCAAAGCATAGGATAGCAAAACACAGCAAAGCATAGGATAGCAAAACACAGCATAACATAGCGCATAACATAGCGCATAACATAGCGCATAACATAGTGCAACACATAGCGCATAGCGCAACACATAGCGCATAACATAGCGCATAACATAGCGCATAGTGCAGAACATAGCGCATAACATAGCGCATAGCGCAGAACATAGCGCAGAACATAGCGCATAGCATAGCGCATAACATAGCGCATAGCGCATAACATAGCGCATAGCGCATAACATAGCGCATAGCGCATAGCATAGCGCATAGCGCATAACATAGCGCATAGCATAGTGCATAACATAGCGCATAACATAGCGCATAACATAGCGCATAACATAGCGCATAACATAGCGCATAGTGCATAACATAGCGCATAGCATAGCGCATAACATAGTGCATAGCATAGCGCATAACATAGCACATAGCGCATAGCATAGCGCATAGCATAGCGCATAGCATAGCGCATAACATAGCGCATAACAGAGCGCATAACATAGCGCATAACATAGCGCATAACATAGCGCATAGCATAGCGCATAACATAGCGCATAACATAGCGCATAACATAGCGCATAGCATAGCGCATAACATAGCGCATAACATAGCGCATAACATAGCGCATAACATAGCGCATAGCATAGCGCATAACATAGCGCATAACAAAGCGCATAACATAGCGCATAGCGCATAACATAGCGCATAACAAAGCGCATAACATAGCGCATAACATAGCGCATAACATAGCACATAGCGCATAGCGCATAACATAGCACATAACATAGCGCAGCGCATAGCACATAACATTGCGCATAACATAGCGCATAACATAGCGCATAGCGCAGAACATAGCGCACAACATAGCGCATAACATAGCGCATAACATAGCGCATAGCATAGCGCATAGCGCATAACATAGCGCATAACATAGCGCATAGCGCATAACATAGCGCATATCGCATAACATAGCGCATAGCGCAAAACATAGCGCATAGCGCATAACATAGCGCATAACATAGCGCATAACATAGCGCATAACATAGCGCATATCGCATAACATAGCGCATAGCGCAAAACATAGCGCATAGCGCATAACATAGCGCATATCGCAAAACAGCAGATCATAACAAAACATAGCAAAGCATAGGATAGCAAAACAAAACATAGCATAGCAAAACATAGCATATCATAGTAAAACAACAAAACATAGCATAACATAACACAACAAACCATAGCAGAACAAAACATAGCATAACAAATCATAGCATAACAAAACATAGCATAACAAAACATAGCATAACAAAACATAGCATAACAAAACAGCATAACAAAACAGCAGAACATAACAAAACATAGCATACCACAGCAAAACATAGAATAGCATAACCAAACAAACCATAGCATAACATAGAATAGCATAACAAAACAAACCATAGCATAACAAAGAATAGCAAAACAAAACATAGCATAGTAAAACAAACCATAGCATAGCATAACATAACACAACAAAACAGCAGAACAAAACAGCAGAACATAACAAAACATAGCAAAACAAAGCATATCATAGTAAAACAACAAAACATAGCATAACATAACACAACAAACCATAGCAGAACAAATCATAGCATAACAAATCATAGCATAACAAAACATAGCATAACAAAACATAGCATAACAAAACAGCAGAACATAACAAAACATAGCATACCACAGCAAAACATAGAATAGCATAACAAAACAAACCATAGCATAACATAGAATAGCATAACAAAACAAACCATAGCATAACAAAGAATAGCAAAACAAAACATAGCATAGTAAAACAAACCATAGCATAGCATAACATAACACAACAAAACAGCAGAACAAAAAAGCAGAACATAGCAAAACAAAGCATAGGATAGCATAGCAAAACGTAGCATAACATAACTTAAAACAAAACATAGCATAGCAAAATATAGAATAGTATAGCATAGCAAAACATACAATAGCATAACAAAACAAAACATAGCATAGCATAACATAACACAACAAAACAGCAGAACAAAACAGCAGAACATAACAAAACATAGCAAAACAAAGCATAGGATAGCAAAACAAAACATAGCATAGCAAAACATAGCATATCATAGTAAAACAACAAAACATAGCATAACATAATACAGCAAAGCATAGGATAGCAAAACACAGCAAAGCATAGGATAGCAAAACACAGCAAAGCATAGGATAGCAAAACACAGCAAAGCATAGGATAGCAAAACACAGCATAACATAGCGCATAACATAGCGCATAACATAGCGCATAGCGCAGAACATAGCGCATAACATAGCGCATAGCGCAGAACATAGCGCAGAACATAGCGCATAACATAGCGCATAACATAGCGCATAGCGCATAACATAGCGCATAGCGCATAACATAGCGCATAGCGCATAGCATAGCGCATAGCGCATAACATAGCGCATAGCATAGCGCATAACATAGCGCATAGTGCATAACATAGCGCATAACATAGCGCATAGCGCATAACATAGCGCATAGTGCATAACATAGCGCATAACATAGCGCATAGCGCAGAACATAGCGCAGAACATAGCGCATAACATAGCGCATAGCATAGCGCATAACATAGCGCATAGCGCATAACATAGCGCATAGCGCATAACATAGCGCATAGCGCATAGCATAGCGCATAGCGCATAACATAGCGCATAGCATAGCGCATAACATAGCGCATAGTGCATAACATAGCGCATAGCGCATAACATAGCGCATAGTGCATAACATAGCGCATAACATAGCGCATAGTGCATAACATAGCGCATAGCATAGCGCATAACATAGTGCATAGCATAGCGCATAACATAGCACATAGCGCATAGCATAGCGCATAGCATAGCGCATAACATAGCGCATAACAGAGCGCATAACAGAGCGCATAACATAGCGCATAACATAGCGCATAGCATAGCGCATAGCATAGCGCATAACATAGCGCATAACATAGCGCATAGCATAGCGCATAACATAGCGCATAACATAGCGCATAACATAGCGCATAACATAGCGCATAGCATAGCGCATAACATAGCGCATAACAAAGCGCATAACATAGCGCATAGCGCATAACATAGCGCATAACAAAGCGCATAACATAGCGCATAACATAGCACATAGCGCATAGCGCATAACATAGCGCATAACATAGCGCAGCGCATAGCACATAACATTGCGCATAACATAGCGCATAACATAGCGCATAGCGCATAGCGCAGAACCTAGCGCACAACATAGCGCATAACATAGCGCATAACATAGCGCATAGCACATAGCGCATAACATAGCGCATAACATAGCGCATAGCGCATAACATAGCGCATATCGCAGCGCATAGCGCAAAACATAGCGCATAGCGCATAACATAGCGCATAACATAGCGCATAACATAGCGCATATCGCATAACATAGCGCATAGCGCAAAACATAGCGCATAGCGCATAACATAGCGCATATCGCAAAACAGCAGATCATAACAAAACATAGCAAAGCATAGGATAGCAAAACAAAACATAGCATAGCAAAACATAGCATATCATAGTAAAACAACAAAACATAGCATAACATAACACAACAAACCATAGCAGAACAAAACATAGCATAACAAATCATAGCATAACAAAACATAGCATAACAAAACATAGCATAACAAAACATAGCATAACAAAACATAGCATAACAAAACAGCAGAACATAACAAAACATAGCATACCACAGCAAAACATAGAATAGCATAACCAAACAAACCATAGCATAACATAGAATAGCATAACAAAACAAACCATAGCATAACAAAGAATAGCAAAACAAAACATAGCATAGTAAAACAAACCATAGCATAGCATAACATAACACAACAAAACAGCAGAACAAAACAGCAGAACATAACAAAACATAGCAAAACAAAGCATAGGATAGCATAGCAAAACATAGCATAACATAACTTAAAACAAAACATAGCATAGCAAAATATAGAATAGTATAGCATAGCAAAACATACAATAGCATAACAAAACAAAACATAGCATAGCATAACATAACACAACAAAACAGCAGAACAAAACAGCAGAACATAACAAAAAGTAGCAAAACAAAGCATAGGATAGCAAAACAAAACATAGCATAGCAAAACATAGCATATCATAGTAAAACAACAAAACATAGCATAACAAAACACAGCAAAGCATAACACAGCAAAGCATAGGATAGCAAAACACAGCAAAGCATAGGATAGCAAAACACAGCAAAGCATAGGATAGCAAAACACAGCAAAGCATAGGATAGCAAAACACAGCATAACATAGCGCATAACATAGCGCATAACATAGCGCATAACATAGCGCATAACATAGCGCATAACATAGCGCATAACATAGCGCATAGCGCATAACATAGCGCAACACATAGCGCATATCGCATAACATAGCGCAACACATAGCGCATAGCGCATACCATAGCGCATAACATAGCGCATAGCGCATAACATAGCGCATAGCGCAGAACATAGCGCATAACATAGCGCATAGCATAGTGCATAACATAGCGCATAACATAGCGCATAACATAGCGCATAACATAGCGCATAACATAGCGCATAACATAGCGCATAACATAGCGCATAGCGCATAACATAGCGCATAGCGCATAGCGCATACCATAGCGCATAACATAGCGCATAGCATAGCACATAACATAGCGCATAGCGTATAACATAGCGCATAGCATAGCGCATAACATAGCGCATAGTGCATAACATAGCGCATAACATAGCGCATAACATAGCGCATAGCGCATAACATAGCGCATAACATAGCGCATAACATAGCGCATAGCATAGCGCATAACATAGCGCATAGCGCATAACATAGCGCATAGCATAGCGCATAACATAGCGCATAGTGCATAACATAGCGCATAACATAGCGCATAACATAGCGCATAGCATAGCGCATAACATAGCGCATAGTGCATAACATAGCGCATAGCATAGCGCATAACATAGTGCATAGCATAGCGCATACCATAGCACATAGCGCATAGCATAGCGCATAACATAGCACATAGCGCATAGCATAGCGCAGCGCATAGCTCATAGCATAGCGCATAGCATAGCGCATAACATAGCGCATAACATAGCGCATAACATAGCGCATAACATAGCGCATAGCGCATAACATAGCGCATAACATAGCGCATAGCATAGCGCATAGCATAGCACATAACATAGCGCATAACATAGCGCATAACATAACGCATAGCGCATAGCATAGCGCATAGTACATAACATAGCGCATAGTATAGCGCATAACATAGCACATAGCGCATAACATAGCGCATAACAGCGCATAACATAGCGCATAACATAGCGCATAACATAGCGCAGCGCATAGCGCATAACATAGCGCATAGCATAGCGCATAACATAGCGCATGACATAGCGCATGACATAGCGCATGACATAGCGCATGACATAGCGCATGACATAGCGCATGACATAGCGCATGACATAGCGCATAACATAGCGCATAGCGCATAAAATAGCGCATAACATAGCGCATAGCGCATAACATAGCGCATAACATAGCGCATAGCGCATAACATAGCGCATAACATAGTGCATAGCGCATAACATAGCGCATAACATAGCGCATAACATAGCGCATAGCATAGCGCATAACATAGCGCTTAGCGCATAACATAGCGCACAACATAGCGCATAGCGCATAACATAGCGCACAACATAGCGCACAACATAGCGCATTACATAACGCATAGCACATAACATAGCGCATAACATAGCGCATAACAACGCATAGCGCATAACATAGCGCATAACATAGCGCATAACATAGCGCATAGCGCATAACATAGCGCATAACATAGCGCATAACATAGCGCATAGCGCATAACATAGCGCATAACATAGCGCATAACATAGCGCATAACATAGCGCATAACAAAGCGCATAACATAGCGCATAGCGCATAACATAGCGCATAGTGCATAACATAGCGCATCACATAGCGCTTAACATAGCGCATAACATAGCACATAGCTCATAGCGCATAACATAGCGCAGCGCATAGCACATAACATAGCGCATAACATAGCGCATAACATAGCGCATAACATAGCGCATAACATAGCGCATAGCATAGCGCATAGCGCATAACATAGCGCATAACATAGCGCATATCGCATAACATAGCGCATAACATAGCGCATATCGCATAACATAGCGCATAGCGCATAACATAGCGCATAACATAGCGCATATCGCATAACATAGCGCATTGCGCATAACATAGCGCATTGCGCATAACATAGCGCATTGCGCATAACATAGCGCATAACATAGCGCATAACATAGCGCAGCGCAAAGCACATAACATAGCGCATAGCGCATAACATAGGGCATAACATAGCGCATAACATAGCGCAGCGCAAAGCACATAACATAGCGCATAGCGCATAACATAGGGCATAACATAGCGCATAACATAGCGCATAACATAGCGCACAACATAACATAGCGCATAACATAGCGCACAACATAGCGCATAACATAGCGCACAACATAGCGCATAGCGAATAACATAGCGCATAGCAAAGCATAGCGCATAACATAGCGCATAACATAGCGCATAACATAGCGCATAACATAGCGCATAGCGCATAACGCATAACATAGCGCATAGCGCATAACATAGCGCATAGCGCATAACATAGCGCATAACAAAGCATAGCGCATAACAAAGCATAGCGCATAACATAGCGCATAGCGCATAACGCATAACATAGCGCATAGCGCATAACGCATAACATAGCGCATAACATAGCGCATAGCGCATAACATAGCGCATAACAAAGCATAGCGCATAACAAAGCATAGCGCATAACATAGCGCATAGCGCATAACACATAACATAGCGCATAGCGCATAACATAGCGCATAACATAACATAGTGCATAACATAACATAGCGCATAACATAGCGCACAACATAACATAGCGCACAACATAGCGCATAGCGCATAACATAGCGCACAACATAGCGCACAACATAGCGCATAACATAGCGCATAACATAACGCATAGCGCATAACATAGCGCATAACATAGCACATAACAACGCATAGCGCATAACATAGCGCATAGCGCATAGCACATAACATAGCGCATAGCGCATAACATAGCGCATAGCGCATAACATAGCGCATAACATAGCGCATAACATAGCGCATAACATAGCGCATAACAAAGCGCATAACATAGCGCATAGCGCATAACATAGCGCATAGTGCATAACATAGCGCATAACATAGCGCATAACATAGCGCATAACATAGCGCATCACATAGCGCATAACATAGCGCATCACATAGCGCATAACATAGCGCATAACATAGCGCAGCGCATAGCACATAACATAGCGCATAACATAGCGCATAACATAGCGCATAACATAGCGCATAACATAGCGCATAACATAGCGCATAACATAGCGCATATCGCATAACATAGCGCATAGCGCATAACATAGCGCATAACATAGCGCATATCGCATAACATAGCGCATTGCGCATAACATAGCGCATTGCGCATAACATAGCGCATTGCGCATAACACAGCGCATTGCGCATAACATAGCGCATTGCGCATAACATAGCGCATAACATAGCGCAGCGCAAAGCACATAACATAGCGCATAGCGCATAACATAGGGCATAACATAGCGCATAACATAGCGCATAACATAGCGCATAGCGCATGACATAGCGCATAACAAAAGCGCATAACATAGCGCATAACATAGCGCACAACATAGCGCATAGCGCATAACATAGCGCATAGCGCATAACATAGCGCATAACATAGCGCATAACATAGCGCATAACATAGCGCATAACGCATAACATAGCGCATAGCGCATAACATAGCGCATAGCGCATAACATAGCGCATAACATAGCGCATAACATAGCGCATAGCATAGCGCATAACAAAGCATAGCGCATAACATAGCGCATAACGCATAACATAGCGCATAGCGCATAACATAGCGCATAACATAACATAGCGCATAACATAGCGCACAACATAACATAGCGCACAACATAGCGCATAGCGCATAACATAGCGCACAACATAGCGCATAGCGCATAACATAGCGCATAGCGCATAACATAGCGCATAGCGCATAACATAGCGCATAGCATAGCGCATAGTATAGCATAGCGCATAACATAGCGCATAACATAGCGCATAACATAGCGCATAACATAGCGCATAACATAGCGCATAACATAGCGTATAACATAGCGCATAACATAGCACATAACATAGCGCATAACATAGCGCATAACATAGCGCATAGCTCATAGCGCATAACATAGCGCATAGCGCATAACATAGCGCATAGCGCATAACATAGCGCATAACATAGCGCATAGCGCATAACATAGCGCATAACCTAACCTAACCAAGCATAGCACATAACCTAACCTAACCAAGCATAGCGCATAACCTAACCAAGCATAGCGCATAACCTAACCAAGCATAGCGCATAACCTAACCTAACCAAGCATAGCGCATAACCTAACCTAACCAAGCATAGCGCATAACCTAACCTAACCAAGCATAGCGCATAACCCAACCAAGCATAGAGCATAACCTAACCAAGCATAGAGCATAACCTAACCAAGCATAGAGCATAGCCTAACCAAGCATAGAGCATAGCCTAACCAAGCATAGAGCATAGCCTAACCAAGCATAGAGCATAGCCTAACCAAGCATAGAGCATAGCCTAACCGAGCATAGCCTAACCAAGCATAGAGCATAGCCTAACCAAGCATAGAGCATAGCCTAACCAAGCATAGAGCATAGCCTAACCAAGCATAGAGCATAGCCTAACCAAGCATAGCATAGCCTAACCAAGCATAGCATAGCCTAACCAAGCATAGCATAGCCTAACCAAGCATAGCATAGCTTAACAAAACACAACAAAACATAGCATAACATAACAAAACACAGCATAGCTTAACAAAACACAGCATAACAAAACAAAACAAAACATAGCATAACAAAACAAAACATATCATAGCCTAGCAAAACATAGCATAGCATACCAAACACAACAAAACATAGCATAGCATAACAAAACATAGCAAAACAAAGCATAACACACACCACACACACACAACCACGCACACACAACCACAACCACACACAACCATCTATCTATCGCCCTCACTCTATCTGTCTATCTATCTATCGCCCTCACTCTATCGGCCTCACTCTATCTATCTAATCGCCTTCACTCTATCGCCCTCACTCTATCTATCGCCCTCACTCTATCTATCTATCGCCCTCACTCTATCTATCTATCGCCCTCACTCTATCTATCTATCGCCCTCACTCTATCTATCTATCGCCCTCACTCTATCTATCTATCGCCCTAACTCTATCTATCTATCGCCCTCACTCTATCTATCTATCTTCCTATCGCCCTCACTCTATCTATCTATCGCCCTCATTCTATCTATTTATTTAGATACTGATCGCCATCACTCTATCTATCGCCCTCACTCTATCTATCTAATCACCCTCACTCTGTCTATCAATCTATCAATCTATCGCCCTCACTCTATCTATCGCCCTCACTCTATCTATCGCCCTCACTCTATCTATCGCCCTCACTCTATCTATCGCCCTCACTCTATCTATCGCCCTCACTCTATCTTGCTATTGCCCTCACTCTATCTATCTTGCTATTGCCCTCACTATCTATCTATCGCCCTCACTCTATCTATCGCCCTCACTCTATCTATCGGCCTCACTCTATCTAACACCCTCACTCTATCTAACACCCTCACTCTATCTAACACCCTCACTCTATCTAACACCCTCACTCTATCTAACACCCTCACTCTATCTATTGCCCTCACTCTATCTATCGCCCTCACGCTATCTATCTATCGCCCTCACTCTATCTATCTGTCTACCTATCGCCCTCACTCTATCGATCTATCTATCGCCCTCATTCTATCTATTTATTTAGATACTGATCGCCATCACTCTAGCTATCTATCGCCCTAACTCTATCTATCTATCGCCCTCACTCTATCTATCTAATCGCCCTCACTCTATCTATCAATTTATCAATCTATCAATCTATCGGCCTCACTCTATCTATCGGCCTCACTCTATCTATCGGCCTCACTCTATCTATCGGCCTCACTCTATCTATCGGCCTCACTCTATCTATCGGCCTCACTCTATCTATCGGCCTCACTCTATCTATCGGCCTCACTCTATCTATCGGCCTCACTCTATCTATCGCCCTCACTCTATCTATCGCCCTCGCTCTATCTAACACCCTCACTCTATCTATTGCCCTCACTCTATCTATCGCCCTCACGCTATCTATCTATCGCCCTCACTCTATCTATCTATCTATCGCCCTCATTCTATCTATCTATCTATCTATCTATCGCCCTCATTCTATCTATTTATTTAGATACTGATCGCCATCACTCTATCTGTCTAGCTATCTATCGCCCTCACTCCTATCGCCCTACCTCTATCTATCTATCGCCCTCACTCCTATCTATCGCCCTCCCTCTATCTATCTATCGCCCTCACTCTATCTATCTATCCCACTCACTCTATCTATCGCATCACCACAGCATCACTCAGCACCACCACAGCATCACTAAGGGGCACAACAACATCACTATGCGCTACCACAGGATCATTGAATGCCACAGCATCACTAGTCGCCACCACAACATCACTCAGCGCCACCACAGCATCAATCTGTGCAACCATTCAACAACAACTGGGTCAAATATGATCTCTCAATGTTTCAAGCTTTATTACAAATGTCACAAAAAGATGTTACTATTTTACCTCTGTTCTTGGATTTTCTTCATAATCAAATACACTGAACATATTCTTCACAAAAGTTATTTTCAAAAGTTTAAGCTATTGCTATTATAAATTACAAAACTTTTATTTAAGTATTAATTATTAAAAAAATTCAAAGCCATTGTTATTTGTAATATCAATACATCTAAGTCACGTGAATACAACACATATTGCATTACAAATGCTATAGGTGTCACAAGTTATAACTATTGGCATTGTAAATGACAAAGCTATTATTTTTGCTATTTTCAAAACCAACACATATATAAAAAATGTGTCATTTACAATACCAATAGCTCAAACTTTCCTAATGCGAGACCTTATGCATTGCAAATGCTTGTTTCTGAAAGTGGTGTGATCTTTTCATGTACAGCAGGCCATCATGCTCCATGCTCTCTCTCAGACATCCCTTCAAGGAGGAGAAGAGGCTGCACTGGTTGTGTCCCAAGTGGGCCCTTTGTTTCTACATTGATATGTCTAGGGGAGTACAGGGTTGGGCACTCAGCTCTTTGTTCGATTCACTGGAGTGAAAAAAGGAAAACTGGACCGGAAAGGGATCTGATTTTGATGGATTGTCATATGCATTAAAGTGTAGTTTTTCATGGCCTAAAGGTATCCTCATGAGGGCTTTTCGGCTCACTACACCAGCACAAAGACCCAACTACTGCCTTGGGTTGGGGTGTCTCTGTTTTGGACATTCAAGATGTAGCCATTTGGGGTTACACTGATACTTTCACCAGACAATGCTGTATTGATTCTCAGGTCCACAAGGAGGGTCATTTTGCCCAGTCGCTCGTGCAAGACTTCTTGGGGTAAAGTCCACTTCTTAGACCACCCCCCCTCCCTCCTGAGAGAGAGTCATTGCTTTGTTACCCAAAAAGGTGAGGAATCTGCAGCAACAAGTATTCATCAAAATAATAAGTTCATTTGGTAACATTCTTTCTGGTAGATACTCTAACAGATGATTGCTCAATGACCACCCTTTACTCCTTTATGTGGTTCCAATTTAGGCTTGGACACTGTCAGGGTTTTTTTAATCTGTCTTTCATGATTCGCATCTGAGGGCACTACAAATAATTAATGAATAAACTGACATCAGTACTCAGTGATTGTGACTTTATAGGGCTCCATGTCGTCAAGTTGAGAGGTGACATGGAGTCACAACAGAAGCTGATGTTGCCTCCCACGGACACGCAGGAGCTATTGCAAGAGTTTACACGCTAACTTTAAGTTCCCTTTTGGAACTGGTCAAGCCTGTGGATTCAGTACACTCCTTAGCCGTCCCACGGGATCTGGAAAATTTTTTGTAGTATGGCTGTGACTCCACATCAAGGCTGTTCCAATGCTCCAGAAATTACTTGAAAGCACTATAAAAATGCCACTCCCAGGTACTGATGTCAGTTGTTTGAGATTGTCCGCGACTCCAGAAGCAGAGCCCCAAAAGCAAATTGGTAGGCAGAGTGCTGATTCCTAGACTTGTAATCTTATCAAGCTAGAGTCCAACAATAAACCGTGGAGAATGGGAGGGGTGATAAGGAATCTGCAGCTCGACAGAGTCTCTACCAGAAAGAGCCTTACCAAAGATAAGTAACTTGTTCTTCTGATAGAAAGTCTAGCCGCAGATTCCTCACCTTTTGAATAGATACCAAAGCAGTATCTAACAAGAGGAGTGTTGTAGATGGACTCAAACCAGACAATAGTGCTTCATGAACAAATGGAGGGAAATAGGCATAGCTGCCTTGCAGATGACCAGGACAGAAACTTAGCCTGCTAACGCAGTGATAGCAGCCTTGGCCCTGGTGGAATGGACACGCAGCCCTTCTGGAGATTGCTTCTTCCCCAGTGCATAGCAGATCTTAATACAGAGCATGATCCAGGACAAGGTGGTACACGTCTGCACCAACTTGCATTTCTTCGCTCCAACGAATCTCACAAAGATCTGATCGTCCACCCATTGGCTTCAGTACAATTGATGCAAAGCTAAATACTCTCTTAGGATTCAAGCGATGGAGCCTCTCTTCCTCCTTAGAAGGGTGAGGCAGAGCATAGAATGCCAGCAGGGTGATGGTTTGGCTGACATGAGCGGCTTCACAACGTTTGGGAAAAAGGATGCCCTAGTAAAGAGAACCAGCTTGTTGGGGGAGAAGGTGGTGTAAGGTATATGAAAACGCAGAACCTGAAGCTCACTCACACACCTTGCAGAGGTGATGGCAAAGAGTGTAGGAAAGTGCCCCTTTTTGTCATGGTCACCCCCACTTTTGCCAATTGTACTGATCTCTTACGACTGATGTGCACTGGGTTCTTGGTAATCTGGCCCCAGTGCGCTTTCCTTTAAAAACAAGGTAAAATGGTCTAATTGTACTCAAATTGGCACACACTATAGCACTCTTGTAAGTACCTAGTAAATGCGACTAAAGAGAGCCCTTAAGGGCTGCAGCATGTATTAAGCCACCCTAAGGGACCCAACATACAAGTTACATGCAGGCCACATGACATGGTGCAAACCATGTGTGAAACCCCGACACTGCACACTCACTGTGTCTCATGCCAAAGTCACTGCATATAGTAAATGCAAGTCACACCTACAGCAGGCCTTGAAGCTTTAAGGCAGGGTGCATTATAGTACATGTGAGGGGATATCTGCATGAGCAGCTCTGCCCTTGTGCTGTCTAGTTCAATTACTAGATTTTACAAGTGAACAGGGAAGCCATCTTAAGAATATGAACAGGGAACTGGTCATTAGGAGTCACCCAGCTACATGATGGCTTTACTCAATCCTATAGTGGTTGATATCTAACACCTTGTCTTAATACATCTGTACTATTAGTGCTAGAATTATGATGACATGCACCCAGAGGGCACCTTAGAGGTGCCCACTGAAAACCCTACCAGTATCTAGTGGGCTGGCTGACTGGTATCATCCAGTCTGCCCCCACAGACACGTTTCTGACCCCCTGCAGGTGAAAGCCCACGCTCTCCGAGGTTAGAAACAATGCCTGCTCCAGAGGAAGGTGTTCACTCCTCCTCAAGCAGGATTGAGAGTGATTTAGAATACCAAGGCCAGGGGCTTTAAAGCACCTGCCGCCTTTGATATGTGACCCAGGTTTCCCCCAGATTTGAGAGATGCCACTCCTGCCCTGAGGCCCATTTGGCACCAGGACAGGTGTGAATTTAGCGATGCAGTTGGCGTGTTGCACCTCCAGGCTAGTCACACCCTTAAGGTGGGCTACCTGATGTGTTCCAAGATAAAAAAAAATGTTGCACTACCTTTTTTGGCAGAATTAGGAACTATGGGACAGGTTTTTGCCCACTCCCCACAGGAAGTGGTCAATAGGTGTTGTAGTGACCCCAGGGGTAAGTAACCCATTGGCTACTTGCCTTCACTCCCCTTAACAGCCCTAAATTTTGTATTTCGGTGGCCCCCTAACACTAGGAACTCAGATTCATCTGCCTGAAAGAAGGACAAAGAAGAGCTGAAGATGTGAGAACTGTGGACCAGCACCTAACTTGTCACAAAAACCTGCCTGGCTGCTGCTCTTCCGACAATCACTGACACCGACTCATCCAGAAGTGGAACAGCTTCCCCAAACCCTTGGAGGCTGCCCAGCTCTTCATCGACCAAGCAACATTTCCCTTGGAGTGGAGGAGCCACTTCACTGCATTAGCAGGCACCAATCGCATCTACCCGGTACAGTGTTCTGTTGACCTACGGATCCATAGAGGAAGCAGCACCATAAAAAAGAGATCTTTGTTGCTCCAGGAGGTCAGATCTGTTTCTCGGTCATGTTTGGAGACACCAAGAACCACCCAACACCAATGCAGGGGGTACCGGAGGCAGTTGCAAGCACCAACTCTAACAAAACAATGAAACAGCGAGCCAATAAAGCAGTCACACCTCCCTCCTTATCTCCCTCTAAAATTGATGTCCAAGTAACTATTGTAGAAAGCAATGTTGCATGCACATCCATTGCATCTGCTGTTAAGGATCAAAGAAGTTCAACAGATAGATGTGAAGAGCACCGCTCAGTCAAAATTCCACATAGAGTTAGTCTATTCTTTGCATATGATGTCCAAGATAATCTTTATTTTTCTTTTTTCATAGAAAATGGTACAGAACAGCCAAAGCGTTTCGTCCACTACATGTGGACTTCATCAGGGCATACATTTGTCTTTCAAGGTATTGAAACCAAAGGCGAGCCGTAATTCATCATATCATATTAGAACAATGTAGATTCCTGGTATGGACATTGACCATTTGTTCAACAAAACCCTATGTATTTAGGGGCAAGCAAATGTCATCATTATTCCTGGATATAGAGCAGAGCGGCACCTTAATCCGTGCCGTCTCCTACCTCACAAGCTGGCGTCTTTCCGTGAATCCACTTCAGAAGTGGCTCTTCCCCGTAAAGGGTGAAAAAAGAAAAATAAAGATTATCTTGGACATCATATGTAACGAATGGACTACTTTGTGTAATTTTGACTGGGTGGTGCACTTCACATTTATCTGTTGAAGCACCAAAGCTTCTTTGTGTTCAGTCGGAGCACCCCAACCTTCCAGCCTGGGCTCAAGTAAGCCAACGCTATCTCTGTGGTCCTGAGAGCCTCAAGAGCAGAGTTCTCCCTTGTGTTCTGCTGGACTGGTCCCTCAGTACCTACTTGCAGCTTTTTTCTTACCGTTTTTTCCCATTGACTTTAGCAGGTAGTGTTTAAGGCTACCACCAAGTACACTACGTCTACACCCGGACACTCCAAAGCAGATAAACTGTTGGTGCTTTCTTGGACCTTGGCCTCTACTTAACATTACTGTGTTCGAGGCCATGCCTCAAATCTCTCTCTCTCTGACAGCTTTAATTTTTTACTGGTAAACTGTAAAAATTAATAGCATCTAAAATACTTACCTGATTCCGATAATCTTGGTGTCAATAATTATATAAACCTGTGCTATTTTTCTAAATTGGTTTCGAGTTTCTTCTTGAGTGTGTATCTAATTTATTGACTCTGTGCGTACAACCAATGCTTAACATTACTCTGATAAGCCTAAACTGCTTACCTACAATACCACAAAGAGACCATTTGGGATTATTAATTTAAGCTCTGTAAGCCAAAAAGGGTCATATGGACTTTCTACTTAGTGTACCTCATTTTGGTACACTACATAAAAAGCCAGCTTGATGGTGAGGAGCCGTAAGGGACAACTGTGAAGCCGCTCAAATAAGTACACAAGATAAGTAAGGACAAAGTTGAGGTCCCACTGGGGAATAATGAAAGGAGAAGGAAACAGATGTTGCAACCGCTTCCAAAACACATCACAACAGGTGATTTAAATTAAGAAGGCTGATCAGGCACTGTAAGGGCAAGAGGGCCAAAAGATAACTTGCAACTGTGCCCAGAGAAAGGTCTTGCCGAGTGAGGGATAGAACAAATAATAACACATCAGACAGTTTGGCCTGGAGGGGGTCAATCCAGCCAGCGCCACAATAAACCACAAATATGTCTCAATGACAGGTGTATACAGTATTCATAGAGGAAAGCCACTTCATAAGAAGGCTAAAGGTATTCAGCTGTCGCTTCTCAATCTCCACACGAGAAAGTGGAGGCTGCAAAGACCGGGCTGAAGAACCCAGCTGTTCTGCTGCAAAAGCAGATCCTCCCAGAGGGGCAGCCTGATTGGAGAGTTCCACTTAGGGTGGAACACGTCTCCTAGTGAGGGGTGCCTTGGAAACTCCAATGTGCACAAGCGCTGACATTGGGTGTTCTTGGCAGTGGGAAATAAATCAATCCAAGGTACTCCACATTTGTGGAAGAGACCTTGCGCCACCTCTGGCTGCAGCAGCATTCATGATCTGCCAGGTGCCAATGGCTAAGCAAGTCTGCCCTGCAATTCAAAGCTCCTTCCAGGTGGTTTGCCTCAAAGGAAATTCCCTGGTGTACCTAGCCATTTCCAGAGGTTGAGGGCATCCTGGCACAAGGTCCATGACCACCCCTCCCCACCCCCACCCCCACCTGCTGCAGTACCACATGGTGGTAGTGGCGTGGTTGTCTGTCAGCAGCTGTACCAGCCTCCCTTTGATAGATTGCAGGAAGGCTTTTAGCGCCAAGCGGATGGCCCTCAGCTCTTGACAACCGACATTGGGCTGGGTCTCTGACAGACACCAGAGACTTCTTAACCTCCACCTCTCTCAGATGGCACCCCTCCCTCCCCCAACCCAGAATTAATTTACCAGTCACCACTTGCAGCTCTGGGTGAGGAAGGGAGAGAGGCCTGCCATTGTGACCCAATCACTGTCTACCAGCCACCATTGCAAATCTTTCGCTTTCTCCGTCGAGATCTGGACGTGATCAGAGAGGTCCCCTTGATGTTGCAGCTAATGGGACATCAAATCCCACTGCAGAATCTGTATTTGCCACCTAGTTTCCTCAACCAGCAAGATGCAAGAGGCCATCTGTCCCAGGAGCTCAAAGATGACCTCACTGAAATCCCGGACAGAGGCTGAAAGATCAAAATCCTAGCCTGAATGTCCCACACTCTCTTTCCAGGGGGAAAGGCACAAACACAAACCATGACCAGAATGGCTCAGATGAAGGGGAGCATCTGAGATAGGGTTAGGTGTGACTTCAGCACGTTGATAACGAACCCTAAAGATGACAGGAGGTTTGCCATCATCTAGAGGTGGTGGACGACTGCCTGGGGCGAGCAGGCTTTTAACAGCCAGTTGGCGAAGTTGGGGGCTGAAGACAGACACCCAAGATTTATGAAGGTTTGCTGCCACCACCGCCATCACTCTCATGAACATCTAAGGGGCGCTGACACCAAAGGAGCGCTGAGACCAAAGGGGAGCACAAAGAACTAAAAATGCTCCTCTTCCACCACGATCTACAGGTAAGGCTGATAGACCTGCAGGACTAGAATATGGAAATATGTGTCCTGCAAGTCCAAAGCTGCCATTTAGTCGCCTGGGTCAAGGGCAGACAAAACCTGGGCCAGGGTGAGCATTCCTAATTTCTCCTTGCAAAGGAAGAGATTGAGATAGCACAAGTCTAAAATAGGGTGAAGACCACCGTCCTTATTCGGCACCAGAAAATAGCGGGATTAACAACCACACCCTACTTCTAGCCCTCGTACTCCCTCAATAGTCACTTTGGCCAAACAGGCTTGTACTTCCTGCCACAAAGTGGAGAGGTGGTCCTCCATCAGTCAAAGGCTGGATGGTGAAATGTGTGGCGGGACCGAGAGAAAGGGCAAGACATAGCTCTTGCAAACAATCTGGAGAACCCACCTGTCCGATGCTATGGCTTGCCAACCCAAGGAGTTGCAGTTGATTCTACTTTCCACCAGGTGGCTGTGACACTGCAAAGGTACACTAAAAGGGTTTGGCAGATGGGGCTGCAGGGGGATAGTGAACAGGGTGGCACGTTGACCTTAGCAGCCTGGGTGGTGGGCACACTGCCTATCCCGTGAAACTGTTGGGTTCACTGCTGGTGTGCGATTGGCTGGCGGTAGGGTATGCCAAGACTGAAGCTACAAAGCAAACGTTGGAAGTGTTGCTGCTGAGACCTAGAGAGCAGGCGTTAGCCCTAATCTCTTTAAGATGTTCTATGGCAAATTCAGCCTTGTCCCCAAATGAGCGAGTCCGATCGAATGACATGTCCATCATTGAGGGCTGGACGTTGCTCAAGAATCAGGTATAATGTAGCCACACATGGCAGCAAATATCTACACTAATGCCTATAGCCCATGCGATGGAGTTGGTGTTGTTCAAGCCACAATTAATTGTGATCTTTGCCGCATCACAATCATCCTGAATGGCCTGTGACAGAACAGGGCAAAGATCCTCAGGAACACCAGGGAGGACTATGCTACAGAGTCCCAGAGGGCATGACTGTAACAGTCTAGTAAGCATGAGGTATTAATGGACCGAAGGGCCAAACTGACCGATGAGAAAAGGCATTTCCCAAATGTCTCCACACGCTTTGATTCCCTGTCAGGAGGAGTTGTAGGGAAATTATTGGGGTTAGACCTGCTGGTGGAGGCCTGCACCACAAGACTTTCTGGAGAAGGGTTCTGTGTCAGAAAAGCTGGGTCGCCTGGAGCAGGGCGATGAACAATTTGCCAGTTAACCATGAGGCCGGTACAAGATTTATTTTAAAAATATATTTTTATTTGCATTTTTAACCAACAAAAACATATTTGGCACGTCACCAGCGAATAACCATACTCCTCTGCGCTCCCCCGTCCCCCCACACACCCACCATAGTAACAATACCATAATCAGCAACATATCATGACCCAGCACCCACCCACCGTACATCTATTCATATGGTCCATTAAACAGTCATCAGCCCCCTTCAAGTACGGGGCTCCGGGCCACCTCTCAACAACCCAGAATACAGCCCACTCCAGCAGGACCCTTAGTACATCAATCAGAGCCCAACCCCCCCATCAAGGCCATGATAACTTCTCCACTTTCCCATTACTCTTCTGAATTTTCTGGGACAACCTCTTGCCATATAGGTGACCCGCCATATACAGATCCATACCCCATCTCCATTCCTCCGCCGGGACGGTGATGGCGCTCCCCACCCCCTCGCCACGTCTCTCTTCTCCACCACCAGGGCCAGCTTAGTGAAGATCAGGTGCGGGCGGCTCAAATCCACATCATTAGTGTTTCCTAGCAAGACAAACTTAGGTTTCATGATAAGCTCAGTCTCCAACACCTCACACAACTCTCCTAGAATCTGTGTCCAGTAAGTGCGGATAATAGGGCACTCCCATAGGATATGATAAAAATCCCCCTGTGGGTGTCTATATCTAAGACAGCAAGAATCACTGGCTTGCCCCATGCGATGTAGCCTGACTCTATCATAGTAAGTCCTATGTAATATCTTGTATTGGATGAGTCGTAGCTTTGACTTTATTGCCACCTCCCTGTGGTGCATTAAGGCTGCTTCCCAGTCTACCGTGTCCATCTCGACCACATCCTGTTCCAGGGCCGGCTCTAGGCTCATGGTGGCCCTGGGCAGGGAGCGTAGGTAGGAGGCCCGGAAGAGGGGGTCCGCGCGGGGCGGAGCACACAGGCCAGTAAAGAGGGAAGGGGGTCAGGGTGTTTAGAAGTGGAACAGAGCCGGAGGCCGCCAAATCCCTGCCAGGGGCCACCACGCAAATATGTATCCATCCTCAGAGGATTAATATATTAAGGATATATATTGGCGTGGTGGCCCCTGGGGTTTGGTGGCCCTGTGCAGGTGCACAGCTTGCACATGCCTAAAGCCGGCCCTGCCTGTTCCCAGGCTACTCTCAATTTCCCCAGCCCATCAGGTGTGTTATTATTCAGGGTCTTGTACGTCAAGGATACTAGCTTGTTAGGTACCTGTTTCTGCAACAGAGGCCCCTGTAACGGGGCATACTCCGGCAAGTGAGAGGAAAGCGCTGGTTCAGCCCTCCATGCATGCCGTAATTGCGCATATTTAAGGAACTGTGTGGGACGGAGGCCATACTCTTCCTTCAGGGTTTGGTAGGATTTAAGTTCCCCAGGCGCCACCAGGTCCCCCAATGTGGAGATTCCAATGTCGTCCCACCCCTTAAACCCTCTGAGTTTGTGGAGCTCCTTCAGCCAAGAGCAGGACCATATCGGCGTCTGTTTTGTAGGTTTATGCGCCCACCTCATCATCTTCGTAGCCCTGTCCCAGACCTCTATGGTTATTTGTGTGGCCGAGAGTAGTCGTCTCCTCCCAGTGCCCCCATATAAGTAGTGCAAACTGGTACATCGTGCCATGATGTCCGGTTCCAAACGGTATGTAGGGTGGTCAGCCGAGGCATGGAGCCAGTCATTGATTGGTGCTAAATGCTCAGCCCAGTAGTAGGCCTCCATATCCGGTAAAGAGATCCCTACATTATACTGGTTCCTCTGGAGCGTGGCAAGAGCTATTCTGGGTTGTTTTCCGAGCCACAGCATGGAGCGCAATTCTGTGTGTATCATTGTGAATGTCTGTCTGGGGAGCGGGAAATATTAATTTTGTGGGGCATACAGGAAGCGAGGTAGCGTGATCATTTTAAACATTGCGGCTCTACCCAGTATCGTGAGAGGGAGAGCTTTCCATCTAAGAGCATCCTCCACAGTGCTTAATTTGAGCAGGAGCTTTCAGGTGCTCAGCACCGGCACTTCTTTCACAGGGCCAGGGCTACAATTTCTGACCCTGCAGGTGGTGGTCTCAATATTAATTGTTCAAATTCAAAATATAAAGAATAACATACATTGCATGGTGACTGGCTGGTAAATGTTCATAGACAGGCCAGCATACGCCTGTCCAGACAAGCATAATTCTGTTTCACGACGTTAGTGATGGTGTCATCAATCCGATCACAAATCCAAGAAGTCATCGACAAACTATGTCTTGCATTCTATTCCCAGAGTCTGCTGTACCCTGCCATTGCCTGAGCCTAAGCCTCCCATTGGATAATTGTAGCTGGGGGCTGGCTCATGACGGAGTTAAGGCAAGGAAGCTGCGAGAGCGCATTTGGACTTGGGTGTGAGGGCTCTTGAGGAAGAATAAACTAAAGTAAGTGTGGACTTTAAACTTGCATTTCCTGCAGCCCTGCAGTGCTGCTATCCTCAACGTGCTCGATGCAGCTGTGGCCCAACACAACTTTTGTGCGCCATGGCGTCACCTGTAGAATCTGTGCGCTGCATCCCAGCATGGTAATTGCGGAGTGTGCATGAGTCCAGTAGACACCACAGCCATACTTACCGGCATTGGCAACATTATGGCTGGGGACAATACCTGTGCTGTAGCAGGCAGGGTCACAGCAAGCTGAGCAGTGGATGCCGATGCCGTCGCCATCCCTGGACCTACTAATTACAGGCAGCACTAGTAGTTACATCACCTGCCATGCTCGAGCAGCTTCCTGTTCTGCAAATAACCCAGTTATACTGCACTGATTAAGCTATGCAAAAAAAAGCATTTTCATTTGGTGTACATTTTGTTTTTGCACTCGGTGTAGGTACGAAAGTAAAACACATGTTATCTTCCTCTTCTTTAGGAAAGACAACAGGAAAGCGCAGAGTTAAAAATAGCAGGGACATGTACAGGCTGACAACAAGGGTCACAGGCAGCAGCAGTGTTATAGATGAGAGAGAGAACAGGAGCAAAGAGGAGAAAGAAACAACAGGAGAGGAGAGAGATAAGACGGAGCTAAGTAGAAGAAAAGGAGAGCAAATCAGATACAAAGAGAAAGCAGCCATGATGTGAAGAAGAGAGCATTAAGGAGAGAGAAGATAGAATGGAAGGATGTAGAGGACAGGACAGAGGTTAAAAGCAGACAAATGATAAAACGGAGACACAGCTAATCACTGCTAGAAGAGTGATAGTAAAGAGCCAAGATCGAGGGGAGAGAGAGCAGAGCATGTATAAAAGTTAAGAGGAAAAAGGGCAGGGGTAGAATGAATAGAGGGCAAATCAGAAATGCAGGGAATAAGGTAACACGCAAGATGTGACAAAGATGATAAAAAATAATTAGAGAGGTGAGAGGATAGACTCTTAGAGCATAGACTTAGGGGACAGACAACCAATCAATCAATCAATCAAAGCATTTATATAGCGCACTACTCACCCGGGGGGTCTCAAGGCGCTAGAGGAGGGGGGGGGGGGTCCGCTACTGCTCGAACAGCCAGGTCTTGAGCTGCTTCCTGAAGGCAAGGTGGTCCTGGGTCCGGCGGAGGTGGGCCGGGAGGGAGTTCCAAGTCTTGGCGGCCAGTTAGGAGAAGGCCCTTCCTCCTGTTGTGGCTCTTCGGATGCGGGGGATGGCGGCGAGGGTGTGGCCGGTTGATCGGAGCTGGCGTGTGGGAGCGTAGAAGTTGAGGCGGCTGTTGAGGTATCCTGGACCTTGGTTGTGTAGGGCTTTGTGTGCGTGGGTGAGGAGGCGGAAGGTGATTCTCTTGTTGACCGGGAGCCAGTGCAGATCCCTCAAGTGTCCGGTGATGTGGCTAAGGCGGGGGATGTCCAAGATGAGTCGTGCTGAGGCGTTCTGAATCCGCTGGAGTCTCTTCTGGAGTTTGGCGGTGGTTCCAGCGTAGAGGGAGTTGCCGTAGTCCAGACGGCTGGTGACAAGGGCCTGGGTGACTGTCTTCCTGGTCTCGGTGGGGATCCACCGGAAGATCTTACGTAGCATGCGCAGGATGTTGAAGCAGGACGAGGAGACAGCGTTGACTTGTCTGGTCATGGAGAGGGAGGAGTCCAGGATGAAGCCCAGGTTGCGTGCATGGTCTGTTGGTTTGGGTGCGCTGCCCAGGGCGGGGGGCCACCAGGAGTCGTCCCAGGCGGAGGGTGAGGAACCCAGGATGAGGACTTCCGTCTTGTCTGAGTTCAGTTTCAGGCAGCTGTTCATCATCCACTTGGCTACGTCTGTCATCCCTTCGTGTAGGTTGGTTCTGGCGGTGGTGGGGTCGTTGGTGAGGGAGAGGATCAGCTGGGTGTCGTCGGCGTAGGAGATGATGTTGAGGTTGTGTTGGCGTGCGATGGCTGCGAGGGGGCTCATGTAGACGTTGAAGAGGGTTGGGCTGAGCGAGGAGCCTTGAGGGACGCCGCAGATGACTTCGGTGGCTTCTGATCTGAACGGGGGGAGGCGGACTCTCTGTGTCCTTCCGGCGAGGAACGAGGTGATCCATTCCAGTGCCTTCTCCTGGAGTCCGATGCTGCTGAGGCGCTGCACTAGTGTGCGGTGGCAGACAGTGTCGAAGGCCACGGAGAGATATAGGAGGATGAGGGCCGCTGTTTCTCCGTTGTCGAGCAGGGCTCGGATGTCATCGGTGGCCGCGATCAGGGCGGTCTCGGTGCTGTGGTTGGCCCGGAAGCCAGACTGCGAGAGGTCGAGGGAACCGTTCGTCTCGAGGAAGGCGGCCAGCTGCTTATTGACGGTCTTCTCGATGACTTTTGCAGGAAACGGGAGCAACGAGATGGGGAGGTAGTTCTTGAGGACGGTGGGGTCGGCTGATGGCTTCTTGAGTAGAGCGCTGAGTTCGGCGTGCTTCCAGCTCTCCGGGAAGGTAGCGGTGTTGAAGGAGGTGTTGATCAAGGTTAGAAGATAGAGACTGAGGCATTGAGAGTGTTGAAAGTTGGGCTCACCGGAGGAAGAAGTGGGCTGTGGCCTCCTTGGCAAAATTTTCAGCACCTGCACTTCTTTTTTTAACATATTAAGCACTGATCCTCCACAAAGTTTGCGAGCACTCGCGAGATGTTCTTTGGATTGGACACGGTTCTGTCAGTCGTCAAGTATATACCCATGTATGTAAACCCCGCCTGAGTAACCTGGAGGGCCCTAGGCAGGGGCGGCCATATTACTTTCTTTCGCGGGCTATACAAAATTGATTTATACCAGTTTATCGTATACCCCGAAAAGGAGCCATACCGATCCAAGAGTCTAAACAGAGCGGGGACTGTAGTGTTTGGCTGGGTGATATAAAGTAGTATATCATCCGCGTATAGCGAGATTTTCTCTTCCTGGGCATCCGTTTGGGATATCCAAAATCCCCTTACCTCCGCCTCCTGCCTAACCGCACAAGCCACTATTTCAATGGTGAGGGCGAAGAGCAGTGGGGACAGGGGGCATCCCTGCTGTGTCCCCCTCCTGATGGGAAAGTCCTCAGAGAGGATCCCGTTCACCTTAACTCGGTTCCCACCCACTTACGAAAGTTAGGGTCAACGCCAAACTTTATCAAAGCCGCCTCCAGGAAGGGCCAATGGACCGCGTCAAACTCTTTTTCAGCGTCCAGGGAGAGGAACATATGTAGATCATCCCGCCCCTCTACCTCCATGAGCCAATTATGGGTCCGCCTCACATTTGCCTAGTCGGTCTGTCCGGTAAGAATCCAGTCGGGTCCTGGTGTACCAGGCTTGAAATCACCTGACGCAGGCGGAGAGCCAAGATCGTCGCCACCACGTTCAGGAGAGAAATCGGGCGGTAGGACGCACAGTCCTCTGGAGGCCTGCCTTGCTTATAGACGGGTACGATCGTGGCCATTCGCAGATCAAGTGGGAGAATACCCTATTGGGCTGCATCTTTAAACAGCGCTAATAGATGGGCCGTAAAGAAATCAGCTCCTTTTTTAAGACCAATACAAGATTTGACTCAAGCCCCACAGAGGTTATTGGCCAAGGCTTCAATAAAAGGGAGGAGAGGCTCAGAAGCAGTATGGCCGGGCCACAGAACTTCTGTCAGGATGTTGGTTTTCACCTACGTAGTGGGAAACTGATGGTCAAGGACCTCAGCTGGCCAACTCATAACCATAATGTAGGATGCAGATTCTTCTATGGCCGGGCCAGGAGGGGAGAAAATGGTCAAGTCTGAGTGGGGTGGGAGAGGGCAAGAGAGCCTGAACAAAGATGTTGGCTACTTGAATTTGCTTTGTGGTCCGGAGCACTCACCCTCAGCAATATCGTTGTAAAACCCACCGCCACCACCATGTATTATCCGGTCTGAGAACAAGAACCAGAGGAGCAGCCCATACTGCGATTTCTGCTACCAGGTGTGGGATACACCGCCGAGCCAGAGGAAGACACAGCGCACCGTGAGATGCTCTGCTTTTTCTGGCAATGGAGCAGGTTGCTTGCATGCCTCCTGAGGTGGTGATGTTCGGTGTTAAAGAATCCCTGCAGCACCAAGAGGGATCCAATTAAGACTAAGGAGCTCAGGAGGGGGAGATGTCCCTGTGCAGCAGGTGGCCCAGTGACAGGTGGTGCCTGACTCCTGGGTGATGCACAGGGGATCTGGCAACTGGTGCTCACGACAGCCAGTTATGACATGCAGCCCTGCGGATCATAGTAACCTATGAGACTCCCCTGGAGGGTCACTGCCTACCTGAGAGAGAGGAGTGGTCCAAAAGTGTATGCACTGGCCCCCTCACCACATCTCCTTTGCAGTAACTGGCACTTGAAAGATTCCTTTCCTCTGCTTGGAGCACTTGGGACCCATAAGGTACTGTGAAGCTGCTCACAATGGTGCGCTTTCACATGGCAAACTGAGACTCAGTGCTGTGCTGTGCCAGCGAATGCTGGCATTCCACTGTGATCTGGGGAGCCTACTGGGATAGTGATGAGGAACCCCTACCTTAAGGAGCCTCCCAAATCCCATGGGTACAAGACTGTGACACAGTAGGAATGCTTTGATCATGGAAAAAGACAGACAGGCAATCCAGGCTGAATTTTGAGCTAGAGACAGCTACAAGATGCTGACTGCCAAGATGCAGGAGGGGGAAGGGTGGCTGAGAGGGATTGTCATCCCATGAGGTCCTATCTTTTCTTTGGGAGATGAAGACTGAGGACCTGGCTACCATCTTAAGACTTGAGGGAGAAGCAGCACACAATCCACTATGAAGGTATGACTCTATTGTTCTTCCCAGACTTTACTCAGCGTGTGCAGGATGCACGTTGCACCTGTCAATATGAAACTTCAAGAGTTGGCCATTTTGTATGCCATGTTTGTAGGAAGCTGGATCTGCATACACTATACCAAAGTAAGGTATAGTGTACATAGAGTCCAGAGGATCCTGAAAGGCTTACAAAGGTTAAATACCGTACTCTCCATTTGTGGTAGTGTGGGCGAGCAGTAAGGCTTTATCAAAGGGTAGCGTTAAGCATTTATTGTACACACTCCGGCAAGAAATTATTTCACACATTCAAAGACTGAACTCTCACCAATTGTTTTGTATACAAATATTTTTGGGTGTTAGCTATATCCTTCTCAACAGTGACGTGAGGCTGATAAGGGGAGGGGTGAATCCAAAAATGCAGGAAACTTGCCTGGGCGCACAGGGCATAAAGCCTAAAGTCAGGAGCACCCATCCCGCCGGCAGACATGGGTAGAGTAAGGATATCGTAAGCTACTCTTGGCTGTTTACCCGCCCAGACCAATGTGATATTTAAGGAGCGTAATTTACGGAAAAAAATGAGAAGTGAAGGGAATGGGGATATTTAGAAACAAGTAGAGGAATTTTGGAAGAACAACCATTTTAGCGATTGCGATGCGGCCTGTGAGAGATAGCGGAAGCTGGCTCCACCATGGAATCCTGGTTTCCAGCCAGTCTACCGCACAACCAAAGTTTGATCTCCACAATTCATCCAGATCCCTACTGAGCCAGATGCCCAGATAACGCGTGGGGCCAGAAGCCCACACAAATGGAAAGTCAGATAAGAATGGCACAGTGGCGTCAGTCAATGGGAAAAGAACCGACTTACTCCAGTTCACCTGGATGCCCGACAACCCACCAAATCAAATGATCTCGCGAACAAGGTGGCTAAGGTTCTCTTGGGGATGACGGACATAAAGCACAATGTCGTCCGCATACATTGAGACAAACAGGGAAAGGAACAAGAAACCAATACCCCTGTGGGTATGATGCTGCCGCAACCTGGTGGCCAAGGGCTCCATTGTTATAGCAAAAAGCATGGGCGATAGCGGACACCCTTAAGGCGTACCTCGGGCGATGGTAATAGGGTCAGAGACTTGGCCGTTGATGCGGATGCGTGCCGAGGGGTTGGTATAAATGAGTCTGACATTGCGCAGAAAATGTTCACTGAAGCCCATACATGGCAAGATGTAAAATAAGAAGGGCCACTCCAGCATGTCGAACGCCTTCGTGGCGTCCAGCAGGGCAGCCACGGCCGGTAGGTTGGGATTAATTTGATGCAGTACCGACAAAAATTGTACGGAGGCTGTGCGAAGTAGCCCTTCCGGGGATAAAACCTGATTGATCGGGAAGAGCAATGGTGGACATAAGTAAAAGGAGGCGGGAGGCAAACAATTTGGCAAAGATTTTGTTGTCTATGTTTATTATAGAAAGGGGGCGGTAGGAGTCGCGACGGTCGGAAGGCTTATCGGGCTTAAGAAGCAGGGTTATCAGCGCCTCGCGCAGGGAAGGCGGGAAAGAGCCAGTGTCAAACGAATCATTATACATTGCAGCTAGATGTGGTTCCAGGAGATTGGGAGGTTGTGCCAATAGGAAACCATGAAGAATCGCATATCTGCTGTCCGGATCATGGATCACCCTGTCAGTCTGCCAAGGATGGCCCCGCCTTATCAAGATAGAGACGCCCCTGGCGTACGAGGAGTAAGTGGCGGAATGGGATTCCCCCCAGTACCTATAGTGGAGCTTGGAGATGGTCCCCGGCAACAGGTGCGTCTCCTCCAGAAGACATATATCCACTTTGTGGCGCTGTAAATGTGCATGAATCAAACGGGCTTTGCGGTGATCATTCAAGCCCCGGATATTCCAGGACCAGCATACTATTATCAGCCATAGGGAAACAATAACGAACACCATACCACGAGGCGCAGACGGCAAGCCCAGAAGAGGAGCGCAGCACAAATGGGGACTAGGGGGGAGGAAGGCAACGGCAAGCGGTCCAGACCGGGGGGGGGCAAAAACCCTGGTTCGGCCCATGGGGGAGATATGCGGTTGGGCAGTAACAGAGAGGCGCGCAAGCTAGTGATGGGCAGGAAAGGCCCAGGGCACAAAACACTGCAATGAACAATGAGAGCCCAACACAAGACAGACCGCAAGAGGGGGGGGTATGCTGAGAGAGGAAGGGACCAGGAGAGCAACAAACCAAGCCCAGAAAACAGGAGCAGGGCAAGTCAGATCGCACAATGGAACGTAGCCTACAGAGTCAAACGCAAATGGCCAAAGCGATAATCACAGTACAGTGCCAATGGTGAAGCATGCATAAACAATACCGAGCAGCTTGGGATACTAGAGCCACAAGAATGACTTGGGTCAGGTCACGCCAAATCTTCTTCAGCACTCTGGGCAGAAGTGTTATAGGCGGAAAGGCGTACAATAGACCGCAGCTTCACTCGTGACAAACAGCGTAGCAGAGCGAGTGCCGCCTTGGAAATTCCAACGGGCAGAACTGATGACATTACGCGTTCTCTTCGGTGGCTAATAGATCTAACCAAAGCTCTCCCCCCTGCTGAAAGAGACCTTGCGCCACGTCCGAGTTCAGACGCCATTTGTGATCCATCATGCACCGGCGACTGAGTTTGTCTGCCTTGGCATTCAGAGAACCTGCCAAGTGTTGAACCACCAAGGTAATGCCTTGATGTACCAACCAGGTCCAGAGGCACAGAGCCTCCTGACATAGGGTCCAGGACCCCCCCGCCGTGGTTGTTGCAATACCACATGGTGGTGGTGTTGTCCGTGAACAACTGCACTACACTGCCCCGGACAGAGGGAAGGAATGCCTTCAGTGCAAGTCGGATCGCCCGAAGCTCCAAAAGGTGGATATGGAGCCTGTACTCCGCCGGAGACCAAAGATCTCTGACCTCCGCCTCTCCCAAGTGGCCTACCCATCCCAGGAGGGACGCATCTGTCACCACTGTGTGCTCCGGTTGGGGAAGGGAGAGGGATCTGCCATTGACCCAATCGCGATTTGTGAGCCACCACTGCAATTGTTGGGCAGTGCCCTTCAAGATCTGGACATGATCAGACAGGTTGCCCTGATGCTGTGCTCACCTGAACTTCAGGTCCCACTGCAGAGCCCGCCTATGCCATCTGGCATGTTGCACCAGAAGGATGCAGGAGGCCATCAGGTCCAGGAGCCGGAGGGTCATCCTGATTGAATCCGGGATAGTGGCTGAAAGATCAGAATCATAGCCTGAATATCCCGTACTTGCTGCTCGGGAGGATAAAATCGAAAACGCGTCAATTCCATAACCGCTCCGATGAAGGGAGCTTCTGAGAGGGACTCAAGTGCGACTTCGGCACGTTGATGGAGAACCCCAGCAAATGCAGGAGATCGGCCGTAGTCTGAAGGTGGGTGACGACTGCTTGGGGCAAGGCCATCTGTAACAAACAGTCGTCGAGGTAGGGGAAGACTGACACCCCTGACCTGCGCAGATGAGCTGCAACCACCGCCATCGCTTTCGTGAATACCTGAAGGGCGCTGGTAAGGCCGAAGAGGAGCACGGCAAACTGATAATTCTATGGGCCTACCGTGAACCGCAGGTAACGCTAGTGGGCCGGCAGGACGGGGATGTGAAAATATGCGTCCTGCAAGTCCAACGCTACCATCCAGTCTCCAGGGTCGAGTGCAGTCAAGACCTGAGCCAGAGTCAAAATCTTGAACTTCTCCTTCCGGAGGAAGCGATTGACGTTCCTGAGGTCCAAGATGGGGTGCAAACCCCCCTTATTCTTCTTGGGGACCAGAAAGTAGTGGGAATAACAACCACGTCCTACTTCCGGCCCAGGAATGCCCTCGATGGCCCCCTTGGCCAAGAGGGCCAAAACGTCCTGTTGGAGAAGCGCAAAGTGATCCCTCGACATGCGGTGGAACTGAGGCGGCATGGCTGGGGGTAGACTCGAAAGGGAGGGAGTAACCCCTCCAGACAAGTTGCAGCACCCACTTGGCGGAAATGACAGAATGCCAGTGGGGAAGGTGATATTGAATCCTGCCACCCACTGGAATGGGGCGCGTCCCAAAGCTCAGACTAGGAAGGCTTTGAGGCAGATGTGGCAGGGACGGAAGTGGACTGACCATCACGTCTGCCCCCAGAGCTGCCACGGCGGCCTCCACGCCCACGGCTGCGCTGAGTTTGGTTCTGTGCAGGATTTTCACTGAACGAGCATGCAGGGGCCACGAAAGGAATGAAAAGTAGACGTGGGGAAGGAGCCAAGATGGCGATCGGAACAGTCGCATGAACGCTTCGCTCTGAGGTCCCTTCCTCCCCGCCCGCCTATCCTGTTGATAATCCTGAACGAGGCTTTTCGATCTACGTTGTTCGAGACAGACGCTCACTTACCATTAAGTTTTGGGGCTCCACCGTGCAGTTAATCCTGAGAACTGCCCTCGCCTGTTTGCCGGCCTTCGTGGCGCTGACGCCGGGACCTCGAGTGCAGAGATTGCCCGGCAGTGTACGTGGTGTCGGCGGCCCTGGTTTGGGTGAGAAACCGGTCAGTGGGAGCTTGAGAGCCACGAGCCGCGAGAGGTGATGCCGACCCTCTCCCAATAGTGGGTCGCCCGTGTGCCCGAGCTGTCGACGAGCCAGAGAGCAGCCGTGTCGCCTGGTTCCCCTTGGGTGTGACGCCCGCCCATGTTAATAGTCCCATCGGGGAACCGGCGGTTGGCTCCCGGAGAGTTGCGGGGAGCGCGCCAGGCCTTTCGGTGACTCTCCTTTCCGCACCAGACGCCAACTGCCGCCGCTCAGCCGTTAGACCTGTTGCCTCCGGTGGTCGGGCTGGCCTCGGAGGTGGAGGGGAAGTGGCGGAGAACGGAGTGGTTGAGATGGCGGATGGCGCCTTGGAGTGTACCCTTCCCGGGGACGGAGACACCACTGATTTTGAGACCCCATGACTTCGGCGGCATGGAGAGCCGCTTACGTACAGTCACCTGGTGGCTGCACTGGTTACCCTGCGGATTGCTCTGCTCCGGGGCTCCCGGGATTTGGAGGTACGGATCGCTGCCATTTCTGATCCGCCATTTTGTGGCGTGGTGGATTCCCCCCGAGTTGGTGTTGCTGAATCTCCTTCGGTTGCTGCGCCAGATTCCCCGGAAGAATCTACAGTTTTGAGGGTGCGAACGGATCTGGCCCTGTGCTGCGGTGCTTTGCGCATCCTGTACTTTCCTTTCCGTGCTTGGCAGACCTGTTTCTGGACTTGGACTTGTTGGTGGTCGGTGTATTGTTGCATTCTGGCTGCCGCCGCGCATCGTTGGTTGTTCCTTGGTGGCTGGGACGATTTGGTGCGGCGGCGTTGCCTGCTCCGCCTGGAAGGATTGAACTTTTCGTATTGCCCTGTCTCCTGACTGCCATACTGTTTAGCAGTTCTGCTATTCACAGAAGTGGCCAGGGGTGACCTCGCTTGGGTCTTGGAGGGACGTCTTGCTGGTTACTGGTGATTTAAGGACACGTTTTGTGGGATTGTTACTGATTGCGTTTTGTGCACTCGCTGCTCTTTTGTACTTCCTATGGCCTCTGTCTCTACGATTTTAGTTGCCGGAGTGGGGGGGACTGAGTGTCTGAATCGCCGGCTCCTCTCCTCGCTCTTTTTCTCTCTTGTCTTTTTCTTTCCTTCCTTATTTCTTTTTTAGGGTGACTCTGGGGCGACAGGCACGCTGTTAGTGGGGTAGGCCATAGCCATTACGGTGATGTAGGGTGGCGGGTGTTGGAGGGGTTTTGTTATTTTAGTTTGTTTTGTTCTATGGTCCCTTTTTCCCTTTTTCCTCTTTCTTTCCAGGGGGTTGGCTATATCTTCTTCTTACATCCTTTTTCTGTTCGGCATCTGCACTTGTCTTTTCTTTTTGTCTTGTACGGGTGGGTTTTCCACACGATGTTCTTGCTAATTTGCTTGCCATTGTTTGATCTTTACTCCTGGCCTGCTTTCGGCGGGCGTAGGGTGTTTTTGGCCTTATTGCTTACCATTGAATTTTTGATTGCTTGGGGGGATACACCCCTCCCGTCTCTTCTTGTCTATTGTGTAGTGTAATGCCTCTGTTGATATAGCTGCTGCCTCCTTCTCCATATTATAAAAATGAAACCTCTATTATCCTTGTGTTTCGCTGTGCTACGACCACGTACTATGACTATAGCTTGCTTCCTCCTTTCATCATACACATTTACACTGCTCTTGTTTAGCTCCTGATTTTGCGGCCGGCCCCAGTGGTTGTAGGCCAGTGCCTGTATTGCTCTGTTTGATTTAATAAAGGTTTAAAAAAAAAAAAAAAGTAGACGTGGCGGACGCGTGGTAGAAAGACCCAAGGACTTGGCCATAGCCGGAGAGTCCTGGTATTATCACCAAACAGGCGAGTGCCATCAAAGGGCATGTCCATTAGCGAGCTCTGAACGTCCGGCGAGAACCTGGTAGATCTTAACCAGGCGTGGCGACGAAGCACCACAGTCGTGGAAATTGCCCTACCGAGGGAGTCCACAGTATCTAAGCTACACTGAATGGCGAATTTAGCCGCATCCTTACCCTCGGCCACAGGCTGGGACAGCACGGCCTGGACCTCTTCAGGACACTGAGGTAACACCTGAGCAACGGTATCCCACACCGCGGGGGAACAGCGGCCCAATAGACATGCGGTGTTCACCGACTGCAGCCCCAGGCTGGCCGAGGAGAACAACCGCTTGCCGAACTGCTCCAGGCTCTTAGAGTCCGGATCCTGCGGACACAATGGGTCTAGGACCCCCCCGCCCTGGTTGTTGCAATACCACATGGTGGTGGTGTTGTCCGTGAACAACTGCACTACACTGCCCCGGACAGAGGGAAGGAATGCCTTCAGTGCAAGTCGGATCGCCCGAAGCTCCAAAAGGTGGATATGGAGCCTGTACTCCGCCGTTGACCAGAGATCTCTGATCTCTGCCTCTCCCAAGTGGCCTACCCATCCCAGGAGGGACGCATTCGTCACCACTGTGTGCTCCGGTTGGGGAAGGGAGAGGGATCTGCCATTGACCCAATCGCGATTTGTGAGCCACCACTGCAATTGTTGGGCAGTGCCCTTCAAGATCTGGACATGATCAGACAGGTTGCCCTGATGCTGTGCTCACCTGAACTTCAGGTCCCACTGCAGAGCCCGCCTATGCCATCTGGCATGTTGCACCAGAAGGATGCAGGAGGCCATCAGGTCCAGGAGCCGGAGGGTCATCCTGATTGAATCCGGGATAGTGGCTGAAAGATCAGAATCATAGCCTGAATATCCCGTACTTGCTGCTCGGGAGGATAAAATCGAAAACGCGTCAAATCCATAACCGCTCCGATGAAGGGGAGCTTCTGAGAGGGACTCAAGTGCGACTTCGGCACGTTGATGGAGAACCCCAGCAAATGCAGGAGATCGGCCGTAGTCTGAAGGTGGGTGACGACTGCTTGGGGCAAGGCCATCTGTAACAAACAGTCGTCGAGGTAGGGGAAGACTGACACCCCTGACCTGCGCAGATGAGCTGCAACCACCGCCATCGCTTTCGTGAATACCTGAAGGGCGCTGGTAAGGCTGAAGAGGAGCACGGCAAACTGATAATTCTATGGGCCTACCGTGAACCGCAGGTAACGCTAGTGGGCCGGCAGGACGGGGATGTGAAAATATGCGTCCTGCAAGTCCAACGCTACCATCCAGTCTCCAGGGTCGAGTGCAGTCAAGACCTGAGCCAGAGTCAACATCTTGAACTTCTCCTTCCGGAGGAAGCGATTGACGTTCCTGAGGTCCAAGATGGGGTGCAAGCCCCCCTTATTCTTCTTGGGGACCAGAAAGTAGTGGGAATAACAATCACGTCCTACTTCCGGACCTGGAATGCCCTCCATGGCCCCCTTGGCCAAGAGGGCCAAAACGTCCTGTTGGAGAAGCGCAAAGTGATCCCTCGACATGCGGTGGAACTGAGGCGGCATGGCTAGGGGTAGACTCGAAGGGGAGGGAGTAACCCCTCCAGACAAGTTGCAGCACCCACTTGGCGGAAATGACAGAATGCCAGTGGGAAGGTGATATTGAATCCTGCCACCCACTGGCATGGGGCGCGTCCCAAAGCTCAGACTAGGAAGGCTTTGAGGCAGATGTGGCAGGGACGGAAGTGGACTGACCATCACGTCTGCCCCCGGAGCTGCCACGGTGGCCTCCATGCCCACGGCTGCGCTGAGTTTGGTTCTGTGCAGGATTTTCACTGAACGAGCATGCAGGGGCCACGAAAGGAATGAAAAGTAGACGTGGCCGGACGCGTGGTAGAAAGACCCAAGGACTTGGCCGTAGCCGGAGAGTCCTGGTATTATCACCAAACAGGCGAGTGCCATCAAAGGGCATGTCCATTAGCGAGCTCTGGACGTCCGGCGAGAACCTGGTAGATCTTAACCAGGCGTGGCGACGAAGCACCACAGTCGTGGAAATTGCCCTACCGAGGGAGTCCACAGTATCTAAGCTACACTGAATGGCAAATTTAGCCGCATCCTTACCCTCGGCCACAGGCTGGGACAGCACGGCCTGGACCTCTTCAGGACACTGAGGTAACACCTGAGCAACGGTATCCCACACCGCGGGGGAACAGCGGCCAAATAGACATGCGGTGTTCACCGACTGCAGCCCCAGGCTGGCCGAGGAGAACAATCAATCAGTCAATCAATCATGCCATTTGTATAGCGCACTACTCACCCGGGAGGGTCTCAAGGCGCTTGGGGGGAGGGGTATGCTACTGCTCGGACAGCCAGGTCTTGAGTTGTTTCCTGAAGGCGAGATGGTCCTGGGTCAGCCGAAGGTGGATGGGGAGGGAGTTCCAAGTCTTGGCAGCCAGGTAAGAGAAGGATCTTCCTCCGGCGGTGGCTCTTCGGATGCGTGGTACGGCTGCGAGGGCGAGGCTGGTGGACCGTAGCTGGCGGGTGGGCGTGTAGAAGGTCAGGCGGTCGTTGAGGTACTTGGGGCCCAGGTCGTGGAGAGACTTGTGTGCGTGGGTGAGGAGCCGGAACGTGATCCTCTTGTCGACGGGGAGCCAGTGCAGGTTCCTCAGGTGGCTGGAGATGTGGCTGCGTCGGGGGACATCCAGGATGAGTCGGGCGGAGGCGTTCTGGATGCGCTGGAGTCTTTTCTGTAGCTTGGCTGTGGTTCCGGCGTAGAGGGCGTTTCCGTAGTCCAGTCGGCTGGTGACGAGTGCCTGGGTGACAGTCTTCCTGGTCTCGGTCGGGATCCAGCGGAAGATCTTGCGAAGCATACACAGGGTGTTGAAGCACGATGAGGAGACAGCGTTGACTTGTCTGGTCATCGAGAGGGAGGGGTCCAGGATGAAGCCCAGGTTGCGTGCGTGGTCGGTTGGCTTGGGTGCGGTGCCCAGGGCTGGGGGCCACCAGGAGTCGTCCCAGGCGGAGAGCGAAGATCCCAGGATGAGGACTTCCGTCTTGTCCGAGTTCAGTTTCAGGCGGCTGTCCTTCATCCACTCGGCGACGTCTTTCATCCCTTGGTGTAGGCAGGTTCTGGCGGTGTCGGGGTCTCTGGTGAGGGAGAGGATCAGCTGGGTGTCATCGACGTAAGAGATGATGTTGAGGTTGTGCTGGCGTGCAATGGCTGCGAGAGGTTTCATGTAGATGTTGAAGAGGGTGGGGCTGAGTGAAGATCCTTGCGGGACGCCACAGATGACTTCGGTGGCCTCGGAGCGAAACGGGGGGAGGCGGACTCTTTGTGTTCTTCCGGCGAGGAACGAGATGCTCCACTCCAGTGCCTTCTCTTGGATACCGATGTTGCTGAGGCGCTGGACTAGGGTGTGGTGGCAGACCGTGTCGAACGCAGCGGAGAGGTCCAGGAGGATTAGGGCCACTGTTTCCCCCTTGTCGAGCAGGGTCCGGATGTCGTCGGTGGCTGCGATGAGGGCGGTCTCGGTGCTGTGGTTGGCTCTGAAGCCGGACTGCGAGGGGTCGAGGGATCCGTTCGTCTCGAGGAAGGCGGTCAGCTGTCTGTTGACGATCTTCTCGATGACTTTAGCAGAAAAGGGAGGAGCGAGATGGGGCGGAAGTTTTTGAGATCGGTGGGGTCCGCTGTAGGTTTCTTCAGGAGGGCGCTGATCTCGGCGTGCTTCCAGCTCTCCGGGAAGGTGGCGGTGTTGAAGGAGGCGTTGATGATGTTCCGGAGTTGGGGTGCGATGGTGGAGTCGGCCTTGTTGAAGACGTGGTGTGGGCAGGGGTCGGTCGGTGATCCGGAGTGGATGGTGTTCATCGTGCGGGCTGTGTCTTCGGTGGTCACCGTAGTCCAGGTGCGAAGGGTGGCTGTGGGGGGCGTTGGTTCGACGGTTGGGTGCGTGGGTGGGGCGCCGAAGCTGTTGTGGATGTCGGCGATCTTGCGGTGGAAGAACGAGGCGAGGGAGTCGCAGAGGTCTTGTGACGGAGTGATGTCGTTGGTGCCGGTGCTGGGGTTGGGGTTGGAGAACTCCTTGACGATAGTGAAGAGCTCTTTGCTGTCGTGGGCGTTGTTGTCCAGTCGTTCCTTCAGGGATTTCTTCTTGGTGGTGCGGATGAGCTGGTGGTGCTTGCGGGTAGCGTGTTTGAGGGCGGTCATGTTGTCGGTGGTCCGGTCGAGGAGCCAGGCTTTCTCGAGGGTGCGGCAGGTCTTCTTGGAGTCCTTGAGGTCGTCGGTGAACCAGGATGCCTTCTTGCTTCTGGGTCTGCTGGGAGGGTTCTTTAGTGGCGCGAGGTCGTCGGCGCAGGCGGTCAGCCACTGTGTGAAGTTGCGGGCTGCTTCGTTGGGGTCCGTTGTGTTGGCGGGTGGGCTCTGGCTGAGGGAGGTGGTGAGCTGGTCTGCGGTGATCTTGCTCCAATTCCTGTGAGGTACCTGTTGCGGGTGGTGGTGGGTCATGGATCTTTTGAAGCTGAAGTGGACGCAGCTGTGGTCGGTCCAGTGGAGTCCGGTGGCGTGGCTGAAGGTGATGTACTTGCTGGAAGAGAAGACGGGATCAAGCGTGTGGCCGGCGTAGTGGGTGGGGGTGTTGACCAGTTGCTTGAGTCCGAGGTTGGCGAGGTTTTCCAGCAGGGCGGTGGTGTTGCGGTCCTTGTTGTTCTCCAGGTGGAAGTTGAGGTCCCCGAGGAGGATGTAGTCCGTGGAGGGGAGGGCGTGCGGGCTGATGAAGTCTGTGATGTCTTCGCTGAATTGTGTGCGTGGTCCCGGGGGTCTGTAGACGAGGGTGCCTCTGAGGGTCGTCTTAGGGTCGGTGTGAATCTGGAAGTGGAGATGTTCGGCTGCGGCGAAGGAGTCGTTGGCGTCGGTCGTGATGCGGATGGTGTTCCTGTGGACGATGGCGATGCCACCTCCGGTCTGGTTGATGCGGTCCCTCCTGATGATCTTGTACCCGTCCGGGATGGCGATGGCGATGTCGGGTGCAGAGGAGGCGTTCATCCAGGTTTCCGTGAGGAAGGCGACGTCCGGTGATGTAGCGTCGAGGACCGCTTGCCGAACTGCTCCAGCCTCTTAGAGTCCGGATCCTGCGGAGCTGTGGGTAAGGCACTCTGGGACGTTGAAGCTTGAATGACCAGGCTCTCGGGCATAGGATGAGTGGTAAAAAAGGCAGGGTCACCGGGGGCTGGGCGATGACGCCTGGCGACGTTCTTATCCACAGGGGCCCCTGTGGCTGGCCGCGACCAAGTCCCCAGCAAGACGTCAGTGAGGGCGTCATTAAATGGCAGCAGTGGCTCCGATGAAGTGGACGCAGACTGGAGCAACTCAGTGAGGCGATTAGTCTTTAGGGCCACAGTAGGGAGATCAAGGTTGAGGACCTCAGCTGCCCGACAGAGCACCACTGTGTAAGAGGCACCCTCCTCCATGGTAGGCGGGGGAGAGGCAAACCCCGGGTCAGAGGAGACATTGAGGCTGCCGGCCTCCTCCAAGTCGTCCGCCCAATCCTGCTTAGAGTCGCACTGACGAGCAAGAGGGTCCTCGGACCCCTCCCAGTCGTCCTCTACCTCCGCCGTATGTGGCACAGATCGCGGCGGCAGGGCAGGGACCGGGAAAGGAACAAACGGATCCGGACGGGCCCAGCCGGCGCCATGTCCCAATTCGTATCCCAGGTGGGGACAAAATCGTCCTGGAACCGGGGCAGGGGCGGAACCAATGGTATCCACTGCGGCGCCAGAGGCGGAGCCGAGGGTGGCACTGGAGCCGGAGCCGGCAGCGTGGGACCTTGTGGCGCCGTGCCCGGAGCCAGCGGCACAGGATCCTGCGGCGCCGGAGCTGCCGGCCCGACAGGATCCTGACACGGGACCGCGAGGCCCAAGGGTGCGCATGCGGGAGCCCGATGCCTAAACAGGCCGTCCATGGCAGAAAGAAATTCTTGCACCTGTGCGGGAGTTGCCAACGGACCCGGGTAAGGTGGGTAGGCTGCGAGAACCCCGGGCTCCGAAGGAGCCGCAGGTGCAGAACCCCTGTCCCCCTCGTCCGCATCCAGAAACCGATGGGGGGACGTCTGAGAGCGACAACGCTTCTTCGACTTCTTTTTGTGTCATCTCTTACCCGAATCCGAGGGTGAAGACTTGGAGCCTGAGAAGCGATAATGGTGGTCCCGCAAGCATTCTCTAGAACGGCCCCTGGACCGCGAACGATGCTGGGACGAGTGCCGAACTTCAAGTAACTTCCGGCGCCGCTCCCTCAAGGCCTTCAGGGCCATGGCCCGATAGTCCAGACAGGACCGGGAGTCGTGGTCGCGCTCCAGGCAGTAGAGACAGACGTTGTGGGGTCTGCATCTCACATATTGCGACGGCAGGCCCCAAAGGACCTAAAACCATGCATCCCTACGTGCACCAGAGAAGACCAACAAGAGACAAAAAGTCCCCAAAAATATAGTTAAAAAGTGACTAAGGTACGTGCTGTAACCGTATCTGCGCTTACTGGCACGGAAAAAGAAACAACTGACATCAGAGCGCATGGGTGGCGCCTAAGTAGTCTCCGTGACGTCATCTCGGCGCTTACGACGCCAGCGATGGACACGGAGCCACACGACGCCACCTACTGACGCGCAGAGGTACTGCTAGCAAAACTTTCCGGATCCAGTCTGAGGCCTGGGGATATTCTAAGGTAAGGAATCTATCACTAACGTGTCCCTTTCAGATAAAAAAATTAAATAAAAAACGGCATGACTCCAGGGAGGTGTAGGGCTGAGAGAACTCATCATTTTGATCACAATCGTTGTCCAAATCAGTGCCATAAAGAGACGGCTGTGAGTGGTGCCTGCCTGGTGGTAAGGTGAGCGCAGAAATTGTGGTACGATACAGCTGCAACATTGTTGTTGGTCAGTGTGTTTTTTAGGCATTTAATTTTGAGAGCTCCAGTTCATGTGCTTTATTCAGTTTGAGTATTACCTTGTGAACATGCAGAGATTCAGTGCTCGTGGGATCAATGTTGGACAAAAAAAAAAAATGGAATGTTTTGGAATGTTCTGGAATGCTGATATAGCTGTGAAGCAACAGCTCATACCAAAGAGAAATTTGAAAAAATGAATACATTTGAATGAGAACTCGTCTTCTCTAGTTTACTTTATGAGTACTCTTCACTTGAAATTTTGATTAAACATTGGAGTGATCTAAACGACTCCCCAAGGAGTGCGATTGGCTATTCTGTCAAGGTTGACAGTACCTACTCAGACGTAATCAATGTTGGACACCCATGAGATAGAATAACACTAGGCCAATAGATTTGTGAGGTAGAGGAACAAGTTACTTACTTTCGATTATGCCTTATCTGGTAGAGACTCTAGCTAGCCATAGATCCCTTACCTTAGAATATTCCCTAGGCATCGGACTGGACCTGGAAATGTTTGAACAATCTCCTTGCGTGCCAGTAGATGGTGGTGTTCGGTTCTGCGTGGCAGCATCGTTCACACCAGATGTGATTAGGGTGGTGCCTATATTGGTATCATACCAGCACGCTGACCTCAGTTCTTGACTGGACATGGAGCCAAGCTGAGGGGAAATGACTAGTGTGCCGAAATGAGGACTTGAAGGATCTCTTCGTTTATAAATAGCATACAGTTTGCACAATGGGGATAATGAATGAGGTCAGTAAGGAATCTGTGGAGTCTTTACCAGATAAGGCGTTACAGAAGGTAAGTAACTTGTTCATCTGTTAGAGACTTCTAGCCGCAGATTCCTTACCTTAGAATAGATACCAGAGGTGGGTCTGCAGACTGCTAAATTTAGAAGTCCTGGAGGATTAAGCAGGCAAAATGCCCATTACACCGGACATAACTGTCTAGGCCAGAGCTTTCCAAACTCTGTGACACCCCACGGTGTCGCCTGTAAATAGTGGGTGTGTCGCAGGATGACACCAGCAGTGATCCCTGTAAGATGTGCGCATGCACTGTAACTTACCCGAGCGTGCAAACTGAATTGCGAAGCTTGCCCATTTCACAAATCATTCAAGAGACCGTTTCAGCTGCTTTTAATAGCTGCATGAAAAAATGGTCACTTGCATGCTGGAGAAGCAGAGACAAAATAGTGTGCAGAAGCAGTTCACTGCGGAAGAAGCAGGGGCGGGGGAGGGGGCCTTCAGAGGGTCACACGCATTGCTGGCCGTAATCAAATGACTGGGATTGCAGAAAGAAACGGATTGTTGTGGGGGCTGGGGTCATTGTGATGTAATTGCAAGAGATGTGAGGAAGATGGGAGGATGGCAGGGGGCTGATGGGGTGCTAACAATTACTGAGGTAGGGCTCTCACAAGGTGCACACAGGCCGCTTGCTTTCTAAGTTTTGCTGATATAAGCGGTGGCTACAGGGATTTACAGGCAGAAGTGTCGACTCTGATTAACATATTTTTTACTGCCATGCAGCAATTGGCATTATTCGAAGGCCTGGCAAAAGTGTTACGTTTAAAGTGCTCTGTGCATTATTCGTGTTTTTGTGTCTTTTGTTGAGCATGGTGTGTGCAACACATACTTTTTGACGTTTTACATACTTGTTCTCTTAAAGGTCAAATTTGAAAGTACATTTTTTTCTAATCCAATATAAAATGTAAAACCTGGGCGCGCTTTTACATTTATAGGAGGCATAATTTATTACCCATTATGAGACCTTCAGCTTTCAATATGTGCAGTAGGTTTGTTCCTTGCTCTTTATTAATACCAAGCTGCTTCAATCCTCTTTGAGACCACCCTCAAGGCTTCCACCGCACATGGGAACATTTACCTCACTTCCTCGGAAGTGGCAAAGCATCTCCATAGAGATGTCTATATAATCAGGCCCTTAGCATGCAAATCCCGCCCATTACTCCTTTGGGTGTTGTCTGCCTGAGAAACCCAGAAATCTTCTTAGTGGTGCGTCATATCTACATCTAATACAAGTACTGGGAAAAGGATTTCGTTTCCCCCTTTGTAAGCACTTTCCTGTCAGCCTGATGTGCGGCTGTGTGTGTGTCCAGGAAGCTGGGGTGAGGTGACAGAGGGTGACAGACAGAGGGAGACGGAGGGAGGAAGACAGAGGGAGGAAGACGGAGGGAGGAAGACAGAGGGAGGAAGACAGAGGGAGGAAGACAGAGGGAGGGAGGCAGAGGGAGCGAGACAGAGGGAGGAGGGCGACAGAGGGAGGAGGGCAACAGAGGGAGGAGGGCGACAGAGGGAGGAGGGCAACAGACAGAGGGAGACAGATGGAGGGAGACAGACGGAGGGAGACAGACGGAGGGAGACAGGCGGAGGGAGACAGACGGAGGGAGACAGACGGAGGGAGACAGACAGAGGGAGACAGACAGAGGGAGACAGACAGAGGGAGACAGACAGAGGGAGACAGACAGAGGGAGACAGACAGAGGTAGACAGACGGAGAGAGGGAAGGAGACAAATACAGACAGATAGAGGCAGAGACAGGGACAGGGGCAGACAGATAGAGGCAGAGACAGACAAAGACGGACAGAAACAGAGGGGGAGACAGAGGGAGGGAGACATGGACAGACAGGGACAGATAGAGGCAGAGACAGACAGGGACAGAAGCAGAGAGACAGAGAGGAAGAGGGAGGGAGACCGAGGGAGGGAGATAGGTACAGAGGGAGGGAGGGAGGGAGACAGGGACAGACAGGCAGATAGAGGCAGAGACAGGGACAGACAGATAGAGGCAGAGACTGAGACAGGCAGAGACAGAGTCACAGAGAGGGAGAGAGAGAGAGAGGGAGGGAGACAGAGGGTGACAGACGGAGGGAGCGGGAGGAGACAGAGAGAGAGGGAGACAGAGGGAGGCAGAGAGAGGGAGACAGAGGGAGGCAGAGAGAGGGAGACAGAGGGAGGGGGCAGAGTGAGACAGAGGGAGGGAGACAGAGCGAGGGAGACAGAGAGCGAGGGAGACAGAGAGCGAGGGAGAGAGAGGGAGACAGAGAGAGAGAGGGACAGAGGGAGGGAGATAGAGAGCAAGGGAGACAGAGAGAGGGAGGCAGAGGGAGGGAGACAGAGGGAGGGAGACAGAGAGAGGGCGACAGAGAGAGGGAGACAGAGGGCGACAGACAGAGGGAGACAGTCAGGGGAGGGAGACAGACAGAGGGAGGAGGACGACAGAGGGATTGAGACAGAGGGAGGGAGACCGACAGAGGGAGACCATTTGCCCACTTGTATTTCAAAATGTTCTTCAGGGGGGAGAAACCCGCCCCCCCCCGAACTCCCCTTAGGTGGTTCGGGCTCAATCGCTCGCTACACTGCCTTACTGTGTCACAAAATGATGCATCTCTAAAAAGTGTGTCACCAACATGAAAAGTTTGGAAAGCTGTGGTCTAGGTAGTAGTGTTTGGCAAACATGTGGAGTGATGCCCAATTGGCTGGCTCACAGATAACACAGTGGTCACAGTTTTAGCTCTGGTAGCATGAACTTTAGTTTTAAGCCTTGAGATTTAACTAGAGATGGTTCTTTTGTGAACAGTTTTGTCTTTCTTCGCACCCATAAAATCAAGGGTGTTCATCATCCACCCGGAAACCATCTTTGGCAAGATGCAACTATCTTTGGCTAAAAGGATGCTTGGGTTCTAAGAAACAGATTGTCTGAGAAGAATAACAGATATGGGGGTCAACAGAAAGTGCTTTCATTTCGTTAACTCTACTGGCAGATGTGATCTCCACAAGGACGACAGTTTAACTGGTCAGCAGTCTTCGAGGAAAGTGGTGCATTGGCTCAAAAGGTAAGCAAATGAGGAAGGTGAGGATTACATTCCGGTCCCATTGGGGCATAATGAAGGGCATAGAAGTAAACATGTTACAAACCTCTGAGGAAATGAGTCACAAAAGGTGACTTGAACAAGTATGGTTGGTCCAGCAGCGGCAGGAAGGTGGAAATGGCTGAAAGGTACCCCTTAATTGTTTAAGAGCAAAGCCTTTCCGGACTAGTGATAAAACCAACAGCAAAACTTCAGTCAAGGGTGCTGACAAAGGATCAACAGATTAGGATACACACCAAGCTATAGGTATGACCCATCAAAATTTGTTTTCGTTGAGGGATACCTGGCTGTCAAGACAGTTTCATACAATTTTGGAGGGCGGTCGAACCCTCTCAACTGTCGCCACTCAATCTCCACTTATGTAGGTGGAGATTGGACAGGTTCGGGTTCAGAACCCCGCCCTGCTGCTGTGACAGGAGATCCCTCTGAAGCGACAGCCTGATCGGAAGACAGATGACCATGCTCAAGAGTTGGGGATACCAGACTCTTATTTGCCTAGTCTGGGCCTACTAGGATAACTTGCGTCTGGCCGTTCTGGATCTTCCTGATAACTCTGAACAGGAGTGGTACTGGTAGGAAGGCGTACAGAAGTCCTGGGCTTCCCTCAGGATGAAATTTGTCTCCAAGCAAGAGCCGCCTTGGAAACTTCAATGTGCAGAAGTGTTGACATTGCGCATTCTCAGCAGTGGAAAACAGATCTAAGCAAGGTTCATCCTAATCTCTGAAGAGACCTTTCACCACCTCTGGATGAAGACGCCATTCGTGATCTGCAAAGCATCAACAGCTGAGTTAGTCTGCTTCGGTGTTCAGAAACGTGCCAGAAAATGTCCTGGTGTTTCAGCCATGTTCAGAGACGGAGGGCCGCTTGACACAGGGTCCACAACCCCACCCCGACCTGCTTGTTGAATATAACATGGGGGTGGTGTTGGCTGAATATTTGAAACAGCCTTCTCTTGATGTAATGAAGAAAGTCTTTCAACACCATTCGGATAACTCCCAGTTCCAACATTTTGAGGTGGAGCTGAGACTCCACCAGAGACCAGAGTTCTCTGATCTCCACCTCTCCCAGATAGCTGCCCCAACCCAGAAGGGATTTATCGGTCACCACTATGAGCTCTGGATGGGGAGAGGGGTCTTCCACAGACCCAGTCACGGTCTGTGAGCCACTACTGCAGAGCTTTTTCAGTCCCCCATGATAAATGTACCAGATCGGAGAGCTTCCCTGGGGCTGTGCCCACTGGCTCTTCAAATCCTTATGCAGAATCTGAATTAACATTAATTAACATTAAAATTGAACACCTCCTCTGGGCTGGCCTGTCTACTTCAAAGGAGGGCGGCTGTCCAATCCCCCTCTTGGAGACAATAAGGGCCCTGGGGGCTGCCACCTCCCAGGGCCAGCTCCTGCTATGTCCCAGCGTGCCAACCCCCGGGACACAGCTGTTTGCTGTGCCTTGGCGGGAGCTTTAGCTGCTCCCACCAAGCCACAGCAAGCACCCCGCTTTCAGCAACTGAGAGCAGTGAAAATGCGCTCTCTTGCTGAATGCTGAGCATTCGTCTGTTTCCCTGCCCGCTGTCAAGAGATCAGGGCAACAGACAAAACTGCCTTCAGACACAGAGAGCTGCATGTGTAGCAGCTCCCTGTGTTTGAAAGCAATGCCAGCTCCCGCAGGAGGCGGGGAGCCAGCAGGGACCATGGAGGCCTTGAGGCTCCCCCGCAGTCCCAGTGAAGACTGGGTGCCTTGGGAGCACCCACGACAAATGGCCAGGTCCTGGGGGATGGGGTCCCCAGGCCAAAATCGACCTCGGGAGGGGGGCCATGCAGCCCTCCTCCCCCCATCTCCAAATTGCTGTGCCTGAGTGATTGGGTCCATGAGTCTGCAATCAGTCCAGGTAGTGCCTCCTTCCCCCACTGCAATAAGGACAGGTGCCTGGGAAGGAGAACTGTACGGCCCCCTCCCCTAATTAAAATTACAAAAAAATGGGCCCTAAGGAATGGGGTCTTTGGGGCCGAAATCGGCCCAGGGAAGGAGACCACACAGCCCCCTCCCTTAATAATAAAAAAAAAGGGCCTCCCCCTTTCTCAAGCACTGTGCAAACACACCTCCTGGCACACTACTGGTTGAGGTATGAAGTTCCCCTTGATGCTGAGGTTCCATTGTGGCCAAGAACCCCTCCTAATACCTCTAGTAAGTCCAACAGAGCAGGATTTCTGAGAGCTCATCCAAGGCCCTGCCCCCTTTCTCCAGCACTATGCAAACACGCCTCCTGGTGCACTACTGGATGGTGGATGAAACCTCTTAGATGCTGAGGGTCCTTCGGGTCCAACAACCCCATCAGTAAGTCCCACACAGCGGGATTGCTGAGAGCTTGTGGGAGGCCCGCCCCCTATCGCCAATAGTTAGGAAATAGAATGTAAAAAAAGCTTTTAGTTACCCAAGATATCTATAACTTGAGCGCCTCCAATGTACTGTTTATGACCTCACATATTACATCACTCATGACTTGGTCAGTTACATCACTAATGACATTGATATTAATGGTGTCTTTAGTAAGGGGGTATTGAGCTTGATCAAAAAGTGGTAGCGGTTTCATCCTTCTATAATTTCTGGCTTTGATATACATTCATCTCTGATATCAGCCTGAACACAAACGTTTGACCTAAACCAGTGTGGAAAAAACCCCAAAAACTTTCTGATCTGCTTGGAGATTGCTTACCACTGCTTGGGTCTTCTAACTTTGTAGTAGGAGGACCAGTCCACATCTTTGTCACATTTATAACATCCCTCTTTTGTGCTTTGTGAAGGAATACTTGGACAGTGTCGATATCTCCCTCAAAGACCCTATGCTGTCTTCATAGAAATTAAACGTTTCCTTAACTAGTTGGTGCCTGAATTTAGCATCCTTTGTGAAAGCACAGGAATAAAGTCTGTGTATGTGTTTTCTACATCAGCTGCCTTTCATCTTAAATTTAAAACCTGTGGCTCCAACATAATTAGCCCTGGCTTCCTAAGTGTCCTCATATTTAAATAAAATGAGATGGCACTTCAACACCCCATTGGGGGTAACATGCGCTATATAAATGCAAACCTTTTTCCCTCTTCTATCCTTCTCAATCCAAATAAATGACTAATATCCACCACTCAAATTACTTTCATATTTCACTAAACTAATTCACCACTAATCCTTTATGGGTTCCGAAGTAGCATGCTACTCGCCAAAAAAAGTGCTTCAACACCCCATCAGGGGTAACATGCGCTATATAAATGCAAACCTTTTTCCCCTCTTCTATCCCTTTGCTATCCTTCTCAATCCAAATAACTGACTAACCTATCCACCACTCAAATTACTTTCATATTTCACATGCTAATACAACACTAATCCTTTATAGGTTCTGGAGTAGCATGCTACTCGCTGAAAAAGCGCTTCAACGCCTCGTCAGGGCTAGTAAGTGCTTTATAAATTGAATTACAATACAATACAATATGCCAACAGGCATGTTTTACCAACAGGATGCATGAGGGAATGAGGCCCAGCAGCCTCAAAGGTAGTCTCACCCACAGCCACCATAGAGGCTGAAACATCGAATCATATCATGGTCTAGCTTATCCAGGGCATAAACCAGATACTGCTCCGCATCGAGAACAGCTCCAATGAGAAGGAGCATCTGAGTGGGAGTCAGATGCGAGTTTGGAACGTTTATAGTGAGCCCCAGCGAGTGCAGGTTTGCTGTAGTCTAAAGGTGGGAGAACTGCCTGGGATGATCTCGCTTTCAACAGCAGTCATTGATGTTGGGGAAGACTGGAATCCCTAACCTCCACAGATGTGCTGCGATCACTGCCATCACCTTCGTGCCCACACAAGGGGTGGGAGGGGTGCCAATGGAGAGCTCAGTGGATTAAAAGTGCTCTTGATCAACTGTGAACTTCAGATACTGTCCGTGGGAGGCAGAACAGGGATATGGAAGTAAGTGTCCTGTAAGTCCAATGCTATCATTCAGTCTCCTAGGTCTAGGGCAGATATGACCAGAGCCAAGTTGAGCATGATTCATTTTTCCTTCTTCAGGAAGTAGTTTAGAACGTGAAGGTCAAATATGGGACAGATGCCTCCGTCCTTGTTCGGAACCAGAAAGTAGCAGGAATATGAACCAAGACCTACTTCTCAATGGCTCCTTTGGCCAGAAGTGCCAATATTTCCTATCGCAAGAGCAAGAGGTTGTCCTCCCTCAGCCGATTGGAGGATGGAGACAAAGGTAGGGGAGAGGGTCTGTTGGAATGGGAAGGCATATTCCCCACCCGACAATTTGAAGCACCGACTTATCTGAAGTTATTTACTCGTCATTGCTGTAGGCAGTACCGAATCCTGCCACCAACTGCATGCCAATGCTGGAACAAAGGCAAACTAAAGAGGTTTCTGAGTTGTGGTTGTGGGGGGGGGGGGTACCATTTGGGTCATCCCCTGGCACTGGCTCCCACAAGATCTGTGAGAGCTGTGGCCAAGAAAGGACTGTGGTGCCTGCTGGCTGTGGGGCTAGAGGGTAATGGACACAACTGATAGCCCCTACCGTAGACATGGGGGTGGGGGGGTGGGAATAGAGAGCGGCTGTCATGAAGCCATAGTGAGCCCCAACTACCTAGGGGTGGCCTGTACCGTCCTTACATTTTTCCAGAGCTGAATCCATCTTTTTACTGAAAATACAATTCCCATTGAAGGACATATCAAATAGGGAGGGCTGAACATTCCCCGAAAACCCGGGATTTCTCAGCCGGGTGTGTCGTTGAAGTGCTACCATTGAAGCAATAGCTCTGCCCAGCGAGTCAGTCGTATCCACGCATCTTATTGTAAACTTTGCTACATCTCTCCTATCAGCAATCGCTTGGCAGAGTATGGTCTGAGCATCATCCTGGACAATAGGCAGGACTTGCAACCTTATCTCGCACTGTGTGGGGAAAATGCCCCAATAAGCATGTGGTGTTCTACTGCAGTGCCAGGCTGGTGGAAGAAAAAACTCTCTTACTAAAGCTATCCAGCCTCTTGGATTTCCTTTCCGGTGGTGTGGTAGGGAATGCCCCGGGATTTATCCAGAAGGCTGAGACCTGGACCATTAGGATCTCAGGGATGGGGTGCTGGTGGAGCCAACCTTGTATTTTCTAACACCTTATGAATGTGAGCTGTCATTACACACTGAAAAAATAGCTTTGGCCTCTTGCAGCCTTTTTAACTGTTTCTGTTCTTTAAGCCCGAGCAAGTTACTTTGTAACTATTATCAGCTCTGTACAGTTTTTTATTAGTACGGTGTGATTTATCAACTGCAAGCATCCATCAGTAAAGGTAATTGAAGTTATAACCCCAGGCTTGTATTGAAGGAAATGCAATGATTTCCGAGTTGTCCATGGATTTTTTTTTTTAATAGTGTGGGGATTTTTGGGATGGGTGACAATTCGCTGTTCTTACACAACAGTTTTCGATTTTTAGATCGTAATGATGTCTGTAATTCTATTTTTTGAGTTTAAACACTTTTGGTATGATTTTTTAAGTCTATTTTTGTCCTCTGTTTTCTTTTTTTTTTTTTATTGCAAACTGATTTTCTGTCTGGTTGTCGGAAGTCATACAAGAAACTGTTTTTCCCTACCGGCTATCCCCAGTACGAACCTCCTTGACCGCTTTCTACCAGAACACCTCATAACTATTAGGAGAGCGGTTTCCCCAGTATAAAGTAAATAACTTATTATTGGGCCACATTGATTGATTGATTGATAATAATCTTTATTCGGCAAATTTGATCACCATAAAAGAATACATATACATAGTACTTTATACTTTATCAATTCTCCCACTAAAAACTATAAAATGCTACAGCGTATAAAAGAAAAGTCCTGGGTTTGCGGAATGCACCATAGTCACTAGCTTACTACAACGGTTACAACATCAGACCGTTAGTTCCCTAGAGTGCAATTTCAGTAACCGGGAGCGCGTCACCCACACACTACCCAGAAATTTTGCCACCCCGCATATCATAAAGGTGGATGATGAATCTGAAGAAAGTACACGTAGTGCCTGACTGTGACACCTCAACCCCAACTCCCTGCACACAGGTTTCAGCCAGATTTTCCGGGCCACTTTGTAGGCAGGGCAGGCAAAGAATAGGTGGGCCACAGTCTCCTTGGGTGCTGCACAGCCTGGACACGAACGCAGTGGGGCACCAGAGTTGGACCACCTCACCGTAAAGTCATACAGCGGGAGCGTCCCATACCTCAGTTTTAGATATAGCGCTCTATCTAGAGGTTTGGTTATCAGGTCGAGGAGGGGTTCCAGTTTTTTCACCCATTTAATTTGCAAGAATCGCTCCGTGAGTGAACCTCCTTCCAAACCACTCAGTGCCTTGCTCTGTACCCAGTCCCAATATAGTTTTTTGATCACTTCCTTGGGCGGCGACGTTTGAGACTCCCAAGCATCACTTAGTCCTAATTTGAGAACCAAGTTTCTCACATTATTCAGCCATCCTATTTTGTTTCCAGTGTCAAGCAGAAGAAGATCATCCAACCCTTCAGCATATTTAGCAAGCTCCTCAGTCCTTCTTAAACGGGTCCAGAAGAGCAATGGGCGTAGTCTCACCAAATCCTTAAGGGCTCTTCCGCCCAAATCTAGTCTCAGGGGGATCTGTGGTGTGGAAGCGGGGAGAGCCACCACCTTCCTCAGAAAACTATTTTCTGCTGTGGAAAGATCTGATACATTTTCGAACCCCCAGAGCTCGGAGCCATATAATGCCGCCGGGAGAATCTGACCCTCATAAATCGCCATGGCCGGGGAAAAAGGTTTACTACGTGACTCGCGGAGCTCCCTCAGAGTCACCCCAGATACTCTTTGGTGGCTGAGTAACATTTTGGCCAGATGGTCCTTCCAAGTCATTCGACTGTTAATGCGAACTCCAAGATAGTCAAATGAATCGACCATCTCCAGGGGGGCCCCGTTAAGCAGAAAGTTATTTTTAAATCTTTTAGAGGGGGAAAATGCCATCAGTTTCGTTTTCGAGGTGTTGATAATTAAGCCTCTATTAGTACAGAAGGAGCTAAATCGGTCCAGGAGTTTTTGCAGACCCACTGGGGATTTGGAGATCAATAGGGTGTCATCGGCGAAGAGTAGAGTGGGGATTCTTTCCCCCGCCAGGGATGGGGCATCCGACTCTTCCCCTTTCAGATGGTCCACCACTCCATTCACAAATAGGGAGAAAAGAGTCGGGGCCATAACACAGCCCTGGCGTACTCCTCTCCTCACCGGGACCCTATCCGTTAACTGTCCCTGGGATCCCCATCTGACCCTCGCATAGTTCCCCTCGTGGAGCTTTACGATTAGACTCAGAAGTCTACTAGGAAATCCCATCTCTCCTAGGATCTCCCATAGTTTAGCCCGAGGGACCAGGTCAAAAGCTGTCTTGAGATCCATGAAGGCCATATATAAACTGCCTTTCTTGATGGTAACTGCCTTCCAATAGATAACAAAAAAACGAAAGACCTGGTCCATCGTGCCTACCTTTCTTCTGAAGCCCGCTTGAAGGTGGGAGAGAATACTAGCCTCCTCCATCCAATCGTCTACCCTTGAGATGATGACCCTGCCGACCACTTTCTGGATTATATCTATCAAACTGATAGGTCTGTAGTTCGCAGGATCATCTCTTGCCCCCTTCTTGAACACTGTTACCACCTCAGCCCCCTTCCAGGAGTCTGGCACCGGGTGTCCCCTAGTGATCAAGTTCATAATTGTGGCGATTAAATTAGCCCAAGCCAGCGGTTCCACGATCAGCAGGTCCCCGGGGATCCCATCCGGACCGGCCGCCTTCTTGGGGGTTAGCCGTTTAATCGCCATCGCTGCTTCGGTGGCCGTAAATGGGAGTTCATCCGCCCCAGGGGTATCCCCAACGCTAAAACTAGCTACCTCAGGGCTGCCTGGCTCTTCATTACCACCATATAAACATAAGAAGTGATTAAACCATTGCTGGCTGGTTATGTGAGATGCTAATGGTTGCGATTTCCCCTGCCTGGCTCTGTTAATTAGATCCCAAAAGAGGTTCGGGTTCCTCCTACTCACAGCATTGGATAGGTCTTGCCAGTGCTGTTCCTCCCACTCCCGTTTAGCCAGCGATAGTGCTTTCTGGTAGTCCCTCCTGGCCGCTCTAACCAGCAAAGGATCCCCAGAAAGCAGGGCTTTTGTCAGATTTTTCCTTTTGCCCTTACACTGGTCTGAGTACCATGGTTTATTAGAGATGGGAGGCGTAATAGTTTTCCTATGACTTTTCCCTTTGGAGGTAAAAAAATGACCAACTTGATCAATTGTAGCTTTATAAGCTGAGTCGAAGGAGGTGTGAGGAAACATACTAGTCTGGATTTCACAGTCCCAAGCCACCAGGTCAGAATTCAGGCCCTCCACCAGGGATTTAATCGTTCCTAGGTCATCCTCCTTGAGGTTAGCTTTGTCCCATTTCAATCTGCGGTTGTTATTGCATGGGATGATCTCTTTGGTTGTCTTTATGGGGGCGTTCACTCTCTTGTCTTTAATGCTGCCCCAATTGAACTTACAACACAGGGGGTTATGGTCGCTATCCTGACTTGGGAGCACTTCCATATCGATGAGGTCTGCCCACAAACTAACATCCATTAGGATGTAGTCAATTCGGGACGGCCCAGTAAGTCTATTGAAAGTCAGTGCACCTGCCCGGTCGGATAGAGTCCTACCATTGAGGGCTCTTAGCTTACGATCCCTAGTTAGTGCATTGATTTGAATTGCCCTAGCTGACCATTTTTTAATAGAGGGCAGGGATAGGGTTGGAATGGCCCATTTCAAGTCTTCGTCTTCAATACCCAGGGGGTCATCTCCGAGGAGGGGTTCAAACGTACAGTTGAAATCCCCCCCCACGATGGTTTTTGCTGATGAAGGGCAATTAGCTAAGGCTAAATCCAGAGCAGATAAAATTGAGGAGGCGGCATCCCCAGGTGCCCCTCTGGCATACACGTTAAATAGATCAAGCCTACTTCCCTCTGTGTTTCCTCTGGAAGAGAGGTGGAGTATGTCACTACACTCCATATTATGGCGTTTGACCTCCCAGTCTAGATCAATTTTTATCCAGACCATGAGGCCTCCTGCCAGTCTGCCCTTCCCTTTACTTACTGCTGGCAAAAAATAGGTGGTGTACCCTGATTTATTTAAGGGTATTAGGCTCCAGGTCTCCTGAAACAGACAAACATCGAATTTCTCGATGAATGTATGCCATTCCCGTATATCTAACTTCCTTTTTAACCCCGCGACGTTCCAGGATAACAAGTTTATTACCCGACGACCATAGGACACTTTGGTCTGAACCCCCTTTTTCACCCCCTCAATGTCCACTGCGGTCGTGCAGCTACCCAACTCCTGGTCCTCGGGATTGGGATTTGCTGGGCAGCTAGCCATATTGGCCATACTCCCGGCTACCGGAGAAGCCTCAATAACAATATTAATAATGGGAATTTGGGATAAGGGTGATCTAACTTGTCCTGTGACTATACTGTCACAAAGTCGTGGAGCCTCCTCACCTGGGAGATTACTTCTCTCCCCCCTGGACACTAAGCATCAATCGCAATCTTCCAGCCCCGAGAGCTGTGAAAACCGATTGTAGGTGTCCAAGGGGGTAAAGGGTCTAAGATGTTCCATCCTGGTACCATGATTCATTGTGTGTCCATAGGGCTCCATGGACCAGGCAGAATGATGATCGCCCACCGAGGCAAAGTATTGCCCATAGGAGGGGAAAATATTGTTATTAGGCAAGGTAGGGGGGTGCCTGTGATAGTGGCGATTATTTGGATAATTAGGAGCAAGGGCCTCTGGCCTGGGGTAGAAATACGTTAGGGCCCGAGGAATGATACGAGTGTCCCCGTTTCCAGGTGGCCAGTTTAAGATATAATCTACAGCCCGAGGGTCTCTAAAGTTGACCACCACTAGGTCCCCCTCTATATCTTTATTCCTGCTACCCAGCCAGTTAATCCGTCTAACATGTACTATATCCCCATCTATATTGGGTGCTATGGGCCTATGTGTCCTCAACCAGTGGATGATTTTATTTTTAAGATCAACATACCCCTCCTTCTTGTTTTCAGCTAATGGAGGGACCCCAGTCAGAACCACCACAAAGGGCACTGCTTCTGGGGGAATCTCCACTTGTGGCACCTTTTTCCGTAGGTCTCTGGTATATCTACCTACCCCATGATCGTACAGTTTATTATTTGTCGGGCCCAGTGAGACTAACTTTTTGGGGTCACCTCCTGTTTTGGTTGCTGGTATGATTGGATGTTTAAGGGGAGGTGAATTTTGGGAGCGAGAGTCGACCCTACCCGGTGGCTGTGGCTTGTGTTTGACCGGCTGAGATGGGGCAATTGGGGTGTTAGACACAGTAGTAGTGGGGAGCTTGGCCTGAGCTGTGGAATGCGCCACCCCACTCCCCTGGGCTTTGGTCCGAGTGACCATGCTATTTATAGCAGTTTCTAAAATGGTCAGTCTAATTTCAACCTTTTTAATGGACTCATTAATAGGTAAAAGGAGAGATCTCAGCAGAAACTCCAAGTTCCCTATTAATGAGGGGAGAGGTGGAGTAACTAATGCTATAGTCCCAGCATTTATGTCAGGAACCACAGCCTGTGCAGCTGCTTCAGATGAACTGTTTTCCAAAGGCGGTACAACTGCTGGTGGGAGAACCAGCCCCTCTGCTAGAGCACTCTCAGTTTGGTCGAGGGGTTTTAGCCCTTTACCAAAATCAGAATGCGGGATTTTTGCCTTACCTGGTGCCTCCCTTAGTTTCCTCCTTTTTTTTACTTGGGGGTGGGCGGTGAATCTGGGCAACAACTAAATGCTTAGGTTTCTGTTTCCTAGGCTTGGCTGCGACAGTGGTGCGACCGGGGCTTAGGGTAGAGAGAACAATTATACTGTTGTCCGAGGGCAAGCAAGGTGTGGATGAAAAATCACGAAACAAGAGGGGAACACCTTCTTGACTAGCATTGTCCCCACTCATGTCTAGTGAGCCTCCCTCCCGCGTCATAACGAGATTAATACTATCAAGGAGGGGTCTATTTTTCATGTTCTCAACTGAGCCACGCCGCTCAACCCTACGCTCATCTAAGATTGAATCCTTTTCGCCCTCACTCCGAACCGTAGGGAAATAATTATCCAGTGACCCATTACGTAATCTTCCTTTTTTCCCGGGGGTTTCCTCTTCAGTCGACATATCCAGCGTATGGCAGAGCACGGGTCACTGAGCTACAGATGTTAGGGGACAGGCCCAGCCCAGCCTACTCTGGCCTCAGAGGGCCCGCTCTTTGCCCGGTCTTCGCCCCGAGCTGCGTCCCGCGCTGCGGGAGGTGTGTGGAAAGATATAGGGGCGTGGAGGGCGGGGGGCGGGCCAGCAGGGAGAGCGGACCGGAAGCTGGAGGACGGTCTCGCAGGGACTCCTGGTTCCTGGAGTCCCTGCACGCTCGCAGCCCCGCTAGCACCTCTCACCCGGGACCGCCTGCAGCTGAAGATTATCCAATATTGCCCCCTGTGCCTCGCACGGCGATGCGGCACCCGCGGAGCGGGTGCGGCGAGATCTGAGCGGGAAAGAGAAATGCCGCTGGAGTCCTGGTGCAAGAAAGTGCCTCTGTGCAGTTCGGTCGTGTCCCACAGGGAAAGAGTCAAGGGACGGTTTAAAGCCTCCGCAGGGCGGGGGGCGGGCCAGCAGGGAGAGCGGACCGGAAGCTGGAGGACGGTCTCGCAGGGACTCCTGGTTCCTGGAGTCCCTGCACGCTCGCAGCCCCGGTAGCACCTCTCACCCGGGACCGCCTGCAGCTGAAGATTATCCAATATTGCCCCCTGTGCCTCGCACGGCGATGCGGCACCCGCGGAGCGGGTGCGGCGAGATCTGGGCGGGAAAGAGAAATGCCGCTGGAGTCCTGGTGCAAGAAAGTGCCTCTGTGCAGTTCGGTCGTGTCCCACAGGGAAAGAGTCAAGGGACGGTTTAAAGCCTCAGCAGGGCAGGGGGCGGGCCAGCAGGGAGAGCGGACCGGAAGCTGGAGGACGGTCTCGCAGGGACTCCTGGTTCCTGGAGTCCCTGCACGCTCGCAGCCCCGCTAGCACCTCTCACCCGGGACCGCCTGCAGCTGAAGATTATCCAATATTGCCCCCTGTGCCTCGCACGGCGATGCGGCACCCGCGGAGCGGGTGCGGCGAGATCTGGGCGGGAAAGAGAAATGCCGCTGGAGTCCTGGTGCAAGAAAGTGCCTCTGTGCAGTTCGGTCGTGTCCACATTTACTTTCGCTATTATGGAATAAATAAAGAGTCAGTCAAAAATATTTATATTCACTGAAAAAAATCAAAAGGTACAGGGATGGTGTAGTTAGGAAACAGAATTAAAAAAACTTACAAATTCACAGAAAAAAAAAAAGTTAGAGAGAAGTTATAGTTAGGCTCAGATTTTAGCTGGACAAAACCATAGAAATTCAGCAGTTATAGATGCCAGAGCGGACTATAAGTTATGTCCCCACAATGCTCTACTGATGACCTCACATATTACATCACTCATGACAGGGCCAGTGGCATCACTCATGACATCTCAAATGACACACAATGTAATTGTGTGAATGAGTGGCTGTGTGAGTGGCTCTATATGTAGGAGAGTGGGTGTTGGGGTGACTGAGTAGCTATGTGAGTGGTTGTTTGAGTGAGTGACTGAGTGTGTAAGTGGCTGTAGGGATGAGTGAGTGGCTTTTTGAGAGTGTGTTTGGGTAAGTGACTTGGTGTGTGAGTGGCTGCAATGGAGAGTGTCTTTGCGAGTGGCTGTATGAGTGAGTGAGTGGGAGTGTGAGTGGCTGTATGGCTGTGTGAATAGGTATGTATGTGGTTGTGTGGGTGTGTGAGAGGTTGTATGGGTGAGTGGCGGTGTTGAGAGGCTGAACGGTGAGTGAGTGAGTGGCTGTGTGAGTGGCTCTATATGTAGGAGAGTGGGTGTTAGGGTGACTGAGTAGCTATGTGAGTGGTTGTTTGAGTGAGTGACTGAGTGTGTAAGTGGCTGTAGGGATGAGTGAGTGGCTTTTTGAGAGTGTGTTTGGGTAAGTGACTTGGTGTGTGAGTGGCTGCAATGGAGAGTGTCTTTGCGAGTGGCTGTATGAGTGAGTGAGTGGGAGTGTGAGTGGCTGTATGGCTGTGTGAATAGGTATGTATGTGGTTGTGTGGGTGTGTGAGAGGTTGTATGGGTGAGTGGCGGTGTTGAGAGGCTGAACGGTGAGTGAGTGAGTGGGTGTGCAAATGGCTGTATGGATATGTGGGTGTGAGATAAGGATCCACGAGTCCACTGCAAGGACTCACGTCCCCAGATATCTATTTTTTTTCACCTTAAATACTTCTGAAACTACTGCACGGATTTACACCAAATCACAACAAGCATTGGCATAGCCAATAGGTCTCGCCTTTGGGACTTTATAAATGTTTAGCAATGCAACAGTTGATGTTGTTACTTTAAGGATATTGTGCTGCATGACTAAATATTTGTAATGTCCCAAAAGCAAGACTTATTGGCGATGCTAATGTTTTTATAGCATAAGTATGTTTCTAAACAGTGCTACAAAGTAATGAATTGTCTGCTACTACAAATTGCACCAGGTTAGTTTTTGTAGCGCCAAAGAGGTGTGCGCAAATAAATGTAAGCGCTTTGGTGCCGGGCGTTCCACAAGATGCGAACAAATACTTTAAAGAGCCAGCCCGGTCAGCATTAGTGTTAATGTGTTGACCGTGTTTTGTATCATATAAACGAGCACAGTAATAAGTGCAGAGATGATTTGGAACAGCTGAGCTAATGCGCGCGCTCGCAAAAAGCACCAGGTTAGTTTTTGTAGCGCCAAAGAGGTGTGCGCAGATGTATGTAAGCGCTTTGGTGCCGGGCGTTCCACAAGCTGTAAGCAAATACTTTAATAAAGAGCAAGCCCTGCCAGCATTAGTGTTAATGTATTGGCAGTGTGGGTCCTGTGTTCGCACTGATGGCCTCAGCCCAATTGTGAGTCCTGTCAACGGCTGGAACAACATGGTTGGGGTGTTGGGGGGGTGTTTAGGGTGGGAGTAGGTGAAGGAGCAGACATGGAGGGAGCGAATGACGCCGTAAGAGGAGCTAGAAAAAAATACGGGGATTTTAAAAGCAGCGATAGGAAAGCTGCTAACGAGCTACCTGGCAAAAACATACGTTTTTAAAGCACGAGCTAAGTGAGACAGACCTGCAGCATGTAGTGGGGCGATAGAAATGCATGAACACCTCGCTTGTAAAAGAGGAGTAGCCGCCACCAAGTCTGGAGTTATGTGAAACGTTGCAATAGTTACTAAATGTGTTTGAATGCGAGTCTGCCATGGAAAAGAATGTTGTCTCCTTGTAAAGATCGTTATCATAGGTAGGAGATGCAGATGTGGCTTTGATGCAGTTGCACATATGGGTGATGTTTAAACAACAATCTGGCAAGTTTGTACCAGAGATAAAAATGTTGTAAGAACGTTTTTATTGTTTTTGCGCTGTAACAGTTTGTTTTTTAGAAAGTGTAAGAAAATACTCTAGCCAACACTGCTTCCTTAAGTAAAATAGACAACGTCATCATGGACCAAAAACTATTGAAAAGTAAAGTAATTACGGAGAGATTAAGTTATTTTTCAGCAGAATGACAAAATGTTGATCTGATGCCGCGATTTTAGTATTTTTCAGTAAAGAGAGGAAACAGAGTGTTGCTTCTAGCTGTCCTACAAAGGCCAACGTTATTGGCAGTGTTAATTTGTAAATCAGCGTCAGCTCGTCATTAGCACAGGATCAGTGCACTGCATGACGAGCTGACCTTGTCATGAGCATGGAACAGGTTAACAGCAAAATCTCCGTTTAACAGAATAGTTAAGTTCCATAATAAGAACATCTCAAAGTCAGTCCAAACCAGTGATTTACAGGAAGGGCATCCTGCTGGACTTAAAGAAACCACAAAAACAATACCCCACCTTAAGCACGAATGAAGAAACTAGCGCTTTATCCGGGCACCGGTCAAACATTGTCTGCAGTTTAGCCGGCGGTGGATAAATATTCGCTTCCCTCGTGTAATCCCTCGATTGAGATTCTTACATTTTTGATGCGTGGGAATATTATACACTGCCCTCTCCCCTCCTGCCCCACGCCCAGGAGGAGCAGCACCGGGGCGGGTAACTACAGGAGGTAGGAACAGGCAGAAAGTGTCAAGGAGGCATGGACAGAGAAAGTGACAGACGGTGGGACTTATACGGGTGGGGGAAGAGAGAGACCTAGAGAGGAAGGGGCAGCGACAGATACATGTATGTAGCTTTAGATAGAGACAAGCAGTAAGGGCTAATGAGACATTTATAAACTGTTAGAGAGAGTTAGTGAGATGAGGGCAGTTTGGAAGGAGGAGAAAGAGAGGGAGATAGACAGTGAAAGAGACTCAGGGCTCCATGGCGAGAGGTAATGAGAAACAGACAGTAAGAGCAAAAGGGAGTGAACGAGAAACAAAGAGCGGAGGAGACACACCGTGACAGCTAAAGACAATTGGAGACGGGCATTGGGAGCCCCGTGGCAAGAGGTAGTGAGAGATAGACAGTTAGAGCAAAAGAGAGTGGACGAGAAACAAAGAGCGGAGGAGACAGACCGTGACAGCTAAAGACAATCGGAGACTGGCAGGGGGAGCCCCATGGCGTGAGGCAGGGACAGAAAGATAGTAAGAGCGAGAGAGAGTGGGCGAGAGACAAAGAGGGGAGGAGACAGGCAGTGCAAACAAAAGTAAGAGAGAGTCCGAGAGAGAAGTAAAGAGAGCACACGAGATGCAGAAATCTAAAGCCTCAGAAGAGAAACGAAGGCGAGAAGAAAGAATGAGAGACAGCCAAAGACCAAGAGAGTGCGGGAGAAGACCACATAGTGCTGAAGAGTAAGAGAGACCTGGAAAAAGAAGGAAAGTGCAAGAGACGAATAAAGCAAGGCAGAGAGGTCTAAAGAGAGAATGAGAAACAGACAGGGAACATTAACCGTGACGGAGAAAAAACAGAGGGCGGCTGCATGCGTTCATTCGCACATGCACGCAGGCGTGAGGCCAGCGGCTGGCAACACTTTAAAAATCCCCTTACTAAAAGTTGAGCAACAGCGCATGCGCTGTTCTAGGCTCGACCTAAAAGGCAGGCTTTCTGGGCCAGTCAGCAGTTCCGGCTGTAGTAATTAGGCTCAGATTTTAGTTGAACAAAAACATAGAAAACCAGCAGTTATAGTTACCTTATTTAACTATAATGTACGCCCCCACAATGCCCTGCTTATGACCTCACATATTACATCACTCATGACATGGTCAGTGACATCTTTGATGACATCACTGTTGAAATCATCCACAGAACCACTTAAACACCTACTCACACCCCGACACAACCTCTCACAACCCCACACAACCACATACTCCCACTCACCCATTCCAAGACCCATACAACCACTCACTCAACCATAGTCACTCACAGCCACTCTCTCTCACCTATGCAGTCACTTACACAGCCACTCACTCACCCATACAGCTACTCACACAACCATTCACTCATCCATATAACAACTCACACAGCCACACACTCACCTGTACAGCTACTCGCACATCCACACCTTTGGTTAGTGATGTCACTGACCAGGTCATGAGTGAGGTAGACTGTGAAGTCATAAGCAGTGCATTGCGGGGGTGTAAGTTATAGTTGTCTCAGTTAAATATAACTGCTGAATTTCACTGGTTTTGTACGAATGAAATCTGAGCCTAACTATAAAGTCCCTGCAACCTTTGTTTTTCTCAGTGAATATATATACATACATATATATATATATATATATATCACACAAGCAAATGTCCCAAGCGGGGGGAGCAATCAATAGCTGGCGCTGGCAGCGAGGAATGGGACAGCCTCGCTGTATTTTTAGAAGCAAAATCCTCAATGAAGAAGATGCCGCGCACCACTTTCAAGATGGTTTTAGTGCTTTATTTTCTGTAGGTTTTCTCCCACCCTACGCGTTTCGGACTTTCCCAGTCCTTGGTCACGGTATACAAACAGTAGTCCCTTGTTTGTTTTGCAATTTTATACACAAACACCCAATTGGCCTATTATGATGCATTGTGCAGACCCCCCAGATTATTGCGGCATAAATTTGGAAATTTAGCGGCACAAAAATGGAAATTTAGCGGCACAAAAATGGAAATTTAGCGGCATTATTGCGGCACTTTATTTTACTCATAATCATTCTTTTTCAGCCTCAAACCAATGGAAACTATTGTAGCAGAGTATTCCACTTTGAAGTAGGCATGTTTAAGGTGCTTGCAGGTCTACTGAAGCACAGCTCTAATCCTAACCTCGTAAGAGGGGGCCCTATTTCACCCTGGAATGTTTTAGTGCCCATGTATGCATCCCTGCAGGGACATTGCTACCTCCTGGACCCATGAGGCGTGAAACCTCTTCACCAGGCGCCCTAGTGCTCAGGATGGTAGTTGGTGGAGATGCATTGCCTGCTGCAAATAATGTGTGCGATGGAGATGGAAGAACTAATAGTGAGTGAACTATGAGTAGGGCTATAAAAATGAAATGTATGTCAGAGAGGGGCTATGGAGATGGGAACGGCACTGTTGGAGGGTAGTAGCATGGCTTAATTTGAGCCAGTGGTTTCCAGTGCTCTGCACCGGCACCTAATTGTCAACATCTGCACTGATGACAGTCTGCCACATACTGGTGATGTATTTCTGCTTTCAAGAGGAACAGAGCATTATTCTTTATTCATTCAATATTCTTTAAAATGGACTAATACCAGCAGCCCAAGTGAATCCTATAGATTTGGGGGTCTATAATAATCTGAACAGTGTCACTTTTAGGGTATGATGTTCGGTAGTGTGTTGGTTCTGACATTGGAGGCGCTGACAGGGGTACGGGATGGTGCAAGCTGCAGTGGCTATCTGACGAGGGCTCTGGCACTTCTCTTTTTTTTTTTTTTACAAATTAAGCACTGTTTGGTAGTGAAGGAATTCGTGCAGAAGGAGGTCAATGAGGGGGCGCCCAAAAAACTGTGGCATCAGGGCGCCCACCAGCGCTAAAGCCAGACCTGGGAGTAGTTTCTGCTAGGTAAAATACTGCTGCGAGAAAACACCCAGTGCCAAGATCGTTGTGCAGACCAGGTTCAGTCCTGGCAGTGCCGACACAGACTTCCACATACATTTTTGAGGTGGGTAAATTGAGCACCATACGGCTGGGTAATAACATAAAGGTTCGGGTGAGATGACATTGTACATTGACCTTCACAATTTGAACGGTTTTTATTTGCCTCCTTTAAATTACCTGGTCTCGGTCATGATTAATGCATAATTTGGTAGCACAGTGAACTCCGAATTAGAATTAGTGTATTCCCTGGTCAGATTGCATCCTTCCTTTAATAGCTATTTTTTTAGCATTTGAGGGTGTTGTGTCAGTGGCTTCGATTTTTTACAGTAATTATTAAGGGGTTTATGGAGAATGTCAGATGCGGTAGGAAGAAATCAGAAAGATGGATGTGGAAGAGACGGTTGCGTTCTGTTCCCACAGAGGTGGCATACATATGGTTTCACTCCCTTATGAATTCGCATGTGCCGTCGTAGGCTGCTGGCTTCAGAAAACACCTTGCCACAAGTGTTGCATATGGGCCTTGTCTTTGAGTACTTTCCTTCTATGTCCTTCTCTGAGCCCTCCAGGTCAAAGACGCTTTCTGCATAGTCTGTGTTTGGAAAGCAGTGTTCTTTCAGAGCACAGCTCTGTGGCTTTGCGTGTTCGTGTTTCATTGCGGTAGGGTGACCTGCAATGTCTGGTGTTAAAAACGTTTCACTTTCAAACGCAGATGCGAACTGTAACTCCAAGTCGTCATTCACTTGTGTAGCTTGTTCAGTTATCTCGGAGGATAGTTTGTTGGCATCCATTAGCATTTCTATCGAAGAGTTTTTATGTGTTTCCCTCTGGTGGTGCTGTGCAATTTTGTTTTGTAGCTTTTTGTGAACACTGAAGAGTCTTTTTCGTTTCCGGGCTAGGGACGATTATTTCTTCCAAATTAGCCTCTTTGTTTGTAAGCGAAGGACATCTGTGCAAGCACCGTCCAACTTCTTGTTATTTTGATCTCCAAAATGGAGAAAGCAAGGCTGCTGCGGCAAGTCGGGGCTAGCTCCAAGCTCAGGCATCTCAGGGGTGGCATGGATGGGAATCCCAGCACTGGCTTCCATCTTCATTTTACATTTAGAGATGACTTCTTCCACTTTTAGATACTCAGCGGCTTGGTGGATTTCTTTGACATTACGAACGGACCTCCTGTGATTTCAGCCTAATGTTCGTCGTCCGTATGATTTTCAAAACTCTATTTGTACAAGTAAAGAGCACTTTCTGAAGGTGAAAGTCAAGCACTGCTCGACATTTTCGGTGACTCGCATCTTCTTCTAAAGCACACGGACACAGCTCCCTTAATGCCGCAGGAATAAGCAGACGGCTATTGCAGCTGAACGGCTCCACGTAGTGACGTAGACGCGTACAGCCAGTAAGATGTCACCATCTTTTTTTGATGCCTGCAAGAGAACTTTTTCGCGGCCAAAAAGGCAAATATCGCGGTCATCGCGGTCATTAGCCGATTTCGCGATTATTTTGCAAATCGCGAAATCGCGATAAGCTGGAGGGTCTGATTGTGGGTGTTGTAGGCAGTTGCAGTTTGTTAATTATCGACCATTTACCAAATGCTTCGGGTCTATCTGGATTTCATCCACGATGTTTCACGGGCTAGTAAAGGTAACATTACTACCAATACTAATATTAATTCATACATTTATGAAGAAATTTCCATAAGTGACAATATGCTATTGCTTGATATATTATCCCATGTTCGAGTTGAGTAGAGGCTAAGTGCCATATTCAAAAATTGCCCAAGCATCAGATTATCCTTCAGACCTTTAGTATTTGGAAAAATAAACTCTCAAAATTCTGCTTATCTACCACATTCAATTTTAACTGTACATGAAGAATACATTTTTAATGAAGTCCATAATTTTCTAAATATTGTCCAGAAAGTTCGCTAAATGTCTTGTATCAATCAGTTTCTAGATTTAAAGATGCACATACATCTCATCATCCCCATTTAATCCCATAGGGGTCTTTGTTTTAAATCTTATTATAAGTTTCGATTCAAGACGTCGTAGCCTTGTGATTCGATCCCCACCTCTCTCGTCCTCATTGATCAAAGCTATGCCAGAGTAGGTTATATTCTTCCATGTTTTGCCAGGGTGTGTTTTCAGATGTTTGGCTACTGCATAGTTATAGTCATTGTTTGTTATTGCGCGAATGTGTTCCAAAATTCGCTTTTTCAATGCACATGTTGTTGACCCAATATATTTTTTACCGCAAAAGCACTGTAGTTGGTATACTACGAATTGAGAGTCACACGTGATTTTGTTTCTTATCTCAAATTTTCGGCCTTTCGGATCTGTTAAATTCTTCAGATTTCTTCCAATTTTACATGCCTTGCATGTTAGGCATTTTGAAAATCCCAACTGTTTTTTTTCTAGCCATGACAGAGGCTTGATTATCTGAAAATGGCTATTTACTACTGTGTCTTTTATGGACGGCGTTTTTCTGAAGGTTATTTGAGGTCTTTCTCCTATTAGCGTTCCAATGTCAATATCCTTTTTAAGCACATTCCAATATTTTGTTAGGATCTGTCTTATTTTGAAACTTTCTTTTGAATATGTCAAAATCATCCGTGGTTTCTCCTCATTCATTGGGCTTTCTTTGAGTTGCGGTATCAAAGTCTCTGTTCTTGTTTTGTTTCTTGCTCTTTGTTCACCTTGTCTAATGTCAGTGTGTTTGTATCCACGATCACTGAAGCGTTTTCTAGTTTCATCAAATTTAGACTCCATTTCGAGCTCCTCCGAACAGTTTCGTCACATTCGGAGAAATTTTCCAAGGGAATGCTTCGTTTTAATGACAGAGGGTGAAAGCTCGTACCAAAAAGGACACTGTTGGTGGAGGTCTTTTTTCTAAAGACTGTCGTTTCCAGTTTATTATCTTTTACATAGACCTTAGTATCCAAAAAATCAATTTCTTCCTTTTGGATGTTATAAGTGAATTTAAGGCCTATTTTATTCTGGTTGAGGGCTTCAATGTATTCTACTAGTTTTTGCCTCGGACCTTTCCAAAGGACAAAGAGATCGTCAATGAATCTCAACCAGAGTACCACGTCCGTGGTATACTCTTCATATTTTTCCCCCCAAGCTATGGTTTTCTCCCACCATCCCATGGTGAGATTAGCATAGCTTGGGGAGAACGACACTCCCATTGCACATCCACACACTTGGGCATAGAGATTCTTGTTAAAGAGGAAAATGTTGTTGGTAAGGCAAAATGTTATCATTTCGATTAACATATTTGTGGGTCTTATTTCTGAAATTGGACGCTGCTGTAAAAAGTATGTTATTGCCTGTAGTCCAATGTCGTGCTGGATTGACGTATACAGTGATACGACATCTATAGTTGCCAACCAATATTCCTTGTGCCAGTGGGTGTTCATGATGTTATGGAGAAAATCCCTGGTGTCTTTTATGAATGAACTTAAGGAGGGGACAATTGGTGCCAAAAAATAGTCAACATAGGAGGCTGTATTTTCACATAAAGATCCACAACTTGAAATAATAGGTCTAGCCGGTGGATTTTTCAATGTTTTGTGGATCTTCGGCAAGAAGTACATTGTGTGTGTTGTAGGATGTAGCACTGTTAGAAATTCTTTTTCTTCTTTGTTTAGTAAGCCTTTTTCATACCAATCATTAATTTTCTTGTGTAGTGTCAACATCATTTCAAAACCCGGATTTTTCGGAAGTAATTTGTAGTTGTTTAAATCCGTTAACTACCTTTCCGCTTCCTTCACATAGTCTGTTTTGTTTTGAATCACAATATTTCCCCCCTTATCAGCTGATTTGATTTCAATAAGGGGGTTTAATTGCAATGCCTTTAACGCTAGACGTTCTTGTTTGCTTATGTTTTCTCTTTTGGTTATCACATTCGTCATTGATTCTAATTCTGCGATCACCAGGTCATGATAAGCATCAATACGATTGCCAGGGTGTATAATGGGACAAAATTTGGATTTTTTCTTGAAGTTAGTTTTTGAATGTGAAGCTATATGGATTCCCATATCGGTTATCATTTGGGTGTTGGTCATGTCCGTTTCTTCAGTTTGATTCAACAACTGGTAAGCTGTCTCCAAACTTGTAGCATCAGCTATCGTGAACGTTTCAAGTTGTGGTGTGCTCGGTTCTGTTACATTTCTAATTTTTTGGGAGAAGAACTTTTTTAACTTCAATTTGCGTATATATTTATATACATCGATGCGAGTTTCCACATCATCCTGATGTTTATCGGGACAAAAAGATAACCCTTTACTGAGGACTGATGTTTCATGTTGGGACAGGACATGTTCCGATAGATTCACAATTACTTTGGGATCCATTTTTGCAGATTTTTTTCTTGTTTTTAGTATTTTTTTGAGGCTGTTCTGTTGCGCAGCGGATACCTTCGACTTCCTACTTCTCCTGGTTTACCTCCTTGGTTTGTATTCACTGTTTGTCCTCTTCCTCCTCCTCGTATCGATTGGTTGCCTCTGCCTCTTCCTGCTGTTTTTGGTGTTTGCTGATCCTTGTAGAGGCTCTACATCTCCTCTAAAAAAGAAAACTTTCTAAAGCCAGCAACTATTTGCTCACCATCACTAATTTCCAATTCTGGCTCGCTTACTGATGTTGTACTGTCTGAGCTCTGAGGTACTGTCAATTTCTGTTTCTTTAAGACCTCGAATCGTTTTGCAAATGTGAAAATAGTTCCATTTTCAAAGTCGGATTCATCACGCCTGAATTTTCGCTGTTTTCTTTCCTGTATTTCAGAACCGTGTTTGTCAAGATTTTTATCCATTTGTGACCTCAGATTTTTGATTGTGTCTTCATTTTCACCAGAGTTTTTTATCTGTTGTTCCACATCATTTATTTTGATGAGTAGGTCATCCACACTTATTTTAGCATGTTTAATTATAATGTGGATCATCCTTCTAGAACATTCCATATTATTTTGTCCCCACTCTTCAAGCATTTCCGGGCTTGTATCAGGATGGTTAGGCAGGGTGAAAATTCGTAATCCTCTGGGTACTAATCCGAGTTCAGAGTATTTTTCCATCGTTATTATTTCCCATCCACGTGAAATTTCTTTTCGAAGTAATTTTTCCAATTGCTGGAATAATTGTTTTATTTGGCATCTTTGCTTTTACCTATGGTTGTTTTATTTGTGCCATCCGGTTGGGTTTTTTGTCTAGAGAACATATTTTCAGCTTTTTGTAAACGATCAGCTGCTCGTTTTTCCATAGTGAAGCAGCAGGATTATTTTGCAGGTCCGGTAGTAACTTTAGTATAGTTCGAATGTGGTTCAATTACCTTGACTAGTTCGTGAATTCTTGTGGGAGAAAGTTTTATATATTTACATGAATAAAGGTTCAATTTGGCGCTTTATTCCTTGCAGCACTAATGAAGTGAGCGTTTTCTTAGGCTTTCATTATGGCAAAAGTAACTCTCCGGATTGTAAGTCAATATCGTTGAGCTCTATTAACACTCGCTACAGCACTCAGCAGAAAAGCGGTTGATTTGGACAAAACAAATGCACAGTCGTTGTCACCTACCGGGAGACTCCCGTAACTGTTTGTGTCCTCCGACACTTCCAGTCGGCGCTCTACCAGTTGCACTTGAGTCCGTTTGGCCGCGTAGTTTGCCGTTTGGTTCCTCAGTACGTGTGGAGCCTTGCAGATGCAAACAAACAGCGGTGTAGTTTTCCACTGCAACCCGCCGTTTGATCAAGGGCTTCCTCAATGTCTGCTTCTGTTTTCAGAGATTGCATCCACGTCAAATCTCGAGGACGAATGCTGGGCTCTCCCCCGTGTTAATTCAAATCACACAAGCAAATGTCCCAAGCGGGGGGAGCAATCAATAGCTGGCGCTGGCGGCGAGGAATGGGACAGCCTCGCTGTATTTTTAGAAGCAAAATCCTCAATGAAGACGCCGCGCACCACTTTCAAGATGGTTTTAGTGCTATATTTTCTGTAGGTTTTCTCCCACCCTACGCGTTTCGGACTTTCCCAGTCCTTGGTCACGGTATACAAACAGTAGTACCTTGTTTGTTTTGCAATTTTATACACAAACACCCAATTGGCCTATTATGATGCATTGTGGGTGTTGTAGGCAGTTGCAGTTTGTTCATTATCAACCATTTACCAAATGCTTCGGGTCTATCTGGATTTCATCCACGATGTTTCACGGGCTAGTAAAGGTAACATTACTACCAATACTAATATTAATTCATACATTTATGAAGAAATTTCCATGAGTGACAATATGCTATTGCTTGATATATTATCCCATGTTCGAGTAATATATATATATATATGTGTATATATCCACTTACATATATTACATACACATCTCTCGCTCTCTCTCTCCCCGTTATTGTGCGGACCTAGTGTATTTTGGCTTGCTTATAACGTTGTCGCAGTTTGCCGAATCTTCATGAAATTTCCCCCTCCAAAAAATGGCACACTTTGTCTAGTTCTGCATGGAATGTTTCGGGCTGATCCTTCAAGCAGGAGCAGAGAAAACAAGCATTGGAAATGCAATAGGTCTCGCATTAGAAAAGTTGGAGTTATTGGTCTTGTAAATGACATATTTTATTTATTTGTTGGTTTTTAAAATTGCTAAATAAATGGCTTTGTCATTTACAATGCCAATAGTTATAACTTTCACGAATGTGACACCTATAGCATTTGAAATGCAACATGTTTTGTATTTACGTGACTTAGATGGCAGCTCTGGTCGTTAGGCCACATCTCTAGAGAGCAGGAGAGTGCAGCAGGGGAGAGAAGCACAGCAATGCAATAGGTCTCGCATTAGGAAAGTTTGAGCTATTGGTATTGTAAAGGACACATTTTTTATTTATGTGCTTGTTTTGAAAATAGCGAATTAATAGCTTTGTTATTTACAATGCCAATAGTTTTATCTTTCGCAAATGTGACACCTATTGTAACACAATATGTGTTGTGAGGGTGGGTGAGGGTGAGGGGTTGAGGGTGAGGGGTTGAGGGTGGGTGAGGGGTTGAGGGTGAGTGAGGGTGAGGGGTTGAGGGTGAGTGAGGATGAGGGTGGGTGAGGGTGAGGGGTTGAGGGTGAGGGGTTGAGGGTGGGTGAGGGTAAGGGGTTGAGGGTGAGTGAGGGTGAGTGAGGGTGAGTGAGGGTGAGGGTGAGTGAGGGTGAGTGAGGGGTTGAGGGTGAGTGAGGGGTTGAGGGTGAGGGGTTGAGGGTGAGAGAGGGTGAGGGTGAGTGAGGGTGAGGGTGAGGGGTTGAGGGTGAGTGAGGGGTTGAGGGTGAGTGAGGGTGAGGGGTTGAGGGTGAGTGAGGGTGAGTGAGGGTGAGGGTGAGTGAGGGTGAGGGTGAGTGAGGGGTGAGGGTGAGTGAGGGTGAGGGTGAGTGAGGGTGTGAGGGTGAGGGTGAGTGAGGGTGAGGGTGAGTGAGGGTGAGTGAGGGTGAGGGTGAGTGAGGGTGAGTGAGGGTGAGGGTGAGTGAGGGTGAGTGAGGGTGAGTGAGGGTGAGTGAGGTTGAGGGGTTGAGGGTGAGTGAGGGTGAGGGGTTGAGGGTGAGTGAGGGTGAGGGCGGGTGAGGGTGAGTGAGGGTGAGGGTGAGGGGTTGAGGGTGAGGGGTTGAGGGTGAGTGAGGGTGAGGGTGAGGGTGAGTGAGGGTGAGGGTGAGTGAGGGTGAGGGGTTGAGGGTGAGTGAGGGTGAGGGGTTGAGGGTGAGTGAGGGTGTGGGTGAGGGGTTGAGGGTGAGTGAGGGTGAGGGTGAGTGAGGGTGAGGGGTTGAGGGTGAGTGAGGGTGAGTGAGGGTGAGGGGTTGAGGGTGAGTGAGGGTGAGGGTGAGTTAGGGTGAGGGGTTGAGGGTGGGTGAGGGTGAGTGAGGGTGAGGGTGAGTGAGGGTGAGTGAGGGTGGGTGAGGGTGGGTGAGGGTGAGGGGTTGAGGGTGAGTGAGGGTGAGTGAGAGTGAGGGTGAGTGAGGGGTTGAGGGTGAGGGGTTGAGGGTGAGTGAGGGTGAGGGGTTGAGGGTGAGTGAGGGTGAGGGGTTGAGGGTGAGTGAGGGTGAGGGGTTGAGGGTGAGTGAGGGTGAGGGGTGAGGGTGAGTGAGGGTGAGTGAGGGTGAGGGGTGAGGGTGAGGGTGAGTGAGGGTGAGTGAGGGTGAGGGTGAGGGGTTGAGGGTGAGTGAGGGTGAGTGAGGGTGAGGGTGAGTGAGGGCGAGGGGTTGAGGGTGGGTGAGGGGTTGAGGGTGAGTGAGGGTGAGGGGTTGAGGGTGAGTGAGGGTGAGGGTGAGTGAGGGTGAGGGGTTGAGGGTGAGGGTGAGTGAGGGTGAGGGGTTGAGGGTGAGTGAGGGTGAGTGAGGGTGAGGGGTTGAGGGTGAGTGAGGGTGAGGGGTTGAGGGTGAGTGAGGGTGAGGGTGAGTGAGGGTGAGGGTGAGTGAGGGTGAGTGAGGGTGAGTGAGGGTGAGGGGTTGAGGGTGAGTGAGGGTGAGGGGTTGAGGGTGAGTGAGGGTGAGGGGTTGAGGGGGAGGGGTTGAGGGTGAGTGAGGGAGGGTGAGGGGTTGAGGGTGAGTGAGGGTGAGGGGTTGAGGGTGAGTGAGGGTGAGGGGTTGAGGGTGAGTGAGGGTGAGGGTGAGTGAGGGTGAGGGTTTGAGGGTGAGTGAGGGTGAGTGAGGGTGAGGGGTTGAGGGTGAGTGAGGGTGAGCGAGGGTGAGGGTGAGGGTTGAGGGTGAGTGAGGGTGAGGGTGAGGGTGAGGTGAGGGGTTGAGGGTGAGTGAGGGTGGTAGGGTGAGGGGTTGAGGGTGAGTGAGGGTGAGGGGTTGAGGGTGAGTGAGGGTGAGTGAGGGTGAGGGGTGAGGGTGAGTGAGGGTGAGGGTGAGTGGTGAGGGTGAGTGAGGGTGAGGGTGAGTGAGGGTGAGGGGTTGAGGGTGAGTGAGGGTGAGTGAGGGTGAGGTTGAGGGTGAGTGAGGGTGAGGGTGAGTGAGGGTGGGTGAGGGTGAGTGAGGGTGAGTGAGGGTGAGGGGGTGAGGGTGAGGGTGAGGGGTGAGGGTGAGGGGTTGAGGGTGAGTGAGGGTGAGTGAGGGTGAGGGTGAGTGAGGGTGAGGGGTTGAGGGTGAGTGAGGGTGAGGGGTTGAGGGTGAGTGAGGGTGAGGGGTTGAGGGTGAGTGAGGGTGAGGGTGAGTGAGGGTGAGGGGTTGAGGGTGGAGTGAGGGTGAGTGAGAGTGAGGGTGAGTGAGGGGTTGAGGGTGAGGGGTTGAGGGTGAGTGAGGGTGAGGGGTTGAGGGTGAGTGAGGGTGAGGGGTTGAGGGTGAGTGAGGGTGAGGGCGGTGAGGGTGAGTGAGGGTGAGGGGTTGAGGGTGAGTGAGGGTGGGTGAGGGAGGGTGAGGGGTGAGGGTGAGTGGGGGTTGAGGGTGAGTGAGGGTGAGGGGTTGAGGGTGAGTGAGGGTGAGTGAGGGTGAGGGTGAGGGAGGGAGGGTGAGTGAGGGTGAGGGGTGAGGGTGAGTGAGGGTGAGGGGTTGAGGGTGAGTGAGAGGGAGGGTGAGGGGTGAGGGTGAGGGTGAGGGTGAGTGAGGGGTTGAGGGTGAGTGAGGGGTTGAGGGTGAGTGAGGGTGAGGGTGAGGGTGAGTGAGGGTGAGGTTGAGGGTGAGTGAGGGTGAGTGAGGGTGGGTGAGGGTGAGTGAGGGTGAGTGAGGGTGAGTGAGGGTGAGTGAGGGTGAGGGGGTGAGGGTGAGGGGTTGAGGGTGAGTGAGGGTGAGGGTGAGTGAGGGGTTGAGGGTGAGTGAGGGTGAGTTAGGGTGAGGGTTGAGGGTGGGTGAGGGTGAGTGAGGGTGAGTGAGGGTGAGGGTGAGTGAGGGTGAGGGTGGGTGAGGGTGAGGGTGGGTGAGGGTGGGTGAGGGTGAGGGGTGAGGGTGAGTGAGGGTGAGTGAGAGTGAGGGTGAGTGAGGGGTTGAGGGAGAGGGGTTGAGGGTGAGTGAGGGTGAGGGGTTGAAGGTGAGTGAGGGTGAGGGGTTGAGGGTGAGTGAGGGTGAGTGAGAGTGAGGGTGAGTGAGGGTTGAGGGAGAGGGGTGAGGGTGAGTGAGGGTGAGGGTGAGGGTGGGTGAGGGGTTGAGGGTGAGTGAGGGTGAGGGTGAGTTAGGGTGAGGGGTTGAGGGTGGGTGAGGGGGAGTGAGGGTGAGGGTGAGTGAGGGTGAGGGTGGGGGTGGGTGAGGGTGGGTGAGGGTGAGGGGTTGAGGGTGAGTGAGGGTGAGGGTGGGGGTGGGTGAGGGTGGGTGAGGGTGAGGGGTTGAGGGTGAGTGAGGGTGAGTGAGAGTGAGGGTGAGTGAGGGGTTGAGGGAGAGGGGTTGAGGGTGAGTGAGGGTGAGGGGTTGAAGGTGAGTGAGGGTGAGGGGTTGAGGGTGAGTGAGGGTGAGGGGTTGAGGGTGAGTGAGGGTGAGGGGTTGAGGGTGAGTGAGGGTGAGGGTGAGTGAGGGGTTGAGGGTGAGGGTGAGTGAGGGTGAGGGTGAGTGAGGGTGAGGGGTTGAGGGTGAGTGAGTGAGGGTGAGGGTGAGTGAGGGTGAGGGGTGAGGGTGAGTGAGGGTGAGGGGTTGAGGAGTGAGGGTGAGGGAGGGGTTGAGGGTGAGTGAGGGTGAGGGTGAGTGAGGGTGAGGGGTTGAGGGTGAGTGAGGGTGAGTGAGGGTGAGTGAGGGTGAGTGAGGGTGAGGGGTTGAGGGTGAGTGAGGGTGAGGGTGAGTGAGGGTGAGGGGTTGAGGGTGAGTGAGGGTGAGGGGTTGAGGGTGAGTGAGGGTGAGGGGTTGAGGGTGAGTGAGGGTGAGGGTGTGAGGGTGGGTGAGGGTGAGTGAGGGTGAGGGGGTTGAGGGTGAGTGAGGGTGAGTGAGGGTGAGGGGTTGAGGGTGAGTGAGGGGGTGAGGGTTGAGGGAGGGTGAGTGAGGGTTGAGGGTGAGTGAGGGTGAGGGTGAGTGAGGGTGAGTGAGTGTGAGGGGTTGAGGGTGAGTGAGGGTGAGGGTGAGTGAGGGTGAGGGTGAGGGTGAGGTTGAGGGTGAGTGAGGGTGGTGAGGGTGAGGGGTGAGGTGAGTGAGGGTGAGCGAGGGTGAGGGGAGGTGAGTGAGGGTGAGGGGTTGAGGGTGAGGGGTTGAGGGTGAGTGAGGGTGAGGGGTTGAGGGTGAGTGAGGGTGAGGGGTTGAGGGTGAGTGAGGGTGAGGGTGAGTGAGGGTGAGGGTGAGGGGTTGAGGGTGAGTGAGGGTGAGGGTGAGGGGTTGAGGGTGAGTGAGGGTGAGTGAGGGGGGGTGAGGGTGAGGGTGGGGGGGGTGAGTGAGGGGGAGGGGTGAGGGTGAGGGGTTGAGGGTGAGTGAGGGTGAGTGAGGGTGAGGGTGAGGGTGAGTGAGGGTGGTGAGGGGTTGAGGGTGAGTGAGGGTTGAGGGTGAGGGGTTGAGGGTGAGTGAGGGTGAGGGAGAGTGAGGGTGAG